>NC_073357.2:32296250-33710000 GCF_027580225.2 Misgurnus anguillicaudatus | reverse complement strand
GCTAAAAGGTTTTGAAATATGAAAACTACATTCTTAGACCTTTCCAACAATATATATACATGCAAAACATTGAAGTAAACTTACGTGTCCCGCTCACAGTTCAGTTAAGGGGTTAAATATTTTTGACTGTTATTTTCAGGAGATTTTATATAGGTTAGATGTCAAATAGATTGAAATATTTTCTATTATTCACAGATGATTAGATATTGCCCACCCCACTCTTTTTATGTGAAACTATGCAAATGATAAAGGGCAGGATCTCTAATATTGAAAGATAACTGGGAAGTCAATGTGATCTATTTGTTTTATTTTATTGTATAATTTCAATGGAAGCAGAAAATGTTTATCAGTAATCCTCTAGGTGGCACCCTGCATCAAGTTATGAGCTATTTTACTGTATAGAAGTTTGTTTTGAGATCTGTGGACTTATTGTTATGCAAACATATCATATCAACTTCATGTCCTTAGGATTCATATTTTTACTCAGGATAAATAAAGGGCATCACATGTGTTTGCTATAGTTTACATAGCAAGCCAAATTCAATCAAGGCATCTCTTTTTCAATTTTTTTTTATCTTAATAATTTAGAAAAAAATGAAGATTTTGTCATCATTCACTTTTATGTTGTTCTAAACCTGCATGAGTTTCTTATTTCTGTTGAACACAAAGAAATTAAAAACAAACACTATGAGTACCGTTAACTATGTGCTAACCATCATTTATCAAAACATACTTTGTGTTTAACAGAAAAAAGAAACTCATACAGGTTTGGAACAACATGAGGGTTAGTAAATAACGACAAAATTTTTATTTTTTGGGTGAACTATCCTTTTAAAGAATCCTTGATTCTTCTGATTTGTGTATTTAAGATTTGATAATATTTGTAAAAACTTTAAAACTTTCCAACTTGAGGGACATTCAAAAAACATATTTTTCTTGTAGCATATAAGTGATTATGACCTCATCATGAAATGCTACTAACATTTTATTTCTTTAAATAAAAGTCATTTTAAAAATCGACAAATCTAAATACACTTGAATTAATAAATATGACAGCATGCCAGACAATGATACCTGTTTTCTACAAACAGTTTGCAATCTAAAAATAAAGTAAAAATGGTGCTACTCAAACTGCCAAAGAAAACGACAGCTTTTATACAAATGTCTCTCACCAACATGACAAAAACACCTGAATCTGCTTTTATTTGTTTGAATTGCTTTTCTGTTTACACATTGGTTTTATGCTTTCCTTTGAAAAATCTCAAACACATTTTTATTGTTATTGGTGGTAATTATTCGTGTTGTTCTCAATAACAGATACTGGAATCCTCCACTCCATACAACACTTTCATGTTTACTAAAAAGAGTTTATTTTTTAATTTTGTTTCATTTTGTTCTCCTTATGCATGACTGAAATTATTCAGTTTGGCCATATTGCTCAAGAATTTTCTACAGAGACAAAATGTTAAACTGTCAGTCAGCTCTTCTGTTATTCTATTAAACACTACATACTTTAGCAGAAAATGACCAGACTTTTCAATTTATCCTCAAATGACATCTAATTTACATAATACATTATCCCAAATATGCTTCAGAATACTCCCACAGTATTTTCAGTCTTTAACGTCCCACATTTAACTATTGCATTTACTCACCACCAATGTGGATATCAACACCAGTACATTGTGCTTGGATTCCGTGGAGACTATAAATCTACATTTGGTTGAGACATGTGAGAAATGTTTGAATGATTTATGGTAAGTGTGCTTTTCACAGAAGCATTCTTAATAAATAATATTTTGGTGAGAGTTGAATCAATACGAATTATTTATAATAATGTGAAGAGACACACTTACTTTTAAAAAACATATTACTAGATTGGGGTTCATTCGTATATTGTTTGGTTGTGTCTTGAGTTGGTCATAGTACAAACATACTGTATCATGTAAACATATTTTGTACCCATAAGAAACACCCCACACGTGATTTACCCGAGTTAGGATAAACCAGGTTTATCTTTCTATGATCCGCCTACACTTAAACTTGATGATTATGCTTTCTTCGCAACCAATCATAACACTGAATTCCCTAAAAATCTTTCATAATATGTTCAACCAGAACGTTCATTTTATCCTGAATATCCATCAGCATTTAGTTCAAGACGCTAAGCTCTTGAGAACTGTTTTAACTCATATTGTGCTCACAACAGCAATAAGGCTTTATAACAAATGATGTTCAGAAACAACCCGACAAAGAATTTTAAATACAAACTTACAGTAGGTCAGTAATTCACATGCCACTGAGGAATAAATTTAGTGAAATTCAGACAGCTACCACAGACCGAGCCAGGTCACCGATCATAACAAAGAGTGAAAAGGCTTCATTTGTAACCAAGCAAAATTTCATACAAATGTAGACATGAAACTACATGAAACAAGTATTTTTTTACACATAAAGAATCTTTGAGGCCTTGGGAAATGTGTTTCTTGAAACTCTAGTGACAGAAATGCTTTAATCTCTCTTTTTCTTTGCCCGCCCACCCCAGTTTATTCTGTCCTCAGAACCTCAATAAAATTTTTAAAGTGAGCTATAAGAAATAGAATTTATCAATAATTTGTTTGTCCTCTGGAGATTGTGAGATTGTGAAAAGAAAGCACCATTTATTATGAATCCTCATGGAGAGAAAACAGTCAGCCTCTCGGTCATAAACACGATAGAGAGAGCAGTGAACATTTGCATTGAGTTTTGTGCCATAAAGGGTCAGAATGAAATGTGTGAATGATGGAAGATGCTCAGTATCTGTGCACGTGACTCCTTTTTGCACTGGTTGCGCTCTTTTTAGTGTCTGCAAACGTTTGTGCCAGACTTTCTCCATTAACCATTAATGGTCTGCATCTTTTAGAAAGAAATGATCACTGAGGGAGCCAGAAAGCCCCTTGAGTCTTTGAAAAGAGAAGATTGATGATTCAGTCATTATACTCTGTGTTGATGAATAGGCCAGATGTCATTAGGTATAGATGCTTGCTCCAGAAGTTTAAAATCACACAGTCCCGTTTTCGTGCCTGGACTTGTGGACTGTGGTGCGGGCCAGGGGGCTGCTTAAAGAAGGAGCCAGCGTGCATAAGAAACCAGCCAGCAGGGTGAGACCCAGTCCACCCCAGGCGCAGAACATGGACCATCCGTAACCATGACTGATGTCCTCGGGAAGGCCGTACAGGTAACGTGGGTAACGCGAAAGCTCAAAGTTAATGCCCGCCACACATGTACAGAGGGAGATAATACAGCAGGTTCCTATCAGAGAGAAAATCGTTCAAAATTACACAATCATTCATTACACAATAAACAGTGAATTATTGTGAAGAATCCATCTCAAAGCACTTAAGAATTTGTACACAATGTGAATCATAACCTGCCACTAGATGGCGACACTGTTTTCAAATGACTAAAGTTCATTTCTGTGGTGCATGCTTTACATTGTTGCAAAGCAGCTTTGCAGTAGAGAGTCGAGACATATGAAAATATATTGAATGCATGGTATTATTCCAAATTTGTTTCACAAAAAAAAGTGCACTAGCTGCTATACAAACAGGGTAAATATTCTGTTGGATTCTCTTTTATGTGTATACATTTTTTCATAAGATGCATATAAGTGTACCTCAGGTTGTAATCGACCAATCCACTTCTCTCTCAAACACATAAGGACGCACACATTCTGTCTCTTACCTCCCATGAGGAAGAGTAGTCCAGCTACATACTGCATGAGATCATGTTGTTGACAGCATCCAAGAACTCCAACGACCCAGCCAAAAAGGATGATAGAGACAGCCATGCCCACAAAACCTGCTGTCATCCGCCGCAGATCTGTAGCATCACAAGAAACCCCTCTGACTTGTAATTCTTTAGCAATGACATACATTGCATGTTAAACAATTACTACTAATAATGTAAAAACAGTCGCTTATGCTATAATGAACTGATCGTTTTATATTGTGGCACATTTAAAAGAGACTCACGGAGGGCATGCCACTCATCTTGCCGGATGGTCTTGGTGATGTTGACTGGAAGGTTTCGAGGCAAGATTGAAGATGTGTAGTGATACTTCACAGGAGTGCATCTCTGAATCAACCCTAGAAGTGAATCATAATTTGTATTTTAAAATGCATACATTATCATGACATTTATAGGTACTATTTGTGTTACTGCAAATGAGTCTGAAGAACAGCAGGTCAGTTGTGATTATAAATGTCACAAAGGTCACATGCATGTATTTTAATTAAATTATTTCCTGAAGAGCAATTAGACACATAAGGGGACACATAGGGGTCTTAAATGACAAACTTTTAAGAATCACATTAAGTTTTGATTGTTTTTAAAAAATACTGTATGTGACCCAGTCTGTAAAAACCCAGCTGAAGTTGTTTTTGTGATTAACCGTTTTCTACATGAAAATTATCCTACATAATTTAAAGAACATTCTGTGAAAATATCACCTTGATTTCTTTAACATTGACTGAGAAAGGTCATGTCAAAGAAGTTAAATCAGTTATTGAAATCAAACTCCAAATCTCATAATAAGATTATGAGACTTTATCTTGGATTTCACAGACAAGGTCATACATTAGACCTCAGGAAAGTTTTTAAAAATCATGAAGTACACAGTATATCACTGGATATAATCACTGCAAATAAACTGCTAAGAGCCATTGAATTCTGAATAGTCATGTGTGTGAACCCAAAATAATTCACTTGCATTTCATGATACAGTTACCATACTGTCAGTTCCATTCATGGGTTTTTCTTTTTTTGACCATCAAGTGTTGCACATTCGTACGACTTGTTCAGACTGGTTCAGCTGAGACAGTCATCACACAACTATAACACTTTTTGGTTGGTTTTCTGTGTACCTGAATTGCTTTCGTTTTTTAGTTGTGTTTCTAGCAATTTTGCTATAAAAATCACCTTCATTCGAGTGTGGGAGTGTGTTTATTTGGACAGTGTTCATTTTTCAGCAAAACTCTGTGTGGCAGATTTACATTTGAACCTCAACAATGTTTTGTTCAGTTTCCCCCCTTTAAAGCTTTCACTGTGCCAGCAATAGATGTTTGAATGGCAAAAATGAAATTCTTTTGAATTGTTCTCCAAACAAGTATATCTAACACTACCACAAGCATCTCCCTATTTCCCATTTGTACTAGCCAATTCATTAGCCTACATTTCAGGGCTGCTCAAAAACAATGTTTTTAAAGGGGACATTTCACAAGACTTTTTTGAGACGTATGTGTTTTAGCTTAAAATACCCACAGATAATTTATTATAGCATGTTAAAATTGCCACTTTGTAGGTGTGAGCAAAAATGTGCCATTTTTGGGTGTGTTTTTAAAGGTCACGTTCTTCCTGATCCCATTTTTCAAACTTTAGTTAGTGTATAATGTTGCTGTTAGAGCAAAAATAATATCTGCAAAATATTAAGCTCAAAGTTCACTGCCAGGCAATATATTTTCTTTAACAGAAGTCCCCTTTCAAAGCCTACTGTGAAAACAGCAGTATGGTACGTAAATTGTGTGAAATATTGCACACTGTAAACACAATCAAAGCTTCAAAAACACAGAAAGAACGGGACCTTTAAATGCAAATGAGCTGGTCTCTGAACTAAATAACAGTGCCATGGTTGCATACTGTATGCAGGTTAAGTGGCGATATTATCCGCTTCTGACATCACAAGGGGAGCCAAATTTCAATTACCTATTTTGTCACATGCTTGCAGAGAATGATTTACCAAAATAAGTTTGTTCATTTTCTAGGTTGATTAAAGCACTGGGGACCCATTTATAGCACTTAAAGGAACAGTATGTAGGATTGTGGTCAAAACTGGTACTGCAATTAGAGCTGTAATCGGGCCTTAAAAGTTAGGCCCGAAATGACCGGAGCCCGACAGAATGCAGCCCGAACCAGAACGTACATTTAGATTGACAGCTTTTTAAAAGCCCGAACCCGTTTACAGCCCGACATTATTTAAATGTGCGCACACACACAGCTTTTGTCAAGAATGAGTAATTTACACAGGTTTTAACATTATTTATTCATTACTAATAATCTACACGCAAACTGGAAGTTGAAACAAAGAAATAAAATAAGTCATCTGTAACATTGTAACATCTCATTCTAAATAGGCTTATGCAATACACTATAAATAGGCCAATAAAAAGTATTATTTCTTAACGAATTAAATTAAGATAATACATTCTGAATTGAGATGGATATTTGGCAATAACGAAATTAAGAGAAAGGCTCCGTGGGATTTGCGTCGGCACTTCTCTCCATTACTGCCAACATTAGTCTATATCCTTTGTCTAAATTATGTATTTAAGACTCAATTAATATTTAGTTATACATTGAAAAACCTTTACTCACCAAGATTAGGCTACATGTTTTTGATGAGGAAAATTATTAAATCCACTGGTTGCAACGAATTCAGCGCGGTCCTGCGCTACTGAACTTGACTGCTCATTTACCTCACAAAGCCGGAGCGGAAGCCCAAGCCCGCCCCGAGCCCGTGTAAAATGTTAGAAATGAAGCCCGAACCCGCCCGAGCCCGTCGGGTTCCGACGGGTCCCGTCGGGTTCGGGCAAAGATCTTCAGCTCTAACTGCAATCACAAAACTTGTGGCTAAAACTGGTACTGCAATCTCACAACTGGTGGCCAATACACAACATGACAACATAAACATCAGTTGAGGGCTGCAACTCCACTTTTTAAATGACAATATCCTGGCCATAACACTGTTGTCAGTGATATAAGTATTTGAAATAAAAATGATTTTATAATGTCTAGTGACATATCAGGGCCATTTTATGATTAATAGATATACATTTCTTACATACTGTTCCTTTAAACATGAAAAAAGTCAGATTTTCATGATATGTCCCCTTTAAAAGAAAGACCGAGCTATTGTTTGCACACTTCAGAAGTCTATGAATAAAGCCAATCTGGTGTAAACTGATCCAACACATTATGAGATTTTGCATTTTTAACCACAACGCTCATGTCATGGAATGCAGTAGAGAAGAACTGCCTTATTTACCTGTCAATCAACAATTAACACAAGTATTGGACAAAACAAAATAATTGAGCTTGAACGTCCATTTCATTTCCTGTACAGGGCTTATCCTAGTCTCAGACTAAAATGCATGTTTGAGCTGCCATCATTTAATAACACCTTATACTGACATATCTTAACATATATCAGTGCAATATGTCTCAAGATGCACACAGGTATAGTTTTTTGTAAGGTTTGCTTGTAAAAACTACACTTAAATCTCCTAATATAACTATAAGCCTATCACTCTAAAAACAAACGGTGCTATGTAGCACCAAAAGTGGTTCTTTGCTCGTAATCATAGAAGAACCATTTTTTGTGCCATATAGCACCTGTGAAGCACCTGTGTAGAACCATATAAAGCCTATATAGCACCACTATAGCACCACATATGGTTCTACATAGAACTATGTGGTTCTACACAGGTGCTTCACTGGTAGTGGTGGGCAAAGCGAGGCTTCGTGAAACACTGAAACAGTTGAATCAATTGTGCCGTATGATTCGAGGTTTCGAAACATCAATCCGAAACCGCCTCCACAGTGACACCTAGCGGTCGTTTGCATGTCTTTACATGAAGCAGCCTTGGCAAGATTTTAGACGAGCGCTGACAAATTGTATCTCAAATGTTGTTTGATTGACACACAAGTGAAAGAATGGGAGAGTGGATAGTGCTCTCGGCTCTCATGCATAGATCTTAGGATCGTACCCGGGAAATGCTTGCGCTACGTCATCGTAATAAAATACTTTTTTGTTGTTGTTTTAACATCTGTTTGACAACTTTTTGAGCTTTTAGGCTCACAATTGTCGATAACTATAGGCTATTCGGGTCTATTTAATTAAAAAAATGGAATAGAGATGTACCAAATAAATAATAAGAGATTCATAAAATATATCAAGCCATAATATGCCACATTGTTTACATATAAAGATCTTTATTCAAATATATAAATTGTTCTGTGTTGATAAACTCAACCAGCTTCTTTTTTACATGTAATTTCTCCAGCCTTTGAAAAAATTCTCACACAAGGTACACTTGTTGCTGACATTTTTTTGTAAGTAGCCTAACTGTTACATACAAATGAGGAAAAATTACTTCTTTTCAGTAATTTATAGTATTTGATCTTGGCAAAAACGCATATGAGGTATTGTCAGGTTTGTTTCCTACCCTGTCAGTTTAAGATTCGACGCAGATTCGACAGGTACGCCACCTTTCGAAACACTTGTGAAATGCACCGCTTTGTTTAGCCATAGTCACGTGACTTTGGTGTTTCGAAACATCTACGCGATCGGGATCTCGACACAGTGTCGAAACGTCAGTTTCGCGAGAGCCATCCCTATTCACTGGTGCTTCACCGGAACCATATGTGGTGCTATAGTGGTGCTATATAGGCTTTATATGGTTCTACACAGGTGCTTCACCGGTGCTATATGGCACAAAAAATGGTTCTTCTATGATTACGAGCAAAGAACCACTTTTGGTGCTACATAGCATCATTTGTTTTTAAAATGTATAGGCCTGAATTAATCTAAACCCTGTCCGGGAAATTGCCCCAAAAGGTAGGAAAGCTATTCTAGGCCTACACTGTACAAATTTTTTGTAGAAATTATAGTATTACTGGGTATTATGGCAACTAGCTGCCAGTAACTTACTGTAGATTTTACATTTATGTCATTTACTGGCAACAGTTTGTTTAAAGTTAAATGAACATGAAACATTTTCAGTCTTTATCTTCTACAGTAAGTTACTGGCAACCAGCTGCATAATTACAGCTAATTTTTTTACAGTGTATATCTAAACATCCTGTTATATTAAACGGCACAGCCTAGACATCCTTTTAACATCAAATTATATAACTTTATTGTCATAAAAACAATATAAAGTGCAAACACACACCCTAAGTGTGCAAACAGCTTTACTAGATTCATTACCAACAACTGGGGCCATAGACGTATTGATCGGACAAAATGAAAGGAGTGAAGAGGTCAAAGATAAACAAGGAATATGCACATCTTTGCCACTGGCTGCCATTGGCATTTTTACCATTCTGTTGATTTGATATCTTTAAAGACATATTTCAAAATCCAGTTGGGTTTGGACAGACACTATTGAACTGAACAAAAAGCCATTCATGTGTCAAGTAGACTGTGGCTTTAAATCTATGTCATCATCACACAAACAAACATATCAAAGGCCAGTCGCTCTCACAAAGACTCTTTCCTTGTTCAACTGATCCTTTAAAGGAAATACAAAAAAAATATTTTTCTCTTTCTTATATGTGTAAACAAGGAATGACATGACAGTAAGACTGTGATATCTGATAGATACTCTACAAAGAGACTTCAGATTAATTGGGTGCAGCAAAAGATAAATCAATGCCCTGCAGACTTAAAAGACATTTCAGATTTGCATATTGCACACTGATGCTGTATTAGAAATTGGTTCACTGAAGGGAATAGTTGCTACTGTGCATTATTTTGGATTATCTCTCTGCTGTAACACAATGTTGGGTTGTCAGTTCACTTATTAAAGCATTTCAACATGTTTAAAGTATTTTAACTTCCAGCCATAGAGCTTGTGTCAAGTTGCATTTATTAGATTAAGTTTAAACTTTTTCAGTTTCTCTAAAAATCACTTGGTACACACATTAACTGTACCAAGTTTCTATTAACAAGTAAAACAAGTAAAACATCTGTTCTGTGTAATTTGGGGACTGAACAGTTAATGATATGCTAATTAGGTTTGTGTTCATAACAAACATTTTCCAATGACACAGATGGTTATCTCATAGTGAAAAGTAGATACATTACTAAGAGATAAATGTTATCTAGAGTGAGGGCTCACTGTCTAACTGAAGTGGTTTCACACAAGCACTACTTCATCTTTCATGACATCTATACAGCCACTTAGGGTGACCTGGGAAAATCAATGAACAAATTATTGATGAAGATATGGTCAAGCAACAACACGCCTCCCCTTTTCCTCCCAGGCAGGAAAATGGCTACTATAAAAGCTCATGCTTAATAATTAAGGCCTAAACACAATTTCAAATTAGAAAATAAAAGCAAAAATGAGAAAGGTGATATAATCTTCTTAAAGTTTTTGAGATCCTTCTCCATATACTTACAGTGCTTAAGTTTAATTTATAGGCACTCCATAACTTGGTAATAACTTAGCTATACTTTGTGGTAAAAAAACAAACACTCCTGTTTATTGTATGTTTATCTCAGCTGAACAGTGTGTTTCCCACTCTATCCTCCTGTAAATTATTCATTTTCGTTTTTTAAATAGGACATTCATTCCCTTACAAAAATCAACCATGTGCGGGGGGACAGCTCGTTTGCCGTTGCCGCCCCTAGGTTGTGGAATAATCTTCCACTGTATGTTCGTGAGTGTTATTCTCTTAATAAATTCAAGCGTAACTTGAAATCTTATTTATTTACTGTGGCATTTGATTGTGTATGATTGGTGGTGAAATAGCTATATGGCCAGTGTAAATAGAGAGATAGGTTTTATAACACATTGAAGGTTATAGCATTTTATTATGTATTCCTGATGTTGGGCCTGACGTATTTTATCATTGACCAAACGAGAGTTTTTTTTTTATTTTAATTAAGTTTTTATTGTGTAACAATGTTTGTTTTTAAAATGTTATTATTATTATTATTTATGTACAGCACTTTGGTCAACTTCTGTTGTATTAACTTTGTGCTTTATAAATAAATTGAACATTGAACATGTGTTTTTTTTTTGTAAAATTGATTACCATTGGCAAAACCTTGATATTTTGTAGTAACCATGTTTTTTTTTTTGTAGTAACCATGTATTTTTGGTTTTAACTGTAGTAAAGCCATCCTTTTCATGATTTTACATTTCTTTTGGTGTGTGTTAGTACATGTTATACCTCTGGCCTGTTGAATGCTTTATTCTGATTGGATGAGAAATGTTCTATGGGTTTTAATTATTTTCAGTAAAACACACATCAAACCTGTCAAATGTCTTAAAATAATCACCAGAGAAATATGTTTGTGGTAACCGTGGTATAAGTGGAACAATTGGCTCCGGTCTTTTAAGTGAATCCGGTCCTTAGCGTCATGCCGCATTACCACCTTTGGTGTGCATTATTTTTTATTATACAACAGTTCTTTCTGGTTCTCGAATCTGATTGGCTAAGAGGTATGCGATATTGTACTGATAACGGCACAGTAACCGCTTCACCTTTGTATCATTCCGCCACCTAGTGAATGGAGGTCCTAAAGAGGCTCATCTCTGAATAGAAAAACACAGACGCCCTGTTTTTAAACACTCTCCGTGTGTCTCATTAGTTCACTAGCTCATAAATCAGTCTGTGAATCCCCAATCGGAAGTTATTATTCCATCAAAGATCAGCGCTCTTGGATGTTACGTTAAAGTTAATGGGAGTAATGTCTTGTCACATCGTGTGGACGATTAACACTTGGAAAGAGGAATGTAAACACAGAGCTATATCTCTTATCAGAACGCAAAAACACAGTGGAACTGCAGGTAAGCACCGCAGCTTTTAAATGTGGACATTGATCATTTATTTAATCGCGACGTGACTATTAAAACATGTTATGAGATATCGCCACTGGTATATTTATAAGCAGCATGCAAAAACATCTCTCTGACACTTTTAAAAAACAGTTTTTAGATAGTACTGACAAGAACGAAGTCTAATAATAACTGAGTGCTCGTATCGCGTTATGATGAAATGGTAAACCAATAGTAACATTATAGAAGTATAGTTTTATTAACTTTTACCTCGCGCAAAAACAATAACAACATAAAAGACACTAAATATGAATAAGAAAACAAGTAATAGTTTCATCATGACACCAAATACTGGTAATTTGATCAAATTTTTGACCATCAGGCCAACATGAGAGCCAGGGAATCCCTGTCAGAGATGTAGCCCAGAGAGGGCGGTGGTCAGCGGGGCGAATGAACACTGACGTCCGCTCATGCTTTGGTTGTCATACGTACCGAATCTCACTAAGCAAACGTTCAAACAGGCGCTATCTTTACTAATCGACTGTAGATTTATATATAATACATATATATTCTCGACTGAACTAATCTTAAAACTACACTTTGTGACCAAGAAATTGTAATATTTAAAAACGGTGAATCCGTCCATTGAGTTGTTATGAGATTCAAAGCAGCCGAAAGTGTTACCTGTCATTCTGGCCGCCCTCAAATCCGTGGCGGAAGTAGTAGTTCTCAAACAAAGAGGCTTTTAAAATTACTCCGTTGTTGTTTTCTAGTTTTCGTTTTTCAAACGTGTGCCGTCGAACTGTTGTATAAAAGCAATATCGCTCTCGGAGTCGTGTGATATAGCTCTATATCATCACGGCTGTGATTAGGCCAGAGGCACGAGGCCGTAGGCAATCACATACTCGAGCGATATTGTTTAAATAATTCACCGGCCCATCGTCAATTATTCCTTACTTAACAAGCTGCAGTTACAAGTTACAAATCTGAAAATTCTATGATGACGCAATTTATCGACTTCCAACTGAAATGTCATTTTTGGACTAAAATGAACGCAGAGATTGTAGTTTCCAGTTTACTTCCGTAATAAGTTGTCATGGACCCGATGCACATTATCATAATTCTGTCCTGTGCTTTGGTACGCCTCCAAAAATGCACTGGGGTCTGGAGGGAACGAAAGTGGCTGGCTGAGGTTGGCTTGAACTGTTGTTGAGCCTTTAAAGAATTTGCTACTGACTATTCAAACGCGAGTTGAAGGTCACTGTGTTTTCGAAGCCTTGATTGTGTTCATGGTGCACAATATAACATGTGTTTATGTTTTGTGTGAAAAAAAAACACGCAGTATTTTCATACAATTTACTTTATATCTCTATATCGCTGTTTTCACTCCTTCAGAAATACGTAATAAGTTCTGATTGTGTTGTGATTTGAGCAGCAGGTTAGCTTAGCCAGACCCGTTTGAGCTTAGCTGGCAACTAGCGTATTCCTGTGGGTGGATGTTAGGCAAAAACTCTTATATTGACGTCATTTGACCAGGAAGTAAAGGGCTGTAGTATTACTTATGCTCTTACAGCAACATTACACACCAACTAAAGTTTGAAAAATGCAATCACGAAAAACGTGACCTTTAAGGGCAGTGTATAGCATTTGTTGTTTTTCGTGTTTTAGTTGGGTTTTAATTTTTAGTATTTTTACCTTACCAATCTTATCAATGTTCTGCTCAAGTCACGCTGGCAAAGTTGATTGATCAGCTTGGTCATCTGCATTTTCTGGATCAGATTCGTGTTCGAATAGATAAGGTAGTTAAGACGATATTAACTCCTGTAAGTATTGCTTTGGGAGCTGATATTCCAAATATGGTAAGGAGCGTGACATTTCTTGCACGCTTGAGTTATTTGGCCACTCACAACCCACTGGATAGCTGGCAAATCATTGCACATGCGCTTTGCCGAAATATAAGCTTTGTACAATTCAGCGTGTTTCGGAAAAGTAAGGCAGAGAGAAGCAACAATAATGTACGGTATTTTGAAAATAATGTGTTTTTAAAACAAACCATGTAAACAAATTGCATTAAACCAAATACACCAAAACAATTTATTTTTAGCAACGTCATATGACCCAATTTTTATCTTGTTTTTAATGTCGCAAGCTTAAACGAAAAACACTCTTTGTTTCTTCTTTATGTTCCTTTAAAACATGTATCTGTTAAACCCATCATGGCCAAGACAACTACAGAGGCAACATGCACTCCCCCGTCCACAGTTTAAAGCTCTTTTATTAGACAGAAGATACAGGTGCCACAAATTCAGCACCTTGGACAGCAACCCTGGTCTATCTCCAGTCTTTCACATTTCTTATTTATTCTTTCACATTTAGGCATTTTGCAGACGCTTTTATCCAAAGTGCATTACATCTATACATTTATTTACTAGTATGTGTGTTCCTTTGGATCAAACCCATAACATTTGTGTTGCTAACTCAATGCTCTACAAATTGAGCTACAGGAGCAGAAAGCTATCGGGAAGATTTTCAACTTAATAAAGTAACTCAATAACTTGGGAAGTGCAGTCGCCCTGTGGTTAATTTTTAAAAGCACTTCTCTGTGAAGCGTTACAGAATGGTCGATTTAAAAGCATTAAGGAATATGACAATGGGAGATTTAAACCAGTGGTTCAGTTTATTTCAAAACAAAACGGCCAGCCAGTCCCTAAAAAATGCTGGATGCGAATATCCGAGTAGCCTATACCGCGATTGGCCTTGACAAAGCATCTCAAACAGCTCACCTTTATAAATGAGATCCTCGGTCTCCAGATCAAAGCCCTCGCGGTGACACTTTCTCCACAGGCCGGAGATCGTGGAGTTGAACTGGCGGCTGCAGTGAGACTCCATGGCCGTCGCCGAAGCCATAGCGTGCCGCTTCACGCGCGCTGACGGTTCCCCCATCTCTGTCCTCTCGTAGCCCTTCGGTGGCATCTGGAGAGGCAAGTTGTGATTTGAGATGTAAATGTATCCGGGATCGTTGCGCTTGTTTGCGTAGTTCTTACAGCGCTCGCGGTGCCGCCGGGCATCTGTCTCGTACCAGTAATCGGTGCAGATGGCCATGGCCAACAAGACCAGTGCACAAAACGCCAAGAAAAGACCCGCGCTGGTTAAAATCTTAATGGCGGCCATCTTCTCCGTTTGTTGGAGAGCCCAGACAGATTTGCAGTCCTCCCTCGGCAGCCGAAGCAAGAAAACACGGCAGATATCTAACGGATCTCGGACGCTGACATGACCGGGCTCGACTCCGGGGTGATGCTTTATCTATTGTTGTAAAGCGCCCTGGCAGATGTGCCTCTTCTCCACCATCTGTTTTGGTTTTCGAGTTAAGAAGAGGGGGGAGAGATGGGAAGAGGACCAGTAGTGAGTGAGTGTAATGCTTTCTCTTTCCTCTTGGGCCTCGCTGAACTGAGAGAAAACCAATTAGGTGCCTAGGAGGATGAGACATAGATGTGATACACGTGATAGGATCATTTATCGATTATGAACTCTGGCACATCATCACCCCTAGGAAAATGAACCATGGTTTTATTATAGAAGTACCCATGTTTTTATTTCTTTTTTTATTGACCAATTTGTAAAACCATGGTTTTACTACAAAAACCATGGATAGGCTAAATAAGTCATTTTGTGGTAACCCTGTTTAACTAAACATGTTTCTTTATTTTTCTATTTGTAGTAAAACCATGGTTAATATTCGTAAGATAGGGCAGCTGTAGTTTATGTTTTTCGATGTTTTCCATTTATTGATTGTTTTCATCTAAATAGATGGCAAAAAAATGGTGTAAGTTGTAACATTTGCACTTCTTTCACATTTGGTGTAATTGTATAGGAACGGTAGGTTCCACAAACAAACGTTAAAGGTGCAGTGTGTGCATTTTAGGAGGATCTATTGACAGAAATGCAATGTAACATACATAACTATATTTTCAGAGGTGTATAAAGACATTACCTAATACAGTGGTTCTCAAACTTTTTCCGCGTGAGGCCCCCCTTGTGTACGGTGCATTTCTTCGCGCCCCCCCAAAGAAAATTTATGACAAAAACTGTTCTAAAATTTATTTTTTAATTAAACAAAACATGTTAAGTTATACAAAGTAGTTCTGTTGGTTAGTAGCCTTATTTTTATTAGTTTTAATTACACAGAATCCATGATAAATGAACTGGACCCCAGTTTGAGAACCACTGACCTAATAAACTGTTATGTTTTTCTTACCTTTGAATGAGCCATTTCTATCTTCTGTACATACACAGCGGGTCCTCTTACATGGAACTCACTATTTTGCGCTGCCATTTTTCTACAGTAGCCCTAAATGGACAAAATGTAAGTATGATGACAAAAATTTCAAAACCCCCAAAGCTCAAAACTTATCACATGACTAGACAGAGCAGACATTCCCATTTACAAAGATACATGGATTGTAAAAATCCGTTGAGGATTGAGAAAGTTATGATATGTTTAATATTAGAAATCAGAGTAAAAAAGTTATATACAGTCACCTAAAGGATTATTAGGAACACCTGTTCAATTTCTCATGAATGCAATTATCTAATTAACCAATCACATGCTTCAATGCATTTAGGGGTGTGGTCCTGGTCAAGGCAATCTCCTGAACTCCAAATTGAATTTTAGAATGGGAAAGAAAGCTGATTTAAGCAATTTTGAGCGTGGCATGGTTGTTGGTGCCAGACGGGCCTGTCTGAGTATTTCACAATCTGCTCATGTGATTTTCACGCACAACCATTTCTAGGGTGTGAAAGGGGAAAAACATCCAATATGCGGCAGTCCTGTCGGCGAAAATGCCTTGTTGATGCTAGAGGTCAGAGGAGAATGAGCCGACTGATTCAAGCTGATAGAAGAGCAACTTTGACTGAAATAACCACTCGTTACAACCGAGGTATGAAGCAAAGCATTTGTGAAGCCACAACACGCACAACCTTGAGGTATATAGGCTACAACAGCAGAAGACCCCACCGGGTACCACTCATCTCCACCACAATTTAAATAGGAAAAAGAGGCTACAATTTGCATGAGCTCACCAAAATTGGACAGTTAAAGACTGGAAAAATAATGCCTGGTCTGATGAGTCTTGATTTCTGTTGAGACATTCAGATGGTAGAGTCAGAATTTGGCATAAACAGAACGAGAACATGGATCCATCATGCCTTGTTACCACTGTGCAGGCTGCTGGTGGTGGTGTAATGGTGTGGGGGGTGTTTTCCTGGCACACTTTAGGCCCCTTAGTGCCTATTGGGCATCGTTTAAATGCCACAGCCTGCCTGAGCATTGTTTCTGACCTTGTCCATACCTTTATGACCACCATGTACCCATCCTCTGATGGCTACTTCCAGCAGGATAATGCACCATGTCACAAAGCTCAAATCATTTCAAATTGGTTTCTTGAACATGATAATGAGTTCACTGTACTAAAATGGCCCCCACAGTCACTAGATCTCAACCCAATAGAGCATCTTTGGGATGTAGTGGAACCGGAGCTTTGCGCCCTGGATGTGCATCCCACTAATCTCCATCAACAACAAGACCAAGTTAAAAAATATATATTTTGTCACACCTACCTTTCAGTTGTGTCCCGAGTCTAGCGGAAACACACCCACTGGTTGAAAGTGACACAAATTTTCAAACAGTTGCTGTAAAAAAAAAACACCTCAGGACTGGAAGCTCAAAATATCAAACGCTTCCTGTGGTTTTTCTTCACGTATTTATTGTATTATTTAGTAAAAAAATACCACAACGATGCGGTGAGAAGTAGATATTGCATGACACGCATTTTAAAGTAACAACCCAGAAGATCGGCCCAGAAATTTGACGCACATGCCTGCGATGTCAGCATTGCTACAAAATGCTCTACAAAGAGCGTTTTATCACAGATGTTGAATGGCAATACAGTAGCTTCTCTATGTGTTTTGAAAGGGAGGGGTGAGCGGTGCACTGAACCGTTGGTTGCAATTTCACTGCTAAATGATGCTAAAATCTACACCTGGCACCTTTAAGTGTTCATTTGCAGCAAACTTGCCACCTGCCATCCATGGATGTAGCCCACAGAGAAGCGCTGCAAGATGTTTCAAAATCGTGGGAGGTTTAGGTCAAGATGCAAAAGAATAAATCAAGTTAATTTACAAGGCAATTATAAGTGGTATAGGGCCATCATAAGTTTGTAAGACTGAACGAAGGCATTCCAGTAAAAGTGTGGCATATCATTGTCTAAAGTTTAGGCATTGGGTTGTGTCAAGGCAGATGACAAAGGAAGACAACCTGTAGGGTTGTCGTTATGGCAACAGCCCCTTGCCAAAGAGACTGTGTTGAAATAGGACAAGTGTGAACACATAATCAATACCCCCCTCTGATTCCCATATGACATTTCAGACCCAGTATGTGCAGTAAAAATGTCCTTGTAGCATGTATCTTGACTCTGTAACTAACACTGTAGTTGCAAAACTACAAAGATGATATCTTGAACGTGTATAGAAGTTGAGAAGCAGGTCATTTGTTGGTATGGTGGCATAGAGACATTTTTTAAATGAAGTCTCGAACTCCATAAGACATTAGAGTGACACAAACATCACTGCAACACATGGCCAACAAGCCAAAAACAAGTAGTTGTCATCCAAAAAATAAGAGGATCAGAAAAGAGGAACAGTAGAAAAGAGGGACAAGTATAGATTGACCTGTAACAGACCACAGTCTTGGTTGCTAATTGACAAATGTGTTGGGTGATGCATAATGGTAAAAGGGAATCATTACATAACAAACCCTTTGCATGGGTATGTACCATTCGAAGAATATGACATAACTTTGAATAAATGTATCGTCCTACTTCCTGAGGAGGTGCAGTATATGCCTTAAGTGTAGTTACAACATTCACACCAGAACTGCTAAATGTCACTGGAGTTCATTAAAGGGACACTCCACCTTCTTTGAAAATATGCTCATTTTCCAGCTCCCCTAGAGTTAAACATTTGATTTTTACCGTTTTGGAATCTATTCAGCTGATCACCGGTCTGGCAGTAAAACTTTTAGCATAGCATAATCCATTGAATCTGATTAGACCATTAGCATTGCACAAAAAATAACCAAAGAGTTTCGATATCTTTCCTATTTAAAACTTGACTCTTTCAGTACTCAATGATATTACGAAAATAGTCCCCTTGGTAACTTTCAATAGCAGGGGACTATTTTCGGGCAGTTTGTAATATCATTGCGCCTCCTGCAGCCATAAGTCCTTGATTATTACGCCAGAATGAAAATATAGTTCCTAGACATTTTGGCCTAGAAAATTGCAACTTTTAATTTTCCTTCAGTCTTGATACACAATGTAACTACAGAAGTCAAGTTTTAAATATGAAAAATATCAAAACGTTTTTTAACAGCGATGCTAATGGTCTAATCAGATTAAATGAATTATGCTAAGCTATGCTAAAAGTGGTACAGCCAGACCCAGAGGTCAGCTAAATAGATTCCAAAACAGTAAAAATCAAATGTTTAACTCTAGGGGAGCTGGAAAATGAGCAGTTTTTCAAAAAAAGTGGGGTGTCCCTTTAACTCTTTAGTTTCAGCCTGAATATTTTAGTGCTTGAAATGCATCATGCAGTGTGTGTACTGTATATTACTTCATAATTACGTGAAGAGTGCAAAGACAAAGGAACAATAAAAGATATTACGAGTTTCCCATAGAGGTTATATGGTCATCCTGAAATGGTAAAAGTACCATATAAACAGCTCAGAACACTCAAAAGTTTGTTCAGCACAAAGTTGAAGGAAAACTACTTAGAAAGGTAAATCTATTTTTCTTTCAAGAGACATGCATTTTCATAAATAACTTGAAGTTGTTGTTTCATAACTGCCTTTATGCTACTGACAGACAATGTGTCATAACAAAAGTTAGGAAATTCATTCAGATTCAATACTATTGATCCATTTCTAAAAGCAGTTTCTACAGCACTGAATATCAATAGCACATAGTGAAAGTTGCATACAAACTATACACGCACACATAAAAAAAATATGAGACAGCAGTTTTAAGTCAAACAGTAACATTTCTTTATTTCAACTATAACAATGAAGGGATTTTGAGATCTTAAAACTTTTCCAAAATGACAGAATAAATATATATAATCTCTTTTTGTTTAAATATTTACATTCCGGCAATACTTTCTTGCCAAGTGATGAATTCAGAACGCTTTTTAAGTAACATTTCATATACACAACTGTTTTTTAAAAAAATGGGGTACATATATAAAATGGCACAAAGTCAGTTAATGTAAAAGAGTCCACCAATCATCCAAGTCAATCTGAACCACTTAAGATTGTCAATTGCAATGCCAAAACCACAATAAACTGTATGAAAATCAGTACATTAAAGGTAAAATGAAGCAGTGTAGTGGCTATCAAAACACAACCAATAACAAAAAACCAAATACTGTAGAAAAAGAAACACCACAAGATGGAATAATACATAAGAATTTTCAAGATCATGTTTGGCATATAGAGTGTGTTCATTAAGGACTCTGCAAATGATATAATATGGAGTCAAATAAAACTGTTGTTTTTTAACAAAGTGAAGTGTGCGCAGGGAGCTTATGCATGTTCATCTTGCCTGAAATCACTAATGACAGTGAGGCGGCAGCAGCTTAATGGAAACAAATAATCCTGTTTAATGATGATGTCCTCCAAAATCTTATTAGGTAAGTCTATGCAGCCCATCTTCTGTCTTTGATAATAGAATCTGGAGTGTCTAAATTGAATTAGTGTTGAATATTACGTAAAACCTGCAGATCACACACACATTAGTACTTTTATCAAAGCAAATTATATTGATTTTTGTGACCTCCTTACAACAGAGACTTCTTTAGATGATTAAAAACATTCTGTTACCTTGTTCATAATCTACAAGGCATAACAGTCAACTGCACAAACCAAACCATTTCTGCCGTTTTTTTCGAGTACTGTCCATAGAAACCTAAGCTGGGGCCTATAAGGCATCACAGATTCAGTCTAAATTTCATTGGGACAACAGACGGTTCAAGGTCCGTAAAGGATAAGACTACATACACATACGTGTCTGATTGTCAAGGTTGTTTCTTTCCATTTACACCCCTTACATTGTCTTTGGGTTTGACAAAATTGTCTATGTAAAGCTTAAAGAGAGGGCTCAATTGTCTCTGGGATGAAAAAATGAACAAGTCCTCCAGGATGCTAGATGTACCTTGCTAAGAGAAGCGCATGCCTGTGTTATTCTATGATGACTGATAGAAAAGCCATGACTGCTATCCCACAAAAGAGCAGCAAAACCTGCTGTAATGAGTTCCTGTGAAAACATGGGACACAATTAGGGACAATATGTAAATTAGGGGAAGTATTTCAGCATGGATCGTTATGAAAGATAACATACAAGCACTAGAGTTAGCATTGTAATGATTAACACTGTAGTATTAAAGGGACAGTTTACCCAAATATGTAAAGTTACATCATCATTTCCTCACACTGATATTGTTCTAAACCTGTATGACTTTTTATTTATTCTGTTGAACACAAAAAAAGATATTTTGATAAATGAGGGCAAGCATAAAGTTGATGGTACCCTTTGACTTCCATAGCATTTGTTTTTCCTACTATGGAAGTCGAAGGCTACCAAAAACTGTGTGGTTACCATCCTTAATCAAGATATCTTTGGTTCAACAGAATAGAGAAAATCATACAGGTTTAGAAGAATGTGATATCAGAACTTCCATTTTTAGGTGAACCATCTCTTTAAGGGCAAGCTACATGCAAAGCTCAAATGCAAAAGTAGCTAAACGCCACCTTCGTCAAAAATGAGATATTGATATTAACCAAATGCTTTCAGGAAGTATTATACATTCATCAAATACTTAAAAAATCTGCTTAATCCCATCATCAAGACACTCAGAAATAACGGAGGCTTGGCAGAAACCATTATGGTCTGATATAAAGTACTAATTTACAAGATGCATGTAGAGGGTTTTGCATCCTATCTCTTTATACTGTATCATGTAATATTAGTGTAATATGAGTGTAACGGTTTACCTAGGATTGGTCTCCTCTAATAGATCAGGTACCACATTAACCAAGGCAATGTAAAGAAATCCACCCGAGGTGAAGGGCAAGATCCAAGAAGTAGCATTCTCTACAGAGACACGAATTAGACGAACAAGAACAAATTACTTGCAAAACATGAATTTGTTCAAACAACATAGCAGCTAAAAGTCAAGGTATGTTAAAGGATTAGCCTATTTTCTTAAAAAAAATCTAGATAATTTACTCACCATGTCATTCAAAATGTTGATGTCTTTCTTTATTCAGTAGAGAAGAAATTGTGTTGTTTTTTTTGAGGAAAACATTCCAGGATTTTTCTCATTTTAATGGACTTTAATGGACTCCAATACTTAACAGTTTAAATGCAGTTTAAAATTGCAGTTTCAAAAGACTCTAAACGAGGCACAAGTAATCTTGGGAAACGATTGTCATTTTTGGCAAGAATTAAAAATATGCACTTTTAAACCCCAACTTCTCTGTCTTGCACCAGTCGTGCGACGCAGCAGCGCGACCTCACGCAATACGTCAAGAGGTCACGGATGATGTATCGAAACTACGGCCTAGTGTTTACAAGTATGGAGAAAGAGGACCATTCCCACATTGTTGTGGAACAATGGAATAATACTAATTAATGTCTTTGTGTCAGTTTATTGTTTAAAATGGTCCGCAAGTATGCGTTTCACATATGTAACATGTGACCTTTCCACGTCATTACTCATTACGTAATTACGTGAGGTCGCGCTGGCGCATCTCAGGACCAGAGGAAGACGAGAAGTTGTGGTTTAAAAGTGAATTTTTTTTAGTTTTCTTGCTAAAAAATGACACAAGACCCTTATTCCTTGTTTGAGATCGTTTAGAGTCCTTTGAAGCTCCGTTGAAACTGCAATTTTAAACTGCATTAAAACTGTTACGTGTTGGGGTCCATTATAGTCCATTAAAATGAAAAAAATCCTGGAATGTTTTCCTCAAAAAACATAATTTCTTCTCGACTGAACGGGGAAGGACATCAACATTTTGGATGACATGGTGGTGAGTGAATTATCTGGATTTTTTTTTTTTAAGAAAATTGACTAATCCTTTTCCCTAGAATTAAGGCAGAGCATTAATACTGACATCAATGTTCAAAGATAGTCTGGCATCATTGTGCCTTACCTGCCCCATGCCGTGATTGGGAGCAAAGACCAAAACAAGCCCCCAAGACTCCTCCTAGTGCTGTAGATAGCTGCATACGGGCGGCTTTCCAACGGTCAAAACCTGCTCGTAGCAGAATGGCAAAATCTCCCACCTTTTCACAAAGACGAACATATTTTTTGTACAGAAATTGTGCAGTGTTTTTTGTTCAAATGAAAGATACCAGATTTCTTTCCAACGGACATCATATGAACAATAACTCTTTGAATAGAAGGCATTTTATTAACCAGCTATAAATTACTTTAGAAATTAATTAATTTTTATAATAACAGTGTTAATAACCTTACTGCAACTCAAAGCAATTTAGAGAGAGAAAGGGAAAAAAATTAAATCATACCTCATGGGGAATCTCATGAAGCAGAATAGCGAGTGTGGTCAAAACACCAACCTTTAAAGACAGAGAAGAGTAAGTGACTGTAAAACACAGTCAGTATGTAACATTTTATTATAACCTTATTTTCCAAAAACACATTAAGGTTAAAAACAGTAATAATATTATTCAAGACAATGTCTTATTTGGCACATATGTTTAAGTGAAATATCAACAGAAGTTGTGGGGGAGTTAGAGAAAACAGTAAAATGGCACAGTTATCTACCAATGCTTTCCATTGAATATCGGCAGCCAAATATGTACACCCAATCCAGTAAGCGAATGCACAAAAGTGTGTTTCGTGTTTCTATTGCACACAGTCCATTTCCTCTCAATTTCCCACCCCACGCATGCTGGGACCTTATGCTTCTCCACCTGGTTGTCAACTTCAGAAACTCATATAAATACTGCTGTGCTATAAATATACTCACAGTAACACCACTATATCTTGCTTAGAAATGATCTCCTCTGACCAAATTGATCATGGAAAAATCTTTATTTCTGACATCATAGTTTCTGGTTAAAAATGACAAGTCCTACATGTGAACATGTAGGCTAATTTATTTTTGTATCAGGCACTTACAAAACAAGGATCTAATTTCTCCTAAATCTGTATAAAACAAGAGCTTTATGCTAAACAAAATACACTCACCTAAAGGATTATTAGGAACACCATACCAATACTGTGTTTAACCCTCTTTTGCCTTCAGATCTGCCTTAATTCTATGTGGCATTGATTCAACAAGGTGCTGAAAGCATTCTTTAGAAAATGTCATTTTTTAGAAATGTTGGCCCATATTGATAGGATAGCATCTTGGAGTTGATGGGAGATTTGTGGGATGCACATCCAGAGCGCAAAGCCCCCGTTCCAATGGTGGATCCATGTTTTCGTTCTGGTTTATACTAAATTCTGACTCTACCATCTGAATGTCTCAAAAGAAATCGAGACTCATCAGACTCGGGCAACATTTTCCCAATCTTCAACTGTCCAATTTTTGGTGAGCTTGTGCAAATTGTAGCCTCTTTTTCCTATTTGTAGTGGAGATGAGTGGTACCTGGTGGGGTCTTCTGCTGTCGTAGCCCATTCGCCTTTAAGGTTGTGCGTGTTGTGGCTTCACAAAGGCTTTGCTGCATACCTCGGTTGTAACGAGTGGTTATTTCAGTCAAAGTTGCTCTTATATCAGCTTGAATCAGTCGGCTCATTCTCCTCTGACCTCTAGCATCAACAAGGCATTTTCGCCCACAGGACTGCCGCATACTGGATGTTTTTCCCTTTTCACGCCATTCTTTGTAAACCTTAGAAATGGTTGTGCGTAAAAATCCCAGTAACTGAGCAGATTGTGAAATACTTAGACCAGCCCGTGTGGCACCAACAACCATGCCAAAATTGCTTAAATTACCTTTCTTTCCCATTCTGACATTCAGTTTGGAGTTCAGGAGATTGTCTTGACCAGCACCACACCCCTAAATGCATTGAAGCAACTGCCATGTGATTGGTTGATTAGATAATTGCATTAATGAGAAATTGAGCAGGTGTTCCTAATAATCCTTTAGGGCAGTGTATACTACTGTAAAAATATTAAGGCTCACTTTTTCCACATTTAAAAATAACAGTAACTCCTCTATAAAACTATAAAATGACCTGCAGAATATTCTCACATTACAGAAAGCATGAATGACATGATGTAGAATGGGGGAAAGAAAACAAAGGGGAAGGTAAATAAGTGAAGTAGGCCTACTAAGACTTCAAACTGATATGTATGAATGTATGCTAGATGACTTTCATGTGAAACTAGTCTCTGTATGCTCTTACCTTTCTGCTCACTAAGAAGCTTCCTGCCACTGCCAGCCCATGAGTAAAGTTATCAATGCAGTTAGCAAGAAGGTTTAGATAACCACTAGTCTGAAGAAGTAAAAACAAACTTGAAAATGCAGGAAACAAGTAAAAACACAATCTTAGAAGAGATTAAAAAATGCATACTTGTCTCTAATAATTACAGAGAGCTTTTAATGTGCATTGTAATAAGACATAAAAACATGGGCAATAATGCATGAATTATATGAGCTTGATCTAACCTTGATTTTCTCTGGCTCTGCATAAGGGCTGATGTCAGTCTTTGGCTTGGAGTCGGAGTTGTTGTTAGAGCAGATGCCATTTGTTTGTGGGGACACAGAAACCTCGCTGTTCAGATCTGTTAAACAGGGCTGGGATAAAGAGAGAAGAAAAAGACATTTTAACAAATCTGGGTTAATTCCACAGAAAGCAGGCTCATTTCACGCATGTACTAAAGACAATAACACCTTAATTTCACTGGTATTTAGACACTTCCCAAAGAAAATGAAGGATGAATGTCACATTCTGGCAAAATAAAGCTTTACACTTCTTTTAAACTACAATGTTGGGTTACTTACAACGTAGTGACTATACACCACATCCATAACATGGTTAATTGCGTGAAGCTTGATGTTTATTTAAGCCTTACATGAATGAATTTAAATGGAACGTGTGGTTATGTGATGCCTTTTTAAGTGGAGATGAAATGCTTCTGTACATTTCTTAACCATTTCTTAGACACAGTGAAAGAAAGATAAAAGTAAAAGCAGCAGACAAAAGCATTTCATTTTTTCCAATCGTTCAGAACTTTACATGCCTCTAAATTCTGGAAATACAGAGATACAAACGGCTGACAAAACCTTGCTGTGTAAAAACCCCTGAGCATCATTTCTGATTCTTTGAACTAGCAAAATGAGACATTCTGCTTCAACCCACATAAGTTAAGGTCTCTAAGCTGTGGTTTCTGTGTGCAATGGCTGACTGCTGATGGAATGCTGGTGGCAGCTGCTTCCTCCTATATGCTATTTATAGTAACCTATACAGAGCTGATGGTATCAATCAAAATCTAGGTCTCGCATAGGCAAGACAAATGGCACAGACACTCACATCCAGATTCAAAATCACAGACACAACCAGATTCAAATCATTCATGAACACATTCAAATCACATATGAAAGTAAATTAATTATAGGGAGTGCAACTTTATAGGCATTACGTTCACCTTCTAAATGAAGGAGGCCAGTTTATGAATCACAGTACTTTTGGTGAAAAATATACATTTCAATGTGAGACCAAGGAGAATGATATGGTATTAAATAGTATTCCCAAGGCATTTGTTATGTTGGTCAGCAATGCATAGCCTAATTTAAAATGGGGTTCCTCATCTACCCTCCTTATTCATTTATTTTTAGGTACTTTGTTAACCCTGCAAGAGAAATTTCTAATCCAAAATAATCAAAATAATGCATTTCAAATGTTTTCAAAAATCTCTTAACAAGCTAAGGACTAGGTATCTTTTCCGATACCTCCTAAAAGCAAGGAAGTACAGTTTAAAATATTTAATGATATATACCCATCCTTAGAATTGCTTAGATATAGATTTAATATTGATCACAAAAATTATACTTTCTGTGATTATAAATTTGAAACAGGAGTACAGTTCTTGACTGTTAATATAATAATGCTTTTTGGTCCATATGTATGAGTGGCCTAGTTACAATTGTTCTGATATCTCAGTTTGGTACACTAACGGAACATAAAAAATTCTATTTATATTGAATAATTTGTCAATAATGGGGAAATGTTACATTCATAAATGTAAATATGAAAACAAAGCCAATGTTTCCAGTTTTTCAAAAATAATTTTGAGATCTATTGTAAAAAAATGAAATGTGGAAGAAGGTTATTTAACCTGTTGAAGGACTTTAAACTTTTAGAAGACCCTGATGTATTAGGTTTATTTTTTTATAAATTTTTACTTATGTATTTTTATCTGTCTTTCATTTACTCTTTCCTTAAAACTGTGCTTTGTTCGTTGAATGTGTTATCATACTTTATACTATGTTTTTTGTCATTGTAATTGTCTGTTAATGTACACAAAAAAAACCTTAGTCTGGAAATACAAAAAAAAGTATAATGACCCGTCATGATCAAGACATTAAAGTGTCCATGGTTACCTAAAGGAACAGTATGTAAGAAATTTATATCAATTAATCATAAAATGGCCCTGATATGTCAGTAGACACCAAGAAATCATGTTCATTTCAAATACTTATGTCACTGACAACAGTGGTCTGGCCAGGATATTGTCATTTAAAAAGTGGAGTTGCAGCCCTCAACTGATGTTTATTTTGTCATTTTGTGTGTTGCCCACCAGTTGTGTGATTGCAGTACCAGTTTTAGCCACAAGTTTTGTGATTGCAATACCAGTTTTGGCCACAATCCTACATACTGTTCCTTTAAAGCCGAAAGTATACTAGGGACGTCATTTTCGTCATCAGGAGGGTCCGCAGCCGGCCACGTGGAACGTCCGCGTGCAGCCCAAAATTTGAGACCGCGCGGACAGTGCGCATACAGTCCACGTACAACACCGCATGCGCGTGAAAATAAAAAACACTATCGTTTTCTTCTTTATTTTTTACTTCTTCCCAGAACAGAAAGCCCTGGAGCATGTTTGTTTGATTCCTGTTCTTTGTTGTCTTGTTGTTTGTTCTAAACTGTGTTTGCAATGGTGGATCAGTTTCTTTTCTTCACCCATCCTAATGTTTTAATGTACTGTAAATGTCTCCAAATCAGTGCTGCACTAGAGTAATAATTTGAATAAGAAATCATTTGTATTGCGTATAGTGTCGAACGCGGCCATCCGCGTGTAGCCGCAGGGAGTATACTCGGAAAGCTGCGCGGACGCGTGCGAGCCGGACGCGGACGCAGAAAAAAGGTATACCCCGGCCTTAAGATTCTTTGAAAGTGACAGCACTGAAGCACATTAATATAGTTGTACAGTGCACAAATCTTCAACAGCACTGAAAAAAAGATTCATTGAATTTAATCACATTTTTAAGGTAAGTGGTTGCAATCAATTTATTTAAGCTACATTTAAACAAAAGTTTTATATTTTATTTTACTTTACTAATCTTTTTTGTTTAAATGAAGCTTAAATAAATTGATTGCAAACACTTACCTTAAAAAATTGAGTAAATTCAATGAATAATTTTTTCACTGAGTCTACTCTTTTGATGATTCACAAAATGGAAAAGAGGATCTAACCAGAGAGACAAAATTAAAAGAATCTGGGACAGAATAGGTAAAGAAAAAGCTGCTTGTGAGATATGAAAGTATTTTTAAGTTGCTTATCTGTTGCACTGTGCAGATTATATAGGCGTTTTACATTAGTACAATGCATGCACACAGTGATTACAACAGAAAGCAAGCAAACTAAACTGCAGTTCGTGGCCTTGACTTTCAGCTGTCAAATTTGTCAGGCTTAAGTTTGAGAAACTGAACAAGGTGTGTGCGCGCGTGTTGGTTTGAGACTGATGCAATGCTTTGAAAGTAGCCCGGAAGAAAGGTGTTTAAAGTTTCTGAGTGACAGAAAAGGTTCTGTGGGTATTTGAACGGTACATGATTCATAGTGTTTAGTACATGTGTCTGGCACTAACAGTGATTCATATCACATGTTTTCTGGCTCTGACAGCATCAGTTATTGAGTCTAGACTATTTGCTTCCTCCATATGTGTGGGTTTATACACCAAAACAAGCAGTGTGACCAAACCAATTGCAATGTGAACTTTTTTCCACAAAGAGTTTTTGTTTTTAAAAGCAAACAAAAACAAGGAGCTGCATGACCTTTGGTAGAATATTTGTTTTTCACATTGGATAGTCCCACACCCCCACAAATGGTGAAACCTTACAGGTCTCATAGCTGTAGAATCAACGGCAAATTTGTGACCCTTCCCAGGAAAACACAGCTCAAGTCTTTTGTCATTTGCCGCTTTCTATATAAAGTCATCCTAAACAATACATTGTGTGAAAACATAACATTGATTTCTTTATATTGACTGCAAGTGTGTCATAACCTGCAGCATTTTATAGACAAACTGCTTGTAGCTGAAATATTAAAGGGATAGTTCACCCCAAAATCTTATTCACCCTCATGTTGTTACAACCTGTATGAATTTCTTTGTTCTAATGAACACACAAAAAGGTATTTTGAGGAATGTTTGTAACCAAACCGATCATGAGGCCCATTCACTTCCATAGTAGGATAAAAGAATACTGTGGAAGTGAATGGGGGTCATGAACGGTTTGGTTACAAGCATTCCTCAAAATATCTTCCTTAGTGTCATTGGAACAAAAACTTTTATACAGGTTTGTAACAACATTCAAGTGAAAAAGGACAGAACATTTCATTTTTGGGTATCCTTTTTATCCCTTTGACTATCCCTTTAATGCAACACGCCTGGTTTGAACAGTGTTAATCTTCTACTATAGACAGAATTAAAAAAGCTCATGACTAATGGCAGTTGTAATTATAGCTGCAAAAAGCAGAACAGAAGTTCCAACATGTTTGCTTTTTAAAACCAAATATACAAGCCTGTCGAGGTGATACGACATAAAAATATGTACTTTACAAATGTTTACAATACTTCAAGAAATCTCACCCAATGACCCTGGTAAAGACAACAACAAATAATTCCCACACAAAAAAAACATTTATAAACCAACTGTAGCTACATTCTATATAATTTTTTATTTTTATATGTTGAGTGCATAACACAGTCATACTTTGGCTCCCCCATGAGGTTCAGAAATGCAATGTCCCACTGCAGCCAAATAACATACAATATTCTGAAAGAGTTATTGGTTTCTCGTGTGAGATTTCATGTTTTTAAGGCACTGCCATATTCAAATCTTGAGCCGTTTCTGTATGCATTGTTTTGCCAAAATAAAGCAAGAAAGAGCCAGAATTATTTCATATAACTCTGACCGCATTCACCTAAAAACAGAAAAGCATATACACCTAGGGTGGCATGATTACACCAAACTATGGGCTAACTTTAATTTTTTGGTATACTTTTGCTTTCAAATGCTAAAAGAAGCCGTAATGTTACAAATGCAGGGAAAACAGGAAATCTTGGAATTATTCACAGCCCCCATAGAATGGATGCTCTAATGTTTCATTCATGTTTTGGAAGAAAGACACTTTGTATATTGCTTTGAAAAAAGTGGAAATGTTACACTACGACAGACAACAAAGGCACATGTATAACTTACGGTGGCCCTTTGGGAAGCATCTTTATTCTCTGGCTCACTGTCTTGGTCAGGAAACATCTTCTCCAAGATCAGGAAGGAGAGTAGACCCCCTACCACCCACAAGCCCTGTGCTCTGAAGTGTCTGTGGCACCCATCTACGCAGCATTTCCAAAACAAACATGCAGACAAAAGCCTTTTCAATATTAAGAAATGTAACATTTTAAAATATAAAAGCAACTTCAAGATGCATTCATTTTATTTTAACTAAACATTAAAAAAATATTCACCCTAAAATGAAAATTCTCAATTAACGCACCCTTATGCCATCTTAGAAGTATAGGATTTCCTTTATTTAGGTGAACAAAAAAACATTTTTTTTTCCATTTAAAATTCCATCATGTTATCTTCTTACATGGTACTCCGATGGTAAAACTTAAAATGCACAAACAGTACATCCATCATTAAAGTAATAATGCATGTCTTCTAAAGTGATGCGTTATTTTTGTGAGAGAACTGATTAATATTTTGGGCTTATTTGGTTAAAAGAAACAACCAGATTTTAGTGATAAGGTCAAACATGGAAACACATCGAAGCTTCAATCTCATTGGTACTCTGTGTCTAGTGACTAGCTGTTATTTGCGTGACACAAGACGTGCAAGTACCAATGAGATTTGAAGTTTGAAGTTAATGTGCCACCTTGTTTTCAGAATAAAACTGAAATATAAACCGCTTTCTCACTCAAAAAAAAAAAAAAAAATGTTATCTGGGATGGCATGAGAATTTTCATTTTTGGGTGAGCTTTATCCACACATCAAATTGGGCCATATTTATGGAGATAGCAACTACAGTTAACATCATCATGGTGTGTACAGTAGAGATAAGAAAGGGTCTTGTGCAATTACATTATCTTCACGCATTACCATTTTAACTGCTATAAAATTGGGCTCATAATGCATTTGCAACTATTTTTAAAAACATCTCTATCATGCATCTTTGCCCAATTTACATTTTAGATGCAAAACAACATACCACAAAAAGTTAGTGACTACATTACAAAATTTTTTATAAAAATACAAAGTTATGTTAGATGTTAGTTAAAAATTATTTGTACTTCAATCGAATAGCTTCTCTACATACAGCAACCTTAATCTAAAAATTACTAGTTTACTAAACTTTTACTAAAATGTTAAAAATACACAGCTCCCAGCAAAAAATTTAATAAATTCCATTCCAAGGGGAAAATGGTAAAAAAAGACAAATAAGAATTATGCTTAAATCCTCTGGGCTTCACAAAAAGGGTTGAAAATAGACAAGACAGTGAGATGGGAATAGAAAGGGAGACTGTGACAGAGGATATAATGAATTATACATGAACGACAGCAAATGTTATATATAACGTGAGAATTCTCACCAAAGCTGGAAGTGTAAGCCCAGGCTTCAGGCAGCAGGTGGAGAAACACGTCACCAAGGAGACCTCCAATGGCAAAACTCAGCAGCTTCTTCAGCTTCTGACATCCAGCTGAAAACAGCAAAAGCACATTTTGATCTTTTGTGATGCTCACTGAATTCCCAAGTTGGAAAGAGCATCAAACAGAAATGCTTAATTCTGTACAGTATGCGTTTCATTGTTATTTATTGTTTTGTACTCAGTTTCCAAAGCCTGGCAGGTTAAGCATCTAGTTTTGCAACCTTAATCATTATACAGAGTTTGTGGGAATGTAACAGGCCTAAAATATCTAGCAGTGTAATTTCTTACCACCGCTTCTAAAACCATGTGGGTGAGTCTAAGCCTCTGTGGAACAGTCACAGGACACACCTAAACTGACCATAATTCCAGCTAACCTGCCATTCACTGTACCCAACATTAGCAAGTTAAAATGACGTACGCCCTAAATGGGATTCAGCGCCACAGTCCAATCTATTTCTGCATCACTGACATTATCCCAGACAAAAGTTTTGGCGAGCATCACTCACATCTTCAAATCTCTTTATGGAGTGACCCGTGAACCATATAATGTTTGTGCGTGCACACTATTTCCCTTTCGTATAACCAGATGATTTGGATTATTCTTAAACGTCCATGCACCAAAAATTTATTTGACAAGTCATGGCAGGTCTAGATAAAGTTGTTCCAGTTGTCTAACCCTGTGTGGTTGTTTAAATTCTTTCATAGGTCAAGCTTGTTCAGTTTTTGAAGATTACTTATGTCAAAAACGGAACAGGTCTGCTCATGCATTTACCATTGACTGATGTGCTTCTAGTGAATGACCCTTGTGGCCCCCCCCATTTAAAACACAATGCAGGTTTAAAAACAGTTAAGTTACCAAGTTATATACAAAAGGATTGTAGCATAAACAGGGAGAAGCAGAAACAAAAAAGGCACAAAACTGATCCCTGCCTATCAGCTAGTATTATGACATAACCATAAGGTTCAGATCAGATTTCATAGTAAGACAATGCTACTTGTACCTGACCTGATCACTGTGCAACTCAATCCTAGATGAGCCATTATAATGAGACACTTACACATCCACAAATGCAGGATTAAAACTGTGACTTACCCTCCGTTTTTAGGGTTGTTCCAGCTTCAATAGGTATCACTAAGAGTGGAAAGACACCACTGAGCCCGATGGCAATCGATCCCAAAAGCGAACAGAACCAAACATCCAAGTTATCTATGAGGAACAGCTCATTCAGGTACCGGAGATCTAGAAGGTCCTTAGTGGTCCACGGACCTGGCCCTGCAGGTGTAGTCTTTGTTTGGGTCATAGCAGTCTGAGCCATCAATTTTCCACCAAAGGATGAAGTGGAGGTGACCGCCAGCAGGGCGGCAGCGATAAGAAGCACAGCAACTGCCCACATGGGCCTCTCTGGTCCCACGCTCATCAGCCCAGACCTCCGCAAGGCACTCGGGAGGAACATTGCTGTAAGGTAGAGAGGAGCCTTCAAACAAAATTTCATGAGGTGGAAAGATTTGATTAGTTTAATAAGATTTGGCACTTCCCCTCCAACATGCAATCCCCCCAACAATACAAACAGTACAGGGATAATGAAATAGATAGTGTCACACAGCACACATTTTTGTGCCTCACAACAAAAACATGAAAAATAATCCAAATAGAAATATAACATGGTATCTGAAAAGAAAGAATGATTCTTTATTGGCATTGAATGCACATTGTTAAAATACAGCCGGACAGGGCTTAAGTCTAAAGTGCATGTAAGGTATGTTTGTAAAAACTATTTAAATGCCCTAATATAACCAAGGCCTAGTCTCGTCTAATCTAAACCCTGTCTGGAAAACCACCACCACATGTTTTGGCAGTATATAACTAAATGCTTAATAATACTACTAATTAGGAATAATTGGGTAATTTTTCTAATTAGTACATGTCTACATCACACATCTTTATTTGTGGCAAACTCAAGCCTGGCATGAGAGGGGTGATACTGTAAATTAAACATTAGAAGTAGGCTACTGGTCAAAATGACTCACATGCAGTACACGGATGGGGGGTGTTTTATCAGTTTTATATATCGAGAACAGAATCAAGCATTCCTGAGAGTGGTGTAATAATAAAACACAAATCATTTCAGATGAATCAGTGACGCTTCAGTACAAAATTAAACAAAGTTTAAATTCTAGGTATTACACATAAATGCATATAATTACAGAAGTATAAAATATTTATGTAAAGTAAACCAATGTTGTGCATTAAAAAAAATAATCATTTGTTTTAATGATGTGCGTTAAAATTAGTGCTGGAAAATAAAACTTAAAAACATGTAACATGTACAAGCTGTACAATAACTGATTGAAATCCAAGTAGGTTGTGACAGCCCGCGTGGGACGTGCAAGTGAGAACACTGACTATGAGGGAGAGGCAAGTTTCCCAAAAATTCCTCACCGCGGGGCTCAAAAACTAAGTTACAGTTTTAAACTACCGTCCGCCACGTTTAACCATTGCAACCGATTCAAAACACATTCAAAAACAATGAGGCCTAAATGCTAAATCAATATTTAAGTTATAATTTAAGTTGATATAAACGGCAAGTGGCCATCTATGCGGTTGAAACTTGCTACACGCTTTGTTGTTTTGATAAAAGTGGCGATGGAAGCAAACCTGCTGCCATACAAAGTTGCAATCCACGACAAATAGCAGCATATCACAGAAATGCGCCAAATAACATTGTAATAATTTTGTCTTACCCTGCTGCTATTCCTATCGGTTTTACTCCGGCTTGACCCTGCCATCCAGACGCTTCTGTGGTGGAGACCTAAAGCACTGCAGCTGTAGCACACAGACTTTTTCCTCTTTAAGGATTTTCCACTGTAGCCACGTCTCATCGACCGGAAGTGCAGTTTAGTCTGCGCGGGGAGAGGGAGGGAGCGAGAGGAAGAGAGAGACCAGTGAAAGAGAACCACGACCAAGAAAAACACGGATGTTTAAAGTGTATTTGTGTACATATTTAATATTTTTGGCAATGATAAGACTCTTTTAAAATATAGTGCGCACCAAAAAAACTGTGCACAACAAAAGTGATTTGTGTGTATATATATTAGGGATGCACCGAATCCAGGATTCGGTTTCGGATTCGGCCGAATACTGGGCTTTTTGACGGGGTTCGGGTTCGGCCGAATCCTAGATTTTTTTTCCACCGAACCGAACCCTAGGCTTGCGCTACGCTGGTCGACGTCACGCGGCCGTTGATTACACACATCGGGTCCTGACGTGGAGATGAGCTTTTTCTTTCGGTGAGCCTTAGGGTCTGGACACACCAAAACTTTTAAACACGGCTGAAAACGCCTTGAGGACGCCAAATGCCGGCTGTTTTTCAGCCGAGCGCTTGGTCGCAGTGATGCTTCAGCTGTGAGCAAGTTGGTTGCTGTGGTAATGTCCCGCCCCTCCTCCACTGTAATTGGACGGCCGTGTGAAGACTGTGGCGTTGACGAGCGGAGCTTCTAACTCAAAGTATAGTTTTCAGCGCGGAGCTGCTTGCTTATTGGAAAAACGAGCGTGTCGCAACGCATCGTTTTCATTATGCATAGGCTTATGGTAATTGTCAAAATAGTTTTCCAACTTGTCATCCTGGCATAATGTACAGTTAAAATTAAATAAAATGAAAAATACACTGCTGTGGACGTTGTTTACTTCATTAATGTGCTTTACTGTGTTAATGGAATAAGGATGCGAGTAGGATTCGGTATTCGGTTTCGGATTCGGCCGAATCTTAAACTGTGGATTCGGGATTCGGCCGAACCTAAAAAATCTGGATTCGGTGCATCCCTAATATATATATATATATATATATATATATATATATATATATATATATATATATATATATATATACAGGGGCGCCGTTAGGGGGGGTTCAGAGTATGCCAGGCATATGGGCCCATAAGTACTCTAGGGGGCCCCACCGTCATCACTTTTCCGTTTTTTTTTTATTGTACACGTTTAATTATTACCACTGTAGTAAAATGTAAAGTAAATTAATATAAAACTACTGTGAATGACTTTGTGTTGAGTAAAATTGAGACACTTTAAAAAAACAGCGTGCAATCATGATGCAATTACATATTTGGCGGTTCTGGTGGTTTTTAATTTGATTGTGCGGATATGGATATGGGTGAGTAGACAACATTTTTGTTTGGGATCAGTTTGGTGGGTTTGCTATGCAACGTTACCACAAATAGTCGACAGCCCTAGTTTGGCATTTCAAGGTAAGATCTCACATCCCACTAAAAGTGTTCTGATCCGTAAACTGTATGTTTCATGAAAAATGAAAAATATTTGTGATAATAAGGACAGCAAGAGCTATATTAGCATAGCGACTGCTGACAACTATTGCATTTCTAAGACGGACAATAATACATGTATGAATTATAATGTTATAATTATAATGCTAGTAACGTAATAGTCGCATCTACTGGTATGTTAACATCAGGCACCCAGCACTGACACTGTTGGTACTATTTTCCACGCAAAAATACCTTGGCATTTTGACTTACAGACACCGCTACTAGCATACAACACAATGCACGTCTCTTCTTTCTGCCTCTCGGTTGCGCGCGCAACCAGTAAGTGACGTCGCCGTGCAACCCGTCTATTCGTTTTTCGAATAAATCTTTTTATTTTGCTTCATACATTTATTTTTAGTGCAAATGCGACCTGTAAAATTAAATAAACACATTATGGTATGAAAATCAAACAATCCTCTAAAGAAAGGGGCCCAAAATTCTGTCTTGCATACCCCCCTTGAAACTGTTCATTGCGCCCCTGTATATATATATATATATATATATATATATATATATATATATATATATATATATATATATATATATATATATATATATATATATATTGTGTGTGTTAAAATCTGTGTTAATAAGTACAGCCATTTTTCCTGATATTTCCACAGTTTGTCATGTCAATTGGATTGTTTTTATGGAAACTTCAGTGACATAAGACCTTTTTTTCATTTATTTTAAAGTTTCTGAAATACTGTTTAAGGTGCATTGTAAATGATCTCTTGACAGAATTGCAATATATTATATACAACTATTATCAGTTACCTTACAAAATTAACTGTGTTGTTCTTAGAATGCGCCGTTTTTTTGTTTTTGTTTTTTTGAGACATTAGTTGTGATAGACCGATATATTGCAGAGGCCAATATATTAGCCGATATTTTCTTTTTTTTATAGGCATTGGCCAATAAATCTTTTTTGATCGGCCAATAAATTTCTCTATTACTTAAAGAGCCCCTATTGTCCGATTCACGTTTTTACATTTCCTTGTGTAGGTATGTATTAGTACATGATAATGATTGGTGATGTGCTCAAGACCGGCATTATTATAATTCCTCCCGCTTGGACTCACAGCCTGTAAGTTAACTTCTGTTAGCTAGTGATGGGAGAAACAAAGCTTTTCGAAGCTTTGAATCAATTGAACCAGTTGCTTTGCAAATTGATTCAGTTTTTCGAAGCTTTCGAAACACCATACATCCTGGCGACACCTGCTAGTCAAAACAGTGTAAAAGCAGCAAGATCTGTCCAAACATTTTACACTTTTTACAAAATAATAGCAAGATTGTTTTAAAAATATGTTTTTAAGAAAAAGAAAGAAATAATTAAAAGTTTATTCTGTGTTTTTAGTTTTATTTATGGCAAACAAATTATTAAAACGAACTCCCTTTTTAACTACGAATATTTTTGTCATTAAATCTGTCTATAAATAAAAGGTAGACAAAATGGTAGTGTTATTAGTCGAAAGGATGAATATTTTGTGAATTTTTTAATAAAACTGACCCGAGTTCACCTACACTGGTCATTTGTGATCAACTCCCCCTAGTGGTGAATCGTCGGATTTTCGAAACAGTTATGGCGTAATGAAGCCTCGTTTGCTAAAATCACGTGACTTTGGCCAGTTTGAAACAAGCTCCGAACAAATGATTCGAAGCAAAAGATTCCTAAATGTTTCAATGCCTCATGAAGCGTGCTTCGAAATTGCCCATCACTAGGCTACTGTCAGCATTGCATTATGACCGAATCTTTCAAGCATGGTAAGGAGCGTCATATTGCTGTTAAGAATACAACCTGTTTGCACATTCTTCTCTTGTACATTCGACTCAATATTTATTAAGTCTACAGTATACTGTTCTGGACATATTATTTTATCATAATAGTAGACCTGACTGACATTTCACTATTGGTTATATAGCCTCTATACAACTGTGTATGTGACAAATAAAAACCCTTTAAATCCTACTTGTCAGTGCTGGTCCCCTTACATGGAAGGCAAAACTTGTTCTATCAGCTGTTCAGACGACGTTTGTCCTGTGGCAGCAACTGTACAGTAACTTCACTATGGACCGGTTTCCCGAACAGGGCTTATCCTACTCCCAGACTAAAATGCATGTTTGAGGTGCCTTAATTTAAAACCTTTTAATGACATCATATCAGTGCCATTGTTTTGTCTCAAGATGCACACCACCAGTATTGTTTTTTGTAAGGTTTGTTTGTGAAAACTACTTAAACATCCTAATATAACTAAGGCGTAGTCCTGAATTATTCTAAACCCTGTCCAGGAAACCGTATGTGTTCCGAAAGGAAGGGGTAAGCTGTGGACAGTCTGTGGTTGCAATTCACAGTCCCGACGCTAGATGCCGCTAAAATCTAAACAGTGGACCTTTAAATCACCTTTAAACAACAATAAATCCATAACTGGTTGTTTGTTTCAAAACTGTATTTTTCAGTGATTCTTATTAGTTACATTTTTGCAACATTGTTAAACAGCTACTTTACCTCTATATTATATGTTTGATCCCTATGTTACAATAAAAAACATATGACCCTACATGACAACAAAAATCTTAAATCTTGTTATTGTATGTATGAGACAATTTTGCAGTGAGACAGACGGGTGTCTAGGATGTAATAGAAAAAAATTATTGTCTATTAATTGACGTTTTGAAAGAGATCATAAAATTAAAGCAACACTAAAGAACTCTGGCTCTTTGCTCCCCCTACAGGTTAGAAGCGTAATTGTTCATTACCACTGTCGTAAATACTGCAGCATAGCTGGCTCTGATTGGGTTGTAGGTCTGCCGTAAAGCAAGTTTTTGTAGTTTTCACTCGAACTACAGGACCACTACCCGACGGATGGAAACTTCTTTAGTCCGGTTTTGGCCGATAGAGGGCTGCAAAGCGAATGTGAAAGTGCCATTCACCCTGTTTTGAGTGGATGAACCACTTAAACTTTTTTGGAAACGTTATTTTAAGGTAAAAAAAACTCTTTGGTGTTGCTTTAAAAGAGCTGTACACCCAGAGACCTTATAGGCCTAGCCCTTGTTCTACTCCATTCGAACTACATGTCTTAACATTCTAACATTTTAAACATTTTAAATTAACATTTGTGCTATAAATGTTTCTAGTTTATCTTGCTGTCAACTGCCTTACCTCTGCTTGTTTTTACAATTCTACGAACGCATTTAGAGTCCTGTGATCGGTGAGTGAGTGGCAACTAATTTTACACCACATAAAACACAAAATCACTTTCCAAATGCTTTACTTTCATTACTCCTCACAGATGGAACCTCCCTAACAAAAACAAAAGAAGTGACTTTCATTTTCATTAATAAAAACCTGTTTATTCACTATAGGCTATATGCAATATATTTACTACATGCAATATAACTCAGTATTTTTTGTTATTCAGCTCTATTTTTGCTGCACTCATCTAAATGATCCTGAGACTTGGTTTTACAGCATTTCTTATGTTGCTACCCCCTTACTGATTAAGTATATTTGTCACAATTGGGATAAAAGCATATCTTAAATAAATATTTGTAATACTTAGTATACTCTGTTTACTAGAAGGTATACGCATCTGTCTGTCAAAAGTTGGGATTATAAAGTAAATGTCAATAATTAAATTAAATTAGTTAATTTTTCATACTTGAGGTAAGTTTGGGGCAAATAAATAAATAAATAAAAGTGATAATATTTTCCAGAGCAACTTTAATGAACAAACATAAAGAAAGCAGGGTGGTGTTTGTCCATCAAAACACGTTAAAGTAGCATTGCTGCATGTGATACAATTTAATATTTTTTTTTTACGTCGGTCCACAAGATGGCGCAGTTGACTGAAGTGTTTCATCTGGAACCCAGACGGTACCCAGAAACTTAAAGGGATAGTTCAATCCAAAAATTCGGTCATCAACCTCATGTTGTTACAAACCTGTATTTATTTATTTCTTCTGCTAAACACAAAGGAAGATTTGTAACCAAACTTTTTATTCTACTATGGAAGTCAATGGTGCCTGCTACATTACAAATATCTTCCTCTGTGTTTCGCAGAACAAAGAAATTTATACAGGTTAGTAACAACATAAGGGTGACAGCATTTTTATTTTTGGGTGAACTATCCATTTAAGCCAGATATCTTTACCACCAGTATTTCATTTTATCCAGACGGGACTAAAATGAATCACATCTTTTTTTTCATTTGATGAAAAAAAGTGCATTTAATAACAAATGATTTGAAATGAATATGGAAATATGGACATTTATATGCACTTTTATCAAATTTGTTAGATAATGAATCAAAATATTAAAAAAACAAACACACACACAAAACCCCCCCCACTATTCTTAGCATTTGCACTCAACAAAAACATCTAGTATAAAAGCCCCTGTCAAAACTATGCAATCCACAGTTTGTGGTATTTTATTATTGGGCAAACCAAATGAAAGTTTATACATACACTACACTGTAAAAAGTTTCTCGGTCTTACTTACGAATCTCTTACTGAACCATTGCTATATAAGTCCTGATTCTATCCGCCACACAGTGTTTTGACTTTTCTATGGCATTTAGGGGGTTAAAATCCTGCATGTTCCAGATGAACGAATACACAGTGTCTATGAGTCATCCTGCCTTGACTTGAGCAATGCATTTAGAAAGAGGAACAGCTTTGGAGCCATGGGGCCCACATAACTAAAATGACTGGGATATGTGTGTGTCCATTAAAGTGTGTGTGTTCTTCTGTGTGTCCATTTTTTGTTTCACACGTGATTGTCAAAGTCATGTTGAATTTTATCTCATTGCATGTTTTGATATGTATTGATACCTTTCTATCTTTAATTTGGAATAAAATACATGTGCCTACATCAATCATGAGACTCTTAGTCATGCAAACAACCACTTCTCAACCAGGGCTGATATCATCCCTATAACTTTTATAGATTGCGTGTTTATTTGTTCATTCCGAATACAAAAAGAAAATGTCAGGAAAGTTTTTCTTTATGCAAGGATGTAACACATCATGAGATGTGTAGACAGCAGTGGGTCTGCTGTCTACACATCTCATGATGTGTTATACACCTTGCATAAAGAAAAACTTTCCTGACATTTTCTTTGTGTATTCGGAATGAGAAATCCACAAAAATGCAAAAAAAGTCAAGACACATGACTTTATCTTACTTAATACAAATATGGTTAATTGGTTGATGTGTAAACCAACAACGTTCTTTATGATATTATGATAAATATTTTCTCCCTTATGAGGCCAACTTAGTCAGAAGTTAAGTGGTATAGACTGACAGTCTCTGTTCTGGTGTTCTGTTAGCATCAGTATATAACATCAACATATATATATATATTCCAGCAAAACATGCTTTTTCATCTTTAAACCGGTAAGTATTTGGATTCATCTTCTACAGGTTAGTGAATCAGTACACTTTCAGAAAAAAGTGTAAAAAATATACTTTGTCAATAGGGCAGTACCATCAAAGGATGAAGTATTGCTTTAGTGTATTCCTGTACTGCCCAGTAAGAAGCTAAAAGTACATATCTTGCACAATTGTTTTCTGCAAAGCAATTTCGTTTTAGTTATAATGAGTTGTGCAGTCAGTGGTTTCCAATGCTACATAAACACATAAAACAGTGTTCCCACCAGTTGTATTTCCGTCATTGTAGTTTTTGTTTTAGGTGAAACTAAAAGCAAAGACAGGCTTTGTTCATCAGGTTTTAAGTTGTTCTGCATGCAAAATTTCACTTAAGATAAAGCGGGGTCTGTCTCAGTCGTCAGCTTTCTTAGATTTTTCTGAAAAGAGGAAGACGTCAAGATCACTTTACATTGTATGCTGCCATGATTGGAGAGATTGCATAGCTCAGTTTAAAATCAGACCATTTCGCCCCTGCACATCTTGTAGAGTGATGTTTCATGTTTTATTAATAAACAGCAAGATTCCAATTGTTGTCCATAGTAAATGTGTATGCAGTATTGGAGAGCTTTTTTGGGTGGGAGGAGTTGCAACTGTGTCTGATCCACTTGGATATTTTTTGAAAGCGAAGACAGAATCATCTTGGTTGGTTGGGGGGCTGTTAGATTGTACATGTCTATACAGTTAACCACATTAGTTAGACTTTATAATAAGGGTCTGTGAATCATAATGAACTAATACCTAAATTAATTCTTACTTAAATATAAACTAATGCTGAGTTAAGGTCTGTATACTAAAACCAATGAAGTCATTATTAACTACATGACTCATGACTTAACAGTAACACATGCATTTTTTGTTAGTTAATACATTAACTACCAACTAAAAAACGTCATGTTGTACTGAATGATGACTCTTTATTATAGTTTATGATTAGTGCATGCTTTAACTCAGCATTAGTTCATGTAAAAGTAAAAATAGTTCAAGTAAAAATACATTTATGTCTCATTATGATTCATGGATTTTTTTTATAAAGTGTAACCCTAATGGTTAAATGTACAATCATGTTTCGTTTACTTGTCTTCATTTTGTCTAGATTCAGTTTGTGTAGACGTAGTGTACTTGATCCCAATCAACTCCATTGATAATCTTATATTTTAGCAGAGTTTGCCAGTCAACTTCCAGTTTCATCCAACTTTGTACTCCTGATCAGTTCAGCATGTTGGTGTAATGTATACAATGTATTCTGTGGTCATTCCCATTTCATCACAGCCTGCAGTGGTCATTGGTGTGCGGGTCTACAGTAGGTGTCTGTTGATGCAGGTGTGATCACTTGTGCTGGACGCTGAAAGGAAGTGTTGAATCTTACAGGAAGTCTGCTTTGTTTAGATAAAAGCATACAGCCAGCCTTGGGTCAACCGCCCCCTCCACAACAAGTACTGGCTTTAACACCAACAAAAGCCCTCACACAAGCTCACACACACCTTACTGTTTGATGTGGATAATTTTGTACACTAAAACCACTGAGATAAAGTCACAGAAAGATTAGACAAACAGACTTTGTGCGTCCAGTGTTTGTGAAAACCTGTGTTGTTCACTTTTCATCTCTACACCTTTCGATACAAGCCGAAGATATATTGACATTACTTAAAGGATAATTAAGATTGGAAAAGTATTGATCTACGGTTTTTATCTGGCTTCCTTTTGAAATGGGCTTGTCATAAAAACACCAACAAAATAAACACAAATCAAAAGATTCTCTTACAGTGTCTTGAACGCAGATATTTTTGTCTGGCTTTACCTTTTATGAATCCATTCATCTGTTTGTGTATAGTTCATCTATAAATAGTCTTTGACCCTAACCTACTGGTAGATCATTTGTTCTGCAGTAAAAGTTATATAAAAATGAGGAATTGGGAATAAGAAGTGAGAAGGTTGGATGTTCCCCTGCTGGCCTGATCTGAGGCCTGGTTTGTGTCATTGTGAAAGATGAGGAGGCCACCAAAACCTCCTCTCACATGCAGACAGGAAATAAAGGCCGGCCTGTGGCAGGTCCACTCCATGCAGAAATCTTTTACATTCCCAACAGGTGCTCCCTTTTCGAGAAAGTTTTTAGAGATCCGAGTATTTGTATGTTTTCAGGCATCCACAGGCATAGGCAAACAATGCATTGCCTACAGTATATAGAAATGTGACCCTGTATGGCACATGCAATTTTTATTACTGCCCTTAGTCCTGTGATTTAAGTTACACTGTAAACAAGTTACAAGTAAACATTTCTGTAGAAATGACAGTATTGCTGGGAGCTGGTTGCCAGTAACTTACTGTAGATTTTACATTTATGTTATTTACTGGCAACAGTTTGTTCAAAGTTAAATAAACATGAAACATTTTCAGTCTTTATCTTCTACAGTAAGTAACTGGCAACCAGCTGCATAATTACAGCTAATATTTTTACAATGTAAGTAAAGCTGGAGACACACCTAATGATTTTTGCACGTTAAAACAGATAAAAATCATTTATGCAAGAAACACTCCAGTGTTTCCCACATGATTTTGAGAGACTGTGGTGGTGATGACGTCACCCGCTAATTAGCATATATGTGACGCCATCATGTCGTGTTATCGTTTGATCTATAGTGTTGGCACCTGAAATATGTTTTACTTCTACTCTTTGATCTGTATCTGTATTTGATATATCAAATTATATTTTAAGCCGAATTAAGCTGTTTTAAATAGTGAAATAAAAATGTAAATGGCAATCATGAAAATTCTATTTGTGGGGGCCAGTGTTGATTCTGTGGTGGGCCACCACAAATAAATCAATGTATGGGAAACACTGAACACTCTTTATGTGTGTTGAGTACAATTTTAGAGAATGTTTCAGCAAGTTGTTAGGTGTCTCCCTAGCATAAAGCTGAAAACAAAAAATAAATAAATCCACAAATGCTTTCATTTTGGGCCAACATTGTAAAAAGTGAAAAGGTGGATCAACTTAAAAGATGACTTCAATTGGTACACTTTACTACCCAGGAGAATTAGTGCCAAGCTAAAATAAATCTCGAGATTAAAGTCATTAAAATGCGGGAATAAAGTAATTTTTTAACAAGAATAAAGTCGGAATAAATATAATTTCGAGATAAAGTCATTATTTAACGAGATAAAGTCGTTATTTAACAAGAAAAAAGTCGTTATTTAACAAGAAAAAAGTCGTTATTTACAGAGAATAAAGTCGCTATTTAATGAGAATAAGTTAATATACAGCAAGAATAAAGTCGTAAAATCTCAAGAATAAAGTCAATATATAACGAGAATTTTTGATTTTTGAACTTGGAAAGCTTCCTCCTTGGTAGTAATAGCCATTTACTGCACCTAAAAGTTAACTCAAACCATTTAAGGAAACTGGTTGCATTAAACCATTTAAGTTTTAAAACACATATATTTGAATATTGTGAACTTAAAAAATGTAGTCATATGCAGTTATGCACACTACTTAAATATAAGTGCATAATTGCACATGACTCAAGTTCACAGTACTTAAATGTATGTGTTTTAAAACCTAAATGGTTTAAGGCAACTGGTTTCCTTAAATGGTTTGAGTTAAGTTGACTGTATAAATACACCAAATTCACCACACAACATTAGTAACAAGCATGCACGGTATTAGGAAAGCCAGAAAGCCCTGAATGTGCCGTTTTCATTGAAACGGTGTTTAACGTTTTGTGTTCTTATTTCACTTTCGGCATGTTCTCATGAAAGCAATAATATGAAAGCTTTACGTTAAGTGCAGACTCTTATAAAACCCTAAAAGAAAACCTTGAATGTGGCTTAATGCATCTACAGAGTAATATTAAAACACCAAATAAAGCAAAAATTGTATTAATAAAATTAATAAAAAAATTAATAAAATTAATTTATTAATAAAAAAACCAAAAACACGAAACGCTTAAGGGCGTTTCAATGAAAACGAGCACATTCTGGGCTTTTCTGTTTGACCGTACATGCTTATTAATAATATATTATGTTGTGTAGTGAATTTTGTGTATTTCCCTCACTGTCTTAATGCATTAAATGGCTACTACTACCAAGGAGAAAGCTTTCTGAGTTTAAAATCGAAAATTCTCGTTATATATTGACTTTATCTTGAGATTTTACCACTTTATTCTCGATATATATTAATTTTATTCTAGTTAAGTAACGATTTTATTCTCGTTATAACGACTTTATTCTCTGTAAATAATGACTTTATTCTCGGTAATAACGACTTTATTCTCGGTAAATAACAACTTTATTCTCAGTAATAACGACTTTATTCTCGTTAAATAACGACTTTATTTTCGTTAAATAATGACTTTATTCTCGTTAAATAATGACTTTATTCTTGGTAAATAATGACTTTATTCTCGGTAATAATGACTTTATTCTCGGTAAATAATGACTTTATTCTCAGTAATAACGACTTTATTCTCGTAAATAACGTTTTTATTCTTATTAAATAATGACTTTATTCTCGTTAAATAATGACTTTATTCTTGGTAAATAATTACTTTATTCTCGGTAATAACGACTTTATTCTCAATAAATAACAACTTTATTCTCAGTAATAATTACTTTATTCTTGTTAAATAACGACTTTATTCTCGTTAAATAATGACTTTATTCTCTGTAAATAATGACTTTATTCTTGGTACTAACGACTTTATTCTCTGTAAATCACGACTTTATTCTCGTTAAATAACAACTTTATTCTCAGTAATAACGACTTTATTCTCCGTAAATAACAACTTTATTCTCGTTAAATAACAACTTTATTCTCGTTAAATAACAACTTTTTCTCAGTAATAACGACTTTATTCTTGTTAAATAACGACTTTATTCTCTTTAAATAATGACTTTATTCTCCGTAAATAACGACTTTATTCTCTAAACGACTTTATTCTTGTTAAATAATGACTTTATTCTCGTTAAATAACGACTTTATTCTTGAAATCATTTCTATTCTGACTTTTTCCGTTAAATAATGACTTTATTCTCTCATTTTAATGACTTTAATCTTGAGATGGTTTTTAAATTTATTTTAGCTTGGTGACATAGCTAAAGCGAAAAAATACTTTTGTTAAGTGTTACATATTTTTTTGGGTTGATCCAACGTTTTACAGTGAATAGGAAAGAGATGGAAGACATTAAAGAAATGAAAAATCTGGAGCAGAGGTATTAGACTGCAATGAAAGAAAAAGGGAAGTTTCAAGTTCCCCAAAGAATTTTGATTTAAAATTTTCTTAAAAGTTAAATAGAAAACTCTAAATAATAAAGAAAATTAAGGAAGCATTTACCTAAATCTTTTAATGGCTTGAAGGAACACATACATGATGACATTTCAAGTTTTCTAAGGGGTTGAAATGTCAAAATGAGGGTTCTTTCAAATAATTTATTCTATACCTTCATCATACAAAATAAGACCTAAAGGGGTCCTAACTTGCTGTCACAAGTATACTTCTGCATTAGCCTAGTTTTAAAAGAATGGTTGTCCCCTGTTATAACAATGATGCAATAATATATTACGTAAATAAAAAAATATATATTTTTTAAAAGTGTAGGCTTTTAGAAATATTTTTCTATGACAACCACATAAGTGATCTTTGTTATTGTCTTATATTTTCCATTACTGTAATTATGATACTCTATTTAAACACAACACTATAGTTTTATGCGACTTTAATTCTCGCAGTGATATCTGAATCCTGCACTCGTTCTCTTAATAATGCCAAAATATTTTCTGCACACACTGTAAAAAATTTTTTTAATAATCAACTTGGTTTTACAAGTCATTTCAACTTAGATTTTTTTGTCTTGACTATAGTGATACGTTGCTGTAACTTAATAAATAAAGCTAAATAGTTTATTTTATAAGTAACAGCAAATCATCACTAGTCAAGATAAACATTTTTTTAAATGACTTGTAAAACCAGTTTGTTATACATACAATTTTAAATGAATTTTTTTTTACAGGATAGTTGTTGTTTGTTTGACATTAAGTGGTCAGTATGATCACACAACGGATTTGGATATAGGTTCTTGATGTCCACATGAGCATGTGGACACCATTCTGGTGAAACTTTAGCCTAGGCATGTTATTATTTAACAAGAGGGATGCAACATTTTGTTTTGCAATCCACCACATGGCTTCCTGTTTTTCTTAATAAACTGTGTGGTCATAAGCAAAGATCAGGTTGAAATGACCTGCCCTGTGAAAGAAAGCACAGTATATGGGGTCATGCTTGCTTTTTGCTGTAGTATTGTAAATAATAATGAATTTTTTTATGATGCTAAATGCTTAATCACCATTGTACATCAAATTAGACCTATTTACAGACCTCAATATCATCTTAATTGACAATAATACAATCATTTTAATTGATTTCAATCCATCGAATTTTTCATTAGCAAACACTTTGCAAAGATGCAAGATGTTAAAAAATAGCTCAAAAGAATCAAGTTGAAAGAGGATAACATCATATTCCTATTTGTTTAATATCAGTAAAGAAAGTTTTAAAGTGTATATGGTTTATCATCAATTTAAATAAAACTAAGAGATGCCAAAGAATTGATGTGGAAACCAAAGGAAATTTTAGTGAGTGTCATATAAACTTTTGCATTATTGCAAAAACTTTTTACTTTTGCAGTCTGGTTAACAGCCTATTGTTCTTTCTCCTTCCTCGCTTCTTCCTCCAATAGGATGTGAAGTATTTTCCTGTGGCTTAAGCACTGCATAGTGCACAGTAGCATAGCTGTCACAATACTTGCACAGCTGGGGCAAACCTCAATCCTCTAGGTGATTAATGGAGGCACAGAACATATAAACAGATGTGCGTTTGGCCATAGTAGCTGCATTGCCACTAGAAGCCTAGTATTTGCCTGAACTACAAAAAAATGTATGTGTGAAATATATGCTGGGTTATTTTCAGCACATCGGTAAAGAAAATGCACACATTTGACCCAACAATGGGTTAAAACAACCCGGCTTTTTGGGTTAAAACTACCCAGCATGTGTTAAATTACAACCTAGCGGGCTGTGCTTGTCCCTTTTTGACCCAATGCTGGGTTGAAAATAACCCAGCATTTTTTAGAGTGTAGTTCGAGAAATAATTTTCTGTCTATGGGTTTGATTTTTTTGACTGACGTTTCCATTGACTCACCAAGTCTGTGAGATGCATTTTCATCTCTGTAGGATCTCCAGAGATGTTGTACCTGGACAGAAGTTTAGTGTTATTGCACAACTTTGTCAATTATAATTATCTGACTATTACACCAGATGAGGACTCATTAACAACGTTAAAATAAAAGCATAAAAGTGTTGTTAAGTCCCATTAAAACAGTTTATTTGATTTCATTTTCACTTGAATACTGTACATGCAGTTCAGGATTTGAAACAAATGGCAAAATTTCATGGCAATTCATATTTTATGAGGTGGCTAATTCATACAACCACATTTGTACATTTTTGTATGATTTGCTTTGCCCCACTGACGTTGGGGTTAGCGGTGGGGTTTCTCCATTGTTTTGTAATCATTTGTTTTTGAATGATTTACTTTACATGAATTAGCCAACTCATAAAATCTGTACAAATTCTCATGATATCAGGCTAAAATAGCATGTACTAAATAGCAGTAGTATAGAAGATGGATGTGAAAATTATTTACACCCCTTGGGCCACAATGTGTTGCTCACATGAAATGACAGTTGTGGTGGCTGTGCTACTAGCAATGAAAGAAGAAAAACAAAATGTGCATTTGTGTAGGTCCATAAGCATGTTTCACAGAGCAAATTTATTTATGTTAATGTATGTTGATTTGTTTATTTCTACATGTTTCCCTAATTTTTTTTTACACATTTATGCCCATCATTATAGTTTTACAATATTTCTGTACTTCTTAGTATACTTCTTTCAATTATATAAATCATTTTGACTCTAAGTGTGTCTTATAAATGCCTTTGCCATATTTAGTGTGTAGTTTCTAGAACATAATGATTTGATTCGCAGCTGTACTGTAAATATAACTTTTATTTGTGACATTTGGGGTGAAGTACTAGAGCTCCCAAAATCATTAACTGCACCACTGAGGAAAATAAATAAATAAATAAAATAAAAAATATGCAAAAATGGCACATAATACTTTTTCTCTATTAAGATCTTAGCAGTACATATGTATTGCCTTTCTTGGTGCTGTTGCTTTGTATTTAAAGCTGTTTTGCGGGATTTGATTGATATTTTATAGAGAATATTCATATATGAAAACAATGTAACTGTGTTAGGCAGCTATAAGTCTGTATACCAAGCTACTGTCTGCGTGAGGTTTTAAGTCTCAGCTAAAGATCCTCACAGGCCATTCACTTACACTGTAACAGGAACTGAATCTGAAAAAAACTTCCTACTTCTGCTTTTTACTCTGATACCCAGAGTAGGTTGCTTTATTTGTGTGGGTCTGTGTGAGGGTGTTGTTTTAAAACAACAGGTTTGCTTTAAGTCAGACAAGCAATGCTTTACAGATCAGTGAGTCTAAAAGTGACCTGAAAAAATTGTGAGATTATAAGCCAAAAGAAGAGACTGATAATATACCACTGATAACACAGATCTCTGTTTGCTCACACAGGCCTCAGTTCTCCTGTTCTTTAATAATCATATCTGCGTTTTTCTTTTGTATTTAAAATGAAGGGACTTCCCTGTATATTTCTGTACAAAAGACTTGTCCAGCAGTAAATGTTTTATGATGTTAATAGGTCATAATCTACGTCCATAGGCTGTGAAATGTTTGCAAAGAGTTAAAGAAATTATCTGTGTATGGATTGCTCAAAATTGAGAAGTGAAATTTGTCTCACTTTCTGCCTGTGTTTTTTTCCCGGCAGGAATATAATAAGACTTTGTCAAATCATTTCAGCAGATATAATACACTGTTAATGCGTGCCGTGCGTCTTAGCCATACGGTAGCATTACTACAACACCAATCTGACATCCAGCCAAAGTGTTGTCAAATATTGTCCAGCTTTGCTAGCTTTAATGAAAAACACTTGTAACGGGTCCGTTACACTATAAAGTGTAAAAGCACTGTACAGTACAGGTTTAAGCAACACAGTCAAAGCTTTCCTGCAGTTGCACCATTCTAGACTGGCAGGGGGAATGAAGCAAGAGGTAAATGAGCTGACGTTGAGCGGATTAGGAAAGGCTATGTGGGTGAAATGGGACTCTAGAGCTAAACATAGTCAAATGTCTAAAACTCTAATGAAGAGTTACCAGCAATTTGGAGAATGAGTCACATTATTTAAATTCCAGCTATGGGGATAGACACATGAAAAGTCAAGGAATTCCATATGTCGATAATCCAAAACAGTGGTTACATCATCTAATATTCCAGTTTGTATACTTCGCAAGACTTGCTTGTAATATATACTTTAAATCTGGAAAAATGTACAGAAGAAAAAAAATAAAGCAATGATTTTTTATTTGCATGTGAAATCGTTACAGTATGTGCACCTCTTGAAATAACGCTAGAAAAAATAGACTGCTGAGGTAGCTATAACACATGCATTGTGTATTAATACATTAAGAAAACAGCGAAAGTCATCAGTTTTAGCCGGGTGTGCAGGCAGCTGTGTTGCACCAGGGCCACAGTGAGTTTTGTGGTTTGGACAGCTTGAATCGTGGTAAAACGGAGAAAATACAAAAACATAAAATAAAAAAAAAGTTAATCCTTTATTAGAAGATGCAGTAATACACTGCAGGTGATGTCTCTAAGTGTTTTGCTTTGAAAAACAAAACAAAAGATTCGTAATTAGTTTTTTTTGTATATCTTAAAAGCACCAATCCTTAAGTGTCCACGTACGTAAAGCTGTTTTTTATCCTTTTTTTATTTTTGCCCAAAGAGCAAAGGCATCAACTCTTTTCCTTGATATTTTCAGTACATAACAAGCTTAAGCAGTGCCAAAATACTTTGCTGCCTTAAATTTTTTTCGTTGAATCAACTCGGATTTACAAGTCATTTCAACTTACTATTATTTATCTTGACTAGAGATGAGTTGTTATAACAGTTGTTATAACTTTTAAAATTAAGTTGACATTTCTCAATTATATTTTATAAGTTGTGCCAACTCATCTCTGTTGACATGACTGGTAAATCTGAGTTGATTTAACAAAAGATTTTAAGGAAGCAAAGTATTTTTTACAGTGTACATGCAACCCAGTTATTTTAGAACAAACGTTTAATAAAGTAGTCTAGATCAGTGCTTCTCAAACTTTTGGTGTGCGCCCCTCTTGTGTATGGTGTGTCGTGGCCCCCCAGAAAGAATTTATGACATAAAACATTCCAAAACTTAAAATTTGAATTAAACCAAACATATGTCAGAAGAAAAGATACAAAGTTGTTCCTTTTTCTGTCGCTGGGGTGATACCCTAAAAGGTATCTTTTTGTACCTTTATGGGTATACAACACATTGAAATGTTGTACCTTATTATGGGGTACAATATTATACCCTAAGGACCAATTGTGTACCTTAAGGCAGTGGTTCCCAAACTTTTTCAGCGTGCGCCCCCCCTTGTGTATGGTGCATTCCTTCGCGGCCCCCCAAAGAAAATTTGTGACAAAAAACTGTTCTAAAACTCAACATTTTAATAAAAATAAAAAAACATTAAATTATACAAAAAAGTAGTGCTTTTGGTTAGTAGCCTTATTTTTTTTAGGTTTAATTAAACAGAATTCATGATAAATTTATGTATTTCATAAAATGTCATAAAACTGGGGCCCCCCTGGCACCATCTCGCGGCCCCCAGTTTGAAAACCACTGCCTTAAGGAACAATTTTGTACTAGTTAAATTTTAGGGGTACAAAACAGTGAACTGTACCTTTAAAGGTACAAAATAGATCCTTAAGTAACAATAATGTACCTCAAAAGGTACAACATTGTATTATGTTTATATACCTGGTAAGGTACAAAACGGTACCTTGGGGTACCACCCCAGCAACAAAAAAAAGGTACATTTTTGTACCTTTTTTTCTGACATTATAGGGGCGGTTTCCCGGACAGAGAGACTAGTCCTAGACTAAAATAAATATAAGAGCTGTTCAAACTGAAAACAACGTGCACTGACATATCTTAAAATACATCATTGCCCTTTATTTTTCCTCAAAATGCACAGAAGGAATGTTTTTAGTAAAGCATGTTTGTTAAAACTACTTATATTTTATAATTAAACTAAGGCCTAGTCCTGGCTTAAGCTAATCCCTGTTCAGGAAACCACCCCATTAAGTTATACAATGTAGTGTTGTTGGTAAGCAGCCTTATTTTTTCTGAGGTTTAATTACACATAATTTATGATAAATTAATGTTTTTGTATTAAAACTACAGCCCACTGGCCCCATTTCAGGGCCCCCCAGGGGGCCACGGCCCCCAGTTGCTGATCTAGATTACCAATTTGAGTTGATTGGCACAGGTTTATACAATAATAACTGGAAAAAAATGTCTTTCTTGTAAAATTTTACCACGTTTTTTTCCAAAATACATGAGTAATTCCTTGTAAGTTGTATTGTGATTTGTGTAAACATTAAAATATAAATTTGGATGTATTTCAACAACTATTACAAAGCTTTAGAGCGTGTTTTATTTTTTATTTAAATTGCAGCTTTTGATCTAGTAAAAAGATATGAGCAAACACACCCCTGACGCAAAAAGGACAATCTTGTGTGATATATTTATAAAATCTTTATCTGTATCTTTCTGCTGCAGCTTAGCTATGAGATAAGTAAGACATGTGGTTTAGGAGATGAGGACATATGCTAAATGGCATTTCTTATCCAGAATACTGTAGAACACTGTTTATATCTTAAAATATCTACTGTAAACTAACATAGCTTGAAACTATCTATATACATGCCCTTTAGTTTTCAATTATATATAGAACGACAGAAAATGGCCTCATCATAGATAAGAATCGTTTTTTAATGATGGTTGTACGTCTAAGTAAAGCAGCCACTCGTACAGTAAAACTTAATCATCTGTAAATGATTACCACAATATTTTCAACATCATTCCCAACGTAAAGGTTTGAGACAGGTGGAACGGTTGATAAAGATAAAAGGCTCTTTCCTCATTTTCATTCAGGATACTGTATCTTCTGTCCCAGCATGTACTGATGTATCTTAGCTGGAGGATGATAGGAGATGCAAATGAATCAGACATCTTATCTGTCGGTTCTCCGTCTAAAGACGGGATGGAGTTGAAGCCTACAGTATAGTCTCCAAAACGTGAACGTTAAATTAACTTTAATGTAACTTGATTTGTCATATATTTATTTTTTATTAAATGTCTGTTTTGACAAAAATGCTTTATTTGTATACAGTTATTTTTCCCCTTGAGTCATTTTATTCACTATATCCTAATTTTAGTTTTAATCAACAAGCTAATAATATAGATTATTAATATATTATGTATATGCACTAAATCTTTTATCTGCAAAATAGCCTATTTGATCAAGTATTAAATGATCAAATGTGTTAAAGAAACAAATTGCTTAAAATTCCTAAACCGGCACCGATTTCTTTTTTGCATTTTTCTCCTGCATTAAGGACTTTCTATAGAATGCCGTGGAGGTGGACAGGAAGAATAGCGGTCAGCCAAACTGTCTCTGATTGGCTATTGGGGGAGGTGACACTTTACGCCTATTCTAACTGCAAAGATAAAATCCCCACCTGCCATTAACCTAAAATCAGGAACCTTCAGCGGAGACACACACACATACACTTACCCACACACCCCAAAATAAAGAAGTAACAAACAGAAACCTCTGTCCCTTTGCTACGGCCACAGTTAGGGTAGCTTGCCCTTCACGGTGTGTCTCTAGTCTTTTTTGGTGGGCCTTTGGTGATCTGAGGGCCCCCGCTGGATGAGGAGTGAGGACTTAGATCTTTGGTTTCGTTATAAGAGGAAATTTGGCAGAGTTGAGCAATGGTACGGGGACAGTTTTAAAAAAAGCCCTTGAGAAAGCATCAGTGTCGCAGATTTTGTGTCAGGCGCGAGGAATCAATGCTGCATCCTTACAGAATGGAGGGGTACATCATCCCACCCGTGAGTATTTTTTATCCTCTCCATGGTGCTAATAATTAGCTGCTGTTGTTAATAGATGAATAAGAAGATGCAATGCTGCTTTTGTTATATGGCTGCCATCGTGTCAGAGGACATTACCGCCACTCGTCAATGTGGACGTACCAAACGCTTGACTGAAACTTTTAACTATCTACATAGTTTTGTAATATTAGTATGATTTTTACTATCTTTGACATCAGTCAGTTTATTGTATCTTGAGGATCTTGTGTAGTTATTAGGAATACTGAACAAAGTTAGCAATGTTGTTAGTGTTGGCACGCACAAGGTTGTGTCAACTACTTCAAAATGACAAACTATTTGAACTGAACTGAATCGATCTGTTGTCGTATAGAGGATCCATTGGAAATCTTTAGACAGTATATTTATTTAATTCATTCGCGACTAGATACTTTAATGCCAGAAAGCTAACAATGTCTTAATTTGAACGTAGCTTATATGGGCAGGTACTGTATGTTGTGATGGCTCAGAGCAAATATAAAATAAGATGTTAATAAAATGTGTAACAAACATAATCTCTACATAGAGAGAAGAGAGTAGAGACAGAGTATCCTGGACTGGTTGGATGTCACAAACACCATCCGTACAAAAAGATTACTGGGCAGTTTTAACCAAAGATGTGAGGCTTTCCCATATCGTACAGTGTTTTATTATTTCTGGCTTTGGATCAGGTCATTCAAACTGGTCACCTTTGTCAATTATCTCTTTTTTATCAGCAACAAACAGAGGAAATGTTTGAGTCAGACATGTATCGACCACCAATGGAATATCAATACATCATTGATGATGGTCAGACCGGTGAGTTGTTATTTCTTTTCATTCTTTTCATTGATCACAGAAAGGTTCATCTTTTCTACGTCGCAATTTAATTTTCCTATTTTCAGCACCAGACTCAAACTGTGGCCTCTTTGAGCCAAAAAAAAGTTTCTCACATGCAATCCCCTTAAAACGCATCTCCTGCCGAAACAGTTCAGTGTTACAATACCCAGAGAGGCCCAAGTAGTCAACATCTTGTTATAGTAAGCTAACGGATCAAAATCACACCCAGGGCAGCTGGGACTGAACTGCAAGGCGACGTTAGGAGAGCGAGCGAGTGGAACCGGGCGAGTGACCTAGCACAAAGCAGGAAACAGATGCCTTGATCTGACAGGCAAGAAAACTACAGACGTAGAACGACAAATATCCCCAAGGGTTTCTATCAAAAATGACACAATTTACTACAAATTTATTAAACTGTGTAAGCGCCTAAAATTAAAGCTGTCGTAGTGGAAAACATTCAGTAGCGGCAGTTGTTCAGGATGGTGATGTTTCTGTATTGCTACTGCATTGAACTGTGACAATCAATTGATGAATCTCTCTTTGGTCAGCTTTTGTTTAATTTAGTCGTGTTTCTCTTTTGTCGATCCATGCGCAAATTTTTGAAGAAGTTCAATGACAGAGAAACTGAAAACAATAGTTGGTTTCATTATACAGCAGAGTAAACATCTAAATGTAACACATCTCTTGAATGAGATCTATTACAAATACAACGAAACCGCATTGCCGGTTCGGAAATTAAATTGGATTCACACAGGTGTGATATCACTTTAAATGGTCAATTTGGCCGTACTAAGCATACTAACCATTACATACTATCACGTCAAAAACAACACTTAACTAAGGCTACTCAAAAACTGCAAAGGAAACGATGGTGTGAACAGGAAATAGGGCGAAACCCATAGTCCAAATGCTTACAGTGTGAAAGTAAAGCTAATTTAATGCCTACAACTGAATTGGCAGTCAGAACAACCAGATATGGCTGACCTTGCAGTTGCTGACACTAGACTGCTATGAAATATTGCCATATAGGTTTTGGATGTTAAATATGCTTTTTGTTGACCTTACATTACAACCTCACTCTCCTTGTCTAGATCACTCTTGGGATTATAATGCACATCATGTCCATCCGGTGGATTTCGAAAACCTGCCCGAAAGCCATTTCACAGAGCTACAGAGTGTGCAGCCACTACATGTATCGAATGTGCATCGCTTCACAGATGTTGAGTCTGGTCATTTTATCGACCCAAGCCTGACTGGGCATCACCTCACCCTGCCCCCTTCACAGATGAGATCATAAAACATTTTTAAATGGCATTAAAACAACTTGAACACATATATCATGTTTTTGAAGAATTCCTTTCTTTGCGCTGATATAAGATTTTACCCTTTAGGAAAACATCATTTTTTATAGAGATGCTTAGCTTTGAAATTGCTAGAAATTGGAATCTTTTGCAATATATATATATGTATAAAATATCTGGCAGTTTCGTTACACCAGTTGCTGTATGTGCTGAAGGTTGTTGAATGCATCTGTGCCCAAGCTATTGCTCAACTAAGCCTTATCCTGACCAAAACTCAACACTGTCATCATAACAGCAGTCTGCACACTCATCAACTGCCATTACACAGAACATCCCGCTTTCACAAACAAAACCACTCTTTATTGTGACACAAACAGACATTTATATAAATTTAAGGTCTTAAAAACTGAGCTATTTGCATTTTCTTAGAGCAGATAAGAGAGGCAGTGCCTATTTAAATAAAACAGATGAGAAAATGAAACATGGGAAATATTATGGCAGAAGTTGATAAGCTAACAAATCGTCATCCTTGTTCCAACTGTAATGCGACCATCAGGAGATTGCGCAGATGAAATATATCCTACAAAGATCCACAGGGGGGCCAGTGTCCATGTGCGTTTACCCCAAAATCGGTCTAACCATCAAATCCATCTGAACTGTGGAATTGCGTCGAACTAAGAAATCCCTAACAATGTGGACTTTGCCTCTTTGTTTCTAAAGCCCATAAAACCGTATTTTATTTCATGCATAATTGTCGAATTAGTTTTAAGATAAGTTTAAAAGTAAACAGGAAAAAAAGTTTAAAACTGTACCATTTCTGTTACTGTGGTGCCATTTTGTCACTTTACAGACTAAACATGATACAATGCTGTATCTTTTAGGGTACATTACTGTACCATATTGTGTACCTTTAAAGGTACAGTTTTGTAAAATCTCAAATTTACCTGCAAGATCGTTCCTAACGGTACACAATAGGTCTTTAGGGTATTGTACCCCAAAAGCTACATCATTTCAATGTGTTGTATACTCATAAAGGTAAAAATTCTCCTTTAAGGGTACCACCTCTGCAATTAACAGAAAATGTACAGTTTTGTACTTTTTTTCTGACAGTGTATTCAAAGTAAACCTCTTTAGCATTTCATATGAACAAGGCAGTCGCTGTGTCCAAAATCAACTACTTCCATTCTATATAGTAGTGGTGCTCAAACTTTTTCCGCCCGCATGCGGCCCCCCTCGTGTACGGTGCATCCCTTCATGGCTGCCCAAAGAAAATATATGACATTAAACATTCCAAAACTTAAAATTTGAATTAAACAAAACATATTATATTATACAATGTCGTGCTGTTGATTAGTAGCCTTATTTTTCTGAGGATTAATTACACAAAATTTTGAAACTGTTGAATCAATCTCAGAATTAAAAGTCATTTCAACTTACTTTTATTTATCTTGACTACACTCTAAAAAAAAGGGTAGTTTTTAACTCAGGGATGGGTAACTATTAGACAGAACACATTTCTGGGTTAAAATGACACAAATAATGGGTTATTTTTACCCAAATGCTGGGTTATTGTTAATCAAAAATGTCGAAACAACCCAGCAGTTGGGTTAAAACAACCCAATATTTTTTAGAGTGTAGAGATGAGTTCACTTATAAAATGAAGTTGACTTTTTTTAAACTATTTTTTATAAGTCGTAGCAAGTCGTCTCTTGTCAAGACAAATAATAGTAAGTTGACATGACTTGTAAATCTGAGTTGATTCAACAAAAAATTAAGGCAGCAAAGTTTTTTTTAACAGTGTGGCACCATCTCAGGGCCCGCAGGGGGCCACGACCTCCAGTTTAAGAACCACTGCTATATAGTATTTAAAAATCAGCATGTGAATTAAGGAGTATATGTCCAAAATGTCAGTATGCAAAAAATGTAAGAAATATCCAGGTGGTCAATTTGAATCCGCCAACTTTTTAAAGTATGTGTTGGATAGACACTTTTGTATCCCATGAGACCACGGTCCACAAATAGAGAAGTTACCAACTTAATTAAAATTAAAACAGAAAACTATGAACTGGATGGATTTTTATGTTACCGATGATTTTTTCCTTACTTGTTTAGCAATCTGAGTAAATTATTTTTGCGGCTATATAGTTAGCATATCATAGGTGAACAAACATATGGGTCACATGACAATGCAGACATGCTAGTTCAGTACTGCTTCCTAATCCTATAACAAGAAGAAAGCAGCTAAATGTCATATCCATCAAAAATGAGATAATACTGAGATTATATGCTCTCGGCATGTATTATACGTTCATCAAATACTTTCGCTTGAAATTTGTTTAATCTCGTTGTTAGATCATTCAGATATACGGTTTGTTGGCAGAATCCATTACATAGAGTCTGATGAAAAATGCAAAATTACAAGAAAACATGTCAGACGCACATTTTTGCAGGGTGTTGTCCTCTAAATGTAGAGGGACATTTTGCCGCTGTTAATGTGTGAATTCAACAGCAGTTATCTGTAGTCAATCTGCAGTCGTTTACACCACAGCACCATGGATAACAGTTTTTTCATCTAAACCTTGCATGTACAAATATAACTGTATAGAGGACAGTATATGCTGCTTTACGGCTGAGCAGATAAGTATCACGCTATCATGCTGAAGTGTTAACAAATACAGAACTATATCAAGTTTAAATATTAAGAATATTATTAACTTCATCCCAGCTGCAGCACGAAGACAAGCGCTTGCTTAAACATCCATAGAAACAAACAAACAACATCATGTGCAGGACTTAGTATGAATAACACATGACTACTCCTAACGATCTTGAATATAAATGGCATAATTTCAAAATACCATATGACTATCATGTGTTTTTAAGGGTTTCGTCTCTGTACACAAATCATCAGACCCCATGTGCAACTTTCATGTCACAAGAAACTGCCACCCTTGCACTAAGTTGCTATGATCTTTGACACTTTGGGTTTTTGTAAGGGCTTTTTTACTGTGAGGCAAGTGGTTTAACTGAAAAATAAGAGAATGTTTTTGTTTTTTGTTCGATTTTCTGCTCATATTTTCATGAATGTATACATAATGCACATATATGAACTGTAGAAATAAAGATTCTTAATAGTTTCTTTGCAGCCAGTGATGACAGAAGAAGAACCATTTTTGGTTGTCATTTTTTGTTCTTTCTTTTTATAGTTTTGCACTCTCAACAATCCAAATCACTCACAAAAGCTGCGCTGGTGTTTCTTATGTTCAACAGACACAGACCTGCTTTTCAAAATTTCCTCACTACATTTTCATTATTACATAGAACCTTTTTTAAACTACAAAGAACCTTTTGTGAAACAGAAAGGCTTTGCAGATGATATGAAACCAGACAAAGAACTTTTTAGGAACCTTTATTTTCAGGAGCGTGTACGATATTTTCAATTGATCATCTTTGGTTCTAAACTGATTTGTTTGCATGTTTACTAATAATGAACTTACTGATGGTGTTTCACAGATGCCATATTTGACGCGGCCATCAGTGTGTTATCCTCACAGTGTACAGCCCTCTCCTCTGCAACGCAGTTCGGATGACGATGACCCCGGCAGTCGTAGTCCTCCTTTAGAAGTGTCTGATGAGGAGTGTATGAGAGACCACATTACTTCAACAACAGGGGGAGAACATGGTAAGGAAATGTAGAATATATCTAGAATAACTATTTTTGGCTAAATGGTTCCATAAAGAACCTTCATTCTTTTTTTTCACAATAGATCTTTGTAGTGAATAAAATGTTGTTTTTTAGTTCATAAAAATATAAGAAATTGTTCTTTAAAGTACCTTTGACCAAACGTTTCTTTTTAGAACCAAAAAAGCTTTTTCTATGGCACCGCTGTGAAGAACTATTAAAGCACCTTTATTTTTAAAAGCGTGAGCAAAAACTAGCCCTTTTATGGACACGGGCACAACAAATTAACATGGGAAGTGTGAGAAAGCAATACAAAGTAACAAATAAAAGCCAATGCTTTGGCACAACATCAAACTGAAGACATTTTTCTCTTATAATTGGGTCACATTTCCTGTTTCAACATCTTTCTTGATGCTGAAACAACATTCTTTTTAAAGAAACATACCCAACGCCTAACTTAAAATCAGAGGGACATCCTAAACTTAGCCCAAAGTCAACCATAATCCTAAAATCTGATAGTTTGTTATGAATGATGTTCTAAGGCTAACAAGGATGTTGATCCAGCAACATGTTCTACTTGGTAAAAAATGTGAATTTTGTACTTCCAGTTATGGTTTGCTTTTGTAGTCAGGTCTACGTCTTTATAATGATCTCATTTCTATTAATTGATTTTTCAAGGTACCAAGAAGAAAATTCGCTTGTATCAGTTCCTGCTGGACCTTCTGCGAAATGGTGACATGAAGGACAGCATCTGGTGGGTGGACAGAGAAAGGGGAACATTCCAGTTCTCCTCAAAGCACAAAGAAGCTTTAGCACACCGTTGGGGCGTACAGAAGGGAAACCGCAAGAAGATGACCTACCAGAAGATGGCAAGAGCGCTGAGAAACTACGGCAAAACAGGAGAAGTCAAGAAGATCAAGAAAAAACTTACCTACCAGTTCAGTGGAGAGGTTCTTGGGAAAGGCCACACGGAAAGGAAGCTTTACATGTAAAGATATTTGTAAGGTAAAAGAGAGAGAGTGAGAGAGAGAGAGAGAGAGAGAGGGAGGAAGGGAAAGACTGAGAGAACTTGTTTTGCTCTACGAAAGGAGCATTTGTCTAATTTGGACATCAAGCTTGAATCCTAAATGTCCATTCCTTTCTTTATTATTCACCTTCGCATTAATCAAGTAAACGATAAAAAAAAATGTTTAACAGCTTTTGTGATGCAGGACCAACTTTTAATGTAGGATCTGTATATTGTACATACTGTATTTACGGGGAAGGAGAAATTAAAAAGAGCAGATAGAATGTTACAGGATCGAAATGGCTAGATAATAAAACTATTTTCAAGTAGGGACAGTTGCAAACTTCATCACCACCCATGACGGAAAAAAAATCACAAAAATACAAAAAGCAGAAGTGAAAACCAATGACACAGGCTCACACAGCACGGAAAACTCTGTCACGTCTGGCCAGCGCACACACATGCAGACGGAAGACCGTCATTCTCTGCTCATTTTTGTACTGTTTCTCTTGAAATCATATACCATCTAAAGAAAAATCCTTTATAGAAACTAGACAAATAAACATTCCATCTCTATACAAAGTGATCAGCCATTTGTTCATAGGGCGCATCATATTTCAGAGTACTTTTTCAGAAGTGTGACTCATTGCAATTATTTAAATATAACCTTGTGGCATAGAAAAAAAATCACATCCAAAGAACTGGGGGAAAATCTGACTGAACACCGAGAAGGTCCAGTGAACAATGTTGTGAATAACTCTTTACTAAAATAATAAAGAATAATATGACAAGAAACATCATCCTATGTAAATGTAACAATGCTGACGGCTCTCTGAACTGTAAAAATTCCTTGTTGCACTTAAATGTTTAAGTTTAAACAACTTGAATTAATAGGTCATTTCAAATTTTTGACTAGTTAGAAGTTGATATAAATTATAAAGTGGTAATAACTTAAGCCCATTCAACTTTACTTTTGAATTTATACCAACTTATTACCAGTCAACAGAGTCGAAATTACTCGTTAATTCAAGTTCTTTAAACTTAAAAATGTGCAACAAGGAATTTTGGTAACACTTTACAATAAGGTTCATTAGTTAACATTAGTTAATGTATTAACTAACATGAACAAACCATAAGCAAAACATTTGTTACAGTATTTATTAAACTGTGTTAATGTTAGTTAATAGAAATAAAGCTTTTAATTGTTTGTGCATGTTAGTTCACAGTGCATTAACTATAACAAGATTTTAATAAAATGGAAACAGGCATTTGAAACAGGCATTTTGATGTCTTGGCTAAAGTTTAGGAATTTTAAAGAAAGGAATTTGAGAATTTTAAATCTCAAATACTTAAACTTATATAAAAAAACATACCATTAGACAGTCCAATCCATTTGTGTCAAGCACAACCATTAAAACTCTTTCTAAAAAAGGTAAATTACACAGCGCCCCCGTCAGCAAGACTGGGGAACTGCTAAAACACCATTAGTAATATGTTTAATTAAGAGGCCATAAAAGGCCATTTTTTTCTCATACAAAGACCAGAAGTACATTTAAACAATAAATAACAGTTACCAGTATGCAACTATACATTATTCTGACAATCACATCCTTTGATTTCTTCCTTTTAGTGTTTATTTGTGCAGATTTTTATTTCATGATCTTCATTAAGGATTAAGGATTTTTTATTGTCATTCCAAAACTATGGAGGACCACAAGGGTCATGCAAAATGCAACAAAGAACCTCAACATTCAACAACTACCTGGACATCAAAAACAGCAATCAATACATCCGTTCAAAAATTCATCAATTAATCTATAAATGAGATTATAAAAATAACGTAGAAAGTAATAAAACAATTTACAAAAACAACATAAAACACCCAATAAGTTCATCATTTTAAAAATTGAACTACAAATACAGGTTTAAATTAGGCATTTAAAATGGCACTTCCATTTAACATTTTTGTTTTCATTTCCCGATGGTTTTCCTTATTCTTTTCGCTATTCGATTTGCTTTTCATTTTAGCCTCTCCACTTAGCTCCTCCGTGACTCCTTGTGTCCTTGCAAATGGTCAAATGAGAAATGCAAATTAGCTATGGCCAGGTGGATGTAACAAGCACCCTGATTGGCTCTGATTGTACATCATGCGCATATTTATAGATCTTGGATGAGGACCCAAAGAGTCACGGAAAAGCCAAATAGAGAGGCCAAAATGAAAAGCAAATCGAATAGCGATCAAATAGCGAAAGAATAAGGAGAACCATCGGGAAAATGAAAAAAGAAATGCCAAACGGAAATGCCCCTTTCAATGCCCAATTTAACCCTGTATTTGTAGTTTAATTTATAAATCCAGTTATTTATTTCTCTTTTTAAATCGCTTTTTGAAATACATTTTGAAATTCCATTATTTAATTTGTAAATGCAATTTAAAATGATGAACTTATTGAGTGTTTTATGTTGTTTTTGTAAATTGTTACATTAATTTGAACTATTTATTAAGGGATTAATATTTCATTATTTTTATAACCTCACTTTTTATTGCCTAATAAAATGTTACATTATTTTTTTTGTAACTTTGTCTATTTATTTATAGATTAATTAATGAATTTTTAAACAAATGTATTAATTGCCACTTCCACTGTCCAGGTAGTTATTAAACATTGAAGATCCTTACCACATCCCGCATGACTCCTGAGGTCCTCCATACAAAACATGGTGTGAGGATTAGCTAAACAGATGAACCCAAATGCAGACGATGTCGGGGAAAACAGAAAACACTTTTATTTTAACACTTAACAAAACAAAGACCCACGAGGGGGTGCAGAACATGAAACATAAAACTGACAGATAACACTGAGATTGAGACTGAGACTATGACTATGACTATGACTAGATAACTTGAGTAGACCGCACACGAAACACGAGCACACAACACAATGATCCTGCACAGAACTAAAGACACACTGACATTAAATAGAATAAACCAAACAAGATAACGAGCGGGGAACAGGTGATGGGAATAAGTGATAATTAACAATAAGCAGGAGGACGAGGGAGCGGGGACAAATGACAAGACACCGGAGGTACATGCCCAAACACAAAAACAAGGCATGAACCTCCACACAAGGCCAGGGACTGCCAGAACTCTGCCACCATGACAAGATACAAAATTTAACAAGACTTCAAGGCAGAGTCCTGACACATGGTACATGAGCTGGAACGAAATTAGTTACTGAGGTCCGGTTAAAGCCATTCAAAATAAATAACTAAACTACACATCAACAAATACAATAAATATAAATACAATGTAATTAGGACAGCAAGTTCAATTTGTCAGTTCTGGAATTGGCAGTGTTAAAAAGTCTCACGGCTTCTGGATAAAAGCTGTTTTTTAACCTTGATGTTCTGGTTCTGATGCTACGCAACCTCCTTCCCGAAGAAAGAGGGTTAAATAGTCTATTGGCAAAGTGGGAGAGATCTTTCGTGATGCTTGCGGCCCTAATCTTGCATGTGTTGATGTATATGTCTCCAAGTGCAGGCAGACTGCAACCGATGACTTCCACTGCTTCTTAGGTACACTACTTTTATGTGTTGATCAAACAGTCTGAAAGCTATTTGATACAAAAGCACCACCTCCGTCTCTGTTGTTACACTTTATTTTAGCAGAATACGAACTTAATGGAAAAGTCAAAGTATTGTTTTGCTGAGTAAAAATGTCCAGTCAGGAGGTCTTCGGTAAGTTGGAGGGTTTGACAAGAGGAACATACCACTGAGGGTAAAAGAGTGTGATCATTACAAAATGAATTTAAAACACCGACATCTAAAAATTATTAAGATAAAAAGTTCTTGTACCTCTTCTGTCATTCCTGCTGTTTTTCTTCCCTCTGTGTTGAATGGAGGCTTTAAAAAGCCCTTGAAATGTAACTTCACCAAGTCATGGAAGGTTTTCAGGGAATCCTGCAATACATATGCAAAACAACACTCAAGCTACAGCATGGTTTTATAATTTTTCAACAACCATTTCATCTGCATTTAATTGTAGTATTTTTTAGTGGTTTTCTCTCTTACCCTTCCTTCCTGTGAGCAGATATATGTAAACCATCTCAGTCCTGCAGCAACATGTGTGATCTCATCTGCATAAATCACCTCCAACACCTTCACTGAGCTCAAGTCTCCTTGAGCGGCAAAGCGGGATAACGTCTGAGGATGCACATCCAAACCTCTAAATAATCACAGAAAGAATAAAGCTGAAGAGCTTTTCACGGATTATTTCAAAGTGATAATACATTTACGCAACATGCATCCATAAACAATCATCTTTTTCACAATTATAATACTATAAATGTTGCTATTACATTGGCTTTAGCACTGCTTCTAATACAGCTGCCTAGATGTGTGACTTACCTGGCCTCATGAACCATGTGCACTACAGCCAGCCTTGCCAACAGGTCATGAGAAGTATCTGTTGCTGACTGCCATAAACCTTTTGAAAAAAAAACAAAAGAAATACCGAAGCTCCATCATCACAGTAAATTCACATTAAATGTTAATAAGATAGACACAGAAAAATACAGACCGTTGTGTACTGGTAAAGCACCAAAAAAACTGCCAAGTTCCCTGATCCTCTCCTCTAATAACTGATAATGCTGCAGGAGAAAGTGAGGTCAGATTAAGCTGAATTACTATTTTAACATTTAGGCTAAATTTATTTAAAATGCTCAAACCTTTGCTTCATCTCCTGCTACTTTGACAAAGTCATCAAAGAAATGTCGGGGCAGTGGTTCTCCATTACTCAGTCTAAAGGTGGAAAATCTTGCTATCACATCCCAGGACAGGTCTATTGCCCATTGCTCTATATTAGCGAGCGAGTGTAGTAAGGCGATCCTACTTGCCTGATAAAACAGAAGCAAAGCAAACACTATTGGAATTATTCCACAATAAAACTTCTGCTGAAACGTTGAAGAGTTTACCAGTGTGCCGCCTTTCCCCCGTTTTATCTTCCCCGGCTCCAGAACTGTCAGATTTTCTTTCCTGCTGGGCTGGGCGGGAGGGCTGGCCTGCCCAATCTCGGTTATTTCTCCCCTGTTCCACTTCTCTTGCACCATCTTGGTCAAGGAAACCTACACAGCACATAAAACAAGAAACAAGAGAGGTCTTGTGATGCTGATTTATTTAATGTGAACAGAGATTGCCTGACAAGAAGATTGCCTGACTGCTTCATAGTTAAGAACAGGGTTCCCACAGCTTAGTCAACTTTAAATTTAAGGACCTTTCTAGGACTTTCCAGGTCCAATACCCTCAAATTCAAGGATTAAATGTTTCAAGTGAGAGCAAGGTTATATCGTGTTATCTTTTAAGATACATTTTTACAGTTCCCTTTCGAGGGACCTCGCGCTGCATCACTGCGGTGACACTTTGGGGGCACCTCCAGGGGTAAGTGCATCTGAATGTGTACATCAAATTCAACCAATTGTGAGGCTTAACGACGAAGAAAGGGTGACGTGGGTGCCAAGAAGTATATCGGTATCTGAAATATTGCCAAAGATGGTGTTACAGGGACGCAGGAAGTATAGCAAGGGAGAAGCAGATGTTTTCATGTGTCAAACACAACTATGCAAAAAAAATTGCTTAAAAAGTCTACATTTTTATGATATTATCCTACACTAAACCGGGAATTATATGGATTTTTTTTCAAAAACTTCTTGCATATAATATATTTAAGCATTTTCAATGACCTGTATCTATGTATGTATATTTTCAAAAACTTCCCAGGGCTTTACATTTTTTCCCCAGATTCACTAACTTTCAAGGATATCAAGGACCTGTGGGAACCCTGCAAGAAACAACTAAGAGGGAACATATAACAAAAGTTTAATGAGAAGGTTTGAAAGGATAGTTCACCCAAAAATGAAAATTCATCATTCATTCATTCATTCATCTTACTTCCATTTTGTTACAAGCCTGTATGATCTGATGAACAAAAAGGAAAATATTTTGAGGATTGTTTGTACGCAAAACTGTCAGAGGCCCCATTGTCTTCCATGGTATTCTTTATTCCTACTATGGAAGTCAATGGGGTCTCTGATAATTTTGGTTACAAACATTCCTCAAAATATTTTTCTTCACGTTCGTCAGAACAAAGAAATTTATACAGGTGCTTTTAATATGTAAATATTAAAACTTGCTATAGATAATAGTGTTTGCCACTTGCATACATATAAAATGATAGGATTAGATAATATTTGCTGACCTTCTCCTGTGGGTCGGCAGTACGAAGGATTTTGGTGGCCCACATGCAAAGCATGTTTTCAGATGGCACATTTTTTTCCACTGGCAAACTGTCTACAAGGAATACAAGACAACTATGTAAAATAAATTTATTCAAAATTCATATTCATGATATGTGTTTTGTAACTGCTCACCTGGGTGGGTTATATTTGTCACAGGTATAGGAGAGAGTGAAAGTGTGTTTTGAGTGTTTATGTACACTTTACTATCCAGTACACGGACATCATACACTTGGTTCTGGTGGTGACAAAGATAGATTAAATTTTTAGATTATGATCGATAGATTATGCTTATACATAAATATACAGTAGATCATTTTACTGTAGCAACTTGCCTGTAGTCCAGTGGAGGAGGAGCCTGTTTCAAGGCAGAAATCAAAGTCATGCCAGGGGCAAATCAACGCCAGCTTCCCATTGCCCAGATCCTCAATGTCACCTTGTTCAAGTGGACCACCTGTTAAACAATATGTTGTGTCTTGAAAAAGCATTAAGACTCTTAAATTACATTTTTCAGTACTAATAGAAAAAAACATTGTTTTATGATGGAAAATATTTGAGTTCAGATGCAAAACCAAGCAAAAAGTGCATCTGACATGTTTTCTTGTAAATAATAATTTTTTCATCAGGTTCTTATGTTTAGGTTCATTAATTTCACTTTAATGACAATGAAAAGGTCATTAGTCAGTTATTGAAATTTATTAATTTCACAAATGTCACTTTAGTAACATTGGTATTTAACAAATTTGTCTTTCGGTGTAAAACCTGATGAAATGAAAAGCTTGGTGCATGAAAAGCTTTTTTGGTATAAACCTCCACAAGAGCATTATTGTAGGGTAATATTATTATCTCATTTTTTTGATGGAGGCAACATTTAGTGACTTTTGCATCTTAGCTTTTTATTTTATCATGACTAGATAAGTAATGAATTGCAAAGCAAAGAAGAACATCTACCCTAAAAGATTTATGAATTAAATATTAGGTAACTGATTTTGTTAGAGACAAACAACTTCAAATATAAAAGAAAAGAAATATGTAATAATTAAATCCAGTCAACCACATAAAGGATTTTGTATAGACCTTTTGCGTGTTTGCAAACAGAGATGACGTTTTTTGTGGGCGGAGCCCAACTGGTGGCAGAAAGTGACAGCTCCGCAATAGGGGTTGTGAAGTGTTTTAGCGTTAAAACTGTGATTTTTATGGATCCAGTGTTCTGTAGAAGTCTGTTTCCCCTATATTTCTGAATATTTAAGTTACATTTACTTTTTAAATAAATAAAAAGTATAAATGGCTTGGCTACTGATATGTGTGCATGTATGTAATGTATATGTATTGTTCTTTATTGGTAAATCAATTATTTTTACAGTATGAATTGCTGAAGTACTAATAAGAGCAATACGATCATGTATTCTGTATAATATCATTTATTAAATATTTTATCATTTCCTGTTTTCAATTTCTTCCTTATATTTTTAGCCTACGTGTTTGTTCTAAAACTATTATGTTTACATACAAATTAATTTGTATAGGCCTGTTTATATATTATTAACACTTAACATCGTGTGTGTGTGTGCTATGTTTATATATTTATTAGTAAACATCATAATTTAGAACAAACAGGAAGAAAACATAGGCTAAGATATAAGGTAAAAAGAAGTAATAGAAAACGAAAATAAATATGAAAACTTGAATAAATGGTAATATTATTGATATTATGAACTCATTCAAATCTTTAATCTTTCTAAATAAATTATAAACGTAACGTGATAAAAACGCTAAGAGACACATAGAGTGAACAGACTTCGACAGAACTCCGGATATCTTCTCTAATTATTTTCTATTCAAATTATTAAAAGATTTTCAGATGATTTCATCACTCCAGTCAGTCCGGTTGAGGGCTTATTGCAACCATAAACACCTACGTTTATCTTCAAATGGTGTCTTCGACGACGGTATACTATAAAAATGAAGGTCATCTATTTTGGCATTCCTATTCTGACACTCAACAGCAAAACAAGACATTTTCTAGTGAGTTATATTGTTTGTTTCACTCGTGTCTCATTCATTTCCACTGTTTTTCTGCCACAACATTGCGCGCGTGACGTAACTGTGACGTCGACTCGCAAAAGGTCTATAGCACTGGATTGTTAGAGGGATGGCATAAAAGAATCTGCATAAAGATAAAGAACAATATGAAAACACTGGTTATGGACACACCTTGCTACCATCGCCTCCAGAGTTTGTAAAAATAGTAAGTCATATCTAGGAAATCAAATATGCACACAACAAAAGAGATAAACATGCCTCACCATGTTTTCTTTACCTGTTTAGAATTACAACTAACCTTCATGTGGGCAAGATGAATCCATAGCCCAAAACTGGTCATCGTTTGTATGCACAAGAACTACATGCTCTCCATCGTCTGAGTAGAGCCTTCAAAAGAAAATAGAGAGATATAGAATATAAATATCAATCCATCTTTTTTTAAAGGGGATATATCATGAACAATTGACTACTTTCCCCATGTTTAAGAGAAAAAAATGTGTGACAGCACAATTAATTTCAACAAACTACTATTATGGCGATTAGTGTTTTCATTTCATCAGCTTATTTGGATTTAAAAGGACACACCCAAAAACGGCACGTTTTTGCTCACATTTACAAAATGGCAATTTTAACGTTATAATGAATTATCTATATGGCATTTTGAGCTAAAACGTCACATATGTACTCTGGTGAAACCAAAGATTACATAAAAAAACTTTTTAGGGTCCAAAACACTTTGACCACTAATTAAAATGGATCTGTTTGACACTTTGCTTATTTAATACTCTTCCAAAGAGCATCTTATGTGCTTCAATAGAAGCCATGCACTCTAATGCTGCGTTCACACCATCCGCGGTAGAGGCGTCAGCGCAAGTGATTTCAAAGTTAAGTCAATGTGAAGACGCGTTGACGCGCGTCTGGAGGTCTCGTGGCGCGAATGAGGTGAGTAAACTCAAACTGTTCAAGCGGCAAACTAGGTGTGGTAGACCCGATGTTGACGCCTCAAACGTGGCTGTTGTGAAATTCAGTGCAGATAACGGCACAATTAATGTCAAGAGGATAAGGGCAAGTTCATCATGGGGCAACTAGTTAGTTGATTGTTGTGGACCCACCACACCTGCCTTTAAACTGATGAGTGTTTGGGGGCTGAGGACATATAGCTTGACATTGAACACTACAAATTTTTGTGCTGATGACCCTGGTTAATGTAAAGTTTTCACATATTCTATAGACCATTTTGCAAGATGTAAACACTGGTCCAGCAGCTCTTCATGTTTCTGTTTTTTAACACTACATAAACGTGGCTATAAAATACAACCAATAGAACACAAAGAACTGAATCTAAAAGTTAAACAAACATCTTTAAGATATATGTGAAATAAAGAAAACAGTTACAAACTGAAACAGAAAGTGTTTCTGGACCAGTGATGTTTACATCTTACAAATGGTCTATAACAGTAATTGAAATATCTTTAGTCATAGAATTAATGTTGGATATTTTTTAATAGCAAAATAATAGGGTTAATATTGTACAAAACCAAAATATTAAAATACATTTACTACAGCTTGAGGTTGTTCATAATGTAACTTGTTGACATTTTTGCTTAATAATCTATTTTACAAATATTTTGTAATAACGTTATCTATATTACAAATATGTCATATGATTAGTAAATATTTTTTATGTAAAATGCCATTATTCTTACAGTTAGGGATAATAATATTATTTGTGTCTGTGTGCGTTTATAGAATGATGGAATCTTACTTTGTGCATGATGACTTAAACTGAGATTTGTCACCCACACACTGCCAGTTTCCAGCTTTGACAACATCTTTAAGCGCATCAATCAAGTCCTTCTCGAAGTGATCCATTCACTCTTTCTCTTTACATACGTCTTCTCTTACATTAAAATTCAGCATCTGCGTGGGTACTAAAGCAATGTAAACTTTCAATACATTTCCGGGTACGACTCGTATTTCAAAATAAAAGTCTCTTCCGTTTATATTTTGTTTGTTGGATTTTTAGGTACGTGTTTATTCGAAAATTAATAACATTCTCATTCCTCTGTATATAAGCAAAATACTACATTAATCTTAACGTTATATTTAATGTAAAAGAAACCTGTTTAAAAGGTTGCCTAGTGCCGCTAAACAAGTGAAAGCGGATGCGCAGCTGGAAACGCTCGCAAGGTGGCAGTAATGAAACAAATTGGATGCAAGCTGCCGTAAAACCCAAAGAAAAAGAAGGCAACGCTCGCGATAGTACCTTTAAAATGAATTTGTTGCGCGCGGTACAATAGCAGACTTGTTTATTTCACGTTTTTAGCAAAATTATAGAATCATGCCGATTACTTGTTCAGCTATTGATTGCTCAAACCGGTTTGTCAAGGGATCAGAGATCCGATTTTACAGGTAAGTGTGTCGACCTTTATTGTTACAGAGACACGCGTGGTGGCTACGTTATTTACTTGTTTGACCTAATGTTTCTGGATACGCATCATTTCTAAACATAAAAAACCCACCATAACCTAACCATAACCTATCCCAAAAATCAGAAGACACGAGAAGAATAACAAAAAGCACCGTTAACTGTGTTTGTGAACCAAAACTTTACGTTAACTGCAAACGTCCCTCAAATCTGAATAATAGGAATGCTGTCACAGGATCTCTCACTTGGCAAAACGAGGTCTTATGTACATGGGCACAACTGGTGTACATACACTGTACAGTGCACCTGCAATGGCAGATTGAGGTTTTACATGCAGCTTGTTGTTTACTCCTACTTGAGCATCTTCTCCAGTGGACACAGTACAGTCTTTCACACTCTCGCGTGTCATTTTTGTCCGTGCTTTTTGTAAATTGATTGTATTGTTTAAGTCTAGTGAACTGAAAGTCACATAATGTAATTAAATAAATAATTTCATAATTTAATTATATATCACAGCATTCACAAATGACAATAGCATTTTACTTGTAACAACTGAAGTGATTAGACAGAGTGCTGCAGTCAAAGGGAATCTAATCTATATATGATTTGCTGGAGTGACTATAATCAACCCAGTGTTTCCCATACATTGATTTATTTGTGGTGGCCCACCACATAATCAACACTGGCCCCCACAAATAGAATTTTCATGATTCCCATTTACATTTTTATTTCGCTATTTAAAACAGCTTAATTCGACTTAAAATATAATTTGATATATAATACATATCAAATACAGATACAGATCAAAGAGTAGAAGTGAAACTTATTTCAGGTGCCAACACTAGATCAAACGCAAACACGACATGATGACATCCCATATGCTAATTAGCGGGTGACGTCATCACCACCACAGTCTCCTCAAAATCCTGTGGGAAACACTGCAACCTATTTATAAGCAATACTGCAGTTAAATGTAATAAATGCATTTTGGCAATGGGCATTTAGCAGACCCTTTTATCCAAAGTGAATGAATAGATTTGCGTGAAGCTGTAATTTGATTCAAACAATTACAAAAAGATGATATTGATTTAAAACAATTATTGTGCGTTTAAAATATAAATTGCATGCTGCTGGACCGATGTGTTTGGCACTTCTAAAGGCACTGCTGCTTTGACATGTGAAGCCTATTGCAACACTTGCTAAATAAAAAGGTTAAAGGTGCAGTGTGTAATATTTAGAAGGATCTCTTGACAGAAATGCAGAATAATATACAAAACTATATGTTCAGGGTAGTATAAAGACCTTTTTTTAATGAACTGTTATGTTTTTATTACCTTATTACCTGAGACGTTTTTATCTACATACACCGAGGGTCCCATTACGTGGAAGTCGCCATTTTGTGCCGCCATGTTTCTACAGAAGCCCTTAACATACAAACATTCTTTACTAAGTTGTCTCCGACGATGGCATGTTTTTTCGGTGGCGGCTACCGTAGCTTCTCTATGCGTTTCAAAAGCGAGGGGTGAGCAGTGGACTGAGCCGTTGGTTGCAATTCGCAACCTTACCACTAGATGCCGCTAAAATTTACACACTGCACCTTTAAATAAATGCATGTTTTCACAGTCAGGCATGTTCACAGAGTAATCATGTTAAATAATCGTGATTATGATTTTAACTTTTTTTTTATAACAGTGTTTATGATTTTGCCCATAATTGCGCAGCCCTAGCTGTAATGTAAATATCTGTGACTAAAGGATGGCTGTAGACTTTGTTGTCTCTCTCTCTTTCAGGTTTCCAATCAGCAAGCCTCAGCTGGCCGAGCAGTGGGTACGAAGCCTCGGGAGAAAGAATTTTGTTCCTACCCAAAACTCCTGTTTGTGCAGTGAGCATTTTCAGCCTGACTGCTTCCGTGACTATAATGGAAAACTGTTTCTTCGAGAGGATGCTGTGCCTACTATTTTTACAAACTCTGGAGGAGATGGTAACAAGGTGTGTCATTGCACTCAACAGTTGTAATGTCCAGTTCAACCATATGTAGCAGAGATGTATACCATGTAAAGAGTTTATTAAAGGCTTTTAGCAGTGTTATTATAATCAGTGTTTATGTCCTTGTTTGCAGATTGAGTTACGAAGAAACAGAGGAGGAATAGTAGGAAAGGAGGTCAACGAATCCAGTCGGCTTAATTCACAAGATAGAGCCAAACAAATGACAAAAGATAGAAGACAACCTGTAAGAGACTCCAGTCTGAAGGCAATTCTGTGTTGCAAACATGCAGTTGCTAACACTAGATTATTTATTTTCTTCTTATCAGGATTTCTTATTTCACTATTCTTTTTTTTTTCCATATCAGTGTGATTATTTTAATATAGACAACTTTACAGTAAGCACTCGTACTTGGCACAATAAAGACTAACCATTCTGGCATGGACTATTTTAAATCAGTGCATGGACACAATAAGTGTTTTAGCCATAAGCACAGTGATTCATATAAATGAATGTGATGATTATTAAAAGCTTGTTTTTTTCTGTTACAGGGCAGAAGCGTAAATGAGCGGAGGCGAGCAGGGGCAAAGCTCTCATCAGGTGACAGGTACCTGCCCATCTGCAATATATTATTACATTCACGATTGCCACCTCATTCAAGTCATGACAAAGCCAATGTAGGGATGGGCGATATGGCCTAAAATCCATATTGCGTTATACATTGCAGCCTCTTGCGATAGCGATATGTATTGCGATATAATAATTTTAATAGACTCATTTCAGAACATGTTATATAGACCCTTAGAAAAGCCAAACTGCTAAAAAAGTAAGTAAAAGTAAACCATTATGGCCAGATTAGTCTTGTTACCTCTCTGGAACTTTTGCCTGACACACTCTACAGCAGGGGTGTCCAGACTTTTTTGTGTGGTGATCTACTTTTAAAATGATAAAGCCGTCAAGATCTATCTGCCAAAAAACACAGTTAATTATTTTTATAATACTAAACACTTTAAATGCTTGTGAGGACTATACTGCATATATACTGCATGTTTCACAATTACTAGACCATAATGGCAATTTCGCGCGTGGAGCAGCAGTTAACTTATGTGCGATCTACCAGCATTGCCGTATTGGACACCCTTGCTCTACAGAGTATATTTTCCTGCTGCTTGTTGGACGGCTTAAATCCAAATAATAGATGTTGCATCAGTCTTTTTCACAAGCTCCTCTGTTTCGCTGACGCTTTCATCCATGTTTATTCGGCTGCAGCTCGTGGCTCTAAAGTTCGCGGGTAGATTGCGTCATCAACATGCATTATCGCGATAGTGCAATAGATTTAAAATCTCTATCGTATGCCAATTTTGTATCGTTTATATTGCATATCGTTTATATTGCCCATCCCTAAGCCAATGTAGCCCAATCTCTCTCCTACCAATTTAAAGCTCTGCCGATTTTCTTCAAATTGAAACATCATTAGTCCCGAAGTTCTCTTCATCCCCTCTCTGCATACATTTTGTTTAATCATATTTTCGTCGTCTTATACTTTTTGCTAATAGTAAAAGTGTACTGTTACCAATGCATATTTTTTACATTTAAGTGCATGTTGCAGATTTACTTTAAGCCAGTGTAACTAATATTGTAAGAAAAATAAACTCCAAGAGAGACGGTTGTGAATTGCAGTTACATTTTAACAGGTTCTTGCTGTAGGGAAGACCGTAAATGGATGTATTTAAAGTATGTTATTATTTAACTATTCCCCGCCATTGAGTTATCGCGTCAATTAAGAGAAAACATTTGCATAAGAAAAAGGGTTTTCTGATGAGGTTTTATATGATTATCCACTAGATGCACTTATCCAATTTATGAAAAACTGAAGCAAAAAAGTATTTACTAATTTTAAACTATATGTATGTTTTGATAATCATTCTGAATCTGATCACTAACAACATTTCTTCACAGAAATGCAGTTATTTCAGCTTTTTTTTTAAATACCCATATTTAAGAGTTTATAAGCAGAAAAAAATATATAGATAGAATGAAATGTTTTTTTCTGTTTTGTTTGTTTATTGTTTGTTTGAAAGCAGAGGGTCTGTTCTTTCATTTGGTATATTTGAAGAGTTTGGTTCCAAAACGCAATAAATCCATTTTGACAAATTTTGGTAAAAACGTGTTTTCTATACCAAGAAAATGACAAAATGAAAACAACTATTTTCTGTTACAAACTTTCACACAGCATCTTTAGGTTATAAAAACATAAAAAATTCAAATCCATAAGTTGATTTTCAAAGATTTATTATAAAAACGGATTATTTTTTCCACAAAATGCAATAAATCCATGACAAGTTTTTATTCAAAATGCTATAAATCTATTGAATCAATAGCCTATATAAATGTGCATTCATCTTTGCCATGTTATATTCATTTAGTTGACTAGTTGTACACACTAATTAAAAATATAAACATTAATGTTATTAATCAAACCACTTACTTTGTCATATTAAGAACCCTGTCATTGCGGTTACTTGACGTCTTCGCTTAACGTCTTTCACAGCGATCGACTGTAAAATGTTTTTGGTCCTGCTCGATTTTCGTTGACTTTGAGTAAAATTATGGAAAGTTTTTCATAAGATCCTCTGGGGTCAATGTGTTAGCATGAGAAGCTTGATGCTGTCGGGAGAACAAGCACCCGTCTCCCGAGTGCCTCTCAGGGAAATTGTTAGATGCTGATGGCTTACGTTTCTTTCCCATCACAGAAAACCATCACAGGTTTAGCGATGCAATTAAAGTATTATTTTGTTTTGTTTGTTGATCACGTAGTACAAAGTAGATGAGGAAAACCAGGACTCCGTGTACTACGCGCGTCCGCCATTGCTTGTTTACATTGCGTGAACGGTGGGCTGTAATATCAGAAATGGAGTTATTGCGTTCTGTAAAAAAGTGGGAGTGGCGTTTGTCGCATTTTGGGAAAAAAGGGAGAAAAGATGACAGAATAACACGGCGGATATTGGATTTTGCGTAAAATTAAGAATTTACTTTTAACTACTGACCTGATATAATACTGATTTTGGCAGTAACTCATTTTTTTCAAAAATGGCGTTTATTGCGTTTTGGAACCAAACTCTTCATTTGTATGTTTATATATTTTAAAAGAAAATTTTCCTGGAAGGCATTTTGTGAAATCACAAAAAAATGCTTGCGGGCAACTTTTGAAAAAATGGCTGGCGGGGAATGAGTTAATGCATTATAAATATTTCTCCCATATCAGTTTAATATGCAGAGGGAGCTATAAATAATCAGTTGATATGACCTCCAAAACAGTGTAAACATCTGGGGTCTGAAGTGCTAACAAAACATTGTTTTGTTTAATTATCCTGACCAGCTCAACCAATGACATGAGGCAGTCAAGAGCATTCGACAAACTAATTATCAGGAATTATAATTTTTAAATCCAGTTAGATCTTGTGCTGAAGCCACATAAATTACACACTTCTCCATTAAACGGTAAGCAAACTTAAAATGCAAAGATTGAATTTAAAGGGGACATATTATGAAAATCAGACTTTTTCCATGTTTAAGTGCTATAATTGTGTCCCCAGTGCTTCTATCAACCTAGAAAATGTTAAAAAGATCAACCCAATAACTTAGTTTTGGTAAACCATTTTCTGCAAGCATGTGAAAAATAGGTCATTGTAATTTGGCCCTTATTGTGATGTCAGAATAAGGTAATACCGCCCCCTTTATCTGCACTATCCAACCACAGCACAACCATTTAGTAGGGAGAGAAAGAGAGAGATAAAATATTTCACAGCACAATTGAGTTTCAATTGCAACAAACCACCATCATTGTGATCAGTGGTTGCACTTCATCCGCTCATTTGCATTTTAAATGACACACCCAAAACGGCACACTTTTGCTCAGACCTATTTTAGACTTAGTTTTCATCTTAAAAAAAATCTCATAATATGTCCCCTTTAATTTATTAAATTTTTTCTCCATCTCTCCAGACAGTCCCTGTCTTTAAAGAATAAGGTGTATGACAGCAAAGGTTTGCTGATCTCATGTGGAAAGGATCTGTGTGACTGTCTGGATGCAGACTGCATGGGCTGCTTCTATCCGTGTCCCGAGTGTGGCTCACGAAAGTGCGGTGTGGAGTGCAGGTGTGACCGAAAATGGCTATACGAACAGGTGGAAGTAGAGGGAGGAGAGATTATTCGCAACAGATTTGCCAATTAACTGGGAAACCAGGAAAACATTGCTTCTGAGATAAGAGAACTGGCACTGGTTTTAAGTGTGGACATTGCAGAAGTATTGGGTTTAATTGGTATGTAGATTTATTTTTAACATTCTGTATTTTAGTTAAGAGTTTATCCGATGATAGACATTTTTGGAAAATTGTTTCCATGCTTATAGCTGTATTTGCTATTTAATCCTTCAGTAATTTGTTTGTTATTAATTAATGTTGTATTCATGTCTATGTTTTCTCTTGAAATATGCCTTTACACAACAAATTTAGAATAAAAGTGTCTGTAGCGTGGCATTTTAGAATTTATTTGGTGATATCATCTATTAGATATTGTCTAAGATGTCTTTCTAATTGCCCTATTTGTCTCGGTGTACACACTCGGTGCACTTCACCTCATGTTGCAGTGCTAGGAGCCAGAAATGTCAAGATGAAAAACAATCTGTCATAGGCCCAGTTTGCCCTGTAGCTGTACAACAATAGCATGCACAACAACAGAAAAATTGATGTAGAGCAGGGATAATGTATTATGGGAGAATTTAAATGAGGTAGATTTCCAAAACATTCAGAACTAGACAGGCAGTTTATCTGTGGAACACAAAGACTGTGTGAAGCATTCATCCATTACGGTTTAATAAGTAGTTGGCAGAGGATTTTAAGCGCTAATTAATGCACAGCATTAATGGGTTTTAACTGATTACTATGCACCTTGATTTTTAGTGTGACTTGTATAAAAAAACATTTGTCCTGGTTTATGCTGGGATTTGTCCAAGATGCTGGGATCAGCTCTAGCACTCATGCAACCCTGGATGGATGAAAAGATGTACTACATTTGTTCCTCAAGGCCTTTAGTAAAAGCCTAACATCAATATAAAGGTGTAGAGCACTTTTAATAAAACAGATTATAAAATATAATTGTAATTGTTTAAAATATGAATGTTTTATTTGTAAAAAGCTGCAAGTCATACGTGTGATTCTCGCGAAATTAGACTTAGGAGGTGTCATGAAACATTTTGATAAACAAAGTAAATGCAAAGTAAGAGTATCAAAATAAGAAGCATAAAGTTACAAACATCTCTTCATGTACTATTTTACACATGATTTCAAATGACATCATACAAACCACATTTTTTTTCCACAATTAAGGGGAAAATTTTCATTACCGCAATCTGTCCATGACTGGATTTTGGTTCTTTGACATGGAAATATTTATAATCAAAAAATCTAAAAAATAAAAAGCTTTAGTGCATGTTATACTATAAACATTTACAGTAAAGAAACATGTGGTATTTGGTAAATGTAGAGACAATAATAAGAAATAGTCCAAGAAAAATTTTCTCATCCTCCTCAACAATTTTCAATCATTCAATTGTTGGAAGGGACATAATTGACTGTGACACTCAAGATGGCTTCCAGGTAAGCAGTTCTTTTTTCTCTTCAGATAAAGGTTGAAATTTTGTTTGTCATACCTAGACAACTTTTTAGTTCTCATTACTGAAACATGAGTTTGTAAATGCATATATTTAATGTTATATCATGTTGCGGTAATGATCATTTTGTATAATGATAATCTAAAAAAATGTAAATAATTCTGTACGAAATATTTTTTAAATCCTCTAAAAATAATGGTTATAGTAAGTTCAGACCTTAATCTTATATGTGCAAAAAAAAAAAATTGGCTTCAATGGCTTTTTAAAAAAAATCTGATGCTGGACACCTTTAAAGTCTGGATTTTGTGAGAATCACCCATATACGTGTTTTCATTTGTAGATGGTTAATCCGTCAAGGTTATTGTAGGTTTCTGTCAGCTACTCCTTTTAATTTGTATTACATTTTCCCTGTGATTTGCTGTAACACATTTCCCTTTTTGTGTGTAGAAGATTGCCCCTTTTCCTAAGACTCTTTGATATTCATATTGATTCAGTCCTGATTTGATTATGTAAATTTAAGTGAGTTTGTTTAGCATATCAGACTCCGCATCCTCACAGAGACATTTGTACGGTTGATCTCAGAAGAACAATTATAAAACACCAATTTCACAAGTAAAACGAATGTATGTCTGTGTAAGCACTTGGGAAGAGAGATGGTTTATCAAAGCAAATGAGCAATGCTTACGCTGTGTAAAACCCGTTGTGATGGTGCAGTTTGTGCCTAATGAAAAGATTGAGGGCAGAACCCACAGAAATTTCCTGAAATGCATAACATGGTTTTACAGATGATCTATTAGGAGCTTGAAGGCAAAGTTTTAAATTAAAACAACTACATTATTTAATTGCTTTAATGTGTTACTGGAGGAAGGTATTTGTTAAAATATTACAAATAAGCTTTTTTCACATAGACATTAGGGAAAATGCAAAGAAATAGCATCTGGGATTTGATTTTTGGATTTTTCACACTGCCAATGATTTTCTGGAATCTGTGCATGCATTCACACACATACCATAAAAAGACTTTGCAAGTCTTGCACTTGGTAGTTCTTATTCTCCGCAGCATCTTAAGTTTGCTTATCCTTGATTTTTCTCTCAAAAACCATGCTTGTGCATTTTTGTTTATGTTAAGATCATAAAGGAGTGAGTGATGTGCTGTTCTAGTATGCTGGTGAATGATCTCTACTTCAGAGTGGATATTTGACAAGCTCCCTGATCTCTGCTTCAGTCCAGTTTGCAGACATTTCTCATTACTTGTTAACCATAACTTCTTGTTGAGATGATATGCATGTCCTCACTACGGCACACCCGTTCTGTCTTGGCTCACACATGACGCTTTCCACCAATGTTACTATTGTTATCATGTTATTATTTGGCTTTATGGTGCTACTTTGCTGTATTTTTAGGTTATGTAGGTTTAAATCAAAACATACCAACTGCAGTTGAATTGATATTAATTGGAATGCACAACCAAAAAACAAGATTTCTGAAAATTTTTAAAAACAGAGTTATCTCGTTTTGCCACGAAACTCTTCATTTTAACACAATGAATAAATGCATAATGGAATAAAACAAAACAAATATGGAAAAAGAGGATTGCCTTCTGTGTGAACACAAATATGTCCCGTAAATGTTCTGAGATGGCTCCGTAAATGTGAACTACACTTAAAAAAATACTGTAGAAATTACAATGTTATTGCAGCTGGGTTGCCGGTAATTTACAGTAGATTTAAATTTATGTTATTTACTGGCAAGAGTTTGTTCAAAGTTAAATACATTTTAAATATTAACAAGTCTTTATCTTTACAGAATAAAAATATACAATAACAGCTTCATGCAAAGCATTCTGGGAACCAAAATCATCATCAACCTTTTTCTGTTTTTTGCTTCAGTTTTTATTTCCTAGAATGTTTAGCTTGATGCTGTTTTTTTAGTTTTACTCTGACAAAGACTTGTAAATGTTTAATGTTCATTTAACTTTGAACAAAATTTTGCCAGTAAATAACATAAATTTAAATCTACAGTAAGTTACCGCCAACCCAGCTGCAATTTCTACAGATTTTTTTACAGTGCACTGTAAAAAAATCCGTAGAAATTGCAGCTGGGTTGCCGGTAACTTACCGTAGATTTATTAAATAAAATTATGTTCAAAGTTAAATGAACATTTAACATTTACAAGTCTTTGTCTTTACAGAGTACAACTAAAAAAACAGCATCAAGCAAAACATGCTGGGAAACAAAATCTGAAGCAGAAAAAGGTTGGTGATGATTTCTGGTTCCCAGAATTCTTTGCATTAAGCTGTTATTGTGTAGTTTTATTCTGTAAATATAAAGACTTGTTAATATTTAAAATGTATTTAACTTTGAACAAACTCTTGCCATTAAATAACATAAATTTAAATCTACTGTAAATTACCGGCAACCCAGCTGCAATAACATTGTAATTTCTGCTGAATTTTTTTGCAGTGTGTTTTGACAAAAATGTTAAAAACGGATTTATCTCGTTTTGCAAAGAAACTCTTCAAATGTAAATATTTTACCACAGGGTTTGAAGTGTTTGGTTTAGCAGTTTTATTTGGTTTTGGCTTCAATGTCTAATGTACATTGCAGGTGGTTGTCTGGTGGCTGAGAACACCACAATCTGTGATGTCAGTATTACACTTGCTACAATCACAACTAAGGGCCACAGGGTAGGTGAAAACAGAGTCAACCCCGACAGGACAGCCTTTGAATTCATAGGTCTCGTAGGTCCATTCTATGAAGTTACAGGTGTTCTGATAGTACTGCATCATGGGGCTTCGGTAAACTCTCTCCTGCAAACATATCAAACATTAAAGTTCCTTTATATCTGGTACAAAAGAAGGAATGCCTTACAATTAAAAAACACACGAAAAACTGCATTTTATTTCCAGTTCAAAAATATTATTAAAATAATATTTCTACATCTACTGTATCTAAAGTATACATTATTAAGTACCTGTGTTCTGCAAAGTCCAGCACAAGCAGTGGTGTCGATTGTGATACAGCTGCCACAGTCCTCACTTTCCACAGTAATGGAGATATTGGTAAGTCGACAGCTGGACCTGCATTCTGAAACTGCCCTCATTAGCACCGGCAACAGCATCACCATAACAACACCGCGCATCCTAATCTGGGAAGCATTACAAAATATGCGTGACTAATTAAATACAGACTTCTAAAATAGATAAACATATTACCATCATATGTAATAAACAATAATATTCCTGTAGCTCAGTTGGCATTAGCAGCCCAAAGGTTTCCCATTGCTGCTAAAGAAATTTGTGATCAAGAAATTAAACCTGAGAAACTGACTAAAGATATCAACTATAAAAATAGATAAACTAAATCTAAAATTTGGTGTGATCAAAAACAAAACCATCACCTAGACAAAATGTAGTAAGTCAACATAATAAACATAAATAAGAGACTTAACATCAGTCCTACCTGCTAGGAGTTTTGCCGAGACTAAATCGCTCTCTCTACTGACATGGACATTTATACCTCCCGTCAGACCAGGCGCCCACCTATGGTTGAGAGAAGCCATGTCTTATCACACTACGATATTTGCTTTTGTGGAGGTGGCACAAATCCCTAAAGCCTTGCGGCCATGGCATTCAGTCTGGGACAGGCTTAGACAGAACATCATCCACGTAAAGGCCACTAGTGATGTTGTGCTTTTCAAGGTCAGTGTTTTTGTTGTTTCACTTAAATCTGCTAGAACAATTACTTGTTTCGGAACATTAATCTGATAATTAACATTTCCAGATGACTTCTCTTAAAGGGACAGTCTACATTTTTTGAAAATAGGCTCATTTTCCAGCTCCCATGGTTTTAAAAATTTGATTTTTACAGTTTTGGAATCCATTCAGCTGATCTCCGGATCTGGCACTTATAGCACAGCTTAGCATAATCCATTGAATCTGATTAGACCATTAGCTTGTGCTCAAAAATAACCAAAGAGTTTCGATATTTTTTTCTATTTAAAAGTTGACTCTTCTGTAGTTACATTGTGCACTAAGACCGACGGAAAATGAAAAGTTGTGATTTTCTAGGCAGATATGGCTATGGACAATACTCTCATTCTGCCGTAATAATCAAGGACTTTGCTGCCGTAACATGCACAATGATATTACACAGTGCCCGAAAATAATCCCCTGCTATTGAAAGTTACCATGGGGACTACTTTCGGATGCTGCATAATATCGTTGCGCCTGCTGCAGCAATGGTAAGACAGCAAAGTCCTTGCTTATTACACCAGAATGAGAGTAGGCTACAGTTCCTTGTCATATCGACCTAAAAAAAACAAAACTTTTAATTTTCGTAATTTTCTTAGTACACGATATAATGACAGAAGAGTCAAGTTTTAAATAGGAAAAATATCAAAACTCTTTGGTTATTTTTGAGCGTGATGCTAATAGTCTAATCAGATTCAATGGATTGTGCTAAGCTATGCTAAAAGTGTTAGCGCCAGACCCGAAGATCAGCTGAATGAATTCCAAAACGGTAAAAATCAAATGTTTAACTGTAGGGGGGGCTGAAAAATGAGCCTATTTAAAAAAGCGGAGTGTCCCTTTAAAGAGCCCATATGACTTGCTCAATATTTACTAACCAACAATTAACAAACAAAATTTCTGTAAGTAGTTATAATGTAACTTATTCCTAATCTTGTGTCAGTCTCTGTAATCAAGTCCAGCATTCATTTCATATTGCATTACCATAGGCCTAATCATTATAACCTGAATCTGTTCATAAAGTTATACAGTGGTCTTGCTTTTTTGATTATGTCTTCGGTGTCTTTCACACATCTCAGCCTGCCTCTTTGACATCTCGAAATATCAGCTCAGCCTTGACAAGATGGAGCTGTCTTTTAATGTATCCGCCCCCAGTTTCTTTCAATCTCTTTTGAAGGTCAGCAGTCATTGACTCCTGATGTATACAAATCTTGGAAGTTGTCCAAAATGACCCAGTGACCTTTATTTATCATGCTGCGACATCTGCTCCTCCATCCACATATGGCAGTTTACTGTAGAAAACAAATCTCCCTTTAAAATCTCAATAGTGCATCAAAAATGCTGATGCCTTGCGTTTCATCTCAAGTCATTTTCACATTTTCTTAGGTCTCCATATATACTAAACATTGGTGCTATAATGATTTGATTGTTATTTAAGACCCTGGTCCATTCAATCAATGCCATATAGCCCCAACAATCACATTGCCCATGATACCACGGCATTCACAATCTTTTATTTCTACAAATGAAAAGCAACCTTTAAAAAAAATCCATTCTTTCAAAATGCACTTTTATTAAACTGAGGAAAATTGACAGTAACCATGCGTTTCTGTGAGATTCTTCTAGCAATGTATTCCTAAGAATATTATAGGTGCCATGTTCTTGATTGAACTTCTAGAAATTTGATTAGTTATTTCCGCTGCGTTGTCACCTCTCTAAATAGCCTTGTTTTACTGGCCCATAGTTATTGGTCTAAGAAAAATATTGCCCCTATTAATTCTGTCTGTTTTCCGTTGTGCCAACTGCATACTCATAAGCAAACAAACAAAATGTTCAAAACAGGCCGATGCAGTTTACTATTTAGTCTTTAAAGTGGCAATTTAAATCATAAAGCAAGATATTCATTTCAGAAAAGAGGTTGTTCAGTGCAATCTGCTTAAAGAAGAGCAGACACAATGCAGCCACCTGAATGAAACATCTAAGCATTCTGATCAATTGTTCTCCTGTTAAGGCGAGTAAGACCCAATTGTATACCATTTTATTAAAAGGGATAGGTCACCCAAAAATGAAAATCCTTTTATTGTTTACTCACCATCATGTTCGTCTAAACCTGTATGAGATCTTTTATTCTAAATACAAAAAAAAGATACTGTGCTACTGATGAATATGGGCTTTAAAAACTCCATAAAAGTAATATGCTGCTGAGCAGGTAGGTAACATAGTGGTTCTCAAAATGGGGTCCAGGGCCCCCAGGGGGGCCGCAAGATGGTGCCAGGGGGGCCCCAGTTTTATGACATTTTTATAAAATAGATTAATTTATCATGAATTCTGTAAAATTAAACCTAAAAAAATAAGGCAGCACTACTTTGTATAATTTAATGTTTTGTTTAATTAAAATGTGAAGTTTTAGAACTGTTTTTTTGTCATAAATTTTCTTTGGGGGGACCGCGAAAGAATGCACCGTACACAAAGGGGGCCGCACGCTGAAAAAGTTTGAGAACCACTTACATAGAAGTAAACCTGGAAAACATTTAATAGTTTTAATTGGGCATTAATAATCTTGAAATCATACAACAAAAATTGGAAATAACATAATGATTATATTGTTGCAGTTTAAAGCCAATTTATTTACAATAAAATGTTCTTTGTTTAAATATGCCCTTATGAGAACATACGGTAGTATATTCTGTATTCACTATAATATATCTTGTATGATTCTAGTGTTTTTGAAACTTGCCAAATATAGCCTACTACAGTTTATTGACAGTTTATCAATTCACTATAATCAATACAACATAATACTAGTCTCCAGAAGGTCCTTTGGGTGGGTAGTTGCGATGAATTGGATGTCAGACAGACGCATAAAGGGGCTGGTGAAGTTTGAGAACTGCAGCACACCGGTGCGGTCGCAGTGACCCACTGTAGCCACTGGGGGACGATCAAGGTCTTTCAGCGCCGCGCAAACGTGCCTAACTCGGCGGAGTGCTGCTACCCAATAACACGAGCACAATGGTCAACGGGCGAGACTGAGCGGCAGACAGATGCGCGCTGCGCATACTTACCTAAGGCTATTTCACATGGCATCCTCAAACTTTAAAACATCTCGATTTTGACTCTGCTCGTGTGATTTTTCGAGCCACGCATCATGCTCTCGGTACCAGCACCTGCTTTTTGGTGAGTGTGAGTCCAGGCTTAATGCAGCGGTGCATGTTTTTTTGGGGAGGGGAGATGGGCAGGTGATGAGAGATCCTGTTGAATAAAGACCCAGCGGCGAGCCGTGGCCAAAACTGTCATCCCTCGAATGCGATCACACCTGAATGTAGAGGTGTCATGCTTTGCGTTTGGATACGTCGAGGAATATGTGGATTCTCAAAGCAAGAGGGGTTTTTTGACAAACCTGGGATTTACGTCCTCACCCATCTCTAGCTTTTTACATGAAGGGTGGAAGCTACGAAGACATAACCTTATTTTTTCCCCATGTAAGTGTCTCGAATGATATTAAGTGGGGTGCATGAGAGGGGCTAAAAAATTGCGTGCGACGACTGTTTATAATTAATTGTCAAGGGAATTTGCATCAGTAATATCACGCGCTGTTTCCTGCTTCTTGCTCGGCTGGCCTGTAACAATAAGTGTGTACCATTATTAGTAATAGGATGATTTGATTGTTAATGTTAGGTTTATTAACAATGCATGAATATGGACTTATCTCTTTGTTTTTGGTTAGTTTTATTATTGTTTTGCTCATGTAGGCCTATTCACAAACATCACAGATTAGATGAGATGTCAGCGCATCGAGGACATGTTGATGAGCAGTGTGTTGAACGGTTGCATCTTACAACACGTTTAATTTTCATGTTTTTTCTTTTCAGCTGTTGCTGGTGTCAAACGGGTTCAGTGATTCATTCATAGCCAGTGAAGGGGCAGAGGACGGAACAATCCTGCACCCCACCCCTCCCTCGTAGCGGAGATGGGAATCGGTGAATTCATAGGTGCTGAAAGTCTCTACGGCGACTGAGCACCCCGCATAACGGACAGATCTGCTTTCCCCTCTTGTATCCAGTTACCTTATGGATGTGCGTAACAGAAATACGCGCCAGCTAATCACATGGACTCTTGTGCACATTTCACTAATGATGTCACCAGAAACAGGTTATTTCACTACAGTTGTAAAGTCCAATTATTATAAGCAAAAGTGCATTTAAGGACCATACAAACTACGCCTGAACACGTATTGCATACTGTGAGGCGGTGGATCACTAACCGCGCCAGTCAAGTGCATTTATGAAGTTTCACGTGTTGACAATTTCTCGTGTTTAGCCTTATTCTTCATCCAGTTGCTGAGATTTTGCTGCTCCATCATTTTGAAACGTTTCATAGTTTGCAAAGATGGAATTTGCAATGGTGGGCGCGGACAGCGGGGGTTGCAACACCCACCTGCCCTACGGATATGCCCATGCTCGTGCCAGAGAGAGAGAGCGCGAGAGGGAAAGACAGTCTCGCGCAGCGGCGGCGTCAGCCGAAGCCGTATCGGTTGGAGAGGGAGGTGGGTCCTTCAGCCATCCCCACAACCACCCGCATCAGAGTCGTACCGCCTCTTCAACGAATGCCAACAACAGTAGCGCCGGGACCGCCTCGCGCCCCTCCTCCTCCTCCCAACAGCCGCAACAGCAGCAACACCACGAGCCACAACTGCAACTTCTCAGAGAGCGAAAAAAGGAAAGAGGAGTCGCGCGCTGGAGACGGAACCGCGCGGCTCTCGGCGGGGATCTACGCCAGTCCGAGTTGGCGCTCCTAGGGTCTGAGGAGGACATCATGATAGAGGAGGACGAGGCAGAGGGCGAGGAGGAAGAGGAGGAGGACAGGGGGAGCAAGAGATCGAGTTTTGTCTATACCATGGATGATGAAGAGGAGACGGTTTCTTTAACAGACAGACGTCCTCAGTCAGGGTACGAAAATGTTTACAATGAGTACGGCTGCTGCGAGAGAGTTGTCATCAACGTGTCGGGCTTGAAGTTTGAAACTCAGCTGAAGACGCTCGCACAGTTCCCGGACACTCTGCTTGGGGACCCTGAGAAACGAATCAGGTACTTCGACCCTCTGCGTAACGAGTACTTTTTTGATAGGAACCGACCAAGCTTCGACGCCATTCTATACTTTTATCAGTCAGGGGGGCGATTAAAGAGACCCGCCAATGTACCGTTTGACATCTTTTCTGAGGAGGTGAAGTTTTATGAACTCGGGGAAGAGGCAATGCTCAAGTTCCGCGAGGATGAGGGCTTCGTGAAGGAGGAGGAGAAGCCGCTACCCGAGGACGAGTTCAAACGTCAGATTTGGCTCTTGTTCGAGTATCCAGAGAGTTCAAGTCCAGCCAGAGGGATTGCGGTCGTGTCAGTGTTGGTTATCGTCATATCCATCGTTATTTTTTGTTTGGAAACATTGCCAGAATTCAGGGATGACAAAGAATTCCGTAGCCCAGGTAAAAATTCCACGCACCCAGACAATGGATTTACGCCATTTAACGACCCATTTTTCATCGTTGAGACAGTGTGCATCATTTGGTTCTCGTTTGAGATCATTGTCCGTTTTTTCGCTAGCCCCAGTAAACCTGATTTCTTCAAAAACGTTATGAACTCCATAGACATCGTCTCTATTTTGCCTTACTTTATAACTCTCGGCACAGACCTCGCTCAACAACAAGGCAATGGGCAACATACAATGAGTTTTGCGATCCTGAGAATAATACGACTTGTCAGGGTGTTCAGGATCTTCAAGCTGTCACGACACTCTAAAGGTCTCCAAATTCTCGGACACACTTTACGCGCAAGCATGCGGGAATTGGCGCTGCTCATTTTCTTCCTCGTTATCGGTGTCATTCTTTTCTCTAGCGCTGTATACTTTGCTGAGGCTGATGAACCCTCGTCACAGTTCACGAGCATCCCGGACGCTTTTTGGTGGGCTGTTGTGACCATGACCACGGTGGGTTACGGGGACATGAAGCCTATAACAGTCGGGGGCAAAATAGTGGGCTCGTTGTGCGCTATAGCAGGTGTCCTGACCATTGCGCTTCCAGTCCCCGTCATTGTGTCCAACTTCAATTACTTTTACCACCGAGAGACTGATAACGAGGATCAAACACCCGTTGTTGAACAACCTCCACCGGGTTGTCCGTACTTTCCGGATTTTCTGAGAAAATTCAAAGGGTCCCCGTCGGGGTCGTCTTTGGGTGACAAAGCTGCTGAGTATATGGAGATGGAGGAAGGCGTCACAGAATCCCTTTGCGGTGCTGACACGCAGAGCCCGAGTAGAGGGAACGGTACTGACATAAGCGGAAAAAACAGTTCACAATCACGAACCCTACAGACAGATGTATGATTCACATTATTGAGAGGTTTTCATCAAGAAGACTGCACAAATAAATCAGTTAACAGCACACATGCACGCACGGTTGCGCGCTCGCAACTTGAAGACATAAGCGCGTGCGCAAACGCACAGAGAAGCTAACATAATCATTACGTTATGGACCTCAAGCTGAAACATTTTTGCAATGTGGCTACTTTTGTAGAAAGACGACGTACCCTGTAATCCAGTGACAGCCAACGCAAAAATCACCAGCTTTATGTGACGTGGAAAGGTCTCTATCTGCCCACCTGTTCTGTTGACAGAACTGAACACCTACCGGTTCATTAAAGGAAGGCAACAAAAAGGAATTTGCATAGGCACTTTATGAGTTACATTTGTCAGTAATTGTAGGAAAAAGAGAGTTCTTATCTAATGCTATTATGCAATAACGTTCAAATCGTTTGCACTATCAGTTATGTTATAGTCTCCTAGTTTAACGCAGAAGAAAGTGGAGGCTGAGAGGGAGTACATTAATTAAAGTATATTAATAATTCGAAATAATATTACATATACGCTTCACTGTTAAGGACAAAACAATTTAGTGCAATGCAGTTTCCCATAATAATGAATTATTCTAACGTAGGCTACTATTTTAATAATTAATTGGAGAGCTGAGCAGCACGCATGACAACTTAATACAATATTATCCTAAATCAAATTTTGGCAAATATGTCAGCATGCCAGTATTTAGTATGTACTACACTCTGGTCAAACCTTTTTAGGCAACCCCCTGTGTGCATATGGTGGCTGCAGAGTCATTTTGATCAGTCCCTTTGAGAGTATTGGGTAACAAAACAATCATCTTAGTTTTTTTTGTGAAACATTTCTGCATTATTTCCTTCGTTAGTAAGACGTTACAATATGGTTGGCCGAGGCCAAAATTCCGGTTTTACATCTTCTAACAAAGTCAACGACACCAGGCTTGAAGGATCAGTTTGGCCAGGTTACTGTTATGGGGAGTATACTTCAAGGGAATGCTTCATGCAACTATTTCTTCGTCCCTTTACCAATTGACAGTGCATTCCTTTATTAAAAAATGCTGACGGAAATGTACAGTCAAGCAACACCGAAGGGAACTTAAACTCGACTCCAACAGATCAGTGGATTTCATGCACAAGAGTACCTGCTTTCCTCAACGAATCCATGGTCTCCTGGAGTGCGCGATGACCACTGAGCATGCGCAGTACAGTGTACAAGCCAAGGTAAGCGTTTGCTTAGTTACACAGCAATCATGCTATTATTCTTTACGTTTTCATTTTACAATTCCCCAGATGTTTACGCATGCGCATCTACGTGTTGTCTGTTTTTGTTTGCTTTACACAACTTCGAATTTAAACCCACACCTACAGTATATCTCATCTCACAATAATATATTAACAATAACTTAAATCGTTTAGCAACATGGGAGCTGTTATAACTGAAAACACTAACCGTTCTGGAATGGAAAAATCCTCATAGCTCATTAAGTGTTCAGAGCTTCAATTTCTGATGTTATAATATATAGCTGCTGCTGTTGTTTTATTGTAGGCAAGATAATTATCATTTAATCTCCAGTAAACTGACATTTTGTCATTAGGATGTTGTCTTAGTACACACTGTACAGGAAGATAACTATTGTCTCCCTTGGCCTCATCTATCTGAACCAGTTTACCTTCCAAACTAAAATTAAATAGCAACACTCAATGTTGGATTACCATAATCACCTGCTTTGTGTTTTTGAAGTGCTATGTGGTCTTGTAACAAAAATGTGTCATTAAATTGTGGTAAAAGTTGATTATTAAGAATAAACAATTATCGTAGGCCACTACTCACTTATACTGTATAAACTGCAAAACCAATACATTTGTGATTCATGTGAAAACTGACATGATTAAGTACATTGTTACTTATTTGCAAAGGCATTATCAAGCAGTTTGTAGATACATTTTTTTCAGATTGCTGAAATAACGTGCTCCCCTTCAGGTGGTTTAGTGTGATTATTGTAAATCCAAATGAACTTTAAAATGTCACAATTCAATTTGTATATATTTGTATTTATTTAACTAAACAAAGGGAATAATGTTATACATGAACAAACATACCAACACTTTGTAAGAAAGGATACCATTCATATTTTGATATGGTATATAGTTGTTTTTTCTTTGCACACAACAGTCTTTAAGTAAGTGTGAGTATCTCCCATTCCTAGTTTATTTATAAACAGTTGTCCTTAAATACTAAAATGTGAAGAGATATTCAGCATAATGAGAATATTTTCTTAATCTTTAGGCATTATGGGATTTCCACATAATGTGAAAATTCATACATAAAGTATAAACAACACACAAATATTGCTCGTATTTGCATAATAACCCAGGTTATTAGGCACTCGTTTACAGGGGTAATGTTGCACGGCATTAGGAGGTTGATATTCAAGTGTAGTTTATGAACTATAATTTCCCCAGCTGTAGTTCCTTTAAACAGATTTAGCCCTGAACCTTGTTGTTGTATTATTTTTCAGCTACATCTGCCTTGTATCATTGTTTTTGTTTAGGCACTGTTTTCTATTGATGATGATGCTGCAGCGCAGGTGTTGCATTTGTAAAATGGCTACCAAACAAAACAAACAGTATTGCATTTGTCACATTTATTATTTTGATCTCTCAGTGTGTCTTCCTCTTCTTTCCTTTGAGTACTTGCCCTTTGCACGCATTGTAAAAGTAGTATCCGGGGGTGCAGGTTTATTATAGACAGACATGACAGAAAAATGAATTGGCAGACTCTGTGCAGTCAATGCTTTTTATTTATTTAAAATATAGTGTACTGTAGGTCCATACCTAGGTTTATATTTGTGTGTCTGTCAAAGTGTGCATTCTGGGTAGTAAATCAATTAAACTCTTCACTAATGTCATTGTCATAAATATCTCAATGCCTCAGTGGATGGATATTAAGCTAGATTTCCTAATATCACTCACCCATGACTAAAAAGACATTTTGCAATATTGATAGATTAGTGCAACACCAATAGCTATTTCCATAACACTGACACTCTGCAAATATCAAGCCTGGCATTTGAGCAGCGTAGAGAAGCAGAATAATGTGGCATTAGTCCAGCTGAAGCAATGAGCATCGCTTCACTCGAAGCAATAATTAGCTGCTGTGCGTGATGTGTGGAGCATTACACAGAAGTGTAGCTCTACTACAGAGAGATTGGCTTGTTTCAGTACCCACACATGGAAGGTATCAGATAATAAAAATAAACAGCTCTACGGATTATCACCTGAGTTGTCATGGCAGATTTTTCACTTCATTTTAGCGACAGCGCTGCATGTGTTAAAATTAGTTGGGCAGAAAAACAGCCTGTAGTCTGTACTAGTTATACTCGTGTATAAATCCTGAAAGTGTTGCTGAATAAACCTTTGTTAGTTTCATTGTGTGGCAGCGGCAAACACGGGCATTGTGATGCATCTGATAATTAACTCAACTTGTTCTTCATAGAGCAATATATAACACCGAGATACATGTGCATGTTTGGGGTAGAAAGTGATTCTTTAGGATCACAGGGCCTTTTGTGACCATTGCTCAGGAAGTGAGTTTAATTTGGAAAGTGAGCAGTGGTTTAATACAAAGAGTCCTGGGGCTAGACAAAGTTCAGTAAGAGCTGATTCATGGAATGATTTAATGTTGCTAACAGTCGGGTCTTTCACCCTCAAGTCAAGTTTGCTACATTTTATATACTCATATTTTCCTGGAATACACACACAATGACTACCCTGTTTTAAAGACCAGCAGTTCTGGTCACCAGTGCATGTTGTTCTCAGTACTGCTGGTTCCCAGCATGGGATATTGGTTTGCTCCCCCCACCTGGATTTTTATATATCTTTACCAGCAAGACGGTCGGCTTCACTATAAATACCAGCATGCTTTGCTGGTGGCAGTATTGAGGCACCAGTAAGACCAGCACATAATTCAGTGCTTAAAAGGTACTTCACAGCAATGTTATAGAAGAAATATTTGTGTTTCATTTTATAATCTATAAAAACTTTTTTCTCTTAAAAAATACTTTTGGAAACAGTTAAAGGAACAGTATGTAGGATTGTGGCCAAAACTGATATTGCAATCACAAAACTTGTGGCTAAAACTGGTACAACTGGTGGCCAATACACAACATGACAACATAAACATCAGTTGAGGGCTGCAACTACACTTTTTAAAAAACAATATCCTGGCCGGACCACTGTTGTCATTGATATAAGTATTTGAAATAAAAATGATTTCTTTATGTCGTGTGACATGTCAGGGCCATTTTATGATTAATTGATATAAATTTCTTACATACTGTTCCCTTGAAGTTTCTTATTGGAACCATTCAGCAAAATATGGTTTCTCTATGGCAATGTTTTAGCACCTTTATTTTAATAAAGTGTGTTCTTGGCAGACTCTGTACCTGTTTGTGTGGAAGGCTGGGCTTTATAAACAAACGCCTGTACATTTCTCCTTTTTATATTCCATAAGGACACATAAGACTCGCTCCTGTGCTGTCAGCATCTCATTGCACCTCCCTCTGCGGCGTTTGTTTGCGATGTTGACTTGTCATGGGCGCACGCACACACATAGACAAAAACATTTCCCTTCAGGGTTTAATAATACTCCCGTAGGGCAGGGCAGTGTAGGGCAGGATGTGTGTGTTGATGAGCAGTTCTGTCTCGTTGGGTTGTGTTTCTCTTATCTGACGGCTTACACCCAGAGGGTCAGAGAGCATTGTCTGGACAAATACGACTGACCCCTCTGATGAGGGACTTAAGACAGGACGCAAGAAATGGGATCCTAACAAACTTCTCGACCTCAGCAGAGGTCAGCACGTAATGACTGTCATTTCCATTCACATCTAACATGAAGTACATGAAAGCCAATTCCAAAATGCTGCTTATACAAAAGGCCACATAAAATACGTGTAAAACAGGCAGTTAATAATTACAAGCATTTTTTTATTGGAGTTACAACAGGTTTGCCCTTCAGCTGACCTACTGTTGTGTTTTACCCCCAGCAAGTGCATGGTTAGCTGAGTTTACTTTCATATTTTTTTTTCATTTTGCTGATACATTTTTCAGAATGGCAGTGATTCAGTGGATGAATATTTATTCTAATTTAATTCTGCGCAGAGTAAATCTTGTTCTTTGTTGTGGTGAAATTACAGATGCTTCAAGACTACTGAATATGCTAAACAGTTAAAGCTGAACAGCACAGATGCCAGATCTTTGCGAAATGACAAGAATTTGATGTTTCTAAAAAAAAAGTAAAGCAAAAAGTTTTAAGTCACAAGTTTTCAAGTTTTTATGTTTATTGCAATCAATGATGAATAATATTTTTAAAATCAAATAAAAAAATTTATCAAAGTTTTCTTAATATAAACATTTAGTAACACTTTACATGAAGGGGTGTTCATAAGACGGACTGTAATTAAGTGTCATTTGTTGAATTATGTCATTTTTAATGCAAAGATGACACTGTTTAAGATGTCTTTGTTATGAAAACTTGACATAAACCAATACATCATAACTTGTCATAAATATGTTATTAAAAAGACATAGCAGAATAATTATCAAACTTAAAAAACAACCTAGCTTTATGGGTTAACATTACATTAAACTGCCATTTAAATGTCATTAAGTGTTAATACTATGTCAAATTATTTTAAACAAACACCTTAAAAGATAATACTTAACTTTATGTATGTGCACAATACAAAAAAAACTGACAACTAACAGAACTTGTTCTTCCTCACACAGAGGAAGTTAGTTATAAAAACGAAGAAAAACAACAACATTTAATTAATTTAAAGCAACACTATGTAGGAAAAAATGACTTACAGCCCCCCCATGTGGTTGAAAAGCGCAACAGTGCCTGGTATCAGACACTCTTCTGCAGGCAGGGGGAGGGGCGGGGCTGTGTTTCCTACCCTCCACCGCCACTTTCAGAGGGGCTGTTTACATTTGGTATTAAGATGTGTTTTCATCGATCGGATCACAAGTGGACGAGAGAGACACATTACGTTTACACCTGGTATTTAAATCCGTCTCTTTTGACCGCTTCTGTGCTGAATACTTTGAGGGGGTGGTCTGTGAGACGGTGGGCGAGTCTCTCGGCTGTCATTCAAACGCGAGCTAGAGTAATTATGAGTTTATATGGACGCAAAATAATATTATGTCGGAGTTCACTGCTTGTTTAGCAAGTAAACATGCTGCACAGTGTTTTGTACGTGTGTATGTAAGAGCTTTCTTTGAATTTTCAGCGCAATTGATGAAATAGGATCGCGCAACTTTACAAACAAAACTACGGAGATCAGCCGCTTTAGTTTTATCAATGAAAGGCTAAAAATAGCGCTGTTCACTGCATGTTCACGCCAGAAGTAAAAAAAGACGTAAAACTTGTGTTTAATACCTCAGATTAGATAAATGGGCGGAGAGCGTGTGGCTGTTCGAACACATTCAACCACATGTGCGTTCCGCAACTCCAAAGCGATCCGATCGAAAGTGGTTTCGACTACCTCTGGATGTGGTTGAAAGTGGTCGAGCTCAAAACGTTTTGAACACCGTTTACACCTGGCATTAACATCGTCCACTTGTGATCCGATCGACGAAAGCGCATGTTAATGCCAAGTGTAAACAGCCTTAGAGTGTGCTTTTAGCAGCTAGGAGGCTGCTCAGGTTGCAGCAACAGTACAATTTGTCCAGTTAAAAGTTGTTTTATCACTGAAATAATTTTAGAGACATTATTTAAAGGTAAAAAAACTACATAGTGTTGCTTTAATTAGTTTTTCCAGTGATATGAACCCAGAGCTACATGGCTTAACACATTACTGTACTGTTTTCATTTAATTTTAGGTGAATCGGTCTTCAAATGCAAAAAATATAATTTAATCTATTTTAATTATTATTATTATTATTATTATTATTATTATTGGATGATTGATTTTAGTTCTTAAACACCTGGAGGGAACTTTAAAAACATGAAAGAATATTCATGACATTGTTATAAAACCATTTGACAGAGTATTAACACTTAATGACATTTTAATGACAAATTCAATTTGTATCACTGGTAAAAAGTGGTCAGTTATGATTTCTTGGTAATGTCAAGTTGTCATGACAAGTTGTGATGTATTGGTTTATATCAAGTTTTCATAACAAAGACATCTCAAACAATGTCATCTTTGCATTGGAGATGACATAATTAAACAAATTACATTTACAGACAGTTGTCGTGGATGTGCATAAAATCTCCTTCGTGTTCATGGCATGTGTCATGTCGTGATTGTGAAGATGTCATGTCAGTCTTGTGAACACCCCTTCAGGTAAAGTGTTACCAAACATTTTAGTAGTGCTATACATTTATATAGGGATTATTAGGAGTATGAATTTCTAGGTTTAGAGCACATCATTTAGATTTGTTTATTCATTTGTAATTAAATTTAAAAGTATTTATTTGTAATTTTAGAAACTATCTAATTCAATTCAGTTTTGCAGTTGATTCAGTAACTTTTTAAAATGCTGTTTTGGGATTCTTAAAACATTTTCCCTAATGTCTCCTGAATACTAATATGAAGTAACTTCAAAGGAAAAACACTGCCTGCATTTCAGCAACACACAGACTTATTGGAATTCATAAAAGAGTGCAAAATGTACTTAGAAAGAAAAAGTCAAGAAGCAGCTTTATTGTTATTTCAACCATAGCAGTGCAGTACATAGTGAAATGAGACAACGTTTTTCCAGGACCATGGTGCTACATACAGACACTTGACTACATAAAACAAGAGCTAAGGACTAGCCTATAGCCACATAAAAAGTAATGTGTGTAACCTAGTGCAACTGTGCTAGACAAGAGACATCGTAACTTACGGATAGACGTACACCCCATGCCGTACCCAACGGTGTAGCCGGACATGCACCTCTTCAAAAAATCCAATTTAACAACTCAAGGTGCAACAAAGGTCGCTGTTTATTTCCCTTCTACCACTGCTGATGTTTCTCCAACAACACACACAACAAGCTGCTTTTGCCTTGATACTATAAAATACATGTGAACTCATTATTAGATGAGTTAAAGCAATTCAGGTTTATTTGAATGCATTTTAGTGTATACACACAGACACTGCAAATGCATAGTTTTATTGTAAATTACCAGCCACTGTTTATCTGATTTTATACCACGGATCTGTTGAATGCTGTATTCTGATTGGCTGAGAAATGTTCCGTGGGTATGCATTAATTTCTGATAACCGCACACCTAAATTGTCAAATGTCTTAAAAATAGGCACCAGAGCAATGTTTGTGGTAACCATGGTATAAGAGGAATAATTGACTCCGGTCCTTTGAATTATTTGAAAATAATGTACACCCCCGGTGGAACAGCACAACCCAATGGGTGTGCATTATTTTCTTATAATTCAATGGCCTGTCGTCAATTATTCCTTACTTATACCATGGGCCTGTTGAATGCTTTATTCTGATTGGCTGAGAAATGTTCCTTCGGTGTTGATTATTTTTTTGTAAACTGCACACCTAACCTAGCCTGGCTCCGCCCTCCTACGTTCTTCTGCTTAATTTTCATTTCGCTTCAGAACAACGTCTGGGACTGCTGTGTAGAGTTTCGTTTTCTCCGGCAAAAATCTGCAGGTCCAATCAGCGAACGGCGGGGAGTGGCTAAGAACGCAGACGTTGAGGTCGTGCGCCATACGTCACGACCAAACGTTAGCGATTGGTTATGGCAGATTCAGAGTGACTCTGGGCAGATCCAATAGTTTTAAACTTTAGCAATGGACCCTCCTTAACGGAAGTAACGCCTTGCAATGGAGCGTGGCCAGACTCTCTGTACAAATGAAATTAATGTACGAGAGTCTGGTTGCACCAGGCTACACCTAACCTGTCAAAAGTCTTAAAAATAGTCGCCAGAGCTATGTTTGTGTCAACCGTGGTATAGAGAAACTATGGTCCTTTGATTTATTTGAAAATAATAATTTTCCACTTCGCGTTGTGTCGCAATAACACCTTGCGTGTGTATTATTTTCTTATAATTCAATAGTACGTCGTCAATTATTCCTTACATAGTTGCTTGTTTACTTTCAAACATGCAAAATTTCATTTCACAAACCACTTAGTTCTCTTTGTGAACTTGCAAACAGTGACTTTAAAATTACCTTGCTCTATTCTGTCAGTTAATGTATTTTTGTGACCATCACTTTTTCTCCTTATCTGCCAATCTGTCACTTGAGTCGTAGACCTGCTTCACACCCAATATATTCAGCAACAAATGTATACCCTAGAATATATAAGCAACTCATAAAGCTATTTTTGTTATTTATAGCTCAACATTTTATAATTGTGCACATTTTAAACTAGAGCTACAGCATCATTATATAGAAAATTGTTGCTGCATTTAATTAGTGGGGTGTCTGAAAAATCTATTGGCCACTTACTTTATGGGAACTCGCATAGCTGCAGAAATATGCAACTTCTAAACAGTGAAGAAAACACATCTGTGGTAGTCTTTTTGTGATAGACGACACTGAGAAATGAAGACACGAACATTTGTTCAGTTGTATTAAAGAAACAGCATGTAAAAACACTTTTTATTTGGCTACTTACCATTTCTTTTGGCATCATAATGCACACTGCAAGGTGTTTGTATAAATAAACACAAAAATGACAGAATGCACATTTAAGTGTATTTTATAAGTGACATTAATAGAAAACAGTTTGCCAAATGCTAATCTGAGTTATCCACAATGTAACAATTTTCAGTTATTGCATTAAACAGGATAGAAACCGGCACAAGCCCAAGCAGAATGATGTATGATGTATGTGCAAAAGTCTTAGGTCACCACCACCAGACTTGTTTTATTTAGAAGTTTTAATGTCCATCTATATTTATATTTCAATTTTAATTAGATACAAACAGATATGTACAAAAAAATATTTTCAGAACTAAATCTCTTCTTTAGGCATCGTCTGTGTTTAGTATGACCTCTCTTGGCACTAAACACATCTTGAGCGTTTTTTGAGCAGAATGAAGTAAAAAGATTAATTTCTTTAAAAATAAAAATTAGGATTTAATTTTATTTAGGAGATCCTGCAGTTTCCTGCTATTGCTCAAGTTGAAGGGGAGTTTACCCTTAAAAACTTGACACATCAGTTTACATTTTTACAGTTTTTAATAGTATATTTTCTGTATTTTCAGGATGTATTCCATTAAAGAGACTGATAAACAATTATATATGATCACTATAACATTGCAAAAACAACAAATCTAATTCTAAGACTTTTGCACAGTACTGTATTTATATATTTCAAACAGTACAAAATTAGATTTTAACTCACAATTAGATTACAAACAAGTTAACAACTATTTAAGTCATATTTCAAAATCAATGCAGTTACAAGATTTTTAAAGGTCCTGTTTTTTTCTGTTTTTTTGAAGCTTTGATTGTGTTTACAGTGCACAATATAACGTGTTCCTATTTCATGTGTAAAAAAAACGTGGTATTTTTGACACAATATACTTATCTCTATAGTGCTGTTTTTACTGTCTTAAAATGGTCTGATGTCTTCCTTATTCTATGAAGTCCCTCCTACAGAAATAAGTATCGAGTTCTGATTGTGTGGTTTGTTTAGTGTGTTGTGATTCGACAGCAGCTTAGCAAAGCTGGCGACTGACGTATTCCTGTGGGAGTTTTGTCAAAAACTGTTTTATTGACGTCATTCATTCAGGAAGTAGAAGGACTGTAGTCCAAACCGGCCGTTCGATGTAGGCTCTGAAAGGAGACTTCTGTTAAAGAAAATATATCGCCTGGCAGTGAACTTTGAGCTTTAACGTTTTGCAGGTATTATTCATGCTCTAACAGCAACATTACACACTAACAAAAGTTTAAAAATTGGGATCAAGAAGAATGTGACCTTTAAACAGTGCAACAAATTTGATGTTTGTTATTAATTTGCAAAGGCACTTATCCCAATGCACTCTATCGAAACATACAACAACCCCTGGTAACAGTAATTTACTCTTCACCATTCTTGTCACCTTATTTCACTGTCTAACCTTGCTAAATAATGCCATCTTTCAAGCTGTGACACTGTAGTGTCCTGGGAAGGTGCTGTGGCCTTGCTTTGCATTACAGAACGTCTACACAGCACAAGCACTCTCATCAGGAGTAAGGAATTACAAACGGGACTGGCTATGCCCAAATGTAATTCCTGCTCTGTTTGGTGTTTCAAACAGACAGCTAAGCCAACTGGGAGTCAGTGACCTTCTGACATCCACACACTTGGAAACAGCATGGAAACTGCTGAACTGTAACCGCAGTACCATGCTGCAAATTCAGTATATACTTTATACTGCGTTTCCTGCATGGCTTCTTTTATACATTATCATTATTATAGTCCTTCAACTTGAGATTCCTTCAGAGTAAATAATTTTGATGTATAAAGTGTTATTACTTGGCGCTGTCTACTCTACAACCATTTCAATTTCTCCTCGGTGGTGCGTAAGGAAATCTTTATTGTTGTGATAGTTCCTCCGCTCTGCATGTTTATCTTGGTGGGTTTCCTGTGCTTTAATTAGCTCGTTATGCTGCCCCCAGAGATCAGGCTGTGAAACTGCAGTTTAAAGCTTTGCAATTGACCAGCACATCCTGTCTCTCTGTGGAGATAACCACATTGCTGGTATATTTTTTGGTATAAAAAGTAGATTAATGTTTTTTATTATTATTATTCAAAGCACTGTTGCAATGGGTTAAAAGATCTATCTTGGCTCATGAGAGCTTTTAGTTTGTTTGTTTTATTTTGTTGTTCTGTGAACAAATGTGTAGTGTGCATTTGCATTTTGTGGAATAACACAGAGAGCTACAATAAAATGTTTTCCTAGAACATAAAAAAATTATTTGCTATTCTAATAATGACAGTTTTAGAATGTGGGTGCATTATATGCAATCATTATCAAATGCAATCTCTGTCAAAAGGTGTTTGCAGACGTTGCATATTCTTTTAAATAAAACCTCTTTCTTCCCCATTCAGACAGACAGATGAGTCCTAGTGAGATGATTGACTTTCCCCTACAGATCTGTCTGCAGGAATTGAGGGAGAGTCTTTCATTCCCTTACATTCCCTCTCTCTCTCTTTCTGTAACAGTCTCTCTATATCTGTATAACTGTTTTAGCTTCTTTGGGGGTGGAAATGTTAATGTTGCCATGGAAACCTTAGCTAAAATCTATCCAGAGTTAAGTGTCTGTGCGTGTACTGTGTATGTGTGAGTGCATGTTTCCAATTTTTAAAGTGTCCCCACAAATATAGTAAAATATAACAGATTCGTGAAGACATTTTGCATTTTAAAAAGAGGTTGATTCATCGAACAAATCATGTTTGCCGTCAATGTAATATTGAGAGTTAGGTTATAGAAATATCATTAGTCTGGTGTGAAAAATGTCTAGATGTCCTCACTGATTTAGTGAAATGAACCTGTATGTGTGTGTGTGTGTGTGTGTGTGCGTGTGAGAGAGAGGAAATGCTTCTTGCTTTATTGGAACAACGATTTCTTTTTGTGAGGTTTTAGCTGGAAAATATGTGTTGGAGGATGCAGGGATTTTCCCCTCCATCAGGCTCAATACTGCTGTGTCTTTTCGCTTTGTTACCTGAGCATTGTTTATGGTCCCGCCATATTCATAACAGTGTGGCAGACACTACGTTTGGTTCATGATATCTCTGCCGGTCCCCCGGGCTTTGCTGCATGCAACATGTGGAGCACTTAAGTGCTTTCCTACTCCTCACTGCTAGAGAGAAGGCTTGTTCCCCAAACTCAGCTCATCACGGCAGCTGCTGCCCTCTTTTCACATGGATTTTGACAAGTTTCTCCCTGTCGCTTAAATAATGCAAACCCTCTCGCCTCAGCTTAGCACAATTAACCACACTGACATTGTGTGTGTGTGTGTGTGTGTGTGTGTGTGTGTGTGTGTGTGTGTGTGTGCACGTGTATGTGTGTGACTGCCACTTTTTTCTGTATATTCTGTCTTAAGCTAATGACAATTACACTATTACATAACCACCTGATCATGATTGTGTGGGCGTTGTTCAATTTAAAGGGTTTGGCCCCCAAAAATGTCAGAATAGTGAGAGCGAGATACAAATTACTTCATGTCTCATGTTTTGCATCCACAGCAAACATCCATGTCATTCAAATTGTGCTTGTAAATGAAGAGTTTGGTTCCAATACGCGATAAACACCATTCTTTTTTTTTTTAAAGTATTTAAAAGTAAATTAATTTCATGCAAAATCCAATATCCGCCGTTTTATTCTGTCATCTTTTCTCAATTTTTTCCCAAAACGCAATAAACGCCACTCCTCCTTTTCTGCAGAATGCAATAAAACCTCTCTACAAATCACAGCGCACCATTCCACGCATTGTAAACAATAAGGGCGGCGCTTTGAGTACATGGAATCTTAGTTTTCCTCATCTACTTTGTACTTCGTGATCAACAAACAAAAAAAAAAACAAAATAATACTTTGATGGCATTGATAAACTTGTGGTTGTTTTTTGTGATTGGAAAGAAATGTAAGCCATCAACAGCTAATAATTTACGCGAGAGGCACTTGAGAGCCGGTTGCTTGTTCTCCCGACAGCATCAAGCTTCGTGCTAACACATTGACCCCAAGGGATCTTATGAATAGCTTTACATTATTTTACTTAAAGTCAACAAAAATCGAGCAGGACTAAAACATTTTACAGCTGATTGCGACGACGTCCCAAGTATAATCGCAGCAATGACGATATGACAAAGTAAGTGTTTTGGTTAATGCCATTAATGTTTATTTTTTTAATCAGTGTATACCACTGTTCAACTAAATTAATATAACGTGGCAAAAATGAATGCACATTTATATATTGATTCAATAGATTTATAGCATTTTGAAGAAAAACTTGTCATTGATTTATTGCATTTTGTGGAAAAAATAATTCGTTTTTATAATAAATCTTTGAAAATCAAGTTATGGATTTGATTTTTAATGTTATTATAACCTAAAGATGCTATGCTAAAGTTTGTAACTTAAATAGTGATTTTCATCTTGTCACTTTCTTGGTATTGAAAACACATTTTACCCAAATTAGTCCAAATGGATTTATTGCGTTTTGGAACCAAACTCTTCAAATACACATGGACATGAAAAAACATGAAATACCTAAACTAATTTTATTTCTGTAATTCTGAAGTATTTTAGAGTTAAACATAATACTTGCTAGGAAAAATATAAGATTGGTTTTAATTTTATTCAGAAATTGAATACAATTTTTATTTATACATACATATATAAATGGTAAACTCCTCCAAATGCAATCAATAACTTTTTCTAATTTGATTTCTTTTGTTAGGTCAGAAATTAATGGGGAATTGTGTCCAAAACGACAACAAAATTAATACAAATGCATACAAAATATGATTGCAAATAAGTACTTGTGTGAGATTGTTTTTGTATTATGACATCTGATATAATTAAGCAATATCACAAGAGCAAGAGAGCTATTGTAACATATATATACACTATTGCAAACATTATTTTATATAAACATTTAATAAACAAGAATTTAATATGAAAATAGTTCCAAACAAATCTATACTGTATAGCACATGCATTTTTGATCAAGACCCAGTTGTGTTTCAGTGTATTATTTTATGTATTATTTATCATACTGTTATTAAGGTTAGAGGTTTTTTTTACCTCAGTACCTCAGTTTACCTAACTTCAGATGAGTTTGAGGAGTGCTGGTCTGGTCTTGGTCTCAACACAATCTGGCATTGAACACTCCAATCTTGACTTACAGTAGATTCTTATGTAGTTTTTATATCTTTGGTGACATTACAATTTCCATCTTGCTTGTGTCTTTCACCACCTTCAGTAGCTGTCTGGATTTCAACTTGAAAAATGGATTGCTGTGCTCATTGTGAATTTGTGCAAGGGAATTTTGGCTAACTTCAGAAATGTCCTTGAAATACCAGTGTAGATGAAGCAGCTTTTATGTAATGTGGTCTATGAGACCAGAGTAGATTACTTGTCAGCAAAGAAACCACATATACCACTGTTAAGGATGAAATGTAGGGTCAGGTTTGGCAAGATGAGAAATTAAAAAAATCTTGTTTTAAAAGCACGCATCAGGTTTATTTCAATACACATAGAGTATTCATGTTAATTTTATGCAATAAAAAATTACATTTGCACCATTTTTATGAAGTTAAAGGGGATCGCACACCGGCCGCGCAGCTCAGCTCAGCGCCGCGCAGCGCCGCGCCGTTCTAAAAAAATGTAACACATTGTTTTCTATGAGTGTACGCACACCAGCGCCGCCAGGTGGCGCCTGTCCGCGCCGCCCAGCTGTGACTCAGGAAGTTGTTCAAATCCCTTTCGCGCCACACAGCGCCACTCACATAGTTCAACATTACATAACATCATATGTGTCCCAAATCATTAACAAGTAACATTGGCTGCTAACGTATATTTTGCATTTTAAAATAGACGCTATCTGACGAAGCTCGCGCTATTTAATGTGCACTTCCGGTTTACAATACCTCCGAGTTCTCCTAGGCGTGACGCGACGCGGCGCTGAGCTGCGCGGCCGGTGTGCGATCCCCTTAAGACTGAATGTACCTGAAAATGTCAAATGGTGTAACCGCCAATTGCGCCAAAGAATGAGAAATATTAAATATTTTAACCACCTTGATAGCATGTAAGCATAATCATAAAAAAAAGAATTATTTAAAAATATAATTTATTAGTTATTTCTGAATGTAAATTTTAATGCGTTTTTGTAATATTTGTCCTAAAACAGCTGTTTTCTAAATAATCTTTGACAAATGTTGTAAAAATATATGTAAAAAAATCATATTACACTAAACTAGATGATTATATTTTATTCCACATTTTTTATGAATATATTTATATTTTCATTTTAAAAACACTAGTTACACAAATTGATACAGACCGGTTACACCACATTGACATTTGAGAATGTATGCAAGTAATCTGCAAATTTATTTTGAAATTTTAACCCTTTTACATTTAATTGAACCGTATGGACACAAAATAATTAACGTCACGTCATTGACCCTGTAACACTGTGTTGACGCAACAAAAATGACGTTTTTTCTAGATAATAAGCTGAAAGGCATTGCAAGCACCAAAGAGGCAATAATGTCACCAGAGCTTTTGGTAATGCTAATATTCATGCTGTTGATTTTATCTAAGAATACCAGAAATTTGCCTCTTAAATTGCTCAAAAAATAATTTTAAAACTTAAAGGACTGGTCCATTTTCCAAAAAGGAAATCTAGATAATTTACTCACCACCATGTCATCCAAAGTGTTTATGTCTTTCTTTGTTCAGTTGAAAAGAAATTATGTTTTTTGAGGAAAACATTCCAGGATGTTTCTAATTTTAATGGACCCCAACACTTATTAGTTTTAATGCAGTTTAAAATTGCAGTTTTAACGCAGTTTCAAAGGACTCTAAATGATCACAAACGAGGCATAAGGGTCTTATCTAGCGAAACAAATGTCATTTTTGGCAAGAACAATTAAAATATGCACTTTTGAACCACAACTTCTTCCTCCGGCTGTGTGACAGGCCAGCGCGACCTGACGTCGAAAGGTCATCTGTTACATATATGAAACCATTTTAAACAATAAACTGACACAAAAACATTAATTAGTATCATTCGACATACAACAACGTCGGAATGGTCATTTTTCTCCACACGTGTAAACACTGGGGCGTAGTTTCGCATACGTCATCCGTGACCTCTTGATGTGATGAGGTATTGCGTGAGGTCGCGCTGGCGTGTCAGGGGACTGGAGGAAGACGGGAAGTTGTGGTTTGACAGTGAATATTTTTTTTTTCTTCCCAAAAGTGACAGTAGTTTCGCTGGATGGGACCCTTGTGCCTCGTTTGAAATCGTTTAGAGTCCTTTGAAACTGCAATTTTAAACTGCATTAAAATTGTTAAGTGTTGGGGTCCATTAAAGTCCATTAAAATGAGAAAAATCCTGAAATGTTTTCCTCAAAACACATAATTTCTTCTCGACTGAACAAAAAAAGACATCAACAGTTTGGATGACATGGTGGTGAGTAAATTGTCTGAATTTTTTTTAGTAAAATGGACTAATCCTTTAATTTAATAACTTCACATTTCAAAATGACAGTTCTTTTTTATTGAATACTTAATTTTTTGAATTACTCTGAAATTTGAAATCCCATTTATCAGCTTTCTTCTGTAGTCACAATGTATGCCAGCAACATGCGATCCAACCAATGTCAGTTTATTCCGGTTTATTAGTATGACTGCTAATGTAAATGGCATCTCGAGCCCTGAGAGTATTTATTCATCTGTCACAAATTGCAATAACCAAACACGAAATGCATCATGTCACGCCTCGGTGCATACGACAGAACCGAGTATTCTTGCAACAGATAGTGTCAGGTAAAGCATTATTGATGTGTGCGCGCGGGTGTGAGGTTGTGTACATATGTGTTTGCGAGCATCCGTATGCGTGTTTGTTTTTGGTGGAGGCAAGAAAAGCATTTTAAGCCCAACTGCTGTGCGGCTTAGATGCTGGCAGCTGAATCATAGGCTGCTAGGGCAGAAGGAGAAAAATCAATGGCTTTTAAATTCACTTTGTGAGGTAATATTAAAAACCATGGCTGTTAAATCACAAATAAGTAAATGGTTGCATGCAGGTGTTATGCAGAGGCCGAGCGAAGAGATGAGGGTTTATGCAGAGGCTGTTTGAAGCAGGAGCCGGGTTGCACCGAGATGAAGATGCCTGTTGCTGATAAAAACTCCCTCAAGACCTCCCACTCACCTTCACTGTCTACCCAAAATGACCAGCAGCTGCGACAGCAATGCCTTGAAACTTACGCTGACAAGCGTCCTCAACATCCAATATTATTGTTTCAATCATTTTGCCAGTGGGCAAAACCCAAACAGTGTGGTGCAATCATCACTCATTGATGATGCAGGTTTCATTGCTCAGGGGTCTTTCCAGAATTTTACATTTTAATGTACTGTACTACTGCTTCCAAAACAAACAAACAAACAAACAAACAAAAAAACAATAATACAGTGAAAGTAGTACATACTGCTCCTTGTTGTTATGTTTCAGTTGATATGAAGTCTTTAAAAATGAATTCTATTTATTTCTTTACTTTTATTAAGCCCATTTATATAGCTTTATGCGAGTCGCAATACACAGAGAATAGCCAAATTGTGCAGGTGTCACATATGCCCTGTTGCATATTACTGATTCTTGACATTTAATGTAATTTGTGCATTGCACTATAAGTCACTTTAGTAAAAAAAACATCTGTGAGTAGTACATGTCTCTGTAGTACAGGAAATATTAGGAATAGTTGGACTGTGACATCGTATGTATTGCATAGTATTGCATCGCACCGCGACATGCTGGAAGACCAGATGATTTTTTCACGGCTGTTCAGCGAGACATAATTGACATTAGGCAGAGCCCGTCTGAGCCATTAGATCTGTCTTAAACTAATAAGGATGAAGGTCATTGGCAGCATAAATCCATCGTATGAAAAGAGATGAAAATGGGCACAGGATGACTGCTGATATCATTTCTGTTTCAAAAATGTCCGCGTGATTGATGAGGTTGAAAGCAAACAATAAATCCTCTTTTAGGTGAAGAGAAGCAACAAGGCAGCTGGCACGTTTGTGTCCCTCCTTTAGATCACTGGTAATTCATTGCAGCTTGGAATTATCCAACGTATTGGCATCCGACTAAATCACAGACAGAAAGAGGTGTTAATCAAAACCAGACAGTTTTGGTATTTAGGACTATGGCTGTGGTTATGTAGACATTTTCACGAATCAAGTCATACCTCTGCAAAGATCTGCTTGTCTGCGTGTCGTAGATCAAAAAGAAGTGATCACTTGCATTGATTTTCTGTATAGACATTCGATGAACATTCTCAATGTACTACAGACAGCCGAGTCTAAAATCACTCATGTCAGCTCACAAAGACCTGATGTTACCCGGGGTAGGCTTCAGTCACATGAGATCGCTGACTGAGGGAGAATAGGGTAAGATGTAAGTTTAATTTAAAGGAAAACTCCACTGTTTTCAATATTTTACTATGTTTTTACCTCAACTTAGACAAATTAATACATACATATTTTTTTATCAGTGCGTGCACTTCATCTTTGTACAGTGCATTGTGAATGTGTTAGCATTTAGCCTAGCCCCACTCATTCCATAGGATCCAAACAGGGACGAATCCAGAAGCCACCAAACACTTCAATGTTTTCCCTATTTAAAGAGAAACTAAACCCTAAACTTTTTTTAGTTAATGATCTGTAAGAATGGGGCTTTATTAGTGCTGTTCATTGATTTTAGTAACTTTTTGACATTTGGATATATGTTTCAATACTACAATATATGGTGTAAAAACGTCTGAGTGCTGCCCTCTTCAGGTTGAACGATGGCTACTGCAGTTGAATTTTCCTATTGGATGTTGGGTCCAAAAAATATGCCGTGAAGTAAGCAGGTTCAAGCTCACCACACCCTTGTTACGATCTCACCACACACTTGGTACAAGCTCAGTTCGTCCCCTCTATCTCCATTGGGATCTGCCTACTTTTCTTGCATTTTTCAAATATTGCCAGTGGGTGGAGTCAGGCTCTGACCAGGGGTTTAGTTACTCTTTAAAGACTGTTACATGAGTAGTTACACAAGCTAAGGGCTTGTTATAGTCGTGCGTAGGTCCTACGGCGTAGCAATGATGGATGTAAAAAAAGTGACTTTTGTTGCAGTTTGAGTTAAATCACTCCTCAACTTGGCCATTCTTTGTTTTCGCCGTTGGAAACGGAAATACCTATGACGCAGTTTTTTTTACCTGACGGGAGGGGTTCTGGTGGACCAATCACAGGGCTTGCGGTCCGCGTAGAACTGACGCGCTGTTAAAAATTTTGCGAGGTGCGCGTCAGGCTACGCAGAGCTACGCACAGGCTACGGATAGCCTGGCGTAGAACCTAAGCACGACTATAAATCGCCCTTAAGTATGGTGGCACAAAACATGGCGATTTTTTTAAAATGAGAACTATATTGTATGGCGGAATAGCGCTTAGTTTTCAGCACTTCAACCTCGGGCGCAGTAATATTGACGGAAGTTTGAGTGTACTTTTAGTTATTACACTGCTCATTGGAATGCGTAAATCTGATTGGCCAGTCGTGACATTTTCAGGTTTGTTATTCCCAGATAACAGCTCAAAACTAATAACACACGGTAACCCGGATGCTGCAAATCATTTTGAAAGCTACTGTACACATAAATTAAATATAAATATGTCTTTCAATAACATATATGATCACATATAAATCAAATTCATGACAGTTGAATGTCTTATCTTAAAGGGGCCATGGCACAAGACTTTTTTAAGATGTCAAATAGATCTTTGGTGTCCCCAGAGCACATATGTGAAGTTTTAGCTCAAAACACCATTTAAATAATTTATTATAACATGTTAAAATTGACACTTTGTAGAGGTGTGCAAAAATGTGCCGTTTTAGGTGTGTCCTTTAAAATGCAAATAAGCTGATGAAGTGCAAACACTGATCACAATAATGGCAGTTTGTTGCAATTGGAACGCAATTGTGTTGTAAATTATTTTCTCTCTCTCTTTTTCTCTGAACTAAATGGCAGTGCTGTGATTGGATGACATCATAAGGAGAGCCAAATTTCAACGACCTATTTTTTCATGTGCTTGTAGAGAATAGTTTACCAAAAGTTACTGTGTTGATCTCTTTCACATTTTGTAGGTAGATAGAAGCACTGGGGACCCAATCATAGCACTTAAACATGGAAAAAGTCATATTTTCATGCCATGGCCCATTTAAAAACGAAAGTTTTTAAGGTCTGCATTCGTTAAAAATAAATCATTATTTATATTCATTACCTTACTTATGAGGTAAATAAATAAACGGGATAATAGAGAAATAAGTCCCTTCAGTGTGATACAAGACCTGACGGGGATTATTTCTGCGATAACAACCAGTTCCCTGTACATTATTCTTTACTTAACATAGTAAATATGCTTTGACATGAAACTGACAACAAATACACAAACCATACTGTAACAGTATACACTGATGTGTATTAAAAGATAACAGCCTGGATCTGCTTAGAAATGTTATATTCAGGTATTTACTATCCAGTGCCTAAAGAGAATACCGAACAACTGAAGCTTGATGGTTTAATTGAAACATCATTTAAGGAGGAATTAGACAGTGATGTCCTTATTTGGACATGTAACTCTCGAGTGTTTATGTAAATTTCATCCACACATCTGTTTGTACATTTTATCCTTTCTGTGCTCAAGGGAGAGCGTACAATTAAATCTGTTAGACTTTATCCATTTTTACTATTCTCCTAATTTAAATCTATTAATAAACATTGCCTAAGAGCAGCACCGCTGACAAGGCTGTTTTAAAGTCATTCTGAGTGTTGCCCTTTTTAGTCACCATGCTGCTACAGGAACGTGTTTGTTAACTCTGCTGAAGCAACAGCTAAAAAAGGAGTTTAATAACCCTGTACAAACCAAAACTTTCATACTGTCGAAAAATTGGTTGCTCATTCACTTGGGGATTGTGTTATTTTGTTTTCTTGAGATGAAGGCTGCTCAAAGGGTGTATTTTCACATCATGTCTAATGGCAGTTATATGTACTCACTGTGCGTTTGTGCTTCAGTTTTCACACAGTATGTAGAAGAGCATTTTGCAATTAAAAAGCAACTATAGTCCGATTCACGATTTTACATATCCTTTGGTGTGTAAGTGTGTATTAGTACGTTAACGATATGCAAAAGGTACAAACCCCAAAGTAAACGATGACCCGAGTTATCGTTTCCAACGTAAATCTCTTTTTTTGGACTACAACAAACACACAGATTGTAGGCAACCGTTTACTTCCTGGGCGTGTTGACGTAGACAAGACCGACATTATCATAATTCCTCCCGCTTCAGACCCACAGCCTGTAAGTTAACTCCTGTTAGCATTGCATTGTGAGCGAATCATTCAAACATGGTAAGGAGCGTCACATTTCCGGCTGACGTCAGAGGTATTCAGGCCAATCACAACGTACAGATTAGCTGGCCAATCAGGGACACAGTGCATATCAGCTCTATGAGTTTGTACACAATCAATGCGTTTGAGGAAAGCAGTATGAGCTACAATGAATGAAAGAGGTGTACTTTAAGAGGTAATGATGAGACTATGATTAACCTTTCTTAATAATTTGTAATAATTACTTTGCTTGTTTACTGCATTCTTGTTAAGCAAGTTCAGCGTTAAGTCAGCATGTGATGTTAGAAGCATAATATTAAATATTGAATATTGCACACTAATATTCAAGGTCATGCTTCAGTACACAGCTAAATTGGTGAAAATGTTTTAAGAGCTTAACACAAAGTCTTGTGTAACACTGCATATTATACAGTGAAGGTTTATCAAGGAACAACCATACACGTGTCAAATTTTTTCCTTAGGGCATTTTGTCATGTTGTTTTGCTCTCCTTCATTCAGGTTAGAGTTGTTTTTGATGGGTCTGTTTTAGTAAATACTCTGCGGTCTGAACCATGGCTGTCCATAGAGAAAACAAAACTTCCGCTGATTAAAAATCAATAATTGCTTGACAGAGCATAACACCTCTTGTTGCTGTCTTTATTTTCTTGTAAAACCCCTTGGCGTACCACCGACTCCATCAGCAGTCAATTCTCTCGGTTGCATTCTTGTTCAGAAGAATAAGGATTTCTGTGTATATGCATTGTTTGTGCGTTGTTGTGTTCGTGCCTTTTTTTTTTGAGGGGGCGAAGGGCGTCTTTGTTTTAATGATGTTTCGTAGCTCCGCCCCCGCGAGCAGGATGCCGCTAATTCGCACTGACGGTCTGTCATACAGTCAGATGACTCAGAGGCACATCAAGCACGTGTGCCTCCATTGTGCAAACCCCCCCAACCAAATCAGAACGCTGATGCTTCCAGCTCCAGACACTGTCACATACTTACTACATGCTTTGCCTGCTACAGGGAGGGCAGCCAAGAGACAGAGAAAGAGGCACGAGGGAGAGGAGAGAGAGAGAAACAACAGCAGCTATGTGGGCATTTGAGCAAGCCAAAGAGAGATACATTTCTCATTGCTTAGGATAGATCAGCAATGATAAATGATGTGGATATTTGCTGTGGACATTTTGTTATTGAGCGGCTGCGTTCTCGCTCTTTTTGTTGTGGATGTTGAAAATGAAGAATTTTAGGTCGCACAAACCACACCTGCTACAGGCCTCTTTATCAAGGTGACTCAGAGTATTTTCTTGTGTGTTTGTGAGCCTGTAGTGTACATGTTTGGCTATGTCCTACAGTTAAACAAACAAGTCTAAAAACACTTTTTTAAGTGGCCCTAAATAGTATAAAAGTCTCATAAACTGGATAAATCATGCTATGCTTTAAATCTAAAAATGTCAACAGGTGAAAGTTAGCGCTTAGCTTAATATGCTGGAATAGAAATAGACCATATCATTAGGCTGGTATGATAACATTGGAAGTCTTTCCTATTGTACACGAGTCGTTCAACTTTACCAGAGTTCATGGGATTCGGGCTTGTTGTTGGATCACTGTAACACTAAAACGACTGCGTGCAGGAAGGCTAAAATTAGCTACGGAATGAAACGTCTCAGAAAAAGGAAAATTGGCCTCAATTACTGGAGAATTCCTTATTCAGTCATGTTTTGACCTCTCCCGTGCCAGGAAAATATGAACGTCATTTAGTAACGCAGAGAGAGGAAAGAGGAGAGCAGCGAAGGGAGAGTGATGAAGAGAGGAAGGGAACAAAATGTGTGTGTTAGTCAGGGGCTCTCAGTGTTACATTTGTTTCCAGCAGCACGATTCACCTCATAATATTGTGGTTTACCATATGCTTAGCTGTTTTTATTTCTTAGCATAGAAACAGACACATTCGGTGGTTTGCCAGAACAACGGTGTGTGCCAGAGTTATATTTTATGTTTATTTATGTTTTCCCTTTAAATAAACAATATAGCAGACACGGACACAAATGCATGTTTTGCAAATGCAAAATTAAACATACCAGCCACTTAAACATCTTAGTAAAAAGCTGTACTTGACCAAAATGGGAAATCTAGTCAAAATAAATCCTTTTTTAATGAATCGCTCAACTACATAATTATTAAAATATATTAAATAAGTCTCTTTTTTAAATAAATTAATATGTCAAGGACAATGGATTCTGCACACACTGTGAAGTCTTTATTTCAGCTGTATTTAACAAAAAAACTTTTTTTATATCGATAATCGCAACAATCTTTGAAATTAAGTTTAAATTATGCAGAAATAAAAAATGACCATGATTTTAATAGCAATAATAACTCTGAAAATGAGCACCAGTAATTTCACAGTGCTTCAGTGTCTTGTGTGTCTGCCTAATGCCAATGGACCTCTGAAACATCATTATTAGGATGTTTTCCCGCATCCTCACTAAAAAAACTGCAACTAGTCCAAAATGCAGCTGCTAAGTGAGTCTGCCAACCAGGTCATGCAAGTATGATCATATAACTCCAATTCTTGCATCGTTACTGGTCACTGATTAAATTCTGTATCATTTACAAAATGTTACTCACTTAAAAAGCCGTAAATGGTTGCGCTCCTGTGTATTTAACAGATCTGCTATCACGATACACTCCATCACGCTCTTTAAGATCGCAAAACTCGACTTTAAGTAAATCCTATAGCAAAATCAACCAAAGGAGTTAGAGACTTGTCATACCTGGCACCTAAACTGTGAAATAGCGTTCCTGACATTGTTCGGGACTCTCTCTAAAGCCATCAAGCATACACATAATGCATCCGGCATTCTAAGCTAATAAATAACCAATAATCTATCCTTTACCTTAAATATGCGAACTGTTTCAAGTACGCTAATTATTTTTTATCTGCTCTTCTACTTCCACATTGGGATGCCCATTCTGAGGCACCCATTGATTACACCAGCTCCAGTCCGAATCCAGCCTCCTACAAGGGCGTCAGATGACCCAACACCAGTGGAAGATAAAGCAAGATAAAGAAGGACCACATACGATGCACACAATGATGTCAGATGACCCAAAAGCAGTGGAAGATGACCATGGAAGGACTTCAAAGGACTTTATACAACGCCATTATGAACTCCTTTTTGAACATTTTCTTTGTAGTTTTTTAAATGTTTAGTTTGTCTGTGTTTAATGTATGCAGAGTTTATGTGTATTCTATTTGATAAAACTGCTTTGCAACAATGTAAACTGTGAAATAAAGCACTATACAAATAAAGTTGAATTGAAATGAATGGGCTGCGGACATTGGCCCTCATGGGCGTCGGATGCAAAATAATGTGGGTGGGTCCAAAACAGTTAAGTAGATGCCAGCTTTGCTAACCTGGTTGTGTCAAGGGAGTACAGTTGGCAAAAGTAGTGAAAACACAACATGGAGTTAGATTTGTATGGACTCTATGGCCCTCCCTACTGAGGAATCCAGCTAAGACCAGCATAGGCCGGTGGCTGGTTTTCGCTGGTTTAAGGTGGCACTAGCTGGTTTATGCTGGTCCTCCCAGCCTGTCCAACTAAGTCCAGCTAGACCAGTTTAAAAAGTGACCAAAACACAGCTAGACCAGCTTCCTACACCAGCAAAACCAGCTAAAACCAAGCTGGGAGACCAGCTTAACCAGCTCGCCGGCTTGTGCTGGTCTTGGCTGGATTTTTCAGTAGGGCTGTCCCAAATGGCACACTCTGGACTTGTGGTCCTACTCAAAGTCCACACTTTAATGACATTATTTAGTGCAGACTTTAGGGACCCTTGATGCAAGTCCACGTGGTTGCACCGGAGTCGTATTTTGAGACAGACTTGAGCGTCAAGCCGGAAATAGGAAGATAAGTTGCCCGTCAGTGTGAACTCCTCCCTTCCGTCATGTGATTGGTCTGATTGCTCTTTTGCAAGGACTTTTGTGTTGGTAAAGTGCGCGAAGCCTGCTGCAGTGTGGGCTTCGCCAAAGACCGCATCAAGGGGGCGCTGATGAGCACACTTTGAAGCGTAGAAATGAAAAATGGGACACCCTACAGACTCGTAGACTAAGCGAGTATGCCTAATTTAAGCCCACAAGACCGAAAGTCCACATGAAATGCGCCATTTGTGACAGGGCCTAAATGAGCCACGTGGAATGGATTTAAGGAAGCAGCAGCTAGTTCACACTACATTACTGTTCAGGTGGAAGTAAAAAAGCAAACTCTTATTCTAGAAAGTCTTGGGTGAATATTATGTGAATAAGTTCAGGCATTGGTAAGGAGGACACTGGTTCACTACACATTGGGACACTGATGACGTATTTTCCCACAACATGACTATTTAAGCACACAATGAAACGTCACCACTGGTATTTATCAACAGTAGGCAGAACTGATACTGTATGCTGGATGAATTACAGAAAATATACACTTTGAATATTCTGTTACATATCCAAGCAGCATTTATACACAATTATACAAAACAGAATTTATACAGAAACTTGACATGTTAACTATATTGTATACCTCTCTGTCAATGTGTGTTTATGTATAAATAATAATAAAGGTTTGTTTTTTCAAAAGTTCAATAGCATTTTTTAAATGTTTATTAAATATGTTCATTCAATCTAAATGATTTCCGATAAAAGAACGTTATTTTCTCTGTCCACCCGCATAAAAATTTCCTGTTTTTTTGACACAACAAGGTCGTGTGGTAATTTAATTGCCATCTGAATCCACTTGTCTGAGTTTATGAAAGGGGATCAGTGCAGAGGTCATTGTGTACATCCCACTGAAAAGCACTTCATGGTAACATGCTTCACGTTAATCTGCATTAGTAAAGATGCTTTCTATGTATGCATTTTAAAAATGGTCACCTTCACAACTGAAATGATAAAAAGTATTAATACATCTGAATTGACCCATAATTATAGCAGCAACAGGTATTAAATACAAATATTTATTGAAATTTATTCAATTGTATATTCACACATAAACAGAGTGTCCAGTTCATGTGAATGATCATGTGATAGACCACATAAGAAGCACATTTCCAGGTGTGTAAAATTAAAGGCGGAGTCCACGATGTTTGAAAACCAATGTTGATATTTGAAATCAGCTAAACAAACACGCCCCTACCCCATTAGAATCTGGACTTTCTGTTGATAGACCCGCCCCACACATACGCAACCCGGCAAGGATGTCGGTTAGTAGACACGCTCCTTACTGCTGATTGGCTGTAAGTGTGTTTTGGTAGTCGGCCCGTCTCCTTTTCCAAAGCGTTTTTCAAACATCGTGGACTCCGCCTTTAAGGAGCTCAGATGCAAAGGCCGCTAAACGCCACCTCCATCAATCAAAAATGAGATAATGATATTAACCGAATGCTCTCCGCATACATAATACATTCATCAAATACTTTAGCTTCAAATACACTAAATCTCGGCCTCAGGCCACTCAGAAATAAGTTTTTTTTTTGCAGAATCTAACAAAGAGTTATTTACCAGAAAATATGTCAGATGCACATAGCGAGTTTTGCATCTAAGCTCTTTAATTACAAACTTGCGTGTCCATCCGAACACATGAGTTTTATGAGAACAATGAACTTTTCCAATCAAATCTAAACTATTGTTTTCTTCTCTGTTTTAGTGTTGCGAGTCTTGCCAGCGAGAGACTTTTCCGTCAGCCTTTGGACTCCTTCAGTAGCCTACAGAGATGAATGGCCATGACTACCAGTCAGTGGACAGTGTTGACACTGGTGTCATCGAAGCCACCGCTGGACATCAGATGAGAGCAGACACTGCAGCCTCTCCAACGAGCAGTAAGACAGGAAGTCCATCATCAAGCCAGGTGTCAAACTGTTTAAGACCCGCCCCAACAAATGCCTTAAAGACACAGTACACTACATCTCCATGTAGAGGAACCTGCAGCAGGAGACTTCTTAAATAGCTTGACAGGTTTTCGTTTTCTTCTTTAAGAGTGATCTGTGTCTTGCAAGAACAGATGTGAATATTTTCTTATTATAGAGAAATATTTGTTTGGGTGTAATATTGCTACTTGCTTCTATTGGGTAGGTCTGGTAAAAGGTGTTAAATATAAGTGAAGGGAACATTTCTCCATGGCAGCCTCTTCCATTTAGTTTGCTCTCCTTTCATTTCCTAAACCAAAAGACTGCCAGCTGGAATGAAGAAATTCAGCGGCAGTGTTTAATGATGTCAGTCTGGACGCCCTCCAGGGTCACACATTTACAGTTTGAATGCAGGGTCACATTACATTCCCTTCATTGGTTTCGCAGGACCGCAATCATTTGATAATTTACAATCATCTGCTTTTAGATGAGAGCAGCTTGTTATCAAAATCCTATATTTTTTAAAAACCGAAATTGCGCTTGGTGGCTTTTGTGGCTCCAAGTTGCAGCTGTATGACACAGTAGAGGGGTAGAGTTGTGACTACCATCAGGTTTGGTGGACAGCTGGTTGATGCGAGTCGGTGCATCACTGGACTGATGCCCAGTGCTCAGATGGTGAGGCGAATGTGCTCCTCTAAGCAGTCTGCATCCACTTTAAATATCAGTAACGTCCCATTTAGACCAACATCTACAGTTGGATTGATAAATATTGCTAATCATTTCAGTGCAATACCAATAACAAAGAGCACCGATGCACTTCTAAAGAGTATTGCAATGCTAACTGGGAATTTTGTTAGTGCAATTCAATTCCCCTCTTTTGCAATCCCCTCTATAAATAGTGGCCTCAAACAGAAGACTGCAAATTACAGAGCACCACACCGACAGCTTGACAATAAAGCCACATATAAACAGATCTACGAGATCGTCTCATATTCCCGGTGAACTAATACTCTTACTGTCGTGAGACAAAAACACAAAGATGTACTCCCTCGGAAAATGACTGCCCCACAATACTTCTGTCCCTCGTTTTACCTCCCACTCCTGTTGCTTTTTTTTTCTCTGACTCACTGGCTTTTTCTTTTCTTCCTTGCCTATCTGACATGCAACCAAGCATGCAGACTTGAGCTTATGCACACAATTCTATTCTCTATCTCTCTCTCTCTCTCTCTCTCTCTATGTCTGTTTGTTTGTCTGACTGTCCGTATGTCTATCTTGTCCTTGTATCTGTCTCTGAATAGACATGTCAGAATTTTATTTAAGGATAAAAGATTTGTGGTCTAGAATATAAACATGAACAATTTATAGAATGAACCAGCTGCTTTGTTGTCATGGAAATACATTCAAGTAATCTGTATGCAAAGTTATATGGAAGTGTACTATCTATTTTTTTAAAACTAGCCTTGAATATTATATAACCAAAGTTGAACCCTGAAAGTCTATGTTTTATGTTTGGACCTCTTTATTTCCTTACAAAATTTAGACCTGGTAAAAATAGATGCACATGAAACACAACATATGTACATAATCAGATGTCTATTTTATTGTGTCCTCCAGGTCGCACATCATTTTAAGCAGATCTACTTTTTGACTGTTAGCCTTCTCAAGTCCCCATCTCTGTTTTTTCTCTTGTTCTTATGATTCCCGATGGTTGTGAACGCTGATCCTGCCAGTTGCAGACTCTCCTCTCTTTGTTAGCGTGCGTTAGTTAGTCGATCAGCCTCTGTAGCGGAGGACAACTTGCTAAGTACTGAAGCCAAGATCATCAGGTGGATGGACACCATGAAGCATCGTAACACAGACCATCGTGTTATGTCACATGTCATAGCAAATATGCGATATGATGTCACGATGACACGTTGCTCTGTGCTTGATACAGTGGATCGGAATGGTTTACATTCAAGAACAAAAGAATTCCTTAAAATCCACAGTGCGATGCGCATGGCTCTTTCATTTATACACCGAGTCAACAGCCAAGAATTATCAGCCAACCGTGAGGAGACTTTGTTACCATGGAGATGCTCTGCCAGTGCTGACTGGTCAGGGTTTGGAGGAAGAGAGGAAGCTTTGCCCTGTGAAAGAGATAAACATATCAGCACGTCCTCTCATTGATTTAATCAATTGATTACTTTCTCGCATTTGCTTTCATATCGCAGGCCTGTTCGGTTTGCTAAACTGATGTTGTTTAATTTACGCAGGAAAGCATAATGCAATGAAGAAATCGAAATCTCGCTTGATAGATGCTGTACGGCTGGAAACGGTCGGAATCCCAGCCACTTTCCTAATGGCATTCAGTCAAATCTATGGGAATATAGCAATCATACAGTACCCGGAGAAGAATCTTAGTATATCAGTGTGATATTTGATGTACTGTTTAAACAAACAAATAAACAAAAATCGTGACTTCACTTACAGCATGGAAAATATCGTACTTTGGTAGAAGTGACTACAGTCAGCTCATTGGTAATGGATTTCAATGAGCATAGATAAATCTTTTAGAATCATAATTAGGCATTTTTCACTTTTGTAAAGTGTTGTAATGGATAGAGTTACCAGTGTAACACTTGGCTGCTCACCCTTGTCACCGTACAGTAATGAAACCGCGGGAGAACATTGATGACTGAGAAAGATCTCATATAGTTACCAGATCACTTTACGTATTCTGTCAGTCATACATCACTTTATCCTCTCACTTACAGGTCGCTGAATAAAACAATTACACACATTTACTAACCATTTCTGCCAATTAAGAAGGTCTGCTTCAGAAGGTCCGTTGATGAGAGGTCCGTTTGGTGTATGTTGGGCTCAGCTCCAAAAAATAGGCGGAGGGTGATGGGCTCGGTGAGTCTTATGATAAACAATCGGAACGGCAGGAAAGTGTATAGAAACCTCCCCTTTACAGAAGTAAATAAATAACCAGATGTTCCTCAATTCATGTAAGTTTTGGACGGGCTTGCCCTTTTCCTTCTGCATGATGCTTTAGTTTTGAAAACTTGCATCCTGATTGAATATGTGTTTGTGTTATTTATTACTTTTGTATATTGGAGACCCTGTATCATTTTGTTTTTTTAAGGGGTTAATTCATCAACCTTCTGGATTTTTCTACATGCATATCATTTTGTAGGCAGCAATATGATGTGATGGAAATGTGCAATGTTGAAAATAAAAAAAATAAAATAAAAAAATACAGAAAATATAATATATTCAATAAAAAACAAAGAAGGCCATTTTTATCTTTCTACTCTGTGTGCATTTTTGAATGAATCATGATCGCCCATCTAATGACTTTCCATAAACTCAGCTGTCATTAAATTAGCATGTGTTGCTCCACTTATGTGTGTCATTTTGGTAGTATCTAAGTTTTTCACCGTACCCTGAGACCGAAGGGCAAAGCGTTTATATGGGACATTTGTTGCTGCATGGGCCCATGAACATTTTTGACACCTGATCCACCCGTCATTCATGTACGGCACAGTTTAAATATTTTAAATGGAAGCTGGATGGAACAATGACTAGACTCTTGGATAAGCTCCAGACACAGGATCTGAACTCTCTCTAAGACAATGTGTCTGAGCTCACACCCCGTGTACAAAATAGCCCTACGCTCCTCTGCACTGCGCACACACACACAAATGCGCTTGCATGCGACAATGTAAACACCCTCACACTTGCAATAACACTCTAATGCTGATGCAGTCCTTTTCATAAACTCGCTTGTCCAAATCAGCGCACCAAAATACACGAGGTGTTACCTATTCCCAGTTTTATGTTCTGCCATTGTTTGACTTCAGAGAAGTCACCGGTGGCTGGCGGACAAGAGTCAACAGGTAACAGGGTAGGTGACCTTTCTACTTTAATTATAGATCGTCCCTTTCTCTCTAGGCTTCTTTATTTATTGTAAACTGCAGTAGCTGACATGGAAAGAGACAGATTTGTCTTTGGGTGTTTGCATTCCACCTTGAAGGTCAGTGTTTGTGGACTCCGAGCTCCGGCCACAGGGTGTAAATCAGCACTGATATTTATAGACCGACGCCCATCATTGCTGTCTGTAAAATGGGGTGAACTTGCCCAAGGACCCAAAACGGTCGGTGAGGTTTCCGTCTTCGCAGTCACTTGAGGCAACAGGCGTACCCGTGAGCACAAACTCATAAACGCTCGCCGTGTCTGCATCATCACGCTTGCATAACATTTCCGACATACCGAATGTCATCTGTCACATTCGCATTAGCCGTGTGCAAGCATGTTTGTTACCACCGGGTGGAACAGTCAAGGCGCATACGCTCATTTATGGTGACTGACACAAGAGTGAGATAGTTATGTGTTATGAGTGGCACAATGCTATTTGCATCATACATATGCAAGGTCACTGCGTAGGAGCTTTATCATTTTATTTTATCATTGATTTCATTTTCATTTTTGACAAATGAAAGGACTTAAGCTGTTTTTCTTTTAAAAGACTGGGATACATTTTTATTACTCGTTAATGGCGGAAAGACAGTCTTGATGGTTTTGAGTTGAGGCTTGTGGCTCTCTTCCAGGAATAGGCCACATCATTCAAAGTTGAAACATTAAACCTGACACAGAACAATAGCCAAGCACATGGTGGGCATTCTGTAGCCTTCACACTACCAGAGAACGCAGCAATAAACGGCTAGCCTTATCCCATTCCCTTGCCGAGCGCTGGAAACTTAATGCCCGGCCCGTTACTATCCCTAGAAATTCGACCCCATTTTACGCTCCAACGATTTCCTTTAACCTCTCTCTCTCTCTACATCGCGTCCTGAACTTTCATTCTAATCCTGTAGTTTCTTAGGTTTCTCCACCTCATCTTCAGATAATGTCCAATCTCTCTCCTGCTTCTCTATTGTGCCCTTTCCTCATCAGAATTCTGCACCATAATTAACAGAGCTTTTCCCAGGGTCTCCCCAGATGCCATTTGATTCATACCCAATTAAAGCAATCAAGTGATAATCAAAATTTTGATTTTCTCAAAGTCCTGGGCTGATAAAGACTGGGCAAATAATTTTCCCCTGTGGACAGCAATTAAGGGAAGGATCAATTGCGTTTAACATCATTTATAAAATACAGCTGAAATTCATTTTTGCAACAATACATTCTCATTGTGATCAGTAACTTCTTGAAACTTTTTAATTGATATTGTATAATGAAACCTATTAATGTTTGTGCACGGCGTTTTAATAGTCCCCTTTAAACATTCTGTTGACTACAAATTATTCTGCACCTGCATGTCAACAAACTCAAAGTATGAAGGCTGAATTATAGTTCTGCATAAGACCTGGCCGTACCCTCTACGCCGTAGGCTATGCGTCGGCTTTCATTTATACTCTGGCATGCAATAACACACGCAGTTTCCTAGTAGGCAATGTCCACTGGTGTATAAACTCTAAAAACAAACAATGCTAAATAGCACTAATGGTTCACTGGCTGGTAATCATAAGTGCCATATAGCAGCTATATAGAACCATATTGTGCTCTGTAGAACCATAACTGGTGCTAAATCACCCAGTGTTCGAATTGAAGGGGTGCTGGGGTGGTCACGGACCTCCTATGAACATTGAGGGACCCCCTATAATGCACAAAAATATAAATTATGGGGGTCCCCTGGTTTTTATTAAAATACTACATGAATTAAAAATGATTGTGCTGCACTTCCACAAGGCGATACTGTCTATTATTTGTCCCAATTTTGCAATAAACTAATCCAAAAGATTTCTGTCTGAAATTAATGTAAACACTCAAGTGCACCTCACGCTGATTTCTTGAGGAGTTAACAGACGAGTCAATGCGGAGGTTGCATATGCAGGCTGCATCAAGCCTGGTTTATTTAAGTTAACTGAGCAATACATTTGCAAGTCATAAGCATTTTACAACAATTTATGATTAACTAAGAATAAAAGTCAACTTTATAATTGTTAATATTCTTAAAGTCTTAAAGACATATGCAGCCTACAAATGCGACCTCTGGATGCTGCAGCCTTCGGATTGAGAAACTTTCATGTCTCTGCGTGTGGATAATTTTTTTTACGTTGTTGACGGTTAGAATCTTTAGTTACCATCTTTATTTATTATCTTTAGTAATCTTTAGGGTAACGTTTTTTTTTTAATCTTTCAAACTGTTATTTCAGGTGGTAAAAAGAGTAGAAAGAGTTTGAGTGAAGGAGTAATTTGGGGTTTCTTTGATTAAAATATTGATCCAGGACCAACAAAAAATGTTAATCCATTTTTTTATGTTAATCCATGATCACATCTTACTTTGTGAAATCACTCGTTGGCTCAGCTAGGGGACCCCCATAATCTTTGACTTAATTCGAACAGTGACCCCATATGGTTCTTTTAACCTGATCTCACAAAATACGTGAAATAGTCATGCATTATTTTGCTCAGTTTTGCGTGACATTGTCACGTATTTCCACCATATTACGTGCCCCTGACACGACTTTCTTTTCCGTGACAGTTTCACGTATTGGTTACTCAATTGTTTTTTCTATTTTCTTACAATTGTCGCTTCGGTTTGGGGTTAGAACAACTTTCTGTTACATAAAATGACATCCTTACCCAAACCCAACTCTAACCCTAACATCAGGCGACGATGGTTTAAAAAGCATACAACTTTTTTTTATAAACCAATACATTAAGTGACATCGTAACGCAAACAGCAAATCTAACCCCAAACCGAAGCGACAATTGTTTAAAAATAGGAAAAACAGTTGAGTAACCAATACGTGAAAATGTCACGGAAAAGAAAGTCGTGTCAGGGGCACGTAATATGGTGGAAATACGTGACAATGTCACGCAAAACTGAGCAAAATAATGCGTGACTATTTCACTGAATTTTGTGAGATCAGGTAGGGTTCTTTATAGGTGCTATATAGCACTATAAATAGTTCCCCTACACTGTAAAAAATACTTTGCTGCCTTAAAAACTCAGATTTACAAGTCATGTCAACAAAGATGAGTTGAACTTATAAAATATAGTTGAGAAAAGTCAATTTCAACTCACCTGTAGTAATAACAACTCATCTCTAGTCAAGATAAATAATAGTAAGTGGAAATGACTTGTAAATCCAAGTTGATTCAACAAAATTTTTTACAGTGTATGATTATGAGCTGTTAGTGCTATTTAGCACAATTTTTTGAGTGTATCCAATATTAAGGTAAAGCAAAAGAAGAAAAAGCTTGTTATATGCTGTTGGAGCATATTAGCATCAGCTGTGATTGAGGTAGACAGTGACTTTTGTTGCAGCTTTAGTTAAATATCGCTCCTCAACTTGGTTGAAATGCATATGCGACAGATTTATTTTTTGGACCTGACGGGTTCTAGCGAACCTATCACAGTGCTTGCGGTCTGGTCCGCATAGAACTGACCAATTGTTACATTTTTGGAGAGTTGCGTGTAGGTAACGTGTACACTGTAAAAAACAAATGCAGCATGAAGTTAAAACAACTTGGTTTTGCAAGTCAATTCAACCTTTACAGACCAGTCTCACAAAAATTCTTTATATAGTCACGTAATTTTTAGATTTTTTTTTCACATTTCTGCGTTTTTTTGTGATCTTATTAAGAATTCCTGTTTTCGTGTGATTATCACGTATTGGTTACTCAACTGTTTTGTCCTATTTTCTTACCATTGTTGCTTTGGTTTGGGGTTAGATTTACATAAAATGACATCCCTACCCAAACCCAACTCTAACCCATAATGCCAGGCGACATATAATAAAATAAATCAGAAAATATAATATAAACTAATATATAAAGTGACATTCTAATCCAAGCACCAAAACTAAACCTAAACTGAAGCGACAATGGTTTAAAAATAGGAAAAAGCAGTTGAGTAACCAATACGTGATAATCACACGAAAACAGGAATTCGTTATACGATCATGAAAAAACACGAAAATTTGTGAAAATATCACAAAAAAGAATAAAAAAATGACATGACTATATCATAAAACCTCGTGAGACTAGATAGTAATTTCATTATATGTAATTTTAACACATTTTGTGTTGATTTTGTGTTAAAAGTTGTGTTAAAAGTAACACAAAATGTGTTACTTTTATTTGTTTTTAACTCATCAGTTTAAAAGTGTACTATTGTACGTTTTAGCTTGTAAAAAGTTGACATGACTTTTAAAATCAAGTTGAAATTGTTTAACTTAATTTTTAAAGTTAAAGCAATATAAAAAATATATGTTGATTTGACAAAAATACTATGTATTTTTTACAGTGTAGGTGTAGGTCCTACACGGAACTATAAATCGCCTTTAGTTTAGTATTCGACTCTTAGGGGTTAAAAGTTGGCATGTACTTGAATGTTGAAAGTAGAATGTCCTGTGGAGAATCATCACAATAAAGTGTTAGCAGATATTAAGCAAACAGTTCAATAATACTCTAATGAGAGCTTGTTGACATGTACTGTGCAGTCTTCCTCAATAGAACCATCAAAATAAAATGTTACCCAAATAACATGCTATGATACTTTAGGGCAAATGTTAATAATGAACACCTGCTGTTAACAAATAGTCACCCTAATAATGATTAGTTTTTCCTTTAGCTGGGTGGGGACTTGATCCTTGATTTCTTCTTATTCTTTTTACAGCCAAGGAAGCCAAATTATTTGGTTGGTTGTTGATGCTGATGATGTTATCATCAAATCAAATGACTTTTAATGTCACATCACCAACAGCAGTCCTGATTATAGTTGTGTTTGATCATTTTTAGACTGATTCACTGACTCATTTTCACTGATTCAGTGTTAATTTTAACACTCTGGGTGTGGATATATAAAGTATGAAACTAACACACCTCTAAATGTTCTAAACCAGCCGAACCCAATTTCTTCAGGCAATCCCATTCACATATACATTTCATGATTTACAGCTAATTTAATAATGAAAAGAACATAGTTGACTGTTAGGTTATTGATTCCAAGAATATTACCTATCCCACCTCAGGGGTTTGGCCTTCCTGACTCTTTCCAAGAATTAACAACAGCTTCATTTTGACTTTATCAACCGGTTGTTTAGCTTTCAAAGCTACCGCATTGTAAAAAAGTATTTGCTGCCTTAATTTTTTTTGTGAAATCAACTCAAATTTACAAGTCATTTTAACTTACTATTATCTTGAATAAAGATGACTCATTATAACTACAGATGAGTTGTAATAACTTATAAAAAAAGTCAACTTCATTTTTTATAAGTTGTAGCAACTCATCTCTTGTCAAGATAAATAACTGTAAGTTGACATGACATAAATCTTAAAGTTGATTCAACAAAAACATTAAAGGCGGCAAAGTTTTTTACAGTGGATGTTTTTTCCCAAAATAAAACATTAAACATTCTTTAAAACTAGGACCCCAAGCGGATATGATGAATACAATAAATAATCCTTTAATTTTCTATATTTTTGAGAAAATTTATTTAATGTTTTTTGTTAGATTTCACTGTAAAAAATACTTTGCTGCCTTAAAATTTTTTGTTAAATCAACTCAGATTTACAAGTCATGTCAACAGAGATGAGTGGTCACAACTTATAAAATATAGTTGTGAAAAGTAAACTTAATTTTATCAGTTAAAACAACTCACCTGTAGTTATAACAACTCATCTCTAGTCAAGATAAATAATAGTAAGTTGAAATGACTTGTAAATCCGAGTTGATTCAACAAAAAAATTTTAAGCAGCAAAGTATTTTTTCAGTGTACAATTACAAATAATAGTTAGAAAACCACACAAAAAAAATCATAAAAATCCAAACAATATAGCTCTTATAATATTTTGTGTGCTTTTCTGGAAAAAGAACATTCCGCAGTATGTAAAGGATAATAAGCCTTATATCAAAGTGAATATCAACACAAAAATTCCCATCTGTCTGTGTGAAAAGTTGAGTTCAGGGGTCATGGCTTCACGATGGCCTTTTTATGTAATGTCGAAGCTCAAGGTTTAATAACGTGTCGACATGTGTTCATAAATGGAATCAAAATAGGTTCCTCCACAATAAGGGCTGACAACATCACTTCACACTTAAATGTGCTTTAACTACGTCCAGTAATATTTGCTGAGAGGAAATCTGCTGTCTTGGCAACAGAAGCCTTTCATTTAAAATGGGTCCCTTCGGCAGCACTGAATGTATGTTAGATCATCCCGGTGGCTCCTCAGGACTATGCCAAACAAAGAGAACAAGATAAGAGGAACGAGAGAGAGGTGCAGAGAGTGGAAAAAAAAGAGACCAAAATAAATGAGCAGGACAATGGATGACGGAGCAGAAGGAGCAGTTCCATGGGAATGAGAGGAAGAGATAAAATTGTGAAAGACAAAAATGTATCAACAAGAATAGGAGCATGAAAAAGTGAATGGACCTAATGCTCCGGCAGAGAGAAAGAGAACTGTTGATGCAGAAACTATTGAATTGTAAGAGCACAGAACACGTAAGACTGCATGTACTCAGCCATCCGTAACACGCACGCATGCACCGCCATGGGCACACAGTACATCCTCAGTCACTTTGTGCAATTACAGACATCATTCTCAACCCTGATAACTCCATACATGGGATACATCTTAACCAACCCGTAATACCAAAGCAGCTTCTGATACATCAGAGACTGTGATTCTATATGACGCGTATGCCCTCGCAGTCAGCGTGAGGCCTTGAAAAAGCTCGCGGGCTGAGGCTTGGAGCTGAGGCTTAGTGACATGGGTTTGGAGGGGGGTGGGAAGGAGGAGAATTGGAGCACAAGAGCATGGCACAGACAGTTTGTGACATGAGAGGCGGGCGCTGTCTTCGATGCACTGGCGGTGAAATGCACCCGCATGAGGTGTGAAGGGAAATTTCTATTTGTTGTCATGGAAACTGCCAGTGTGAATTGTCTAGAGCAAAAATACAAGTGGAGGAGAGAAAAGAGGAGAGAAGTTCTATTCACATGAAACCCTTTCTTCTTATGCAAAGTCGATTTAGACATATTTATTTTGGAAACGCAAGCACCCCTGGGCTACGGTAAACTCATTCACTATCAAATAGAAATGCTTTATTGGAAAAATCACGCTGTTACTGTATTAAAAAGAAAGCGCTTCCAGGTAAAACATTACAAACATGAATAATTGGATTTGTTCAGTTTACGAAGTTAAAATGAACTATTAGTCATGTCTAACTGCAGACATTCATCTAGTCTGTATATTCAGAGGAGTTGTTCTCATAGTGGAACGAGTGTCGTGTTGCATTTATTCTGATTACGAGATACTGAACGGTGCATTCATGCCTCCGAATAGTACGCGGACACAGACGTGCAGGATCGTAGACCGTTTAGACCTGGGGGATGGACATATTGTATATTTTCCATGAGTGTTCAACAAAGTGATATATAAGGGTGTCAGGACCTGTCAATCATCCACAATAGATATTTCCATTCGCTAGCTCACCCTTTTAGTACACACAATGCACTGGATCTTTTTGGAAAGGCCTCTGACTGACACACAAACGCATCATAGACACATGCACACACACAATTTCAAAGGCTTCTGCCACTCATCCGGGGCCCGGGCTGAACCTGAGCAGCAGGAGTCAGTCTGATATTTTCAGGCTTTGACACCCCTGACCTGACTGTGCCCTCATCATCCTAGGTGGCAGTGTGGGTATTTGCCAGTCTAGGGATTAAGGTATCAAATTATGTTTAGGTGAAAAGACAAAGTCACAAAATTCCCAAAAGCAGGTTTGTTGGACATAACAGAGACAATTGCTGTGAGATAAGCATACAGTAGTAGCCAAAAGTCATGTCTAATTTGCTTTAATGCCCACTCATGTTAGATTAAAGGGATAGTTCACCCAAAAATGAAAATTTGCTGTACGCACCCTCAGGACATCCAATATGTTGGTGACATTTTGCAGAAACCGCAGTGCTCTGTGATTCATGTAATGCAAGTCAACATTTCTGATCTTCTTCTTGTGGTGTTTGGTGGCTATTGGCAAACCAACCTCTCAGTGCCACCTATAGAGCAGGAGGATAAAGTGCACTTCTTAGATATACATACACAAGAAGGATATACACTCCAGCTCTATAGGTGGCACTCAGAGGCTGGTTGGCCAACTGCCACCAAACACCACAAGAAGAAAATTGTGTTTATGTTTGGATGAGGCTCTGCATTAACGCTAATATTGCTGTAAGTAACATTCAATTTCTTGCAATAAAAATAACGATCCATTGGCTTTACTAGACAACAATATGTCACCAGGAGTCATGGGGATTACTTTTGTATTGGAAAACTGGAAATCACTTGACTTGCATTCATGGGTGGACTGGGACAAAAAATCGGCCCTGGCATTTTGGACCAGACCGGCCCCTCGTTCGATAACGCACACATTTTCTGTCTTTTTGGTCTCTTAAATGTGTATACCAACCATGGCATAAAACAAGATTAAACCTAAGGCTTTGACTCTCTGTTCTGTTTGTCAGATCTGAGGGTGTAGATCTCTCACTAAGTTTTATAAATCATTATCGAGAACAAATGATTTACTGAAAGATACCAGAACAGCCAAAAAGTGTAACCAAAGGTGTGGACAGACTTTGTTAACATGAGAAGGAAACACAAATCTATTTATGGATGAACTGTCCAAAATCAAAGCTAATTTTGTCTTAACAAAACGAAACAAATGAAACATACTCACAAAATCACAACACACATAAAAAACCAAACTAAAAAACTGTAGTAGCATTAATAAGATTTTTAATTTTTAAAGATTTTTATCTTTAAAGTTAGGTAGTTTGCATCTCTGGATTTGCTAACTGTCTGCATTTTTTAATTTAAGGATGCATTTTCTGTAATGCAGCTTTAAAACAAAATGCATTCATGTGTTAAGCACTATACAAACGCTCAAACTAAGTGAACAGAGACTCACGCCTTCTTTCATTTAATTGGTTGGAATTCTGCTTAGCTCTGTAATGCGATTGGCTGGAATTCACTTTTGTCTTAAAAAACTCATTTTCTTTCATATGATTGGTAAAAATCTTGCTCAACCATGTAATTCGATTGGTTGGGAGTCGTGTACAATTGCTTCTGTGAACAGAAACTCCCGCCTTCTTTCATTTTGATTCCATTTTGACGCTGTAACTACGTCAGTGTAGAAAATAGCCTTTGGGCCGCAGAGCGTGTGTCAAGGGCCGATGGTTACTCTTGCGCTATTTATTATTTTTTTTAATACATTACGCTGGCGGGATTAAAGTGAAAGGGGCCAGCCCGATGTCAATCGGGCCGCTGATCAACTGTCTGGATTTATGGACTGGTCAGAAACAATAATATATAGATTTTTTTTAAAGTGTTGGACTCGGGACTGGTTTTAATTGCGTGCATAACAGCGAACTGGCCTACATTGCTCCATATGACCAGTTTCCCCCTGTATCCACTTAATCTCTGATTGGGTATATATATAAAAAATCTCACCGGCCCACATTAAAAAAATGGTCCGGCCCCTCATTGCCAATCCGCCCATGCTTGCATTATATGAATCACAGAGCACTATAGTTTCTGCAAAATGTCTTCTTTATTGGTCTACTAAAGAAAATATGCACCAACATATCGCATGACCTGAAGGTGAGAAAATAAACAGCAAATTTTTATTTTTGGGTAAACTTTCCCTTTAAAACATTAAAATATAAGCTATAATATTGGCACAAAATAGACAAATCACTACTTTTAAGGTACTAATTTTGTTATATATATTATAAAAAATAATTTGGCAAAAGGCAAACCGCAGCATATTGGGGAATCTGGGTGTTATTCAAATATACAAAAAATTATAGAAAACAAAAACGCAGGTTATAAAGCAAACATTTACTACAATTGTATTAAGGGGCATGACGTTTTTTTATTTTGCCGGAGGTGTAATTATAATAACACTACATTATATTCGCCAAATAAATATTCAGAATAACGGAAATTATGACCTTTTGCACCCTGTTATTTTGTGATTAAAGTAAGATTTGAGGGGTTTTCCTTTATGGGTGTATTTGTCAACATGCATGGCTAATGTTTTAGCTAATAGCGGATCCTGAAAAGTAACTTTCACTGTCATTACCAACTGAAAACAATGTAATAGTAAATGAAAATGTTACTTAGTTCGTGGGATTGCGTCTGGGTTCAAAACACTGGGCACGACCCAAATGCTTATTTAGCAAAGCCAGCAACGAATTGTCCGTGGTCTTAAAACAATCAATGTTAAATGCACTGAACAAACACACATTTTTCGTGATTTACTGTGGCTAGGATATTCTGTAAAAACAAACTGAATTCATTCTCCTTATGTCAGGATCCTTTGGAACCATTTTCACAGCCAGAAACAGCACAGTGTTTGACTGACAACTTACTGCTATTACAATTGCATTGTGAGTGTAAACAAGTTATTCGGATCCACTGGCTAGATGTTGTGTGGTGTCGTAGTTGATTAATCTCAAACAAAGAGGATGTTGCTGTGGTGTTGTTCTGTCAGGCGCAAACTGTTTCCGTTTTTAAAACAGAACAATGTAAAAATAGGTGTTATCTTGCATGGGGCAGGTAATATGAAAATGTTTCTACCCTGTGACGTCACATATCCAGCCATTTATAATTTGTTTTTTTCAGAGAACAATTACATAAATGCTTTTCATATTGATGAATATATCTTTAAAGCAGAATGCATTAATGATACCAAGATCCCTTATATGTCCCTTATATCCCCTCTAATATACATGACTATGCAAAAGTCTTAGGCCACCACCATTTGTTGTTTTAGAAGTTTTAATGTCCATCCATATTTATTTTTCAAACTATTTTATTAAGATACATATATATAATTTAAGGACTAAATGCCTTCTTTAGGCATCATCGATGTTTAGTGTGACCTCTCTTGGCACTAAACACATCTTGAGCGTTTTTGAGCAGACTGAAGTAAAAAGACCAATTTTTAAAATTAGAAATTAGGATTTAATTTAGGTTTAAGAGATCCTGCAGTTTCCTGCTAATGCTCAAGTGGAAGGGGAGTTTACCCTAAAAACGATACAGTTTTTAATACTATATACACATTTCCTGTATTTTCTGAATTTATTCTATTAAAGAGTCTGAGAAAGAATTATATATGATCACTATAACATTGCAAAAACAACAAATCTAATTCTGGCATGGTAGCCACTTTTGCACGTATAGCCTACTGTGGTTGGTTCTGGGCTAAGTTTTTTAACTTTGCACATGCATTGTGGGTAAATTTTTGCAAAGCATCCTTGAATTCTTCTCAAAGCTTACCTTCAATTTATATTCCAAACACATCAATGCAACATGCATAACATTTTTTATGCATCTTTAATGCATCTTTACAATTGCTAGCACAAACACATACATTTATGAGAGCTGCAGCGTAAATATTTTTGTGCCGGGTCAGGTTTGGACTGCGTGGATTTTAACGCTGAATATTCTGGTTCTGAATTTGAAAGGACCTAAAATGATCTGACTCAATTGGGGACAACAGAGTGTGTGATCATTTAGGTAACATAGAAATGGAGCAGCAGGGACAGCATGCAGAGAACATCTTCTGGAGAGGTTTCAAATACGACGTGAGGGGTTTTGCAGTCATGCGGTGGGATTGGCAGGGAGGTTTAAAGATTATCTGAATAAGTGTCATACCTTCCTATTGAAAGGGAGCTATGTTCGAATTTCCCCCATGCTGTGGTGCACTTTTTTACAATTCCTTCTTATGCAATGCTAGTGCATCCAAGTTCTGAATTGAAGTGTCATTTTATATTATACTTAAAGCTGTAATGCTTTAGTGCTTGTTGACATTGGTTGTACAGATTTTTGCTGAGTGTTCGGTGTGCTATCTAACTTTAGACTGTGCAGGTAAGTGGTATGCAGTGTAGTGTTCAGCTGAGCTGTGTTGAACTGCGTTACGCTGTGCCGTTTAAGCTTAAGCCGCTCTGAGGGAGCTGTCACTCAGACCCGTACAGCTGAGCAGCTCACAGTCATGGGGCATATCATTCAGCCTTACAGCGAGAGAGAAAAAAGAGAGGGACACTAACAGTTTCCTGTGGGAGCAAAGCAGTTCTCTTTCAGCCTCACACTAGAATACCAATTCATTCACCAAAGGCTCATACTACAGTCTCTCATGTTCAAAGCTATTTAAATGACATAGACTACATATTTTGGAGTCTTTTTGCATCCATGTCCCACCCCTCCACACGCTGAGGCGAGTCACAGATGCCCCGCATGCATAATCGAAAAAATTCCTGTGCAAATCCACAAAGTGATTGAAAACTCTTGTGACGGAGCTTATTTTTGCCCCCAAACCGAGAATCTCGGTCTAAAAATATCCTGACCTTTTTATCTAGTGTCTTTTTGGCTTTTTCATGGACAGGAATAGCATGAAATGGCTTGGAGGGAAAGCAACGGCATCCTCCGGTTGGTGCACAGCACAGAGCGCGCAGCCTGTAAGCTTGGGCTTTGCATGAAATGAGCATTGATAAATTTAGCAGACTTACGTAACCATTCCTTCTTCAAATTCGAACTGATGAGGCAGAGGAAGATATTTATTTCATTCTGCACAGCGTCTATGCTAATGAATAGTAGAGAAGCTTTGGATGTGTCAAACTGTGCTAGCTAAGTGACAAGCAGAGAAGGGGCTGGGATTGGACTTGGCTAAGCTCTCATCCACATGCTGTTTTTGTGATGAACAGAAGTACCTGCAGAGGGTCTGCTCGGTTGTGGAACATTCCGGGATATAAATAAAAAGATGTATATTTATAACATTTTCCATGCTGCTTTTAGATCTGCATTCGGTTTTTTGCGGGAGATGTTTTTCTCCTTCTGGAGTGCTTGAGTGTGAAAGTGATTTGGCGAGAGAGCTCACACTAAAACACTGCCTGAACATTTAATGCCTTCGCGAAGAAATCATCTGGTGAGATATGTAAACCAGCTTGCTAACATCCTAATTCTAGGTAATGGCTGAATAGAAACATTCTGACAGCAGAATCGGGTGATTCGAGGTGTGTTCAAATCTTTCCATTTCTTCACAGCAGGTACCTCATTATTTGGCCTCGTGCCCAAAAAGGTTTACAGGCCATCAGTGTTATAAATCCTTCTAAAACATCAATCTTGTGGCTACTCACCCAGAGCTGCCCTGGGGTCCACTTATCTTATGAATGTGTACAAGAAGTGTGTACATAACTCAGCCTCTCTCTGCTGCCATTACGCCCTGGAACATAATATCTGATCTTAATGTGCTCTTCTCGATTTCTGTCATATTTGCAATCTCCTGTAGTGGCACATCTAACTAAAATCGAGGAACGCAAGAACAGCTGACTTCTGATGATAAAGTGAGCCTGGGTTATCCAGAGGAATAAGAAATGTAGGCTAATATTGTAGTACAGCAGCCCTGTTTTAATGCGTTATAAGCATAGGGGAATAAACTGCATTAGTAAGTGTGAAGCTGTCTTCTGGTACTTACAAACATCTTGATAAATGTATATATGAGCTGACTACAGTGCAGTATAAGCAAATAAATCAAAAGCTTAATATAAGAAAGTTCAGCTAAATGAACATAAGTTTGGATGTTGCCTAATCATTATGTCCTGTATATCAGAATGCAATTGTTTATAAAAAGCAACATTGGGCTCTATATGCACGCTTAAAGGGACACTCCACTTTTTTTGAAAATAGGCTTATTTTTCAGCTCCCCTAGAGTTAAACAACTGAGTTTTACCGTTTTGGAAACCATTCAGCCGATCTCCGGGATTGGCGATAGCACTTTTAGCATAGCTTAGCATAATTCATTGAATTTGATTAGACCATTAGCATCACGCTCAAAAAAGACCAAAGATGATTGATAATTTTGCTATTGGATGATATTACAATATTATTATGCAGTACCCGCAAAATTTTCGGGCAGTGTGTAATATCATTGCGCCCGCTGCACTCATGGTTTTGGAAGCAAAGTTTTTAATTATACACCAGAATGAGAGTAATGTGCCTAGCCATATTGGCCTAGAAAATCATAACTTTAAATTTTTCGTCTGTCTTATTACACAATGTAACTAGTCAAGTTTTAAATAGGATAAATATCGAAACTCTTTTGTCATTTTTGAGCACGATGCTAATGGTCTAATCAGATTCAACGGATTATGCTAAGCTATGCTAAAAATGGTAGTGCCAGACCCGGAGATCAGCTGAATGGATTACAAAACAGTAAAACTCACTCTAACTTTACTCTAGGGGAGCTGGAAAATAAGTGTATTTTCAAAAAAAAAAGTGGAGTGTCCATTTAGCTTGTGATTGTCACAGGGATGCTTTACTCTTGGTTTGCTAAAAGTTGCCCAACGTTACAATCAATGATGTGTGAAGTACAACGTCCCAGAGCAAACTTGAGAAAGTTTTCATGTTTTATTTGTTGTCTTATCTCTGCGTTGTACCGCTTTTTAAGGCAAGCAGAGACATCACACCAACTAAGACTGGTAGCTTAACCCTCCTATTACCCAAAAAACTGATAACATTTTTACCCACTGCGGGCAATTTGACCCCAGCTTTTAAACATATTAAATATGATTTTTTTTTACTAAAAGGTTTGTGTCAGGTCATTTATATCTTTGTTGACTAAAATTCCAGTGTACCGTGGGAGAGACACTGCATTATTTGACAGAAAACTTCAAATACAACTAAACACACCTCAAAAACAAAAATCTAAACATGTCACATATCTTTGGAAAGCTGAAATTCTTGTGATTCGAATGATGCAAACTATTTTAAGTTTTAAAATTTTTAGGCATTTTTAGCCTTTTTCAGGAATTCTATAGAGGTTAAAAGCCCTTAAAAATAAACTCTCCACCCACCACCCCTCACTCCCTATTCAGAATACCTATTGCACGTCTATTGACAAATTTGCAAATCACCATAAAATCTCACTGATTGATCTAAAATTGGATATATATAAGAATATAAAGATATAAACATGAATTTGAGCCCAAGAAAAACATATTTGTACACTACCGCCAAAATGAGCAATTTGCATTTCACGTAAAAAATCGTGTAAAAACTTCTGAATATTCTGTTTTTAATGTGTACGTGATATACGCATGCGGTCAAAAGCACAACCTTGCAAGGTATAATGTTTTTGACTCGTAGATGTACACAGAAGTTTGACCCATGCGCACTGCGGCAAAATGCAATGCATCTCTTGGGCTACATACTACATTCTCCTGTAGGTGCAACCCAGTGTTGAATTAAAAAGAAACAAACTACAACTGCATTATAATTTAACCTATGCTTTGTTGTTTTAACCTAAAATTCTGGGTTGTTTTAACTGGTGGTTGGGTCAAACATAAACACTTTCTGGGTTAATTTAACCAAACTGTGTTGGGTTGACCCAATGGACTTTTTAGAGTGTAGTTTCCAAGTACGACAACCTTGATCAAAAATGGCACATGCTTTTCCCCTGTGGTTTAAATATTTATAGTAAGAGTATTTTTCCATCATGTTTTTCTTTTCCAGAGGACAAAAGTCAGGGTTTAACTGACAAGAAGGAAGTAGGAAAGAGCAGATAAAACAAAAATAAATTCAGCAAATATATAATTGACATTTGGGGGAACTGCATGAATAGCCAGCCTGATCTCACAAGAAATCATATTTTACGAGTTGGCTAATTTGTATCAATACAAAGTTAAATTTGCAAAATCGTCTGATTCTCATAAGAAAAAAACATGAAATTGAACCCCTAACCCCAACGTCAGGGGGTCAAATTGTACCAAAACTTACGAATGTGGTGGTATGAATTGATACGAATTAGCCAAATTGTAAAATATGTATGAATTCTCGTGAGATAGCGTTGGGATAGCCATTCAGGATTAGTTTTAGTTTATCACTACTAAATGTTTTCTTTTAAACCAGACCAACAGCAGAATGAAAAGGCCATAATTAAATGAAAAAAAAAAAAAAAACGGTAGGGGAGAGCAGGGTAAGTTGTCACATGGGTAAGTTTTCACACTTTTCATAACTCCAACACTAGAGGCTCTATATCAAAATTCAAATTGCCACTTTGTGTGACGACTGCTTCTATAGTCAACTTTGTGTTCACATGTGGTCGCTCTAATCTGACGTTAACACAATTTTCAAATTTTTGGCCTTAAAAGTAAAAAATTGCACTTTATATTTTATGCAATACAACTTTGTTATATGAATGTTAAAAATTATTATTTTGCACAAATAGAGGAGACCAATAACGTGTCTTTTGATACTTTAGCTGACGTGCTATGTAAAGCTAACCCTGAGATTTAGCCAACATTAGCACACATGACAGTTTGAGGTAATAACATTCTAACCCTGCTTTGTTTGACACTGCGTGCGTTTGGCACCGCAATGCGGGGTTAATCTCACCGAAGTAGGGCTAGCAGGGTTTCATAACCCTGAGTTCATTTCAGGGATAACCATACGATTCTTATCCTATAGGGTTAAAAGCAGGGTTAGAACAAATATATCTCAGGGTTAAGCACAGCGTGAAAAAATTTGGTTTGGTTTGGATTTAAAAATTAAAATCAATAATAACAATTAAGTTATGTTCTTCTTTTTAGATAATCTGTGACAATTTACCGCCGATGGGGCAAATTGTCACAAGTAAACATTTTCTATTCAACAGTCTACAACTCCGTAATGAGATAAGACATTAAAATGTAATGAATACTGTAACATATGTGCTCAAGACTTTCTTCTTTTATTTGGTATGAGAATTATACCATAGTGATGTATGGTGCTCAGTAAATGTTAGACAGTGTGAAAAGTGTGACATCTTACCCCGCTTTCCCCTACACTGGATATTTTTACTAAATGGTATTTATCAATTCTGTCATTGCGTTTATCTTATTATCTGTCTTGAAATCATTTCAGACCTCTCTTTACATAATAATATTTTTTCAAATGACATTAAAAAACGAAACCCAAAACCCCTTTTAAGATAGTAATCTTATCTTTTTAATATAATCTCTCAATAAAAAATTAAGAATGTAAGATCTCCTACCTTAGAAGATACCGCAATCTCTCTTAAGACTAAGTGTTTCACAGGACAGAGGTCAGGAACCAGCATGTCTGTAAATGGGTATAATCATTCAATCTGGCCTCAGCGTCCTTGAACAATCGTTCTTGCTTTACACATTTGTCTTCAGTGTGGAATGGCTTGGTGATTCAGTAGCAGCGTGAGGCTGTGGCAAAACAGTCACCAAAACTGTAAACTCATCAGGGCCAAACAAGACAGTGTGATGGACTCTGCAAGCTTTGGCACAAGCAGATAAAGGCAGATAAAGAGACCTTGTGTACAATTTCGTCTTCCATTAGGACGCTGCCAGGAAAACACAAAGATGCCAATCGCTCTAAGACACTGCAACTGAGGTTTCTCAAGTATAAGGTATGTGCATTTTGTTGTCAAATAAGCCCCATGAATATAAACAGCTCATAATTTATAGAATGAATAAAGTTAGGGCTGTACTATATGCATGTTTTAATGTTTTATAGACAAAACATATTTTAACTTACACTCTGAGGCTATTTTGGGGATTTCCGCCTGGATTTAGCCTACCCAATTTCAAAAGCTTCCCATACCCACAAGCAGAGGTGCACATACAAAAGTGTGGCATCCTTTTACAGGAAACCCTTTGAAATTACGCAAAACACTGTTAAAAGTGCTCAACATGGTTGTATGTGTTGTTAGTCCTCTAATAAAAACAAAAATAAATAGGCGCTTGTTGATTTTTTTTTTCTAAAGTCTGTATTTAAAAGTGTATAACTCTGGCCCTGAGTGGTAAAGAAACCTGCAGATAGTTTTGTTTGCAGCAATTGCCAGCTTACAGAGGAAAAAGGAATATTTTCTCTATCATAATAAATGCAAAAGTTATTTTACTTCAACTGATGGGAGGAATAATACCCTTTTTGTATTTAATTTCAGCCTAAACATTTTTGAAGTGCTACCATACCAACATACAGTGGAATAAATGCAATATCTTTATATCATTTTGCAGAAAACCCTTTGAAGTTACAGAAAAAGCTGCTGTTTGTGACAAATATTGTTATTTATGTTTATTTTCATATGATGAAACACCAAATTGTCTTTTTTATGTTGTAAATACTGTCTTTTATAGTGCATAACTCTGGTTCTGGGTGCTCTAGCAGACTGCAGACAGTTCTGGTTGTTACCAGCAACAGACAGTAAACACACAAAAAAGGAATGAACTCTTTAGCATGTCGCATTCAAAAGTAATCTTATTTTACTGAAGGGTGTGAAAATACATTTTTCATATAAATATGAATTTTTTGTTTTGCACATATAATAAATAGCAAGGGATTATTTATGCACACAACCAAAGAAAATGCTGTGAATGGACTCATTTTTTAGAGTAGGACCTAAGAGAAAAGATGGTGTAGCATTTGTGTCTATCTGTGCTATCTGAGGCAGTTTACACTCAAGTTTCCCATATGTTTACAAAAGACGATTTTTTACATCATTATTCATTCGACTATTGTTGGATATGTGATGAAAATAGAACAAAAATAAAGATGTAGCTTTATTCCTGAGAGTGAGAGCTTTCATTTGATATAAGACTTGCCAATGTTTGTCAAACTTCAAAAAGATTAAATATGTGAATATTAAATCATATAAAAAATTGTGTGTGGGGGGGTGATAGTGTAAATTAAGTGTAAATAACTTTCTTACAGTAAAACATATCTAAAAGTGATGCATATCTGCAGAAAGTAGAGAGTCTAAGCTTTCAAACAGTATCTCATATGTGGTACTGGGTCCATGACAGACCATTAAAAATTAAAGGAATATTTTATATTAAGTCAAAACAAGATAATTCTGGACCCGGTACAGGGTCCACAGAGTCAAACAAGTTAAGCTGTTCACCCTTATTATTGTAATGGGTAATATCCCTGTGTCACTGTGTTTGTTTTGTGTTCATGTACCATGGACACTTGTAAGGGGGAAAAATATATGTCACCCATCCTGTTGGCCCAATGGCGGTAACCAACGGCATGGTAAAGGATTCTTGAGTGTTCTGTCTTTTCCGGCAATTTGCAGATGATGTTTTGGCGTTACGTGATTTAGGTAGGTTTATCTGACTCCAAAAAGATAAAGATATCGTTTACATTATATTACAAATCGGATTGATTAATACTTTTTAACACTTACAGAATTTGGATGGATGTTTGTTTATTCTGATTTAGCTCTGGTATTACACTCGTTCATTCGGTTCTCATAGTCGCACATGATCCCCGTACGGGCCTCCAAATCTGTAAGGGATATCCGGTTTTAGAAGGAGAACAAAACTCGTTCCCAGGTTTCGGACACAAAACTTGTACTTGACTAAATCCAACATTATACATTCAAACTGACCAATCAGAAGACCACCTTTAACCCCCACTGGATGAACGACTCTGCCAAGTCAATGAGCATGCAAATGGTACAGGATGGAAATGGGGGTTGTGACGGAATAATACATTCCTATATTTTCAATCTTACACACTAGGGCTGGGTATCGATTCAGATGTTCCAGATCGATTTGATTTCGATTCACAAGCTATCAAATGGATTCGATTTTGACTCTCTGTACAAATTTCCATTCTTGTTCTTGGGTCGGTTTTTATACTTGATTCTCGATTCAACTCAATGAATATAGATTTATTACAAGTGGGTAATTAATAAAAAGAAATTAAAAGCCTATCGTCGTCGTCTTGCTTGAAAAATCTAAAATGCTTCCATACCTCTGACTTTTTATGTGAAGGTGGCATCAACGTCGATGAAGCACCTGAAACCACCATTTTAAACACTGAATGAATTAATGATAGGCTCACCTCTCGCTCCTTGGTAACATCGTGCAATAATAAGGTGGTTACTGGGATAAAGTGGGCAGGGATAATCAGCCATTCCCACTGCGCAAAGTGACGTCGGAATGACGTCTTTTTCATGTAATTTTTGGACGTCCAAATGCGGTCCATAAAAGGGGTTGTTTTGTAACGCCAGGCAACGTTTTTTTTTTTCGACATCTTCTGCACGTCTAAAGGTTGACATCCGTAGGACCCCTGTGTAAGGAAAAGAGACATGAAAAAAGCGAAAATAGAGGATTGTCTCTGCACTACACCCATTCATTGCAACACCAAAACACTCAGTCAATTCCTGCCGGCCATGGGATTCGAACTACCAATCACTGGGTTACAAGCAAGTTTCACTAACCACTCAGCCACACAGCCATATTTTTAAGTTGTATATAAGGCACACTTATTGCATTCATACCATGAACTCAATGTTATGAGAATATGTGAGAATATTTTCATGTTAAATTGTTAGTATCATATACTTTTAATATAACAAACTACACATTTAATTACAGATTTTTAAGTGTACATTTAGATGAATTTGTATATAATTCAAGAAAGCAGTAAAAACAGTATTGTATAAATAATATAGACTTTTCGTAAGTAGTCATGTTGGTACAATAATGCTGATATTTGTAAATAAACACATTTTTATAGGCCTAATCATGTAATATAGACATAGGCCTGTCGTAGACGTCCAAATGATGTCCAAAGAATTACCCAGTTCAAACATCAAATGTTGCCCGTAAAAATGACGTCCAAATGACGTCCAAAAATATTACCCAGTTCAAACGTCAAATGTTGCCGTAAATATGACGTCCAAAAAATTACCCAGTTCAAACGTCAAATGTTGCCCGTAAATATGACGTCCAAGTAGGGTCATGGTTGGACGTCCAAGTAGTGGACCTAGTTTGGACGTCGAATATAGACCCTGTCACGGTAGGAAATCCACTGTTTCCTCCGTGTCATGTGTGTGTGTGTTTGTTTGTCACTTACCTCTGCCATGTGCTCGTTAGAGCGATTCAGTTCACCTGTGTGTTGATTGTCTCGCTCCAGCTGTTCATCATTACATCTCCTCCATAAATACTCACATGACTTTCTGTTCTCTGCCAGATTCTTTCATTGTGTTCGGTCCTGTGTTGTTTGGGTTCTCGTGTCGTTTGGATTACAGTTCTCAGTTGGATGTGTTTTGTCGTCGTCTTCGTGTGGATGTTCCGTGTTCAGTCTGGATTTCACCACTGCTCACCACGCCACCAACGTCGCACTCAAACATCAACTTCCACCATAGTCTTCGCCACCATTGCCAGCAACATCAACACCGGACTGTGTCACTTCCGCATTGACTCTCAATACTCTCTCTTTGTTTATATTTAATAAACATTGTTTAACATTTCCCCTGCAGTTGTTTCCACTCCTTACGTGTCATTACAGACCCAATATAGACATGATCTGCACGTCTATCCGACGTCCTGTGTTTAGTGGGTTGTATGATCTCCAAATATTGGCATGAAAATAAAATAGATTTTTCAAGGCCAATGAGTCTTTTATCAGCAAAAATGACTTTTATTGTTTCTCATAGAAGAAAGCAATTGAGAAAGAAATAAGGCAGAGTTTTACAATCCAGAGAGTTTTAGGAGGTTTCGAAATGGTGTCCTGACTTTGCGCTGGGTTGGCAAAGGGCATATTCACACATGTTGCAAACAGATGGCACATTTGTCCTCAGAGACGCTCTCTCATTTTTATCATTAACCCAAATTAACAATTTATTGTCTAAACAGCGCCTACTCCATGATGTCTCTGTTTGAATAGAGTGTCTATGAGTCTCCCACATTGTCCAAAGCAGGTGTCTCCAAACAATGTTACGCTGTCATTGACTGACATCAGGGTGAAATTAATCTGCTCTTCCTCCGGTGAATCATAACCTGTGATGTGAGAGTCAATAAAGGTCTAACTACACTTTAGAGGGCGACTTAATGCCGAACAACACCGCTGTCTTGGCATTCAGATATATTGCTTTCAATTCTCTACATGAGTTGGCTTCACTTTATCCATCCTGGCTCAATCAAAAGCTTGGCAAACATGAATGATCTGCCTTCATTGTAATACAAAATCATTGGCATTTTGTTTCTCCACAGCAGTTATAAACCAGTTTATAATTGCTTTTTTGCAAATGTAATACAGAGTTCAGATTCTACATCATGTGTCTTGCTTGCCAGTTACAGAAAACAGTTCATGATCTTTGTGGTAAATTCCCATTGGTCATTTCAATCAACATCCAAATCTAGGCCAAACCAAAGTACTTATATAAATCAGCATCCAATTAAAATACTACTTTAGTCTGTCAGTATTGTGATGTGTATTTATCTGCCTGTAATTTATTTTCATTTCTTTGTGTATTTGCATGTTATTCAATATCTGTCCCGTAATGGTTTGGTGGACTACTTTTGTGTTTTGGTGTTAAATTTGGTTGTTTTCTTATTTAATTCGGTTCTGTGGAAGAAATTAAATTGTTGGGTTATGGACATTTCTGCCACCCTATTTGCATTTATAATAAAACTCCTACTTTTCGCAATCCGCATCTGTTTAAATACGCCGCCTCACGTGTCATGTTGGATGCTGGAATATTTGAATGGATGCATTAACATTTTTGTCATGTTGTTCTTCTTCATTGCCGAATTTTGGCTTGTTGTTTTGTACGGATTTTTCGAAGCCAGAAATCCTTCACTCCCCGCAGCCACCTGCCAAAGCACATGAGTGCCACAGCAACGGTTTCATAACCACACAGTCATCAGTGAGATGTGGATGAGTTGTGGGCGGTGAACTTTTTGGCTGACTGTAAGTAATGTCATAAAGCAGAGGTGTATTCTGACCTTCACTTGTATTAAAGAGGATTACACCTGTGATCATCTACGGCTCACATAATTAACGTTTCTTAAATGAATCCTTTCTAATCTTTGGAGTCTGAGCCCCACATAAAATATACATATGGATATTTTTGTATGGGACGCATGGCATATCTCATGGCAATTCGTACATTTTTTCAAGGTGGCTAATTCATATTAATTCATACGACCACATTCATAGAATTTTGTACAATTTGCCTTAACCCCTGTGATGTTGGTGTTAGGGGTTGGGTTTTGTTATTGTTTTTTATGATAATCGTATGTTTTTGCGCTATTAACTTTGTATGAATTCATACAAATTAGTACGAATTCTCTTGAGATCAGGCTGGAAAAACAACATATCTGTCAACACTCACGTTTTTCCCGGGAGTCTCCCGTATTTCACACCTATCTCCCGCCCCCCTCCCATTTTGTTATTTCTCCCGGAAAACTCCCGTAATTTAAACAGCCCTACCTCGTTATTTGAACAATCACATCACTATATTATTCCACGATTGTCTAGTTGCCAGATCTTGTATGAAATGAATCCTATTCACACAATAGAAACATCATACAAATTTGAACCCATTTTGACCGCAACCTGGCAACCTACAACTTGGTTGCGCTGTTGATATCTGCGCAGGTAGACGGGGGAAGTTGAATAACTAGATCGCGTGTTTGCTGCTGGATTGTGGGTCAACGGCGCTGCCATATTAGTGGTGGCAACGTTTTTGTTAGTATCATAACAACTGGAGGTAAATGCCTTCGTGGCTCCGTCTTGTGCAGTTTGGAGGTGTACAAACCTTCACACACACCTCAAAAAGAGTCTCGGGAATTACCTTTCACAAGTGAGACTGAACAGTTGTTTCTGGTTGTGTTAGGTCATTGGGTAACATTATTTTGAGAGTTGGCAACTAGAGGCAGCCTATAGCTAGCAATATTGCTATTTAGCCATGAATGTTGATACTTAATAAGAATTATCAGTGTTTACATATTTTTTATTTTAATAAAATTTTATGAGTTAGGCTATATTAAATTGTCCGTCTTACTGTAGTTCCTAGTGAAACATGGAGGCATAGTGAAACATAGGAGGCATTGGGAGGTTGCTAAAAATATAGAATGGTTTTCCTCAAATAAATCCTTAAATAATTAATCCTTATGTTCTTAAAGCAACACCAAAGAGTTTTTTTTACCTTAAAATAACGTTTCCAAAAAAGTTTCAGTGGTTCATCCACTCAAAACAGGGTGAATGGCACTTTCACATTGGCTTTGCAGCCCTCTATCGGCCAAAACCGCACTAAAGAAGTTTCCAACCGTCGGGTAGTGGTCCTGTAGTTCGAGTGAATACAATCCAATCAGAGCCAGCTATGCTGCAGTATTTACGACAGTGGTAATGAACAATTACGCTTCTAACCTGTAGGGGGAGCAAAGAGCAATAAGTCTTTAGTGTTGCTTTAATCGGTGATTTACATATGCTATATATACTTATTATAATGATATAATTATAGTGCTGACGAATGCAGACTGTCACTCTTTGCAACACTGCCACAACACCCCCCACACCCCCGTTCAGAGATCTCCCAGATTTTGAAAACCAAATGTTGACAGGTATGAAAAACAAGCATCAACATTATTCTGAATTTCTACTCTTGTGTTACACACAGAAAAGACTAATGCAGTTATTTGAACTAGTCATTTTGAGGTTATAAAACAACTTTTGTTTTTCAAAAAAAATCTTCTCGTGGTTACTTGTATTTGTTGATAAAAGTCACAAACAAACCTCCAGAGGAAGGTTTTGTGTAGTACAATGGACCTCTAGTGCAAAACCTTTTCTTTAAATGGTTCACTACACTTTGTGTAAATGACCAGATCTCTCTTCTCCTCTGTTGAGTTCCCAGTAGTCTGTGACAAGTTAGGTTAAGCCTCAGGCACTACTTAGTGTGGTTATATTAATGTCTAAGCTTATATTCTAGTGGTTCAGAGCCAGAAAGTGCTTTGCCTATACTGGGTATAACGGAGAGCATTGTGTTAGCAGCTTAAAAAGTGATTGATACCCTGGGATTGTTAACTTGAATGTATTGTAAGTTGCTTTGGATAAATGTACCTCCCAAATGCATAAAGACTAATTATGAGTGTGGTTTATTTAATTTTTTATCTAACATTATTGCCAGCATGTCTTTTAATCTGCAAGCCGGAGTTGGAGACGTGTGTGAGCTCTTTGGGATCCCTCCTACAACGTTGGCTCCTCAAGAGCTGTCAGACGCCCACCACACAGACCTCTCTTTTTATCCCTGACTTTCTGACTTATGCATAGGAATGACTCGGCTCTGTTGGTCACATGATGTAGAGATTTCAAAGAGTAACACTTTGAGCTTGTTTAAAGAGAAGGTTTATTCAGACCATTGGAAATTAGCTCTGTTGTAGCCATGCACATTTTCTATATTACAGCCTCCCATCTCTGTTACTCATTTCTCTTGTCTCCATCTCTGCGGCAACAGGCTTTGTAATCTGCCAGTAAAAAGCCACTGAGTCGCTTCAACCACTCTTCACTGAGCCACACACACACACACATATGAGTCATCATTACCCGGCCAATATGTGGCATGACATAGCAGTTTTCATACAGCCCTCCTAAGTGTGCTGAATACATTTATCCACAGTTGTTCTGCTGGGAATAAATAGCACTTTTAGCACTTTTTTTAAAATCCTACCTTAAAAATTATTTTTAATTATTTTCTTTAGCAAAGCTGCATGTGCATTTTATAGTTTTCATTAAAAGATATGTCTTATCTATGTTTATAATTAATATAAGAAAATTCTGTGAATTCTTTAATATTGACTGTGTAAGGCCATGTCAAAGACTGAAATTGAAGTGAAATCAAACGTTGATGCTCCTAATCTTATATTTAGTTTATGAGACTTTAACCTGAATTTCACAGAGAGGGTCACATATGGGTGATTCTCGCAAAAAATTAGACTTATGAGTCTCTTCATGTACTATTTTGCACATGATTTCAAATGACATCATACCAAACAATTTTTTTTTCCACATTTAAGGGGAAAATTTTCATTACCGCAATGTGTCCATGACTGGATTTTGATTATTTGACATGGACATATTTATAATTAAAAAATCTAAAAAATAAAAAGCTTCAGTCCATGTTATACTACAAACATTTACAGCAAAGAAACATGTGGTATTTGGTGATCATTGGTAAATGTAAAGACAATAATAATACCAGGTAAGCAGTACTTATTTTTTCTCCAGATAAAAGTTTTTTTGTCAAAGTACCTAGACAACTTTTTAGTACTCATCATATCATGTTGCGGTAATGATAATTTTTTATAATGATAATCTAAAAACCGTAAATAATTATATAGGAAATACATTTAATTTAAATCCTCAAAAAATAATGGTTATAGTAAGTTCAGACCTTAATCTTATATGTGCAAAAAAATTGTCTTCAATGGCTTTTAAAAAAAATCTGATGCTGCTGATGCTGAACACCTTTTAAGTCTGGATTTCATGAGAATCACCCGCATGTGTGTAACAACTGACATATGGAGAACAACTGACATATGCCACAAGCCTTCAGTTTTCATTTAGATTATATTACACTATTATAACAACATTATAACAATAAGGTTGGTTGATAACACTTTACAAAAAGGTTGTATTTGTTAACAATTAGCCTAGTTAAAGGCGGAGTCCACGATGTTTGAAAAACGCTTTGGAAAAGGAGACGGGCCGACTACCAAAACACACCTATAGCCAATCAGCAGTAAGGAGCGTGTCTACTAACCGACACTTGCCGGGTTGCGTATGTGTGGGGCGGGTCTATCAACAGAAGGTCCAGATTCTATTGGGGTAGGGGCGTGTTTGTTTAGGTGATTTCAAATATCAACATTGGCTTTCAAACATCATGGACTCTGCCTTTAATGCATTATCAAACATGAACTATCAATGAACAATACTACAACAATACTACAACAATACTAATCTTAGTTCATGTTAATTTTAGCATTTACTAATACATCTTTAAAATCAAATGTTGAAACTGTTTACATTAGTTAATGCACCATAAACTAACATGAACAATTGAATTGACATAAACTAACATTACCAAAGATAAATAAATGCTCATAAACTACATTGTTCATTGTTAGTTCATGTTAATTAATGCATTTACTAATATTTACTAATACAATCTTATTGTAAAGTGTTATCGGTTTGTTTGTTCATTGATTAAGTTTACCTTAGCCTACAGTAAAATGTAGAAATCTAAACACATTTTTTACAATTTGTACTTTGTACTTTGGTGTTTATACTTGTTGAGAACAGAAATAAACATTTTCCAAGTTCATTTTTGGGGCAGTTTCACATGTAACCTTACAATGACGCAAGCAAATCATTATATATATGCTAATTAATTAGTTTGGCTTGGACCATTCTCTGGATTCAATAAGGAACAGATGTGCTGTCTTTTCCTATGTGTGTGTGTGTGTTTAGGAGAGCATGATGACTGAAGAGCATGCTAGATTGCTAGAATGTAGTGAGGTGCAGGAACTTTGTAAATGTTTCCTGGCAGTTGGTTAGTGTCCTAGCTGCCATATCCTAGCTGGTTTCTCCAAGTTGTTTGAGTCAGCCTCTGTGTGCAGTAACGCCAAGAAATAAAGCCTGCGTTCACAGGCAATTACAGGAAAATTACAATCCGTTCTTAGAGCATGAAGATGGTGAGTTATTATTAGTATAGTATGCTTCTATTTGATCACAGAAACATATGTCATTTTGCTAATATAATTTATTTAAAACTTTAAAAAATGGTCATGCTTTTCCCAAGAAGAGCAACCTGATTTTATCTTCAGGCTCATTTTCCCATGATTGAAGAAAGTAAATCTTGACTCAAACAGATTTGAATGAATGCAGTCACTTTCAGAATCCATCAGTCTTAGATTCTGCTGATAAGTGGTTTAGAAATGCTGTTTAAATCTCAGGTTAAATCTCAGCGTCGGTTCACAGACTTAGCTAAGCTCATCAAAATGAACTCTCTGCCTTTCTCTCATCTTTAATTCTTTCATCTCTAAAGTCTGGCTCTAAAGCAGGGCTCCTTAAACAGCTACACATGGCATGAGAGAGGCCTGCTGTGGGTGTCTTGAAACAGACGTGGAATAATAACATCAGATTCTCTGTGTTGTTTCTTAAATCCATGAGTTATACGTTTGAGGACTGCAGATCTGTTGCTGGTTCACATGAAGGTGGGTCTGTATATCACCTGGATGTATGTCTGGAGGACATTTTGCGAGTTTTGGGTCTTTGGCATGATGTGGTAGTCTATTATGTGATGTCAGAAATAGACAGCTTCCCTCAGTGGACTGGAAACAAAATTATGGGCCAGCGCAAATCCCCCCAGAGCTTGTTTTCTCCATGAGAGGATAAAAGATTTAGGGTTAAGGCTAGACTCCTGAATACCTCCATTGAACAGAAGGGTTTTCCTTCACTTCATTGAATGGGTCCTCTATGAGTGTGCATCTTCACAAATTGGTTTCACTATTGAATAATAAAAAATATATATGTTATAATACTTTTAGGGGTGCATTTGGACTGATTTATTAGGATTAAAATGTCAGTACTCATACAAGTTCAAAGGTAGGACACCACTTAAATACACTTTTACATCTTTTCCTAAACATCAATTTTATGAAGTGATAAGAAAAAGCTCATATTACATTGTCCTTGATGATTTAAGTACTACTAAAGATTATGATGTCATTGTGACAGTTCTAAAATATTAAATATTATGAGTTGACACACAAACTGATGACTTCCCATATATATTCCCATGTCAAATATTTGTAAAAAAAAAAATGTGGAGTTATAAAATAAGGACAAACATTTAGTTTTTGTTTTCTTTTTTCATTAGAAGTGGAAAACATACAACATATGATTAAACAGAACAGAAAACAAAAATCAGAAAAAACAGCAATTATAATAATGATATTATTATAAAGCAGTGATAAACAAAAATGATAAACGAATAGTAATGTAGGTATTACGTAATAATAATATGTATGTTATGTAATAACAGTATGTATAATAATGATAATAACAACAACAATAATTCTAAAGATGGTTATGATTACAAGAATGTTTTGCAATGACAGCAATAATAATAATAACAGTAAATATTTAAACGCTATAAGTAATGCTAAATATGATGATAAGAACAATAGTAATGTCCATAATAATAACTTAATATTAATAAAAATAACAGCAACTATACTATTATACTGAAAAGTGGTAATTATGAAAATATTTTATGATGACAGCAACAGTAATCTCAATAATAATTACAATGGTAATAATAATGATGATTATGTAATATCAATAGTAATAATAATAATAATAATAATAATAATAACACTAATACAACACATACTCAACACATACCACACTAATCCAAACCTTTTGTGTTTGGATTGGTGTTATGTTTTTCCCCCTTTCTTTGATTTATGGTAAGATTACTAATTGTATATAATGTGCCTAAGGTGGTGCATTAAAAGAAAGATGTGGTGCATTAAAATTAGCATGGGGTGCATTAAAATCAAGTGCGGTATATATTTAGTTATATTTATGTATTTTAATTATGTATATTTAGTGTTATAATATTCATTTAATCGTTACTGTCCTTATACAAAATAAAATATCATCCCTTCAATATCATCTTAATACTATTCAATATCTATTATTATATTATCTCGTTTTGCAACGAAACTCTTCATTTTTTAAATATATATCTACAGAAAGTTTGCATCAGCAATTCATTGTTACATGTATTCACAAAAATATAAGAAACATAAATGGCACCCGTTTTATATAGAATGCCCTTTTGTTTTCCTTTCTTTAAACCTTTTAGTGACACGCACGCACGCACGCACACACACACACACACACACACACATTCTGGTTTCCATTCATGTTTTGTGGGGACATTCCATAATGTACGTAATGGTTGTAATTCCGTACAAACTGTTTATTCTATTCCCTTACCCTAACCAAAACCCTAACCCCAACCATCACAGAAAACTTTCTGCTACCTTATATTTTTAAGAAACATCATTTTCTTTGATTTATAAGCTTGTTTCCTCATGGGGACCTCACAAATGTCCCCACGAGGTCAAAATTTACTGGTGTTCCTATCTTTGTGGGGACATTTGGTCCCCACAACGTGATAATTACCAGGTACACACACACTTAACAGAGCAAACAATCTGTTAAAAAACTGAGTCATCACAAGCATCCACGGACTGGAGAGAATAACAAAAAGGTTGAGAGAGAGAGAGAGAGAGAGAGAGAGAGAGAGAGAGAGAGAGAGAGAGAGAGAGAGAGAGAGAGAGAGAAGAAAAGATAACATTAAATTAACAAAAAGCAAAACTAATTGATGTTCTAGGCTGCATCCATCTGTAAATCTCTGCATGATCACCTCAAAGAGCGCTGCTCCCCTGACTCATTTAACATGCTCTGAATGCAGATGATGTCATTGATATATTCAGGCGACAAACAGAGACCATAAGCTTGTTTGACATAATGGAGTCTGACAGAGTTGGTCACGAACCAGCCTTTCCTCATCCGAACAGTGACATTCATAATGTGCCCCAACATAAGATAAATGTGGGGAAGTTATATTTTCGCTTCAACCTTGCCTTGCTTTGGTCACCACAGATTCTTTGCAACTTCATTGGATTTTTCAAAGTTTTAAAGCAAATACTAAGGAAGACCAGGCCAACATTCTGACTTTCAGAACATCAAACAAATTATACACATTTTATACAAAATACAACAAATAGATGCTCAAGGACACTGTTTGAATTCCACTTTTAATTACATCAAAATAGATTTAATTCCATTGATGTTTGCATAGAAGATAGATTCAGTGGCTTTGGAACTGTGATACACTGAAATGCTTTGAAATGAAAAGATGACGGATTGACAATTAATCTGCAAGCACGGAAAGCTCATCTCAGTGCTGAAGCTCCATCATCAGCGTCAACCGGAAAAATACAGATATCTCATCTGTTCATTTCACTGCTCTCCATTCACTCCCAATCATCATTTCAGCAAGCAAATGACCAACAGCACAGTGGCACAAAATAATCGAACATTTCCCCAATTGCTGCTTGTGTAGATGTGAATATCAAGAGCAGTAATGATAATAAGGGTGAGTTGTTGGAGGTGTGTGGAACAGTCACGTGGAGCGATTTCAGTTCGAGAGACCCATTTGCTATGAGATGTCCTGGAGGTAGATGATGCAACAGTGCATGGAAAAGTGTAGAGCTATAGTCACGCGTTTGCTAGTCCACTTTTTCATCAGGCGCAGTCCCTTGTGACAGGACACTCACTCAGCACGGGCTTACGCTCGAACCCGTGTACAAACACACAAATAAGTGCATGTATATCCGCAGTTGATAACACAATATTCTTCCATACCCAGGCAAATGTGTCGGCTTTTCTGTAGAAATGATGGAACGGCGAAGCTGTTTGATTTAATGGTCTCCATTGTATAGTTAATACATAACCTCAGACGTAACCCCACATTGTTGCACATCACACTGGGCTGGGGCTTCACGGATGTCTGGGTGAGTTACTGCCATGATGCAAACCCTTGCAAGTCACTAAATCATCTTCCATTTATAGCCTCAGACACATTAATTGTTACTGAGCAAAAATATTACGTACAAAAAATTATGGTGACTACACTGACAAAAATGCAAAAAAAGTACAATCAAGTTTCAACCCTTTTACATGTTTTATGTTTTATGTTTTATATTATATCATCAAAATAAGTCCAACAAGCAATTTCAACTTATTTTAATTTTTAAGTTAAAGCAACTTACCACTGATCAAAATATTAAACATCAATTTAAAATGACTTTATTGTCTATATTTGATTATAGCTTCTGCAACATTTTTTACAGCACTGTAAAACCTAAAAGGTTAACTCAACGCAAACCATTTGAGGAAACCGATTGCCTTAAACCATTTAAGTTTAAAAACAAATACATTTGAGCACTGTGGACGTAAATATAAGTGCATATGTGCATATGGTTCAATATATTTAAGTACACAGTATTCATATATACGTGTTTTAAAACTTAAATGGTTTGAGGCAATCGGTTTCCTTTGATGGTCTGAGTTGAATTAACTTATCAGGTTTTACAGTTAGAGTACACAGCAAAAAATGATTTTCAAGAAAAAAAATTCTTAGTATTTTTGTCTTGTTTTCAATAAAAAATATCTAAAAATTCTTAAATTAAGATGCTTTTTCTTGATTAGCAAAACGACCCAAGAAAATAAGTCTAGTTTTTAGATCAAAAATATCAAATTTAATTGATTTTGTGCATAAAACAAGCAAAAAAATCTGACAATGTCTGACAATGGAGTAAGCAAATTTTTCAAGAAAAATAAATTTGAGAAAAAAGAAAACTTATTTCAAGATTTTTTTTCACCCCATTGGCTGATTTTTTTTTGCTTGTTATAAGCACAAATTCACCTAAATTGTTTATTTTTGTCTAAAACTAGACTCATTTTCTTATGTCATTTTCTCATCAAGAAAAAGCATCTTAATTTAAGAATGTTTAGATATTTTTACTGAAAACAAGACAAAAATACTAAGATTTTTTTTCTTGAAAATATATATATTTTTGCAGTGTATCCAGTGCAAAAAATACTTTCCTACTTCGTATTTTTGTCTTGTTTTCATATCTAAAAGTTCTTAAATCAAGATGTATTTTCTTCATGAGCAAAATTACCTTAAAAAATAAGGCTTTTTTAGACAAAAAATATACAATTTAAATGAATTTGTGCTTAAAACAAGCAAAAATATCTGCCAATGGGGTGAGAAAATGTAGAAAAAAGAAATTTGAGAAAAGAGAAAACTTATTTCAAGATTTTTGTTCTCACCCCATTGGCAGATTATTATTATTTTTTTGCTTGTTTTAAGAACAAATTCACCTAAATTTGATATTTTTTGTCTAAAACTAGACTAATTTTCTTAGGTCATTTTGCTCATCAAGAAAAAGCTTCTTAATTTAAGAATTTTTAGATATTTCTACTGAAAACGTGACAAAAATACTGAGTAAGAAAGTCATTTTTGCTGTGTATTTAAGGTACAACATGATACATAAGCTACTATTATTAGACGAGAGTCTTAAAGCACACCATGCACATGTGGGTCAACACATACAAAAAGATTTGTACATAATTTAAAATCTGAATACCATAATAATACATGTGTAAAATTGCATTGCAGTATTTAACTAAACAATCGACCAATGACCTAATGTATTTGTCTGTGAAAGCACATAAGCGGAGCTACTGAGCCTCCATTTGTGGTTCCACTGCACATCTGGCCTCCAAATTACATCAGATATTTGTGACAGCACCTCAGGGCCGTTAGGCTACAGAATCCTACATCAAGAAGACAAAATAAGATTGAGTCTCATCATCTAAAATCGACTTAGCCATCAGAGTTGTATTATGTCTAGTGAAGGTCAGAGCTGTTTCACAACATGTCCAAACAATAAAGCAAAGATTTGTAGATTGCTAGACTAGTACAGTACAGACATAGAACATTTTTATTTAACAATTGTACATTTAAAACATTACTTTGTTCCCAACCATGATCCTAAAACACAGGAACATCTCTGTGGATCACTTTTCATCTGTTATGCACAACACAATTACACAACTGTAATAAAATGCACAGCTTCTGATGAGGGTTTGATTTTATGTCTTTGAAGCATTCTGAGCCATGTTGAAGCCTGTGGCCCAAAAGGAGAGGGAAGGAGAAGGGGGGTGGGAGGGGGGTCTGGCGACTGGACACACTCATGTGGAAAGGAGGATCTGGCCGGCGGGGCTTAGCTGACTCTCACAGCCCTTTTTGACTGTGGTTACTGCACAAGTGTGTGTGTGTTTGTGTGTGTGTGTGTGTGTGTGTGTATGTGTGTGTGTGCATGCATGCGCGTGCATGGCCAAGTCAAGGAGGAAAGAGTCTGAGCCAAATAGATTCAGAATGGGAAATGTGCATGAAATGAGTCATGTATGAGGCATGTATGAATATGTGGCTTAACAAAATGTTACATTTCTACATCTAGTTGTGCTCTTCACATTGACAAGATGTAGAATAATGCGTTTGGTGCATATTTGCAAACCGTTGTACCTTTTCAGAAAGCAGAGAGTGAGGCCATCCCAGGGTCATAAATACACATCTCAATATACAACTGTTTCAACACACACACACACACACACACACACACACACACACACACACACACACACACACACACACATACACACACAAACACACACACACCTTATTCTTTGACAGTGCTTCGCTATGACAAATGGAAGCAGACGTGTTCTGCCCCATCTGGCCTGTCTACACATCCCACTGCAATGACACACAGCCGAGAGAGAGAGAGACGGCTCATCTTTATTCAAATAAAGTAAATAAGATGAAAACAAACATCACACACACAGCAGAAGCACCTCTCGGATCAAAAAATGACCTTTCGTTACATCAACTGAGAAGCAAACATTTTTGTACAGTATATACACAGCAGACAGGCATGCATTTACCTACAGTGTGTCTCTGTAGATGCTCATATTCTCACAGAAAGGTGTGAAAGTGAGCTTGTGATCAGGTGATTGGGAATAGGGGAGATATTTGGCTGTGCATCTTCCCTGCAGTAGAACTTGACATTGACTGTCCTGTCTCAGTTGTGTCGTTACATTTTTTTTGTCACTAGTTGATATGTGCTGTCCAGCAACTATTCAACTTGAATGCCTTTTCACATCATGTTGGATAATCCAGGACCAATTTCATTTCTTAATGGATCTATTAATGTGGCTTCCCGTTCGGATCAAACTCATCCATGCAAGCAAAGAGTTCCAAGATTAATGTAAATGTAGTTGCATAATGTACTCACATAATGAGGCATAATCTCAAAATTAGGTCATCCTTTTGACACCTTTAATAAACTTCATTGCACCCTTATGGGCCTGTAAGTCTCAAGTGTTATTATGTCTTAATAACAAGACAATAGATACTTGCATGTTTGTGGATAAAGGTTTTCTTCAATTATCTTTTAAAGGTCACATTCTTCCTGATCCCATTTTTCAAACTTTGGTTAGTTTGTAATGTTGTTGTTAGATTATAAATAATACCTGCAAAATAATAAAATTCACAGTTCACTGCCAAGCTATATATTTTCTTTAACAGAAGCTTTCAAAGCTTACAGCGAACGGCCGGTTTGGACTACAGCCCTCTACGTCTCGATTAAATGGCGTCAATAAAACAGTTTTTGACTAAACTCCGCCCACAGGAATACGTCAGTCGGCGGCTAAGCTAAAACAGCTCTGCTAAGCTAAGCTGCTATCGAATCACAACACACTAACAAACGTCAGCTGTTTTTAGGACAGTGAAAACAGCGCTATATAGATAAGTCAATTGTGTGAAAAATACCACGTTTTTTTTTTACACGTAAAACACGTTATATTGCGCACTGTAAACACAATCAAAGCTTCAAAAACACAGAAAGAACGGGACCTTTAAAACAAAATAGCTATACTGCTTCTTCTTTAAATCTCCTATTATTTGACTTTATGCCACACAAAATTCACACATTAATTTAGATTCAAAACATATTCCTCAAAGAACATGTATTTAAGAACATGTTTTTTGTGTGCATTGATATTAACTTAATAGACATGTTGAAAGAGACTTGAAGGACTTCTCTAAGAAGTTCTCTAACTCTGTTGACTTCCGTTCCTTTTCTCTTTTTGGTCTGTCCTTTCTTCCTCCCTTCTTTCCTTTTTGCCCTGCTTCCTACACCCTCCTCAACATCTAATTTATTCGACAGCCTCATTTTTTCCCAGCAGGAACAGCAGTTAAATAGCCACACAGTTGCATTTAAAACACACTACACGTTTAATAGAACATAAAATACAATTAGGCTTAAACTTGTTCAATTATAATAGACACTGCTGTATTCAGGCCAGCGTTAAGAGTGTCTGGTGTCACAGTGGTTGAATTTAAAAGAGTGAGCCAGTAACACTGTGTGTCTAGAATAGTTCAGAGCCACAAATGTTTCAGTCAGGCTGCGTTCCTAAATCCTAGTGCTTTGGCCGATGTGTAAGATTTAATCAGTGGTTGTGGAAAGCTCTTGGTGAGAGATGCGATTGGAATAAAGAGATAAAGGGCACTAGGGCCCTGCTGCCCCTAAACAACCACCTACTAGGCGAGGAACTCCAAAGTGTCAGAATGAATTACAGCTGCCCTGTAGGCTGGCATGGCTGAAACGTGTAAATGGCACAGCGAGGGGCAGTAATGGATTATCATTTCATGACATCATCGCAAACCCACCTGCTCCGTTGATGAAAGATCATGTGATTGTTTGGTGTGACTTTCCACTGCGCCTTTTATAACACCCCTACATGTACTGTGAAAGTATGTGAATTAAGTATGTGTGAGAGCGTTACACATATATGCACTACAGCTGCCATGTTTTATTAAAATGTGACCTGTATGTTTATTCACCTATACACTCTAAAAAATGTGCAACATTTGTGTCAAATCAACACATATTTGTATGTTACTTTAACTTAAAAAATAAAGTTAAACCATTTCAACTTGAATTTTATAAGTTATGTCAACTTTTTTCAAGCCAAAACTCAAAATAGTAGTTTCAATTGACTTGTAAAACCAAGTTGTTTTAACGTCATGCAGTGTATGTACTAACAACAGACTCTAGAAGCCCTTCTTCTGAGCATAGACTGTAAAAAAGTATGGGCGTAGTTTCCGTGACGTCACCCATTGGTTTGTGAAGATTGGTTTTGAAGCTTAAAGTAGACGTTGCCTGCCATCGCCCTTCTTGGCCGCGCATCATCGCAAATCACTTGCGGAAAACCGAAAATGGGTAAAGAGGTGAGACGTGGGTGAAGCTGAGGTGGCTGGTTGCTGGAACCACGCCCACCTAGCTTGATTCTAGTGACAGCAGTGGCTGTCACTCAAGTGGCCACGACCTTGATTATAAAGTTTAAGGCTTAATATAATTTAAACGAATGAGTTACAAAAAAATTCACCCCTCTCACAGTTGTCATGAAGGGCAAAATTAGCTATACAGACCAAAACACTTTTGTACCAGACTGTAAACATAATATTTTCTACTGTAAAGTTGGGCATTTTTAACATTGTGGTCTATGGGAATTGACTCTCTTTTGGAGCCTGCCTCTAGTGGCCAGTCGATGAATTGAAGTTTAAGTCACTTCCGTATTGGCTTCATCAGAGAGATCGGAAGCTTGCCCCTCACTTCTAAGGCACGTATAAATCCAATGCTTGCTTTACTTCCTTTCTCCTATAACGTACCTTCATCAGGTTGATTGTTCAAGGCAGCGTAAATGTATCCTTCACTGCTTTCAATTATGTCCCACAATGCTATGCATGTGCATGCATGGGAAATGGGAGAGCCTGGTCAAGTTTGGAAAAAAATAAAATGGGAGCCAAGAAAGCTTCTGGAGCAACGTTTTTGAGTAGATAAAGTTATATTTTAACTTTTTGCAACTTTTGATTGCATTTCTAGCGAGAAATTGGTATTGTAGTTTTTAAATATTCGATAAGTTATCACAAAGGTGCTTTCTGTTTATATTTGAAAAATCTGCTGCCTATGAAGGCTGTATACGAATGTTTCCTGGAGCTGCCTTTATGCACAGTGCTGCATCTGAAGTCATTGCCTCATGAGGCAGCGAGGCAACAAGTCAGCTGGCTATGCTTTTGGCAACAGTCTCTGTTGCTGTTCGCATTCGGTTTTTCCAGTGAAAAGAATGCTTTTAGTCATTTTACTTCATAAAACTTCCATTGATACACATTTGTATAGCTTTAAAATGTGAATTGTGTGGTAATGGGTTTATGAAAGCAATAAAGTACTCAAGGCTATCGTGAATAAGTCACAGCTGAGGGTTGCATTGACTATTGGTCTACCAACACCCTTTTAACAACAACTTTCCCACGATACAGCAGTCTCTCCCTTATTGCTTAAATAAGCTTTCATGATATTTTTACGTTCTGTTGTTCAAAACTACTAATCTTTTTCCCAGCAACATCCCAGACTTCGCAACATCCCAGGATTTGTCTGATATATTTTATACAGTATAATAATGACAGGCTAAGTATCAACAACAAAGCTTCACCTTTAACTCGTAAATGAGCTCTCTTGATTAACACACAGACTTAAAAATGAGTCTCACCGTGCTGCATCTGCATGAGATGTTTGACAGTGAGAGATAAGCTTGCATAAGCAGGATGTGGCTAAGCTGAAGCCAGTCCCCAAATGAGGCAGTGATCACCTTCAGCCGCTGAGAGAGGAAGGCCTGGGGGAGATGGAAACGGGCAACTCAGTGTGATTAGGTGTGTGCTTTCTCTACAAACAATCAAGATGGCAGATGTGCCACTGTGAATTACCTTGTAATGTTAGCGAACGCTAATCCCTCAGCACATTCATGCCCTTTGCTCACTTTATCAAATGATGTCTGCTGATATGAGCAGAGTGCATTGTCAGAGATACCACAGACAAGGCCACAGGCAAGAGGAACTGTGCTATTAACAGTGGATTTACATCCTGCTAACTTTACACTGATAACTAACTTGGAAATTTACTTGTGGTCTTCGTAGCAGTAAACACACTTGGCTTGAAGAAATAGTTCACCCAAATATGAAAATGTTGTTTATAAATTACGCATGCCATCTCAGATAATTATGATTTCCTTTCTTCAGCTGAACACAATTTTGTTTGTTAGATTAAAATGTTTTGGGCCTAAACATCAAAAAATCACATAAATTCATAATTTAACTCAAATTAATCTAGTGGGTTAATATATGTATATATATTAGGGCTGTCAAAAGATTAATCGCGATTAATCGCATCCAAAATAAAAGTTTGTTAACATAACAAATGTGTGTGTACGGTGTATAATTATTATTTATATATAAAAACACACCCAATTATGTATATATATATATATATATATATATATATATATATATATATATATATATATATATATAATATAAATTATATAAATGTATATACAGTATTTAAATGCAAATATTTCTTAAATATATACCTGAATGTGTCGGTATTTATATATTCATAATATTTAGACACAGTACACACACATATGTTATGTAAACACAAACTTTTATTTTATATATATATGAAGTCCAATGTTCCTTTTTTTAAAAGAAAGTGGTTAAGATTTTGAGCTTATTTAACAGTTGATGTGTTGCGTATCCATGGCAACAGAGGGAGACATCAGTTTCATTACACTGTCAAAAATAAAATGGTCAAAACATGTACCCCAGCTGTCACTTGGGCTGAACCCTTTCAAAATGTACACCTTTGCACCAAAAGAGTTCATATTAATACCTTAGAGGTACATATTGGTGTCAAAGAGTGCATATTCGTGCCTCAAAGATACATGTTAGCATCTCAATGGTACATATTAGGACCTTTTCAAAGGGTACTTTCCCAGTGACAGCTGGGGAACATATTTTGATCATTATTTCTAACCAAGGCTTTGAACCGGTTCACGGAACGAAAACAAAAAACAGAAACTTTTGATGTTTTGCAAGGAACCGAAATGAAACCAGAAACTTTAAAAAATATATATGTTCCAAAACAGAATGGTTTATTTAAAATAATGGTAACCGGTTAATACCGTCATTTTTTCGTTCTTTGACAAGATTTCTGTGCAATATGACTCGGTGAAGTTCACTTGCGGTCGTCGTTGATTCATCAGAGAAATGAGAAGCTTGCCACTAGCAAGTAGCCTACTCAAGCCCAAGTCTCTAATGCTCAATCATAAATAGGTAAATATTGTAGGCTAGCAAGTATCTAAAGATGTTTTTTTTAATACTAATTAGTGGTGTAACGGATCGCAGTTGATCAGTTGATCCGTACAGATCACGACCCACGGTAAGGCTTGCATGCGATTCGTGGAATACGCAAATATAAATAGGGTGAAATTTGTTCATTTGCAAGTGTTTCAAAGGCTTGCAAATGTCACAGAGTGACTCAAGGGCGGAACCAAAAGCGGCAATGAATGGTTCCGCCCGGACGATGATCCGTGATGCACCCCGTCACTTCCTATAGCTATGGGCAACCAAATTTGGGTCTTGATAGCGATTAACGATTGGACGATTCAACAAAGATGTGGAGTATTAGAAGAGCATTGAAGGAACAGGAAAGCGCGGTTGTTATTCTGGTCGAGACTGAAAGTTAGACGGAGTGACGAGTGGGCTAGGAGAGAGAGAGAGAGAGACGTAGTGAAGATATTGTGGATTTGGCAGCACACACAGAAGATTGGATGAATGGAGAATTGAGTTGAGTATTTAAAAAACTCTTGTTGTGGCCTGTGTTTACATCTACTGCTTGCTCTGCAGTCTCCATGTATATCAACGTCTCTGTTGGACGCGTTGGAGGGGACAAAAGAGAGCGTTTCGGCTGTCTTGTGTGGATTGAACATTGGGAGGAAGAAGGAAAACATAGCGTAACAACGAATCAGTGAGTACACCTAGTTGTGAGTACCCTTGTTACTAACCGTGTGTGCCAGTACGTCTCTTGCTAGTGTGAACAGTTGATTGCGGGCCCACCAGTGGCAAGGAGCGGTGGGCGAGCCGAAAGTCACGAAAAGAGACAAGCAGCGTGGATTACTGTCGCGGGGTAGACGTCCATCTAGCCATCCTTTGTGTCAGCCCTTCTGCATCATTCAGGATCAACCCTTAGCCCAACGTGGTGGTGCGACCCTAAGGCACAGTGAGTGTGTGGATTGCTGTGGGTGAGTCTTTCTGTTGCTGTGTCTACACTTGAGAGGATTGTAGTGCGGTGTTGTGTAAATGTTGTCAGCACTCGCCCCCTAGGCCGAAGAGGAGAACCCTGGATGAAGGGGAGTGAGCTGGTGTCGGTGGACGACTGATACTTTCATACATACCCGGACGGCGACTTGTAATCCCTTTTTCTATCTGGTGGCGGCAAGAACTCTGTAAGGAGAGAAGATTTGTTGTAAGTAGTTGTGTGAAGTACTGAAGGAGTAAGAATTCAGATCGGCTGCTGTGTGGGAAAGTAGATGTGCTGTACTGTGTATGATCACACGCTGTTGAGTGTTCTCAGATGCTCGCCCCTGTCTAGATCTCTGGTCACGCTGTGGTAGAGAGGAGAGGGAAGCGATAGGCCGACTTGCACAGTACACCCCTGGTGTGGTGCTTTAATTTGGATTACCCACCGCTGAGATCTTACCTGCGGCCGTGCTAGGCCCTACGTGCAGCAACCTGCCCTGTACTTCCACTCGCCTTCTTGTGCCGAGTCCAGTGGTGATGTATTTGTCCTTACCTGCTCACTGAAGTACCCTATTATTAACAGTGTTTGTGTTTGCTGCCAGCCTGTGGTTTCGAGCCGGGGGCTCTGTGTCGACGCGGGACTGTGTCGCAGCGTGTTGGGAGTCCCCGTCCGAGTGTGTTCGCCGGGGGTCTGTCCTGGTGAGGAGGATCAGACGTGTGTGTGTGAACCTACGTTCTCTGTCGTCGTTGAATGTCTGCGAAGCTAAAGCTGTGTCCCCGCTGTCTCCGGGTTAGTGAGTCGCGTCCGTCAAAGGTTACAGTTGCTTTCCCAATATACTCACCTGTACGTCTAAAGCCACAAGCCCAGTGTAATTGCCCATTACACTTACCTGCACGTCCAAAGCTACGAGCCCAGTGAAATTGCCCCCTACACTTACCTGTACGCCCAAAGTCACGAGCCCAGTGTATTTGCCCAATACACTGACCAGTACGTTCAAAGCCACGAGCCCAGTGTAACTGCCCATTACACTTATCTGTACGTCTAAAGCTACGAGCCCAGTGAAATTGCCCCTTACATTTACCTGTACGTTCAAAGCCACGAGCCCAGTGTATCTGCCCAATACACTCACCTGTACATCTAAAGTCACGAGCCCAGTGTATTTGCCCATTACACCTACCTGTACGTCCAAAGCTACAACCCCAGTGAAATTGCCCTTTTACACTTACCTGTACGTTCAGAGTCACGAGCCCAGTGAAGTTGCCCAATACACGTATCTGTACGTCTAAAACTACGAGTCCAGTGTACTTACCTTGTCCCTTTGCTGTCTGGCCTGAAGTCAAGAGCCTAGTGTACTCACCTTATATACTACCTGCTCATCTCAGTCACGAGTCCAGTGTATCGCCCTGCATAATTCACCCGGAAGTCTGGAGGCTGAACGCCTAACTTATTGTACTCTTTCCTAGTATCTGAATACTCACCTGTGTACCTTCTAGGCCTCCCTAGTCTGACTTCCGGGACACTTGTAGACTCGCTGGACGTCTCAGTTGGACGGCTGCAGGATACTTGGGATTGCTAAACTCAGGTACTCGCCCCCCTCCCCTACTTACCTTCTTACTTACCTGTGTGTACCCCTTCTGTCCAGGAACAGGAAGCGGAGGAACTCGGCTGCAACGGCTGTAGACGCAAAAAGCTTGATCAGGAATACACACCGTCAAGTCACGGACGGACACAAATCGAAGAAGAGGACAGAGTGACTTACCTCCCCGTCCCCGTGAGAGTCCAGGGCGACTCTGTGGTCCCGCTTCCCTTGGCTCGGAGAGCCATAGTTTTAGTGTCCCTTTTCCCTTGTCCCTTTTCTTAATTCATGTATAATGCTGAAACAAATGTAGGCATGTCAGAATTACAGTTATGCCGCTTACATAATGTTGCCTTTTTTAATGTTTGATGACAAGATAGAGACTTAAGGAAAATTATGTAGACTGATAATTTAAGTTTAATGTCCATGACCAAATTCGAAAACTAGAAAGCGTGAAATAAAGAATTTAAATAATGTCTATATAACCATTTCTATTTGAAATATATGACTTTACACTGATTCAGTGTTAGTAGGTTAGAGGTGGTAGAAAGGTAAGGGACTATATTTGACGTGTGAGATTTTCCTCTGTGTGCCACAGCTGACTGAGTTCGTAGCTGACAGACTGCTGGGTGGGGGTTATTTTTAACAGCGTTAAAGTTTCCAAAAAGTGTCTTGGCAAACTCAGACAGTGTTGTCTTTTCAAGCTCCAGATGGACAGTTCCACTGATACCTCTGCTTCTTCATTTCATGCCAGAAAGTCAACAGTGTGAATGCCAGTAGGTTTGTTTTTCTCTTTTCTGTGATTCCATTCCAACGTCTTTTGCTCCCAGTCCGTCCTTTGTCCAGAAACTGCACTGAGAGAGATTTGCGGCTGAGCCGCTCCATCGGAATGAATTTATGTGCTAATGAAGGAAGCATAATTTAAAGGCTTAAGAAATTTCTAGTTCACTACATTGCAGCACTGACTGCTCTGGTTGGGCACTGTATTTCCATATATTTTTAATAGTTTTCAGTATGCATGGCATGACTGATATCCAAAAGATAGACAGTGTTCAATATGTAAGGAATAATTGATGATGTGTGGTTGAATTATTCGAAAATAATGCAGACCCAAGGTGAGAATGCGACGAGTAGCGGAGTGCCATTACACTGCAGGTGTGCATTATTTTCAAATAATTCAAAGGACCGGAGTCAATTATTCAGCTTATACCATGGTTATTACAGACATTGCTAAGACATTGCTTTAAGACAGGCCAGGGGCCTCATTTATAAGGCATGCGTACGCACAGATTTGATTGTAAAGTGTGCATACAAAATAATTCACGACAAAGTCCATATTTATAAAAACTATAAAAAATGCTTAGCGCCACATTAAGGGGCCTCATTTATAAAGCTTGCGTATGCACAGATTTGATTGTAAAGTGTGCGTATGCAAAAATCAATATTTATAAAATCACTTGGAAAAGTGCTTAGCACCACATCTGGGTCTGAGCAGGGGCCTCATTTATAAAATGCTGCGTAGAGACCATCCTACATTTGATCTTAAGACCGATGTCAAAAATGCATACATGTGATTTATAAACCTAATGTATTCACAGAAAACGCGTGTACCCCTTTCTTTCAGATGTGAAATCGATCAATCGCAAATTATCTTGAACTTGTGCGCCGCTGAGCAGTTTCAGATCTCCGCCTTTAAACGACGCCTAATTAATGTCACAGATATACACTCACCTAAAGGATTAATAGGAACACCATACTAATACTGTGTATGACCCCCTTTTGCCTTCAGAACTGCCTTAATTCTATGTGGCATTGATTTAACAAGGTGCTGAAAGCATTCTTTAGAAATGTTGGCCCATATTGATAGGATAGCATCTTGCAGTTGATGGAGAATTGGGTGATGCACATCCAGGGCACAAAGGTCCCGTTTCACCACATCCCAAAGATGCTCTATTGGGTTGAGATCTGTTGACTGTGGGGGCCATTTTAGTACAGTGAACTCATTGTCATGTTTGAAATGACTCGAGCTTTGTGACATGGTGCATTATCCTGCTGAAAGTAGCCATCAGAGGATGGATACATGGTGGTCATAAAGGGATGGACATGTTCAGAAACAATGCTCAGGTAGGCCGTGGCATTTAAACGATGCCCAATTGGCACTAAGGGGCCTAAAGTGTGCCAATAAAACATCCCCCACACCATTACACCACCACCACCAGCCTGCACAGTGGTAACAAGGCATGATGGATCCATGTTCTTATTCTGTTTACGCCAAATTCTGACTCTACCATCTGAATGTCTCAATAGAAATCGAGACTCATCAGAGCAGGCAACATTTTTGCTTTAACTGTTCAATTTTGGTGAGCTTGTGCAAATTGTAGCCTCTTTTTCCTATTTGAAGTGGAGATGAGTGGTACCTGGTGGGGTCTTCTGCTGTTGTAGCCCATCTGCCTCAAGGTTGTGCGTGTTGTGGCTTCACAAAAGCTTTGCTGCATACCTCGGTTGTAACGAGTGATTATTTCAGTCAAAGTTGCTCTTCTATCAGCTTGAAACATTCGGCCCATTCTCCTCTGATCTCTAGCATCAACAAGGCATTTTCACCCACAGGACTGTCGCATACTGGATGTTTTTTTCTTTTCACACCATTCTTTGTAAACCTTAGAAATGGTTGTGCGTGAAAATCCCAGTAACTGAGCAGATTGTGAAATACTCAGTCTAGCACCAACAACCACGCCATGCTCAAAATTGCTTAAATCACCTTTCTTTCCCATTCTGACATTCAGTTTGGAGTTCAGGAGATTCTCTTGACCAGGACCACACCCCTAAATGCATTAACCTGATAAGGAACACTGTGCCGTACAAGGTACACCCCCTCCCTCGCACGTGAGGCTGCATTACGTCATTGTAACTTTGAAGCATTAAATCTTCAAAATATACGGTCATGCGGCACATCGTTTAAAAAGCTTGGACTTTCGGGATTCCATTAAGCGCACACACAAAGCATAATATGATTTTTAGCAGTCATAAAACTGTAATCTAGTTGTTAGTTACCTGATCCGGGCGGCGCCGATTTAGGATATTTACTTACCTTCAAAATCTTCCCTTTATCCGCTTCGGTGAAATTGTCCAAAACAAATTGTTCATAAATCCCCAAAAGTCCAAGGAAATGGAATATCCAAACCTTTTAATCCAAAGGGATTTGTTCATCTCACAATCTTGACGTTTCTGACCGAATTACGATATAAATAGTGTATACAATTAGTTCACTAACTGACATTCGTTCGAATCTCACTTTTCATTCACGATTTATAATGAATATATTCGGATGTCACGTTTATTGTGCAACGTCTGAGGAACAAATACGCCCCCTTGTGGAATTTCTACCGTTCCATAAGGGGCTACAGCAACTGCCATGTGATTGGTTGATTAGATTGCATTGATGAGAAATTGAACAGGTGTTCCTAATAAATCCTTATATGAGTGTATAAAAGAGTGCTAGTCAATGTTTAAACCATTTTCGAGCAGCAAGAATGGCTTACATTTCCAAAAACCTGCAGAAATCAGACAAGCAAAAGTGCATAACTTGCGTCTGCTCAGACCCTGATGTGGCGCTAAGCACTTTTCCATGTCAAAGACAGTTTTACGATCAAATCTGTGCGTACGCACGCTTTATAAATGAGGCCCCAGACGTACGCACTTTTGCTTGTCCGATGCAGCAGGATCTTTGGAATATAAGCCATTCTTGCTGCTCGAAAAGGTTTTAAACATTGACAGGCTCTCTTTTATATGTAAGATTTATTCATTTAGTTCATATGCGATTTCACATCTGAAAAGAAAAAGGTATGCACACTTTCTGTGCATACGGCCATTTTATGAATCACATGTATGCATTTTTGAGAAATGATCGTCAGATCAAATTTAGGATGGTTTCTACGCAGCATTTTATAAATTAGGCCCAAGGTCTGAGCATATGCACTTTTGCTTGTCCGATTGCCGCAGGTTTTGGAAATATTTCTTGCTGTAAAGGATTTAAACATTAACAGGTGATTTGACTATTTAGCTACGCACAATTTCAAGATCATTTGCGATTTTATATTTCACATCTATTCGCACGTTTGTTTATGAATCACATAGATGCACTTTTGAAAAATTATCCTGAGATCAAATTTAGTCTGGGTTCTATACGCAGCATTTTATATGCATGAGGCCCCAGGTGTGCGTTTATCGAAAAATAATGCATACCTGTGGAACATTTCTCAACCAATCAGAATTAAGCATTCATTAGCCCCGTGATATAAAGTAAAGTAAGATTAAATACATCTTTTAAATTCTGTTATAAAATAAATTCTTGCCACAAATGGGTTTAATCGCGATTAATCTATAGCAGAATAAAAGTTTTTGTTTACATCATATATGTGTGAACTGTGTAGAATAACTTTGTATAGATAAATGCACACACATGCATCTATATATTTAAGAAATGTATATTTATGTTTGTATAAAAAATGATACATGCATGTGTGCATATTTATATATACATAATTACTATACAAAAATAAAAACTTTTATTCTGCTATAGATTAATCACAATTAATCTTTATGCATCCATAGTTTAAGCACTTGATCATTACAGACAGACAGACAGACACTTTATCAATCCTCTCTAAGAAAATTGATTTGCATAAACATAACCATAAAACACAAAGATACAAAAAACATGCAATACAATAAATCAACTTTACAATGCACAGAAATACACAGAAAAGTACTGTAAGTAACTGTTAACAATGTAAACTGAAAATGGATCCAAGCAAACAGGTAAAGCCATATCAGCCTTTTTAGTCCATAGTATCACCATAGCAACCCTCCTGGAGACTACACACTTATAAAATGGCTATGTCATACATCTTTATATGGAAGATTGACTGTTTCAGCACTAGCAGATAAAAAATAAATAAAAGTAAAAAGTAAAATAAATACAGGAGAGCGACAGAAATACACAACTCACAGAAATCACATGCCGTAAATCTGGAGCACATTTACAGGTGTTTATCTTGAACCATGTTTATAGTATATTCAGGGATGTGTAGACATTTTAGTCTCGGTGATGCTCATACTGTGCTCTTCACATCGATGCTATAGAAGAAACATTTTTGGTTCCTTAAAGAACCATTTAGTCAAAGTTTCTTTAAAGAACCATTTCTCTTTTTTTACCTTTTTAGAATCTAAAAAACTTTTTTCAAGCTTTTGTGAAACAGAAAGGTTCTTTAAGGAACCATTTATCAATAAATGGTTATTTTTTGGCATCATGAAACACCTTTATTTTTAAGAGTGTATCAGGTGGTAACTTACATCATGGCAAAGTTGGTTCATATGCAGTGTGTACCTAAAGAGGAAGGTTATGGGAGGACATGGGAAGATCGTCGGTTCTCAACAGCTGGGGAAAATCTACTGCGTTTAATGTAGAGCCGAGTAGCACAAAGATGAAAAGGCATCAGACTGTATACCAGCTGAACAGCACTGCCATCTAGAGACTTGTGCAGTCCACAACCACCTGCAGATGAAAATGTATGGGACCATATAGTCTCCCTCTTGTCAGAACCACTAATTACATAGTGAATTGCCTGTCAGAAAGCATATATTTAGTACAGAGGCCAATATCACTCCTAGTAATGAGTCTTTTCTCAGCCTGGATGGTTTTGGTCTATCACCGGGAGCGTTGAGGTAATAACAAATTCTGGCAGGCTACGCTTTTTTTCACTCTTGACTAATCAAACCTATCCATTTAACACATGCAGCGAGGTCTTCAGTGCACCATAGATCTCCTCAATCAGTAAACCGTAGCCCAATAAGTCTTACAGTGTCAGCCGGCAGAATCATCAATTTACTTTATATACACGTATTCAGCACATACATTCATGTTTTTCCATGAAGGTTTGGCACACACAAATCTGTACAACCGATAAACTTGCATACGGTTTGGGAACATCGGTTTGTTATTCATTACCCATCATGACTGTAATAAGGCATACTGAAGATAGCGCTTCTTCTAAAGGTACTGTATGGGAGCAATTAAGACCACCTTCGAAAGGATTCCTGCTAAATGTCTTAACTCAGACATGGAGCTCCAGCAGGTCTACTTAAAAATTTCTTATTCCTCCCCTCCATTTAAGCATCAAGAGTCTGATAAGAAGAAAATTAAAAGTAGAAAAAAGGAAGCAATCGACTGCCCTTTATTAAGACTCTCTCGCTCTCTCTCTCTCTCTCTCTCTATTCCCTCTGGCAGTGTCTGATGGTTCAACATTCCCAACTCCTCCTGTCTAATTGGAAAAACCATGTTTTTTACAGCACTCACTGCCTTGAACACTGTAATGTTTTTCACTGTAATGGAGCACATAATTCCCTGAGGCTGCGTGGATGGTTATAAGGTTGCATTGCATTAACTGCTGCATATATCATTTCTAGATAGTCTTCTCTCTGCGCAATGAATTGAAGCAGTATTTCTATGTTGTATTTAAAGTGGCTGGACAGGTTAAGAGATCATTCACACAGTTAATAGTATTTGCACACCACATTAAATGTTGTAATATGTTTAACACTGAGGATACTAATATTTAATATCACTGAAAGGATAATGTTTAGTGATATAAAAAATGACATTTTAAGACTATACACTCTAAATAAATGATGGACAATGGGTTGCAATTTAACCTATATGCTGTTGTTTAAACTTATAAATGGGTCAAATATAAACATTTACTAGAATTAGTTAACCCAACAGCTGGATTTGTCACTTTTTGAGCCAATGCTGGTTTTAAAATAACCCAGTATTTTATTATTATTGAGTATAGTACAGTGGGGGCCGGTGACTTCTTTTTTCGAGTGAACCTATGACGTGTCTTGTCAAAATAAATGCCTGCTGCAGATGCGTCTAAAGGGTTTATGATAAAAGAGACGCTCGCGTTTGTCAGATACTCGCATAATTTCATGCGTAACCAGAGTTTACTGTTAAGTGCGTGTCTTGCGTGTATTTTGTGAACGTGAGCTTCTCTTTTATCATAAATGGTCTTGACGCGTGTGCAGCAGGCACTTATTTTGACAAAACACGTGATGCACATGGTTCACATGACGCAACAAACACATATTTTGAAAACACGAGCAACACACATGACACTCCCAACACATATTTTGAATTTGCGTCCATTGGAAGAGCAGTCACGAGCCGCCACTGGTGTAGTAGAAACAAAATCACACTGTGGTAAGCACACAATTGACTGTAATATTTGTTTTTCCTACTATGGAAGTCAATGGGTGCCATAACTGTGTCCTTACCATTATTAATCAAAAATATCTACTTTTGTGTTTAAAGGACAAGTTCGGTATTTTACACTTAAAGCCCTGTTTTCAGATTGTTTATGATGAAATAGAACGGTTTTGACTGAAATTTCGACATATGCGGCTGCCCCGTGAATTTTCGGTTTCTGTTGTATCAGCCCTCACCTTTACAATGGGTGTATAGGTGCACTGGAACAATCTTTCCTAAAATGCATTAAACTTTCGAAAGACGTGAAACTCACCGAGTGGTCAGGGGTGTTCACTGATATGCTCGCACAAAGATCACTGCAAAAGATGCTTTCCAACAGGTGTTTTAGCATTCGTTGTAAACTTGTGGACCTATTTTTCCAAACGCCTCACACCCGTATATTCTTCCATTGATAGCTTGAATAATAGACACTCCAGCCCAGTTGGTGGCGATAATCCGCCTTTGCCAATTGCAAGAATACAAACAAAGTTCCCGGCGGCGGAGTAATACCGTACCTCACAGCACATCTAATACAAGTCAATGGAGTTGGACAAAAACTACGATAAAACCTGTTGGAATGCGTCTTTTGCAGCGATTTTTGTGTGAGCATATCAGTGAACACCCCTGACCACTCGGTGAGTTTCACGTCTTTGTAAATGAAAGTTTAATGCATTTTAGGAAGAATTGTTTCAGTGCACCTATAAACCCATTATAGAGGTTTGAGGTGAAACAACAAACACCCAAAAATTCTTGGGGCAGCCGCATATGTCGAAATTTCAGTCAAAACCGTTCTATTTCATCATAAACAATCTGAAAACAGGGCTTTAAGTGTAAAATACCGAACTTGTCCTTTAACAGAAACAATATGAGGGTGAATAAACGGTGACAGAATTTTTTATTTTTGGCCGAACTATCCCTTTAAAGTCAACAAAAGGGGTTTCTATATTGTTTAAAAGCAAAACAACCAAGCCTCCCTCCAAAATAAAAACAAGGACAACTGCTCTCTTTAAAGCGAATCAGTTTATTTGGTTTACAAAAATGTCTGTATACAGTATGTCATTTTCTCCCGGTATAAACTAATGTGTGACTCATTCAGAGAGAACTAGATGTATTTACAGCGCAAGCAATCATACCAACAAATAAACACGAAAAGACGACCACATGTACTACTCACTACTGGCAGCCACTAAGGTTGAAGAGGTAGCTTCCACTGTTAGACAATGCATCCCATTTTTGATTAGATTAGTCCTATAAAAATAATTTACAACATACAGACATGTCTAATAGTCACACACACGTACAGTACAGAGCGCACACGCATACACGCACACATGCATAGACACATAATGATTTGGAATTCTGTCAGTTCTATTAGCTATGACCTGCAAGGCTTCTTTAAACTTGTCTGTTGATGCCAGAGCTTATACTGTATGACTGGCATTATGGCATCCACTTTGCAAACACGAGTAAAGTGTTGACATTCTGTATTAAAGGCAATCAAACACATTTCCTTTCACCTGAACTCTTGAACAAACATGGACCAAGGTGTAGAAGAGGAATCGTGATGATAAAATGTTACTGAACACAAAGACACACTTTGGTCTCCTTTCACTTTAACATAGAGTACAGATGATTTATTCAAATGAATGCTACTGTTTGGTGTAAAGTGTAGAGAAAAATGGCTTTTCGTGAGGAAGCTTAAGATTTCGATCAGCTTTAGTTTTTTTTTACCTAAAATGTAGCAGGTTTATTAAAGGAAAACACCACATTTTTTCAATATTTTACTATGTTCTTACCTCAACCCAGATAAATCAATACATACCTATATTTTGTCAATGCGTGCACTTTCAATCCCCGCACAGCGTGTCGTGAATGTGTTAGCATTTAGCCTAGCCCCATTCATTCCTTAGGATCCAAACAGGAATGAATTTAGAAGCCACCAAACACTTCCATGTTTTCCCTATTTAAAGACTGTTACATGACTAAGTATGGTGGCACAAAATAAAACTTTTGTTTTATTTTATAATCTAAATGCTAACACATCCACGAGGCGCCGCACAAAGATTAAAAGTGCACTCAATGAAAAAAGATAGGTATGTATTAATGAATCTAAGTTGAGGTAAAAACATAGCAAAATAAAACAGTTGTGTTTTCTTTTAAGACAGCTGATCCTATATCACTGATCCACGAAAATAAAAACCTTAATTTTTCTCTCTACCCAGTGTACAAAATACATATAAAAATAATCTAGTTTTTTCAGATCAGGAAAAGTAGCGAAAAGAAAAAAGGTGTAATTTGCCATTCATTCATCAAAGTGTTTAAAAATAAATTAGTAGAAAATTACTTGTGATTAAGAAAGAGCTCTGGTCGAAACATCCATTGTCAATGAAGAATATAAATTAAAGGTGATTTCTTTCCATAACAGCTAATAGCAGAGTATTGGCGTGGCATGGCTGACTTACTCTGTCTGGCAGCTGAAAGAGAGGACTGATTTTACGATCGCTTTCAAAATAAACATAAAAGGAAGGAATGTTTTTCAAATCTGACAGCGACCATTAACCATTAAAACGAGAACACAAGACATCGTGTACACAAATGGTTCTAGATTACATTCTCATTGGCATACTGGAACTCCAGCATGAGGAACATTGCTACATAAAATGGGATCCCCTGCCATAATCTGGATTTATGATGAACATGACAAGGAATAACAATCAACATTCCTAAAAACATTGATAAATGTCACATATATCCCTGCTTTATAATAAAAAGGACAGATGTTAAAAGAAACATTTTTTTTATCGCCCCCAAAACGACCAACAGACATACTTTATTCTCTACCAAACTAAAAGGCAGGCACTGGGAGATAAGATCATCATCTGTCAATCAGCCTTGGATGCCAGTGCAACCGAATTTGGCTGAAGGGGACAGAAAAAACGAAAACAAGTGTTGCTGTTTGCTGACAACATTTGGCTCAGAGCGTTTTTCTGTATTGTCAGATTCCCTTTTCATGGATTTAGGATTCAATCTATACTCACAAACACACTTTCCCACACACACACACAACTGTGAAAAGAGAGAAAGTGCTACTGGTCTGTTTGTGTCTTCATGGCTCTGTAGCCACGTGTACAGCCCCTCCTCGTTCTCTGTCCTTTCAGAGGCAGGGACACTCCACACCCTGGAGGACTCTGTGAGCAAGTGAGTGTGTGAGCGTTCGAGGCTTGGGTGCTCAGTCTGTCATGCGGGGCATGTTGTAAGAGTAGTGTACTAAAGGCAGGCCGCGGCTCTGACAGAAACAGGCCCGTCCGCACGCCTGCACCTGCTCCGAACTGTCCGACACGAAGGAATCGCCTTCGTCTCCGTATTCTGACTGGGCGGAAAGCGTCCCGCTGTCAGGCCAGTACCCCTCCGAGCTCAGGCACTGGGGTGCGTTTGCCATCAGGGCGGGGCAGCTGTGAGACTTCACTAAATGTCTACAGGCTGACGAAGAGGAGGAAGTAGATGAGGAAGATGTTCTGATGTGGAGGGCGGCATCGCAGTGTTCGCACATTCCCCCGGTGTCGCCGTGGAGCTTTGTGTACATTCCGCAGTCGTAACCCATATCGCCGGACAACCCCTCGCCATCGTCGGATCCGGCCAAGCCCCCTCCTACCGTTCCTTTGGTAACCCCTTTACCGACCCGCCTGCCGCAACCGCCCCCCCTTCCCCGACCCCTAAGACGAAGCCAGTCGTATCGAAAGGAGGGGCTGAAGCATACGTACAGCACGGGGTTCAGGCAGGCAGAAAGAGGAAAGAATATAAGTGTCACCGATTTGGCCATCTCTGGGCCGCCCACCGCATTACTGGTCCCGGCCAGCAGGGGAGCAAACGAGAAAGCCGCCACTGGACAGAAGAAGATGCAGTTGGTGAAGATAAGCCAGGCTATATGCCGCACAGACCCAGCCTGCTCGGGGTCAGCCAGCTGGGCCCGACCAAGCCTGCAGTATAGTCGTGTATAGACCACTGCGCTCAGCAAGTAGGCAAGTGTATTCATCAACACCAGCGCTACTGTGAACCCCAGGCCTGGGCCGGGACCTCCAGAAAACGGTAGGCAGAGGGGAGAGCCCATAGCTGATCCATGATACAGACTGAGGCAGGCGGCTGCAACGGATACCAGTCCCAGCAGGAGCGCGGCGATACCGAATCTCCTTCGTCCTTCCCTCCTCTCACCGCTGGACCTCAAAGCCCCCGCCTTTCCCATCAAAGTCCTCACGGCCAGGCAGCGCTCCACGGCAGCTAAAGTCAGCAGCAACACGGCCCACTCTGAGGAAAACACAGCGAGGAAGCCCACCATCTGACATCCTGCACCTGTTTCCCACCACACCCCGTATTCTGCAAAGGACCCCCAGGTGGCAGCATCCAGGAGCGTCAGCGATGCCACATAAACTCCTGTAAGCAAGTTCGCAGAGGCCAGGAGAGCAACCAGGAGGTGAGCTGGGGATAGACGGGAGGTGCGTGAAGAAAAGGTGGCTACGAGGACCAGGCAGTTGAAGAGCAGAGCCACCAGGCAGATAAACCACACGGTCAATCTGATCATCCAGCTACCCAACAAGTGTTGACAGGGTTTAAATGCCCCCGGAAGACAAAAACAAAGAAAAATAGCGTAGGAAGTTAATTCAATAATTTAGGCACAATGCTAATTACATAATGAAACAAAATAAGACAGAAACAAATGAGAGTGTATTTACCCGGTGAGGGTGAGCACTGCATAACCAGAGGAATCCTTTCCATCTCTTCCTCACCACCTAACACATATAGATATATATGCACGTCAACTATGTGAAACATTACGCCATGCACAAACACGCACACACAGCCAAACCACCTCATTCAATCACACGATGTTCTAACCAGACGCAACACATCAACATCCAGTGACGAGCAATATTTCTGCACAAAGTAAAAGCAAAACGGCTGCATGATGCATCAAAACCACAGTCAATCAATTTTAAAGCGTGGCCAAGTTCTCGATTTTACGCTCATTAGCTGTGCAGCTATTGTAAATGTTAACAAACAACACATAGAGTGGTTTGGATCTATACCAATTACGTAATAATTGTTTTTTTTTCTTTTTGATAACCCCTTGAAAGATTATGAAATATGAAATGTTCTCAACTTCCATAATCAATCTCTCTTTGGCTCATCCATGTCTGATGTTTAATGCACACTAGGAGCAGGGTTTTGGTCTGATGAAATCTCACTGTGGGAAGGAGACAATGCCGAAATAGAAACCACACAACCGAGAATACATAGGGTTGCCTGTTACAGCTGGTTAGGCCAGACGCTCAGCATTTATGGCTTGCCACTTTGTTGTGTTGTGCCTAGTCAGGATGCACGCTGAGCTCATTACAGTAAAAATTACTGAGCAAAGTCATACCGAATGCATTTCTCCTCTCATCATCCTCAGCAGGCTTGATCACACTGTCACACGCTACAAAAGCACAACACTGGTAGGCATACGGAACCGTTATAGACCTGCGGAAACAGAGCCAAAATGACTGAATCGAAACAGATACAGGAAAGCAAGTCTTACTTGATACATTTTTTTTATTTATGAAGGTTTCAATCAGAGAAAACGTCAAGGTCTCTCGGATTTCTTAAGTACAAAGTGTGATGGAAGGGGGGGGGGTTGTGCCATTATTCATACAAACTAAACTGGGACAAGAGAGCAACCGCAAGGAGCCGTAATCAGTCACGGCTCATAAGTAAAGCTGTGAAGAGCTCTAACCTGAGCTTAGGCAGACTCTTAGCCATCAGGCCGTTCCTCAGTTCCACGTTTCCACTCAGTTTGAGCTGGTTCAGTGCACTCAGTCCTGCTGTGGGAACGCTGGCTAGGGAGTTCAGACTTAGATCCCTAATGACACGATGGAAAAAAGCCAATTATATGCACGTACACACACACAAGCAAGCAAGCAAGCCCCGTATGGCTTTATTGGTTCATGTGAGGTGCTCAAACTGCACCTAAATACTTCATTAATTTAAATGATTAAACAGCAAATAAAAATGTATTAGTTTAAACCATTAAATTAAAATCACATTCAAATATATATGTTTTTTTGAAATGGTTGTTAATTCATGTATTAGATGCGCTACAGTGTTGTTAGACTGAAGACTCACAGGTTGGTGAGAGCGTTGAGTGAAAGAAATGCATCTCTGTGGATGAACTTGATCTGGTTTCTGCTCAGGTCTCTGTAGAGTGGTGAAAACAAACACATACACAGGATAAACATAATCTATACTGTACAGATGTCTCTGGGTAAGGATGCAGAATTTAGGGCAAGTCTCAGGTGAGTGCAACAGCTATAAACCATAGAGAGAACAGGATAACATGACAAATAATGTATTACTATTGAACATTGATTTTACCATGGGTAAGTAAAAACTCAGCGAAGGCAGAATACCGAACAATTTATTTTTATTTTTCATTTTCCTAATTATTTTGCCAATTTTCCCACCATTGCACAAGTAATGCTGCGTTTACACCAAACGCGGTAGAGGCGTGAAGCGCGAGTGATTTCAATGTTAAGTCAATGTGAAGAAGCATTGACGCGTGTCTGGAGGTTCCGCGAAGCGGAAGACGCGTTTCCGCCTCATTTGCACGTCTAGCTCGAGCGAAAGGCGCGAATTGAGCGCTGTGCGCGGTACGCACGAATGGTGCTTTTGTGCATTTTGTGTTTGACGCGAATTGCCGGCTGACGCCTGTGTTGAAAAATTCTAACTTTGCCGGAATTTCGCGCCGCGTTAACCAATCAGGAGCCTGCTTGCTCCTGTGTAGGCAGCCCCGCCCGGAGTCCCTCATTCAACCTGAAGAAATGCTTGATATTGTCAGTAAGCAGTCACCCGGAGCTATACGACACAAGTTCTTATTTCTATAGAGAAAGGAATAAAAAGGACCTCGCTTCGAAGAGTGTCAGTGAGGACATCGGGCAACCTGGTAAGTTGTAAAAGACATTTCACTTTTGAGTCACGTGACGTTTATCGACCTGCGCTGTTTATTTTCGCCCTATAGTAAGGTTACCAAATACAAACCGGTAACTCTCTCAACATCAGTCATCTTGATAACAGACAACCGCATAGCACTTGCCCCTCCCACAAGAAGCGGATTTTGCCTCTGACGCGCGTCAAATGCTTGTTTTCCACGCGTCTACTCCGCTCTACACGCGCGAATGCATTCAAACTGTTCAAGCGGCAAACTAGGCACAGTAGACGCGAATTACTTTTTTACTATATTTATGTCACATTATTTAACAATTAAATTTTTAACATTTCAGAAGACATTATAGGACCTTTTTACACCGGGTCACTTCTCTGATCGGAAAGCTGATTTGTTAAAACTGTTCCATGTACATTCGACCACATAAATTAATCTTGGCTAAACCGATATTAATCTGATCTTCTATTCCCGTAAAATGCAAATTACCGTATTTTCCACACTATAAGGCGTACCGAATTATAAGGCGCACCTTCATTTAATCACCTATTTTAGAACTGTTTTCATATATAGGGCGCACCGGATTATAGAAGATACTGCAGTCAAACATTTGACTGAGTTTGCTACTAGATGGACATCTAGATCTACTAGATGGAGCTGGGCAAAAGGGAATGTTAACAAAACAGTCAGATAAAGTCAAACTTTATTAAGCATTCTGACAACTCTGTTCACTCCTATGGTAACGTTGTTTAAATGTTAATGTGCATATTAACAATATCTCACAGCCTTGCTCAAAACGTGGACGGGAACTTTTCCCTAATTCAGTAAACACGTAGTTTTTACACGTAGTAAAAGAAAGGACAGTACCTGTGTTAACACATATTTTCACATATAAAAATGCAGCGCTTGATCCATATATAAGGCGCACCAGATTATAAGGCGCACTGTCGTTTTTTTGAGAAAATTAAAGGCTTTTAAGTGTGCCTTATAGTGCGGAAAACACGGTACCTAATCATTACTTTGCCTTAAGAAACTTGCAACAACTTATATAGCACTGTATGTTAAGCAGCGTACACGCGCCTGCGTGCACGGTTAACCACGAGCAAAGGGAGAGAGATGGCAGCAAGATTGACAGGACATGACAGAGGATACAGCTGTCTAACAAAAAGCTTATTGTTAATAAACAATTTATTTCTTGTTTAATATAAGCGTGTTTGTCATTGTAGGACTTTACTGGTTTTAGGAAGTTTTTATTACATACTGCTGATGCTCTTCGTCATTCTATGACATGAGATGAAGAGCTACAGTAAAGTCTCTGTTGTCTGTGCTTGTGCATTCATCAGAAAAAATACCCAACGCCGCTGCCGTGTCTTTCTCATAGGCTGCATGGTGTTCAGGATGTCTTGATTTTAAACGATAAATGAAACTTGTAGTGCTGCATGTTTTCGCGTCTTTCTCACACACTTTAAAATGTTTTTACCAACATGTTTGCTGCATTCGCGAGTCTCTCATTCTCCGCTGGTTACTATTTGATTGCATCATCAAAGACCTCATTATTCTGTAAAATTTATTCTGCCTTTTCACTTGTTCGGCCAAACACCGAAAATTAAATTTTTTTTGCTACTTTCGGCAAAATAATTTAATTTGCCGATCATTCGGTGCATCCCTAATCAAAATATCTTTTTTTGTGATTATCAATAAAAATTCATAAAAGTTTAGAACAACATGAGGATGAGAAAATGATGACAAAATGTACATTTTTGGGTAAACTATTGCTTTAAAACCTTCTTAACAATTGCCTAAGCTTATGGCTTCTTTAAAACATCTTAAACACCTATAGACAACTTTTTCAAAAAAGCAACTATTTGAAAAATACTTAGTAAATGATTGAAGTATCATTTGTTAATATTATTGACAAAATATGATTACATACAAAACAAAACTGTATAAATGTCCTTTAGGCAACAATTTCAATAGACATTTTCGTTTCAAATCATTCAGCCATTCTGGCTTTTACTTCTCACCTAATAAAATATTCTCACATCAATATTTCATGACTAATCATTTATTTAGTAAGTGCTGTAATAAGCGTTTTGTATTAAGCAGGCTAACGTACATTCATGTGGTCAATATTTAACAAAAATTACTTTCAAGGTCATACAAAACCATTCTGTCTAGGTTTATTTTATGATTATGACTAGCTGTCTATGACATTGACTGAATGTAAATGTGATACTTACAGCACTCTGAGGCTGGTCATGCCCTGAAAGGTGCCTCTGTCTATCTGCTCAATTTGGTTATGCTGTAGACTTCTGCAAAAGCAGACAATAAACAAAAACATTCATGCACCAAACTTTATTTGACTAAATCACGTCTGAACATCAAAATAAGATTGCATGGCCCTGCAACTCACATGTCTTGCAATCTAATGCAGCCCTGGAAGGATGGCAGGTCTTGGATTTCATTATAGGACAGATCTCTGTCGGAGAACACAAAACATGCTGAGAAACAGAGCTTATGAGGAACAGATGAAGTTTAGACAGGAACTAGAGGATCTGTGATGTGTTAAAGCAGTCAGTCTTCTGTCGCGCTCTCCTTTGGGAGGTCATTAGACATCACTTTAAAGCTTCCCCCCGCAGCTGTGCCTCTGTTGGGCCACGGGCCTGCGATGTGGATGATGTTTGACTGACACACCCTGTGTTTGCGCGTGATGGTGTGCGCGAAGCGAAAGAAAACTGTTTGGTTGTGACTGACATGTCGAGCGTATGTTTGTAGCCTAACTGACAGCTCAGCCTTGAAGGCTTTTCTGTGACCGTGTGAGCGTTCTGAGTGACGGCTAACCTTTGTGTGTTTAGGGACTTGTGACTGATGTTTAATTACGGACAGCTTGAGGCTGGCACATCACTGGGTGCTCATGGACATGTGACTGACATGTGTTGGGAACTGTTATGTCACCGTTTGATAGGTTTGTGTGTTTGATTACAAAGTAGCGGTTAGTTAAGTAAATTCTGAGTGTAGTAGACATAAGTGGAACTGTATTGTGTGGCACGTTCAGGTTTAACTTACAGTGTGCGTAATACCGTCAGGTCCTCACACAGGTCTGCTGGTATGCTCCTGATTTTAGTTCCTGTTAAAGTCCTGAAAAAATATGAAAGAAAATGTTTTTATATAAGCTATTTTGGAATTGATTGTCATTTCAGGACGTACTGTTGTTTCATAAACTGTTCATCAGCGATTGAATGATGATTTGATTATAACTGACACTGTACTTTGTGTTGAACTCACAGACTCTCTAGATTTACTGTTCCAGTCAGGCTGGGGAAATTCTGCATCATACTGGCACCACGCAGCATTCTGAAATATATGACATAACATAAAACTCTGTCATCATTTCCTTGATCAACTTCACTTTTATCTTTTGTGGTACCCCAAAAAATGGTTTAACAGAATGAGCTTTCATACAAAGGGGACACTCAAGCTACAAAAAAAGCATTTTGTTTATAATACCAGGGTTTTCATTCTAAGCCAGATGTCAAATTCCATGACTTTTCCATAACTTTTACTGACTAAAAAGCTGAATTTCCATGACCTAGAATGCAAGGAAAAAATCTTAAAAGCAGCCATGTTTCTATCACCATGATTTTATGCGCATTTTGAAGTATCGCATATAAAACCAGTGATAGAAAAGCCAAATTTTGATTAAAAATGTGCAAAAAAATGAGGTAGGTTTTCAATTTTTATGCAAATAATGGGAGATGGAAACGCATTTGCCAAATTAATTATGACTTGCCGAACATTAAACCCATGGGACTGCCCGTCTAGCTTGTTACACTGTTGTTGTCTTTACCATATATGGGGCTTGACGTCATCGCAATGTTTTTTTGATCTTGGCCCACTTCCATTCGGAAGTTCCAGCTAGCACTGGGGTTAGATTACTATGAATTACTATAGTCCTTTTAATACCGTTTACTGTAGAACATTTCCTATAGTATGGTTCAAAAACACTATAGTATTTACTAGAGTACTTTTACTACATTTTTCTGTGGTAATTTTACTATAATATACTATAGTATTTTTTAATTTGGGATTCCTTACTATCAAAAATGGTTTGCTCCCTAGTGGCCAGTCAGACAAAAAAGCTAAGTTGTTCATGAAAGCAGGACAACTCATTTCCTACCCTAAAGAAAAACAGGAGATGTAATGTTATACTCTTTCCTTATGACTCTTGGACGTGTCAAAAAAATAAACGAAAAAAATAACATGTTCCCTTATAAGGAAATAATCTGTGGATGAATGTTTGTTGGGAATTGTGCTGATGCTGCCTTGTTTTTTTTAGATCTTCAGGCGTTATGACATTTAAAGTCTCCGACAAAGTCTGTAGTCCCATTTAGCAACTGCCCATTTAAAGACCCTTTAAAGCTCTAAAAAGTCGGGTATTACTGGTGTGTTTTATGTCATATGTTAACCCAAGATCTTAAGTTTAAGCAAAACCCAGTCAAAAAATAAAAAACAACGACTTGGGGACCATGGAAACGGAAGTGCTAAAATGCTAAACTAGCTTCCGGGCTTTGCCTACATAAATACGACATCCCTGTGGCACTAATTTTAGTCCCTTCATGCTCATCAACTTGCAATCACTTAAAGCAACTTTATTTAAAAGGGAATGTCATGCAAACTTCCAGGTTGGCCTACAAAAATATGTCAACCCTGCGGCACTCTAACAACACACAAAGCGTCTGAAACAACACGATGAAAAAATTGTATAGAAAAATTACATTTTAATAAATGGAAGCTAAAATTCCACAATATTCCGAGAAAATATAAATTTCAATGTCCGGAATAGACCTTAGGGCTGTCACAATGATTAAATAATCGTTTGTTTTACCTCATGATTTCAGATCACCGCAATGATTGCATTTCTCTCTAAAAAACACAAGGGAGCTGCAGCACCTGTATAAACGAAACAGTATCTAATGGCGCTCCTTGACTGACAGTGCAACGCGATACATTGCAAAGCCATTTAATACAATGGAAAAAACGCATTTAAAGAAATGCTGCAAAACTTACAAAACATACATTTCTAAAACAGCAATTTCAAATTTAGGGATTTGTTTTTCAGTTTTTGAAAAGATATATTCATTAAATAATTACTTTTAAATAAGTGTTATGTGTATTGATATTTACTGCCAGGTAAACCTTGCAAAAGATTTAATTTAAATAATCACAACAATGTGTGAAAATTATTTCATGAACTAACAAAAAAAAAAATCAATGAGAATTAAACATCGAAGCCCTAAAACAGGCAATTAATTGTCTTAATCTTCACAATTTATAAGACAATTAACCGTCAGCCAAATTTCATAATTGTGACAGCCCTAATAGACCTTTTAAAATTCCACGATATTCCAGAAATTCCATGACCTGTGGGGACCGTGTAATACATATCGTTATTACACGGCGCTATGGAATGCTTGATTCTGATTGGTCAGTTGAGACATTTGCAGGTTCGTTCTTTTCAAATAATAACCGCTTCAAAATAATAACGCATAGCCGGACTACTTGCACGAGTAAAATCGCTCCGCGCCAATAAAGATCAATAAAGATTACTGTCTGTCTGGCGCCATCTTGTGACAAACACTCGACAACCACGACAAGACACAGACAGCTTACTGAGACTGAACTTGACAAAATAGAGCATGACAGCTACGAAGCCAACACACAAAAAAATACAGAATGGGCATTAAAACTTCTCAAAGACTGGCTAAAAGAGAAAAAATGGAGACAGTATGAAGCAGAGGATCTTAATAAGGTATTACGATCATTTTATGCATCTGTGCAAAGTTTCGCGGAAGGATAAAAATGTTAATTTAAAACAAATATGCCAATAAAATGTTTCAAATTCATATTCATGTCCAGTTTTTTTCTTATGTGGCAAGTAGCCGTGTAATAAGCGGGATAATGTAGAGGCAGCCGGTAGTTATTGGGAAATAAGCCCCTTCAGTGTGATACAAGACCCTCCGCTTCGCGTCGGGTCCTGATCACACTGTCGGGGCTTATTTCCCAATAACTACCGGCTGCCTCTACATTATCCCTTACTTAAAATGTATAGACCCTTTTACTGTTTGTATACAATGATGACGTGGCAGCGTATGCGCGCGCATTTTGGCAACGGAAGCATAACAAGAATCAGCAGTGAAGCAACACAGACAGAGAAAGTTATTTTAAAAAGTATGTATATATGTACATTCATGTAAAAGTATATATGTATATTAGAATATTATATTAGTGCAACCAAACACAACAACCAGACATTTTGAGGCTGGGAAACTGTTTTAATAAACTTTCTGAGTTGCTTACACGTTAGAACCAATGGGGAATAACACCACTTCTGTTGCCTAAATGCGAGCGCAGGCTATTTGATCACGTGGGCTGTAAAAGGGTCTATGATATTCACTGATAATATTCCCCTCTGTTTTCTCCTAGTCAGCATATTTAAATAGGGCATGGCACATCTGATTGACACATTAATGGTGTTTAGCATGAATGATGTCAAACCTGTAGCAATTCACATGCCATATTTAAATCTGAATGCGAGCGTATGGTTTTAAGAAGCCTCATAGTTCATAAGACATATTAACAACTTTTATGATACTTTCAGAGCTTTAATGCCTTCCTTTGTCCCCGTTTACTTACATTGTATAGAAAACAATAAAAAACTTTCAATTTCAGGTGAACTATTCCTTTAAAGTGTAATAACATGCTGGAGGTAAACACACCGCTGTACTGTAAGTGACTGACATGTTAAAGCTTAGTAATTAGCTTAGTTCAAGAACATAATGGTTTTGCTTACAAAGAGTGCAGGTCTGACAGGTTTTGGAAAGCAGTAGTTCCCACGAAGGAGAGTGGGTTGTCGAATAGATGGCTGTGGAGACAGAAACAATAGATCGGATGTTTATAGCCAATAGAAAATTACAAGATTTTCATGTTTGTGTGTTCAATGATGAGGGAGGGTCAGGGTTTGCTTACATTGTACGTAGCAGTGGATTCCTACGAAAGGCTCCCTCGGGGATGGATGCAATGTTATTGCTGTGAAATCCACTGGCAAACAGGGAGGAAAGAAAATTATTCGGAAATCAGAAAGTAGCTCGGTGAGATAGGCAACCTGAAGTATTCTCCCTCAGGATTTAACGCTGGCTTACATTACTGCTCACGTTAAACAGTTCTACATCTCAACACTAGATGGCCTCTTGGTACAAGTGATTTGTTTTAATTCACCGCATATGAATGGAAAGCTCTGTGTCTGGATTACAAGACACAATGGTGAGAAAAGGACCCATACCTGTTAGTGACTTGTAGAAAGACTGCAAATCAGTTTGTAACTTTTTTGTGAGCTCTGTGTTTAGAAATCACCATTTTAAAACAATGATTCACATCAATAACTAACCCCAAAATGAATGGCCGAAGGGGAAACTATATGGCAGTGACTATAAATGAGCGCATGTGCGTGTTAGTAGATACTCACAGTTCTTTCAGCTTTGGAAGGTTCTGAATGGCCTCTGGGAAGGTCTTCAGATTGTTGAAGTTTAGATCCCTAAAAGGACACAGAGTAGACAAAATTTATTCATATTAGGCTAAAACGTCCCTTGTGTGAGCTTAGCTACACTCGAGCAAAACCACTTTACTTCCCTTAATACAACAAAATGTTATTGTCCTTGGTTATACCAGAATAATGTTTCATTCCTAAGGGGGCCATCTCTGTTTTATAACTCCACTTTTAAACAAAAAGTCTAATCATTGAATCTATTTAGAAATCTCAGGAAGGACAACTGATTTTCTGGTTTATTGTTTGCCTCAACCGCCACACGATACAGCTTGGCATTATAATACCCCTCTACCCAAATGCCCCTGTCCCGCTCTCCTCCCCAGGGGCACAGGACGTTGGCGTGCCCTCATCCTGTCCTAATTATGGTCGGAGTAAGTAAATAAAGTAGAGTCAGCGATGGCTATCTGCCTTCCCCTTCCCCTCGTCTCTTCCTCCCTGACGCGGTGGATGCTTGCTAAACGAACTGTGGTAAGTGGAGAGAAAGAATGAAGGCAATAAGGTAAAGCCGAGGGTCTTAAAAAGACTCTTTGTTCGTTATCGGTATACAGTAAATGCTGATTAACTGAGTTCAAGCGAATCGGTAATGACCCATTACAGTTGCCTGACTCAATAAAGGCTGATCTCTACCCGAATTATAATACTTAAAACATGTGGTCTATCAGTGCCTGAATCCAATAAACCTTAATAATACAGACATTCAATCCATTAACTTTAAGCAACTGGCAAACATTCAATGTGTCAAAGAGGGACCGAGTCGAGTTTACATAGAGTTACAAACTGTTTAAAATGGAGCTAAATAATACAGACATTGGAGTTCTGGGATTAAACATCAAAACTTTGGGGGTCTCTTGCCCATGCACATTTTTAGCTTAAGTGTGCAATTTTATGTTTTATACTGTACCAGTATTCAAATACAGTACGGTCTATTATTTGTGCTCCTAGGACTTGCAGAAGAGGGCGCTAGCACAGCAGATACTGACATCCAGAATCACCACTGTACTTGTGCCCACAAAGAATTGATTCAGAGTGGGAAAGTTTCCATATTATCTTGTAATTCGCTATTTAACAGGCATGAAATGAGCTAAAGATTGCTAAAACAAATGCAAGACTCATGCTATTGATGTTAGATCCACTGCATCAGTTGTAAATGTACCGTTACATTCTGTTTAATGACAGGAAGTGTGATTTTACATGTGTATATGTGTGAAGGAAAACTCACAATGTCTCTAGATTGTCGAGTCCATTAAAGCAGTTCTTCCCAATTTCCTGGATCCGATTATTGTGTAGATGCCTGAATGACATGGACAAATACGAATACATATTATCACTTTAAAGGGGATATATCATAATGTTAAAATTGGGTCCCCAGTGCTTCCCTCAACTGAAATCGATCAACCCAGTATCATAGTTTTGGTAACCATTCTCTGCAAGCATGTGAAAAAATAGGTAATTGGAATTTGTCTCCCCTTATGATGTCAGAAGGGGATAATACCGGCCCTTAATCTGCACTGTCTAACCACAGCACTACCATTTAGTGCAGAGATCAGCTCATTTGCATTTTAAAGGACACACCCAAAACGGCACATTTTTGCTCACCCCTACAAAGCGGCAATTTTAACATGCTATATAAATTATCTATATGGTATTTAAGCTAAAACTTCACATATGTACTCTGGGGACACCAAAGATTTATTTGACATCTTTAAAAAGTCTTGGAAAATGTCCCCTTTAAATAGCATCATGCATCCTGTTCTTGTGTGCAAATACAATCATTTTATTAAGCAAAAAGATATCATGCATTTGTGATCCATCTGAATGTTTTTGTTAGCTATTGAGTGAGTTCATAACTACATGCAACAACAGAACAATTGTGGATTGTAGTGAATACATCCGACAGGTATAAAATGTGTAAACTCATATGATCTATTCAGAACTAACCGACCAATCCATTACTTTTAAGATGACACAGGATGTCTATTTTTCCGAAATGTTCCAGTCACTGACAGATGCACTTCAACACCAACGCAAACATTTTGTATCTCTGAACGGATAACTCATCAGCCGCCCGCATGAGCACTTTGCCGCACAGGTTTGTGTGTTTGTTCAGCCTACTTAACAGATTAATTGGCCTCTACTCCTTAAACAAATATTTTCCATCAGCAGGAATGTAATTGGTAAATCAGACCCACAGCGAAGCTTCCAGAAGAGAGGCTTATAGCCTCTGTGTGACTTTGCAAGACACAAGGGTCCATTTTGCTTCCCCTGTTTCCGTCTCCAAAATCCTCCATGCACACCACTGTTTACCTGTGTGTGTACTTAACCATGTGCAAGTTTATATCCATGACGGTTTTATGAGCAGGCAAGAACCGCAGTTAGTGTAGCGCATTGATCGATTTAACTGATGTGTGGTAAAAAGCAACAGGGTGGGGTACGTTTATCAATGTGATGAATTCCTCTAGTGTGTGTAACCTCATTTACTCGAGTTCAAAACAGCACTGAATATTTCTATAAAACTTGTATGGCACTCACAACACGACCAAGCTGGAGAGGTTGGCGAAGGCGTTGTCTGGTATCCGTGCGATCCGGTTGAGAGCCAGCGTCAGGGCCTGCAGGTTGCTCTGGTGCTTCAGGGGGCCGACGGGGACCTCTGTCAGGCTGTTGTCATCCAGCCAAAGATGCCTGAGCTGTTGGAGACCCTCGAAACTGTCCTCAGGCACAGACGTAATGTGGTTAGCGTCCAACCGCCTGCGGAGAAAATACAACGAGATTGACTAAACATGCGTGAGCTGCATGATGACGTGTTACAGAGCGTAGACAGACAAGTGAGAGATTGAGCTGAAAACGCTTGTCCTTATCAAAACACAACCTTCAACATGCACGCCACCAGGAAGTGAGCGCATAATAGCGGGGTGTCAAGTAGGCGCTAAAACATCAGTTAGCACTCAGACTCCAAGCACAGTGCTGGTAAAGAAACACAAGCCTTTTCCATGATCTCACTACACTGGCCTCTCTTTTCAAACAGCCCAGGTGGGAGCCCTGGACTCACTCAGGCGCCCCTTCACTGGGATTAGGAGAGAATGGGACCACACGTTGCAGGTCCCCCGAGGGCTCGTGACCGAGGCTAACGGTGCTGTGTCAAATACTGTAGATACTTCAGAGATATGATATATAGTATCTATATATTTCTCAACCAATGTTTGTTTGTCTAAGAGAGACATGTAATGATAAGCCAATGGAGGTAAAGGGATAGTTTACCCAAAAATTAAAATTACGTTATTATGTACTCACCCTCAACCTATTTGACTTTTTTATTATGTTGAACACGAAAGATTATATTTTAATCATAGATGGTAAACACAGAGTTGACAGAACCCATTGACTTCCATAGTATTTGTTTATCCTACTATAATAGTCAGTTAATGGGTACTGTCAAGTGTGTGCTTACCCACATTTATTAAAATATCTTATTTTGTGTTCAACAGAATAAAAAAACTCATACAGGTCGAGGGTGAGTAAATAACGACAGAATTTGTGTTATTCCTTTATGTTTTCTCACTATTGAAGAGTTAACTTGTCAATTTAAAGGAAACAATTCCCTGCCAATGCCGAGTATTTCCAGCTTTTCGCAATACCGCTATTATCCACCAGGTGGATATTCCGCAACTTATACAACCTGGAAGTATTGCCCTAGGGCAAACAGCTGTATGTCTGTGTATGTTTTAAGAATCGCTCTGAATCTGATCTCTATCAAAAGTCCTTCACAAAAATGGAATTATCTCAGCTTTTTGCTCAAAATTTGGTGAAATATATATATATAAAACACTGGCGGGAAAAGAGTTAACAAAGATTTTCACTTGAACCTTGGTCAGTTTCTATAGGTCAAGAGACTATAGTATAACATATATGCTGTGTTGGATACTTGTACATTTGTGGAGATTGACAGTCTGATTGTTGTCGGTAAAAAAGCAATGAGAACTTTTTCTTTTTATGTTTGACAGAAGAGATTCGAACAGGTTTGGAAAAATGTAAGCATAAATAAATGGCATCTATTATTAAGGCACTGAGATCTAAAATGAGACACTGATTTCTTACCACAGGAGCCAATCAGAAGGAGGAAGGGTTTGATGGGTAATAATGGTGGGGTGGTGACTTCCTGTTTATGAATGGCTGACAGGCTATTCTCTACTCCCCCTCCCCAGAAAATTATATAATTAAAAGCAAAAGTGGGCAAAAACATACACACACTATGTTCCAAAATCTAGTGTGCTGCATTGCTGTCTACTACCTTCATAGTAGCCTCATACGCAGCTACAATTTGCGAATAATTTTGCTATAAACTAATGATACATTTGTGCTATCAAAAGCACAAATCCATAACACAAACACACATATTGTGCAAAACAGAATATTTGAAGAGTTTGGTTGCAAAACACAATAAACACCATTTTTAAAAATAAATTAGTTACCACCAAAATCAGTATTGTATCAGGTCAGTATTAAAAAGTTAATTCTTCATTTTACGCAAAATCCGATATCCGTCGTGTTATTCTGTCATCTTTTCTCCCTAGTTTCCCAAAATGCGTTAAACGCCACTCCTCCTTCTCTGCAGAATGCAATAAATCCGCTCAACCAATCACAGCGCACCATTCCATGCATCGTAAACAACAATGGCGGCGCTTTGAATACACACAGAATCCTAGTTTTTCGCATCTACTTTGTACTTCGTGATCAACAAACAAAAACAAAATAAAAATTTTGATGGCATTGTGGTGGTTTTCTGTGGCGGGGAAGAAACATACACCATAAAAAAATCGAATAATTTACGTAAGAAGCACTCGGGCGAAGCAAAAATGCCGGCTGTTGTTTGTTCTCACACGACAGCATCAAGCTTCTGTCATGCTAACACATTGACCCAACGGGATCTTATGAAAAACTTTCCATTATTTTACTCGAAGAAATCAACGAAAATTAAGCATGACCAAAACAATCAAAAAAAGTTCAGCGACGACGTCCCAAGTATGACAGTTTTTATAATAAATATTTAAAAATCTAATTATAGATTTGAATTTTTAATGTTATTATAACCTAAAGATGCTATAGTTTGTAACAGAAAATAGTGGTTTTCATCTTTCAACTTTCTTGGTTCAGAAAACACATTTTTACAGAAATTAGTCAAAATAATTAGATTTATTGCGTTTTGGAAGCAAACTCTTCGTGGCGGTTTCCCGGACAGGGATTAGACTAGTCCTAGACTAAAACATTTTTAAGAGCTGTCCAAACTGAAAACAACTTGCACTGACATATCTTAAAATACATCAGTGCCCTTTGTTTTGCCTCAAAATGCACACAGGTAATGTTTTTAGTAAGGCATGTTTGTTAAAACCAGATATATTTCCTAATTAATATAAGGCCTAGTCCTGGATTAAGATAATCCCTGTCCGGGAAACCACCCCTTCATTTATAGCACTCACTTTGTCATCTAGGATTTTTTGCACTAACTTTTCCGCAATGAATTATGGGATTGCCTTTATCCATTAAAATATGAAGAGTTTCGTTGCAAAACGAGATAAATCCATTTTTTTTACATTTTTGTCAAAACATGTTTATTATTATGTTATCATGTTATTATTTTGTTTTATGGTCCAACTTAGCTGTATTTTTTAAGTTATGAAGGTTTAAATCAAAACAAAACAACTGCAGTTGCATTGATATTAATTGGAATGCATAACCAAAAAAACGAGATTTCTGAACAATTAAAAAAACAGTGGTTATCTCGTTTTGCAACGAAACTCTTCATATATAGGACATGTGATTACAGGACCACCCTTATGATGCCCACATACTGTAGGCAACTTGCTAGGTTAAGGAACAGTAACACGCACTGAAACAACAAGGCAGGGAGCTTATACAAGCCGGTGTAATGATACTATATGGCTCTAGCAAATGAAAATATAAACACAGCTCATATTTGTTCACAATAGACCTGCCTGGGAGAGTATATATACAGTTTACTTTGAGCTTAGCCTCACTTTTTAAATAAACTTTAACCAACCTGTTCTCCTGACGCTTTATGGGAAAGGAGAACTGAAGACCGCACATTCTCTAAACCACCAATAGCGAGTGAAAACAAGTTTTCTGCATGTGTATACAGTTCTCCTGTTTTTTGTGCGATTCTTCAGGAGAACTTCAGCACTGCGAGGCATTTGTGAAGTAAACTGGGAGATCATCTGAAGTGACGTGTGCTTTGGATATGAACCCTGGCTCACTTGCGGCTTTGGAACAACTCGGAACGTCTAATTTCCAGCTAGACACGGAGCAGTCTACACAAACATCAGCCTCACACAATAGGTATGACGTGGGGACAGTGAAGGAGAAGTCAACTTTAATGAATGAATAGATTGAATGACATGACATGGCGCTCGCAGTTTTATTCGAAAAGGGATGAAATTGTGAATTGACTCTATTCAGGAGTCGACTCAGGTGGCTCTGATCTAGGGAGATATGATCTGTGCGTGCCGCTTGTTTTCAGTTTGCAGATCTGGGCATGCCCACATCAGCCACTGCCAAAGTTGAGCTCACACTTCCAAAGACATATAGATCATATAGTGCAGAGACTGACATTCAAATGACAAATGCTTGGGTGGCACAGAAGACAGCAAGTGAGAGAGAGAGAGAGAGAGAGAGAGAGAGAGAGAGAGAGAGAGAGAGAGAAAGAGAGAGAGAGACTCTTAAAAAGAGATAAATTTTAGATGTAAAACTTGGCCATGAGGGCCGCTGTTATGTTAAACGCATTAGCAGCTCAGAGTATGTTGAGATTTATTACTTTATAGTAATTTATAAAACAAACCAAATAATAGCTTTAACTCTCACGGAAGACTGAAAGATTACTGTTGATGATAAATAATTGCTCTCTGGTCTGTTAACTGGCAAACCACAGAATTGACTTTGAGGTTAGAAGTCACAGATTTTTAACCAGATCATTGCATAGTATGTCACAGAGGTGGCTACTTAAAATTATAGCTGAACATTAGATAATAATTGTGGTTTTGGATATACTACTCTAAGATGCAGGCGTATTTCCAGCGTCGATCCGAAGTATCAACAAACTCTTTAACCAAACCCTTAACTCCTAAAGAGGCCATCAAGCATTTGTGCTAAGAAGGTCTAGTGTTTTCTAAAGGCTTTGTCTCATTCTTTCCCTCCTCAGAAATGTCACTGTAATTAGGAAGTGGAGTTTTTTGGGAGCCTGATTAACACAGCAGAGGAACCTGTGCAGAGAGCCTGTGGGGTGAACACTTTCCCAGAGGACTGCCCTCTCTTTCTTTCTTTCTCTGAGGCTATCCCTCTTCTTTTCTCTTCCTTTTCTTTCATCTTAGGCTTCTCCTCTGACTATATCCCACTCTTTCTCTCATCATCTATGCTGACGGGCAGAAGGCAAGTTGATTGACAGGTCATTCTCTGAGGCTTTATCCGAAGCAGGTGGACTTTGCCAAAACACATTACTTCAGCACCACAGGGAAAAAGAAAGGAAAAACACAGGACATGAGGAGGGGAGAGAGAAAGAGAGAGATCTGGAGAGGTGATAATGGTTGAGAGCTGCTTTTTTAAACATGCATTGTCCCCCAGCAGGAACAGCAACTGGACAAAGACTTATTAACACACAGATTTTGGAAAAAACACAGTAAATGTGTCCGTGATTTGTCTGGGGATCCTTTGATTTTGGTTCATTCACACTGCCAATGATTTTCCCAAATCTGTGTGTGCAATCAAACATATCCTGTAAAGACAAGTGACCTGACGTGTATTGTATTTGTAATGGTGTTCTTGGTGGATTTTGTCCACAGGGTCTTAAGTTTGCTTATTATCTGCAATTTCAGGGTTTCCCGCAGCACATTTCAGTTCAGGCGGCCCGCCTAAGCTTGGAAACCCTACCACCAAAAAAAACCCCTAGGTTGTCAAAAATAAATAAATAAATTGCTGCACAAAAGGCCATCAAGTGCATCTCGGAGAATAGCGCATACACGCTTCACACCGCGAGCGGGGCCGAAATGAGAAAGACGTGGTCCGGACCGTCATGTCTGGAGGATAGCCAGTTGATAAAACACATGTCCGTGAGAACTGTAAGGGGACTTATGTTTTGGGTTTATTTATGCCTGTTATTGTATTAGTCTATAGTTCTTGCAATTTTAAAGTAAGTTAGCTGGTGATTTTGTTGTTTGAGCAACCTGCTAGCTAGGTTTCACGTGCCTGTTGATTCGATATAATTGTTGAACACTCTGCTCACGTTATTTATGTGGATTATTTACATGCTACAGTAGTTACACTCCTTTAAGATAATGTAATTAATAGTGGAAAATAATACATTTTTACAATCTTCGCGTTATCTATCACCATTGCCTGACGTTCAACAACATCTGCTTTAGTTTGTGTTTATTACCCCTTTAGTTTCACTTCATCACGCAGCTATTCCCATTAGAGGTATCTGTTAAAAACATTTAATTCATTAATAATCTAGTATGTGTTCTGTCATACTTTCTTCAAAATTAAGTTTTATTTGAGTGTTTTAAATAAAAATATTAAAATTTTCATCATGACGCATACGCCACGCCCCTTTGATTGCCCCGCCCACTCGCCCAACCCTACCACCTTAACTAACAAATTTTCTGCGGGAAACCCTGAATTTCTTTGTATTTATTTTCATGAACTATTAGTGCATGACGTGCTGTTATATTATGCTAGCAAACGATCTTAGCTTTAGCGTGGATAGAGCTCCCTGATCTCTGCATCATTCCAGTTTGCAGACATTTTTTTTTTGTTGTGAATGTTAATCTGCATTTAAAACCCCTGTGTCAAAGAGATGAACCAAAAGTTCTTGATGCGATAACACATGGATCCCCACTACGACACGCCACTTACAGCAATGTTTCTGCCTTTTGTTCACACAGGACATGTTCCTTAAATAATATGGCAATGTTACCAGCTCCGCTTTACGGGGCCGATGCCAGAAGCAATTATGGGATGTGTTCCCGTTCACACAGAAGGCACACTGGCAATTTTACGGGACTTTTCCTGGATCAACATACTGTGTGAATAAGGTTACTGAGACACAACAAAGGGCACAGCACACGCATAGGATCATCAGTGGCGGTTCTAGCCTTTGTGGTGCCCTGGGAAAACCCCACCGCCACATATTTATAAATAATTCTTTCAAACAAACAATAGGTTTAACTCTTTCCCCGCCATTGACGACTTAACTCATCAATTAAGAAAAAAAAACGCTTCCCTGCTAATGACAAGTTTTTCCGTCAATCCATATTTTCACTATTATCCATCAAGTGGCGCTTTTACCCAACTTGAAGTATTTCCTTCAGGGCAAACAGTTCAAACTCTGTGTATGTCTTGAGGATCGCTCTGAATCTGATCTCTATCAAAAGTCCTTCATAAAAATGCAATTATCTCAGCTTTTTGCTAATTTTTTTTTCTTTTTGAAGAAACCTACCCATATTTGTGAGGTGATAAAAAAGTTACAAATAGGATTAAATGTTTTTTTTTTTAAAGCAAAGGGTCTGTTCTTTTATTTGTATGTTTATATATTTAAAGAAGAACATTTTCTGGAGACATTAAACTTGTGAAAATAATAAAAAATGCTGGAGCTGGCTAGCAACTTTTTTTTCAAAAACGCTGGCGGGAAAGAGTTAAACAAAAAGCACACAAAAAGTCCAAACCTTCCTAACTTACCCTTTTTACGTTTTTTTTTCTAATGAACTATGCTAAGGTAAAATCCATGGTATTAATGCAAATTTTTATGAATGTTAGACTGAGTCCTGGCTATGGTATTACTACAAATTTCCTATGTAAGTTATACTCATGTTCTTATATAATGTTCTCTTCTTTTAAGGGCCATATCCATGTGAGCTGGAAAGACATGTCTGGTTTAAACTGATACCTGTCATCTATCATATTAATTAACTAAATGTCCTACAGTCTCAGAAAAAGTTTTAGAATAACATCTTTATTAGATTCAGGGTTCCAACACCTTAGTTATTAGTTAACTTAACATTCAAGGACCTTTCAAGGACTTTCCAGGTCCAACACCCCTTAAATTCAAGGACTGTTACCTTTAAAGATACATTGTTACAGTTCCCTTTCAAGGGAACTCACGCTGTGACACTTTGGGGACGCCTCCAAAGGTAAGTGCGTCTGAATGTGTATATCAAATTCAACCAATGGTGAGGCTTAACGACAAAGAGAGGGTGACGCGGGAGCCAGGAAATATATATTTTTTTTTCATGTAAAGCTGCTTTGATATAATGCAACATTGTAATAGAAATAAATGTATACATTTTAATAAATGTATATAAGTAAATATGAATATAAAACAATTAATATGTTTATGAATGAATGAAAAAAGGTAATAATGCTTACAAAGACTGCAGGGCATGAAGATTCTTGAGCGCTGCACTGGGAACAGTCTTCAACTGATTATTCTGAAGCATCCTGAAAAATATATATATATATATATACATGTAATGTTAGAGTATGCAGTCTTCAAAACCACTGCGTTTACTTCTCCAGCATGCACCTGTGTGTTAGCACATTACAAAGCATATCAATCATCTTTATTCCTCACAAGCTCCAAAAAATCCTATAATACGCTTTAATATTGATAGAATATGTCTCTGTGTGTATCTGAGTCTGTGTGTGTGTGTGTGTGTGTGTGTATCTGAGTGTGTGTGTGTCTTTTTAAGCTAATCTGAGTACATATCTTGCTTCCTCTCTACACTATCAGCTCTCTTTGGCGTCACTCAAATGGCACAGGCCGCGAGGGCAATTTTTCTTGCTCCGTGCCAGGCCCCAGCGTTTACACCCACACACACACACACACACACACACACACACACACACACACACACACACACACACACACACGTTTCTGAAAACCAGTATAGTCACATACAAACAAACCCAGCCAAGAGACATTCACAAACACATGGCCACAGTAAATTAAAAGTCCCAAATCATCTCCAGCATCTTCACTTTGAAAGCCCTTGGCCTTTGGTCCAAACTCAGTTTCCCTAACTTATTCCCAACCTCACAGACGATCTCTGGATGAGCCTGTGTAAGAGCGCCACAGGGACGAGGACAGGAAGAGGGAAAATAAGCTTTATGTAAAACGTGGCTGAATGGACCAGACAGCTGATAAGCTGCATTTGAATTGGCTCACAGACACCTGAAGACCTAAACCCGAGAGAGAGAGAGAGAGAGAGATAATACATCATAATAAAAAGTGCTCCATCAGAGTCTGACAGACTTGTTGATCCAGTAGCAGCCAAATTTTTGTTAGTTACACAACAAACCACTTCAAAACTCAACAAAATGCACACAGCAGGATCTACTGCTCTCTCACTGCGATCGACAATAATTCCTCACTAGGTGAAAAAGTAAGCTTGTATGAAATAGAGGTGGTTGTGTGTGTGTGTGTGTGTGTGTGTGTTTGTAATACTTACAGGACTTTAAGCTGATGGAGGCCAGACAGAGCCTCAGGGTGGATAAAAGCAAGGTCATTACCAGCTAAACGTCTACAAAGAAAGAGAAAGAGAGAGTTACTTAAATTCAGTTAGGTTGCAAAAAGCCTTTATGTATTGTAATGGGGAGCTGGGAAAAGAGGATTGAAAAGCTTTGAGTGGAAAGCATCTAAAAAAAAAACATTGTGAAAAGGACACTTCTGACATCAAATTTGGATTTAATGAGCATTTGGAGCCATTGCAAAATCCCTATATACACACTTTTATGACCACACACCCCACAGTACAGCAATGCGCCAACCTGAAAACCTTTCCCAACCTACTAGGATTGTGGCGACAATCAGGCATATCGCCAATAGCGATGGCTTGTTTGCCAACTATCTTGTTTGATTATGCTATAATTATAATTATCATCATAGTTTCACATTAACACTCCTGCATAACCTGCACTTGCGACACCATTACGTGAGTGAGCTTGTAATGCGCTTGCGCTCTGATATTTTCTTGCACCTGAGCTTATAAAGCACGCGAGAGAGGTTGTTATGCGTGCAGGGGTTTGAAACCAGTGAGTGAGTTGTTCCTCGTTTACTGGCGTGCAAGTAATTTACAGCACGCCAAGCCATCGATGACGCGCTTGGATTAATTGCATCTTTAAGATGGTTGCGGTCGTGACATTGTTGCTTGCTGCTTTTAGAGTAAAGCAGCTTCTGTTTTTTGCCCACCAATCCAGTGGCTTGTCATTGATAAATGAGTAAACATAAATAAATAAATAAATAAGGAAACTATTGCCCCAGCCTCTGATACTGTTGTGTATTGGGATCTCACGGGCTGACAATGGGGCGATCTCACTATAAAGAATATCACCCCAACACTATAACTTACTATAACAGATTGTCTAATGAACTTTTGATTTTTTTAACATTATTGTTTATACATATAACTATTAAACAATTGTGTCTTTTATAAATGCTGTTGCTTTAAAAACCAACTTTTTTAGTTAATGATCTGTAAGAATGAGGCTTTATTAGTGCTGTTCATTGATTTGAGTAACTTTTTTGACATTTGTGTATAAAGTGTTTCAATGCTACAATATATGGTGTAAAAACGTCTGAGTGCTGCCCTCTTCAGGTTGAACAGTGGCTACTGCAGTTGAATTTTCCTATTGGATGTTGCTGTACCGCATGACGTAAGCATGTTAAAGCTCACCACACCCTTGTTACAATCTCACCTAACCCTTAGTACGAGCTCAGTTTGTTCCCTCTGTCTCCGTTCGGATCCGCCCACTGTTCTTGCATTTTTCAAATATTACCAGTGAGTGGAGTTAGGTGGAGTTTTAAAGGATTAGTCCATTTTCTTAAAAAGAAAAAATCCATGTCATCCAAAATGTTGATGTCTTTCTTTGTTCAGTCAAAAAGATGTTTTATGAGGAAAACATTCCAGGATTTTTCTCATTTTAATGGACTTTAATGGACCCCAACACTTAACAGTTTTAATGCAGTTTAAAATTGCTGTTTCAAAGTACTCTAAATCAGTGGTTCCCAAACTTTTTCAGCGTGCGGCCCCCCTTGTGTACGGTGCATTCCCCCAAAGTAAATTTGTGACAAAAAACTGTTCTAAAACTCAACATTTTAATAAAAAAACCATTAAATTATACAAAAAGTAGTGCTTTTGGTTAGTAGCCTTATTTTTTTTAGGTTTCATTACATAGAATTCATGATAAATTAATGTACTTCATAAAATGTCATAAAACTGGGGCCCCCCTGGCACCATCTCGTGGCCCCGGCCCCCCAGTTTGAAAACCACTGCTCTAAATGTTCGCAAACGAGGCATAAGGGTCTTATCTAGAGAAACGATTGTCATTTTTGGCAAGAAAAATAAAAAATATGCATATTAAACCACAAATTCTTCCTCTGGCTGTGCGACGCCCCAGTGCGACCTCACGTAATTGCGTAATGACGTGGAAAGGTCACGTGTTACATATATGAAACGCACCTTTGCGGACCATTTTAAACAACAAACTGACAAAAACCTTAGTATCATTCCACATACAACAACGTCGGAACGGTCCTCTTTCTCCACACTTGTAAACACTGCGGCGTAGTTTCGCGTACATCATCCGTGACATCTTGACGTGATGACGTATTACATGAGGGCACGTCACACGACCGGCGAAAGACGAGAAGTTGTGGTTTAAAAGTGCATATTTTTATTTTTATTGCCAAAAATGACAATTGTTCTGCTAGATAAGACCCTTATGCCTCGTTTGGGATCGTTTAGAGTCCTTTGAAACTGCAATAAAACTGTTAAGTGTTGCAGTGGCGGTTCTGGGGAGGGGCCAGCGGGGGCCAGTGCCCCTGTGACAACAAGCATGGACCCCCTTGTGGCCCCCCTAAATGTGGGGTGTGAAATAAACATTTACAGACCAGTTGAAATGGTCTAGATCCGTCACTGAAGTGTTGGGGTCCATTAAAATGAGAAACAATTCTACAATGTTTTCCTAAAAAAAAACAATTTCTTCTCGACTGAACAAAGAAAGACATTAACAGTTTGGATGACATGGTGGTGAGTAAATTATCTGGATTTAAAAAAAAAAATGGACTAATCCTTTAAGTGTATATTTTGAAAATAAGTGTTTTTAATGGTGCCTGTTCGAGGTCTGGTATAGTACAATACTGTACAGTAGCTGATATGTGCCGTGCTGACAGTAGTGTGGACGATAAGCATTATGATAACTCGTCTCTGCATGCTCTCTGTCTTATTGGCCGGCACAAATACCTCAAAAGTGTCAGAATGTGTTGGCTTCATTGTCAAGTTGATTATACAGACATAATCTTAATTTTAGGCAGGACAACACCCACAACACCTTCTATTCACAGAGTGTCAAGGACACATTACAAGTGCTTATTACACACATCTTCATGAAATACTTGATTCTTATTGGTCAATCACAGCATTCTGCAACCAAATATCTATAAATAATGAACGCTAAACTGCCTTAGATTTACATTTATGCATTTGGCAGACGCTTTTATCCAAACAGTCTTACGGTGCATTCAAGGTATACATTTACAAGGCGTTACAATTACTCATTCTACATTACTAGTATGAGTGTTGCCTGGGAATCTAACCCATAATCTGCTAACCTAATGCTCAATTGAGCTTAAAGACCACATATTACCACTTTCAGACACTTTCAACTCTATGTTTCATGTCTGTATATTTAGTGAGCCATGCAATAACAGACATAATGTAATCAGTCGGTCATTATCACAAAAACCCCTTTTAGAACCATACAAAGCTTCTTTGCTCTTGTCTGGTCAATGCTGGGTATATGTATTATTCAATGTGCTGTGACTGGAGTGCAGTGAGGACTTGTGTCTGTTAAGGTGCGTATGGTAAGGCAGGCAGAGAGTCCACATAACTTCACCAAATCAGGCCTGAGAGATTAACACCAGATTTATCACCCTCTGAAACTGGAGTCTCTGACACTCTTTTAACTCTCTTATCATCTCCTGTTTGCGTTCTGGCTCACGTCTACCAGAAGCAGCAGGCCACAGTGCTGCAGGGTAAGAGAAAGCCTACCGTTCCCTCACAATACAGGAAGTCGTGCACTGAGTGCGTTTATCTAAGATCTTCCTCTACAACTGAGACGTTTATAGCTTCAGGGTGAATTAACTGTCTCTTGGTGGCCCCAGGATACATGAATAATACGCAAATATAATACTTGTTGAATAAACGGCTAAATTGCGAGCATGTGAAATGTCCATCCCCACTATAGCTGAATCTGTCTTTCAGCCTCATGTTACCATAAAATTGGGGGTAGTGGGGGGGCTGAACTTTAGCCCTTTTATTGATATATGGAGGCAGATACCTGATTGTTATCTATCTCTAAAGTTACAGTTGTGTCAACAGCACAACAACACTTCAAAGTGCTTGTGTTTGATAAATGTATCATTGTCTTAGTAACATAAAAATATGTACGTAGGTGATTTTTTGGTTAATTAAGTTACAAGCGTGTTTTATTATCTTGACATCATAAAACTTGAATCTCCTTGACGTAAAGGTTTAAGTAGTTACATTTTTAATAAAGAAAGATTTACTTTCACCAGTTACATTTTAGTTATGTACTGTATAACCATGTGAATGTTTAATCCATGTCGTCTTTCCAATCTACCACTGGAGAACAGATATTTACAATTTTTGTTAAAAATGACAGTAGTATTGGCTAACATGAACTAACAATAAACAATACCTCTCCAGCAATTATGTTAATTTCGGCATTTACTAATACATTTATAAAATCAAGTGACGTTAACATTAATTAATGCATCATAACCTTACATGAATAACTGTTATGACATTAACCTACATTAACAAGATTTATTACACGGCTCTCTGGAATGCTTGATTCTGATTGGTCAGTTGAGACATTTGCAGGTTCGTTCTTTTCAAATAATAACCGCTCCAAATTAATAACGCATAGCCGGACTACTTGCACGAGTAAAATCGTTCCGCGCCAATAAAGATCAATAAAGATTACTGTCTGCTTGGCGCCATCTTGTGACAAACACTGGACAACCACGACAAGACACAGACAGCTTACTGAGACTGAACTTGACAAAATAGAGCATGACAGCTACGAAGCCAACACACACAAAAATACAGAATGGGCATTAAAACTTCTCAAAGACTGGCTAAAAGAGAAAAAATTGAGACAGACAAGTATGAAGCAGCGGATCTTAATAAGGTATTACGATCATTTTATGCATCTGTGCAAAGTTTCGCGGAAGGATAAAAATGTTAATTTAAAACAAATATGCCAATAAAATGTTTAAAATTCATATTCATGTCCAGTTTTTTTCTTATGTGGCAAGTAGCCGTGTAATAAGCGGGATAATGTAGAGGCAGCCGGTAGTTATTGGGAAATAAGCCCCTTCAGTGTGATACAAGACCCTCCGCTTCGCGTCGGGTCCTGATCACACTGTCGGGGCTTATTTCCCAATAACTACCGGCTGCCTCTACATTATCCCTTACTTAATACATGCTGAAAAACGTCTCGGTTACGGATGTAACCCTCGTTCCCTGAAGGAGGGAACGGAGACGTCACGTCGTGACCGACGAATTGGGAGCTCGCTTAGAGAGACCAATCTGCTTCGAATACTACTAAAACGCCAATGAACTTGGCATTGAGATATTTGCATAATGCTGGCGCCGCCCCGCCAGGTGCGTATATAAGGCGCACGTGCAAATAGGGAAATCAGCTTCTGTTCGCTGAGAAAGCCGGAAGGTGACCGGCCTAAACAGCAGGTGGCAGCACCTGTGGCGACGGGACGTGACGTCTCCGTTCCCTCCTTCAGGGAACGAGGGTTACATCCGTAACCGAGACGTTCCCTTTCAGTCGGTCACTACGACGTCACGTCGTGACCGACGAATTGGGAAACCCTACTAAAACGCCACTAGGGGCTGACCTCTTCCAGTGTCTGCATAAAGCCCTCCGGTTCCACTTAAGGATAGGAGAATTAGGTTTTAAGGCAGAAGGCCGGGCACTAGATGTTCCTTTAACCCCACAGTAGTGCCAGCGACTGGGAAGCGCCCTAACTGAGCGGTATAGGGACGCTGCGGAAGCCACCGCCCCGTTAAGGGCTAATGGTGGACGAAAGTCAACCGTAGTTGAGGTATAAATGACAGCCGTGGCTGTGTAAGCAAAGCAGTGCTCTGCTAAGGGAAACGTGGGCTGGTAGGATTAACCCCACGGAAAAATACTCACAAAGGAACCCGTTGGGACACAATGTGGGGCCCTGGCCAAACACGTAGGTTCGTAAGAATACAACTAGTGAAAGGCTGACAGCCAATGCTCCGCAACAAAGGCTGTCAAGGCAGTGGAGAGAGCAAATCAAACCATTACGCATTTTTGCTCTGTTAGCCTTCCATACTAAAACTCAATTTGGAGCTTCAGTCGGAGGCTGCAAGCCGACTTGCGAGTCTGCCCTCTGTGTCCTCCCAGGTGAGGACAGAACACGAGAGGATACAGGCTCGATACGAACATTGTAGAATCTAATGAACGTATTAGGTGTCGCCCAACCAGCAGCTCTACAGATGTCTGTTAGCGAGGAACCACGAGCTAAGCCCAAGATGAGGCAACACTCCGAGTGGAGTGCGCTCTCAAATTAAGGGGCAAGGAATGCCCTGCAAATTGTAAGCTAGGGCGATAGTATCAACTATCCAATGAGACATCCTCTGCTTAGTGACAGCTTTCCCTTTCTGCTGGCCACCATAACAAACAAAGAGCTGGTCTGAGGTCCTGAAGCTTTGCGTGCTGACCACGTAGAATCGCAGTGCGCGTACGGGGCACAACAAAGCCTCGGTTGGGTTTGCCTGCTCCAAAGGCAACGCTTGCAAGCTCACCACCTTATCTCTGAAGGGAGTGGTGGGAACTTTGGGCACGTAGCCTGGTCTGGGTCTCAATGTTACACTCGAGACAGCAGGACCAAACTAAAAGCACGAATCGTCAACAGAGAATGCATGTAAATCTCCTACTCTCTTCATGGAGGCCAATGCTAGCAGGGTCAGAGTTTTCATTGATAAAACTTCAGACTCGCAAACTGCAAAGGCTAAATCGGAGACCTGAAGGCTTCAGCACCATGGACAGGTCTCAGGAAAAAAGAGGGAGGGCGCGAGGGGTTTAGCCTGCGAGCGCCTCTTTAAAATGTAATAATTAAATCATGCTGGCCAACTGATCTGCCGTAGATAAGTGAGTGATAAGCAGAAATAGCGGCGATATCAATTTCAATGGCGGAGGGACAGCCTACCATCTAACCCATGTTAAAGATATAAAAGCATAATGTTAAAGGGCATTCTCTGGGTCCTCGCGTTGCGAAGAGCACCGGGTGACGAAAGGTTTCATTAAGCGCGTAAGCCCGTCTTGTGGACGGTGCTTGAACCGCGTCGATGGTGTTAGATACCGCTTGCGATAAATCACCTAAACCCTACGCGCGCTCAACGACCATACATGGATATCCACAGGTCGGGGCGCGAGTGCCAAATGTGCCCCTTCCTAAGAAAGAGAGTCCTTCCTCAGGGAATCCGCCAGGGAGGGCTGTCGCGAGGAGCATTAACTATGAAAGCCAATTCTTGGTCGTCCAGTACGGACGATTAATAAAAGGCTCTCCTCGTCCTGCCTGACTTTGCACAATGTCTGCGCAATAAAGCTCACTGGAAGAAATGCGTATTTACGCGCCCCCCGCGGCCAGCTGTGTGCCAACGCATCCACGCCGAGACTGCCTCGGTTAGTGAATAAAATAGGCGACAGTGGGTATCGTCCGGCGACGCAAACAGATCTATCCACGCACAACCGAACTTCTTCCAAATAGCTGGCCGTCTGGGGGTGGAGTCGCCATTCGCCGGGGGCGCAGCTCGGGAAGCGCGTCTGTCGCTGTATGTAGCGATCCCGGGAAGTAAATGGCACGAAGGGACCTCAGATGCTTCTGACTCCAAAGGAGGAGATGACGAGCGAGATGCGACAGGTGACGAGAGCGCGAAACCGCCTTAACGGTAAATAACGCAACAGTCGCAATGTTATTGGTGTCGACTAATACATCCTTCCCTCGCATCTCCATAGCGGAGCGTACAAGTCCCAGATATACAGCGCACCGCTCGCGGCAGTTGGGATGCTATGCACACCCCAGAGACTGCAAGCCCGTCATACGTGGCTGAACATCCCGTGCTTAGGGCATCGCATGCTACAGAATGCCAGGAGACCCCCCAGAGGCATATCTTGCTCTCAGAAACGCTGGGTCTACTACGGGGAAATCTAAATGACATGCCGGTGTAGTGTTTACACAATGTATGCCTGTGCCACGCTCTCCTCGAGACTCGATCGTAAAGCCAACTCTGAAGCGGTCTCATATGACGCAGCTCGTGCAGTGTCACAGCTGCGGCATGCTGTCATATGTCCAGGAGCTTCTGAAATTGTTTCAGAGGGACCGCGTACTTCCCTCGAATTAAACCGAGGCAAGTCAGAACTGACTAGTTGCGCACTCTTGTAAAACACGCCAATTAGTTGACCGAGTCTAATTCCATACTGAGAAAAAGGATCCTCTGCACGGGGCAAAGTTGCTCTTTCCCAGTCGACCTGATGACTTAAACGAGCGAGATGCCGAAGCATTAACTCTCTGTGTTCGCGCACGTCTGCCAAGAACGGGCTATTATAAGTCAACGTAAATAAGAGCAGAATGCGAACAACGCTCTCTCTCTGATATCTTAATGCCGTGACTTCATGGAGACACGGAGAGAGAGAGACAGCTCGAATGGTGTACTTAATATTAATATGCCCACCCCACGACGCAGAGCGAAAAAACGGTCTAAGGCGAGGGGAGATGGACACAAAAGTACACGTCTTACAGGTCTAAGGCTGCAACCGATCTGAATATTGAAATACGAGCCTCGGCGTTATCATCCAAGAAAGACCACCTTTGTAGAGCCGGTGCGTAAATCAAATCGATCGTAACCCACCGCGTATTTTGGGTACTATGAGATAAAGGCTGGAAAACCCTATCATCATATCATCATCTCGGTAAGAGGGACCGGCTCGATAATCCTTCGCCAGCAGGACATCGACTTATGCACGCAGTACATGTGCATCGGACACTTTCACTATAGTGAAACGAAAGCCCGAGAATTTTGGGGTTGTGCCGGTAATTGTATTTCGTAACCGAGGCGGATCGTGCGTAAAACTCAACGAAACGGGCTGGGAACTGAAGCCAAGCACCCAGGCACCGTACGAGGAGAATTAACGACACTACCAAGTACCCGCGGTGGGGCAGCGAAGCGAGACAGGTGACTGCCGGTGCGTCTGCTGAGACAGCATAAGCATCACAGTATGTGTGTGTGTGACACTGACCTGAGCCCGCTGAGAGAAACGGTCGTCCGGTCTCCTCAGCTGAGGACGCAGACTCCGATGGGGGTGCTGGTGGTCCGGTCTCCTAAGTGGAGGGCTCGGACTCCTCAGAACACCCGCTGGCGATAGAGGAGAGGTAAGGTGAGCTGGAGTGTGCCCGCTCACGGCTCTCTCGATCCTCTGGAGACCTGGAGAGGGAAGAGGAATGCACTCTGTGTGTGGTTAGTGGGCACCGGCCAAACAGCCGGTGGAACATATGCAAACCAAGAATTTTCCACCCGACCCTCTATCGGGGGAAGGAGCGAATTACCGCCTCCTGAAGAGTGATCCTCTGCCAATCCAGGTCGCCCGCTTACTGGCCACTTAAACTCCCGCTTTCACGGGAAGCAGCTAAGCGGGCGGGGCGAGCTGCTGACGACCGGTTCCCCCGCGCTGCCGAGATGGGGTCCGAGGAGGGGAACGGAGGTGGTCGCCGCAGGACGCCGACGGCGAGAGGCAGACTGAGGAACCGGCGTGGTGGTTTTTCCCAAGGGCAGCTCTCCTTCGCCGGGGCATGACCTCATAGATCGCCTCAGTCTGCGCAGCGGAGCTGTACGACTCCACGGCCTCGCCGAGAGGCCGGTCTGTGAGACAGGAGCATTCAAGAAGTTGTTCTCGCCTGCGTCCGTCAGCCAGACACAGCCAAAAGTGGCGATCTTGAACCACTGTCGTGAACATCGCACGACTGAGGGTCGCGGCCTCCCTCGTAAATCCTTGGTGAACCCGTAGCAACGTTATTGCGTGCAGGGCTGAAGCCGCCTCTCCGCATGCCTGCCGGACAGCGCCCGTAACCGGACGACTGTCTACAAACACGGGAGGGAAGGGTTGGGTGGTCCCTCCAGGAACGCAGCTGCATCGCAACCCCCCGCTCTACTGAAGGGTCCCTGCCCTTAGCGGCTCCATTGGTGAGGGAGATGAGGGGTGAAAGCTGAAGCTGAACGGCCGGATGGCCGCAAACCACGTCAGCTCTTCGTGCCGTCGGGAAGAAAGGCACAGGAGCAGAGGACCGAGAGGCCCGAGCAGCTCCGAAATACCAATCACGTGGGCGGTACGGTTCGGGCGGAGAGGGGTTAACCCCTCCAACTCTACCGTTACCGCCGCTCGAGCGGGCACGGCCGCCATCTCCGGAACGACTCCCTTCGGAGGAAAATTGGACACCCCTCTGATGCTGCAGAAGTGAACGGGACCAGAAGGAGGTCCAATGGATTCGGCAGACATCGTAGAACACGACTCTGCCGTTTCCACCGGAACCTCAACCGGCTGAGGATGAAAGGCCGGTAGGTGGAGGACGCATCCTCCGTCCTCCTCAGCGTAGTGATGCGAAGAGCGTCATGCGAGCGCTTGACAGTCGCACCATGGCGGTGTCAGCACTGCAAAGACGCGGACAGCATTCCCGTAGAAACGTCAGTCGTCTCCGCAATCCAAGAGGGTTATGCTCTCACAGAGAGAACAAAAACTCTCCACGAGCGCAGCCTCAGAGTGCTTGATGCCCAAGCATGAAGACAGCGCTCGTGACCGTAACTGGAACCCTTATACCTCTCACATCCAAGATCGCACGGACGAAAAGCAATCCTGAAAAGGACGCTGATCTCCGAATATACGAGAGAGTGGCTGTCTTTAAAAAGACACAGAGCTCTCACGTATCACTCTCTTAGGGAAATCACTCTTTAGGTGCTCAGCTGATGATGCGCACAGGGAAAGGCAACGCACACACTAAACTCAAAACAAAAAATATGCAGAGCAGTGGAATACTGCGAGCGTCCGCTGTGTTAGTACTGCTTGTCAATCAACTTCAGCAACCGTTCCCAGAAGAGCAGATAGTAGCTTCTCAGTCAGATAAAGCCGGCTTTCGAAGCGAAAAAAAGCTGATTTCCCTATTTGCACGTGCGCCTTATATACGCACCTGGCGGGGCGGCGCCAGCATTATGCAAATATCTCAATGCCAAGTTCATTGGCGTTTTAGTAGTATTCGAAGCAGATTGGTCTCTCTAAGCGAGCTCCCAATTCGTCGGTCACGACGTGACGTCGTAGTGACCGACTGAAAGGGAACTATATTGTTCATTGTTTGTTCAAGTTAGTTAATGCATTTATTTAGTAATGTTAACTAATACAAACTTATTATAAAGTGTTACCCAGATGATATTTACCCACACATTATTTACAATGGTTTTTCTGTAGCGTTGCATTAGCGACACAAAGGTTATAAGTTTGATCCCAGAGCACACATAATAAAATAATGTATAGACTGAATGTACTGTAAGTTGCTTTGGATAAAAGTCTCTGCTTAATGCATAAATGTAAACAACCGGGTTTCTTAAAGGTGACATAGAATGATTGAATGGAGTATTTTTCCTTGTTCTGTGATATGACATGTAGACAACAAAATATTTGGTTGGGTCTGTAAAGCCTTACCGTGGGTTCACACCAGCCGCGTTTGAGGCGTCAAATTTGTGTGTACCGTGCCTAGTTCGCAGCTTGAACAGTTTGAGTTTACTCGCTTCATTCGCGCGTGAAATTCTAGTCATCGAGACATTCACACGGAATTTCATGTCACTGGAGGGGCTTTTGCGGCTCCGCTCGCTTCCTTTGATCGCGTCACTACTAGAGCAAGCTCCTGATTGGTTAACATGCCACGTTTTTACGCCAAAGTACAAATTTTCCAACTTGCGCATTTTCCCCGGCAATGCACAATTCGCGGCATTTTTGCAAACTAGACTTGCAAATCCTGTGTACCGCACCGCGCTAGATGCCTCATTCGCGCCTCGAGACCTCCAGACACGTCAACGCGTCTTCACATTGACTTATCATCGAAATCACTCGCGCTTCATGCCTCTACCGCGACGGGTGTGAACACAGCATTAGAAGCTTCCTTAAAACCTCTCTTAGAAAGCTATATTAAAGGAATAGTCTACTCATTTTCAATATTAAAATATGTTATTACCTTAACTAAGAATTGTTGATACATCCATCTGTGTGCGTGCGCGTGGGCGCTGGAGCGCACTGTGGCGCTTGGATGGCATTTGGCTTGGCCCCATTCATTCAATTGTGCCATTTAGAGATAAAGTTAGAAGTAACCAAACACATCAACGTTTGTCCTATTTAAGACGAGTAGTTATACGAGCAAGTTTGGTGGTACAAAATAAAATGTAGCGCTTTTCTAAGCGGATTTAAAAGAGGAACTATATTTTATGGCGTAATAGCACTTTTCAGAGTACTTCGACTCGGCGCAGTAACACCCTCCCTCTCCCATTATGAGAGTGAGAAGGGGAGCGGACTTTTCAGGCAAGTCGAAGTACTCCCAAAAGTGCTATTATCCGTTGAACTTCGCGAACACTGCTGCAATTTAATTCCCGTTGGAGGCGAGAGGCCGGATTTATGCAAATTACTTTGAAGGGAAGGGAACTGAATAAGAGTGGGGGGGGAAATGAGATAATTCTTACGTAACATGTATCCGTTGTTCACATTGGGCCATTTTCTGGCGGATATTTCTAAAGAAGGAATTTCTATGAAACAGAGATGTTCAGAATGTCTAGCACTTTTCGTATGTTTGTGAATGCAGGTAAACTACCGTTATTCAACTAAGACCAGGTAAAAATGTATTTTCATTCTCTGTCCCCTTTAACAGTAAGGTTTCACTGATTATAATTGACATTAGTCCCTTTTACACATACTGTACAGTCTTTACTGGTAAATTGCAGTTAAGAGATCATGTGGGAACATCAGTCTTGCCAATTTATCAGTTATGAACTGGTCTGATGCTATGTGAACAAAGAATAGGATTGCCGGTATCAGGACGGAAAATGCGCTGACAACTTCACGCCAATCATAATATTTTGACATAGATGACGCGTTTGCCTTCCATGCCATTTATGGAAGTTTCTCTCCACATGCTGCTCAAAGTCGACATACGTCAAGTGATAAATTGACCAAATCTCTTCACCAGAGTTGTTTAAAAACAGTTTACCTTCTATTTGCCAAATTGCCCAAGTCTTTTTCGTCTTCAAATGGATTTGAAATGATTATTTAATATGAAATGGTTTATGCTCTCCGTCATTTAAAATAGTCACAGTAAACAGCAGGTTACTTCAAATGATGGCTCAAACATGCGCAGGCGTAGGATATGTGTGCTTGTCAAATATGGTTTACAAACAGTGCACGCGCGGGATATGTGATACATGTCAATGATGGCTATTGCTCACAAACACGTACAAGGGAGGGGTTAGTGTGCCTGTCAATGACAGGCATTAAATTCTGCAGAGGTACCATAACCCATCACTGTTTACAGCACAACACCGATATCACTTTAGAGGAAACTTCCGCTCTCTCACAAGAGCTTAGCTGTATTTTGGTACTGATATGTGAATGTTATATTACTGGTAAAAAGATGTAAAGTCGTTGCGTGTGTGAATAGCACATTGTCGTATTTACTGGTAAAGTTATTCTGGTAAATTTAATTCCTGTTTGGAAGAGGCTATTATTTTCTTTACTTAATGCATATGTATACAGTTAACATATTTATTCAGTGCAATGTAAATTAAAATAGTTTAAACTTGTGCCTTAAACCCTAATTCTTAGATTGATAGGTCTTAAGAGTATTGGTTTAGGTCATGTCTCTCTCTCCCTCTCTTTCTCTAGTACACCCTTAAATACTAGTACAAAAGTATAAGTCTGTGGGTAATTATCTTGTAGCATATAATTGTTTTAATGATTCATTCAAACATAAAGAAAACAAAGAGGGAAAAATAGGGGATAATACAGCCTGAATTAGTACAGTATGCTGAGGAGATGACGGGCTGACTTATCAGTCCACAAAATCATAGGGGCTCAGCTTTTAAGTGTTGAAACATTACCACACACCAAGAGAGGAAAAAAACAGACCTCCACAAAGAATGCTGGGATATCAAAAATAAAAAAGAGGCATGCATATAAGCACACGCTCTTCGACAGAAGACCTGCCCCACTCCAACCACCATCCTAACCCCAAAACACACCAACAACTGCACGCTTGTTTACATCAACACATTTGTTGTGGCGCACCACTGCGGTTGGGTTGGGCTGTGGGAGAGAAAGACGTTCCCCCTGCTCTGTGTCCTTCTCTCTTCATAGCTCTGGTTTGGCCACATCTCAAAGCCACTAGATCTGGCCAGGCTTCCATGGTTAGCTTTTAAAAAACACATGCAAACTCTTACTAGTCAGCTGACAGATCTACTAAGCATCTACTTTATTTGTCTGGAACTGATCTAAGTCTCATTCTGCGGTCAGCGTGTTGCTTTAGTGAGTAACACGGCCACTGTCATACGACCTTCTGAAAGTTTCAGCCAACGCTTGCAGGACGCAAAAATGAAATCTATTTGGAAATGCAGTTATATTTAGATCATAATTGCATTAAGCGAATGCGTTGTTAAAATAATTGCAGTTTTGTTACTTACTTGTTCTCCTACATAGAGCCATTTTAGGGTATTTAGCAACAGTTTAGACAAAACCAGATCCAAAGGCAAACAACCAGAGGAACTAGAGTGGAAAACATTCACTAAAAGTCGATCTGATGACATCTGATGATGACAGATAGACAAAAAGTGATAAAAAGTGCGTCTTTCAATGAAAACATTATCAGACACATTCACAATCTCTTGCATGTACACAGGCAAACACGTTTTTATCTATGTAAATGAAGACTCTCCTAGTTATAAATACCATAACTGAACCCTAACCCACACTCTTAACAGAAAAAAATCTGCATTTTTACAAATCAAAAAAATTAATTATTTACTACATTTTTATAGCTTTTTTGCAAATTAAAACATGCACAAAATGAGGTTTGGCTCACTTTTAGGTAAACATGTGTCCACAAAATATATCAGGAACACACACACACACACACACACACACACACACACAAACTACTTATCAGGCCTAAGACACACCAAGGTAGAGTAGATTAATATTTGACAGCTCTATATCTGGCAATGGGAGGATATGTTTGAAGAGAGAGGTGTGTGGTTATGACAGACGACTGCATTACTCTTCTATTGCCGCCTAAACCGCATTCCCATGTCTCTCTCATACATAAAGTACACACCTAAAAACCTAAATGCAATATATGTGGCTGATTTATATAAAGTTCCATTCAAAACATTGAAAAGTTAATGTCTTTACCTTCATGATTAATGGTCATTTTATTAAGGATCAGGATTGCATGCTCAAATAAGGTTTTTCTAAGGTCAGTGAGTGTGTTTACATGCAGTTTTACACCGTTTCCTAGACACAATGCGATATGATTTCAGCGATAGGCAATTTATCTGTTCATACTGAATGTGAAAAAGGGGCGTGGTGCGATGCAATCAATAATAAAACACAGCCAATCGGTACAGTTTTTCTCTGTTTGTGCACCCTCTCGCACTGGAGATGAAGAGTGCACACACATACAGAGACGCATACCTCCGCTTTTTATGGCTTTCCTTATGTAACTTGAGAGATTTGTTATATATTTCTGCTATTAATGTCTAATTCGTTTACCTCGTTTTGATGATTAATATTTATAATACGCCGAACTTTCAGAGCTGTCAGCCATGACATCACAGTCCACTGTCATTCAATGCTGTTACTAATCGCCGGATTGCATCGCATCTAGTTATGACAAAAACTGATTAACATGAAAAAGATCCCTTCCCTTTATTATAGAGCTAATTGTTCATCTATTGGGAAAAGTGTTACTCTGATTATCCTTAAACTGATAACGTTTATAACGCGTAAAACAGTTCCTTTATCAGGAAAATGTCATAACCGTCTTGTGCAAAATCTGCTACATTAAAATCCCTTGTTGCATTTACAGGTTCTGTAGACATGAGAAGAGATACAACAGTATAGGGTGATTTTGGCGAAATTAGACTTATGAAGTGTTATTTTTTTTTATAAAAAAAGTAAATGCAAAGCATACAGTTATAAACATCTCTTCATGTACTATTTTGCACATGATTTCAAATGACATCATACAAACCAATTTTGTTGTTTTTTCCACATTTAAAAGGAAAATTTTCATTACCGCAACATGTCCATGACTGGATTTGGGTTCTTTGACATGGAAATATTTATAATTAAAAAATCTAAAAAATAAAAAGCTTCAGTGCATGGTATACTATAAACATTAACAGTAAAGAAACATGTTGCATTTGGTTATCATTGGTAAATGTAGAGACAATAATAAGAAATATAAATGTGTCCAAGACCAATTTTCTCATCCTCCGCAACACTTTTCAACCATTGTTTAAGCCCTCAATGAACTAACATTTTTAAAAAAAATAGTTGGAAGGGACATAATTGACTGTAACACTCAAGGTGGCCACCAGGTAAGCAGTTCTTATTTTTTCTCTCCAGATAAAAGTTGAAATTTTGTTTGTCATAGTACCTAGACAACTTTTTAGCCCTCATTACCGAAACATGAGTGTGTAAATGCATATATTTAATGTAATATTATTTTGCGGTAATGATACTTTTATATAATGATAATCTAAAAAATGTAAATAATTCTATGGGAAATATTTTTTAAAATCTTCTAAAAAAAAGGTTATAGTAAGTTCAGACCTTAATCTTATATGTGCAAAAAAATGGCTTTGAGGGCTTTTTAAAAAATCTAATGCTGGACATTTAAGTCTGGATTTCGTGAGAATCACCCTATAGCTTTTCACAGATTTCCCGCCAGCGTTTTGAATAACTAGGCATGATATAGGTGGCGACGTCACTGCCTGCAAAACCTGACGAATCTCAAAATACCATGTTTTTGCCATAGCCAGTTTATTAATTTGCATGTAAACACACGAAAACAGATTTCTATAAGCAGATTTTCAACAGATATCTGCTTATTTTGTGCATGTAAACACACTCAATGGGAATAATGGAGTAGTTAAAGAAAATATATTTAACACATTATTATAAAATGAGGCTACCTGGGCTGAACTGAACGTATTACCTTTGAAAATAATTTTGTTGTTTTAAATATAAGAAAGATCTCTAAAAACATTTAAATAAGTATAAATTTGTGACATCATTATTAATGGCAAGGTTAAGACTTATTCTTGAAGGTTTCAGTAACCCTGTTGTTTGTATGTTTTGTTATCTCTGTAATTCTTGGATATGGGCTAGCTAAAGTATAATATAATGTTTTGCCGTTGAGTGATTGCCGAATGTGTTTAATAGCAAACTTCAGCTCAGAGACTGAACTCCTGACCCTCAGATTGACCACACCCATTGTGATCACTGAACCATGTGCAACCTGACAAAGAGCATCTGGCACAATACAGTCCTGCACAGGTCCCAGAGTCCCCCACCCTCCCAATCCCAGATACAACACGTTTCTGAAAACTCCTGTTGTCACGGAAACCATTGTTTTGCCTTCCTTCTTCCTGCCATGCATTCCTTCTCACAATGCGTTGAAAAGCAAATTGGTCTTTGACAAAGCGCTAGAGGACTGTTTGGGAATGAGAGCTAAGGAGACTGGATTGGATGAAAGACAGACGAGAATAAAAAAGCACGCTGCAATCAAATGAATAAGAAGGTAAAAAGCAGGAACAAGTGAACAACAAGAGCAGCCGACTTTGAAAGCTGGTCATCAGTCTGTAAGCACTGGTACCTGATATCACTTAGACAGATGTTATCTGTCCTTCCCGCAGATGGGCAGACACGGGACAAGTGAAACAGGGAAGACAAATACATAGAGAAAGATCAGACACCCATGATGAAGGGCTCAGAATGTTTCTCATCCTCTCGCAGACATACTTTGTTTATAGTGTATAGAAGACAATTACTGCAGCTTTCAGTGTTTATAACAATGTAGAATTAATTCCAGTATTGCTTAATTGTCCAGGGGACATTGAATCACTTTTTGGATACAATTACGACATGTTAACCTAAATGCAACAACAACGCGATTGGAAGTGATTATTGTTCAAGACACCAGACCAACTGTTGGTGATGCAATAAAGTTGTATTTGCTTTACTGCATGTTTGTATATTAGTAATGGCACATCTACCAATAAAAGCTAATACAATAAAGCTGTGATCTTCTAATAACAAAGGCAGGATGAACACCAACCAGAGACTGACAGCGACTTATTACGATGACCGATATATTTACATTTACGCATTTGGCAGATGCTTTTATTTAAAGCAAATTACAGTGCATTACAAACATTTGTTATCAGTATGTGAAATACATGCTCCTTAATTAGCTCCCAATTGTTTTGTCATTTAAAGGATATGTTTATATATACTGTATATAATGCATAATAAATGTTTATGTAGTTTAATCCAATTTCTGTTTGTCTCTTATTTACTATAATTACACTGGTGTAATACACCAAATATTATTTATACACATAACAGCTTCATATTAGCCAATTGGCTTGTTTTATCGTTATTAAATCACAGCTATTGACCAATCAAAATCAAGGACTGGAACTTACCATTTAATAATAATCATTTAAGAATGTAAAATGACCAAATATTACAAAATACAGCTTCAAAAGTATTAAACAAAATGAATTGGCCAAGCAAGCACAGCAGTATTTTTTCAAATAATCATGGAGATGCTCTCCTCATGATGGTTTATTTAAAAAACAAACTCAGGCATTCAGAAGATAAAAAGTGCATGAGAGAAAAATGGAAAAAGGAAGAAGAGAAATCATCCTCACAGTTCCTCCAGATAGGGCAGGTTTCTGAAGACATTTGCAGGCAGCTCAGTGATGTTGTTCATACTGAGGTCTCTATGGAAACAAAAAAACACGGTCACAGTCAGTGGTTTAGCACCATTCTCTATAGGTTAACAACATATGCATGCACAGTGACATGTAATAAGGGTCATACCAACTTGTATGGCAAAGATAAAGGAGTTTAACACAGTTAAAAAAAAAACTGTTTGTATGTTTAGATGCTAATAAAAAACTCCCTAGACAGAGAAAAAGACAAAGTTGACAAACAAATGTACCTCAAAATCTTGACATGAGGGAATTTGAATGGGATCTCAATCCCACCTACCACAGCTGATGTTCATGCTTTACAAGTTCAAACAGAGATCTGTGTGTCTGAGACAACCGATAAGGTCTGAATCCAGATCACTTAGTGAGATCTAGCTGCATGAAACAATAATAGAAAGCCAATCTAAATGAAAGTGTATTTGATCTAACCTAATCAGTGCTGCTATATGATAGCACACAATGATGATGTACCTCTGTTGTCATGCAAGAATGACATCAGGGGCTTACAAATGTTTACTTGAGAGATGAGAGTATGTAAAAATATACTAGCAAACAAGAGTCCCACGATAAACAACATTTCAACCCACAGCTATTTTACTCATTTAAATTCTCATTTCCAATCATCCTCTGAAAACTCTCCTGCTTTGCATCATCTCCAGAAATACCATTTTAACAGTACTATGCTTGTGAAAATCCATCTTAAGTCATTGTTTTGTGATTTATTATTTTATACATAAAATCAACTTACACAATGTAAAGAACATTCTGTGAAAATATTACCTTGATATATTTAATATTAACTGAGTACATAGATTTAATCAATGTGGAATTAATGTTTGAAAATCAAACTTTGATGCTCTTAATCCCATAATTAGATTATGAGACTTTAGCCTGGATTTTACAGGCAGGGTCACATATCAAAGAATTACTATTTAGAATCATAGAATCAACATGATACCAAATTTGCAGTTTAAACACTGCAGTAAATGGTTAAGTAGGCCTAGATTCACGAAAGGCCAATAAGCAAGGACAATTCTGAAAAAATAGTTAAAAAAAAGGCAACACTTTAAAGTAAGGATGTATTTGTTAATTAATTAAAGCTCTCATATGACACGCTGTTTCTGCGTATCTGAAATAATTCTTGAGTACCTATGGAGTATTAATAAATCCTTCATAGTCTTTAGTTTGATCAGATTTATAAAAGACAGATCAGCTATATCGATTGTTTCCGAAAAAGCACAGAAACATCCACGAGTTACGAGCTGCGGGAGGAGCGAGTCATGAGCAAGCAAGACTGGATACGACACTGGAAAATGTATGATTCACTACATGTTCGTGTCATTTATACAATATGCACTTACGCGCCGATTTCCAACATAACACAGAAGTCTTACTTACCGCCTGCAACTCATGACCCAGTTGGGACTTTTCAACGAAATCCAGCATTAAACAAACACATACGCAAAGCTACCCCGGATAAACAAACAACTATATCCATTATTTCTATAATGTTGGCTTAATTCTCCTTACATCCAAAAACTTTCTTGCCATTGTTGAGTCTTGATATAAAACAAAGCTGTCGCGTCAAGTTATGCATGTGACTTCTAGCGTCCTTGGTTCTCGCTCTCCCGCTGATTGATTTGTGGGCGTGCTTTTGAGGGGGAAGTGCCCATAAAATAAGTAATGCGTAAGGTCTACCCATGCTAGGTAAGATGTACCCAATGTTCGAAAAAAAAACTTTCAGAAACTTATACGAACCCTGGCAAAGTGCATTCGGCACAGAAATAATCTGTAACACGTCCAACTGCTTTTTTGACACTTTGCCTATGTTAAGCATGAGGAATCCAACTCTTAAACTGTGTTAATAAGTCAGAATACATAAAAATACCATTGACCCCCCCCCCCCCATTGCATTAGCTAACATGAACTACGACAGGACAATATTTATACAGCATTTATTAATCTTTGTTCATGTTTTTATTAATACATACATAAATTAATGCACCATGAACTAACATGATGCTGTATAACTGTATTGACATCAACTAACATGAACAAAAATTAACAACTGCTGAAAAATGTTTTATTATATTAGTTAATGCATTTTACTTATTCATCAATCCAACCTCTATGCTGCTGCTTCTTCTAGTTTATGTACTGTAGGGTCACTGGAAGTGCTGGAGTCCATCCCAGCAAATCTTAGGCCAAATGCTAAATTGCAAATGAAAGGCAACACAACTCTGTTTGGTGCCACACAATGAAATGAGAAACTTTACCTTTAAGAGCACAGTCTGAATGTTGCAACCTAATGTGAGTGCCAAAATAAACACACAGCATGAAACAGGCCTAACTTTCTCATTTTGTCCTCAAGCACCATAGCTTTAGTGGTGATACCAAAATGATGAAATAAAATGTCACTACAGTATAATTCTCCATACTTAGAACTACAAGTTTTTTTATTCTCATTTCCTATCATATTCGTATAAAACTATCTCTGTCCCTCCTTCTATCCCTAAGGCTTCTAAGCTCTAAGCAGAGAAAGAGAGACAGAGAGAAACAGAGGGGGGGGGGGGCTGTCAAGGAGACAGAGAGATAGCATGTAGCAGCATGACAAAAATGCAGGCAGTACACAAAATGTTTTCCTCTGTCTCTATTTTCTCATTTGGGCTAAAAGGTGAAGTGTGTGGGCAGCCAGAAAAGCAAATGGTAGATATGTATCGAAAGAGGTCAGAACAGACCAAAACACCCGCTGTTAAAAACGACACAACACACTCCCAGAGAGGAAGCGAGCAACTGTGCATGTAAATCACAATAAATGTGTTATCATATTACATACTTGTTATACGTTTTAGTGTTGTTTATTTATTCAGCCGTATTCCAGCCAGCATAGTGTGTGTGTGTTCTATCTTTGTTCTGGAAGAGACGGACTAAAGCCGGGCAGGGTTTTCAGCTAGCCCCGAGATCTTGATTAGGAATCCATTTTGTGTGGCTTCAAAAGCCGGGCCGCACACAGTAGACGTGATGACGGGGTCTGACAGAGCCCAACAAACATGCGACAATAGCTAATGAGGCACTCAGGTCCCCACCCCCTCAAAAAAAAGAGGAAAACCAGAGGCCGACATCTTGGATTTCAGTGCATCGGTCTTGAAAGCGTATATTTGAGCATGAGGGCCTCTGGCCATGCTGTGTATCAGATTACCCCATCACACACATATGACCACTGAAAGGGGTCTCCTTATCCCCCTTGCAGCTATGACCTTCCATCACTGTGCTATCTTTTTTTTTGATCCACAGGTTACCTGCCCTATCCAATTTCCCTTTAGGCTGATTTGAATGGCCCATCTACAAGCAGTGCACTTACTTATTCTCATCTCATTCCTTATCATTCTCTCTCTTCCCCTCCTCCCTCTCTCTGCGGAGCGCCCCTGGGCCCCTATTTGTGCAGCGGTCCCGGTGGTCCTCTGGATACATTATGTATTGCTGACAGTCCTGTTTCCCCGTACATACACATTCAGTCCTCTACGCCCGCAGTCTTTCGCCCTACTGCAAACTCTCTCAGTGTTTTGGCTGAGGTGCAGGATGAGAGAGAGGAAGACTATGTGTGTGTGTGTGGGTTCGGGTCTGTGAATGTGATCTCTATCCTTCAGTAGAAGGTTTTCTCATTAGGGGCCGAACTGCAGTGACAAAGACGGGGACGGAGACAGAGGCCTACTGAAGCCATTGCTGTAGGAAACTCAATAGTATAGGGCTGATAACGTGTGAGTGTGTGTGTTTGTGTCTACACAAGACCAGTTCTACCACATTTATGTTTGAATAAAGCATAATTATTAACTGTATGCATTTTGCTCTTGAAGGTACACTGTTTCACTATAAATGTGGAACTTTCCAATGGGTGCCATTTTTAAAATTGCACAATAAAGCATAGGAAATAAAGAGTAGGGCATTATATGACAGTGAGCAACTGTAATCTCATTTGTGGAAATAAGATAAACCATGCCTGTTGTGACACACCTCAACAATTTTATGGCTCCACAAGTAAGATTCAGTAATGAGTCACATAAAACATTCTTGTTTTTTATTACAACCAAAATCACAACCTCTGAATCAAAATGCTCATACTACATAAAATTAAAACATACAGTTCTTTAAGGGGTGCTATAGTCTTGGTTTAGCACTACTTATTGTTCTACTGAAGTGCCTTATAGGTGCTCTGTAGCACTAAAAATGGTTCCCCCATGATTACGAGCTGTTAGTACTATTTAGCACAATTTTTAAAGTGTACTAACCAACAGCACTACATTGTATCATTTAAAGTCCCTGTAAACACCACAGCATATTTTTTATTTTATTGTCAAAAATGAAAAACGTTTCGCTAGATAAGACCCTTATGCCTCGTTTGGGATCGTTTATAGTCTTTTGGAACTCCGTTGAAAAAAACTGTTACGTGTTGAGTTAAGTGTTGTCACACCACAGCAAAATGCGTTACAGAGCTCAGGCAACCAAATTTGAATGATGGAAAAAACGGCAAGTAAATAAAATAAGTTATCAAAATCATGGAAAAATAGGTAGCATTTTCTGCTCACAATCACTGGGGGCGTGTCCTCTGTCGGTGCTGAAACCACGCCGAGGGGCAACCTTCCGATCTCTCTGATGAATCCAATACGGAAGTGATTTAAACTGCAATTCATCGACTGGCCGCTAGAGGCTGGCTCCAAAAGGGAGTCAATTTCCATAGACCGCCATGTTTAAATGGCAAACTTTACAGTAGAAAATAATGTGTTTACAGCCTGGTACAAAAAGTGCTTTTGGTCTGTATAGCTATTTTTGCCCTTCATGACAACTGTCAGGGGGTTGACTTTTTTTGTAACTCATCCGTTTAAATTATATTAAGCCTTACAATTCTGCATAATTAAGGGCGTGGCCACTTGAGTGACGGATAAACAGCCACTGCAGTTACTAGAGTCGAGGCGGGCGTGTTTCAGCAACCAGTCACCTCAGCTTCACCCATGTCCCGCCTCTTTACCCATGTTCGGATATCCGCGAGTGATGCGCGGTGAAGCGTCGCCAAGAAGGCGAAGGAAGACACCGCCTACTTTAAGCTTCAAAAACGATCTTCAGAAACCTTTGGGTGATGTCACGGACACTACGTCCATCTTTTTTTACAGTCTATGGCCTCCTCACAGGAAAGCTGCCGTCTCTCTTAAAGGGATAGTTGAAAATTCAATCATCATTTACTCACTCTCATGTTGTTACAAACCTGAATGAATTTTGTTGTTTTGATGAACACAAAAAGAGGTTTTGAGAAATGTTTGAAACCAAACCGTTCGTGGACCCCATGTATTTCTTTTCTTTCATAGTATTTTTTTTCTTCCTACCATGGAAGTGAATGGGGTCAACGAACTATCTTCCTTCGTGTTTATCAAAACAAAGAAATTTATGTGGGTTTTTACCAACATGAAAGTGAGTAAATGATGACAGAATTTTCATTTTTTGGGTGAACCATCCCTTTAACTTTTATGCCGGGGCCATGCGCTTGTGTCTCAAGTGCGTCATTGAGCCACCGTTTTAACCAAACCAAAATAATCCTGAACACAGAATGATAAAAATCTGTTTAACGAACTAACTCTGAAATTCAGTACTTTTTGGCATGTTTCAGCAAACTTTTTTAGCATTCATAATGCATTTAGTAACAATTTTCAAAATTGACTTTACAGAGACTTTAATATGTTTTGTTAAATTTGAAAAGTTTAAAATAGTCATGATGAATTTGTTTTGTTTTTTTGGAGGGGGGGGGGGGGTACTGGGGTGACCTAATGTAGTCAGTTTGATTCAAATTCAATATTTTTTGCTTGAAATTAAATTACTTAAAGGGCCCCTATAGGTATTCAGCAATATAAAAATAGTCTCTGGTATCCCCAAAATGTGACGGTAAAGCTTCAGCTCAAAATACACCACAAATCTTTCATTATACGATGTTGAACATTTGTGGCTGCAATGAAAAACGTGCTGTTTCTGTAAGTGTTTCTTTAAATGCAAAGAAATCTTCTGTTCCCCTCCCCGTATGCAAAGTAGGAGGTAGAGCGTGTGCACATGTGCTTTAGACTACATCAAAACATGTGTCTCTGGCAGAAGGTTGAACTACGCGCTCATAAGGCAGATTCTGTAAGCGGTTATGGTTGGGGAGTAATCAATGTGACATCACATTGCTAGGGGATCCAAAACTGTGTGTTTTGTGTGAATGTTGCTGTTTAAAAGAGATTACACAAAGAAGAATAGATGGATTTGTATAGTAACAGGATGTTTCTGTACACACTGGCGACTCATTTTCTGCTAGAAAAACATTTAAAAGTGCATTTTTTAGGTTAGGGGGGCTTTAAGTTAAGCACACAAAGCATGTTTAGGTCATCTTATAAAACTTTCCATAAGATCAACACAAAACCTAATCTGTCTGTGAAAAATAAAACTGCATTAGTGAAAGCCCCTATCAGGGATTAGCAAGAAGAAATCCTGCAACATGCTCAAACAGTTAAAGATTTTAGTTTGTATGGCGGATACAATGCAGCATTGTCATTACATTGGTAACCCCAGAAACACAAATAAGGACCACCCTAAGCGCTACAGATGGAGTGTGACTGAATGAAAAATACATACTACAGACATGGAAGGAAGAAGGAAAGCATTATATTTGGAGAACGCAGGCAAATATCAAGTCTCAACAGAGCACTGCAGACTAACAGTAAGACTAACAGAACCAAATAAAATCAGAAGTATGAAAGAAATCTGTCCTGTATACTAGAGGTAGACCGACTAATCTGCAACGATAGTTCATTGGTAGGATTGGGTACTGGCAAAAAAATCTGAGTGCGTCCATTGCTTCATATCATTATCAAGTAATTAATTTGCTAAAAAGTTGCTGTATTAGCAGAGAAACAACAGCAGGAACCTAAGTTTGTCTTCAAGGCTGACAGGACAATAATATTAGTAGTACCTCAAAAAGTTACACAAAAATACACGCTGATAAATCCAACCCAAATGTTAAAGGTCATGATTATTACAATCGATTTGCATTAGTTTATTTCCAGTTGGTTACTTTTATCCATATTTTAAGTTAATAACGAGAGAAAGCACACTATATGCTGTAGGGCTGGGAAAATCAATTAATCGTTTTGTTTTACATGTGCGATTAAAAATCGATTCGCAAAGGCCACAAATCGATTTTTTCCCCTCATATTTATTTCCGCAAACATTGAATGTAAGATTAACGTTAATCTAATTCTTAGTCTTCTCTACTAGATGTCACTGTCTAGGGCTGTAGCTATCGATTATTTTTTGTAATCGAGTAATCTAGCACTGAATCGATCGATTAATCGAGTAATTGGATAAAAATTTTGTGTGTGTTTTTAAACAACCAAAACCAATAATGCATAACGAAAATGACGTGGCTGTAAAATTTGGCTTTTATTTCTAAAAAAAAAACAGAGGTATTGACATTTGGCCCAAAAAATAAGCCTATTTATTTCAATTTTTACCCATTTAGTGTTTATAAGTGCCAGTGCCAACAATTAAGCAATTTAATTATTAATATGCACAGCAGGTTTCATGCTGTAATCTAGCCCTGACATCAAAGTAAATATCTGGTTTATGTACATTTCTACACCTGCAGCATTTACCATTAGGCTACTAACAAATAATATATCATTTCTGGGGTGAACCTTTTTGTTATGGTATGTGTGTGTGTTTGTGTGTGTGTGTGTGTGTGTGTGTTTTTTTTTGTGTTTGTGTGTGTGTGTTTGTGTGTGTGTGTTTGTGTGTGTGTGTGTTTGTGTGTGTGTTTGTGTGTGTGTGTTTGTGTGTGTGTGATTGTGTCCACTAGGGCTGCAGCTATCGATTCTTTTTGTAATTGATTAATCTAGCACTGAATTGATCGATTAATCGAGTAATCGGATAAATACTTTTGTGTGTTTTTAAACAACCAAAACAAATAATGCATAACGAAAATGTAAATCGAGTAACTCGATGAATCGTTTCAGCCCTAGTGTCCACGTGCACGTATGTTTGTGTGTGCACGCGTGCTGTGCGTAAGGAAGAGTGAAACCCCAGTCAGACCAGTTGCTTCATTGCAGTTTGGTACGGCAGAAAATACATACATTCATTTTCAATAGAACGCTGCATTTGGTTTGCATCACTTGCATTGCGGTGCATTTTAGGTTAAGAATCCGTTTGAAAAATCACAACATCACGTCCCGGTGTATACAGTGAATGCATGCTGAAATTATTGTTGCGTGGCTACATAAAAGTTTAAGCATATGTGATGCATTGCGCGATTGGTCTGACTTGCGTGAGAGAGACGAGGGTGCATGCGTGTGTGTGTGTAAAGGGATTCTTTTTTAAGACTATACTCTCTTGCAATTGAACGTGAATACGTTTACTACCTAAAAACATCAAAGCTAAACATCATATCTAGTCAAACCCAACATCATCGCTACAAATACAGTATGGGATTAAAATCAGCAAACATCAATATGCTTAGGCGGCTACAGCTACGTTACCTTGTTTCAACGACGCTTGGTGAAACAGCATGGAGTGAATGTTGTCGGTTCAGATACTTAATGTAATGTAATGATAAGAATGTAAAGATTCTCTGCCGTTTATGGACATCTCCGCCACCGCACCAAATATATTCAAAATGTATCACGCGCTATGATGTGCATCCTGAACATTGAACAACGGTCTGTGTGAATCAGATCCATGCGCATATATTGCGCATCATAGGAATTTAACGAGGCTTCGAGGCAGAATTTTTGCCTCGAGGAATTTTTTGAATCAAGTTAATCGAGTAACTCGATGAATCGTTTCAGCCCTATCACTGTCTTTTTGCCTTGCGCAATGTTACCAAGGAATGAGAGGCGAGCCTGTCATTCATTTATTCAGTCTATATTCTAATACAATACAATACAATACGATACGATACGATATAATATAATATAATATAATATAATATAATATAATATAATATAATAATATTCTATATAATCTATATTCATTGAGTCGAGAATCGAGTATAAAAATCAGCCCAAAATCGGAATCGAAAATCAAACCGAGAATCGAAATAGAATCGATTTGATAGCTTGTGAATCGAAATCAAATCGATCTGGAACATTTGAATCGATACCCAGCCCTAATATGCTGTTGTCAGCTACGTTAACATATCCAACAAATCAAAATCTGATTAGGGGCCAAGCACCGAAGGTGCTGAGGCACCTATTGGAACTGTCAGTATTATTAGGGGTCAAGCACCGAAGGTGCTGAGACACCTATTGTTTCTGTTAGTATTATTATTAGGGGCCAAGCACCTATGGTGCTGTGGCACCTATTGTTTCTGTTAGTATTATTAGGGGTCAAGCACCGAAGGTGCTGTGACACCTATTGGAATTGTTAGTATTATTATTATTATTCTGCGTCTTCTTCTTCTTCTTAGCCATAGGCGTCTATGGCAGCCCTATGAACCGTCCATAGGAAAATGATAAAATTTGGCACAGTTGTAGTGGTGGTCCTAAAAAGTCAAGTGACCAAAAATGGGGTCTCTAGCACTAACTCTATAGCGCCACCAGCAGTGCAAAAATTCAATGTTCAAATGGTTATAACTGCTGATCCGCTTGATCTATGAAAATTCTACTTAGTACACGTGATTGCTCTCCTCATGCTTGTTGTTTTTAATACCTTACAGTAAAACTCCACCCATTACAGTAGTGGCCATTTTGAAATGTACAGTATTCCATTTATTCGCTACTCCTCCTTCAAATTTTGTTCAATTGTTATGAAATTTGGCACAGGTGATCTTTGGAGTGAGCCGCACAGAAATGACTGAACAGAATTTTGATATTTATCTTTGTTCAAAAGTAATAAATGCGCAAACTTAACGAGGTTGACATAAAAATGGTTCTGAAGCTGTAGCTCGGCCATTCTTTGATCAATTGAAATTAAATTTGGTACACTTCATGTGGACCATGAACTTGGGGTTCATGCCAAATTTGGTCACAGCGCCACCTATGGGTCATGAGATATGAAAATAGGCTATTTTTGCCCATAACTTCTGAACTGTTTGTCAGAAAATTATGATCTTGATGTCTATGGATTGCTTACCTCATGCCGCATCTGCCGATGTGTATTATGCCGGGTTTGACCGAACCTCCTGTCCGTCATTTTGAAATTGGTCATAAATTGTTATATCTTTTGAACTATTGGACATATTCGTGCAAAAATAGTTAGGGAGCTTCGGCATTATGTCCTGAAGTTACCTGGGAAGTCAGAGTACAGCGCCACCTAGGGGTTATAAACTATAACAGTTCTTATAGAACTGCTTATATCTTCAGAATACTTTGACTGATATACATTTTCTTTGTGACATTTTATTCACTGGTTTTTGCCGATCGCAACAATACCTTGTTTGGCATTTTCCATCATTCTGTTCATGTGTTATTGTAAAGCATATGGTAAATGATTTTTTCGCTACTCCTTTTACAAATTTTGTTTATTTTATGCCAGGTTCTGCTTGTATAATGTTTGGAGCAATCCGCACAGACGTGACTGAACATATTTTTCTGCTGAATGTCAAATTTTTGAGAAATACCTCTGTAAAGCGGACCATGCCTGTCATGCTGTCCCTTTGTCATATTAAAAAAAAAGACAAAATTTGCCCATGTTGTTCATTATTGTACAAAATGTTCTAAACGAATTCAGTGCCATTTAAGTTATCTGATTGCCCTACACTTTGTATTTCTGTTTATTTTTGCTTTGTTGTGTTATTTCTGCCCTTTCAGTGATTGGCATGTCAATGTTTGCAGCTTTGAAGCCTCTTTTCCACAGCCTTTCAACCCATGATTCCTCAGTGGCGCATGCAGTCAGTGCTGTGCTTTGAGAACCTGAGTTCATGGGTTCAAATCCCATGTGCAGTGTTTTTTTGTCTTAACTTTTTTTCTCACTTAGGTTTTGTGATTTTCATACTATACATTGTATTTCAGTTATTTGTGCTCTCTGTTGTCATTTCTACACTTTTGGTAATTACTGGATATCAATGTTTATAGCTGTAAAGCTGTATTCTATAGCTTGGACACACCAACTCAGTGGTTTAATCAGTTACTCAGTGGCGCATGCGGTTAGTGCTGTGCTTTGGGAACATGAGGTCATGGGTTCGAAACCCAGCTCTTACTTTCACTTATTGAGATTTCCTTTTGTGTTCCCTTTAACACGTTCTTCTCGACCTGTCTGGTTTTCCACACTTGTTATATTTTTGAAATCTTTTCTGTTGTTGCTCCGCACTGCAGTGGTTCTGCTCAGCATTTGCTTTGCTTCGGGTTCGGGCTCTGTATTGCGCGCTTTCTGCGCTTTGCGCATTTGCTGCGTCGTGTGGTTTTTGCTGTGCTTTGGGTGCTCATTGAGCTGAAGGTGCTTGACCCCGCAATTGCTGCTTGCAGCTATATTTAGGGGTCAAGCACCGAAGGTGCTGAGACACCTATTGGAATTGTCAGTATTATTATTATTATTTTTCCGCAATGGGAGTCTATGGCAGCCCTATGAACCGTACATAGGAAAATGATGAAATTTGGCACAGTTGTAGAGGTGGTACTGAAAAGTCAAGTGACCAAACATGGGGTCTCTAGCACTAACTCTATAGCGCCACCAGCAGTGCAAAAATTCAATGTTCAAATGGTTATAACTGGTGATCCGCTTGATCTATGAAAATTCTACTTAGTACACGTGATTGCTCTCCTCATGCTTATTGAATTTGATACTTTACAGTAAAACTCCACCCATTACAGTAGCGGCCATTTTGAAATGTACAGTATTTCGTTTTTTCGCTACTCCTCCTTCAAATGTGGTTCAATTCTTATGAGATTTGGGACAGATGATCTTTGGAGTGAGCCGCACAGAAATGACCGAACAGAATTTTGATATTTATCTTTGTTCAAAAGTAGTAAATGCGCAAATTTAACGAGGTTGACGCAAAAATGGTTCTGAAGCTGTAGCTCAGTCATTCTTTGATCAATTCAAATAAAATTTGGTACACTTCATGTGGACCATGAACTTGGGGTCCATGCCAAATTTGGTGAAAGCGCCACCTATGGGTCATGAGATGATAAAATAGGCTATTTTTGCCCATAACTTCTGAACTGTTTGTCAGAAAATTATGATCTTAATACATTGTATTTCTGTTAGTTCTGCTCTGCACTGTCAGTTCTGCATCTGTGTTGATTGGCATATGTCAATCCTTGCAGCACCTAAGCTGTTTTTTGCTGCCATTTGGGCTGTGTTAACTGAGTTGCGCATCTGGTTAACCAGCTGCCATGAGATCCTGAGGTCATGGGTTCGAATCCCATGTACAGTGATATTTTGTCTTAACTTTTTTCTCACTTAAGTTTATTGATTTTCATACAATACATTGTATTTCAGTTATTTGTGCTCTCTGTTGTCATTTCTGCACTTTTGGTAATTGCTGGATATCAATGTTTACAGCTCTATATCTCTATTCTATAGCTTGGACACACCTAGTCAGTGGTTTAATCATTTACTCAGTGGCATATGCGGTAACTGCTGTGCCTTGGGAACCTGAGTTCATGGGTTCAAACCCATGTGCAGTGGTTTATCTCTTAACTTTTTTTTCTCACTTAAGTTTTGTGATTTCCATACAATACATTGTATTTTAGTTATTTGTGCTCTTTGTTGTCATTTCTGCACTTTTGGTAATTGCTGGATATCAATGTTTACAGCTCTATATCTCTATTCTATAGCTTGGACACACCAACTCAGTGGTTTAACCGTTTACTCAGTGGCGCATGCGTTAACTGCTATGCTTTGGGAACCTGAGCTCATGGGTTCGAATCCCAGCTCTCACTTTCACTTATTGAGATTTCCTTTTGCGTTTCCTTTAACACGTTCTTCTCGACCTGTCTGGTTTTCCACACGTGTTATATTTTTGCCATCTTTACTGTTGTTGCTCCGCACTGCAGTGATCCTGCTCTGCATTTGCTTTGCTTCGGGTTCGGGCTCTGTATTGCGCGCTTTCTGCGCTTTGCACATTTGCTGCGTCGTGTGGTTTTTGCTGTGCTTTGGGTGCTCATTGCGCTGAAGGTGCTTGACCCCGCAATTGCTGCTTGCAGCTATATTTATTATTATTATTTTTCCGCTTCCCCAATGGGAGTCTATGGCAGCCCTATGAACCGTATGTAGGAAAATGATGAAATTTGGCACAGTTGTAGTGGTGGTCATAAATAGTCATTTGGCCAAAAATGGGGTCTCTAGCTGTAACTCTATAGCGCCACCATCATCTCAAAAATTCAATATTCAAATGGTTATAACTTGTGATCCATTAGATCTATGAAAATTCTACTTAGTACACGTGATTGCTCTCCTCATGCTTATTGTTTTTAATACCTTACAGTAAGACTCCACCCATTACAGTATCGGCCATTTTGAAATGTACAGTATTTCGTTTTTTTGCTACTCCTCCTTCAAATTTGGTTCAATTCTTATGAGATTTGGCACATGTGATCTTTGGAGTGAGCCGCATAGAAATGACTGAACAGAATTTTGATATTTTTCTTCATTCAAAAGTAATTAATGCGCGAACTTAACGAGATTGACGCAAAATTGGTTCTGAGGCTGTATCTCGGTCATTCTTTGATCAATCGAGATGACATTTGGTACGCTTCATGTCGACCATGAAATGGGGGTCCATGCCAAATTTGGTGACAGCGCCACCTATGGGTCATGAGATAGGAAAAAATGCTATTTTTGCGCATAACTTCTGAATCGTTTGTCAGAAAATTATGATCTTGGTGTCTACGGATTCCTTGGCTCATGCCGCATCTGCCGATATGTATTATGCCGGGATTGACCGAACCGCCTGTCCGCCATTTTGAAATCTGTGATAAATTGCTATAACTTTTGAAGTATCGGATATATCGGCGCAAAAATCGGTAGGGAGCTTCGGCATGACGTCCTGAGGAAATCAGAGAACAGCGCCACCTAGGGGTATAAACTATAACAGTTCTTACAGAACTGCTTATAACTTCTGAATTCTTTGTATGGCATGTAAGCTCTTTTCTGCTGCCCCTTGAGCTGTGTCTACTGAGTGGCGCATCTGTTAAGTCGTTTGCATAGAGATCCTGAGTTCATGGGTTCGAATCCCACCTGAGCCAGGTGTTAATTTCTTCTATTATAGTTTTGTTCTTTCTCACCTATTCTTTTTGACCTGTCTGTAGTTCACATATGTTCTATTTTTGCCATGTTTTCTGTTGCTGCTCTGCACTGCGGTGGTTCTGCTCTGTCATTGCTACGCTTTGGGTTCTTTGCTGAGCCTTGTGTTCTTGATGCACCTTGGGTGCTCAATGCGCCCTGGGTGATTGATACGTTGTATCTTTCTTGCTGTGCTTTTGGTGCTCATTGCGCTGATGCTGCTTGGCCCCGTATCGCTGCTTGCAGCTATATTTATTAGGGGTCAAGCACCGAAGGTGCTGAGACACCTATTGGAATTGTTAGTATTATTATTATTATTTTTCCCCAATGGGAGTCTATGGCAGCCCTATGAACCGTACGTAGGAAAATGATGAAATTTGGCACAGTTGTAGAGGTGGTCATAAATAGTCATGTGACCAAAAATGGGGTCTTTAGCATTAACTCTATAGCGCCACCAGTAGTCCAAAAATTCAATGTTCAAACTGTTATAATTGGTGAACCATTTGATCTATGAAAATTCTACTTAGTACACGTGATTGCTCTCCTCATGCTTGTTGTTTTTAATACCTTACAGTAAAACTCCACCCATTACAGTAGCTGCCATTTTGAAATGTACAGTATTCCGTTTTTTCGCTACTCCTCCTTCAAATGTGGTTCAATTCTTATGAGATTTGGCACAGATGATCTTTGGAGTAAGCTGCATAGAAATGACCGAACAGAATTTTGATTTTTATCTTTGTTCAAAAATAATAAATGCGCAAACTTAACGAGGTTGACACAAAAATGGTTCTGAAGCTGTAGCTCAGTCATTTTTTGATCAATTGACATGAAATTTTGTACACTTCATGTGGACCATGAACATGGGGTCCATGCCAAATTTGGTGACAGCGCCACCTATGGGTCATGAGATAATAAAATAGGCTATTTTTGCCCATAACTTCTAAACTGTTTGTCAGAAAATTATGATCTTGATGTCTATGGATTGCTTACCTCATGCCGCATCTGTTGATGTGTATTATGCCGGGTTTGACCGAACCGCATGTCCGCCATTTTGCAATTTCACATAATATGTTATATTTTTTTAACTATTGGACATATCCGCACAAAAAATAGAAAGGAGCTTCGACATGATGTCCTGAAGGTACCTGGGAAGTCAGAGTACAGCGCCACCTAGGGGTTATAAACTATAACAGTTCTTATGGAACTGCTTATAACTTTTGAATACTTTGTCTGATATTATATTTTTGCCATCTTTACTCTTGTTGCTCCGCACTGCAGTGGTTCTGCTCTGCATTTGCTTTGCTTCGGGTTCGGGCTCTGTATTGCGGGCTTTCTGCGCTTTGCGCATTTGCTGCGTCGTGCGGTTTTTGCTGTGCTTTGGGTGCTCATTGCGCTGAAGGTGCTTGACCCCGTATCGCTGCTTGCAGCTATATTGGTCATTGTTTCTGTTAGTAAATTTTTCTTCTTCCCCAATGGGAGTCTATGGCAGCCCTATAAACCGTATGTACGAAAATGATGAAATCTGGCACAGTTGTAGTGGTGGTCATAAATAATCATTTGGCCAAAAATGGGGTCTCTAGCCATAACTCTGTAGCGCCACCATCTGCTCAAAAATTCAATGTTCAAATGGTTATAACTGGTGATCCATTGGATCTATGAAAATTCTACTTAGTACACGTGATTGCTCTCATCTCGCTTATTGAATTTGATACTTTACAGTAAGACTCCACCCATTACAGTAGCGGCCATTTTGAAATGTACAGTATTTCGTTTTTTCGCTACTCCTCCTTCAAATTTGGTTAAATTCTTATGAGATTTGGCACATGTGATCTTTGGAGTGAGCCGCATAGAAGTGACTGAACAGAATTTTGATATTTTTCTTTATTCAAAAGTAATTAATGCGTGAACTTAACGAGATTGACGCAAAATTGGTTCTGAGGCTGTATCTCGGTCATTCTTTGATCAATCGAGATGAAAATTGGTACGCTTCATGTCGACCATGAAATGGGGGTCCATGCCAAATTCGGTGACAGCGCCACCTATGGGTCATGAGATAGGAAAAAAGGCTATTTTTGCGCATAACTTCTGAATCGTTTGTCAGAAAATTATGATCTTGGTGTCTACGGATTCCTTGGCTCATGCCGCATCTGCCGATATGTATTATGCCGGGATTGACTGAACCGCCTGTCCGCCATTTTGAAATCTGTGATAAATTGCTATAACTTTTGAAGTATCGGATATATCGGCGCAAAAATCGGTAGGGAGCTTCGGCATGACGTCCTGAGAAAATCAGAGAACAGCGCCACCTAGGGGTTATAAACTATAACAGTTCTTATAGAACTGCTTATAACTTCTGAATTCTTTGCATGGCATGTAAGCTCTTTTCTGCTGCCCCTTGAGCTGTGTCTACTGAGTGGCGCATCTGTTAAGTCGTATGCATTGAGATCCTGAGTTCATGGGTTCGAATCCCGCCTGAGGCAGGTGTTAATTTGTTCTATTAAAGTTTTGTTCTTTCCCACCTATTTGTCTCGACCTGTCTGTAGTTCACATATGTTCTATTTTTGCCATGTTTTCTGTTGCTGCTCTGCACTGCGGTGGTTCTGCTCTGTCATTGCTACGCTTTGGGTTCTTTGCGGCGCCTTGTGTTCTTGATGCACCTTGGGTGCTCAATGCGCCCTGGGTGATTGATACGTTGTGTGCTTGGGGTTCTCATTGCGCTGATGGTGCTTGGCCCCGAATCGCTGCTTGCAGCTATATTTATTATTATTATTTTTCCCCAATGGGAGTCTATGGCAGCCCTATGAACCGTACATAGGAAAATGATGAAATTTGGCACAGTTGTAGAGATGGTCATAAATAGTCATGTGACCAAAAATGGGGTCTTTAGCAGTAACTCTATAGCGCCACCAGTAGTCCAAAAATTCAATGTTCAAACTGTTATAATTGGTGAACTATTTTATCTATGAAAATTCTACTTAGTACACGTGATTGCTCTCATCCCGCTTATTGAATTTGATACTTTACAGTAAGACTCCACCCATTACAGTAGCGGCCATTTTGATATGTACAGTATTTCGTTTTTTCGCTACTCCTCCTTCAAATGTGGTTCAATTCTTATGAGATTTGGCACAGATGATCTTTGGAGTGAGCCGCATAGAAATGACCGAACAGAATTTTGATTTTTATCTTTGTTCAAAAGTAATAAATGCGCAAACTTAACGAGGTTGATGCAAAAATGGTTCTGAAGCTGTAGCTCAGTCATTCTTTGATCAATTGCAATGAAATATGGTACACTTCATGTGGACCATGAACTTGGGGTCCATGCCAAATTTGGTGACAGCGCCACCTATGGGTCATGAGATAATAAAATAGGCTATTTTTGCCCATAACTTCTGAACTGTTTGTCAGAAAATTATGATCTTGATGTCTATGGATTGCTCACTTCATGCCGCATCTGTCGATGTGAATTATGCCGTGTTTGACCAAACCGCCTGTCCGCCATTTTGAAATTTCAAATAAATTGTTATATTTTTTGAACTATTGGACATATCCGCGCAAAAAATGGTAAGGACCTTCGACATGATATCCTGAAGGTACCTGGGAAGTCAGAGTACAGCGCCACCTAGGGGTTATAAACTATAACAGTTCTTATTGAACTGCTTATAACTTCTGAATACATTGTCTGATATACATTTTCTTTGTGAAATTGTATTCACTGTTTTATGCTGATCGCAACGATACCTTGTTTGTCATTTTCCAACATTATGTTCAGGTGTTATTGTAAGGCATATGGTAAATGATTTTTTCGCTACTCCTTTTACAAATTTTGTGTATTTTATGTCAGGTTCTGCTCGTATAATGTTTGGAGCAATCCGCACAGATGTGACCGAACAGATTTTTGATATTCTGTTCTCTTTCTTAGAAATACCACTCTAAAGTTTACCGTGCCTGTGACGTTGTCTATTTGTCATAGTAATAAATTAATGTGACTGTATATTACATTGTATAGCATCACTATACATAATGGTCTGCTTGTCTTCAATTTCACTTGAACTCATGTACATTGTATTTCTGTTATTTCTACTTCTGCTGTGTCAATTCTGCATCTTTGGTGATTGACATGTTAATCCTTTCAGCTCTCTAATCTCTTGTCTGCTGCCTCATGAACTGTGTCAACTGAGTGGTGCATCTAGTTAAACCACATGCATTGAGATTCTGAGTTCCTGGGTTCGAATCCCACCTGAGTCATGACGTTTTGTTCTTCCTCATCAATTCTTCTCAACCTGTCTGTAGTTCACATGTGTTCTATTTTTCCATGTGTGCTGTTGTTGCTCTGCATTGTGGTGCTTCTGCTGTGTCTTTCCTGCATCTTTGGTGATTGACATATGTCAATCCTTTCAGCTCTCTAATCTCTTGTCTGCTGCCTCATAAACTGTGTCAACTGAGTGGCGCATCTAGTTAAACCACATGCATTGAGATTCTGAGTTCCTGGGTTCGAATCCCACCTGAGTCATGACGTTTTGTTCTTCCACATCAATTCTTCTCAACCTGTCTGTAGTTCACATGTGTTCTATTTTTCCATGTTTGCTGTTGTTGCTCTGCATTATGGTGGTTCTTGCTGTGCTTTGTGAGCTTGCTGTGCTTTGTGTGCTTGCTGTGCTTTGTGAGCTTGCTATGCTTTGTGTGCTTGCTGTGCTTTGTGTGCTTTGTGAGCTTGCTGTGCTTTGTGTGCCTGCTGTGATTTGTGTAATTGCTGTGCTTTGTGTGCTTGCTGTGCATTGTGAGCTTGCTGTGCTTTGTGTGCTTGCTGTGCTGTGTGTGCATTGCGCCGAAGGTGCTTGACCCCGTGTTGCTGCTTGCAGCTATATTTATTAGGGGTCAAGCACCGAAGGTGCTGAGACACCTATTGGAATTGTCAGTATTATTAGGGGTCAAGCACCGAAGGTGCTGAGACACCTATTGTTTTTGTTAGTATTATTATTATTATTATTATTATTATTTTTCCGCAATGGGAGTCTATGGCAGCCCTATGAACCATACATAGGAAAATGATGAAATTTGGCACAGATGTAGAGGTGGTCATAAATAGTCATGTGACCAAAAATGGGGTCTTTAGCAGTAACTCTATAGCGCCACCAGTAGTCCAAAAAATCAATGTTCAAAGTGTTATAATTGGTGAACCATTTGATCTATGAAAATTCTACTTAGTACACATGATTGCTCTCATCGTGCTTATTGAATTTGATACTTTACAGTAAGACTCCACCCATTACAGTAGCGGCCATTTTGAAATGTACAGTATTTCATTTTTTCGCTACTCCTCCTTTAAATGCGGTTCAATTCTTATGAGATTTGGCACAGATGATCTTTGGAGTGAGCCGCATAGAAATGACCAAACAGAATTTTGATATTGATCTTTGTTCAAAAGTAATAAATGCGCAAACTTAACAAGGTTGACGCAAAAATGGTTCTGAAGCTGTAGCTCAGTCATTCTTTGATCAATTGAAATGAAATTTGGTACACTTCATGTGGACCATGAACTTGGGGTCCATGACAAATTTGGTGACAGCGCCACCTATGGGTCATGAGATAGAAAAATAGGCTATTATTGCCCATAACTTCTGAACTGTTTGTCAGAAAATTATGATCTTGATGTCTATGGATTGCTTACCTCATGCCGCATCTGTCGATGTGAATTATGCCAGGTTTGACCAAACCGCCTGTCCGCCATTTTGAAATTTCAAATAAATTGTTATATTTTTTGAACTATTGGACATATCCGCGCAAAAAAATGGTAAGGAGCTTTGACATGATGTCCTGAAGGTACATGGGAAGTCAGAGTACAGCGCCACCTAGGGGTTATAAACTATAACAGTTCTTATTGAACTGCTTATAACTTCTGAATACATTGTCTGATATACATTTTCTTTGTGAAATTGTATTCACTGTTTTATGCCGATCGCAACGATACCTTGTTTGTCATTTTCCAACATTATGTTCAGGTGTTATTGTAAGGCATATGGTAAATGATTTTTTCGCTACTCCTTTTACAAATTTTGTGTATTTTATGTCAGGTTCTGCTCATATAATGTTTGGAGCAATCCGCACAGATGTGACCGAACAGATTTTTGATATTCTGTTCTCTTTCTTAGAAATACCACTCTAAAGTTTACCGTGCCTGTGACGTTGTCTATTTGTCATAGTAATAAATTAATGTGACTGTATATTACATTGTATAGCATCACTATACATAATGATCTGCTTGTCTTCAATTTCACTTGAACTAATGTACATTGTATTTCTGTTATTTCTACTTCTGCTGTGTCAATTCTGCATCTTTGGTGATTGACATGTTAATCCTTTCAGCTCTCTAATCTCTTGTCTGCTGCCTCATGAACTGTGTAAACTGAGTGGCGCATCTAGTTAACCAATTGCATTTAGATTCTAAGTTCCTGGGTTCGAATCCCACCTGAGTCATGATGTTTTGTTCTTCCTCATCAATTCTTCTCAACCTGTCTGTAGTTCACATGTGTTCTATTTTTCCATGTTTGCTGTTGTTGGTCTGCATTATGGTGGTTCTTGCTGTGCTTTGTGAGCTTGCTGTGCTTTGTGTGCTTGCTGTGCTTTGTGAGCTTGCTATGCTTTGTGTGCTTGCTGTGCTTTTTGTGCTTTGTGAGCTTGCTGTGCTTTGTGTGCCTGCTGTGATTTGTGTAATTGCTGTGCTTGCTGTGCTTGCTGTGCTTTGTGTGCTTGTTGTGCTTTGTGTGCTTGCTGTGCTTTGTGTGCTTGCTGTGCTTTGTGAGCTTGCTGTGCTTTGTGTGCCTGCTGTGATTTGTGTAATTGCTGTGCTTTGTGTGCTTGCTGTGCATTGTGAGCTTGCTGTGCTTTGTGTGCTTGCTGTGCTTTGTGTGCTTGCTGTGCTTTGTGAGCTTGCTGTGCTTTGTGTGCCTGCTGTGATTTGTGTAATTGCTGTGCTTTGTGTGCTTGCTGTGCATTGTGAGCTTGCTGTGCTTTGTGTGCTTGCTGTGCTGTGTGTGCATTGCGCCGAAGGTGCTTGACCCCGTGTTGCTGCTTGCAGCTATATTTATTATTATTTTTCCGCAATGGGAGTCTATGGCAGCCCTATGAACCGTACATAGGAAAATGATGAAATTTGGCACAGTTGTAGAGGTGGTACTGAAAAGTCAAGTGACCAAAAATGGGGTCTCTAGCACTAACTCTATAGCGCCACCAGCAGTGCAAACATACAATGTTCAAATGGTTATAACTGGTGATCCGCTTGATCTATGAAAATTCTACTTAGTACACGTGATTGCTCTCATACCGCTTATTGAATTTGATACTTTACAGTAAAACTCCACCCATTACAGTAGCGGCCATTTTGAAATGTACAGTATTTCGTTTTTTCGCTACTCCTCCTTCAAATGTGGTTCAATTCTTATGAGATTTGGCACAGATGATCTTTGGAGTGAGCCGCACAGAAATGACCGAACAGAATTTTGATATTTATCTTTGTTCAAAAGTAGTAAATGCGCAAAGTTAACGAGGTTGACGCAAAAATGGTTCTGAAGCTGTAGCTCAGTCATTCTTTGATCAATTCAAATGAAATTTGGTACACTTCATGTGGACCATGAACTTGGGGTCCATGCCAAATTTGGTGACAGCGCCACCTATGGGTCATGAGATAATAAAATAGGCTATTTTTGCCCATAACTTCTGAACTGTTTGTCAGAAAATTATGATCTTGATGTCTATGGATTGCTTACCTCATGCCGCATCTGTCGATGTGTATTATGCCGGGTTTGACCGAACCGCCTGTCCGCCATTTTGAAATTTCACATAATTTGTTATATTTTTTTAACTATTGGACATATCCGCGCAAAAATTAGTAAGGAGCTTCGACATGATGTCCTGAAGGTACCTGGGAAGTCAGAGTACAGCGCCACCTAGGGGTTATAAACTATAACAGTTCTTATGGAACTGCTTATAACTTCTGAATACTTTGTCTGATATTAATTTCTTTGTGAAATTGTATTCACTGGTTTATGCCGATTGCTACGATACCTCGTTTGTCATTTTCCAACATTATGTTCATGTGTTACTGTAAAGCATTTGGTACATGATTTTTGCGCTACTCCTTTTACAAATTTTGTTTATTTTATGCCAGGTGCTGCTCGTATAATGTTTGGAGCAATCCGCACAGAAATGACCGAACAGATTTTTGATATTCTGTTCTCTTTCTTAGAAATACCACTCCAAAGTTGACTGTGCCTGTGCCGTTGTCTATTTGTCATAGTAAATTAATGTGACTGTATGTTACATTGTATAGCATTACTATACAGAATGATCTTCTTGTCTTCAATCTCACTTGATCTTTTTGATTCTCATATACATTGTATTTCTGTTAGTTCTGCTCTGCACTGTCAGTTCTGCATCTGTGTTGATTGGCATATGTCAATCCTTGCAGCACCTAAGCTGTTTTTTGCTGCCCTTTGGGCTGTGTTAACTGAGTTGCGCATCTGGTTAACCAGATGCCATGAGATCCTGAGGTCATGGGTTCGAATCCCATGTACAGTGATATTTTGTCTTAACTTTTTTCTCACTTAAGTTTATTGATTTTCATACAATACATTGTATTTCAGTTATTTGTGCTCTCTGTTGTCATTTCTGCACTTTTGGTAATTGCTGGATATCAATGTTTACAGCTCTATATCTCTATTCTATAGCTTGGACACACCAAGTCAGTGGTTTAATTGTTTACTCAGTGGCGTATGCGGTAACTGCTGTGCCTTGGGAACCTTAGTTCATGGGTTCGAATCCCATGTGCAGTGGTTTTTGTCTTAACTTTTTTTTCTCACTTAAGTTTTGTGATATTCATACAATACATTGTATTTCAGTTATTTGTGCTCTCTGTTGTCATTTCTGCACTTTTGGTAATTGCTGGATATCAATGTTTACAGCTCTATATCTCTATTCTATAGCTTGGACACACCTAGTCAGTGGTTTAATCGTTTACTCAGTGGCGTATGCGGTTAATTGTGTGCCTTGGGAACCTGAGTTCATAGGTTCAAACCCATGTGCAGTGGTTTATGTCTTAACTTTTTTTTCTCACTTAAGTTTTGTGATTTCCATACAATACATTGTATTTTAGTTATTTGTGCTCTTTGTTGTCATTTCTGCACTTTTGGTAATTGCTGGATATCAATGTTTACAGCTCTATATCTCTATTCTATAGCTTGGACACACCAACTCAGTGGTTTAACCGTTTACTCAGTGGCACATGCGTTAACTGCTATGCTTTGGGAACCTGAGGTCATGGGTTCGAATCCCAGCTCTCACTTTCACTTATTGAGATTTCCTTTTGCGTTTCCTTTAACACGTTCTTCTCGACCTGTCTGGTTTTCCACACGTGTTATATTTTTGCCATCTTTACTGTTGTTGCTCCGCACTGCAGTGATCCTGCTCTGCATTTGCTTTGCTTCGGGTTCGGGCTCTGTATTGCGCACTTTCTGCGCTTTGCACATTTGCTGCGTCGTGTGGTTTTTGCTGTGCTTTGGGTGCTCATTGCGCTGAAGGTGCTTGACCCCGCAATTGCTGCTTGCAGCTATATTTCTTCATCTTCTTCCCCAATGGGAGTCTATGGCAGCCCTATGAACCGTACGTAGGAAAATGATGAAATTTGGCACAGTTGTAGTGGTGGTCTTAAAAACACATCTGACCAAAAATGGGGTCTCTAGTCCTAACTCTATAGCGCCACCAGCAGTGCGAAAATTCAATGTTTAAATGGTTATAACTGCTGATCCGTTTGATCTATGAAAATTCTACTTAGTACACGTGATAGCTCTCATCATGCTTGTTGTTTTTAATACCTTACAGTAAAACTCCACCCATTACAGTAGCGGCCATTTTGAAATGTACAGTATTCCGTTTATTCGCTACTCCTCCTTCAAAGTTGGTTCAATTGTTATGAAAATTGGCACAGGTGAACTTTGGAGTGAGCCTCACAGAAATGACCGAACAGAATTTTGATATTTATCTTTGTTCAAAAGTAATAAATGCGCAAACTTAACGAGGTTGACGCAAAGATGGTTCTGAAGCTGTAGCTCGGTCATTCTTTGATCAATTGAAATGAAATTTGGTACACTTCATGTGGACCATGAACTGGGGGTCCAAGCCAAATTTGGTGACAGCGCCACCTATGGGTCATGAGATATGAAAATAGGCTATTTTTGCCCATAACTTCTGAACTGTTTGTCAGAAAATTATGATCTTGATGTCTATGGATTGCTTACATCATGCCGCATCTGTCGATGCCGGGTTTGACCAAACCGCCTGTCCGCCATTTTGAAATTTCACATAATTTGTTATTTTTTTTTAACTATTGGACATATCCGCGCAAAAATTAGTAAGGAGCTTTGACATGATGTCCTGAAGGTACCTAGGAAGTCAGAGTACAGCTCCTTTTACAAATTTTGTTTATTTTATGCCAGGTAGTGTTCGTATAATGTTTGGAGCAATCCGCACAGAAATGACTGAACAGATTTTTGATATTCTGTTCTCTTTCTTAAAAATACCACTCCAAAGTTGACCGTGCCTGTGACGTTGTCTATTTGTCATAGTAAATTAATGTGACTGTATATTACATTGTATAGCATTACTATACAGAATGATGTTCTTGTCTTCAATCTCATTTGAGCTTTTTGATTCTCATATACATTGTATTTCTGTTAGTTCTGCTCTGCACTGTCAGTTCTGCATCTGTGTTGATTGGCATATGTCAATCCTTGCAGCACCTAAGCTGTTTTTTGCTGCCCTTTGAGCTGTGTTAACTGAGTTGCGCATCTGGTTAACCACATGCCATGAGATTTATAACATACCTGTCAAGTTTTGGATTTGAAAATAAGGGAAATTTTCCGGCGCCCACCGCAAACAGTCCCACCACTAACCCAAACAAGCTCCAGTATTCCTTACATTTTAAGACTGGTGAGAGACGGATAATATTTTTTAAACTTTAGTGCTGATAATTGTGTTAAAATTAACTAAACAAACTAATTCATTAGCAAGAAAACTAGTGAAACACACAGCTCTGTGAAAACTACATTTCATAAGTCACACTCATACTATACACACAAATTTGCATATGTACAAAACCCAATGGCCTTAGTTTGAAAAGCCTTATTTTAACTTCTGTTGCATTATACCTTAATGCCAAAATTATTTATAAACCATTCACTTTTCTTTGTAATGAGAACAGTCATTTTTAGAAAATGAAAATGCTAGATGGGGCAGTGGCCCAAACCAAAAGGGCACTATGGGGGTGGTACTATTAGTTTGGTTTTAATATAGTATTATAAATAAATGCGTTACTATATTACTGGCATCAATTTAGACAAGTGATTACAAGTGATTATAATGGGAAAATATAATAACAAGAATTAAAGTGTGACAATAGATATTCAATGATTTACCTGCTGGCTTGATGGAGCTTTCAATGTTTGCAATGTTGAACTGCCTTTACCAGCCTCCCTTTCCGTTCTCTGTCTTTATTTTGTGAAGGCATTGGTGTTTTTGGTATTTTTTTGTCTACAAAGTGTGCCAACAACAACAAATTTAGTGTTTATGTTAACTTAGATCTGACCGGGAACATTTAATTCATTAGACAAGCATTGTAACGATAATAATGTGGATATTTTGTTGCTGTTTGCTTGCTAACTTGTTAGCACTTTTAAAACACCGACAGCAAATCATTAACCAAAGAAATACATAAACAAACTTTCAAATTAGTAATTCTGCGGTTTAACAACTGATATATGATGTAATAAATCTACCTGTTAATGCAACAAACTTCAGACAGAAACTGTCGTCTTCGTTCTCCAGGCAGAGAGTGCACACAGAGATGCTGCGGAGCGGGTGGGAAAACACGAAGTGGATTAGCGGAATCAGTGGATCTTTAGCGATCTGGGATTGGGAATGTTTTTTATTACTCCGCCCGAGCATTATTAGTTTTGTAATAACGCAGGTTAAAATACGGGAGATTTACGGGAAAATAATAATACGGGAGGACGGCGGGAAAGAAGGGTAAAATACGGGACTTTCCCGGCCAAAACGGGATACTTGACAGGTATGTTATAATAATAATAATAATACGTTTATTTGAACATGTAATAAAAATACAAAAATATACATATATATAATAATAAAGTATGCTGAGGTCATGGGTTCGAATCCCATCTGCAGTGATATTTTGTCTTAACTTTTTTCTCACTTAAGTTTTGTGAATCTCATACAATACATTGTATTTCAGTTATTTGTGCTCTCTGTTGTCATTTCTGCACTTTTGGTAATTGCTGGATATCAATGTTTACAGCTCTAAATCTCTATTCTATAGCTTGGACACACCAACTCAGTGGTTAAACGTTTACTCAGTGGCGCATGCGGTAACTGCTGTGCTTTGGTAACCTGAGGTCATGTGTTCGAATCCCAGCTCTTACTTTCACTTATTGAGATTTCCTTTTGTGTTCACTTTAACACGTTCTTCTCGATCTGTCTGGTTTTCCACACGTATTATATTTTTGCCATCTTTACTGTTGTTGCTCCGCACTGCAGTGGTTCTGCTCTGCATTTGCTTTGCTTCGGGTTAGGCCTCTGTATTGCGCGCTTTCTGCGCTTTGCACATTTGCTGCGTCGTGTGGTTTTTGCTGTGCTTTGGGTGCTCATTGCGCTGAAGGTGCTTGGCCCCGCAATTGCTGCTTGCAGCTATATTTTTAATTATTTTTTTATCGTCACTGCAATACATCTTTTGTTATTTTTGTTAAAACAGAAGAAAGTACAAGACAACACATATAATATACATTTATGTAATTTAATTTTACCAGTGGGAGAATTTCACAAAGTATTTACTTCAATACTAAATATAATTGATATATTTTTATGTATTCTATTTAGCACATTTTCATGGTCATACATTTTAGCACTGTTTCACTTTGAGTGTTATGTTTGTTTGTTTTTTATCCAGTATTCATTTTAAAAACTATCGGTCGATTGATGGGTTATAAGCAAGTAGGGACCAACTTGGTTATGGGCATCTGTAAAATCCACTATCGATCGACCTCTACTGTATATCCTCTGCTCTGACTTACAAGTCAAATTCTAATTTTTATGCGTATAGCACATTTAAAGAGGCTTTGTGTTCTAGAAATACTCAGCGTTTGAAGTAATTCACTCTCTTGCTTGCTCAAGGACTGCTCTCATCCTAAACATCAACTTTTACGTTTCAGCATCCGCACGTTGGCAAACCACGGCAGTACCGCAGCAGGCCTTTCTGTGGCCGCTTCTACCCACAGATCCCCACATCACAGTCGGGCCAGCCCGCTCACAGCCCTGCCAAGCCCTAAAGCAGCCCAGCCACAGCCTGCCCCATGATAAGGCTTGTAGATGTGGTGTGTGTGTTTGTGTCTTGGGGTATGGGTGGGTCTCGTTCACGGGCTGGCTCTAGGCCAAAGAAGGGCGGGACGTTTTTATGCCAGCTCTATTTTGATTGACAGACTCACAAAAATAGACTTATTGGAAACTGACAGGTCTGGGGTAACTAAAGGTGAAGTCTGTGACAAGGCCTGTAATGATACTAGCGCATACTGCGCATTCACACATATTAAACAAAGCACCCAGTGAGCTGCTGATGAGTACACAAAGATAATTAGACTTTAATATTGGTGTGAATTGATTTACTACACTTCACATATATGTTATAAAGAATAAATCTGCACAGGAATTTATCTCATTAGCTTACACGAATGAAAGTTGGGCTCAATACAACACCTTCAATCCGCCACTGGCTCTCAGGATTTGTTATTACAAGTGGGACCTCCACCCTAATTTTGAGGCACATGAGGCTCTTCGGACAAGCAGAAAGCTGAGGATTTTACTTTTCCTTCAGTGTTAAATACAGTAGAGAACGAACACTAAACACTGAAAGTCTATCAGCACGTTGGGTGATGTCATGCCTGACAAATTCCTCTCCTTCGGTACACAAGTTAAAAGACTGAGTCATATTTATACACCAGCACACTGTCACACCATTCAGAAGGCATGATGTATGTCTGCGAAACCGCAAAATGACAAAAGGTAAAAGGAAAAGTAAACACATCAGTTTTGGTCTTGCCGTAGAGCAAGACGCCTATTTTCATTAACAAACAATGGCCTGAATATCCCTCATAACTGGGATAATGTACAAGAATTTCAACATAACAGTTGGTACTTGAAATGTTTTGAAAGACAGCACTTAAAGTGTTTTACTTATACTGTTTGTCAAAGATTGCCATCCAATACAGACAGAACTTTATTTTTTTAATCGAGTAACGGGTTTTAATCTAAACCCTCTTGGAACTAAACTACCCGAGACATGAGAACAAAATTCAACAGACTCGCCCGATACCGAGAGATGAAGGACCACACACAGGCGCATGAAATGCAAATGCGTTATGAAAATATAAAATGTTCACCAAGTCACACAAACATACAGGCAGCTTTATGTTCAGTCAAAGAAGAGCTACAGTTCTGAAGTCACAGAGCAAGAAGCCTATTCCCTCACGTGAGGGCTAACGCAAACATTCAACCTTCAGAGCAAACATGTCAAGTAAAAAAAATAAAAATTCTCAGACTGAGATTCTGAGAGGCAGAGAAAAAGCAAGGGATTTACAAATGGATAAAGGCGGCGGAAACGCGAGAAAGGAAGTTTATTAAGCCTTTAATTCCACAGGAACACCATGTTTGTAAGCACACTGTGTCTTTGGGCTATGCTGATAGCCTATCTGTAATGAGATATGAACAAGGCTGAACGAACCACCAATCGACACAAACAACATACATTGGAGTTGGACTGCACAAGTGCCAAGAGCAAACTATTCAAGTGCACCACTCACATTCAGACTTTTCTCACCTCCTATCCTTATACCATCTTGCATTCATTTAAAGCAAAATAAATATGCAATAGTTATTATAACAAATAAGGTCAATATGAAAAAATTATTTAAGCAATATCCCTCGAGTAGGAGTGTGATATAGCTCTGTTGTATAAAAGCAATATCGCTCTCGGAGTCGTGTGATATAGCTCTATATCATCACGGCTGTGATTAGGCCAGAGGCAATTTGATTTGATATAGAGCTATATCATACGACTCCGAGAGCGATATTGCTTTTATACAACAGTTCGACGGCACACGTTTGAAAAAAGAAAACTAGAAAACAACAACGGAGTCATTTTAAAAGCCTCTTTGTTTGAGAACTACTTCTTCCGCCACGGATTTGAGGGCGGCCAGAATGACAGGTAACACTTTCGGCTGCTTTGAATCTCATAATAACTCAATGGACGGAAAAGCCGTTTCTTTATATTACCGTTTCTTGGTCACAAAGTGTAGTTTTAAGTAGGGCTGCAACAACGAATCGATTAAATCGATAAAAATCGATTACTAAAAGTGTTGGCAACGAATTTCATTATCGATTCGTCGTGTCGCGTGACGCAGAGACGTTTAATTTAAAAAAAATAAAAAAAAACACATCAGTTAAGCGCGGAGCGGAGTGAACACACTCGTGCTGCGTCCCAGACAGCCTGTTTATATAATATATAGTAGGGAAAGAGTATGAGAAGTAGTGCTTTTCGCCTACTATATAGTATGGAAGTATGCGGTTTGGGACGCAGCGTCGGTCTCTCTCGCACACTGTTGCTTGCAGAGTTCGGCGGCTCATAGACAGGGCGGAGAAAAGACAGGGCGGCGGGAAAAAGATGGGAAAAAAAACAGCAAAGGTAGAGGAAAACCACATGTCAGTGTTTTACTCATCCCAAACGTAAGCGCGTCACCTGGAAGTTAGCCGGCAAAGAGGTAAACAAACAAAGACGACACGCTTATGCTTTATGGAGCGACGACAGCGGGTAAAAAAGTTTCTAGAACGAATAAAAAACTCCAATGACAAACTCCACTGATATTAAACAATGAAATAAAACTTTGAGAGGGAGTTGTATGAACGCTTTTCCCCGTCATGGACCTGTACGTAAAATCATCGCGCCATCACTCTCCTGCTGCTCTTTCCTGCGCGCTCCAGCTCATGCCGACTGCCAAGCAAGTAGACGCGCGTGCCCGGCCCAACATTCAGTAAGTGCCGCCTTTTGTTACATAAACATCGTCTTACATTTTTTAAAGCGAAGTAATAAATGGTGTATTTGCATTTTGCGCGGGAGTAGAAGAAGCATTTTCCGTTTTGACAAGACGCATGTATGTGGCCAAATGTAAATAGAACAGTTTTAACAAATGAGTTAGCTATCTGATCAGAGAAAACACATGAAGTCAAATATAAAGCTACAAAGCTGTCACTGGGGCAGTACCCTTTATAAAAAGTCCTAATATGTACCATTTAGGTACAAATATGTATCTTTGAACTGCCAATATGTACTTTTGAAGTACTAATATGCACTTTTTGGGTACAAAGGTGTACCTTTTTGAAAGAGTACTGTCCAGTGACAACTTTTGTACCTTTATTTCTAAGAGTGTACTCATTTACTATCTTTTTGATCCCATCAAGAGAGGCTTCTTGATGGGAAATGCATCATAAAAAGTCTATATATTTGGCAGATGTAAAGCATACATGTGTATTTTTTGTGTTAGTCCATTTTTATTTTATTTTATTATTATTGTAACAGCTCAGGTATGTTCAAGGAGCAACATGTTTGTGTAATTTCTAAAGATTTTTGTTCTGTTTTGAATAAGGGGTTGGAAATGAATGCTTTTCTTGTTTTTTGTTTTTTTATCCGATTCATCGATTAATCGAAAAAATAATCGACAGATTAATCGATTATTAAAATAATCGTTAGTTGCAGCCCTAGTTTTAAGATTAGTTCAGTCGAGAATGTATATGTATTATATTTAAATCTACAGTCGATTAGTAAAGATAGCGCATGTTTGAACGTTTGCTTAGTGAGATTCGGTACGTATGAGAACCAAAGCATGAGTGGACGTCTGTGTTCACTCGCCCCGCTGACCACCGCCCTCTCTGGGCTACATCTCTGACAGGGATTCCCTGGCTCTCATGTTGGCCTGATGGTCAAAAATTAGATCAAATAACCAGTATTTGGTGTCATGATGAAACTATTACTTGTTTTCTTATTCATATTTAGTGTTATTCATATTCACTTTTGTGTTGTTATTGTTTTGGCGCGAGGTAAAAGTTAATAAAACTATACTATATAATGTTACTATTGGTTTCCCATTTAATCTTAACGCGATACGAGCACTCGCTTGTTATTAGACTTTGTTCTTGTCAGTACTATATAAAATATATAAAACAGTTTTTTAATAAGTGTCAGAAAGATGTTTTTTGCATGCTGCTTATAAATATATCAGTGGTGATATCTTATAATGTGTTTTAATAGTCACGTCACGATAAAATAAATGATCAATGTCCACATTTAACAGCTGTGGTGCTTACCTGCGGTTCCACAGTGTTTTCACGTTCTGAGGAGAGAGATCGCTCCAGAAAATTGTTTATTCCTCTTAAGTGTTAATCGTCCACACAATGTGACAAGACATTACTCCCATTAAGTGTATTGTAAAATCCAAGAGCGCTGATCTTTGATGGAATAATAACTTCCGATTGTGATTCACACACTGATTCATGAGCTAGTGAACTAATGAGACACACGGAGAGTGATTCAAAACAGCGCGTTTGTGTGTGTCTGTGTGTGCCTGCAGTTTTTCAATTCAGAGATGAGCCTGTTTAGAGGACCTCCATTCACTAGGTGGCGGAATGATACAAAATGGTGAAACGGTTACTGTGCCGTTATCAGTAGAATATTGCACGCCTCTTAGCCAATCAGATTCGAGAACCAGAAAGAACTGTTGTATAAATATATATATATATATATATATATATATATATATATATATATATATATATATATATATATATATATATATATATATATATTTCGTAAAATGTGTTGGATACAAAGATTTTTGAATGCATGGTTTATGGTAAAAAAACACATTATTTTCCGCATACTGTACATTTTTGTAGCTCCAGATTTCAATTCAATTCAATTTTATTTTATTTATATAGCGCTTTTCACAATTGGTGATTGTTTCAAAGCAGCTTTACATTAATAGAAGCAGTGGAAAGCACAGAAAAACGACAGATAGCACAACATAATACACGATAGCACAAGCAGCTAAATTTGCTTTCACTCTCTTCCTGAAACGCACTGATTTGGTACAAAACTTTTTGATTTGAAAAGCTCTGTGTCCCTGATTGGCCAGCTAATCTGTACGTTGTGAGTGGCATGAATACCTCTGACGTCAGCTGGAAATGTGACGCTCCTTACCATGTTTGAAAGATTCACGCACAATGCAATGCTAACAGGAGTTAACTTACAGGCTAAGTCTGAAGCGGGAGGAATTATGATCATGTCGGTCTTTACTACGTCACCAATCCCAGGAAGTAAACTGTTGTCTACAAGCCGTGTGTTTGTTGTAGTCCAAGAAAAGAGATTCGCCTTTGGAGACTAGGCATGGGCCGGTTACCGGTTTCAAGGTACATATCAGGGCCATTTTATGATTAATTGATATACATTTCTTACATACTGTTACTTTAATATACATTGTGAAAATATGATATATTTTTTGAAAGCATATTATAATTAAAAGGCTTTATTTTTACCTGGCATTTGAAAATAACACATTTTAGTGTTGCAATGGCAATACCGCAACACCGTTTTTTTTTTTTTTTTGCTAAAGGTTATCATATCGCCAGAATCTTATACCGGCCCATATTGGAGACGATAACTTGCATCATTGTTTACTTTGGGATTTGTACCTTTTGCATATCGTTAACATGTACACACACTTACACACCAAAGAAAATGTAAAATCATGAATTGGACCATAGGTGCTCTTTAATGTATAGCTCTATACTATTTACTGTATGTCACCAATTCCCTAAAAGATTTATTTTATTCATTCATAAGAAATTTAAGAAGTAGTTTAAAGTTGATACCTAATTGAAACGCATCTGAGAACTCCGAAAACCGTTCTCTTCTCATTAAATATAATAATTATTAATTATGTAAACTACTTGAGCTTTCACTATAAATGGCTGATCTATAAATGGCTGTGAGGTTGTAAGCAAAGTAAAAATTGCATTGTAAATAATAAATCCCCCATTTCAATGTGCTCATATATCATATTTTAGCAGGCCACATAAATCTAGCTTTTCATATGAAGGAAAAAACGTCATTCTGCTGTAATGAGCAGCACACATTCTTTCATCATTGAAACAGCAATAAGGCTGATATCTGGGGAGCAGAAAATAACAAGTGATTTAATACAGTATCAGCAAGGTCACATTTTAGCTTGCCTGCCTGCAAACTTTCAAACACGGGTGTTCTCCAGATGTCTTCAACAGTATCACCTTAATTTAATGAAGAAACGTTATTCCTTAAGGAATGTTATAAACATATTCAGCAATTGTAAAAATCTCATTTTAAATAAATTGGTGTCTAATATTTAAATCGGACAGATCAGTCAGGAAATGCTTATCCACAGAGACTCATTTGAACAAATTTGAATCTACAAAAACCATAAACATTTTGATGGAAAATGACATTCTTGGCTGTTCTTATGCATCCGTGCTCTTTCCTATTTCTTTTTTACTCTGGAGAGGTGAGCAGAGCTGGACGGAAGCTTGACGTGGGGAACGAAACCCAAATAAAGCCAGTTTTCTGGGAAGTCATTTCACATTCCAGTGAGACCAGAGAGGCTTCCCACCTTCCAGTAACAGTGTGTGTACAGACCTGTCTGTGGCTGCACCTATTTACTTAAACATTAAAACACGTCCAGAGTGAAAGAGTAAGAAAATGTGTGTGTATCCGACTTGAAGCTTTCTCACTCAGTTTACCCTTCCGTTTATCATTCAGCGCATCTCTCTCTCTCTCTGTTTCTCTCTCCCTCCATCTCCTTCATTCCTTTCCACTGATCTCAGACCCTCATCCTGTCATTTGTCTGGTGTCCATTAGAAAAAGAAGATGTGATGGGAGACAGGCGTTTCTAATGCACCAGCTGGCCTTCTTCACAGCTCCATCAGGAAGCTCACATTAAACAAACTCATTAACTGCCAAGGCAACCTGCGTGGGTCTCAACGACATAATTTACCATAGACAATCTCTAAATAATCACACGGTCATGTCTGCGAGTGTCCGCAACCCTTTGCTTTACCGGGATGGAGACTATATCGAGGAGCAATAGTGTGCGAAGGGAGAGAATTGGAGGAAGTGTCCCGCTGTCCTAATGACTCTGTATATTTGGTTTAGACCAAATATAATGATTCAAACGGGCCTTGACTTGAACACAGCACACTAACAAATAAAAAATGGGCCTCTTAAGTACATCAGTACTGTCTCGCAGGCCCATACAAACTCTTACTTCGAGTCTAAACACTTCCAAATATAAAGATTATAACACTTGACAAATGAATTGCTGCAGGTCACAAGTCGTCACACTGTTGGTCGCTAGTAGGTCTACACACTATAGTCGCAACATGAAGTTTAGTACATATCAGTTATAATCTCTGTCAACACTGCAAAAAAATCCTTTTAATGTAAGTGCAATACACCAAACATAATATAGCCAAACTGAACCTGGATACATAAATCAAATAAAAAGACACATTTTGCACATGCAGGGTAGATTAACATGAATGATAATTTTTAGTATTAAAAATATTGAAATACTTAATGTGACAGAGGTTTGGTGCAGAAGGTACAGCATTTGCTCATTAAAAATATAAGAGGTGATAGCACATAGAGATCCAGGTCATGTCCAGTGGCGGCTCGTGACTGCTCTTCAAAATGGGCCCAAATTCAAAATATGTGTTCGGAGTGTCATGTGTGTTGCTCGTGTTTTCAAAATATGTGTTTGTTGCGTTGTGAAGCATGTGCATCACGTGTTTTGTCAAAATAAGTGCCTGCTGCACACACGTCAAAACAGTTTATGATAAAAGAGACGCTCACGATCCCAAAATACACACTAGACACTCCCTTAACAGTAAACTCTGATTACGCATGAGATTATGCGAGTATCTGGCAAACGCGAGCGTCTCTTTTATTATGAACCCTTTAGACGCGTCTGCAGCAGGCACTTATTTTGACAAGACACGTAATGCACATAGGATCACTCGACGCGCAAAACACATATTTTGAAATTACGAACCACACACATGATGGACTACATACATGTTGTGACGAACTTCGCATCGTGCGCGCTCAAAAAAGAAGTCATCCTTATCAAATTCCCTCTCTCCCACCTTAACTTTCCATCTGCCGTTTTAAATTATTTTTAAAAAACCTTGAAAACACTAAAAAAAATTATTGTTATTAGTCAATGTGATGTCCCTTAAACGCTTTACAGTCTAATTTGTCTGCTAAAACCAGAACTCCTGACATGAAACACACACACAAAATATTGCAAACTTTTAAAAATAGCCAATTAAAATGAAGCATGACTGGCTAAAATGCCACATAGACGCAGACATGAAGACAGCAGAGGTTTCTGAAATGAGGAAGAAAATGATGAACTGAGAATAACTGTTTATTTTACTACCCTGTAGACATAATGTATCATCAGCTCAGTTTAAATAAATTCAACACTTTCGAACTTTCTGCCTCTCTGACGCTCATAAACGCACATACAAATTGTTGGCAGGGATGGTGTGCGGACAGATGCGAGGGACCCTGGGTTCATCTCCAGGTCAGGAAGTGTGTGTTTCACAGGACGGGTGTGGAGTGATGACAAACCCCTAGACTCCAGGTCACGGGGGGTCGTGCGCAATGGGCAGAGAGAGAGACAGAAGGTGCCAGCCAAGTGGCATGGTGCTGGACCACACACAAGCACGCTTACAAACTAGCGCCATGGGGGAGAGGTGCCACGTTAAACACTGCTTACTGGAAGAGCTGGGCAGTGAAGGCATCCGTGTTTCTTTAGCTGCTGGACACTTCTCAAGGAGCCTATCCACCGCAGTACACCAAACACACAAACCTTGGATTAGAGCTCATCTCCGGTTGGACTCCTACTGGGGACTACTTGTCTGGGCCCTCAGCGAGCCAAACCTGCTAAACACTAATCCGGTCCTCACAGTCCTTTCCAGCAGAACGGACACTTGGTGGGTATTTCATTCACATGGGACGAAAACTATGATAGAAGGGCCAGGTATGAGCACAGCATGTGTAAACACTCGCAATGGTAAAAGAAGTTTTGGCAGCCTCACAGTCTCTCTCTCTCTGTCCTACACCCACCAGTTCTGAGTGAGAGAAAAGCTCTTACATGTCTCTCTAATCATCATAAGCCTTCATTCATGCTCATCCAAAATAGTAAAATAAAAGAGGGAAGGAAGAAAAACACCAGGTTGAAAAGACCAGCATGGGCCTCATTTATAAAGCGTGCGTACGCACAGATTTAATCGTAAATACGCAAAAATCCACGGCAAAGTCCATATTTATAAAAACTGTCTTTGACGCGAAAAAGTGCTTAGCACCACCGCCGCCACGTCAGGGTCTGAGTAGTCTCGCATAGCCAGACCTTCAATACTGAAGGACTCCCCACAATAACGAGCCGGCTGGCAACAAGTCAGTTATTGAAATAACCAGCCGCAACCGAATAGCATCTAAATAAACAACATTACTCAGCATAGAACAACGTTGTGCACTTCATCAACAGCCACACCAATGAGACGCTCCCGTTAAATGTCTGTTTGAAGCATATCTCTCCACTTTTTAACACATACAAGCAATTCAGGCGAACCGAACTTTTTGACTCCACTAACTGCCTCAAGCAAAACTCTTGGACGTCTTTTAGAGAGTCTATGCTGCGAACTTTGCATATTTTGAGAATTCAATGTTTAGCTGATCATGATAACTGGTCATTATTATCCACGTGAACACGACTGATTCTCTTCCTCAATGGAACGTCAGAGCTTTGTTTTCCAGGGACCGAAACTAATCGCGACATTCGCGTCTCCTGGAAATCCGGTTTATTTCAACCAATCAAATATGACTTTGACATTCTCACAGGGTTTCCAGAAAAGTGTACGAAAAACATCAGACGTTCAGCCCACAGTCTGTGGGCGTGACGTCTGAGGCTGAGACTAGGGTCTGAGCAGACGTACACACTTTTGCTTGTCTGTTTGCTGCAGATTTTTGCAAATATAAGCCATTCTCGCATTTTCTGCACATATTTTTGGTTTATGAATCACACTGTAGGATGGTTTCTACGCAGCATTTTATAAATGAGGCCCCAGCAACGATGGTCACCAACATGAGTTGTGTTTTGTATGTTGGACCCCTGCATGACATGCTTGTATTCTGGTGTCCTTACCAGGATTCTTAATCAACTAACCAGTGGTACGTCTGCGCCAAACTGGCTTCACTAAAAATAACATGCTGGATGACAAACTTTACAAGTTATGCATTGCGGGTCTATCAGCACCAAACCAACATTAGCCAGTCTCATCCAGCTTGTCAGAGGTAGTCATAACATTTTTGTTTCATAGAGTTTAATGTTTCATTATACAATAAAGGGGCTTGAGGAAGATACTTAATGTTCTTGATAAAATGCGTTTAAAGATGTGAGGCATGTGGTTTCACCCTTCGATGGCAGAGCGAGCAATTGCCAGACCACTGAACACAGAGGGCCCTTTTCCTCCAAAGCTCTTCTCATGACCTGTGTGTGTGTCTGCGCGTGCGTGCGTGCGTGTGTAGGTATGACTAAAGAGTGCTTGTGTTCATGTACATAAACCAACCTTTATTCTGAGTTCTCTCAATTCACCGTATATCATCACAGTCAGAGCTGTAAATTATTGGTGAAGCAGTGAACCATACAAAAATGCCTTCAGGTCAATGGTTCAAGTAATCCATAATTAACACCCTAGTAATTTTACCTGACAGATTAAAGGAAACTGTACAAGTCTCTCCGGTGGTCTGTTTAAAACAGAGACAATGGACAAAAAACAGTTGCCATGTAATCTAAGAAATGTGTTTTGGGTGATATTATCTGAATTGACAGGTTTTTTTCAAGACAGAATTACTTAATGCTATACAAATTGAATTGGCCTGCACCAAATTTCTACAGGTAACAGCTGTCCATATGCACTTTTTCACTGTGCGAAGCTCAACTTTCAAATCAAAATTACCTCTGAGCACTGTTAAAAGTGTGTTACTCTTTGCACCTCCTTCCTGCAAAAAGAGATATTGTCTTCAACCCTGAATGTCCCTAATCGCTCTATACATTCAATAAGGGAAAGGTGTGGAAAAATAGCGCTACTGGTTCCATCTGACTGAGGCTGGAGACGTGCAGCCCGTCCCACAGCCTTTTAGATGGAAAAGAACATGGCGTCTCTGTTTTGTTAATGGGACACAAAGACACATTCCAGCTCCTCAATGCTGAAGGGCTCCTTTACAGAGGCTGAGGCTAATGGCGTGAGGACAGACGATTAAGGGGGGATATCCCCACTGCACTCAGCTAGCATGCACACACACACACATATATATACGCACAAGGGGAATTCTTTTAGCCAGTGAGGGGACACAATAAAAGGGCAACGTCGACTCAAAACTAGGGGAGGGGGGTCAGAAATAAAGGTTTGCTGTAATGCGCCAATGCACTAGTGTATGAATGTTATGTGTTATTATAAATAAAAAATACATTCTATAAATGCATTAAACAAGGAGAAGTGGGAGGGGGAAAGACTGTAAACAAAGCTTATCAACACAGTTCTGGACAATTTTTATGAGAAGCTTGTTAAAAGATCTAAACCACAGCATAATAAGCAATAAAGCACTTTTGTTGGGAGTTAAGTATATAGTTTCATCCGCCCATTGAGTACAGTCAAGGTCAAAGTTTTTCTGGTGTGGGGCATATTTGTTCCTTAAGCCGGTGCTAAGTCTCTCACTCGTCCTGCTCCAGTACTCCGCCTAATCGTAGTATGATTAACTTAAAGTGTTGCGCAACTACCCGTTGTGAAGTGAGCAAACTTTATTAAACCCACAGGACTGAGGGCTGCTATCGGCATTAGGGGCATAATGATCAACCAGACTGTGTGTCACCCTCACTCTTTCTCTTAAACGTTCCAGTCTCTTTTCCCTCCTTTTTAGTAACCCACCAGTTCCCTAATATTCTCTAACAAATTGTGTTTTCTTTGCCTAACGTTCATTTATACTTACTGGCATGAACTGGATAATTTGGGTCGCCAAAGAATTATGACGCAATGAAGTGAAGTTTTTGTTTTGTGCTATTTCTCCTGTTTACACATGAAATTCTTGACCTGGGAGAACTCAGCTAGCCAAAGAGCGTTGATGATTGATTTTATACTAATCATGGGTGTGGTTTGGACGTGACATTCTCAATTAACAATCGCACGTGTCGGCTGAGGAAACCATAGCTAGCTAGGTTACTAGCCTAATATTGAAAATGAATAACTTGGAAGACTGTCCCAGACTACGTATCAAACTCCTAGGAAATTATGTGATCATCATAAATGCAGAGAGAGAGAGAGATTTTTGATTTTGGAGACACTTTACCCTTCAAAATTACAGCTAGTTTGAAATGCAGTGCATAATATTTGATTTCTCCCACTGTATAAACTAAACATTCACACTTTTGAAAGTTCTGCTGTCTTCGTTTCTATTGTCCCCTTTCTTATTCTTCACTTGTGTCCTTCACTGCAGGGAGAGACAGTGTGGCGACAGCTAAAAAGCAACTGAGAGGACGGGGAGAGAGAACTGCCCTACTATTATCAATTACATAAATAAATACCAGAAATGCAGCAAAGCGTGCAACAGGCCAATGCAGCCGGATGCAGCAATGCGACTAAATGGGTGGCATTTTTCAGCCCGTAACAAACTCTGTGATAACTATTACTGCACAGACTGTCTGACAGATGTCCTGTCATCAGCTCAGCATCACTTGTGGATTGATCAGTAATGCGTTTAATTCAAAAAACAGCACTATAAAATCCTTCTACTGATAAAATCAGTAGCCTTCAGAATAATCATTCCAAATAACGGTAACAAACATAAAAAATACTGACATCTTTATAGCTTTTATGTAGCCTAACAATGTGCCATGGATTTGTCATTGTTGGTCAATAAACACAAAAGTATGTCTTTTATCATTTAAATGTCAATGCAGAGTAATTATTGTGTTATTAAACATGTGAATTTTTTACCAAGCTTACGTGTGCTCTGTAAATCAAGAATTGTCAATTTATCCCAAAATGTTGCACAGGTAGAAAACACTCTAACTTATTATTAATATAATATATAAAAAATTATAGAATAAATGTAAAAGAAATATAAAAGAGAAACAAACTATTATATATATATATATATATATATATATATATATATATACATGCTTTAAGAGTTTTAAGAGTTCAGTGACCTAATGCTCAGTTTGTCCTGCTCTTAATACACCTGTACATTCTGCCAGAGGGCATAAGGTTGAACAGGTGCTGTCCTGGATGTGAGGGGTCGTCAGTGATTGCACCGCCGATGCCCTCAACGTGCAGCCTCCCTTTTTGCATATCATTCACTGATACCTAAGATGGCCACTGCCACCGTTAGTGTTAACTCGGTGGCTTTATTTCTGGCTTTATCGCTTCTCCAGACTGGACTTAGCTTGGGGTTGAGTTACAAGCTGCTGCTTGGCAGAGATATTTCGAGAGCCCGGTCAAGCTGTTTTCAAAATGTACAGGCTCCAGGAGGGAGCTTCAGAATAAACACTCGCCTCTAGACGCGCTTCAAAGACCCTTTGGCATAAGCACCGCACTTAATCACAACAAAGTGAAAACGCAATAAATGCCTGTAGAGTCTAATGAGGTGAGGGACATTATTTACACGTGCCACAGTGGGCTCTGGCTCAACCCAGCAAGTCTTCCGTATTAAGGGGGAGAAACCTCCTGTGAGGGGCAAATAGTTCTCAGACTCTACATACAGCACCGCTAATGAATGTACTCCATTGATACAGCATAAAAGAGTCGGAATTAAAGATTTTTAAATGATGATGAATAATAGTCAAACCTATATTCATTAAGGTGGATGGAAATAAAACTACAAACTCTATTTACAGAAAAGCACCCTGGCTCACCTTAAAACACCTGCACAAACACAACTTTAAAAGCTCTCTGGTAAGGTTTTTAAAGCTTGTTTGTATTTAATAATAAATGAGCAGCCTTCTCTATATGGCCCAAATGGGTAAAACGGCATCAAGTCAGTTACACCTCAAGAGTACCCAAAAGCTGCCCAAGATAGACTTTGAGCTACAAAGTGAAATTTAAATGTGAAAAACAATCACCAGACTTACAGTTATATAAGTGAACTCTGTTTGAGTAAGAATATACCAATACTACGGCTATGGTGTGAATAAATGTGAGTGTATACAGGTGTGTTTCAGAGTCACAGCACAGTTTATCAGAGTTTGATATTAAATTATCACTTAACATCTTGCTCAACCTTTGAGAATGGTTACAGACTTTCCACATTAAAAAACTGAATTGTTGACATCATAAAATCACATGTGAGAGTGGTTAAAATTGAAATCAGCTTCCCATAATTGTGTATTATATTTAATTGCAAGCACGTGCATTTATTTTGTTGACTTACGGTAGTGTTCGAGAAATTGCACTTTTTTATAATAACATAATTATTATTGGTGGACCACAGTGATATAGTTATGTTGTGTAGCAATGCTACCAGACAGACACATGCAACTGATACTAGTGTGTACATGGACTTGGTTGTTTCTACGATGTTAAATGTTACTCACAGGTAATAAGTGAAAGCGCTGAGGCCGGCGGGGACGGCGGTGAGTCCTCGTCCAGAGCAGTCCGCTCCTCCGTCCTCATCACAGCGGCACAGCGGAGCGCATGTGGCCGGAGTGGACTGTCCCTCTCCCGCAGCGGCTGCTCGCCCTCCTATCCACAACCCCAGCACGAGCATCCGAACGGCCAGCTGTGCCATTGTACGCGTCCTTTCCACCCAAAGACCCTCGAAGTGGTTTCCTTCGGCAGTTACACGGTGGTAGCGATCGTTCCTTTAACCTTAAAACAAGTACAATATCAGACTCTCTGGAGACTTTGAATTCGCTAGGCTCCTCGACCTGATGCGGGCGACTTAACGGGATAGAAAATTAAGCAACAAAATGTTCCCTTTGTTTGTGGTTGCCCCAAAAATATATGCATGTAATAGCTGGTTTCTTTCTGCTACAGTGCTGGTGAATAAGAGCTCTTACCTAATGCCCGCGAACGATGAGCAGATCGGGCCAGTCAACGGTCATTCTGCGCGGAGTCTCGAGCCTCCAAAAACACGCAAACAAAACCCCTTGAGCTCAGATCCCCGGGTCTAAACAAACCAGGCTCCACACTGGCGTGATTGTGAAGCCCCCGCGTTCAGGAAACACTTTTAAAACCGCGACGAAACACGGCGATTACAACAATATTTTCACTCACTCACTCTCTCTCTCTCTTTCTGATTTGTTTCCTGTAGAAAAACACGGTTAGCTCTCTCCGTCGAGCCTCACGTTTCCTCTCTCCCTCTTTCTCCCTCTCTCTCTCTGCAGGACAGGCAGTGAGGTGTTGAATATGTTAATACAAACCTACATATTAATGATTTCTCGACGTCAGCCGTGTAATTGTTGTGGTAGACTAGTAGACTAACAACTAGGTCGTTTTTAAAGCTTGAATTAATAGCATGCCAACGAGAAACAGGTTGAAATAATATATATCTTTTTGCACTTAAAACACTTACGAACACGAATAAAATAAAATTGCTGTGAGAAAGTGAAATTAGCCTACATCAAAGAATAAAAACACAGCTGAGAAAATATAGTACTCATGTGATGCAGCTACATTGCAGTAGATGAAAACAAAGTACACTTTAAAAAATAAGGTTCCTGGAAGGCCACAGAACCTTTTTTTTTTTCTTTTTTTTGAGAACCAAGAATAATTTTTTATGGCAATGCTACAAAGTGCCTTTTTTCTCCTTTATTTGTAAGAGCACTCTAAAAAAATATTGCTTGAACTTAAAAAAATTAACTCAACAGTTTGCATCTATTTATTTATTTATTATTATTTTTTGTTAAGACAACTAATCCTGAAATTAGGTTCTACCAACAAACAATCTTGAGTTGGATGTACTTAGAAAACAAGTTATAAATTTAAGTTGTTCTATCTTGTCCCCCCCCCCATAATTTTAAATGTGATTCAACCGTGGGCACTAATTTACATAAAACTACAAAAAAATTCAAACTTTTTTATTGCACTTGTCAGGTTGCAGAAGACAACCAGTCCTAGCATTTTTAGCAAAATGCCTTCTGATTGAAACTGCATGTAAGATAATGCTCAGGGAGTCTGTTCTTAACTTAAGCAAATGCTCTATTCTTCAGCACGATGGTAACCTCTTAAAAATAAATAACATATAACACTTTAAAATACCAAAAGTACAGAACATTAAACATTATTAAGTCTTCTTCTGTTTTCGTCTTGATAAAAATTCATAAAATAACATCATGTTTCTACATTTACTGTCACTATCAAGTCCCATGCAAAGGATGCTGGAACCTGAAACTTGAAAAGTTATGTTATCAAGCTAAATGCAGTGAGTTACTACAACTTAAAAAATGTTTTAAACAAGCTTACACAGATAATTAAGTTGAACTTACACACAATATTATTTGATGTAATTATCAACATAAGTATGTCTGGACAACTCTATAAAAACGTTTGCAACTTAAAGTGTTTCAATAAATCAATTATTTAGAATTTTTAACTTGCACCAATGCATTAAATTAAGTGGCAACAGATCGCCTGAATTATTTGTTAGAGTCGTGTAAATACTGAGAGCATTGAATAATGCCATAGAGTCCAGCAGACGATATCTCTGGAAAATGTGAAGCATGTAATGTTGCTAAAAAAGTTACAACCAGTTGCAAAGTGAGGGAAAATGTCCTAAGGTGATACCTAGTTTGCATAGAGAATATTAAGTGATCTGTATTAATAATATTTGTACAGTATATCTACTTTTGCAAGGTGTTGTAAAACCATAATTTGCAAATATTTAATATTTCTGCTTTGTGTCATCCAAAATTTGTATTTAAAGTCGTAATTCAAAAAACAAAATCCATTTGAATACAATATACACCCTATTTTTTCTGGAAACTGAGCCAAACTATCTGTGATACAAGTAAAGGTTGCCTGCAATTCCTCCTATTCCACTCAGGTTTATACACCATAATAAAGCTTTTATAAATGTCTGCAGTTACAAACATTGCTGTACCACCCATGGAATTGCATGGCACTGACACATAAACTCAACGGGTAAAAAGAGGCATAAACAGAGTTTCATGTCTTGGCCAGAGTGTTTGTGTTTTGTAAATTCTTCCATGTTACCCCCCTTATAATTCATGCTCAACTCCACTGACGTCAAGTTTATCTAAAATCACTAAAGCTTGCTTTGCTTTTATAAGCTGATATTTGTCGAGACTGCAGCTCATTAGCTTATCTGCCAAACGCCTCACACCATGGTCATTGTTTTACATCTGACTATGTTATTGGGCAGAGTTTTTATTACTTTTTCTGTTATGGCCATGATGTCTAAAGGAAAAGTTTGATCTCCATAAAGATGTGTGATAAAACTGAGGAATTGCCAAACGTAAGATCTCTTTACCAGTTGTTTACAGGAAATTTGTTTCATCCTTAACAATCATTGAATTAAAGAGCTAAAAGTGAATCTCAGGATAAAATGGAAATTTTTCCATACTGTTAACATCAACACATATAGGAACCGCTGCAATTTATTTAGATCATCTGCCTTATCTGCATATCTGTTCTGAGTAATTACTTGATATAGGGCTGGGTATTGGCAAAAGCCTCACAATACGATACATATCACGATACATTGGACATGATACAATGTATCACAATACGATACGTTGCATGCTGCGATACATTGCAACACTTTTTCATTTTTTATCAAAAATGTAAAAAAAAAAAAAAACTTTTTTCTTAAAGCCAAAGTGTTTCCACACGTCGGCTTTGAAAGCTGCAGTCGTAGGTCTATGACAGACAACTGACAGCGACAACCACACCAGTGGTACAGGAGAGAGGGATTAAAAAAAAATATCAATAGTAGAGATTGAAATATTGATACACTATCGTGGAAAAATGTATCACGATAGTTAGCTGTATATTTTTGCACAGCCCTATTGAGATGATGCTGAAAAAAATATAAGGCCTGTTGAATTGACATGCTCTGTATTTCAGTAGGTACTATCAAGTTTGAGTATCAGAACTTCAGAAGCAACAAGTGTCAAAACTTGTCATAATTTTTCTGTATTTATGAAAATATGGAAGGATTAATTGAATTTTATACAGAGACATTAATATTGTCATTTTTTCACATGGCTTCAAACTTACTCTCGGTGGCAGCGTCTATTCCCAGGAGCAGGAAGAGCCCACAAGGCAATGAGTTTTTATGCAAATAAAATTTGAATTAGCAACAGTGGCAACTAAGCAGTAAAAAAGCCACTTGTGCAACTTGTTATGATAGATGGCCTTAAGAGGAAATGACATGGGTGAGAGCACATTTGAATGGCGCATATCAAGATCACCCTCAAATAGACAGTGACTATCAAAACAGGGTTATTAAAGTTGTCAAGCAGAGAGATACAGACATATGCTGGCACAAAAGTTACACTAAAGATCAATTGCTGCATGTCTATTAATTATTCACATTCTGTTTATGATCTGTTTATGGTTACAGATTTTTGACGACAAAAGATACCTGAATTTGCGTAATTATAGGCCTATATAAAATTACTACATAGGTGGAGACACATAGAAAAGCAGACAATAAAAAACCTTATTAATTACATTTTGCAACATTTTACAGTTAATTTTTAAAATACTTTTAATTGTAATAAATGTTGTGACTTGTTCCCCGCAAAGTTCTGTACTGACCATTTACTCCAGGGATTCACAAACTGGGTGTTGGGCCCCACTTGGTGGGAGTGAGATTGTGCCAGGGGGGCTCAGAATTGTATAAAATACATTAATTTATCAGAAATTCAGTGTAATTAATCCTTAGTGAAATAAGGCTACTAACCAACAAACACCACATTGTATCATAAAATGTTTAGTTTAAGTCAAATTCTAAGTTTGCGATTGTTTTATGTCATGAATTTTCTTTGGGGGGATGAGGGGGCACGGAGGGGATGCATACAGGGGGGGGGGGGGCATTTCAGCCTATACAAATACTATAGATATAGAAATATGTATTATTTATAGAAAAATAATAAATATCAAAAGAGGCTTCACAGCAGAAAAACAGAGAAAGATATGTAGTACCTACTAAATAACTGTGATGTTACAAGCAGACTTTCTGTGCCAGCAACTGTAGACTATATTATAGTCTATGTTCCATATAACATTAAAGATTTATTACATATTACCTTTTTTATGTCCTTAACCTAAAAACGTAATCAGTGTTAATTAAAAACGATATGGATACAACAGACAACGACAGATTATAAAGTGGTCGTTTACCTCCATCTGGTGGCAAAATATAGACTTGCATATTGACAATATGGAGTTAAAAATCTAAGTGCAACAAAAGTGGAAACAGTGACGCTTAGTGGTAAACAGTATTTAATCAGAAAGTGCACTGATTGTATACTTTATAAGTAAATAATTTACTTACTATTTGTCATAGGGCACAACAGGGCAAAAGACCAATTTTCCCACGATTAAAGGCTCCTTTCTCTCTAAACATTAAACACAAACCCCTAGCTTTACACCGCATATTTTTCCTGATCCTTACTTTCATAATTGCATGTACAATAAACCACAATTACTCCACAAATCCAACCCCTACATTACTAATGACTAATTACTTTGCCAGAAACCCAGATCCTCCGAAAGCAGAGCTGACACCAATAGGCTACCAGCAACCCCATTCTCAAACTATCTGGGCATCAACCACACCAAACCACAAACCACTACATGCTCTGCCCATCAGAGGTAACTACAAATCATACAGAATCTGTGATTGATTCAAAGTACTCCCATGTGTTACTGATCACAGACTGTGTACCGCACATAATGAGAGTCAACCACACAAGACACTACCGTTGAGAGCTTTACATGTTATTGGGACACAAACCCACATCCAGTGACCACATGAGTGTGGCTCAACACAGTGGCAAGAATGCTACAATGTATAAAGTCTAGTACTTGTCATCATAGCCAACATACTTTCCCTTATTATTAATGTGTTGGTAGTGGCTTATTGTGCTACAAACATGATGATTTATAGTTTAAACCAACCGCCCCTTTGCATCCTTCCAGGAAAAAAAAAACATAAAGAAAAACAAAAGCATGCATGCACTTACACGGATGAGAGTGAGATTTGTATGCATGTCTGGTCATGAAGCTTCTCATCCCATAATCATTCTCTCTCTGACTGTTTTTTTCACAGTCTGTCTGGCCCTGATCAACAGTAAGCAGTTAAGTAATCATAAATAAACCCCTCAGCACGTAGCATTCTTCACGCCAGACAAATCCATCTCCTCCCTTCCCGATATTTAATCCCTATCATCCTACTTCATCCTTTTCTCCACCAATCCCGTCCATCCTGAAGGCCTCGGAGTCTCAATAAATGCGACTGACATTTCTAAACTGTAATTGCACAATAGTTAAAAGCACAAACCAATTTTTTTCAAAATATACTTATGATGGTAACAAGTGAATGTATGAACTGTAATGATAAAATCCCATCAATTATTTTCGAAAGGGCAGGAACCATCTCACGGAATTTTGGAGCATCATGTCTTCTTTAGATGGCGCTCATCCGCTTCTTAAACATAACCACCGTACACTTTGCACACCACAAGACATTTTATGTATAAGATAGACAATCAGGCCGTGTCATATCCACACAGAGATATCATTGTTGCATTCTGCTGATAAACAATGTGAGGAGATACGGAAAATGAGAAGGGCAAATATGAACAATCAAGCATCAGATATAAACGCCTTTTCAAATTGCGCAATTAATAATTTCAAAAAGAAGAAGACTGACCATGAAACGAGCTGGCCACAGAACACTCGTCGCATTGCTCAGCCGACATTATGCGAAAAACCTTGTGGGCATGTTGGTTCCCTCTGTCTTTTGCTTTTAGAGATGAAAGAAGTCATTGAAGGGACTGCGTTGGCTAAATGACAACGAGATGTTGTGCACATTATGTGATCCTCAGCCACTAATTACATCATTATTACGACCATTAGTAAATGCTATAACCCTAGACTCTGTCGTCAAGGAAGCAAATCTATCGGATTAGCTTTAAAAAACAGCCACCGTCACATTGAAACAAAAAGATGATTTTATTTAACTTGGGCATGAGACTGATAGGCCTAATGAGGTTATGGTCATGATTAAAGCTGAGTTGTATGAAACTTACAGACACAGTTACCAAGCATGACCTCCAAGCCTTGCAAAACAAGTATCTAGGACACTCTCAGAGGGCTATCACTTGAACACGGTAAAAAAAGATTTGGTGTTTCAATTTGCTGCCTTAAAATTTGGAATTAATTCAACTCAAAAATATTAGTCTCAAAAAATTTTGTTTATTAAAGGTACAGTGTGTAACTTTTAGAAGGATCTCTTGAAAGAAATGCAAAATAATATACAAAACTATATTATCAGTGGTGTATAAAGACCTTTTAAAATGAACCATTAATGTTTTTATAACCTTAGAATGAGACTTTTTATCTACATACACAGAGGGTCCCCTTACATGGAAGTCGCCATTTTGTGCCACAATGTTTCTACAGAAGCCCTTAACGAATAAACCTTTTTACTAAGTTGTCTCCGTCGATCAGTGTTGGGGGTAACGCATTACAAGTAACTTGAGTTACGTAATAATATTACTTTTCTGAAGTAAAGTAACGCATTACTTTTTAAATGTAGACATTAATATTTGAGTTACTTTTTCAAAAAAGTAACTCAAGTTACTTTTTTAGTTTAATTAACTTGATTAAAAAATATGTACTGAATTAAACTAAATGCATGCACTCTCTGTGCCTGTGTGGAAACAGTATGAGTCAGAGCTAAACATTTTTGTGATGAAATATGCAATTTCTGAAGGCAGAACTTTTCAGTCATAAAAACACCTGCAAGGCCTGAAAGAGATCAAGCTTTAGCCAAGAAAAAGTAACGCAAAAGTAACTAAAAGTAACGTAAGCATTACTTTCAATGAAAAGTAACTAAGTAATGCAATTAGTTACTTTTTTTGGGAGTAACTTAATATTGTAATGCATTACTTTTAAAAGTAAATTTCCCCAACACTGCCGTCGATGACATGTTTGTCCGGTGGTGGCTATCGTACATTCTTTATGTATTTCAAAAGCGAGGGTTGGGCAGTGGACTGAGCCGTTGGTTGCAATTTGCGAACTCACCACTAGATGCCACTAAAATTTACACACTACACCTTTAAATACTTTTTAGTTGAATTAACTAAAAACTTTAAGGCAGCACAAACACTTATTCTTTCTAAGTTGAAACAACAGTAAATGTTTAGGCTACGTTTTGTTAAACTGACAGCATGAACTTAAAAATAAAGCAAATTTAGGATGTCATTTCTGTACATCAAACCTGTCATGTACAACATTTAAATTCAAGTTACTATTTGCACTTAACAATAATGTAGTAAATGTGCTGCTATTTTGGGAACGCAAGAGATTGTGGTGCAGTGGTTGAATGGATTATTTTTAACTCTCATATCCATTAAAAATAATTGAGCACAATGAAGAATTCCCCAACTGAATATTTGTGTTGCATGAACTTCCTGTCTGATATTAACTTTGGTGCTTTTTATTACATATCACCCATGCGTTGCTCTAAGTAAAAGTGTCTGTTAACATATTATTTATAAGTTCAAAACACTTTCTCACTTTTGTGTTTGTTTTCCAATTGTGATTTAAACTTAATTGCATCGACAGACAAATTATCATTAAAAAAATTTTAAATATAGATTTTTAAATTTAAACCATTTGTATTCAAAACCCTCTACCCATTGTGTACGTGTACCAATCAATGCAATGCATTATTTGTACAAATATATAGCTATTCTATCTTGAATTGTTTTAGAGAAAGAATTTGGGCATGTTTACATATATCAAAATTTCAAATACTGCACTGTAAAAAAGATTTGTTGGTTCAACTTTTAAAAAAGTAAGTGTTTATGCTGCCTTAAAGATTTGAGTTAATTTAAGTTAAAAATATTAGTTGACTCAACATTTTTACTAAGTTAACTAATATTTTTAAGACAGCAAAAACACTTTTTTTAAGTTAAAACATTTTTTCATAGTGTGTATTGTCATAAATGAACATATAAACGGTTTTATCGGACGCACGTGAGATGACGAGATACGCGCATGGTCCAAGGCTTTGAACCGGTTCACGGAACAGAAACGAAACCAGAAACTTAAAAAAAAATAATGCTGCGGAACAGAAACGTTTATTTAAAATAATAGTAACCAGTTAATACCGTTATTTTTTCGTTCTTTGACAAGATTGCTGTGCAATACTCGATGAAGTTCACTTCCGGTTGTCGTTGACTCATCAGAGAAATGGGAAGCTTTCCACCAGCAAGTAGCCTACTAAAGTCTCTAATGCCCAATCATAAGAGGTAAATATTGTAGTCTACCAAGTTTCTCAAGATGTTTGTTTTTTACTAATTAGTTGTGTAACGGATCACAGTTGATCCGTGATTCGTACAGATCAGGACCATGCAATTCACGGATTAATACGCAATTTAAAATAGGGTGAAAGTTGATCATTTGCACATATTTCAAAGGCTTGCAAATGTTAACACTTAAGTTATTTTAAACAATTTAACCGCTAAAAAATGCTAAAGTGAGCAATTTTCTGTACGCACATGCGGTTGAATGTGTCCGGTCCAACTCCGCCCTTCAAAGATCAGAACTCTTGATGTATAAACTTGAGATAGAGTTGCGCTACTGTGTTTCATACTGTAATCCATTAAAATACATTTGGCGAATAAAGCACTGAAAAACAACGTAATTTTCACTTTATGTGGATCGACTTTATGTGTTTATGCTGCATCGGTGAAAGATAGAGACTTAGGAAAATTATGTAGAGTAATAATTTAAGTTTTATGTCTTAATGATCAGCCTACTTATTTGTATGTCCCACAGCTGACATGGAACGTTATTAACCGGTTCGGGAACTTTATTTTTTTTTGTTCTAACTAGTTCAGGAACGTCAGTTTTAGGGTTGAACCGAAAACCGGAAACGTTAAAATACTGTTTCTGTCCGGAACTAACCAATTGGGAAAAAATTCTGGTTCAAAGCCCTGCTTAGATGTGGTGATATGTACGTTTGGGTTGTATGGGTTCAAAGTGCTCATAAATAAATAAATCTTTCCAAACAAGCCAAAGGTTTAAGTTTGGAAACTTTTTTGGAAGGGTGTTCAACACTAATTATAATAACAATGGGATATTAAAGAGCTTGAGGACAACACACATACGTAATTTTTCCAGCACACCAAATCTGTGATCAAGTCTAAGCTAGCAGTGTGCGTGTGAAGCCACATGTTAGGTGTGGGGGTAGAAGAGCACAGGTAAATAAAGGGTTTTAAGGTGGTATGGTAAAAATCGGGCCTCAGGCACGACTGCATCTTTCAAGTGGAGAGTGGGGCATATCTGGGCATGTAAGTGGCCTGATGTGGACCTCCTCATGTACATTCTGGACTGACTCCCAAGGCTGCATCTTAGAGGGTCTTGGCAAGCATCCACATAGCTTGTTTGTGCAGGTGTCGTAATAGTAAATGTCCCGGGGGCCAATCCATGTAAAATGAGCCAGGTGTGCAATAAGAAGTTACGCATATCCCCATGCGATCTCTGTGCGGATAGCAAGGATGTCTCACTAAAGAGCAACATCATTTAGGCTCCCACCATACACTTAGCCCTACTTCTGGTCATGTTTTGGGCACCCAATATCTCAAAACAAGGATAACCTCCCTTCGGAGTCCTTGGAAGAAGCACCTCCTTCTTTGGGGAATGTGTGGTTGCTTGCTTGTATATCTTTTGTAAATGAGATGAGTTTATCCGGCAGGTAAGGGTCCTTATTGTGATTACATCCTTCATTTTGACCATCTGCACATACCGGCTCTCACGCAGACTCTCAGAGCTCTGTGATGTGGTCTGATTCCTTCTTCGCAAGCTGTTGAACTTCATCGCTCATATGCTAAGCGGAACTGTTGACATCTTCCAAGCATCTGGTCTACGTGATTTTTCAGCAAAAAAAAAGTATTTTCAGCAACTTCAGTATCAGCAAGGTTATTTCCAATAGACAAGTACTGACAGTATACATTGTACATTGTAATACATTGTAAATAGACACTCTTACAGTTAAACAAACACATTTCTTACAAATGTGCATGCAAATATTTAAGTGATATAGAATGACATTTCTAACTTTTTTAAATGCACCAAAGTACATGTGAAATATAATTAATTCACTATATTAACTAACTTTTTAAGTTTAATATGACATTTAGTCATTTATTATATTAATTGACTAAAAATCTTATAGTCGAAGGAAAGTAGATATAATTTTACTAGATTTTTATTTATTTATGAGGACAATAAAACTAGCAATAATATCATATCTATTTTATATACTACTATATATTAATAATTCTCCAATTTTCTGTACTCTATCTTTTCATGTTAAGCTGCTTTGAAACAATGCAACACTGTAAAAGGCACTATATAAATAAAATAAACTTTCATATATTTTATTAAAGCAATAAACCTTGAAAGATCAATATTGTTACCCCATATCCATAAAATCACTGTAAGGCATGGTCATTTTAAAATCAAAGGTAAGCCTATTACCTTTAAAATGGCGACAGCAGCATGACATCATTACAATGAGCAATTCAATTTCTCAATAATCAATAATAATCGATCCACCAAGCATATAGTTCACTTTTCTACCACTTTTCTATTTGTGGTTGCTAGGCAACACAGAAACCTGCAGCATTTGAGATTGTACTATGTCAAGAGTGTGTCTATAGTCATTTTACAACAGCTTTAAATGTGACTCACCTGAATTCGTGGTCGTTACCGTTTGTTTTATAATATGCAATAATGTTGGTCAAAAATAAAATGAAAAATATTACCAAAGTATCCAATCTTTGAAATTGAAGGTTTCTGGTCTGCGGTCGATCTGAAAAGGCTATATACCATAGATTAAAAGCATTAGCATTGTTTGCTCTCTTCCTCTCCATGTACTTCAGCTCCTCCAGTTCGACCTCACTGTCTGAGGAGGATTTCTGAACATGGTACTGACAAGGTTTCATATTTCCACTCTTTCTTTCTCATCTTTTCACACAGTGTGCTGTGTCAGACTTTAATGCTGGACAGAGCAGACACAGACTAACAAGACCCTGTAAAGCAGTTAATTGGCAGTTCTATCATACCTGCAGAGTCAATGGCTTCATTTTAATAGGTTTAAATAGGGAGCGTTTACTATAGACTCGTCATGTCACATGCATGGTCTATCATCATAGTCCTAATCCATTAGGACTCTGAAGAAAAAGAGACGAACAACGTAAATGGTTCTGAATCGGATATCTTTTCTCCATTAGATGTCTTTCTACTATATTACAGTGTGACAAATTGCTTCTTGTGTCAGTGCTGGGCATTTGCAATTTCACCAGATGTCTCAGTAATCATCACCACGTACCGGTGAAAGGATGAGATGTGCAGGGCTTAGGCGAAATCCTGTTCATTAATGCACAGAGATCAAGTTCATTCATGATCCATTTCCAAGTTGATTGCAAATGTGTCACAAATATAAATGTGTTAACAGAAAAAAGTTGGAATTTTCTTCATTGAGTTTATCAGGTTCACATAAGACAGAATGCAATGCTTCAACATTACTGCGTACCCAAACCAAAGCCAACATTTAACGCCCAATGAAAGCAAGAATGTACACGTGTTTAATGAATAGAAATCAGACATTTTAATCTGAACTCAACAATTTATCACTTAGAGGTGTGAAGCTTTAAAGCAGAGGACCAGGTTAGTCAGGGACCCTGGAATGTTATTTTCATGGCCACAGCCGATTCTAGAATAGAGTCTGCACGTCATTCTCACCCACCACGCTGTATACTCGTATAAGGCTATTGAGTTTTAACATGACTCACCTTTGAAATGCTTTATTTCGTTTTCTATCTCCCTCTCTCTTCACCAAACTCACTCAGCTTCCATTCACAACACACACTGTGCCAGTAATGAAAACGCAGAACAGTAAAAAAATACAGAGATAAAACCAAGACTAGTTTTGTACATCATGTCCTGGAATGATCATTTGGGGCTTTGGGAAATGTGGTTTATATACCTTATTGAGAGGATACACAAAAGCAAACAGAACACAAATTCGATCCACAATAGCGCATGTGGCTTTTGAGGTGAGGCATCGGCGAAATGTATGAATACTAGTGAAACTCTAACCTTTAATAGTCGCTGTGCGATCGTAGTTCTCATTCAGTTTTCTCTCGCTGAAAAAGAATGCAACAAAGAATCTCATTTACTGTGTCTGTCTTGTTGTTTACTCTCTCTGCTCAGCGATTGGAGCATGCGGTGTCATTTCCAGCAGTGCCACTTAAAGCTCCCAGGGTTCATTGGGACTTACGACCTTCTCGGTTGCCATGGTGCTTTGCCGCCTGTCATTGTTCAATAGATAAGATAACAATAAAAGATTACTGCGGCATCTAAAATGAATATCTCCTTACCTGGTCCTGACTGCATACGCGCCGATATGAGAATAACAGCAGGGAACATATTAAAATCTTTAGCTACATCCATAGTAGTGGGACTTTTATGATTTATAGCAGCCTCAAATAACACATCATTTTACTTACATCCTTCATTTTGATCATGTGCACATACTGGCTCTGTAATGTGATGTTGTCTGGCTCCTTCCTCCCAAGCTGCAGAACTTCATCTCCTGCTTGCAAAATGAACTGTTGACACCTTCCAAGTACCTGGCATATCCAGGCAAAAGTACTACCAATTACAGGACTTTGCCAGGGTTTGTACAAGTTTCGGAAAGTTATTTTCGAAAATGAAAGATTCATACGATCTTGCTTTATTTCTTTATATAGGCACTTTAACCGGAATAAAGCACGCACACACCAACTAAGAACTGACACTAAATCAACATCACCAGAGAATTGTGTTGTTGGTTGTGAGGAAAATTTAAGCTTGTTCAGCTTCCCAAAGTATGGAAACAATGGATATATTTTGTTTATCCGGGGTAGCAGCGGAGTTGTGCGTGTGTGTTTGTCTAATGCTGGATTGCGTTAAAATGGGGCGACCCCCACCGGGTCATGAGTCACAGGCATGTAAAATTACATCAAAGGTCTGTGTTTTGTTGTCAATCGGCATGTTGGTGCATATCATGTAAACAACACAAACATATAGTGAATCATAAATTATCCAGAAATAGTAGGATGTGTTGTGTGTTGCTCGTGACTCGCTCCGCCCACAGTACGCCTACAACTAAAGACTCTTTGGATATATAATGGATTTAATACTACTCTATACTGTACTCAAGATTAACATTATATAAGCAGAATCAGCGTGTGTTATGTGAGTCTTAAGTTAAACCAACAAACCAAATTTTTTATCGTCTACCATCATACTAGAGTTGCAAATATGGTGCAGAATTTCTTTTCCTTTGTTATAGGGGACATTTCACAAGATTTTTTATGTAAAATAAATCTTTTGTATCCCCAGAGTATGTATGTAAAGTTTTAGATTTAGATCATTTATTATAACATGTTAAAATTGCCACTTTGTAGGTGTGAGCAAAAAATGTGCCATTTTTGGGTGTGTCCTTTAAAGGAATAGTCTACTCATTTTCAATATTAAAATATGTTATTACCTTAACTAAGAACTGTTGATACATCCCTCTATCATCTGTGTGCGTGCACGTAAGCGCTGGAACGCGCTGCAATGCTTCGATAGCATTTAGCTTAGCCCCATTCATTCAATTGTACCATTTAGAGATAAAGTTAGAAGTGACCAAACACATCAACGTTTTTCCTATTTAAGACGAGTAGTTATACGAGCAAGTTTGGTGGTACAAAATAAAACGTAGTGCTTTTCTAAGCTATAGGAACTATATTTTATGGCGTAATAGCACTTTTGGGAGTACTTGGACTCGGCGCAGTAACACCCTCCCTCTCCCATTATGAGAGTGAGAAGGGGAGCAGACTTTTCAGGCGAGTCGAAGTACTCCCAAAAGTGCTATCACGCCACAAAACATAGTTCCTCTTTTAAATCCGCTTAGAAAAGCGCTACGTTTTATTTTGTACCACCAAACTTGCTCGTATAACTACTCGTCTTAAATAGGAAAAACATTGATGTGTTTGGTCACTTCTAACTTTATCTCTAAATGGTACAATTGAATGAATGGGGCTAAGCTAAATGCTATCGTAGCGTCGCAGCGCGCTCCAGCGCTTACGTGCACGCACACAGATGATAGAGGGATGTATCAACAATTCTTAGTTAAGGTAATAACATATTTTAATATTGAAAATGAGTAGACTATTCCTTTAACCCTCTGGGGTCCGACCATTTTGGGACAATGGCAGAGGTTCTGACATACTCTTACATTTGGTCTTATTTCAGTTGCTTTAAAACATATTAATGACAAGTGTCTCATAACACTGCGTTCAGCACAAACTGGGCTACAATATTATATGAGCTACATGTATGTACATGTTTGTATTTTTGAGAGAAAAATGTGTATGCGTGGTTCTTAAAAAAGCAAATGAGCTGATATCTGCACTAAATGACAGTGCTGTGGTTGGATAGTACAGATTAAGCTGCGTTATTATCCCCTTCTGACATCACAAGGGGAGCAAAATTTCAATGACCTACAGGTATTTTTCCATATGCTTACAGAGAATGGTTAAGCAAAAACTAAGTTACTGGGTTAATCTTTTTTTACATTTTCTAGGTTAATAAAAGCACTGGGAACCCAACTGTAGCATTTAAACAAGGAAAAAGTCACATTTTCATAATATGTCCCCTTTAAGTGACCTGGAGTGAAAGTAAGCTCCACATTATTCACATCAACATATCACACAACCCATAACTTATTGTGTTATTATGACCATGTGTATCTCTCTTCCTCTCTCTGGTAGTTGGATAAGTACTGTACCATCCACTCCATTTTGGTTTCGTGCCTTCCAGAGATTTGTCAGAGATTGGAAACATCTTTGATGCATCTTTTCCTCCTATGCATGTGCAACAATTCTGAACGTTTCACATTTCCACTATCAGTTTAAACAATTCCTTGTGTTTTATGGGCTTTATATAAACCACCATTCCTTTGTTTGTCTGGGAAAGTTTGATCCAGCACTTAAGTAAAAGATTTAGTCTACAGTATTTTGCTTCAATGGTTGTAATAGAGTATATAACAATGTCAAGTGAAGTAAACAGTTTATGCTGACTAATGTGCATATATTGTAGTATTTGTGTACGCATGTAATCAAAAACAGCTCCATCCCCACCTCGATCGCAATATTCTGCTATCATTTTATTCATGCATTGCAGATCCTGGTCAACATTGCAGCAAAGTGGACAAATTCATAAACAATAAACAGGTTGTTGAAATAAAATGTGTAGCCTCATATCTTAAAAAATGTATTGAAGAGGCAAATATCTGCAGTGTTTCAAAATCTACTAGGTAAGGGTAAGAGCATGATGCCTGTTTGTTTTATATGAGTACGTGTGTGTGTAGGTGTGTGGGGACTTGCTGACACTCTCATTTCTGCAGTGAGACCCTGCCACAGCGGCAGCTTGGCTGACGTGCATCTGAAATCTTATTTTCATTTAGTGTGCTTGTGAAAGGCTAGAGAGTTATGAGATATTATGAATTTGTTATGATTATGCACCTTTGTGTAGGCTCCAAATGACGTTGGCTAGACTATCGACTGTGGATGAATTGGAGTAAATTAACATTTCGGAGTCATTAAAAAGCGATGAAGTCTCTGGTGAATGTGGCTCGCTGTTCCGGTAACTTTTTCAACCGCACAGCTATTTAATTCAAATTTCTCATTTTGCAATTACATTAAGGTATTTGGAATGCATTTTTATCCTAATCAACCTACAAGTGCATTTAAAACGATACATTTTATCATGATTTTACCTAAAGATGAAGAAGCAGAAAGGAAGGAAGTGAGAAATTGAAAGAGAAATTGGATCTTCATTACAACGTTCTCTCTTTGAGGCTGTTTATATACTGCTCCTCCTTTTCTCTTCAGCCATCCCATGTGTCCGGTCGCTCTCATCTCTCACTTTGTCTGTCTAAATCTCTCGCTCTCTTTCTACAGCCTCCCTCTGTGTCTGTGCAGGTCTGGTGACTCATCTATTGACAGATAGCTGGAGAATGTTGTGAATGCTGGGGGAGGAGATTGTTTTCAAACTCTTCCAGATCCAGAGATTAATTCAGTGAAAACAATGAGTTTGTCCTGATGTTGTCCTGTATGACAAGACAAAAGATGGAGGCAAAAACTCTAAACAAGCATGAGATGAATGTATGATGACATGAGTAGGAGGTCATGAGAGATTAAATATCTGTTGAGATAGAAGCAAAGACAGATGTAGATGCAGAATCAGGGATGAAGGCAGATAGTCAAACGATAGTCTATTGGGGGCAAGTGCATCTGGACCACTACATCTCTCCACATTCACATATACTGTAGACCGAGAAAGGTTTTATTCTCCCAATTATTCCTCAACACAGTCTCATGGCAAGCCGTGTTATGGTAATGAAAATTTTGATTAATTTATTAATGTTTGCTGATACGAATTTCCGCTGTTTTTTGTGTCTCTGGAAACGAATGTCTTTTTCGTCCTTCCCAGCGCGAATTTCTATCAATGGTTGTTCGTGTCTGTGGCACGAATTTCTTTATCGTGTCATTTTATATTTTGTTTTCTCATCGTTCTTTCCTATTTTTAAATCATTGTCGCTTGGGGTTAGGGTAAGATTCGGGGTTTGCATTAGGATGTAATTTTATGCATTGGTTTCTACATGTTTTTCATCCGCTTTTAAAACTATTCTCACCTGGAGTTGGGGTTTGGGTTAGGAAGTCGCAAAAAGTGATTCTAATTCAAATCCCAAGCGACAATTGTCAAAAAATAGAAAATAACGATGAGAAAACAAAGTATAAAATGACACGATAAAGAAAGTCGTGCCACAGACACGAACAGCCATTGATAGAAATTTTTGCTGGGAAGGACGAAAAAGACATTCGTCTCCAGAGACACAAAAAACTGTGGAAATTCGTATCAGCAAACACTAATAAATTAATAAAAATTTTCGTTACTATAACACGACTTGCCATGAGACTGGGTTGTAATATTCCTAATTAGTAGTGTAAAATTCATGATAATGCATTTGCCAGACACTTTATCCAAAGCAATTTAAAGTGCATTTAAGACATTATCAGTGTTCCCTTGGGGATCGAACCCATGATCAACAAACAGAACTACAGTAATACACAATTTAAATACATTTAAAAAAATGTAATATGTTATAAACATATGATAACATATGTATGATAAAACTCCATCAGGTGCAGGGCTCGACATTAAAGGAATATTCCATTTTCTTAAAAGAAAAATCCAGATAATTTACTCACCACCATGTCATCCAAAATGTTGATGTCTTTCTTTGTTCAGTCGAGAAGAAATTATGTTTTTTGAGGAAAACATTGCAGGATTTTTCTCATTTTAATGGACTTTAATAGACACCAACAATTAACACTTAACTCAACACCTAACAGAGGTCCGGTCCAGCGCAACGTAACGTAAATGCGTAGTGTTCTTGTAAACACTGGGGCGGAGTTTCGCGTTCGTCTTCTGTGACCTCTTGACGTCATGGCGTATTGCGTGGGGTCACCTGGCGCATCACGACCAGATCTAGATGAGAAGTTGTGCTTTAAAGGTGTATATTTGTTATTTTTCTTGTCAAAAATGAAAGTCGTTTTGCTGGATGGGACACTTATGCCTCGTTTGGGATTGTTTATAGTCCTTTGAAAGTCCGTTGAAAAAAACTGTTAGGTGTTGAGTTTGGTGTTGATTGTTGGTGTCTATTGAAGTCCATTGGAATGAGAAAGGTCCTGCAATGCTTTCCTCAAGAAACGTAGTTTCTTCTCGACTGAACAAAGAAAGACATCAACATTTTGGATGACATGGTGGTGAGTAAATTATCTGGATTTTTCTTTTAAGAAAATGGAATATTCCTTTAAGGCTTGTCCGCTTGTCCTGGACAAGTGAATTTTTTGTAGGACAAGTGTAAGAGAAAATTAGTTGTCCGACTGGACAAGTTAAATTTCAAACAATGTTACTTAACGTTATGTGCCGTTAACGACCAAGCAGAATATTGAACAGAATGTTACTGTTATTGTTACTAAACAAGCTGTGCGAGCATTAAACCTGATCGCCGAACACGGAGGGGCGGGAGTCGCAGAACGGCATGGAGTGGAGTGGAGAGTGATGTTTCTTCAGGCTCCGGCGTGAATATAAATGACTTCTTTGTGTGTCAAAAAAGCAGATTTAAGTCTGTATTTTCTCTCTTCTAAAGTTCGGTAAAAACACATAATGGGCTTAAAATCTTGTTTAAGAATCTGTTTTATAATGAGAATCTCTCTTTCAGCGTGTCTATGTGTGTGTGCGCCGCGCGGCAGCCGCTTTGAATCTGACAGAGTTCGTCACTGTACTGTACATTCAAAAATCCCACACAAACATTACAGCGTAAATGCTAGGATTAAGATTGATTTTATATATAACAGATGATCTAGATACATTTACCCTAATAAGTTTTTTAAAACATGGTAATGTTTTAATGTTTTGCTTTAGTGTTTTAATGTCAGACAATCATTGAAATGTGGGGAAAATGAAGAGAAAGGCAGCAGATATAGCATCCTTCTTCAGAAAGAGTAGCAAGAAGCAGCCAAATGAATCTTAGTAAAATACATTTCAGTGGCCTACAAAATTCACGTGATTTTTTGGTCTCTATAGTTTTTTCAGCAATTGGAGATATAAATGGTTTCAAAGTAAATTTCAAAAGTTTTATTTGAATAAATAGTTTAAAAAAACATGAGGTTGAATTATGACTATAAATTGTATGTTAATCTCAATTCATTTTAATTAAAATTAAAGTATTGTAGTAATTGTATGTTATTCATTATTCAACATTTCAATACTTTCAAACTTTTTTGTTACTGTGGATAACTAGTTAAGGCATTTTAAACAGACTTGAAGTTAAGTCCCTCCCTTGCTCTGCCCCTGGTCTGTCTATTTCACATCCAGTCCCTGAAGGACGCATACACATGAATAGAAAGAAATGACACGCATATCACCAAACCGTTAGCACAACGTGCAACAAAACACAAAGGTATTAATATGTATACATATACGTGTATAAATGCAACATGCGTCATGATGGTACCATTTTCGTTTTTTCTCTCTTTCTAGCTCTGTTCCTCATTCTGTTGTACTTTTCTCACACCTGTGGCCTGTGCGTCATCCTACTAATTCCAGTTTCAAGGTCAGTACTGTGCAGCTCCGAGCTGATCCCATTGGCTCTGTTAGTCCACGCCGTGACGCCACCGCACATCCACAGATTCATTAAAACAGCACATCCGTCTGCACCTTTTCCTCACATACAAATACACGACACCCTCCCCCCTTTTCTCTGTGAAGAGTGACTTCACAGCTAATTCAATATCCAAGCTCAATAAAGACTGTGTAAAGCTAATCTCAATGTGTCTCTTCTTGCTCTTGGTAATTGTTTGTTGTATATGTTCATATTTTTTGCTGTGGAACGCATCTAAGGTTGAGGTAAATTTCCCATTTGTCACGTATGCTATTCAATAAGCCCTATCAATTATTAATCTAACGATTCGCCACACGGGAGGCCATTACCAAATAAACTGCACTGTGGCAATATGTTGCCTGCTGCAAGAGAGAGGAAAGAGAGATTTAAAGAAAATAATATTTTAAAATCACTCATTTATCTTATTTACAATTCAATGAAATATTCTTTCTTTAAGAACACATTGTACAAATTCATTGACATAAAACCACAAAAGATCAAACTAAAAGATAATTCTTGCACAATTACATAAGTAAACTAGGCACTGATGATAATTATAATAATAACAATAAAATAAAATATATTTTTAACTTAAAAAATACATAAAATACAGGAAGAACAACACATAAAATTTTTAAAAACAATTAAATCTGGCACATTGCAAAACCTGAATTATTATTATTTTTACTGAATAGCAAAGCCATACAAGAACCATGTTTGGTTCCTTAAGTAGCTATTGTCCTGTAAAATTAAATCAGAGATTATTTCCCTTTTTCTCAGTAGTGGGGTTGCTTGAAATCCTGCCGTGATCTCAGTGCTTATCTTGCCACTAAACGTTTGTTAGTTCTCTGAAAATGAACTCTGCATCACTTTCACATAGCTGTGGCTTCCTGTACAGCCTGCCGTATTTCTTGAAAATTTACTGTCTCACAGATACAATCTTGCTGTGATGCCGTTCTCTTTAAAGTTTGTCAAAGCAGCCATCAATCTCTGCGTCACCTCAAGCAATACATCAAGGCCAGCTGCAATGTTTATATAAGGCACTGTAGAGGTTATTTGATGTCTGAGTTTGGATTGTCTGGTCGCTGCATAAGGGCGCACTCATATTATACCCAACCCAACCACGCTCGAACGTGATTGTCCCCCCTCCCCTGAAGCATGCACTCACACTGTACTTTGACCGAGTCCAGCCACGCTTTTGCAATTAGGATGCGGGTTTTTTTGGAAGAAAACAGGAAGTAAAGCGTTTTTTCTTAACACTGGAGCCCATCGTAATGTTAAGTTTGTGTTTTTTTATTCTGAGTCATTTGTGCGCGATGACACACATCCCTCTCACATCACATGCCTATCATATTGCTTAGTTGATGTGTTGTGTGTACCAACCCGTGTACAGATCAGACATACACGTAACCCTGCTGCACCCCACAGAAGGTTTTTACGAAGGCAGATGAAGGTGAGTGGACACGCAATTGATGTTTCTCCTTTTGAACCGTGCTCTGGTGTAATTTGCGATCACACTGCATGTTACGCACCTGAGTCCAAGTGAACCACGCCCGAGCCCACCTCTGCAAGCGGGCCAGGGTGCAATTAACCAAACCGTGCACGGTACGGAGCGATTTCACTAGTCAAATTAGAGCGTGGTTTAGTTTGGATAATGTGAACACATTTATTGAAGTACTAAAAGTTGCTTATTGCTCAATAAACAGTTAGCATATCCGGCAATATTGTAAATTCAAGTTGACTAAAATTAAACATTTAAGTGCAACACGTCTATCCTTTTTTTTTTTTAAGATAAAACTTGTCTGTTTATTCAGGTTTGTTTACCTTTTCTGTAAAAGTCAACTAATTATCATTTCTATCTGAAGTATCCATTTCATGGCATGTTAAGGAACAGCCAAAATTACCAAATCCCTTGTAGGTTAACTGGGAAAGTTGACCTAATAAAGGGCACGTCTGTCTTATTACACTTTGAATGCATATAAGAGTGTTCCCCCTGCCAGGTTATCTGCACATTAAGACCATTACGAAGTATGGAGAACTTAAATAAAAGCACCCATAAACACATCATTTTGTACAATATTGTCACATCTGGAACAAACACATTATATTAACATTATAGCCATTACAAGAATGTGCAAACCGTCAACAAGCTTACTATTCTAATCACAGAGGATTTCTTGTAGATAAAGATAAAAAATATTTATGAAGTTTTAAATTACAGAGCTCTGAAGCTAGAAATGTGCCTATTATTACAGATCTTATGTAATAAAACTCTCCTTGAGACAGGAAACTAATAGACAAAAAAAAACAATGCAGAAGATAAATATTAATACTGCATTTCATTTCTCTTTGGTCTGTGACTGCTTTTTTAAACTTCTCATCATCTAGCCTTTTACAGATGGATGTATGCATATAAGACCACCACTTTTCATTTGCTTGATTTCTTTATTAGGAGACTGCACTATCACATGATGGTCTTCACTACCCACTGCTGATACAATCTTATGTTTTACATTCGCATAATAACTTCCCATCCTTCCCATTTCAATTCCTTCGCCTCTACGATGAGATTCTTGTCATAGCATGCTTCTCCTGCCTCGACATCTTGAAATCTTGTTGTTCCTTGTTTCTGTTCCTCTTGACCGTAGTCCTTGACCATTTATTTCTTGTGCACGTACAAGAACCTCTTATCACCAATATACCCACACTCAAAACTCAGCATCTCTGTGCTACCATAAATTATATCTGAACCATCAATTGCTCTCAACTTTTGTTGCTAGGAATAAGTTAAATTAAGAACAAAAATCACTTTCAAACTAATTCAGCTTTTAACTGTTGATTAGCCAATAATTTATTTGATTAACATGACAACTGTTTTATTATAGATGGCATATTTATTACTTCTATTTTTCTAAGGGCGCATGAATGCGAAGCTCATCAAAACATATATTTAGCCCATCATGTGTGTGGCTCGTCATGTCAAAATATGTGTTTAGCGCATCATGTGAACTATGTGCATCACGAATCATGTCAAAATACATGCCTGCTGCATACACGTCTAAAGGGTTTATGATAAAAGAGACACCACTCGCGTTTGCCAGATACTCACTTAATCTCATGTGTAATCATGTGTTAAGTACTGTAAGTGTCTTGCGAGTATTTTGAGAACGTAAGTGTCTCTTTTATTATAAACCTTTTTGATGCATGTTCAGCAGGCATGTATTTTGACGTATTGTGTGATGCACATAGGTTCACATGACGCGCCGAACATATTTTGACATGATGAGTCACACACGATGGGCTATATGTTTTGACGGGCTTCAGTCATATACGTAAACAGCTTTTAAAAAGAATGTCGGACTTCCCACAGGAACAATTGTTTTCTTATGTCAAAAAATTTCTGTACACCACAAAACATTCACCGAATGCACCTGTTTGAGACAGAATGAGAGAAATGATGAAGAAAGTGCATTTGTACAACATCATAATATTTATGCAGAAATAACCAGCAAAATGTTTTTCCTGTCTTTAATATGCACTGTAAAGCTGCTTTGCAATAATGCAAAACTGTGCTCAATTCAATTCAATCTGATGTATATACACAGATTCTCACTGTTATAAATCAGCCTTACATGAAGTAAAGAAAACAGGGCAGTTTTTGCTTGTATTTTCTTATAGAACAGATAATAAGCAGTAGGTTGTGATCTACTAAACTGTCATGTAATAAGAACAGGTGTGTGACATGCATAAATTGAACTGAATATTGAGGTGTGAAATTTGGAGTGATTGTTGTGGCAGTGGGAGTGCAGTGATAAGACATATGTACCTTCTCCATGTAGCTCAATAAGACAATTTTAAAGAGATAGTTCACCCAAAAAAATTTATTCTATCATTATTTACTAGGGCAGTAAAAATCAACGTGTTAATAACGCATTAACACAAATTCATTTTAATGGCACTAATTTTATTAACAAATTTATGTCTTATGTCTTAAGTGAATGTTTGATTAACTGTTGAGGAAAAATATCAATTTTATTATTATTATTATTATTATTATTATTATTACATTTTAATGACAAATTTAATTTGTATCGCTTGTAAAAAGTGGTCAGTTATGTTGTCTTGGTAATGTCAAGTTTTCTTAACAAAGACATCTCAAACAATGTCATCTTTGCATGAAAAATTACATAACTGAACAAATGACACAGTTGTCATAACGTGCATGAAATCTCCTTCATGTTCATGGCACGTGTCATGTCATGATTATGAAGGTGTCATGTCAGTCTTATAAACACCCCCTCAAGAAAAGTGTTTCCATTAATTTTTGAAAATTTGCTTATTCCGACTCAGTTTGCCAGCAAAGGTAACAAATGATGCAGCAGCAAACAGAAATGGAGAAAGAAAAATCTTCTGAAAGGAAAATTTAAATACACAAAAAACTGATGGTTCTGTTGAAAATGTAAACAGGCTTGTGTAAACATACACTTGCATAAAGCAATTATATGTGTCCACACCCATGTTGATTAGAGTATTAAAAACTTGAAAAATGTTAAATTAAGGTAAATTTAGAACAGATACAAATGTGCATTAATTTGCGATTATGCTCATGGCAATCATGCAATTTACTTAATCTCAAGTTGTTACAAACCTGCATACATTTCTTTGTTCTGCTGAACATAAAGGGAAAAATGTATAATCATGCAGGAAGGAGGACCTATTGCCTTCCACAGTGACTTCCATAGTAGGAATAAAAAACTATGAAAGTCAGTGGTGCTCAAAAACTATTTGGTTACAAACATTGCTCAAAATATCTTCCTTTGTGTTCAGCAGAAGGAAAAAATTATACAGGTTTGTGTAAGTAAATGATGATGTAATTTAAATTTGTGGGTGAAATATATCCCTTTTCATACACTCTTAAAATGAATGTGTTAAATCATCTAGTGTGTTGTCCTTAACTTAACACATCTCTGTGTTATTTTTGGAATAACACACTTTGTGTTGTTTTAACACATCTTGTGTTGTCCATTTCATTTATTTAAGCTCACAATCTACACGAAATGACACACAATGTGTTAAAATAACACATAATGTGTTAAATAGTTTAACACAAAACAATGAAATTAACACATCCTTTCTTAGAGTGTACGTACAACTAGCAACCCTGTTGACGAGTAAGTCTGACAGTTTAATGCACTATGAGAGTAGAGCATGACATTGGGATTAAACATAATAAGCATCTTTCTCTGCAACACCACCCACAAAACACATATACACATACACAAGACTCATCTCTAAGACACACACTTAGTGTATAGTATAAAATGACTATTCTGAAGCTATATACTGCCAATTCAGACCAATGTAAGTTAAAGGTGTCAAAGAATGCATTGAAATAATCTGTTAATTTGTTCTTTGGTATTTACATAGAAGGTATTTAACTTTATCAAGTGCAAAATCTATCCAGAAATGTTTTTACATATCCATTTACAACCCTATGATTTGTCCTTTCAATTAAATGGTCTATTTTTGCCCTATTTGGAAGGGTCATAAATAATAAGGTTGAGCTTTGCTCTGTGGCTCATGCCAGAAGCTCACATTAGTAAGCAGATCTGATATGTTTGAGCCTGTGTCATACGAAAATACAAATTTTAAAGAACAACATTTTTTGGAGATTGTTAATAGATGTTTCTGGAGTGATATGTTTTTTTTTTCAGTATGGACCTACAAAACGTATAAGAATATACAGGTGTGAGGCGTTTGGAAAAATAGGTCCACAAGTTAACAACGAATGCTAAAACAGCTGTTGGAAAGCATCTTTTAACGCGATTTTTGTGTGAGCATATCATTGAACACCCCTGACCACTCGATAAGTTTCACGTCTTTGTAAACGAAAGTTTAATGCATTTTAGAAAGGATTGTTCCAGTGTACCATTAAACCCATTGTAAAGGTAGGAGCTGAAACACAAACACCCAAAAATTCTCGGGGCAGCCGCAAATGTCGAAATTTCAGTCCGTTCTATTTCATCATAAACAATCTGAAAACAGGGCTTTAAGTGTAAAATACCGAACTTGTCCTTTAATGTTCGGGCGTACATCTCGACTGTGACATCGCAGTCGTTGTTATATTGAGATTGGCCTGTTTTCCAGCAGTTTTTTGCATGCACAAGGTTTACATAAAAATGAGGAAACAAATGCATTTGAGGCTCACGATATGTCATACGGAGCTCTTATTATTCATCTATGCATTTTCTTATTCTACGGCACCTTTAAAGGTTTGCACACCTCACCACCAAAGGATAAATAAACAGATTATAAATTTCATTCAGAATGTTTCTCCTTTTTTAGCCTTCTCACGCAAATTGATAATCAAGTACACATATGACAAACAAGCAAACACAGTGAACAAACAACACAACACTGACTAAAGCATTGTAAGCCCAGCCAAGCTGTTGTCACCAGCTGTCTCTGTGCTCACTGTAGCGATTCATTATAGCATCCCTCAGAAGAAAGTCCATATTAACAATGTCATTTATTTAGGGTGTAATTATTCACTACATATATCTGCTTAATATTATCATACTCAAAGCTACACCATGACAAATGAGGGTGTAAATTGCAACGAATTGCAGTTATATTCTTGTCAAACGGAAACTCTTGTTTAGACATTATGTCAATGAAACACTTCTCTATGTGTGAGCATGTGTTGTCTGTGTGCTTCTTATCCATTATGTCAGACCATTTCATTACTTTCCAGAAAATTGATTACTGATTCAAATCCAGTCATGTGTATGATAAAAAATTGAAGGAATAATAAGAGAAATTAAGCATTTGGATGATTTAGTACATGTAATTATTTTGTGCTCAGGTTCAATTATATTTTTTACTTGGAGGTGAAACTACTGATCTGCAGTTTTACAGCTTACCAGTAGTTGGCACTAAAGACTAACTTTTCAAAGCTGTTTGTGTGCGTGAGTGCGTGCGTGCGTGTGTGTGTGTGTGTGTTTTAATGCATATGTGTATGATACCCATGAGTGCTTTACTGTGCTTGTGTGTATTTGCCTGCATGCTGGCAAGGTGGTAATGCCATGCAGACATTTTCAGCCATTACAAGTGTACAAAGCTAGCTGCCGTATTACCTTTAAAGACACATAATCAATAGATATTAGACAAAACCCACACCTCCACCACAACCATTCGACAAACGGCCATGTTTTGTCTGAGAACCTTACCCCAGGTTAGCCTCATTACCATATTAACAAGATAAGATTAAGCCACTTGGAGAAATATTGATTGACTCAAATTGAAGGCAAAGATAGTCGCTGACCCTAAACAAGGAAATTATGCTTGTTAACTGGCAAGTGCAAATGACCCGTGTTCACATGGCGTATCTGTCTATGTGGGTGTGCGCTTGCGTGTGTGTGTGTGTGAAAGAAAGACAAAATTGCCTTTGTGGCACTCAGAGATAAGAGAACCTTTACATAAAACAATTAGTAGAGGACAATACAAGCTACAGAAGTTAGATGAAATGTTACATCCTAGAACAAGGGCTGTGATAACATCAGAACCATATCGACCTACCGACATGATTCTTTACACTGATATCACTGAGACACAAGATCATTTTCTCATACTCTGTCTGGATTTCTTAACCAGGTTGCAACTGACATGAATGAACAAGTGATTTTGTCATTGTTTCAAAGTCTAGTGCAATGTCAAGGTCTTATGCGTAGGTGAGAAGGGCATTTTTTTTACTTTAAGTACATCTAAGACATTCAGTATCATACTCATGCATCACTTCCTAGGTACCTGGTAACTATGGCAGCAAGGCCAAAGGAACACTTTGGAGGATTAAGGTGAAATCCCAGTTCTGTGAGAGTACTTTAAAACAACTCAGCATCAGCAAGCCAACAGCAGCGTTCCCGAGCATAAAATTGGTGAAACGGTAATAATCTGGTATGTGTGGCCCTAATTAACATGGTACTGGTATGAGTGACAAGAGACCTTACCAGTGATTAAATTCAAGTCGTATTCAAGCCATTTTCTGATTGACAGAATTGATTTCATTCAGTTTTATTATTCCTAGCTCCTGCAAAATCTACCAGGTTTCAAATGCAAAAGTGAGCAGCGTTTCCCTAGACAGAGCTATTCAGCAGCTGTCAATCATTAATGCCCTTTTCCAAAACAGGAAACAGCCACATGAAGTCAAAATTGGACAAAGTGATAATGCACGGTGTTTGGAAAACTGTGAATGGGGTGTCTACACAACCTCAGCATGTCTGTCACTGTGCTATATGAGCAACTGGAAATAAATTGGAGAAGATTATAGCGACAAAGAGCAAGTGGTCCTAAATTACTAAATGGCGGTTAGCCTACTTGTCTAGCCAGATAAAGCTTAAAGAATTTGTATTGATAGGCACTTTATGTACAATACATTTAAACAATATGACAAGTGCAACCACAATGATTTTCCAGCTCAACAGCTCAAAATGCTTTCAAGATGCCACCAGCCGGTGATTCTTGTTTTTCGAGGGCGCACGATGCGAAGCTCGTGCCCGTCATGTCAAAATATGTGTTCGGTACGTCATGTGAATCATATGCATCATGCGTCTTGTCAAAAAAGTGCCTGCCACATGCATCTAATGGGTTTATAATAAAAGTGATGCTCGCGTTTGCCAGATACTCTTAAAGGATTAGTCAATCTTCTTAAATAAAAATCCAGAAAATTTACTCACCACCATGTCATCCAAAATGTTGATGTCTTTCTTTGTTCAGTCGAGAAGAAATTATGTTTTTTGAGGAAAACATTCCAGAATTTTTCTCATTTTAATGGACCCCAACACTTAACAGTTTTAATCCAGTTTAAAATTGCAGTTTCAAAGGACTCTAAACGATCCCAAATGAGGCATAAGGGTCTTATCTAGCGAAACAATTGTGATTTTTTACAAGAAAAAAAAAATGCACTTTTAAACCACAACTTCTCGTCTATCTCCGGTCCTGTGATGCGCCAGTGCGACCTCACGTAATTGCGTAATTCCGTAGAAAGGTCACGTGTTACATATATGAAACGCACATTTGCGGACCATTTTAAACAATAAACTGACACAAAGACATTAATTAGTAGCATTCGACATACAACAACGTCAGAACAGTCCTCTTTCTCCACACTTGTAAACACTGGGGCGTAGTTTCGCATTAGTCATCGCCGGTGACCTATTGACGTGATGACGTATTGCGTGAGGTCACGCTGACGCTTTCAGGACCGGAGATAAATGAGAAGTTGTGGTTTAAAAGTGCATATTTTTCTTTTTATTGTCAAAAATGACAATCGTTTCGCTAGATAAGACCCTTATGCCTCGTTTGGGATCATTTAGAGTCCTTTGAAGCTGCAATTTTAAACAGCATTAAAATTGTTAAGTGTTGGGGTCCATTAAAGTCCATTAAAATGAGAAACATCCTAGAATATTTTCCTCAAAAAAACATTATTTCTTCACGACTGAACAAAGAAAGACATCAACATTTTGGATGACATGGTGGTGAGTAAATTATCTGGATTTTTAAAAAAAAAAATAGACAAATCCTTTAATATAATGTGTAATCCCAGTTTAGTGTTAAGTTAATGTCTTGCAGTGGCAGCTCGTGACTGCTCATCCGAGGATGCGCTAATTCAAAATAAGTGTTCGGATTGTCACGTGTGTGGTTGCCTTTTCCAAAATATGTGTTCTGTGCTTTGAGAGATCGTGTGTGCATCACGTGTCATGCCAAAATAAGTGCCTGCTGCAGACGCGTCAAAACCGTTTATAATAAAAGAGACGCTCACGTTCCCAAAATACACGCTAGACACTTCCTTAACAGTAAACTCTAATTACGCATGAGATTATGCGAGTATCTGGCAAACACGAGCGTCTCTTTTATCATAAACCCTTTAGACGCATCTGCAGCAGGCACTTATTTTGGCATGACACGTGATTCACACACGATCTCTCAAAGCGCAGAACACATATTTTGAAATTACGAACCACACACATGACGGGCTACATACATGTTGTGACGAACTTCGCATCATGCGCTTCAAAAAAAGCCGCCACTGGTGTCTTGCTAGTTTTTTTTTATGGGAGCGTCTCTTTTATATCATAAACCCTTTCGACGCATGTGCAGCAGGCACGTATTTTGACAAGACACATGATGTACGTGGTTCACATGACGCAACAAACACATATTTGAATTTGCGCCCCTCGGAAGAGAAGTCATCGGCTGTTACTGGATGCCAGCGAAAAATACCTTCAAAAAGTCAAAGCAGGACTAACTGTTATAGTGTCACAGTTTCTATGTTTACAAAACTACAATTTCCAGTTTTCATATTGTTTTAAAGTAGTGTTTCAATCTTTAATGAATCAATTAAATTGAATGAATCCCACCTTGAGAAATAATTTGATCACAGGTTGCTAACTCTGAAGTGGTGTTAGTTAATAAATTACATTTTGAATGCAAACAGCTTGGGGTCCACTATAACATCAAGGAAGTTATTTAACCATAACCACCACTGTATTCCTTGTAAATGTTTTGTATGGTGAATTCAGGTTAATTTGTAGCATTTTTGATTGTCACCTCAAGATGAAAAAGTGTCCCAGTCTAACTGAGTTCACCCTATTGATCCAGGCTGTCAGCAGATTAAAAAATATATGACCCATTTATCCGTCAGAAGATTAAATTAATCGTCTAATCTAAAACATTTTTATTTCTCAATTCATTGTTGTTTTCTCCACTCTGTGGTATGCATTATAATACCACTGGGTAAAAATGTTTGCATAGGTTTTTTTTTTACTGAAAACGAACACTTAAACAATCAATATATAGTCGGCATAAAGAAATGTTCTGTATATACATCAAATGCATGTACCTGCTATGAACTAATATAAACCCAATGTAATGCATGCACATTGCTCATATAAAGTTATTCAGAAAACCTTATATAGCAAACATGCATCTAATTTTCATTAAAGCTATAAGGAACATTGGCTAAGGGTTTATTTTTTTCATAGCAGCATGTGTGCACACCTGCTAAATGAGGCATCAAAACATCTGCTAGTGAAACAGTTTCTCGATTTCTGTTGGCTGGTATTGGATAGAAGAAAGGAAGGTAAATGTTATCATAACTGTCATTATCCTCGTCCTCATCAACATTATCATCAATATTCCAATAATACTGAAGTGGCCATGGTTCAACAAAACACAGTATGAAAAGACAGAGAATTGGGTTCTTTTCACCAAGCTCAGAAATGAATGTGTGATACTGTAAATTCCGAGTATTACCTATATTTTAGTGCTTTTGTATTAGATTGATATATGATGCTATCATCCTCCTTTAAAACATATTTTCTCTTTTATAGTGGTGGCAGTCTCTTAACAGAAAGCAAGCTTTACTAAACAAGGTCCTCTGAAGCATGGAAAATTGGCTCCATGAGACAAGACTTAAATTTGCTAACATTGTATACTTGCTGTAACAAGTCTTGTATTCATGCTTTTTATGAGTTCACTAGTTCATATAATCCTCCAGTCTGATTTACCATATGTAAACAAATTTTGCATGCTATCCAAATTGAAAGGGCTTGTGCTCTAATATTCTCCCTGGACAACCTGATTAATGAAAGAAATAGTAAGAGATAGAGAATAAGTACTAACAAATTATATAGGAGTGAATGCAAATTTGGGGTAAGTGAAGCAAGAAAGTGAAAGAATCGTCATATAATCCTTGTGCCCTGAGAAGGGAACAAGACGCTACGTCTCCCTTGCCATACTTCCTACGTCTCTGTTACGCCATCTTCAACAATATTTCTGATAGCGAGGGCATTTTTTAGGTCGCCTTATATACTTCCTGGCTCTCGCGTCACCCTGCCGGTGACATTACATTCAGACACACTCACACCTGAAGGCGTTCCCAAAGTGTTGTTACGGCGACGAATTTAGAATTTTATTTGTCTGAATGAGCATTTTAAGTAAAATTGTATTTTCTAAAAGAAAAAAAGGATGTTTGTGTAATCTGCTATCTGGACTGTAATGTAAAACTTATTTTTATATTTCTGAGATATTTCATATGCATTTAAAAGATTTCATCTTTTTTATCTTTTACTATAATTACTTCACACACTGCACCACTACAATCATTCTGACAATTGCATATCTCTGCAATTCAGGGTCGGTATATTAACCAGTTCGTCATGCTAGGATAAATGGTACTGTATGCAGTGTCTCACTATTGAGAGATAGACTGCCATGATAGTCTCATTCTAGTCTTTTCCAAAACTGTATGCTACTTTCCTCTTCCTAAATCCAGTCTATTAATGAAAATTATTGTTTTTAAATAAGTAACCTTTGACCATTTGTACTTTGTCTTATTCTTGCTTTGGCCTTTTATATTGAATCTCATTTTTGGACCATTGGCTGCATTTTATTCCCTCGGGTGTCCAGCGCCTTTCTTTCTACTTCTTTTACTGTATATATTGGGTCCTTGGGTAGGTAATTTAAAGACAAAGGGAATAATGGCATTGCACAGCTTCTTCAGTTTGCAGCAATAGTGTTGTGGTGTTCAAACATCAACAATGTATTGTTACAGTTGTTTTTTCTATTATACGAATGCATGTACTCTACACCAGTGGTTCTCAAACCTTTTCAGCGTGCGGCCCCCCTTGTGTACGGTGCATACCTTCGCGGCCCCCAAAAGAAAATTTATGACAAAAACAGTTATAAAACTTTTTAATTAAACAAAACATTAAATTATACAAAGTAGTGCTGCCTTATTTTTTTAAGTTTAATTTCACAGAATTCATGATAAATTAATGTATTGTATAAAAATGTCATAAAACTGGGGCCCCCCTGGCACCATCTCGCGGTCCCCCTGGGGGCCCCGGACCCCAGTTTGAGAACCACTGCTCTACACAGTGATGTGACATTATACAACACTACGGTCTCACCTGTTTCCATTCTCTGACCCCAATGAAAGCCCTTGAAATTAAAGATGTGATGGATTTAATTGTACACAGTAGATTTAACTCCAAAGGTATGTTTTTTTAAAGTGGCTTTTGGTTTAAGCAGTATTCTTCCTTGTTTAGCGAGTCAATAAAGGCATGCAGTGCTTCCCTGTGGTACAAGTAGTAGTTTAATCTTCAGACAATGGATTTTTCCTGCTTGTGCTGGAGTAGGCAATCAGAAACCGTTTTCTTATAGCTGCCGTCCAGGCCCGAGTGCGAACTTTTCCAGCGCCCCCTGCAGTGTTGGCCTGGTTTCACACTTACTCGATTCTAGTTCACTTGCGTTAATCTCACGTCATCACCAACACGCACATACAAGAGGATGTAAAACACAATGCACATTTTTACATTTTGGTGTTATTATGCACAGCAGAGAGAGCGACAGCTGCGCATATGTGCTTTGGAATGCGTTTTTTGTCAGTTGTCATGGTAATCATGCGTTTTGGAAACTAATGATCATCGTCACTGTCTAAAACACATGCGCAGATTACTTTGGTTTTTGAACGAGTCCAAAGTGCATTCCTGCAAACTGCACCCACCTTTACTGTGTTAGCTAGATTTGGGCACGATCCTGGATTGTTCTTTACATCACAGGCCATCACTAAGTTGTTGTCATAGCAATAGGTCCATAAGATCAAACCAGCTAACTTACCTTTAAAAAAAGCTGAAGGCGGCGTGTGCGAACATTAAACTTCCTTAAAACAGTGTCCTGTAGATTTGAAAATTCCACCTCCACCTCTAATCTCCGAGTTTGAGCCAATCTGTGTTTGCATGAAGTCAGATGGAGCAGGCGGTGCTGGTTCGTTCTAATATCCATATGTTACACGATCCATTAAATGCAGCGAAAAAACACGTTGCTAGTATCAAGTCACATTAATATGCTAAAGACGTAAAGATGCATAAGACGCCGCAATACAACCAATCAAAGAAACTTCCTTATTTTAATTTTAAAAAAACATATATCAAATATATTTTTCTCATTCGATTACATTAAAAGTCATGAAACATTCTTGATATATATTAAATTAATAAAAAAAAATCTGTAGGGGGGCACAACAACCTGTTTGGGGGGCACGGCCCGCGAATGCCCCCTTGACGCTGGCCCTGCCAGCACTGCTGAATGTTTAACATAAACTTGTTCAAGTTGCAGATTTACTAAAAAGATAAAATGGTATACGGTAGGACATATATACCACATTATTGAACCAAGGTAAATAAGAATTTAGTGCAACATGATCTCACGGAAAGTCGTGTTATAATCATGCAAAATTTTATCAATTTATTTGTGTCCATGGCATGAAATTCAGCTTTTTTACATGCCTTGAGCACAATTGTTTTTATCGTGAAACTTTATAAATAGTCTCAATTTTTGTAAATTTTTATAAATATTTTTTGTGCCCGTGGCACGACTTTCTTTTCCTGTTCCCTCCTATTCTCGCCTGGAGTTTGGGTTAGAGTTGAGGTTTGGGTTAGGCTGTCTTAAAATGTAAAAGAAAGTGATTTTAACCCCAACACCAAGTGACAATGGTAAGAAAATAGGAAAAAATATGAGAAAACAATACATAAAACGACACAAAAAGAAAGTCGTGCAACGCACATGAAAAACTATATTTAGAAGTTTGTGCGAGTTTCACGAAAAACACATTCATGCTCAAGGCATGGAAAAAAGCTGAATTTTGTGGCATGGACACAAATAAATTGATCAAATTTTGCGTGACTATAACACGACTTTCCGTGAGATCAATCTAATTTTGTATTATAATACCTACACACAGTTGATTTATCTACAGCTTACTCTTTCTCCTTATTTTGGTTGTTTTGATTGTTGTTCTGAGAATATCTTATTATTATCTTATTATATGCAGCCTTTTACAATAACCCCTTGTTGGGGTAATGTGAAGAATTGTGTCCCTTGTTTCGCGTGTCATTAGAAAATCCGAGCTGGTTGGAAGTTTGTATCCACTGAGTTTGTCAAATGAAGTAACGTAAAGTGACTAGGAAGTCAAGTGAAAAATAAGCATCATCTTGCCTTTGGCATGTTCTTAATTGTTTAGTGTCAAACACTATAACTTTATCTTATGGAAGTTAGCTAAAACATTTTGAAAGTCATACTTTTCACAAAGTTCTCAAAAAGTCAACACTGGAGCTTTAGCTTAAGGCTATAGCCAAATCAAGTGATTAAGTTGTCATCACCCCTAGTTACACATCAGCAATACCTGAAAAGAAAAGGATTTAAATTGCAGTAACTATTCTAGGCATTACCTTTACACATTATGTCATTTATAAATAATTTTTTGGATGTTGGGTTTGGCTGCACCATCTTCATAAGAAAAATATTATAAAGCATTTGGACTTAAAATAGCTTTCCTTGTCCTCTTTTTGGTTGCATTATGTTAAAATTAATTGATAGAAAATGTAATAGAGAGAATCAACTTTAAATTCACCCAACATATCATATTTTAACAACCAAAATAATGAATAAACATCACGTTGTAATTAGGGGTTTTCAAACTCATAAGCGAAAGTTCCCAGAAGGCTGCAATATACTCCAGTCACCATCCTCTCTGCTCAGCTAGGTTGCAATGAATATAAATACTTGGGCCATTCACTGGTCCTTTATACTTAATCACTACATTTAAAAAATCATTACTTTTACAACTTTTTACAATGAGCTTAAAATCCAAATCTATCCACAAACTAAGAGACAAACCAACAGCTCCTCACATCCCTTTTCACATTACCTATAAGAAATTAACTGTATGTCGTTAAAGGATCACACTACTGCAGTATATGAGAATAACAATGTCATGTCTTAGTCTATCAACTTTATTTATATATATAAACATGATTTCTGCAGGCATTTAACAGTAAATCTTTCTTACACAAATTCTGATCATTTTATCTGTTTGCATGTCTGCTGATAGTGCCTACTAAAGATGTCTGTGTTAATGGCAGACAGCTGACACATGTCTAAACAGCATGAGCCATGTCTGTTTAGCTGCCCTCAAGGCAAGCAGCTTCTATTGTGTGTGATGTAGGCCTACTGTGTGCTAAAGAGCCTCCCATAAAATTCTCATTCATCTCCGTGAAGCCAGCATCAACCTAAGAAAGCTTTCATTAGCCCAGCCTGTCCCTGCTTCATCTGTCAGTCTTCTGTGTAATGGGGCTTGAAGGGGGGAGACAGGAACATGTAGTAAGAAAATGTATGTGTTGAGTTCTGGACTGAGGCCAGAATGTTGATTAATGCTCTATAAGGTATTACTACAGTTAAAGAGATCAGCCTTGGGCTCTTATTCTCAAACTCATTAGGTCTCGTCTGACACAGACCTACCTGTGTGGACCTACCTGAACCACTAACTACAGATAGATGTAAATATAGTACCAACCTATCCTTCAACCCATTCGATCTGCCAAATATCACTCACAGAATTTACTAAATTAGCGCCTCTATTGGCAGCAGGTAAACTTTTGCATATACAGTAATCATGAAATGTTGCAATAATGACATATATTGGGATATGACACGCATTGCATTCACGTGAGTGATGATTTGTAAAGCTTCAGTTTGCAAGGTTTAAAACATGAGTTGCTTGTAATACAACTGTTTTGGTCAATTTATGCAATAAATACCCATGTACTTTTAGTTACGTGTTGTGTTTTATATGGTTAAAAAGCGGTTGGGTTTAAGGTAGGGTTAGGTTTTGAGAATTAAATGCTTCTTGATCTTGCACATAAGTGAACCAACCTTAAAGGGACATTCCACTTTTTTGAAAATTTGCACATTTTCCAGCTCCCCTAGAGTTAAACATTTGATGTTTACCATTTTGGAATCCATTCAGCTGATCTCCGGGTCTGGCGGTATCACTTTTAGCATAGCTTAGCACAATCCATTGAATCTGATTAGACCATTTAGCATCGCGCCTTAAAAAATAACCAAAGAGTTCACATTTTTTTCCTATTTAAAACTTGACTCCTCTGTAGTTACATCGTGTACTAAGACAGACGGAAAAATAAAAGTTGCGATTTTCTAGGCAGAAATGGCTAGGAACTATACTCTCATTCTGGCGTAATAATCAAGGACTTTGCTGCCGTAAAATGGCTGTAGGAGGTGCACTGATATTACGTAGTGCCCGAAAATAGTTCCCTGTTATTGGAAGATACTAAGGGGACTATTTTCAGCCACTGCGTAATATCATTGTTCGCGTGGCTTATGGTTCAAAAACACAATATTTTCCATAGTATATGTCAGTTTAGAAACTATAATCTTTTTTTCTATGTTTCAAAATAGGTTTTACAAAAATTTGCTGTGTTGACTGCAGAAATAAAGACACAAAAAATATTATGCTAAATTTGCAAGCCTGTGAGTCCTCTCGCATTCATTTATTTTCAGCATTTTATTAATGTCATTTAACTGTTTAAAATTTAGTATTCATTTCAAGAAAATTATGAATTGAAAATTATGAACTGAGAAATTTTGAACTGTCCCAAAATTTAGCAAATGCTGCAAAAATTTTAAACATCAAAATAAGTATAAATTAAACAGCTCATATAATATTAAGTTCTGGTGGTCTTTTTGCATCTGCTTTCACTGACTATTGAGCCTGTCCTCCTTTTAAAATAATAATGATTATAATAAAATACCAAAAAATGTAATAAATGGCCCAATAGGTTCTTTGTGCAAGCAGGACAGGTATAGTGCACTGATCTATATAAATGACTGGATTGCGCATGACGTCACAACTGTGAAGCCACCGCGCCGCCATGTTGGTATACCCAAACATTCTATTAAATCAATGGACGCAATCAGATTTTACTGATAAAACATCACTTTACTAGTCTTCGTTTTTATATCTGAAGTTTGCCTTTACATTACTACAACACAAACGTCCTAAGCATGTACATAGTTATTTACTAAAAGTTGTTCATTTTAGTTTTTAATCAGTTATTATATCTTCATTACAGTATCAGATAAGCAGACAGACCGCAACATATTTAGTATTAATGACCTACATGCTCATTCTGAAATCTAAATAAATAATCATACTTTGTACCGTATGTGCATGCAATAATTAGCTGGTTTTATGTTATCTAAACTTACAAGTTACCTAAACTTATGTAGAGAAATAACGCTGACCGTGTAGCTGAATGTCAAAAAAAAATTTATTTATACCCGTGCCATTAACAGAATGCAGCAAACACACTCACCTTAACGTTTTTTTATAAATCCATTTTCCTGCCCGATTAAAACATAAACATTGCAAAAAACACCAGAATTAACAGTTAATTTACGTACACATATCCTAAAAATAATCTTGCGTGACTGATACGCTGTAAAGCGGGTGAATTTAAAAAATGATTTATGGAAGTAAATGACGCTCTCTGCCGGTTGTGTATACCAAGATGGCGGCTCGAACTCTGCGATGGCTTCACCTCACGCTGTTACGTTAAGCGTTCTATGCGCAAACCAGTCATTTATATCGATCAGTGGTATAGTGTTTTTTTTTTTGTTGTCATGGAATTATGTTTGACCATCTGTACCACTCAAAATGCAGATTCATTTATACGTAATGTGTGAACTTTTTACACAGTCCCTTACTCATCATTTCTTCCAAAACCTGATTTAATTTTGCTTTTACATGTATGCATTTGATAGATAAGCAAGTTACAGTACATCAAAGGTAGGTCAATACAGTACATATTATTACTATGTGTAGGCCTATTCTATACCTTGGCACTGCACCCTACATGCTCTACCCACAGAGCTAAAGGAGGAATGCACAGACGCGTTTATATTTTAGTCCACTAGATTTAAAATAAACTTAAGTGCAACTTGATATGAACAAAAGGAAAGGATCTACAAATGGTATTTTTTAAAATAAGTCATAGATGTAACAATGAATATGAATAGTCATTATTCATAGTCTATTGCAAGAGTAACAAAAATCTATTTAATGCAAAACTTGTTTTTTGGGGATAAAAGTGTTTCATTTCTCAAGTAAATAAAAATGTTGAAAGTCCATTATATATTTGAAGAGTTTCGTTGCAAAACGAGATAACTCAATTTTTAACATTTTTGTCAAAACATGTTTATTATTATGTTATCATGTTATTATTTTGTTTTATGGTGCTACTTAGCTGTATTTTTTAAAGGAGCGGTGAATCAAAAACTCAATTTTAACTTGATAATTTGTTATATAAGAGGTCATCATACTTAAATGAACATCCTGCAAGTTTCAGAACTGAAAACGTCCGTGCTACTGAAATATAACCGTCTTTGGCACCAAGCCAGCTAAACACTCCAGTGAAAAATTCGGAAATCTATGACGTCAAAGTAGAATTGAAACACCTCCCCATAACCAAAAGGACAAGTCTACTTTTGTAGCCCCGCCCACAGCTTCGCGTGACACGTGTGTCTCAGTAAGTAAACATGTCTTTAAAAATTGACAAATTTAACCAAAATGACTTTTTAAATACATTTTTTTCTGAGAGACTTTTATTTTGACGCGGTAATCTGTTATGATACCATGGAAACGCATTTTCGGGAACAACCATGGGAACAACACAGAAGCTAAATACTTCAATTCGGAGGCTTGGAACTTAACATTAGCAATATGCTTGGATAAAGTTTGCTTTTGAAGAAGTTCCAGCTCATGTGGGGAGCGTTTGTTAACGTTGTGTACATGGATTCATTTGTAAAGAAGTCGATGCTGGATTTGCAGAGAGACTCAGAAGCACCACTTATATTGGATCTGACAACAATGACACAGCAGTATAATTCACAGTAAGACATTTTACTTTATTTAAGTTACTGCGTTTCACTATTGCTTTGTTAAAAGAGATTGCTTGATATGTCCTGTTGTAACATCCGTGTCTAAATACGTTTGTTGACTGTTTTAATTTACTAAAAACATTAAACGATTAATAAAGGTACAACACTTAACAATACGACTGTAATTTAAAGGTAGAAATATACAAAGTTAGTTATAAGGAAGGATTTATCAACCGCAGTTTAGATTCTGATGCCCGTTTACTGTGTTGTATACGGTAATTTAGGCAAGTTGCGTTTGAAAGGTCAAACACTCAACAAAGCTTATTTTTTATCATATAACTGTGGTATTTAACATTACGTGAATGTAAAAGCAACCTCACAAGCACAATAGAAATATACAAAGTTATTGATAAGGATTTATTAGACGCAGTTTAGATTCGGATGCACGCTTACTGTGTTTTATACGGTAATTTAGTCACGTCGAGTTTTGTTTCTACTTTAATATACGTATTGTCATTTATGTGTATCATCTTTAGCACCCAGAATCTTTTGTGTCTCAAACATATTTGTGTTCGGCTGCTATTTTTATCACATTAATGTTTTAAAAACATTTCCCTACATGTAATGACGGGGAATGAAGCTGTCCAATCATAGCAGTGGGTGTTTACGTTCAGGTCTTCAATGCGGGCCGCCCCTGTAAACGAACCATTTCTCAAGACAGCCACTAATCCATGTTACAAAATAGCGTATTACTTATTGCTTTTGATGTTTTTGAATGTAAAAACAACGCGAAATGCATAAGTAGACATCAATCAACGTCATAAAGCAATAAAATCGACCAATTCACGGCCCCTTTAAGTTATGAAGGTTTAAATCAAAACAAACCAACTGCAGTTGAATTGATATTAATTGGAATGCACAACCAAACTCTTCATTTGTTCTTTTTTGACACAAGGTATGCCTACCCAGACTGATGTCACGGAAAGTCGTGTTACGAAAAATTTGATTAATTTATTTGTGTCCAATGGCACGAAATTCAGCTTTTTTGTGCCTTAAAGGAACACGCCCACATTTTGGGAATTTAGCTTATTCACCGTATCCCCCAGAGTTAGATAAGTCCATACATACCTCTCTCATCTCCGTGCGTGCTGTAACTCTGTCTGACGCAGCCCCCGCTAGCTTAGCTTAGCACAAAGACTGGAAATGCATGGCTCCAGCTAGTATACTGCTCCCAATAAGTGACAAAATAACGCGATCATGGGCGGCAGTGCTTCGTCTTCAGAGAATATAGTTCTCAGTATGTATACTGTTAAAAGATAGCTGTGTCTCATATCACCTTGTTATTTGTACACGGTTTGACTATACAAATCACAACACATAAATAGGAAAATGATCGCGTTATTTTGTCACTTATTGGGAGCAGTATACTAGCTGGAGCCATGCATTTCCAGTCTTTGTGCTAAGCTAAGCTAGCGGGGGCTGCGTCAGACAGAGTTACAGCACGCACAGAGATGAGAGAGGTATGTATGGACTTATCTAACTCTGGGGGATACGGTGAATAAGCTAAATTCCCAAAATGTGGGCGTGTTCCTTTAAGCAGGATTGTATTCTTGTCACTCGCACAAATTTATATATTAGTTTTTTGTGTCCATGGCACAACTTACCATTGTTGCTTGAGGTTGGGGTTAGAATCACTTTCTGTTACATTTTAGACATCCTAACCCAAACCCCTTTAAACTTTAACCCCAACCCCAGGCGAGAATAATTTAAAAAGCTGAAGAAAAACATATAGAAACCAATACATAAAAGTGCATCCTAACCCAAACCCCAAATCTAACCCCAAGTAACAATGATTTAAAAATGCTGTAGAAAAAAGAGAAAACAATACATAAAATGACACGAAAAAAAGTTGTGCTCAAAACACACAAAAAGCTGTATATGAAAGCAATATACATGATCTAAGTACTACCATTTTTTTTTATTTTTCCATATGTTTCCCCTGCATACTTGATAAATCTTGCTTTTGTATTGTATACACTTTTTCAACCCAACAGGTAATCTCAAGACCCACCATTTAAAAAAAATATAGAAATACAGGGGAAAACACAAACACATTTGTTTACTTTCAGTTGTTTTTGAATAAGTTTAATTGAATAATATTAAAATACTTTTCGGTAGGGCTGCACAATTATATGCAAAATTCAAAATAGTTTAGGCTACTGTATGTGCATTGAACTGGAAATTATATATTTGAATAATACAATGAATTGAAAGACTGCAGAGAACAGTGCACTATTGGAGATTGCAGACTTATAGGCTACTGAGGATTTAATTATGTTGGCTTGACAAAGCCAACATACTGTTCTTCGATCTAAGCTTATTATTAGTGGTGCTTGCATTTATGCAAAGCATCACTATTATTATTGCTCAAAGATATTATTAGTGGTGCTTGCATTTATGCAAGGCATCACTATTACTATTCCTCAGGGATATTATTATTATATTTTATTCTTACATCTGCACGTTTTTTCGGCACCTAACTCGTCCCGCACGGTTTGTCGTAGACCCATGAAAGAGGGCTCAAATCGACCGGCTTATTGAGGAGAGGTGTGCTATGACTTTTATAAGCGATCGGGTGCAGGATTTCGGAAAGGGGGGCGAAAAACCACCCGAAAAATCCCATTGACTTAACATTGCGCCCAACTTTGACGAGTCATAGCTCCGCTCGAGGATTTTGTAGAAACATGTGGGTTACAACATTTAAAGAGGGTGGTAGACTCTGTAAGAACATACATCACATTGGGGTGTAAGTTGTACCCCTGGGGTGTAAGAGGCGCCCAAAAGTGCCCCAATGAAAAGTCAATGGGGGAAAATCCCATAGACTTAACATTGCAAAAACTTTGACGGGTCATAGGTACGAGCGAGGATTTTGTAAAAACATGTGGGTTACATTATTTGAAGAGGGTGGTAGACTCTGTAAGAACATGGATCACAATGGGGTGTAAGTTGTACCCCTGGGGTGTAAGAGGCACCCGAATTTTCCCATTGACTTATAGTGAGGCAGGAAACATGCCCATATAAGGGAATAAAAAAGTTCCAGATGGGATATCTTTGCTTTACAATGTCGTAAAGACAAGGGGGTGGGCTCATTTTACTCAGACATCCAATCAGTCTATCAGGATATTCCCAAAGCTTTTAAGCCACGCCCCTAGCAACCACTTTTGAGCACCCTAGCAACATAAAATTCAAACAGTTATATCTCCGCATCAGAACATCGTAGAGACACGGGGGTTGGACCGTTTGACTCGTGACTCAGAGTGTAATCATTATGGGATGCCAATTTTTTCCCTAGCAACCAAATACAGTACCCTAGCAACAGAGTAAACAAAGCCTTATATCTCCGCATCAGAACATCGTAGAGACACGGGGGTTGGACCGTTTGACTCGTGACTTGGAGGGTAATCACTAGTGGATGCAATTTTTTTCCCTAGCAACCAAATACAGTACCCTAGCAACAGAGTAAACAAAGCCTTATATCTCCGCATCAGAACATCGTAGAGACACGGGGGTTGGACCGTTTGACTCGTGACTCAGAGGGTAATCACTAGTGGATGGCAATTTTTTCCCTAGCAACCAAATACAGTACCCTAGCAACAGAGTAAACAAAGCCTTATATCTCCGCATCAGAACATCGTAGAGACACAGGGGTTGGACCGTTTGACTCGTGACTCGGAGTGTAATCATTATGGGATGCCAATTTTTTCCCTAGCAACGAAATACAGTACCCTAGCAACAGAGTAAACAAAGCCTTATATCTCCGCATCAGAACATCGTAGAGACACAGGGGTTGGACCGTTTGACTCGTGACTCAGAGTGTAATCATTATGGGATGCCAATTTTTTCCCTAGCAACCAAATACAGTACCCTAGCAACAGAGTAAACAAAGCCTTTTATCTTCGCACCAGAACATCATAGAGACACGGGGGTTGGACCGTTTGACTCGTGACTTGGAGGGTAATCACTAGTGGATGCAATTTTTTTCCCTAGCAACCAAATACAGTACCCTAGCAACAGAATAAACAAAGCCTATTATCTCCGCATCAGAACATCGTAGAGACACGGGGGTTGGACCGTTTGACTCGTGACTCAGAGTGTAATCATTATGGGATGGCATTTTTCCCCTAGCAACCAAATACAGTACCCTAGCAACAGAATAAACAAAGCCTTATATCTCCGCATCAGAACATCGTAGAGACACGGGGGTTGGACCGTTTGACTCGTGACTCAGAGTGTAATCATTATGGGATGGCATTTTTTCCCCTAGCAACCAAATACAGTACCCTAGCAACAGAGTAAACAAAGCCTTATATCTCCGCATCAGAACATCGTAGAGACACGGGGGTTGGACCGTTTGACTCGTGACTCGGAGTGTAATCATTATGGGATGCCAATTTTTTCCCTAGCAACCAAATACAGTACCCTAGCAACAGAATAAACAAAGCCTTATATCTCCGCATCAGAACATCGTAGAGACACGGGGGTTGGACCGTTTGACTCGTGACTCAGAGGGTAATCACTAGTGGATGGCAATTTTTTCCATAGCAACCAAATACAGTACCCTAGCAACAGAGTAAACAAAGCCTTATATCTCCGCATCAGAACATCGTAGAGACACGGGGGTTGGACCGTTTGACTTGTGACTCGGAGGGTAATCACTAGTGGATGCCATTTTTTTCCCTAGCAACCAAATATAGTACCCTAGCAACAGTGTAAACAAAGCCTTATATCTCCGCAGCAGAACATCGTAGAGACACGGGGGTTGGACCGTTTTACTTGTGACTCGCCATGTAATCACTAGTGGATGCCAATTTCGCCCCCTAGCAACCAAATACAGTACCCTAGCAACAGAGTAAACAAAGCCTTATATCCCCGCATCAGAACATCGTAGAGACACAGTGGTTGGACCGTTTGACTTGTGACTCGGCATGTAATCACTAGTGGATGCCAATTTTTTCCCTAGCAACCAAATACAGTACCCTAGCAACAGAGTAAACAAAGCCTTATATCTCCGCCTCAGAACATCGTAGGGACACAGGGGTTGGACCATTTCACTTGTGACTCGGCATGTAATCATTAGTGGATGGCAATTTTTTCCCTAGCAACCAAATACAGTACCCTAGCAACAGAGTAAACAAAGCCTTATATCTCCGCATCAGAACATCGTAGAGACACGGGAGTTGGATCTTTTTACTTTTGATTTGGAGTATAATCATATACTGTCGCCCGAAATTTGCCACGGCAAGCACCACTTCACATTTTCTTCAGGAAATGTACCTATCTAGTTATTATTCTTCTTTTTCTGGACACTTTTTCGGCGCGTAACTCGTCTCGCACGGTTTGCCGTAGTGCCATGAAAGAGGGCTCAAATCGACCGGATTCTTGAGGAGAGGTGTGCTATGACTTTTATAAGCGATCGGGTGCAGGATTTCCGAAAGGGGCGCGAAAAACCTCCCGAAAACGTCCCATTGACTTTACATTGCGTCGAACTTTAACGGGTCATAGCTCCACTCGAGGATTTAGTAGAAACATGTGAGTTACAGCATTTGAAGAGGGTGGTAGGCTCTGTAAGAACATACATCACATTGGGGTGTAAGTTGTACCCCTGGGGTGTAAGAGGTGCCCAAAAGTGCCCTAATGGAAAGTCAATGGGGCGAAAATCCCATAGACTAACATTGCGAAAAAAATTTGACGGGTCACAGGTCCAAGTGAGGATTTCATAGAAACATGTGGGTTACTAAAATTGAAGAGGGTGCTAGACTCTGTCAGGACGTCCCCCACAATGGGGTGTAAGGTTACCCTAGCAACCGTTTTGGGCACCCTAGCAACATCTCCCATAGACTGCCATTATAAAAAGCCCAGATGGATATCTTTGCACCACAGTGTCATAGAGACATGGGGGTGGGCTCATTTTACTCAGGCATCCAATCAGTTTCTCAGGATCCTTAAAGACTTATTAAGCCACGCCCCTAGCAACCACTTTTGAGCACCCTAGCAACATAAAATTCAAACAGTTATATCTCGGCATCAGAACATTGTAGAGACACGGGGGTTGGACCGTTTTACTTGTGACTAGGGGTGTAACAATTGGGCACATAATTGGCCACTCCCAAGCCACGCCCCTAGCAACCAAATTTGAGCACCCTAGCAACCGAATAAACAAAGCCATATATCTCCGCATCAGAACATCGTAGAGACACGGGGGTTGGACCATTTTACTTGTGACTAGGGGTGTAACAATTGGGCACATCATTGGCCACTCCCAAGCCACGCCCATAGCAACCAAATTTGAGCACCCTAGCAACCGAATAAACAAAGCCTTATATCTCCGCATCAGAACATCGTAGAGACACGAGGGTTGGACCGTTTTACTTGTGACTAGGGGTGTAACAATTGGGCACATCATTTGCCACTCCCAAGCCACGCCCCTAGCAACCAAATTTGAGCACCCTAGCAACCAAATAAACAAAGCCTTATATCTCCGCATCAGAACATCGTAGAGACACGGGGGTTGGACCGTTTGACTAGTGACTCAGAGTGTAATCATTATGGGATGCCATTTTTTCCCCTAGCAACCAAAAACAGTACCCTAGCAACAGGGTAAACAAAGCCTTATATCTCCGCATCAGAACATCGTAGAAACACGGGGGTTGGACCGTTTGACTCGTGACTCGGAGGGTAATCACTAGTGGATGCCATTTTTTTCCCTAGCAACCAAATACAGTACCCTAGCAACAGAGTAAACAAAGCCTTATATCTCCGCATCAGAACATCGTAGAGACACGGGGGTTGGACCGTTTGACTTGTGACTCGGAGGGTAATCACTAGTGGATGCCATTTTTTTCCCTAGCAACCAAATACAGTACCCTAGCAACAGAGTAAACAAAGCCTTATATCTCCGCATCAGAACATCGTAGAGACACGGGGGTTGGACCGTTTGACTCATGACTCGGAGGGTAATCACTAGTGGATGCCATTTTTTTCCCTAGCAACCAAATACAGTACCCTAGCAACAGAGTAAACAAAGCCTTATATCTCCGCATCAGAACATCGTAGAGACACAGGGGTTGGACCGTTTGACTCGTGACTCGGAGGGTAATCACTGGTGGATGCCATTTTTCCCTAGCAACCAAATACAGTACCCTAGCAACAGAGTAAACAAAGCCTTATATCTCCGCATCAGAAAATCGTAGAGACACGGGGGTTGGACCGTTTGACTCGTGACTCGGCGGGTAATCACTAGTGGATGGCAATTTTTTCCCTAGCAACCAAATACAGTACCCTAGCGACAGAGTAAACAAAGCCTTATATCTCCGCATCAGAACATCGTAGAGACACGGGGGTTGGACCGTTTTAGTTGAGACTCGGAGTGGAATCAGTTGCCACATCATTGGTCACTTCCAAGCCACGCCCCTAGCAACAAAAATGAGCACCCTAGCAACAGAATAAACACAGCCTTATATTTCAGCATTAGAACATCGTAGAGACACGGGGGTTGGACCGTTTGACTTGTGACTCGGAGTGTAATCATTATGGGATGCCAATTTTTTCCCTAGCAACCAAATACAGTACCCTAGCAACAGAGTAAACAAAGCCTTATATCTCCGCATCAGAACATTGTACAGACACAGGGGTTGGACCGTTTGACTCATGACTCGGCGGGTAATCACTAGTGGATGGCATTTTTTTCCCTAGCAATCAAATACAGTACCCTAGCAACCGGATAAACTTAGCCATATATCTCCGCATCAGAACATCGTAGAGACATGGGGGTTGGATCGTTTTACTTTTGGCTTGGAGTATAATCATATATGTTCCCCAGAATTTTGCCACGGCAAGCACCACTCACATTTTCTTCAGGAAATGTACCTATCTAGTTATTATTATGTTGGCTTGACAAAGCCAACATACTGTTCTTCGATCTAAGCTTATTATTATTATGTTGGCTTGACAAAGCCAACATACTGTTCTTCGATCTAAGCTTATTATTATTATTATTATTATTATTATTATTATTCTTCTGGTACAAACTTTTTCTCACAGTAACTCCTCCTAGAGCTTTCAAGCTACACCCACAAAACTTTACAAAACTTTTAAGACTGGTACGTAGATTGTTGCTATGACTTTTCTAACTGATGGGACCTACCGATTTCCTAAACGGGGCGCTCAAAGACCCCAAATTTTCCATTGACTTAACATTGCGACAAACTTTGACGGGTCATAGCTGCAAGCGAGAAATTTGTAGAAACTTGTGGGTTATCACAGTTGAAGAGGCTGGCAGGCTCTGTAAGAACATACATCACATTGGGGTGTAAGTTTCACCCCTGGGGTGTAAGAGGCACCCAAATTTCCCCATTGACTTATAATGGGGCAGGAAACATGCCCATATAAGGGAATAAAAGCGTCCCAGATTGAATATCTTCACTTTAGAGTGTCATAGAGACATGGGGGTGGGCTCATTTTACTCAGGCATCCAATCAGTCTCTGAGGATTCTTATTGAGGTATTAAGCCACGCCCCTAGCAACCAAATACGAGCACCCTAGCAACATAATAAACAAAGCCTTATATCTCTGGATCCGAAAATCATAGAGACATGGTCGTTGGGTCTTTTGGTCATGTTAGCCTTATGCTAGCTTCATGCTAAGTCATACTAGCTTCATGCTAGTTTCTTGCTAGCTTTATGCTAATTTCATAATAAATCTTGCTAACTTCATGCTAAATCATGTTAGCATCATGCTAGCTTCATGCTAATTCATATTAGCATCATGCTAGCTTCGTGCTAATTCATGTTAGCATCATTCTAGCTTCATGCTAATACATTTTAGCATCATGCTAGCTTCATGCTAATTCATGTTAGCATCATGCTAGCTTCATGCTAATTCATGTTAACATCATGCTAGCTTCATGCTAATTCATGTTAGCATCATGCTAATTCATGTTAGCATCATGCTAGCTTCATGCTAATTCATGTTAGCATCATGCTAGCTTCATGCTAATTCATGTTAGCATCATGCTAGCTTCATGCTAATTCATGTTAGCATCATGCTAATTCATGTTAGCATCATGCTAGCTTCATGCTAATTCATGTTAGCATCATGTTAGCTTCATGCTAATTCATGTAAGCATCATTCTAGCTTCATGCTAATACATTTTTAGCATCATGCTAGCTTCATGCTAATTCATGTTAGCATCATGCTAGCTTCATGCTAATTCATGTTAACATCATGCTAGCTTCATGCTAATTCATGTTAGCATCATGCTAGCTTCATGCTAATTCATGTTAGCATCATGCTATCTTCATGCTAATTCATGTTAGCATCATGCTATCTTCATGCTAATTCATGTTAGCATCATGCTAGCTTCATGCTAATTCATGTTAGCATCATGCTAGCTTCATGCTAATTCATGTTAGCATCATGCTAGCTTCATGCTAATTCATGTTAGCATCATGCTAGCTTCATGCTAATTCATGTTAGCATCATGCTAATTCATGTTAGCATCATGCTAGCTTCATGCTAATTCATGTTAACATCATGCTAGCTTCATGCTAATTCATGTTAGCATCATGCTAGCTTCATGCTAATTCATGTTAGCATCACGCTAGCATCATGCTAGCTTCATGCTAATTCATGTTAGCATCATGCTAGCTTCATGCTAATTCATGTTAGCATCATGCTATCTTCATGCTAATTCATGTTAGCATCATGCTAGCTTCATGCTAATTCATGTTAGCATCATGCTAGCTTCATGCTAATTCATGTTAGCATCATGCTAGCTTCATGCTAATTCATGTTAGCATCATGCTAGCTTCATGCTAATTCATGTTAGCATCATGCTAGCTTCATGCTAATTCATGTTAGCATCATGCTAATTCATGTTAGCATCATGCTAGCTTCATGCTAATTCATGTTAACATCATGCTAGCTTCATGCTAATTCATGTTAGCATCATGCTAGCTTCATGCTAATTCATGTTAGCATCACGCTAGCATCATGCTAGCTTCATGCTAATTCATGTTAGCATCATGCTAATTCATGTTAGCATCATGCTAGCTTCATGCTAATTCATGTTAACATCATGCTAGCTTCATGCTAATTCATGTTAGCATCATGCTAGCTTCATGCTAATTCATGTTAGCATCACGCTAGCATCATGCTAGCTTCATGCTAATTCATGTTAGCATCATGCTAGCTTCATGCTAATTCATGTTAGCATCATGCTATCTTCATGCTAATTCATGTTAGCATCATGCTAGCTTCATGCTAATTCATGTTAGCATCATGCTAGCTTCATGCTAATTCATGTTAGCATCATGCTAGCTTCATGCTAATTCATGTTAGCATCATGCTAGCTTCATGCTAATTCATGTTAGCATCATGCTAATTCATGTTAGCATCATGCTAGCTTCATGCTAATTCATGTTAGCATCATGCTATCTTCATGCTAATTCATGTTAGCATCATGCTAGCTTCATGCTAATTCATGTTAGCATCACGCTAGCTTCATGCTAATTCATGTTAGCATCATGCTAGCTTCATGGTAATTCATGTTAGCATCATGCTAGCTTCATGCTAATTCATGTTAGCATCATGCTAGCTTCATGCTAATTCATGTTAGCATCATGCTTATTCATGCTAATTCATGTTAGCATCATGTTTACTCATGCTTATTCATGTTAACATCATGCTAACTTAGTGCTAAATCATGTTAACATGCTAAGTTTTTGTTAAATCATGTTTACGGAAAGTTAGACTACTAAACTAAACTTGTTTTAAGTTTCTCCAAAACTTTTTTAAACGTTCAGGCCAGGTTTTGTCAAGCCAACATAAAGTTTGTCTTCAAACTTTTCTATCTAGTTAGTGGTGCTTGCATTTATGCAAGGCATCACTATTATTATTGCTCAGGGATATTATTAGTGGTGCTTGCATTTATGCAAAGCATCACTATTACTATTGCTCAAAGATATTATTATTATTATTCTTCTTTTTCTGGACACTTTTTCGGCGCGTAACTCGTCCCGCACGGTTTGCCATAGTGCCATGAAAGAGGGCTCAAATCGACCGGATTATTGAGGAGAGGTGTGCTATGACTTTTATAAGCGATCGGGTGCAGGATTTCCGAAAGGGGCGCGAAAAACCTCCCGAAAACGTCCCATTGACTTTACATTGCGTCGAACTTTGGCAGGTCATAGCTCCACTCGAGGATTTTGTAGAAACATGTGGGTTACAGCATTTGAAGAGGGTGGTAGGCTCTGTAAGAACATACATCACGTTGGGGTGTAAGTTGTACCCCTGGGGTGTAAGAGGTCCCCAAAAGTGCCCTAATGGAAAGTCAATGGGGCGAGAATCCCATAGACTAACATTGCGAAAAAAATTTGACGGGTCATAGGTCCGAGTGAGGATGTCATAGAAACATGTGGGTTACTAAAATTGAAGAGGGTGCTAGACTCTGTCAGGACGTCCCCCACAATGGGGTGTAAGGTTACCCTAGCAACCGTTTTGGGCACCCTAGCAACATCTCCCATAGACTGCCATTATAAAATGCCCAGGTGGATATCTTTGCAGCACAGTGTCATAGAGACATGGGGGTGGGCTCATTTTACTCAGGTATCCAATCAGTCTCTCAGCATCCGTAAAGAGTTAGTATGCCACGCCCCTAGCAACCACTTTTGAGCACCCTAGCAACATAAAACTCAAACAGTTATATCTCGGCATCAGAACATCGTAGAGACACGGGGGTTGGACCGTTTTACTTGTGACTCGGAGTGTAATAACTGGCCACATCATTGGCCACTCCCAAGCCACGCCCCTAGCAACCAAATATGAGCACCCTAGCAACCGAATAAACAAAGCCTTATATCTCCGCATCAGAACATCGTAGAGAAACGGGGGTTGGACCATTTTACTTGTGACTCGGAGTGTAATAACTGGCCACATTGTTGGCCACTCCCAAGCCACGCCCCTAACAACCAAATATGAGCACCCTAGCAACATAATAAACAAAGCCTTATATCTCTGGATCCGAACATCATAGAGACATGGGGGTTGGGTCTTTGGGTCATGTTAGCTTCATGCTAGCTTAATGCTAAGTCATACTAGCTTCATGCTAGTTTCATGCTAGCTTAATGCTAATTTCATAATAAATCTTGCTAACTTCACGTTAAATCATGCTAGCTTCATGCTAACTTCATGTTAACTTCTTGCTAATCATGCTAACATCATGCTAGCTTCATGCTAATCATGCTAACATCATGCTATCTTTATGCTAATTATTCTAACATCATGCTAACTTCATGCTAATCATGCTAACATCATGCTAATCATGCTAACATCAGGCTAACTTCATGCTAATCATGCTAACATCATGCTAACATCATGCTAGCTTCATGCTAATCATGCTAACATCATGCTAATCATGCTAACATCAGGCTAACTTCATGCTAATCATGCTAACATCATGCTAACATCATGCTAGCTTCATGCTATCATCATGCTTATCATGCTAACATCATGCTAATCATGCTAACATCATGTTAACTTCATGCTAATCATGTTAGCTTCATGCTAACATCATGCTAGCTTCATGCTAATCATGCTAGCTTCATGCTAATCATGCTTGCTTCATGCTAACTTCATGTTAATCATGTTAGCTTCATGCTAATCATGCTAACATCAAGCTAACATCATGCTAGCTTGATGCTAATCATGCTAGCGTCATGCTAATCATGCTAGCCTCATGCTAATCATGTTAGCTTCATGCTAGCTTCATGCTAATCATGCTAGCTGCATGTTAGCTTCATGCTAGCTTCATACTAGCTTCATACTAGCTTCATGCTAATCATGCTAACATCATGTTAATCATGATAACAGCATGCTAACATCAAGCTAGCTACATGCTAATCATGCTAGCCTCATGCTAATCATGTTAGCTTCATGCTAGCTTCATGCTAGCTTCATGTTAGCTTCATGTTAGCTTCATGCTAGCTTCATGCTAGCTTCATGCTAGCTTCATGCTAATCATGCTAACATCATGTTAATCATGCTAACATCATGCTAACATCATGCTAGCTTCATGCTAATCATGCTAGCTTCATGCTAATCATGCTAGCTTCATGCTAGCTTCATGCTAATCATGCTAGCTTCATGCTAATCATGCTAGCTGCATGCTAGCTTCATGCTAACATCATGCTAATCATGCTAACCATGCTAACATCATGCTAATCATGCTAGCTTCATGCTAATCATGCTAGCTTCATGCTAATCTTGTTAGCTTCATGCTAACTACATGATAATCATGTTAGCTTCATGCTAGCTTCCTGCTAATCATGTTAACATCATGCTAGCTTCATGTTAACTTCATGCTAACTTCATGCTAATCATGCTAACATCATGCCAACTTCCTGATAATCATGCTAACATCATGCTAACTTCATGCTAATCATATTAACATCATGTTAGCTTCATGCTAATGATGTTCGCTTTATGCTAGCTTCATGCTAATCATGTTAACATCATACTACCTTCACGTTATTTATGCTAACATCATGCTAGCTTCATGGTAATCATACTACCTTCAATAAACAAAGCCTTATATCTCCACATCAGAACATTGTAGAGACACGGGGGTTGGACCGTTTGACTCGTGACTTGGAGTATAATCATACATTGCCCCCAGAATTTTGCCACGGCAAGCACCACTTCACATTTTCTTCAGGAAATGTACCTATCTAGTTATTATTATTCTTATGTCTGCACACTTTTTCGGCGCGTAACTCGTCCCGCACGGTTTGCCGTAGTCCCATGAAAGAGGGCTCAAATTGACCGCATTATTGAGGAGATGGTGGCTATGACTTTTATAAGCGATCGGGTGCAGGATTTTCGAAAGGGGGGCGAAAAACCACCCGAAAAATCCCATTGACTTAACATTGCGCCAAACTTTGACGGGTCATAGCTCCGCTCTTGGATTTTGTAGAAACATGTGGGTTACATTATTTGAAGAGGCTGGTAGGCTCTGTAAGAACATACATCACATTGGGGTGTTAGTTGTACCCCTGGGGTGTAAGAGGCACCCAAAAGTGCCCCATTGACTTATAATGGGGCAGGAAACATGCCCATATAAGGAAATAAAAAAGTTCCAGATGGGATATCTTCGCTTTACAATGTCGTAGAGACATGGGGGTGGGCTCATTTTATTCAGATATCCAATCAGTCTATCAGGATAGTATCAGAGCTATTAAGCCACGCCCCTAGCAACCACTTTTGAGCACCCTAGCAACATAAAATTCAAACAGTTATATCTCGGCATCAGAATATCGTAGAGACACGGGGGTTGGACCGTTTTACTTGTGACTCAGAGTGTAATCAGTGGCCACATCATTGGTCACTCCCAAGCCACGCCCCTAGCAACCAAAATGGGCACCCTAGCAACATAATAAACAAACCCTTATATCTCGGCATCAGAATATCGTAGAGACACGGGGGTTGGACCGTTTTACTTGTGACTCAGAGTGTAATCAGTGGCCACATCATTGGTCACTCCCAAGCCACGCCCCTAGCAACCAAAATGGGCACCCTAGCAACATAATAAACAAACCCTTATATCTCCGCATCAGAACATCGTAGAGACACGGGGGTTGGACCGTTTTACTTGTGACTCGGAGTGTAATCAGTGGCCACATCATTGGTCACTTCCAAGCCACGCCCCTAGCAACCAAAATGAGCACCCTAGCAACAGAATAAACAAAGCCTTATATCTCCGCACCAGAACATCGTAGAGACACGGGGCTTGGACCGTTTGACTCGTGACTCGGAGTGTAATCATTATGGGATGCCAATTTTTTCCCTAGCAACCAAATACAGTACCCTAGCAACAGAGTAAACAAAGCCTTATATCTCCGCATCAGAACATCGTAGAGACACGGGGGTTGGACCGTTTGACTCGTGACTCGGAGTGTAATCATTATGGGATGCCAATTTTTTCCCTAGCAACCAAATACAGTACCCTAGCAACAGAGTAAACAAAGCCTTATATCTCCGCATCAGAACATCGTAGAGACACGGGGGTTGGACCGTTTGACTTGTGACTCGGCGTGTAATCACTATGGGATGCCAGTTTTTTCCCTAGCAACCAAATACAGTACCCTAGCAACAGAGTAAACAAAGCCTTATATCTCCGCATCAGAACATCGTAGAGACACGGGGGTTGGACCGTTTGACTCGTGACTCAGAGTGTAATCACTATGGGATGCCAATTTTTTCCCTAGCAACCAAATACAGTACCCTAGCAACAGAGTAAACAAAGCCTTATATCTCCGCATCAGAACATCGTAGAGACATGGGGGTTGGACCGTTTGACTCGTGACTCGGAGGGTAATCACTAGTGGATGGCAATTTTTTCCCTAGCAACCAAATACAGAACCCTAGCCACCGGAAAAACACAGCCTTATATCTCCGCATCAGAACATCGTAGAGACACGGGAGTTGGATCGTTTTACTTTTGGCTTGCAGTATAATCATATATGGTCCGCAGAATTTTGCCACGGCAAGCACCACTCACATTGTCTTCAGGAAATGTACCTATCTAGTTAGTGGTGCTTGCATTTATGCAAAGCATCACTATTACTATTGCTCAGGGATATTATTATTATTATTAGTGGTGCTTGCATTTATGCAAGGCATCACTATTATTATTGTCCCTGGATATTATTCTTCTTCTTCTTCTTATATCTGGACAAAATTTCGGCGCGTAACTCGTCCCACACGGTTTGCCGTAGTCCCATGAAAGACGGCTCAAATCGACCGGATTATTGAGGAATGGTGTGCTATGACTTTTATAAGCGATCGGGTGCAGGATTTTCGAAAGGGGGGCGAAAAACCACCCGAAAATTCCCATTGACTTAACATTGGGCCCAACTTTGATGGGTCATAGCTCCGCTCGAGGATTTTGTAGAAACGTGGGTTACAACATTTGATGAGGGTGGTAGACTCTGTAAGAACATGCATCACAATGGGGTGTAAGTTGTACCCCTGGGGTGTAAGAGGCACCCGAAATTTCCCATTGACTTATAATGGGGCAGGGAACACGCCCATATAAGGGAATAAAATCGTTCCAGATGGGATATCTTCGCTTTACAGTGTCGTAGAGATAAGTGGGTGGGCTCATTTTACTCAGGCATCCAATCAGTCTCTCAGGATCATCTCAGAGCTATTAAGCCACGCCCCTAGCAACCACTTTTGGGCACCCTAGCAACATCTCCCATAGACTGCCATTATAAAATGCCTAGATGGATATCTTTGCACCACAGGGTCATACAGACATGGGGGTGGGCTCATTTTACTCAGGCATCCAATCAGTCTCTCAGGATCCTTACATAGGTATTAAGCCACGCCCCTAGCAACCACTTTTGAGAACCCTAGCAACATAAAATTCAAACAGTTATATCTCGGCATCCGAACATCGTAGAGACACGGGGGTTGGACCATTTGACTCGTGACTCAGAGTGTAATCATTATGGGATGCCAATTTTTTCCCTAGCAACCAAATACAGTACCCTAGCAACAGAGTAAACAAAGCCTTATATCTCTGCATCAGAACATCGTAGAGACACGGGGGTTGGACCGTTTGACTCCTGACTGGGCGTGTAATCACTATGGGATGTCAATTTTTTTCCCTAGCAACCAAATACAGTACCCTAGCAACGGAATAAACAAAGCCTTATATCTCTTCATCAGAACATCGTAGAGACACGGGGGTTGGACCGTTTGACTCGTAACTGGGAGTGTAATCACTATGGGATGTCAATTTTTCCCTAGCAACCAAATAAAGTACCTTAGCAACAGAGTAAACAAAGCCTTATATCTCTGCATCAGAACATCGTAGAGACACAGGGGTTGGACCGTTTGACTCGTGACTGGGAGTGTAATCACGAGCGGATGCCAAATTTTTCCCTAGCAACCAAATACAGTACCCTAGCAACCGGATAAACAAAGCCTTATATCTCCGCATCAGAACATCGTAGAGACACGGGGGTTGGACCGTTTGACTTGTGACTTGGAGTGTAATCATTATGGAATGCCAATTTTTTCCCTAGCAACCAAATACAGTACCCTAGCAACAGAGTAAACAAAGCCTTATATCTCTGCATCAGAACATCGTAGAGACACGGGGGTTGGACCGTTTGACTTGTGACTCGGAGGGTAATCACTATTGGATGCCATTTTTTCCCCTAGCAACCAAATACAGTACCCTAGCAACAGAGTAAACAAAGCCTTATATCTCCGCATCAGAACATCGTAGAGACACAGGAGTTAGATCGTTTTACTTTTGGCTTGGAGTATAATCATATATGTTCCCCAGAATTTTGCCACGGCAAGCACCACTCACATTTTCTTCAGGAAATGTACCTATCTAGTTATTATTATTATTATTCTTATGTCTGCACGTTTTTTCGGCGCGTAACTCGTCCCGCACGGTTTGCCGTAGTCCCATGAAAGCGGGCTCAAATCGACCGGTTTATTGAAGAGATGGTGGCTATGACTTTTATAAGTGGTCGGGTGCAGAATTTCCAAAAGGGGGGCGAAAAACCACCCGAAAAATCCCATTGACTTAACATTGCGCCCAACTTTGAAGGGTCATAGCTCTGCTCGAGGATTTTGTAGAAACATGTGGGTTAATACATTTGAAGAGGGTAGTAGGCTCTCTAAGAACATACATCACATTGGGGTGTAAGTTGTACCCCTGGGGTGTAAGAGGCACCCGAAATTGCCCATTCAAAGTCAATGGGGCAAAATCCCATAGACTTAACATTGCGAAAAACTTTGACGGGTCATAGGTCCGAACGAGGATTTCGTAGAACCATGTGGGTCATAACATTTGAAGAGGGTGCTAGACTCTTTCAGGACGTCCCCCACAATGGGGTGTAAGGTTACCCTAGCAACCATTTTGGGCACCCTAGCAACCTATCCCATAGACTGCCATTATAAAATGCCCAGATGGATATCTTTGCACCACAGTGTCATAGAGACATGGGGGTTGGCTCATTTTACTCAGGCATCCAATCAGTCTCTCAGGATACTTAAAGACTTACTAAGCCACTCCCCTAGCAACCACTTTTGAGCACCCTAGCAACATAAAATTCAAACAGTTATATCTCGGCATCAGAACATCGTAGAGACACAGGGGTTGGACCGTTTTACTTGTGACTAGGGGTGTAACAATTGGGCACATAATTGGCCACTCCCAAGCCACGCCCCTAGCAACCAAATTTGAGCACCCTAGCAACCGAATAAACTAAGCCTTATATCTCCGCATCAGAACATCGTAGAGACACGGGGGTTGGACCGTTTTACTTGTGACTAGGGGTGTAACAATTGGGCACATAATTGGCCACTCCCAAGCCACGCCCCTAGCAACCAAATTTGAGCACCCTAGCAACCGAATAAACTAAGCCTTATATCTCCGCATCAGAACATCGTAGAGACACGGGGGTTGGACCGTTTGACTCGTGACTTGGAGGGTAATCAATAGTGGATGCCAATTTTTTCCCTAGCAACCAAATACAGTACCCTAGCATCAGAGTAAACTAATCCTTATATCTCCGCATCAGAACATCTTAGAGACATGGGGTTTGGACCGTTTGACTCGTGACTCGGAGGGTAATCACTAGTGGATGCCATTTTTTTTCCCTAGCAAACAAATACAGTCCCAAATCAACAGAGTAAACAAAGACTTATATCTCCGCATCAGAACATCGTAGAGACACGGGGGTTGGACCGTTTGACTCGTGACTCGGCGGGTAATCACTAGTGGATGCCATTTTTTTCCCTAGCAACCAAATACAGTACCCTAGCAACAGAGTAAACAAAACCTTATATCTCCGCATCAGAACATCATAGAGACATAGGGTTTGGACCGTTTGACTCGTGACTCGGAGGGTAATCACTAGTGGATGCCAATTTTTTCCCTAGCAACCAAATACAGTACCCTAGCAACAGAGTAAACAAAGCCTTATATCTCTGCATCAGAACATCGTAGAGACACGGGGGTTGGACCGTTTGACTCGTGACTCGGCGGGTAATCACTAGTGGATGCCATTTTTTCCCCTAGCAACCAAATACAGTACCCTAGCAACAGAGTAAACAAAGCCTTATATCTCCGCATCAGAACATCGTAGAGACACGGGGGTTGGACCGTTTGACTTGTGACTCGGCGGGTAATCACTAGTGGATGCCATTTTTTTCCCTAGCAACCAAATACAGTACCCTAGCAACAGAGTAAACAAAGCCTTATATCTCCGCATAAGAACATCGTAGAGACACGGGGGTTGGACCGTTTGACTTGTGACTCGGCGGGTAATCACTAGTGGATGCCAATTTTTTCCCTAGCAACCAAATACAGTACCCTAGCAACAGAGTAAACAAAGCCTTATATCTCCGCATCAGAACATTGTACAGACACGGGGGTTGGACCGTTTGACTCGTGACTCGGAGGGTAATCACTAGTGGATGGCAATTTTTTCCCTAGCAACCAAATTCAGTACCCTAGCAACCAGATAAACATAGCCTTATATCTCAGCATCAGAACATCGTAGAGACACCGGAGTTGGATCGTTTTACTTTTGGCTTGGAGTATAATCATATATGTTACCCAGAATTTTGCCACGGCAAGCACCACTCACATTTTCTTCAGGAAATGTACCTATCTAGTTATTATTATTCTTCTGGTCCACACTTTTTCTCACAGTAACTCCTCCTAGAGCTTTCAAGCTACACCCACAAAACTTTACAAAACTTTTAAGACTGGTCCGTAGATTTATGCTATGACTTTTCTAACTGATGGGACCTACCAAATTCCTAAACGGGGCGCTCAAACACCCCAAATTTTCCATTGACTTAACATTACGACCAACTTTGACGGGACATAGCTGCGAACGAGAAATTTGTAGAAACTTGTGGGTTACCACAATTGAAGAGGGTGGCAGGCACTGTAAGAACATAAATCACATTGGGGTGTAAGTTTCACATCTGGGGTGTAAGAGGCCCCCAAATTTCCCCATTGACTTATAATGGGGCAGGAATCATGCCCATATAAGGGAATAAAAGCGTCCCAGATGGAATATCTTCATTTTAGAGTGTCGTAGAGACATGGGGGTGGGCTCATTTTACTCAGGCATCCAATCAGTCTCTCAAGATCGTCCCATAGCTATTAAGCCACGCCCCTAGCAACCATTTTTGGGCACCCTAGCAACTTATTCCATAGACTACCATTATAAATTGCGCAGATGGATATCTTTGCAGCACAGTGTCACAGAGACATTGGGGTGGGCTCATTTTACTCAGGCATCCAATCAGTCTCTGAGGATTCTTATCGAGGTATTAAGCCACGCCCCTAGCAACCAAATATGAGCACCCTAGCAACATAATAAACAAAGCCTTATATCTCTGGATCCGAACATCATAGAGGCATGGGGGTTGGGTCTTTTGGTCATGTTAGCCTTATGCTAGCTTCATGCTAAGTTATACTAGCTTCATGCTAGTTTCATGCTAGCTTTATGCTAATTTCATAATAAATCTTGCTAACTTCATGCTTATTCATGTTAGCATCATGTTAGCTTCATGCTAATTCATGTTAGCATCATGCTAGCTTCATGCTAATTCATGTTAGCATCATGCTAGCTTCATGCTAATTTATGTTAGCATCATGCTAGCTTTATGCTAGTTCATGTTAGCATCATGCTAGCTTCATGCTAATTCATGTTAGCATCATGCTAGCTTCATGCTAATTCATGTTAGCATCATGCTAGCTTCATGCTAATTCATGTTAGCATCATTCTAACTTCATGCTAATTCATGTTAGCATCATGCTAGCTTCATGCTAATTCATGTTAGCATCATGCTAGCTTCATGCTAATTCATTTTAGCATCATGCTAGCTTCATGCTAATTCATGTTAGCATCATGCTAGCTTCATGCTAATTCATGTTAGCATCATGCTAGCTTCATGCTAATTCATGTTAGCATCATGCTAGCTTCATGCTAATTCATGTTAGCATCACGCTAGCTTCATGCTAACTTCATGCTAATTCATGTTAGCATCATGCTAGCTTCATGCTAACTTCATGTTAATTCATGTTAGCATCATGCTAGTTTCATGCTAACTTCATGTTAATTCATGTTAGCATCATGCTAACTTCATGCTAATTCATGTTAGCATCATGCTAGCTTCATGGTAATTCATGTTAACATCATGTTAGCTTCATGCTAATTCATGTTAGCATCATGCTAGCTTCATGCTAATTCATGTTAGCATCATGCTAACTTCATGCTAATTCATGTTAGCATCATGCTAGCTTCATGCTAATTCATGTTAGCATCATGCTAGCTTCATGCTAATTCATGTTAGCATCATGCTAGCTTCATGGTAAATCATGCTAGCATCATGCTAGCTTCATGCTAAGTCATGTTAGCATCATGCTAGCTTCATGCTAATCATGCTAACTTGATGCTAGCTTCATGCTAATCATGTTAGCTTCATGCTAGCTTCAGGCTAATCATGCTAGCTTCATGCTAAATCAGGCTAGCTTCATACTTAAACATACTAACAGCCAGATAGCCTACTAAACTAAACTTCTGTCAAACCGTTTTAAACGTTCAGGCCAGGCTTTGTCAAGCCAACATAAAGTTTGTCAACAAACTTTTCTATCTAGTTATTATTCTTCTTCTGTTCATACTTTTTACCAATTGTAACTCCTCCTAGAGCTTTCAAGCTACACCCACAAAACTTAACAAAACTTTTAAGACTGGTCCGTAGATAGGTGCTATGCCTTTTCTAACTGATGGGACCTACCGAATTCCTAAACGGGGCGCTCAAACACCCCAAATTTTCCATTGACTTAACATTGCGACAAACTTTGACGGGTCATAGCTGCAAGCGAGAAATTTGTACAAACTTGTGGGTTACCACATTTGCAGAGGCTGGCAGGCTCTGTAAGAACATACATCACATTGGGGTGTAAGTTTCACCCCTGGGGTGTAGGAGGCCCCCAAAATTCCCCATTGACTTATAACGGGGCAGGAAACACGCCCATATAAGGGAATAAAAATGTTCCAGATGGAATATCTTCGCTTTACAGTGTCATAGAGACATGGGGGTGGGCTCATTTTACTCAGGCATCCAAACAGTCTCTCTGGATCATCCCATAGCAATTAAGCCACGCCCCTAGCAACCATTTTTGGGCACCCTAGCAACATCTCCCATAGACTTCCATTATAAAATGCCCAGATGGATATCTTTGCAGCACAGTGTCACAGAGACATGGGGGTGGGCTCATTTTACTCAGGCATCTAATCAGCCTCTAAGGATTCTTATTGAGCTATTAAGCCACGCCCCTAGCAACCAAATATGAGCACCCTAGCAACATAATAAACAAAGCCTTATATCTCTGGATCTGAACATCATAGAGACATGGGGGTTGGGTCTTTTGGTCATGTTAGCTTTATGCTAGCTTCAAGCTAAGTCATACTAGCTTCATGCTAGTTTCATGCTAGCTTTATGCTAATTTCATAATAAATCTTGCTAACTTCATGCTTATTCATGTTAGCATCATGCTAGCTTCATGCTAATTCATGTTAACATCATGCTAGCTTCAAGCTAATTCATGTTAACATCATGCTAGCTTAATGCTAATTCATGTTAGCATCATGCTAGCTTCATGCTAATTAATGTTAGCATCATGCTAGCTTCATGCTAATTCATGTTAGCATCATGCTAGCTTCATGCTAATTAATGTTAGCTTCATGCTAGCTTCATGCTAATTCATGTTAGCTTCATGCTAGCTTCATGCTAATTCATGTTAGCATCATGCTAGCTTCATGCTAATTCATGTTAGCATCATGCTAGCTTCATGCTAATTCATGTTAGCATCATGCTAGCTTCATGCTAATTCATGTTAGCATCATGCTAGCTTCATGCTAATTCATATTAGCATCATGCTAGCTTCATGCTAACTTCATGCTAATTCATGTTAGCATCATGCTAGCTTCATGCTAATTCATGTTAGCATCATGCTAGCGTCATGCTAATTCATGTTAGCATCATGCTAGCTTCATGCTAATTCATGTTAGCATCATGCTAGCTTCATGCTAATCATGTTAGCTTCATGCTAGCTTCATGCTAATTCATGTTAGCATCATGCTAGCTTCATGCTATTTCATGTTAGCATCATGCTAGCTTCATGCTAATCATGTTAACTTGATGCTAGCTTCATGCTAATCATGTTAGCTTCATGCTAATCATGTTAGCTTCATGCTAGCTTCAGGATAATCATGCTAACTTTATGTTAAATCAGGCTAGCTTCATACTTAAACATACTAACAGCCAGATAGCATACTAAACTAAACTTCTGTCAAACCGTTTTTAACGTTCAGGCCAGGCTTTGTCAAGCCAACATAAAGTTTGTCAACAAACTTTTCTATCTAGTTATATTATTTTAATATAGTCAGTCTGAACTAAAGTGGGCCGGTCTCAGGCATCAAACTCCAGATGTTCGATCATTTAATGAAATTTATTTTTCAAAGGGATAGTTCACAATAAAATTTTAACTTTATTAATATTTACTCACTAGACAACAGTATCAGAAACCCTTCAAGCTTTAAGGGTTAAACAACCCAAAAGTGTTAAATAAATAACCACTCAACTTGTGTCATATATTTGAAGTGTCCTGGAGATATTTATTCCTCTACTTTCTTGTTGTGAAATCACTGTTGTTTCATTTATTACACATTATTTTAAAGTAAATAATACTATAATACTATAGCACTTAATACTATTCAATATTTCGCTCATATTCATTTTTTAACGAAACACCAATGTTATGCACACTGCATATAGTAGAGATGTTGACATGCTGTTTAAAAATAGCTACTGTATCAGGTTTGGATGGGCAATCTAAACTTTAAGTCATGTCACAGCTTGAGTCTTTTCATTACAGTAAGTATAACCACACCTACTTACTGTTCCATGTCCCTTTATGGATTTTATAAACATGAACTCATACTGTAAGCATTCAAAGTGCAACCAGAAGAGTAATTAGATCATTTTATCCCATTCAAACTTTTTTTATTGCGATAGTGTTGAATGCACTTGTTGACCCTACCAGAATGGTGGGCTTTTCCTGTAAAAAAAGGTTACAATGTTTACACCCACAAAGAACATTTCCAGTAATTTGGGATATTCACATGCAACAAACACGGTGTTTCAAAAATATCTTTAATCAAGCTATACATTTAAAAGTCGTTTATTTTGTAATACTTAGAGAATGACTCCAACATTTTGAAGCCACTGTGTTTGGGAAGACAAATTCATCTCAGCCTGCTAAGAAATATGTTGACGTTTTTAAAATGAGTAGCACTTTAAACATGCTGCATAATTTGATAGATGACTTATCAAGTGTTCACCAATGCTAGACAGTGTTTTGGAAATGTTTTTGATAAATGTGACAGTAAAAAGACACGCTGACTCTAACAGGAGGAAACAAATGGTAAAAACAGAAGAGTTAGATGCGAGGGAATCAAACTGCATAAACTTCATTTTTGTGTATTCTGTTAAATCATTTGGTTAAAATACAACATGTAGCAAATTAACATAAAATAATTACCCAGAAGTGCATTTATAATCCCATTTTATATGGGAGTATAACAGATACAAGCTGTTTGCCATACTGCAGAGTTGTGCCTATAATCCATCTTTAATATGACTGGATACTTTACAGGGTTTTACACTGAGAGTACTCCAGGTTCTTGAGTGCATATATGGACTTGTTGAATACACAACCCTCATTCAGAGAAGGGATTGCGGAAATGAGTCATCATGGATTATTTGCAATTTGTTACCCTTCACACTTCACACGCTATATGCATTGCGGAATGACTTTTATTAACGTTCTCATCTAGCGTTGTTTGAATCTTATTAACTTAAAAATGATTTCATATCGTCTACAAAGTGATGCTTTCTCCTCCGTCTCTTGAAGGTCAGCCAGTGACTGGCTGCTGCATTATCTTCATACAGCTCAAATCCAGAGGATGATGCCTGATGCCCCATTTGACGTCAGAGCCTTCAAAGGCCTTCAGTCTTTGAATCGCTGACAGACGGCTCTTGATGGAAAGATACACGTGTCGGAGAAAGGCATCGGCACTGAGGAGAGGAGTGTAAGGCCATTCAGATTATACAATGAAAGCCGGCAGCTGCTGTGAGTTTGGAGTGCACTTCTGTGACCGCTCAAGGATGGTGGTCTCTACCCTCTTTGTAATTACCAGCTCCTCATGCTATCCTAGAGTGAATCTGCACTCCCCTCGTGGGGTGTGAGACTTTTCATCTGAAGAGAGCATGATTGTGCGAGCGTGTGTGACATCTATTTCCTTTGTTTTAGTTGCTGTAGCAGATGGGAGATGCTTGTGACGTTGAGTTCAGTCAGGGTCTCAGATCTGCTGCCAACTTTTGATCTTGGTTTGGTCATGTTTTGAACCCTCTGGTGATCATTTCTACTGTGTTATCAATAATAGAAGAAGAATGTATGGAAATAGCAAAGATACGTGTCCAACTTAGTGAATTAAACAAGAGTGCGGTTATGTTTATTTTACACACTATCTAGTGACATCATCAAGTCTGATGTGAATCTAGTGCCAACTTAAGGATTCTGTTAGTTTACTCAAAGCTAAACTTTGAAGGTTAAAATAAAACCATCATGACTGACCTCATTAAAGCTTAATCCGTATAGCCTATAAAATGCATTTACAATGTTTATGGTGCTCTTTTATCACTTTGGATTAAATGATCATAACTTTGAGAGGCGTCATGCACATTTAAACTGAGGGGGCACTTGGCCCCTTGGTTTTTTGAGCCAAATTGATTTTCCATGCAACCTCGAAATCAAAGAAGCGTCCATTAATCTGTTACTTGTATTTTAATATGTTTAATATGCAAAATATTATTAATTCTGTGCTGCATCCTTGTCAGTTTTCGTTGCCATTTTGATAGTGTTTTGATCGTGTTACATTACTTTATTCTGCCGGCGCTGCAGTCAGCGCAGTCGCAGACGTCATCAGCGTCCGAGCGCGCTCACGAGCTCTTTGCTGTTGCTGCATCATTTTGCTATCTGAGGAATTCAACGGTGTAAGAAACGCTCACAACATTTCGTCCCCTTGGAATTCTATCTGACATTTTTGTCAAAATTGAGTTATTCACATATTCTTACTCTGTGACAACTTATTTACATTATGTGAGGTTTTTTTTAAGTTGTGTACATTTTGGGATGTTTTATTAAAAAACAAAAAGGTTCTATCTACAAAGTCGAACTCTTACTTGGCTCTATAAGGTTCTATCTGCGTGAGCTAATCAGCACTTCGAATGCACAGAAGAGGACCAATCAGGATCAACTTTATGGGGTGGTTTCTCGGACAGGGATTAGATTAAGCCAGAACTAGAACTTAGTTTCATTAGAAAATATTTAACAAACATGCCTTACTAAAAGCCTTACTTGTGTGCATTTTGAGGCAAAACAAAGGACACTGATGTATTTTAAGATGTCAGTGCAAGTTGTTTTCAGTTTGGACAGCTCTTAAATTTATTTTAGTCTAGGACTAGTCTAATCCCTGTCCGTGAAACCGCCACTATAAGATCGTGTTGCTGGCTTTTTCCTTGACAACAGGAAAAATCACAGACACACAATATCTGTGAGGATTATGCCACGCAATGCAAAGTTTTTAAGAAACCTTAAGATCGACAGCCCAAATTCCAGGCAAGTTCACCCTACACTGTAAAAAATGCCTGTGAAATCTACAGTACTTAACTGTGTTCGTGCACAGCAAATAACTGTAATAAAGTTCACAGTGGATTACAGTGCATTCAGTGTGAAATCACAGTAGTGTTTTAAAACTGTAAAAATCACAGTAAAAAGGTATGTGCTGTAGAAAGTCACAGTGAATAAAATATCATGCAAAGATTCACAGTAACCAGCAATGTACTGTAGAGACTCACAGTAACCAACATTGTACTGTAGAGACTCACAGTAACCAACATTGTACTGTAGAGACTCACAGGAGGGGTGAGCAGGGGCGAAAGTACAATTTTTCAGAAAAACTTTTTATTTTAAAAGATATATTTTAGACAGATATATTTTTGCTGTGATCGGTACTCAAGTGTGGACTATGAATTCCAGGTGAAATTTTGGCATTGTGGCCTTAGACTCTGTCAGCAGGGACGAAAGTAACACAGGTGGCTCAAAAGTAACAAAACAGAACAAGATAGATTTTTGTGTTACACTTGTTTTTAGTAAATAAACATGACTATGATCTTGTTTATATGTATTTTCGGTAAAATTTTGTATTCATCAAATGTTTCTAAAGCAACCTGACAGTACAAACTTGAATTGTTGAAAAAAAACAAAAAATTTTAACAGTTTGAACACAATATACAATTTTCAATATAATGCAACAGTATTGGCAGTGGGAGAAGAGTAACAAGTGTTCATCCCGACAGGAACTCCTGACATTTAAACCCAATTGACTTTTATTTTGAAAAACTGAGAAATCACACTTCATGATGTGTTACAGCACATTTTACATTCTGCAAACTCATAAATGTATTTAAGTCCAGTCAACAACAATTTTTGTTAGCAACATGGTGATGTCTTATCTTATTCAGGATACACAAAATAAATTGAAGAAAATAATTTCTTCAATAATCTTTGTTGGGAAAACATTTTAAAGTATATTTGATTTTGTATTATTTTAAGTATTATGCTAGTAATGACAAATTCGATTAATTTTCTATTCCTTTAAAGGAGAAAGTTCACTATGATTATTGTTTTGTCTACAGTATGGTACACACAACATTCCATTTAATATGCTACCACACTGAAATAAATTGTAGGTTACACTTAATACTTATACAACTATAAATAACTTTTCAACTATGTCAACCAACTTTCACTAATTTGCAACTATATTTCAACTAACTGTCCTTAGAGTATTAGTAGACTGTTAGGGTTAGGGAAGAGGTTAGGGTTAGTGAAATAAGTTGACATGCACCTGCAAAGATACTTATAGTCAGTTGAAAGTCTGTTGAGGGATCATCACAATAAAGTGTTAGTAGATATTAAGCAGACAGTCTACTAATACTGTAAAGATTGGTAGGATAAGTAGTTGCAAAGTTACTTATAATTTGTAAAATGTCTAAAGTGGACTATCGAAATAAAGTGTTACCAAATTGTATAGGCTGACTCGTCATATTGCTTTGAGTATGATTGGTTAATATGACTGTCATTCAGTAAACTGGCCAATTACTGCTGTGTGAGCTTTGGTTTAGTTTGAACAAAATGAGGGTGCATCCCAATTCAGGGTCTGGATCCTTTTAAGGCCGCGGACTTTGAAGGCAAGGCTCAATATTTAAAGGCAGCAGCCTCTAAATGCCACGAAGTAAACTGAAATGAGACGGTCTAGCCTACGGGGGCATCAGCTTTTCCCGCCCACTACGATTGTCACCGGGACACAAAAGCTGAGACCTATCAGACTTTTAAAAATAAATATGGTGGCAGATTTTTTTATTTTAGAAAATATAACACATTGATGCAGTTTAAACTATCCAACAGTTTGTAAAATTCACCAACCTTAGAAATATACAAAAGCAAAATGCAACACACAACATTGCAGCAATAATATTAATTTACATCACTAAAACATCATTTATAATAGTAAAACAGACACAAGGACCTTTAATTAGCAAAATATACACTTCATATTGAATTTTGGGATAGCCAAGGCTGTGAAGGATACATCTATGGATCCTCGGTAGGGCTGTAACGATTTATCGTGCAAATGCGTGTTTTCTCAAATAATTAATTTGCAAGAATTATGGTGAAATGTCGCCACATCCAAAAGCCAGCGGGCGCTCTCGTGCAGAAACCTCCTTTGTGCCACAGAAGAAGTAGGCTAGCATAGCAAACGCTATTCCAGGAAATGTCTACAGGAATATTTATATTGCTGTTCTTCAAATTGTTTCAGGTATTTTCATGATAATAAAGAATATTTTCAATGATTTTGTTTAACGAGCGTTGCTTTTTAAAATGCTCGTTATAAACGACTCCGATTCATAATGATTTTAGGTTGATAAGGACTTCTGACTGACCAAAACGCCATAGTACACACACAAGCTGTGCATGAAACACAGAATGGCGATGCAGCAATGCATAATCAGGCAGGTCTTTTTAATGGGACAAGCTATATATCGTTACAGCCCTAACTCGGTTTCAGGGGGGGAAAGGCCACAGTAAGAGGCTTTTATATGAAGGAGCCTTCGAATTGTGACAGCCTTTGATGTCATTTGCCTTCAGATACGGCCTTGGAAGGCCACAGGCCCTGAATTGGGATGCACCCAGTATGTCTGTTTAAGTGCCACACACAAGTACAGCTTTAATAGTGTTGATTGTAGCTGTTTTTTTATCTGTCTTTTTCTTGTACGAACCTAACATAAGTGTTTATGTTCTTAATTATGAAAAACAATCTTAAATATTTAATTTTAGAGAAAATACACATGGTAGGCTAATAGATACTTTAAACAGTATTACACTGAAATCATCTTACTGGCCATATGCTGGTGAGACATGAAAACACATAAACCCTCTGAATGGAGAGCAGTCATGCCCATTAGAGTTTTACCAGTGGCTAAAACTGCATACAGAAAATAAAATTGCACAGTTTCATCAAAGTGAAGTGTGTATAAATAACGTAATAAATAACTTTGTTCACATATATGATACATATGATATAGGAAAAGGTCCATTGTTTGGATAACTAGTCCACTCAAAGCTGATATTGTTTCGTACTTAAAAGTCAATACAGGCACGTTTAATGTAAATTAAACAATAATGTGTTTAAGCATGTTGAATAGAATTAAAACATAAATTCTAACTTTTAGTAAATCTTGTAAATATGTTTATTCATACTGTAGGATCCAGTAGATTACTAGCAATTTAAATGAAAATTACTTTTCAATCTCTTAACATTGTCTGTTGTGGTATGGTTTCACTGACCTTTTTGGGCATGTTTTAATGTTACTTATACACTGTAAAATTAGGATTCTGAATTAAGAATCATTTTTAGAATCAATGGTTGTGTTGTGCACTGTCTAGAACTATTCATTTTGGAGTGAAAATATTGTAGACATAAATTTGTTTTGCATTTCAGTTATTATACTTCACAGTAATATTGTGTTTAATAAGAATTGGAGGAAACTTGCAGTTTACTTGCAGTGTACTTTTGATTGATAATTAATTATTTTGTTTTATTTACAGATTGTCCTGTATATCTACAAACTGAATTATATTTAGTTATTTTTAGATTGTAACAAAAGTTTAAGATGTTTTAAGATGCATTTCTTGGGAATTCATCCTTTTTCATTCAAATTAAAATGTTATTTTACAAATGTTAGCATGCATTTATTGAATGTATTTGACTGTTAAAAAAATTATTTTGTACATATCTGTGAAACAGTGGCATTTTCCCTCAAATCAGAAAAGTATTGTATTGTTTTGTAATTTAGCATATTTAAATTAGATTATTAACGTTGTGACGTGATCACACAAGATACATGTTTTACCACTCATTATATTGTGACTTATGTATATTTCAGTTTAAATTAGTTTTACATGTTTTCTTAGCCATTTTATCCTTTTGCTATTTTATGTGTGTATGTCTTTTATTTTGCCTCGTCTGCCTGTCATGTGAGGGGTCACATGACATGAAACTTTGTATAAAAGAAAGGAGCAGGAGCACATGGTTAGCTGACGCTATAGCTAAAACAAGCAGTTGCTGGTGTGTGGAGTTTGTGTATTTGGGCTTACCTTTCCAGTTATGTTTTATGGACTTTGGATATCACTTTCTTGGATTTTATATACACCGCGGAAACTTTGCACATTTGGACTTTTAACACGCTTGGACTTTTATATTGTTTTAGATTTGTTTTTGTATTTCCTTCATTTAACAGTCTTGAGTTTTTAAATAATTGTAACTCAACCTTTAAGGCTGACCATTACAACTTTATTTTAACATTGATGAATGTTTACAGAAAATAATTAACCAATCAAATGCTGTAGGGAAAACCACAATGAACTATATTAAAAATAGATAATCTCTGCTTAGTTACTTGTCAATGACTGCCAGCAAATTACTGTGGAAAAAATCACAGTAGTTACCTGGCAGCCATTGACAATAGTAGGGCCTAACTTACTGTAGAAAAGAAACCACAGTAGTTAACTGGCAGCCATTAACACGTAACTTACTGTACAGAAAAATCACAGTAGTTAACTGGCAGCCATTGACAAGTAACTTACAATACGGCAAAATCACAGTATTTAACTGGCAGCAATTGACAAGTAACTTACTATAGAAAAAAACACAGTAGTTAACTGGCAGCAATTGACAAGTAACTTACTATAGAAAAAAAACACAGTATTTAACTGGCAGCAATTGACAAGTAACTTACTATAGAAAAAAACACAGTAGTTAACTGGCAGCAATTGACAAGTAACTTACTATAGAAAAAAACACAGTAGATAACTGGCAGCAATTGACAAGTAACTTACTGTGCTTTTTCTAAAGTAAGTTACTTGTCAATTGCTGCCAGTTAATTACTGTGAATTTCACAATATGTTTTTTACAGTGTACTGTAAAATCCAGCTTAAGCTGATGAGATGGTTTTAGCTGGTCTCCCAGCTTGGTTTTTGCTGGTATTGCTGGTGTACCGTAGCAAGCTGGTCTAGCTGTGTTTTGGTCACTTTTTAGTTGGTTAAGACCAGCTGACCCACCAGCTTGGCCAGTTTTGCCAGGCTGGTTGGACCAGCTAAGACCAGCTACTGCCACCTTAAATCAGCTAAAACCAGCTACCAGCTAATGCTGGTCTTTGCTGGATTTTTCATCAGGGCAGTCTTTTTTTGTTTTAGGTCTTGCTGAGGAGATTTTTTCATAGTTAGAACCCACACTAGCCAGCAGTGCTAGCTTCATAGTTCCTGATAAGAGGCAAGCACTAAAAAATACAGAAAAAACAAACTAACATATCCTACCCAAAAAAGTGTGTTTATAGTAAGTTATGATCGTTATGTCAAAATGTAAACATGTGAAAGATTGTTAAAGCAGTTACCTCAGTATTAAAATGATTTCAGAATGATTGTAGCCTGTAGCTGCTCAACCCTACTAAAAACTCCAGCAAAGACCAGCATAAGCTGGTAGTTGGTTTTAGCTGGTTTAAGGTGGCAGTAGCTGGTCTAAGCTGGTGCTCCCAGCCTGGCAAAGCTGGTGGGTCAGCTGGTCTTCCAGCATGACCAGCTATGTCCAGCTAGACCAGCTTAAGAAGTGATCAAAACACAGCTAAACCAGCTAAAACCAAGCTTGCAGACCAGCTAAAACCAGCTCACCAGTTTATGCTGGTCTTAGCTGTATTTTTCAGTAGGGAATGGGATAACATGCTAAAACAAAATTGTCTATTTTTGTAATGAACCCGACATATCCAGGAGGATGGGAAAGAAACTGAGGCAGAAGAGGGCAGGAGCAATGTTGTAAATGAGCAATGTAAAATCAGACTTTTTGAGATAAAAGTGCTAAAAATATTAAATAAATGTCATAGAAAGGATTAAAATGTTACTTTCTAACACATGTTGAAAAATTGTTACAAACATTAATTTTATATTTAATGTTCAAATAATGTTTTGGCAGATAGAACCTTATAATTCTAAGCGAAAAGTGTTATTTTAGAATTAGAAGGTTCTATCTGCATTTGACCCCTTCCAAAAATCCACATTTAGAAATTTGAGAGGATTTTGATATTGTGTATTTAGAATACATTTAGGGTCCCTGTTATTTTCATGTTTGAAAGAAACTTCTTCCATATATAAGTTCCTATATGTAATGCAAAAACTTTGAAGCTCAATATCTCAAAACTGCTCAGAACCCAGATAGAACCTTATAACTCCAAGGGGACGATTTCCAAACCCAGTACCGTAATGTGCAGTTAACCTCCTCCGTGTAGGAAATGTATTGTTTAAAATGTGACCGTCTTGACGTTATATTAGTAGAGATATTTAGATTCATCTGGTACAACGCCAAAGTTCGCCAGAGTTCACAGGGGCGCTGAATCACACATGCTCACATATGAGGTAAATTGAAAGCAAAAATTCGTTCCTCTAATAATTTTATCTAAACATATATATTTTTTTATCATTATTGAACATTAAACTCAATCACATGGCTATAGCTTATGTCATTTTCGTTATATACTTTATGGATTTAAAATGACATTAATTTTATAGGATAATGCAGTTGTTGTGCAAAATGCATTAATGACACAAATAAACAAGTCATTAAACAAAATGTAAATAAACAAAACATGCCGCTTCAGATGTAAATATGATGCCAATATGTAATTATTCCAATTGAATAGTATTTGATATGAAATTTAGTCAACACTTTTATTTTGGAAGTTTTTGCATGAAGGCAGGGGCGCTCAAAGGGGCGATTTCCCAGACAGGGCTTAAGCCTAGTCCCAGACTAACTTAAATGTTAGTGTTGTCTTAATTGAAAACAAGTTGCTCTGTTACATCTTAAAATATATCAATGCAAGTGCTATGTCTCAAGATGCACACCAGTAGTGTTCATTTATAAATTATACTTTCAAAGCTGACTTAAATATCCTAATTTAACTAAGACCTAGTCCTGGCTTAAGCTAATCCTTGTCCGGGAAACCTCCCCAAATTGTTAGAAATGTAAGTGCCATGGAAAAGACTGAAAGACTCCATAATATTTCGTTTGATGTCTGTGTATGCACAAATTTTTGTGAGCTGTGCACACTGTGCCCCCTTAAAAAAATGGTACATGACGCCCCTGATAACTTTACATGTATCTGCATGTTACAGTTTATACAGTTCTGTGTTGTAAAAATAGCCCGTGTTTTTTGATATTCCACTGCTTGGAAGTCAAGTGACATAGCGGCACTATCCTCTCCGAAACAAACCAGACATCCAGTGGAGATTCCCGCTATTCATTCCAAACGATGACAAAAAGCTTCTGAGAACATTCTTACAATACGTCTGCAAACTAGCCATTATAACGAGTCTCAACATTGATGATTTACCTGAAATCAGCTCATCTTGCATTATCCAAATTCCCTTCCTCGACTAAAAATACCAACACACTGAGCAAGAATCATTTTATTGCGGAGAAGAAACAGCAAAAGTTAAGCACGAGTCTACGTGTTTCTGTATAAGGCAGAGCCACCAGAACATTGCCCAAACACAGTCATGGAAAAGGTGTGAGAGCTGGTGACTTCAGGGGTGCTGCATAACAAGCATTCCTCCTCAGTCAATGAAAGCTCTTCTGTAGTTAGGAAGAGGAACGGTCGAGGGCAGTGTAGACCGCGCCTCCTACTCTCCGAGCTTAATATCAATACATCACACTAATGTTTACAGGGCACGTGTGTCAGGGCACGAACCGCATACCTCACCTTGTTCTCACGGTGCTCAACATGCCATAAGAAAAATGTAATGGGAACACACACACAGGCACACTCTTCCTCACCTACAATCTGTGTTTCTCTCTCTCTCACACACGCACACACATACACACACGGACAAACACATAAAATACATCCCTCAGGATTTTCACTCATAAATTCATGCTGCATATATTTCACACCACACATAGTCAGATGGGATTGTTGTACATTTTGCCATTTTCTGCCTGTTGGCACATTATACATTTAAACATTTCTAGACTTTCAGGGATGATTTTAAGGCATACTATCATATGTTTTGTCTGTGCTTACTTCATTTTGTTTTATCTAAGAAAACTTTTCCAATCTCCAATAATTACTCTGTTCTTCATATGGTTTTTAGTCTGTGTTCTGCTTAATTCTCTTTTACCTTTCTCTATGAAACTATATGTTCTGCAATAATGTAGGATGCATATCACTCTACACCTTCTATCAGTCCATCCCATTGACATTTTTCTTTTTAATATTTCTCCTCTGTTCCCCCCATTTTCTCCTCATCTTTCTCTCCCTCTCTCTCTTTCTCAGTGTAATTCTCACCTTCTGCAGCAGAGCGGCTGACTCACCCACTGCCTCATTAAGCTTCTGCCAAATCTAAAAGATTAAACTGGAAGGGCTGCCGAGAGAGCAGGAACAGAATGGATGGAGGGATGAATGGAGCCCCTCCAGTACCTTACATGTTTAGTGACAAACTGGAGGTCACACAGACAGCCATAAAACACAGTGGTATATTCTGGGAGACAATCTCGTCTGGCTCAGGAAACAGTAGATTGCTGCTACAGAGAAATGGCTGTCTCGGCAATATGCTTCTCACTGTCGGTCTGTCTCTTCTCTATCTCGCGATCAGTTTTTGATAAGGTCATCCGATGAGGATAAACAGCATGACAGGCATTCTGATAAATATCATGAACTCTTCAGAAACTGAAGGATCTGTGAGGATGCTTTATGAATTTAAACACTGTTTGATAAAAACAGTAACAATATACTCACATAGGCATTTAGCAGACGCTTTAATTCAAAATGACTTCAAAACAATAAAAATCAGCAAAGCTCACAATTAAATCAAATTTGATTATAAAACCATCTTTAAAGGCGGAGTCCACGATGTTTGAAAAACGCTTTGGAAAAAGAGGCAGGCCGACTACCAAAACACACTTATAGCCAATCAGCAGTAAGGAGCGTGTCTACTAACCGTAATCGTTGCCTGGGTTGCGTATGTGTGGGGCGGGTTTATCAACAGAAGGTCCAGATTCTATTGGGGTAGGGGCGTGTTTGTTTAGGTGATTTCAAATATCAACATTGGCTTTCAAACATCATGGACTCCGCATTTAATTTTATGCGTAAATTTAATTGTAGAACAGCTAATATTTAATACGAAAGAGATGCAAAAGCTACTAAATGCCACCTTCATCAAAAATTAGATTTTCGGCATATATTAAATGTTCATCAAATATCTTTGCACTGTAAAACAATTAACTTAACTCAAACCATTTAAGTAAACCGGTTGCATTAGTTTTAAAACACATAGATTTAAGTACTGTGAACTTGAGTCATGTGCAATTATGCACTTATATTTAAGTAGTGTGAACTTAAAAATAAGTGCATAACTGCGTATGACTCAATTTGTTCAAGTTCACAGTACTCAAATGTATGTGTCTTAAAACTAATGCAACCGGTTTACTTAAATGGTTTGAGTTGAGTTAACTTTTAGGTTTTAGAGTGTGCTTCAAATCTGCTTAATCCCAACCTCAAGTTATTCAGAAATACCACTCAGCTAAATCTTTATTTAGCACAGAATATGAATTGAATAAACGAAATAGCGGCCCTATCCTCTCCAGACATCCAATGGAGATCCCCGCTTTTCTTTTCAAATGATGACAAAAGGCTTTTGCCGCTGCTGAGAACATTCTTACGAATTTCTCTAAGTGCACGGAAGATGAATTGGATAAACGATGGTACGCGAAATGACCGTGTTTCACATGAATACAGTATTTGTGTCCCTTGTGAGTATTGGATGTGAATACAACCTGAATGTAGCAGTGGCATGGATCACAGCGCACCCTAGTGCGGTTCATTTTCTTCATTTTTCCATTCTGACTTTAATCATTTGCAATGTTTTGTTGCATCTTTGTCCAAAGAAGTGGATTTGTTTTAGAAGTGGAGGCCTAAAAAGCTTGCATGCACTTAGGCTACGTTTACACGTGGGCGGCGTTTTTCATAAATGGACATTTTAACCTCTCCGGTTTCCAAAAAATATCGTGCACACATGTCAGTTTTCAGAAAAGTGTTCATTTACACTTACCTGTGCATATATGCCGTCAAGAGAAGCGCTAGTGGTGATTGGGAGGAGTTGTTGCGGTAGGTGTTCGATGACGTCAAAGTACCGCGAGAGCGATTCGAAATTAGACCTGTACATGTGATTTCTCAACTCGTTCTCGCTGTACGTTGACATCAACCGTCTGTCCGTTCTTGCAGCGCCGCATGAAGTCGAACATGCGTAAAATTGCTGATTTCCAAGCAATCGTCTCTGCTCCTCAACATAATGGAGCAGCTGTATTTGCAAATACAAACACATGAAACGAGTTTGCAAGAAAATGTGATCTTGGAAGCGTTCAGAGTAGCAGTCACATGTAAACATAGGTTGCACTTTTGACGTGCAACCGAAGATTTTCAAGATCTCCACTCTGGCCGGAGTATTTAGAAACAATCGGTTTCAGAGGCGAGTACTCTGTTTGCTTGTAAACGAGGGGCACAAACGAAGGTAAATGTCTCAGTTTTTAAAAATACCCATGTTTGTGTAAACAGGGCCTTAGGGTACATTCAAGCGTGGCTTAACAGCCAATCACAGTGGCTGTAATACATGCTCCTCTATTCTTCGGTATTGCATAAATGTAATTGGCTGGATTTGCACTAGGTTACTTGCATAAGGCAATCTGATTGGCTGATGTTCGTTGGCGCTTGAAAAGTTTAAAAAGTTAGAAATTTTAAACTTATTCCGCGAGCAACGCCGGTGACGTGATGCTGACGGATCCACAGTTCAGTTCAGCAACGCATGACGTCACCCATTTAAAGAGAATGAGAAGCGTTAAAGGATTAGTCCATAATTTACTCACCACCTGTCTTTCTTTGTTCAGTCGAGAAGAAATTATGTTTTTTGAGGAAAACATTCCAGAATTGTTCTCATTTTAATGGACTTTAATGGACCCCAACAGTTTTAATGCAGTTTCAAAGGACTCTAAACAATTTCAAACGAGGCATAAGGGTCTTATCTAGTAAAACGATTGTCATTTTTGGCAAGAAAAATAAAAAATATGCACTTTTAAACCACAACTTCTCGTCTTCCTCCAGTCGTGTGACACACCAGCACGACCTCACGTAATACATCATCACATCAAGAGGTCACGGATGACGTATCGAAACTACGCCCCAGTGTTTACAAGTGTGGAGAAAGAGGACCGTTCCGACATTGATGTATGTCGAATGATTCAAATTAATGTCTTTGTGTGCGTTTATTGTTTATGGTCCGCAAATGTGTGTTTCATATATGTAACACATGACCTTTCGACGTCATTACGCAATTCCACGAGGTCGCGCTGGCTCATCACACAGCCGGAGGAAGAGAAGTTGTGGTTTAAAAGTGCATTTTTTTTTTCTTGCAAAAAAATGACAATCGTTTCACTAGATAAAACCCTTATGCCTCGTTTGGGATCGTTTAGTGTCCTTTGAAGCTGCAATTTTAAACTGCATTAAAACTGTTAAGTGTTGGGGTCCATTAAAGTCCATTAAAATGAAAAAAATCCTGGAATGCCTATTCTCAAAAAAAAAAACTTCCTCTCGACCGAACAAAGAAAGACGTCAACATTTTGGACGACATGGTGGTGAGTAAATTATCTGGATTTTTTTTTTTTTTTAAGAAAATGGACTAATCCTTTAACGCTAATGCCTCGTGTGAATGTAATGTTAGAGGGGTTTGCCATAAAAGACAGTCAAATTTGATAAATACCAATTAAATGACTAAAGTGACATTTGTGAAAATAAGGCATTTCAGTTACTGATTAATAACCTTATAATTGCACTTAAAGGGTTTTGCACCTGAAATCCTCAATTGTAATTTCTTTTATGATAGTTTGTTCTAGCAGCATTTGTGCACTGTGTTTGAGTCACTTTCTGAAGGCCAACCTGCTAAACGGAGAAAAAATAAAAAATTCATTATCAAATGTCATTATCTACACTCCCTCATGTCATTTAAAAAAAAATGCTGCTATTTTTTGTGAAACCTGAATTGGATTCTTTTTATTTTTATGCAGCTCTTTTTTATTCTTTAAAAGTATCAGAAAATAAGTTTCCTGTTCCATAATCATGGTATTTTTTTTAAAATCAGTAATAGGCTCTATAATGGCATACTCCCTAAAACAAGCCTAAATAGAAGAGCACGGTATCCTTAAAAGATACCATTAAGGTACTTACCTACATACTGAATTTAAAAATAAACCTATATCCTGAAATAACATAGTTCTATTAATAAATACAGTGAATCATGGTACACATTTTTGCATTTCTAAGAAGAAAGGATCAATTGTTCTCTGTTTTACAGAGCACACAAATATAACATACTTACACTACACACTGACACTTAAACATTTCAAACTCCAATAGAAAATAATACACCCTAACTTCATTTACATTCTTATATTAGAAATTTCATTACTGCGCAAAAAGAATTTTAAAAAGCAATTTGTTACTGAACCCCTATTTCATAATGGAGGCATGTGCAATAAAATAATTAGCATGACATAGTCCAGGGCTGAGCACAAGTGCTCAGAGTCTCTCTGGGTCCTTAATAAGGCTGGCCGATGAGTCATCAGCAGAGAGAGAAAGAGAGAGCGTGTTGGAGAGCGAGATAAAGAGATGGTGTTACATATGTGACGTATGAGTATCAGACACAGATCACTGTCAGAACATCCTAGATTGTCTTAAAATGACAAAAACATTTACGCTTAGTTGACCAGCAGGCCCATCCACACAATAAACCTGTCTTGCATGTGACAACATCACTGTAAATTATAATATCTACATTGTATATACTTTGTCGGAGGATGAACACCCCAAAACAGCGAGCACCACAGATAAAGAGCTTAAAGTGAGAGATATGGATTGTAATTTAAACAGTTCATTGAATGTATTATTGTTCTTGTCACAACATACCTATTACAGATAAAAACTATTCTACTGTTTGTAAAAATTTGTGTATTCGGCAGATGCTGTATTACCCAGCCAGAGTTTTTGCACTCTTTAAACAAAGGCAGCCAACTAATGCAAAGAAACATCTGCAAATGAGAGTCGGTGTTGTAATTGCAACATGTTAACTGTAACACACACCCAGTAGTAAAAAAGCTATTCATTTAAACCCTGCATAATTAGATTTGGCATAGAACATAAACAGATGTTCAAATTTTCAAGCTAGTTTTCTTAAATAACGTTGCAACAACCTTAACATATGAAATGAAAAACTTTAAATATGAAGTTTCCTCACGAGCAATCTCTGCCAGGTTGTCGATCCCATTACCAACATCATGGACTTGGTGCACAATCTTGCCTTTCTGCTCGTTGATCTTAGCACGAAGTCATAATTCAAGGTCAAAGGACACGAGTTGAGCAGCTCATTTGCTCACCGTCCTCCCCTGCTGCCCTCGTCCAGCTCTCCCATGCTGGAGGTGTTTGTCTAATGAATGAATGAGGTGGTTTAAGGAGTGCAAATTGAAGCGTCATGACATCCGCAGCAACAGTCAGATCAAAGTGCCAATTAGGGCTGCCACATATCCTGAGTGCATAAATTAACTCGTCTTCATAAAGATCAGACTCTGCACGAGAGTCTTACGTACTCATTCAAACACATTACTGAATACGTCAATTATGAAAGTATTACTCACTTTTTGAACGGATTCTGTCTGTGTGATCTGTCATACTGATGTATCAATGGCTTGTCATTCATTTCAGAAAGATAAAGCTTTTCTCTGTTCTGTCAGCAGGTGTCAGTCAAAGCAGAGATGTTGAGAGAGATGAGAGGGGGTGGGGGACATGTGCAGCATCTTGTCTCTGAAGCCCGTCATCTCATCCAGGAAAGAGCTCAGAGGGGCATGAACCCTAAGCGATGACGCACGGAAGTTGTACTTGTAATCCTGCCCATGCAGAAAAATTGGAAGAAAAACCAGGGAAAAAACCAACAGCAACAACAAAGGTAGAGCCATGCTATTTCCTATTTGCAAGCACAACTCTGCCACCCTCTCTCCCTTCCCCTTGAAAAACACAGATACCGGGTGAAAAGTCACGTCTGAGAGTGGTTTAAAAGAGCAGGGCTTTAGACAGCATTTTTACTCTGGCTGAGAACTTGGTTTTATCAATCCCCTTGACTGAACAGGCAGGTAGGGTATATCAGGTCATTGAGACTTATGAATTATGAAGAAAAGTTTTGTGGTTGGCACGTATGTCATTAAACATATGAGAAATAACAGGTTTCTCAAGATTTGAGGCTGTTGTGGCTCTAACTGTAAACATGAGTAATCCATTACCTTAATAGTATTATGCCATTGCTATTTGTTGACTATTAATCTAACCATTTATATAAAATCTAAAAACACATTTGTTATTGTTTATTATGAGCTTTATAGTGAGATCTGTGCATACTGTTTAATGTCTTTTTACAGACTGAAAAAAGAGAATCTGGGAAAAGATAATTCTGGTGCCTCTATTGATTAGTGATATCGCACAAATTGCACCGATTTAGTGCACTGCATTACCTACTGCGCTGTTTATGGCTGATAAATCGTGGATGCTGTTATCCACTGAGTTTTATGAAATTGACTGTGCAAGTCAGTTTAACTTATTATTTTAAATTTAGCAACGAAGTTGAAATTGCGTAATTTAAAACTTAATCAAATAAATTCAATGTGTAAAAGTAAGTTAAATTATATTGCACAGTCAGTCTAATTAAACTTAAAGGAATAGTCCATTTTCTTAAAAGAAAAATCCAGATAATTTACTCCCCACCATGTCATCCAAAATGTTGTTGTATTTCTTTGTTCAGTCGAGAAGAAATTATATTTTTTGAGGAAAACATTGCAGGATTTTTCTCATTTTAATGGACTTTAATAGACACCAACAATTAACACTTAACTCAACACGTAACAGTTTTTTTCAACAGAGTTTCAAAGGACTATAAACGATCCCAAATGAGGCATTAGGGTCTTATCTAGCAAAACGATTGTCATTTTTGACAATAAAAATAACAAATATACACTTTTAAAGCACAACTTCTCGTCTAGATCTGGTCCAGCACGACCTAACGTAAATGCGTAGTGACGTAGGGAGGTCACGTGTTACATATGTAAAAAGCACATTTGCGGACCATTTTAAACAATAAACTGACACAAAGACATTAATTAGTATCAGTTGACATACAACAACGTAGGAACGGTCCTCTTTCAACACACTCTTGTAAACACTGGGGCGGAGTTTCGCGTTCGTCTTCTGTGACCTCTTGACGTCATGACGTATTGCGTGGGGTCACGCTGGCGCATCACGACCGGATCTCGACGAGAAGTTGTGCTTTAAAAGTGTATATTTGTTATTTTTATTGTCAAAAATGACAATCGTTTTGCTAGATAAGACCCTTATGCCTCGTTTGGGATCGTTTATAGTCCTTTGAAACTCTGTTGAAAAAAACTGTTACGTGTTGAGTTAAGTATTAATTGTTGGTGTCGATTAAAGTCCATTAAAATGAGAAAAATCCTGGAATGTTTTCCTCAAAAAACATTATTTCTTCTCGACTGAACAAAGAAAGACATCAACATTTTGGATGACATGGTGGTGAGTAAATTATCTGGATTTTTCTTTTAAGAAAATTGACTATTCCTTTAACATTTTAAGGCAGCTGAGCAATTCCATGCAAATGTCAACCTTACCATTAAAAAAATACCCTCAGGACCAGGAGTTGCCCACCCCTGGTTTAGGGTAAGGGTGAGATGTTCCAAAATATCTTTAAAACCACATGTTTATGAAACCATTTCTAAATTTACAAATTCATAAAATTATGTGTCTAATCTGACGTAAAAGGCAAAAACCTTAAAATGTAACAACAGGTTGTATAAGCTACTGCCGCTAGAGGACACTAATCCCTTAATACGTCACTTTACGTCGTAATAAGGTGCTTGCACAAACGACCAATTAGGTCGTTATTTTTAGAAGACAGTCTCGGATGTTCTGAAATATTTGGAGCCTAAGATATTTGGTGACCTGGAGTGGAGCATAAATAAATATTCATGATTAAAGTGCTATAATTACAGCTGCCTTATTGAAACTCTTTTATAGCATTGAACAAAGTGAAGCTTTTACGTGCTTATATAAAACAAGACATAATGTAGAACGTGTCTTGAGTTATGTTTGATTTTCTTTATTAAGGCCATTGATTTACCATCTGTTCATTAGGAAAAGCTACAACTAAATGAGCCTACAGCCATTAAGTATTTTGTTATACACTTATGTTTTGAAGGTCTTTTAAACTTTTCACTTTCATAACAAACCTAAATGTGGTGGCATAAAAGTTGCCACTATTCCTTGTTCAGTAAATACATTTTAGTAATAACAGATTTAATAACTTCATTTACAAAGTGAAGTCATTAATTTGCAAATTAAGTAGCAAGTAATGTACCACTCTCAGAAAAAAAGTTACAAGAAGGTAGAAAAAAGTTGTCAATGGGTGCACATTGGTAGCTTACAGGTACAAACTTGTTCCTCAAAGGTACATATTTGTACCAAAATGGTACATATCAGGACCTTTTAAAAAGGTACTGCCCCAATGTCAACTTTTGTACTTTATTTCTGAGAGTGTCCTAGTACAAGAAAGATATAAAATGATTTTGTTTTGAAGGTTTTAATGACAAATGTGTTCATGATACAGACAGTATGATTTCAACAACAGGGGATTTTAATTGACACCCATGTCCAAACTTGGCCTGCTCATGAAGTCCAAGTGATAGCAGCCAACGGTCAGATTTAATCTAAACAAAATCAAATTGATTCTTATGTCTTTAGAGAACAACAAAATTGTGAAATAAGATTTGTATGGTGTTTCTTTGTAAAAAAATATATGAAATATAATTTTACTGATGATAATGAAGTGCTGTAAGAAAAAATACTGCCAGCTTAGTTATTTAAAGCAATTTAACATTTAATTTTAAGTTTTGATTAGTCATAAGTTGAAATAATTTAATTTGTCACTGATCATATAATTTTAATTACACTACATCTGCCTTCAGAATCAGTTTTACATTGGAAAGAAAATGTCAGTAACCAAAATAATGTAAACATGTCATAACACAAAAATTCATTTCTATCTCAGAAAGGCGTTTGAAAGTTCTTTGATGTTAACAAAACAAAAACCAATCAAGTTATTTCATGATAAAACACTACCTATTAATCTGATACGTTTAACCTTTTTTAAGTTAACCAGGTACACTAAATTGAACAAGACAAATTGTTAATTAAAAATACATTTTAAATTCAATATCATCAATAATTCAAGGCAGACAGCTCAACCAATATTATGCTCATAATTCTCTCTTTGATCCAGCAATGGTGTTTTGTACGTACTAGGCTATTACAATTTTTCCTTTTGTCCAATATTGCTTCGAAAAATGTTGTTCATCATAGCACATTCTCAGGTGAAATGAATGTCCTTTGATATTTCATCCCTTGCTATTCAGTTTCCCAGAATCTCATTATTTTATATGCTACTACGTGATTTTCCAGAAAATATTTTCATATTTCAGTTGATCTGTTCTGTTCTCTTATTGCTGGGACACAAATATAGTCAGATGGTTGGTTTTACATATCTCTCCATCGGTACTAGATTTCTAAATTAAAAGAATAAATGGACTTGAGCAAGAAACTTTGAGAAATGTGATTACATATTACAATGGAAACAGAGCTTATAAATCATAAAAAACATTGTTGTACATGTATTGTAACACACACAAATAGTTTACAAAACATGCTTTTTTATTATTTTTCTCACTTTTTGAAATTAATTTAAGTTTTTAACGAGCAATGTGTTCTTTATCCTGTTTTCGACCAAAAAAAAGTCCATCTTGCCCTTACTAACCAAACTCCAGTGTCATCTTCTCACCCAATGTCCTCCTGAAAAGAGTCATCCAGTCTGTGTGCATCTCCAACGTTTGATAGGCTAAGGAGCAGCAGGGCTTTGAGGCCTAACATTTAAAAATGTAATAAACAAAATCTGCCATTAATGCTTTATTTACTTCCTGCACAGTTTGCCTTTGGGTTGTTTGTTGTGATGTGATTAAATGAGTCAGGATGAGTCCATACTGTGTATATTCTGATGGCTTGCCATCTGCAGATTCACATCCACACATGGGTCATTTTAGGCTGGTTAGTAAGCGGAAATGATGAAAACTTTGTGTTTTATCTAAAAACGATTGTATTTCGGAGATCACAATATAGTCTCTTTAATATTTTTAGCAGCAGTGAGATAACCTCAGACCATAATCTATGTCAATCAATATGTTACAGGATCTTTTCAATATGAACTCAAACATTTCTCATCCAAAAATTTCCAAGGACACACTTTTTTATCCATGCAACGCTCTGTGTTGTTAATGTATGTTAACAATTACCTCATTTTAATGAAGTTGAAGTTCAATGAGAACAATATGTTGTTAGTCTTACCTAAAACCGAAACAAATGTACTTTAGAAGTACCCTTAAAGGTCAGAATATCAACGTCATCTACAAAAGGACATTTCAGATCTAAATCAGATCTAATACAAACGCAGAAATCCCATCTGAGCAAACCACATGAGGTTACACAGAAAGAGAAGGACGGAGAAAAATAAGAACGAGAGAGGATATAAGAAAATGAGTGAGAAAAGCGTCAAGATTTCAAAGTGAAGAAAAAGTGACAGTTAAAGTTAGGGGTGAAATAAAAAGATGTGGCACTATTGTGTCTTCATATGTGTGTTTGTGACTTGCATGAGTCATTCTGTGAAGTTTGCTCACATATATATTCATAAATAAACCAGATTATTATATGGATATTATCCTCGTCACAACGTGTATTTAGCCCATCGTGTGTATTGGCTCATCGTGTCAAAATATCTGTTCAGCATGTCATGTAAACGTATGTGCATCGTGTCATGTCAAAATATGATGCACATGGTTCACATGACGCAACAAACACATGTTTTGACATGACGAGCAACGCGCGCCCCTCCGAAGAGAAGTCACTGCCCGCCACTGGATATTATTAAATGATTCCAGATTACAGAGAACCAGAAATAGCAAGCAATACGTATACTGAAAGCTTTTACCAGTTACAATTCAATTAATGGATTTTTATGAATTACACAGCTCCTAGTTTCACTTTCCTCAGGAAATGATTCCAGCATATTTAGAAACTGACTTTTGACTTGGATTAGTCTTGCTGTCAGCACCCAGGCCACAGTTAATTATTAATTCACGCAGTAATTAAGATTCAGACTAGAATTAGTGTCTCAAATAATGGAACCAAATCAGGACATAGAATTCAGTGAAATGCTGGAGATCTATAAAGCATGTCAGTCTATATTTTAAAGAAGTAGAATTTTTTCATAATTTACTCACCCTCATGCAACACATATGACTTCTGTACTTCAGATGAACACAAATGTTATGATTAGCCAGTCGCAACATTTGCACGTTTGTTATACCCAAATGACAGCTGCTCAAAACTAATAAAACACGGTATCCCGGATCAAGCCGTGTTTTTGTAATCATTGCAGCAGTTTCATGGTGAATTGCAGTGTTGTTGTATCACAAAGCCGAAACATTTCAGCACTCGGACAGCGACATTTTTTTAAAAGCATTACTTAAAAATGTTTCTCATCTCACCATATCCAACATGATCTCATGAATTTCCGTGGCATAGTCACGGAATTTTGTGCTACTTTTTCCATGGCATTCTCACGGATCTCCGCATTTTTCCGTGGCCCTGCTACGGACTGTCTTTTTCCGTGGCATTCTAACGGATTGGTTACTCAACTGTTTTGTCCTATTTTCTTACCATTTTCACTTCGGTTTAGGGTTAGATTTACATGAAATGACATCCCTACCCAAACCCAACTCTAACCCCAACGCCAGGCAACAATTGTTTAAAGTTTAGAAAATATAAAAGAATAAATCAGAAAAAATAGTATAAACCAATATTTAAAGTGACATACTAACGCAAACACCAAATCTAACCCTAAACCTGAAGCGAAAATGGTTTGAAAATAGGAAAAAGCAGTTGAGTAACCAATCCGTGAGAATGCCACGGAAAAAGACAGTCCGTAGCAGGGCCACGGAAAAATTCGGAGATCCGTGAGAATGCCACGGAAAAATGAGCACAAAATTCCGTGACTATGCCACGGAAATTCGTGAGATCAGCAACACCCACAGGTACAGAGTCATTAAAGGTTGCATATACAATAAATTTGTGGGGTGGCATTAAAAAAACATTTAAAAATAGATGCATTTGTTTGAAACAAAGCATTTATTTACCTACCAGGCTACAGGTGAAGCAGCTCTTTACGCCTTCTAACATCTCATAATCGGCGCTCTGAGACTTTTTAATCCTTTGATTTTTTGTATTTAAAAATGTTTTTGTGCTGCTGCACGGCACGCCAAGTGTGTGCTAAGCAAACCCGCGTTGTCGTCCCGTTTATAGGCGCATATTTCTAACGCGCTCATTAAATAACAAAAACAACTAAACGTAGTCTATTCTAGTTCCCTCAAAATAGCAACGCGCCAACAATGCGCCTGAACACACCTCGTTTTCAGACCAGAAAGGCAATTGGCACAAAATTAGGCGCAAATGCATTTGCTATTTAAATAACGTGGCGCTAAACGTGAAAATGATAATTGCACCCTGTTTAGCAAAAGACACATGCGTTGCGCATTGCGCTGCATTGCCCCGGTGTATGATAAGACCCATCGTCTCCAACGTAAATCTCTTTTCTTGGACTACAACAAACACACGGATTGTAGGCAACAGTTTACTTCCTGGGATTGGTGATGTAGGCCGACGTTATCATAATTCCTCTTGCTTTGACTCATCTCCTGTTAGCATTGCATTGTGCGCGAATCTTGCAAACATGTAAGGAGCGTCAGAGGTATTCAGACCAAATCACAATGTACAGATTAGCTGGCCAATCAGGGACACAGCGTTTTTCAGATCGATAAGCTTTGTACAAAATCAGGGCGGTTCAGGAAGACAGGGATATCTGGAGCTACAAAAATGTACGGTATGAGGAAAATATTGTTTTTTGAACCATAAACCACACAAACACATAGTATTATACCAAATACACAAAATAACATTGTTTTTAGCAATGAAATAGGGGCATTTTAAAACCAAAAGTAAAGAGTTGTCCTTGCAAAAAGTATGCGTTAACTAAAAATGAGCAAATAAAATATTTCAAATCAATATTTAATGTTCCTTACCTTACTTATGAGGTAACAAGCCATGTAATAAGCAAGATAATGTACAGGCAATTGGTTGTTATGGTGAAATACATTATCCCTTACATACAGGGCTCAACATATAGCTCCAAAAGCCATCAGTAAAGTAATCTAAATGACACCAGTAGGTTCATATAGTTCTTCTGAAGCAAAACAATAAGTTTGTGAAAGAAAACAATTAATATTTTGAGCATATTTAGCAATAGATACATCACGTATCCATGGAAACAGATCAGTGTGGTCAATAACTTCAAATCTTATTGGTTTCTTGCGTGCCTAGTGATAAAACACACATGACCACTAGTCACAACCTACACAAGATTCCAACTTATCCTGAACCTCTATGTAAAAGATACCATTATCACATTTTAATATGAATTTGTTTGTGTTCAACTGAAAAAAGGAGTCAATAAATTATGATATATTTTGGTGAGCTATTCCTTTAAATACAGTATAATTGATGATGATCTACGGCCACACACTATTAGCCATGTTGTAAACATCACATCAATGGACATATTAGTCTTGCCCTACCTGAAGGAAGGCCGGACCACTAAACTAGGGCGTGCCGTTCATACTTGACATGATTGGTTCGATTAAAACAAACCCTGGTGCAATTGCTCGGTTGGTGCGGTTAATTTGAATAAATGTGAATGCTGCCACCCGAACTCTGGTGCGCACTAAACAAGCGAACCGAGACCAATGAAAACGATCTCTGATACGTGAACGCACACGGACCAAAGACAGCACAACGAACCAAAAACAGGATGTAATATCACAAGACATGGCCCTGATTTTATAGTAAAATGAGTGGTGTATGCAAAAACAAAATGAGCAGAGGGCAAACGTGGAGCAACAGAAAGGTTACATTTAGTCCATCGAGCATATACTGAAAAAAAATCACAATGTTTTTAAAATGTTTATTGATAGTGATATATCTTCATGAGCTCTGAGCGGTAATAATACCTCCATATAAAATAAGCACATTTACTCCAGCATGCAGCATTGTTGTTGTGAATGATCAGAATTTAATCTTATAAAATGCGTCATCAATAATGCGTAATCCTTACGCATTAAGGTTCATTATCTTTTAGTTTGTTAATAAAATGACAGTATGAACGCTAAGTTTGTTAAGAACCAGGACTTTGTCTGCACCAAAATAACCGAACTACAAATATAAACCCTAATCTCTAAATTCCATCTGCACTACTTATCTCAATAAGAGTATAAAGTTAATAAATAGTAGAAGTGAATAGAAATAAAAACGGAGCTGGGGTGAATCGAAACAGCGGTGAGGGGTAAGCAGCTGTTTATATACCCTTACATACTCTTCATTCAGTGTGCCGAAAGCTTCATTTCACAGTCTGAATGAAGGGAAAGAGTGTGTGCTGATAACATTTAGCCCTATGAAGTGTTCACATTCTCCATGAAGCTGAAGACCTCCTGACACTCCTGACACTATCAGCATCATCCATTCAGCCCGATCCTCCTCACAGCTTCCGCGAGCAGTGAATCTGGTAACAGTTAAATGCATTAGTACCGTTTGGCACGCTCACAGTCCTTGATGGCATTTTTTACAACGGTACACCACATGCTTTTGCATGGCTGTTTGCATGACATGCCCAGTTTAAACAGTAGAGCTTCCATACTGAGATGATTCAGTGGTTTACAGTGTGTTTTGGAAAATTACCCGGCAGTGTGTGTCTGGTGTCTACAGAGGATAAGTGGGACACATCAGGTGGAGGTTATCACAGCGGGGTCACGTCATCTTAGCCTCACGTTGTAATCAGTCTGCTAGAGGGCCTTAAAGGGCACCGGGCTCACGGCTCCACCTCTGTCCTCTTGAAGCTGTGAAGATCGCTATTGGATTGCTTTTGACACAGATGTGACTCTGTTTGCTAAGAAGACTGTCAGATTGTTGATAAAACATATTGAGGTGTTTCCTCATGTGGCTTGGTTCGTTCTCTTTTATGCAGTACTGTCATTATTGGATTGATTTTAGGATTGGGTTATCTTGAAAATCGCAATTGATATTATAATAAAAAAAAATGCAATTTTTGACAGTGGCGGCCGGTGACTTCGTTTTTGAGGGCACACGATGCGAAGCTCATCACAGCATGTATTTACCCTACCCAGTCTCATGTAGATGCGTATAAATAGCACGAAGTGTGAAAATCGTGCAATACATACGGCATAATTCACTTAAGCGGCGCATCTTTTTTTGTCGTTTTATTTATTGGTTTCTCAATTTTCGCTTGGGTTTAGGGTTAGATTTCAGATTTGCTTAATGAGGTTATTTAATATACAGGTTTCTCCATGTTTTTGTCCATATTTAAGCCATGGTCGCTTGGAGTTGGGGTTAGAGATGGGGTTTGGGTTAGGATGTCATTTTTATATAACAAAAAGTTGTTCTAACCCTAAACCCAAGCGAAAATGGTAGAAAAATAGCAAAAAAAAATTGAGAAGCCAATAAATAAAACGACAAAAAAAGATGCGCCGTTTAAGTGAATGGGAAGGACTGGCGTATCATATGCATGCCAAAGTGGAATTTGGCGTATGTATTGCACGATTTTTACACTTCATGCTATTTATACGCAACTCCGTGAGACTGGGTTGATTTACCCCATCATGTGTGTGGTTTGTCATTTCAAAATATTTTCGCACGTCATGTGCATCATGCATCTTGTCAAAATAAGTGCCTGCTGCAGATGCATCAAAAGGGTTTATGGTGAAAGTGACGCTCGCATTTGCCAGATACTCACTTAATCTCATGTTTAATCGGAGTTTATTGTTAAGTTAGTGTCTTGCAAATATTTTGTGAACGTGAGCATCTCTTTAATCATAAATCCTTTCGATGCGTGTGCAGCAGGCTCGTATTTTGACAAGACACATGATGAACATGGTCACATGATGCAACAAACACATATTTTGAATTTGAATACTTATTATTAAAGTACTTTTATAGGGTATTTACATAAGATACATTATCAGACATTTTTAATTTCATCTTTAATCAGAGTTTATTGTTAAAGGGGCCATGGCACAAGACTTTTTTAAGATGTCAAATAAATCTTTGCTGTCCCCAAAGCACATATGTGAAGTTTTAGCTCAAAATACCATATAAATAATTTATTATAGAATGTTAAAATTGCCATATTGTAGGTGTGTGCCAAAATGTGCTGTTTTGGGTGTGTCCTTTTAAATGCATATAAGCTGATGAAATTCAAACACTGATCACAATGATGGTGGTTTGTTGCAATTAAAACTCAATTGTGCTTTTCTCTGCACTAAATGGCAGTGCTGTGGTTGGATAGTGCAGATTAAGGGGTGGTATTATTATAATAAGAGCTCCTTATGACATCATAAGGAGAGCCACATTTCAATGACCTATTTTTTCACATGCTTGTAGAAAATGGTTTACCAAAACTACCTGAGTTGATCTTTTTCACATTTTCTACACTGTCAGAAAAAAAGGTACAAAACTGTACCTTTTCTGTCACTGGGGCTGTACCCTTTCAAAAGTACTGCTTTGCATCTAAGGATTTAATTTTAGTACCTCAGAAGTACATTCTGGGACCAAAGAGAGCTTATTAGTATCTCAAAAATACATATTAGTATCATAAAGGTACATATTTTTACTAAATGTTTACATATCTGTACCTAATGGTCCATATAATCACCTTTTTAAAGGATGCTGCCGCACTGACAGCTAGGTAACATATTTTGACTTTTTTCTAACAATGTAGGTCCTTAAGGTACGGTAATCTACCCAAAATTTTATTCTGTTTTCTAGTACTGCAAAGGCATTGAACGGAAACTTAGGGTACAGCCCCAGTGACAGAAAAGGTACAGTTTTGTACATTTATTTCTGACAGTGTAGGTTGATAGAAGCACTGGGGACCCAATCATAGCACTTAAACATGGAAAAGGTCAGATTTTCATGCCATGGCCCTTTTAAGTTAGTGTCTTGTAAGTATTTTGTGAACGTGAGCGTCTCTTTTATCATAAATCCTTTCGACATGTGTGCAGCAGGCTCGTATTTTGACAAGACAACAAAAACATATTTTGAATTTGAATACTTATTATTAAAGTACTTTTTTATAGGGTATTTTTATAAGATACATAATCAGACATTTGTATAGCATCTTTTGATGGCAGAGTATGTATAGGTAATGTTAAAAACCCTGGGGATATTGCAAAATATTGCTGCTGCAGGTTCACTTAATTTAGAGATTAGACTGGATACATGTCTAAGGGTGGATACCGTGGACGCTTGATGATTTGATATTTGGCATAGTGATATAATCTCCAGAGATATTTTGTATGTTTGATATTACAGGAATTTAAATACAAGCATGACTCATTTTGGAAACGTGAATTATTTGAAAGGACAAATTTAGGGCACAAAGTGAATACATTAAAATAATGCAATAGGAAGTGTTTGATATGAATACCCGAAAGAATCACATCTAAAGTGTTGCATTGTGAAAAATGCCATTGTGGCCACTGACCCCTCACACTTTTATTCACACACACACCCACACACACACGAACACACCCACACGCACGCAAGCACAAACACACACACGCACATTGACAGACATGAAGATATGAGTGGTGCATGATCAAGGATCTCATATTGATTTATATGAGGAAAAACAACTCGAGCTCCGCAGATGCTGGAATTTGCATTCAAAGCTGACATTTCATACCCGCTGGTTAAACATACAAACAACGCAGTGAAATTGGAATTTTTTTCTGCATGATAATTAAATCAAGCATGGTGAATATTTTATTATTTGTGGTAACTCTGCTTTTAATGAGGCAGTGAGGGGGAACGAAAGGGAGAGAGAGAAATGATTAATTTATTTCAACTTTACCTTTGGACTACGGTGGTCTCCTGAGCCTATGAATCAGAGTATGACTCATCTTCATTTAGAAAATGCTCCGCATCAGCGTTAAGAAAAAGGCTTTGTGAAATGAATTTCTTAGTCTCCAACTAATTACACTCAAATCTTTGCTTTGTGATACAACAACACTGCAATTCACCGTGCAACTGCTGCAATGATTACAAAAACACGGCTTGATGATCTCTCCCGTGAGACAGACGGGTTCACATCTGCGGGATGCTCGGTGGACAGGGTTTTAGTGTGGTTGATGGATACGATGCAAATGAGTTCCAACGAATCTATCTAAAATCTCCCAACCTGTCCGTCAACAGGATGTTTGATATGGCATTAGCATTTTAAAAGATTTGATTTGGTGAGAATGGCTTCGAGAGAAAAAAAAGTGATTTACCCAGACGTCATCTGCTTTGTCTATTGCGCAATCTCAATGAAAAGCATTTTTGATGTTCAGATGAAAGTAGTTCCTGGATGAGCAAGTCTGGGCAAAATAAATATTTACTTTATGGTTAATTATCTATTTATAGAGCATAACTTCTGCTTTCATCGTGGCATGTTGAAATGCTAATAAAATATGCTTAACCCCCCAGGCAATATTGAATGGCTTCTGTCTGACTAGTGTGCTAAACACTGTTTTTGAAGTATTACTGAATGTATAATAGCCTTTCATTTTACTGCTACAATAACAATTCAAGCACATTCGTAATATTTATAGAGCACTCACTGTCTTACCTTTACATCTATTATTGCATGCAATGACTTTTGATTGTTTATATTATATACATAATTCATATTAGTTTATTCCTAGGAAACAATACTCAGCCTATTCTGACCGGGTAGGAAATATAAACATCATTATTTGTGTATTACATTTGAACTCTCAATGTGAATGATCATATCCTTCCTTTCCAGTGTTGTTGCTGTAATTATAGATACATGTGTAAATCAGATCTGAACATAGACAGTGGGTTTGTCACCCTGGTTATATCTTCTTTTATTTGCCAGGTTAATGTCCATTTTAACACTGGTTTAAGAAATGTTTCAAACTTATTAATACGATTTATAGAAATAACCCCGAATTGCGGTGCCAGGAGCCTATGACCGAACATGCATTACTATCACATGCAAAAAAGTAGTTTGAATATGTCGGCCTTAAGGATATATAAATTAGAGAGCAGCAAAACATTAACAAAATTCGCATTTAGAAGATATAAGCACTTAAAACGTACCGTACAGTCTCTCATTTTAACCAATATGGATCAGAGATTTTTATGACATTATCACCTCACACTGTTAGACTTAACTGTAACTTCTACAGTTACTTACCACAAAATGCCCAGTAAAATACCATCATTTTAAGTTCATTACTGTTATATGCATTGCATTATGGGTATTAACATTTAATTTACAGTGATTTACTGTATGTTTTGAATTTACGGTAGACTGCTGTAAAACAACAGCAGTAGTGCTACACTGTAAAAAAATTCCGTAAAAATTACAGTGTTATTGCAGCTGGGTTGCCGGTAACTTACCGTAGATTTAAATTTATGTTATTTACTGGCAACATTTTGTTCAAAGTCAAATGAACATTAAACATTTACAAGTCTTTGTCTTTACAGAGCCAAACAAAAAAAAAAACAGCATCAAGCAAAACGTTCTGGGAAACAAAATCTGAAGCAAAAAACAGGCTGATGATGATTTCTGGTTCCCAGAATGCTTTGCATGAGACTGTTATTGTATAGTTTTATTCTGTGAAGATAAAGACTTGTTGATATTTGAAATTTATTTGGCTTTGAACAAACTCTTGCCGGTGGATAACGTGAATTTGGATCTACGGTAAATTACCGACAACCCAGCTGCAATAATATTGTAATTTCTACGGATTTTTTACAGTGTACTGTAGTTGAATAAAACAGCATATAAAATGGAAAAATAAAATATATCTATGAAATTAACTACATTTTATTTGTTATGATTTTAGCAGTGAAGCAAATTTCAAAATGTGAATTGTTTTTCAGCAGTGTCAATAATTTATTGAGAATTGTAGATAGAAACAAGAAAGGGATTATGGATAAATGCTTGACCGTCAGATTTGAATTTGACTTCAAGACTTCAAAACACTAGTGACGCCAAGATTTCGCTCCTCGGAGTGTCGGGAGAGTTACAGAAGAGGCTACTTGGGGAGTGTAGCGAGTAACTTTTATTAAGTGACTCTGTGGCACTGTGGTAGTGTTACAGACCTACAACACAGGTAATCTCGGTTTGATTCCCCTTCAAGGCAACATATTTTTAAAACTATGTTACATAAGGGTATTATACTGTTAAATGGAACTGCGGTAAAGGCATCATACTGTAAAAAACATGTACAGTTATAGTACTGTAATGGGGCAGATGCTAGTGAGTTACCGCATATATACAATAAAAAGTCTAACAGTGCAGCTTCTCATCAGATTTATGTTGTGTGGTAAACTATATGCTATTGGCTAGGAAAAGAAGACACTCCGGTTTTAGCTGAAGTCATGTCAACACATCAAACAAATCTGCACATTTCAAGACACTTCAGTGGATCTTTAACCATCTGAGAGAATTATAGAAACCGTAACGGCAAACTCATTAAATAAAGTCTGTAGAGACGCTGTAATTGGGTTTTGCAGTTAATGTGAGCTAAAATACGCCAGTATGGACTTATGTAGCATTGCTTCGACAAATGAACAAGCAGTCATTTAAAACAGTTCATGCACCTGTTGCGAGCTGTGTTCGTCAATCTTACTGACCACATTAATATGCAAATAAGAACATTATTCCTCCAATCAATGTTTTTGACCTCATAAATATGCAAACGAGAACATTAACCCAGGGTTTACAAATGCACAGTGCAAAATCTAAATACTATTACGGTGTGAAATACGAACGGTGTAAACAAGCAAACTCAACATTACGTTTACCGTGGGTTAACAATTTTTATGTATGAAAGATGTCCATATTAAAATTTTCATCACATTTTTAAGAATATCCTCTCTGCTACCCAGAGAGAAGCGCTTATTAACAGAGTTAAACCCTCTAACCTTTATCTGCAATGATACTCCAGATTCAGACAGCACACTACCAGTTAATAATTGTCTGAGAGAAGTTCAAGTCTCATGCTCATTCGAAGCAATCAGATATCATCTTAAGCCTGTGATATTGGGTTGGGTTTTTGTTCTGTCCTCCACGTTGTGATTAACACCAGAAATGTATTTCTGCAGCCGAGCGATGAAACAGAATCCGCGGTGAATGTGACTCAGCGTGCTCTACAACTTGGGAAAAAGATGTCACATTGTTTCCCATGGTAACCTCTCTGGTTTTACCAGAAATCTTTAACCAAAGCTCAAATGTTCAGCCATAGACGATTCAGTCACAGAGGTGATTTAAATTCTCCTGCTGCGTGGTCATATTTGAATTTACTTTGTTATAGAGAGAAATCAACCTGCATAGCTAATTCTGGGATAGGAGAAACGATTTAAACATCGAATCAGAATAATTAAACACTTTTTATTTTTATTCGCATAGCATGGGTTCGATCCCACCCAGCAAGCAATTTTGTGTTTAAAGGACATATAATAGCCGTCCAAACACAGTCCAGATGTTTAGGCTAAAACATGGCCAATCAGTGAAAATGTATCAAATGTATAGCTTGCATGCACTTTAAGTCACTAAAGGGTCTGACAAATGCATAAATGTGAACGTAAAAGATGACCACGCTTATTCATTTCCGCCTGTAATCATTATTGCTCACAGCATGATGAACAGAAGTTTACGATTTTCTGTTAGATTAGGACAACGTACAGATATAATAATTACACATTCACCCGTGTGTCACTGTCAGACCGACTCTATATAACAAGCAAGCACTCGGGCAGAAGAGAACTGTTGTCAGTGAGAAGAAGTGGACTGTGGTAATCCTTCAGTAATTTCCCTGAATGAACCATGGCAGCTCATTAACCGTATGTTTCGACATACAGAGTGGGCCTGAGTGGCGGTGACATTATAGAGTACCTATATTCCCATCAACTATTTTACCTATACTGGGTGGCTAACAATTACTTTTTCCTTAGCTATATGAATTCCTGCCATTTCAAACTTATTATTTTCACTGTAAGTTAATGCCTACACTTTGAAGCTGTGTCTTGGTGCTCAACTACTGTATGCACATACAGTGCTGAACTTGACTTTCAACTGTTAATGGGTACAGAAGCTGACTTCTGAACTGCCAATCATACAGCATGTTTAATAAAACCAAGGGTACACATTGTAATACGGAGAAATTATGGAAAAAGTGTGCACAAGCGAGTCAAGTCGGGTGCGTGTACAGGATCCAATGCAGCAAACTTTTTCAAAAGTTTTCTTTGCCTTGTAAAGAGCGAGGTTGTAGCAGTTGTTGATTAAAACCAGAGGCAATATGTCTAAATATGCACATATGTGACCCTGCCTGTAAAGTTGCACTGTTAGACTTTTTATTGTATATATGCAGTAACAGTTACTGTAACTGACCCTTTTAAGTACCATACCTGTATGTTTTTTACAGTATGATGCCTTTACCGCAGTTCCATTTTACAGTATAATATCCTTACTGTAACCTAGTTTTAAAAAAAATTGCCTTCAAGGGGAATCAAACTGAAGTCAACCGTGTCGTAGGTCCGTAACACTACCACAGTGCCACAGAGTCACTTGATAAAGTTACTCGCTAAACTTCCCAAGTAGCCTCTTCTGTCACTCTCCCGACACTCCGAGGAGCGAAATCTTGGCATCACTAGTGTTTTAAAGTCTTGAGGTCAAATTCAGATCTGATGGTCAAGCATTTATCCATAATCCCTTTCTTGTTTCTATCTACAATTCTCAATAAATTATTTACATTGCTGAAAAACAATTTACATTTAGAAATTTTCTTCACTGCTAAAAGCATAACAAATAAAATGTATTTCATTTCATAGATATATTTTATTTTTCCATTTTATATGCTTTTATAACACAGTTTTATTCAACTACAGTAGCACGTCTGCTGTTGTTTTACAGCAGTCTACCGCAAATTCAAAACATACAGTAAATCACTGTAAATTAAATGTTAATACCCATAATGCAATGCATATAACAGTAATGAACTGGAAAAGAAAATGGTATTATGATGGTATTTTACTGGGCATTTTGTGGTAAGTAACTGTAGAAATTACAGTTAAGTCTAACAGTGTATATATTTGTGATTTGCTGCTTTTTACATTAACTCATCCTACAGTACATAATGTAAAGAACATTCTGTGAAAATATAACCTTGATATCTTTACTACTGACTGAGTAAAACAATTTCAAAGATTGAAATTAAAGTTAAAACAATGATTGAAATTAAACTTGCATGCCCCTAATCTAATAATAAGACTATTATTACTCGATTTTAGGGTCACATTTATTATCATTTATTAACATTTATTGCTGTTTCAAAATGCAGTCTTTTCTTCATTTTAGTCTTTTGTACAATGGGCGTCAGAACCATTATATGTGGGTGGGACAAGACCAGTGCTCAAATTGAATCAAGTCTTTTGGGGGTCCCCACCATAACATAGCAGCAATCCCAAAATGGCAACACATTACTGCCTTTAAACACAAATATATGATTTATGTAATACTTCCTAAAATATTTTTGTATAAAGGCTGGAAACTAATTTATTAATCATCATTTCAAAACATAAAGTTTGACTGGATAGGACGTTAATGTGTTAGGCCTGTAAGTGGTGTTTACGTTGAGTGCATGATAGCCTACATACATGAAGTGGGGCAAGTTGCTTTCTTCATTAGTCACTTAGTGGACTATTCATTTAACCATTTTACTCTAAACATCTGCTCCATTCAGCGAAAAAGCGGTTTAAATTATTTTAACTGAAAGCAGTTTATGAGGTAAGTGAAAAGACATGCGTTACTAAAGTAACACATAGAGATCAAAGTTGCAAAAAAATGTTGCAGTAATTAAGGGTGATTCCAGGTTTTTAATATTAGTTTGGTTCAGCTTTCAATGAGGATGTGATTTAAAAAAATATATAAAAATAGTTTAAATACTGTAATGGTCCGACATCACATTGTGTAAACTGTTTTTTTTTTTTAATTAAAGAACTACACAGATGCAGATGTCATCAGTTAATGTGCACTACACGAACAGAGATGTTCGCTTTGATCCATGACTGCAGGATCGGAAAAAATGTGAAAAATTGACTGAATGACGGAGCGGAGCAGAAGATCACTGACTTTTCATATAAGCTTTAAATAGGACTTAAAAGCGACCACGAATTTTTGTACCAATTGCAGAATAAATCCGATTTTTTTGGTGGACTGGGCAGAAATGTAAAAAGGACCTAGTAATGCCAATGACAATAATTATGAAATGATTAAAGAAAGTACAAAACGAACATGCGCTAATGGGCATTCACATGTTTAAATAGACATGACATTTATCACTGTAAATAATTCATTCACAAAATGTACTACTCCTAATGGGTTTGTCAGCATTATCTTTACTAAAATAAAAATATCTGAGGGACCCCTGAGTATAATGACTTCTTATAGGGTTCCGCCCCAGCCCCCCCTCAATTCAAGCACTGGTTCAAATGTAGACTGTATGCAAGTGGATTCTGCAAACTGACAACCTAAAAAAATCTATTTTGGATATTCATTATGAAATATTAGCTTTCAATCTATTGGGTTTTGCAGGCAAGTCTTAATTTCTTATAATCATGGCATTAAATATGTAAGTTATTACTTATTTCTTGCTTTTCAGTATAGACTGAAGAGAGGGTGTACTTTGTGGTCAAGGTGAGATTACTAAACACTAATTGAACAATGAGCACTTGACGGTGCTGTGTGCTCTTTCGTCTGTCAGTCATCTGTGGAAGCAAAGTTTAAAGTTTGATGCCTGCCCAATATTGGGTCTTTATGTTAGATCAACGTTGGATCTTGACGTCGGATCAATGTGGGATCTTGACGTTGGATCGACGTTGGATCTTGACATTGGACCTTGACGTCCGATCGACTTTGGATTTTGACGTCGGTTCGACGTTGAATTTTGTCACCGGATCAATGTTGGATTGCGACGTTGGATCAACGTTGGATTTTAAAATCGGATCAACTTTGAATTTTTACGTCATTTCAATATTGGATTGTCATGTCAAGCCAAAGTTGCATCTTGACATCAGGCCAAGGTTGGGTCTTGATGTTAGGCCAACTTTGATCAGATGTCAAGACCCAACAGTGACCTGACATCAAGACACAATGTTGTTCTAAGACACACCCACTTTTTAAGACCAATGATATTGGTACTACTCACCTTTTCTCTAATTTAGTGCATATATGCCTGTTCACTTGTCAAAGTGCTGTCAGTCAAATCCATAATGCACGCAATGCCCCAATAGATGAAACTCTATTTCACGTTTCGGCTACAACCTTAACTTCTACGCTTCCTCTAATTCATTTCACTTGGCTCATTTAGAGTCCATATTTTTACTACTTTTGCCTGTTCCACTAGAGGTCTGCAGGGCACTGTTTTTTCTTTTTGCTCTCGCAAGGTTCTATTGAGCACCCATCTGCTCCTGCTTATCATGGTTCTGTCCTTGTGTTCCCTAGTATGTGACTCTTTTGTAGGTCTTTTGTTCATTGGGCCGTGTGCTGATTGTTTTCCAGGTGTGTCTTGTTTACATGTTATCCGTTCAGTATATATACCCCAGTGTTTCTCTCAGTCTTTTGTTGGGTATTGAGTGTTTCAATTAATGTTCTGTGTTCCAGTTTTTTTGTAGGGGAGAGCGGGGTAAGTTGTCACACGGGTAAGTTGTCACACTGTTAATAACTCCAACACTAGAGGCTCTATCTCAAAAATCAAATAGCCACTTTATGTGACTTCTTCTTCTATAGTGAACTTCCTGTTCACATGTGGTCAAGATCACTGTAATCTGAGGTTAGCACAATTTTCTTATTTTTCTGCTTAAAAAGTAAAAAAAATCACTTTACATTTTATGCAATACAACTTTGTTAGGTGTGAATGTTTAAAATGATTATTTTGCACAAAATAGAGGAGACCGTAAAGTGTCTTTTGATACTTTAGCTAAAGTGATATGATGAGCTAAACTTGAGATTTAGACAACATTAGCACACAAGTAAGTATGGGGCAAGTTGTCTCAATGACTTTGGGGCAAGTCGTCACATCTGACAACTTGCCCCTGTACAAACAAACACATCGAACATGCTCAGAAAACATGATATAGAAAAGAATAAGCCTCAATCTAGCAAAAAGCTGTTTCAAAAGAAAGGGAAGCAGAAATCTGGACCTATGAAAAACAAGGCAGCTAAAAGAAGAAAAATCATGCAAGAGTCATCATCAGATGATGAAGAGTGCTTCTGCCTCGTCTGTGTAGAGCCATTTTCAAAGAGTCGTCCAAAGGAGACCTGGGTAAAATGTGTAAAATGCAACAATTGGGCCCATGATGCTTGCACCTCAGGCCAGGCAATTTATGTGTGTCAGAATTGTGATTCTGGAGATGAGTCCTATTAGTCATACAGGGCATCTGTTTTGTTCAGAGGTTAAACATGTTAAGTTAAGCAAGTTATCTGCAGCGTTCCATTCAGTTATCTGGTTTTATGTGAAAGCCATAGAACATTTGAACCAAAGTTCAAAGTAAAGTGGTCTTGCCACTTAATTGAAATGTGCATTATTTGGATTGAAATAATTGTTTTTCCAGATTCTCCAGGCACGGATGTTTATATTTCCAGTTTGGTTTGAGTTTAAAAATTAAAATCAATATTCACAATTAAGTAGTTGTGTTCTTATTTTTAGATAATCTAGTGTGACAACTTACCCGCCCTAGTGTGACAACTTACCCTCCGATGGGGCAAATTGTCACAAGTGCACAGTCACTATTCAACAGTCTACAACTCTGTAATGAGATAAGATATAAAGATGTTATGAATACAACATATGTGCCCAAGACTTCCTTCTTTCATTTGGTATGAGATTTATACCATTTTGATGTATGGTGCTCAGTAAATGTTAGACAGTGTGAAAAGTGTGACAACATACCCCGCTCTCCCCTACTCCAGCATTTGGATTTACTTGTTTTTATGTTTTTTAAAAACCTACTTGCATTTGGATCATCTACCTCAGACTTACTCTGTTATACCGCTTAAAATATCTGATTACTCTGTGTTCACCCGCTATCTACTTAGAATTATTTTTTTCCCACCAAACGGATCTCGTTAAATTTAAATCTCATTAAAAAAGTCTCACATTTAAATTTCTCTAACTGACAGAGAGAGAGAGAGAGAGAGACAGAGAGAGAGAGAGAGAGAGAGAGAGAGAGAAAGAGAGAGAGAGAGAGATTGGGTATAACAAATATAAAATGTAGGCTATACAAACATTTTATCAGTTACTTTTATTCTATGTCAAAATATTTTTTAACATTGTACTATCAGCAGAGAGAAAAAATGTCACAGTGAAAAATAAATGAATTATGACACCTGTCACTTAAATTATTAGCAAAATATGAAATGGAAAATGAAATCACTGAAATCTTTTTAACTACAGAATGTCCTGACAAAGAACATCTTTTCTCAAAAAACCGACCACAAAGTCATCTTGCCCCAAAAGTTTATCTGGGCAGAATTTGTAAAAAACATTTTACTGTCAACGTTGATGTAACAGAGAAAATTTTATTAAATAGGTCATATAAATTTTAAACAATTTATGACACAAAAAAATCATATTGCCTACATGCTAGATGAACTGACAAACAGGGTCGTTTTAATTTTAGCGATTCCGATGCCAATTCCAATTTATTGAATCCGATTCTTATCGATTCCTGGTTCCGATTCCAAAATTTTTAGTGAAAGAAAAAAGCAAATACATTTTTAAGATTTGTTTTTATTCTTGCCACATTTAGTCCTATAACCTGTTGGCTGTAACTGTTTACCGTGAAAATTCGTCTAAAAATGAAATTTAAAAAAGTGCCAGAATGAATGATACAAATTTATATAATTTAAAAAAAACTATGTTGTCCATAGCTGCCTTTTTTATCGTGATCGCTATTAAAAATATACAAAAATATACAAAATATACAAAAGTGATGACAGTTTATCCAAAAGTATGCGGCTTCAATTCGAAGGTGAATTGTGCCTGATTGTGAGATACTGTTATTGCTAAGATTAGCTGTATCTGATGCGCTGTAGATGTGGCTGGTAGATTTAAACACAGTACATTCCTTCAGATAACACCGTGTCGAAGCAAATGTTACATATTAGAGGTATTTCCTCCCTTACATGAAATATACTTTTGCATTTGACAATACTACAGTCTTTTTTTTTTAGAGAAGATTCGTCGCAGGTCCTGGCAAATACATACAACTGTAAAACGCTCACTGCTGTTTGCCGAATCAAAAGGCGATTTTTTAACCGGTTCTAAAATCTACTGGCAAATTAAGTCTTTTTACCGATTTACTTTACTCTCTGACACTGACTTACGATGGATTCAGTACTGAAGAGCCCCCTATAGAGGACTCTGTACGCAGACCCACCCATATTATTTCTTTTTTTTTTTTGCTCACGTTTTGTACTCATGTCAAAGAATTGGGTTGCAGACTTTTACAGGTGGCAGGTGAGTTTTAAGGAGTCGTTGGTTCACATTTAGGGTGTTTGCCCCCCTTACAAGTCCTTTAGCTGTACATTTACCAAAAACTGGTGTGAACTAAACATATTGTGGGTGTGAGGTCAAAATAGAAGAATTGAAATCTGGTTAAAAGACTCTCTGCATAATATTTTCCAATTCATTTCCATTATAAATCATATCAAATGAAGAGTCAAACGCCCCAGCAAACATAAGGTCAGCGGTCCACCGGCGGACCACCGGCGGCAAAGTTGGCGGTCCACTGGCGGATGCCGTCAGCGGCTCGCCGGAGTTTTGCCCATCGTTTTTCCAGCGGACCACCAGCGGCAGCCGCTACTTTTTCGACGGAGGTCTGCTGTCGGACCGCTGCCCCAGATAAAATAAGGCCAGCGGACCAGCGGCGGTCCACCGGCGGATGCCGCCAGCGGCTCGCCGGAGTTTTGACCATCGTTTTTCCAGCGGACCACCAGCGGCAGCCGCAGAGGTCGGAGGTCCGCTGTTGGACCGCTGCCCCAGCTAACACAAGGCCAGCGGACGAGCGGCGGTCCCCCGGCGGATGCCGCCAGTGGCTCGCCGGAGTTTTACCCATCGTTTTTCCAGCGGACCACCAGCGGCAGCCGCAAAGGTCCGCTGGTTTATACCGGTAATGGTTGCTAGCTGCCCACGGTCAGTCCGTGGTTCATAATTGTTTAATCACGCTAACCAAATGTCTTTCAACACAATAATAAACAATTTACATCAGCAACTGCAAATTTATTATTGTCAGTAAACAGACTAAATATTCAAATGCATATACATTTATCACATGCATTAAAACCAACATGACTTACAAATAAAAACAACCAGTTTACACCTTTCTGTACCCATGCAAAGTTATCCATGATTTTACCATCATTTGCAGTAACACATGGTAAATATAAAATCAACCATGATTTTACAACAATAATAAAGAATAAACATTCTCTTACAACAGCATATGCTTATAGTACTACATTTTAGTAACCACAAACTTTACCATGATTTAAAAATATATGGTTACCATGGTTTCACTGCAGCATTACTATAATACTACTGTACTGTCCAACAAAGCCAAAGCGCAGTAACTATGCATTTGGTCAAAATTGAGGTGAAGGTTGAAATGGGCTTTGTGAGATCTGTTGTCTTGTGACAAAGTCTGCTGGTTTAATTTTGTCCCATCAGAGAAATGTGTTTGCCAAAATTGCAGTAACAAGTTTGAACCGCTGGTGTAAAATACTTTAAGAACTTTTTTCTCGGTTTTAGTGTTAGCGTAGTTACTGCACTTAGAAGAAGAAACTTTTTCAACCCACTTTGTGTTGTTACAATGTCTGTAATATGTACATTAACAATATTTGGATGATGCAAAACATCATTTTGGCAGAGTATTGTGGACAAATAAATGGAAATAAATCAGTAAAATTAGCTAAAGAATATTTTTTTCAAATATAAACACATATTGTATTTGTAAAAATATTAAGTGGGTTGAAAAACTGTAGGGTTGCGCTTTGGTGCAGTAATTACAATGTGTTACATTTGGCAGTTGTGTATGTCCATCTATAGATGCCATCATATAATGTCTTTGTGAGTGTTTACGTCATCTGAAGTCTTCACAAGTGAGGCTGGATCCAAACAGAGCCATAAGCTCTAGTTATCTCATGATGTGTATCCTGATGGACAAAAACAGAAAAGCAAAACGAGAAGGATTAGGATTGCTGCTGTTCATATTATTTCAAGCAAAAGCTCATTTGCGCATTTTATTATTTAATTACTGAAGAACGAGGTCATAAGATGTTTTAGTGTATGTGAATGCTTGTCTTAGAAGTAGTGTTTTTTCTAGATTTAGACTGCATGGGAGAATTTAGGAGTAAAATGTGACAAAGCCTTGCCTTTTTATTGTATTTTATTAAAGAGCAATTATGGTCCGACTCATGATTTTACATTTACTTTGGTGTGTAAGTATGTATTAGTACAGGGGTTCCCAAACTTTTTTTCCTGTGTACCCCCTTCTATGTCCCAACCCGGTTGGCGCACCCCCAATCCCCACTAAAAAAAAAAAAAAACGCAAATTTGTTTTCTCGCCATAAAGACTCGTGTTTAATCATGCACAAATAACTAGGGGCCGGTTGCACCAGCGTTAAGAAGTTGGGTGTATGTCCTACGTCAGGCTTAGCTACGTCCAACATTGTGAAAAATATTTACGCATATTGCACCATCTATAACGCAGCTACTCTCAGCGTAGATGATGCGCGCCGCCACGTATGCGTTTAACCACTGTGATATTGACGGCATTCGAGTTTACTATGGTAAAAAACGTACACTTACTGCCGTCAGCTAATAGATGACATATGAGAGCTTTAATTCCTTATGTTTACCGGTGCGCTCTCCCTCAAGATGCCTGCGTCACGTGCAGACCCATCAAACACATTAACGAAAGCCTTTACTGTTCGCACAAAAGGTGTATTGTTTGCAGATTCATTATAACAGCTCAATTTTCAAACAAAATTAAATGAAAGCTTTTAATAAGTTCTCTGCAGTGTCTGTAAGTATTTATGTATTTTATTATATAATTCATTGGCGGTCTCTCTACCATGCATGAAAACACATTGCTCGCGTATCCTGTGCATTAGACGCGCCCATGTCTCGTCACATTTCATTATTTCTATTTTTGCCATAAAAAAGTCTCTCTCTTTTGGTCCCTCTCCTCCTTCATGACTAACAACTTTATCATAAGACATCCCACTTGACAGTTTTCCTGATTTTAGCCAGTTAAGCATATTTATAATATATATGGAATGAATGAAACGAGTTGGCACGCATATAGCGGCTGCAGTGCATAACAGAAGAGCAGTGTGTAGAAAAAGACAGCAGCTGGCTTCTACGTTTCTTTCAAAAACTAATAAAGTTTTTATTTAAAATAAAAGCGATTACAAAGGAAATGTTTACTGTTCATTTTTTTTTTATTTATTGTATGGAAAAATCCCACTTAAAGAAACATACCGCCATTACATTTTTCCTCTCCCGCACCCCCTGGTGGCAGCTTGCGTACCCCTGGGGGTGCGCGTACCACACTTTTGGAATCCCTGTATTAGTACATGTTAACGATATGCGTAAACAATGAGTAACAATGACTTTGTATTGCGTGTGGCTGCCTGAACCTCCATGTCATTTCTGGCTTATAACAAATACCACAACAATGCCTAAAAGCTGCTGTGTGACAGGGTGTGGAGCTAACATAGCCTGGCTCCGCCCTCCTATGTGCTTCCACTTAATTTTCATTTCGCTTCAGTACAATGTCTGGGACTGCTGTGTAGAGTGTTGTTTTCTCCTGCAAAAATCTGCAGGACCAATCAGCGAACAGAGGTCGTGCGTCAGTTTGAGTTGTAATTCAGTAATGGCAGCGGAGAAAGACGTGAGAAAAGCTATTCAGTCCGTTGTTGCAAAATTGCAGAATATACAGAAGTTAAAGCCGGAGCAAGAACAATGTTTGCTAAGTTTTGTTGGTCTGATCATTCAAACTTGTTGTTTCCAGCCGGTATTGGCGCATGACATACGTCACGACCACACGTTAACAATTGCCTATGGCAGATCCTGAGTGACTCTGGGCAGATCCAATAGTTTTAAACTTCAACAGAAGACCCTCCTTAACGGAAGTAACACTTTGCAATGGAGCGTGGCCAGACTCCCTGTACAAATGAAATGAATGTACGAGAGTCTGGTTGGACCAGGCTTGAGCTAACAAGCCAAAAACTCAGAAATAAGACTTTATAAGTTGTTGACACAAAAAAACTAGCGTTTCAAAGACACAAAACTGGATACAGGCAACTTGTCATAGTACTACTATAATTAGAACTATGCCCAGTTGCCCACTGTAGGGAAACATAATCAGCGATCCACTTTTGTCTCCTTAAAGGCTGAGTTTTATAGCTTGGTACTAAAAACGTATTTCTGGGGTTTTCAGCGTGTTAGCTGTAGACTCTGTCACGCAGCAGCTTTCAGGCATTGTTTTGTTTTTTGGTTATAAGCCAGAAATGCAATATAAAGTAAATTGAGATGGTTGGATTGTTTTCCCCCGGTGGGCGTGGTTTTCAAATAATGCACTGTCTGTATAATTGCTCCCGCTTTTACTCATAGCCTACAAATGAACTCCTGTCAGCATTGCATTGTGACCGAATCTTTCAAACAGGAGTGTCACAGTTCCGGCTGACGGCAGACATATTCAGGCCAATCACAACGTACATATTAGCTGGCCAATCAGGGACACAGCGCATTTCAGATCGATGAGTTCTGTACAATATCAATGCGTTTGAGGAAGGGAGGAAATCTAAAGCTATAAAAATGTATGTGTTTTTAACTGTACACCACGCAAACACATTGCATATTATACCAAATACACAAAATAACATTGTTTTTTACCAATGAAATTGGATGCACTTTATAAATAAACCACAACCTTAAACCTGTAAACAGCAATGTATTAGTCAACCCAGTCTCACCCCATGTCGTCAATGTTTGACGGCACTTGACCGTTCGTCGGTGTGTGACGCGGAGGGTATACCTTTACTGTTGCGTCCGTTGCATTCTCTTCTCCTATTTTCTTGCCATTTTCGCGTCGGTTTAGGGTTGGATTTACATAATGACATCCCTACCCAAACCTATCTCTAACCCCAACGCCAGGTGACAACTGTTTCTAACCCCAACGCCAGGTGACAACTTTTTAATTGCGCTTACACGGTTTATTTGCGCGTACACTGTTTATTTTTGCTTAATCTAACCCTAAACCGACGCGAAAATGGTAAGAAAATAGGAGAAGAGAATGCAACGGACGTAATAGTATTGAAGTCCCCAGTTCGTCAAAAAATTACGCGAAAGGTATACCCTCCGCGTCACATATTGACGAATGGTCAAGTGTCGTCAAATATTGACGACATGGGGTGAGACTGTGTTATATTAGTTTAAGGTTGTACTTACTAGTTATGAGATTCATAGCACCTTAGAGATGTTTTCTGACAGGTCTGCTTTGACTCTGCTGCAGGGATATCAGCAAGGAAAATCTACAAACATAACATGCAATTTGTCACAAAGGAATCATTATTGATGAAAAGGATGTAAAACACAGAAAAGAAAATTAAAGTATACAAAATATAACAGAATCTATGTTTTAAGGTTTACTTGTTCATTTAATATTGCTCATATGGTGCCACTCACGTTTGGATGTTAAAACCTTCCTGGAATAACTGCTATAAACGCAGAAAAATGACAAGATGCATGGTAATATGTTGTGGAAAAAGTGAGTTAATATGCTCTCAACCTGCCTGAGTTTACGTCTCTGTCTGTGGCTCCCTTCAGAAAATTTTGAAATCTTCAGCTTTTCTTCTATTATAGAGGTTATTTTGGTCACTCCTGAAATAAAATAACAACTTTTTATATATATATATGTTTACGATAAAACATGTGTTTGTACTAGTTTCACCAAATACTCACGCTATAATGAAAGTTTTTTCACCGTTTAACTGTGCAGTACATTGCATATTACCTCCAATAATGCATTGACAACCTGAACAAAGCTATCACACCATCTCATCAACACACGAAGTTGCTTTTTAAAAAGCAAAAACTTAATAAACAATGCAAAAGCTATAGTCACCCTAACATTATCACTTTTGAAAAGCGTCCACATGCTATCAGACTTTCTCTAAGACAAAAAACATTTCTATGAAGTAAATATTCAACACAAGTGTTTCTGTTACGTGTCAATAATAGTTTTGTGTATTATTTGTGTATTTTGAGGGACTAAACTTACCTGAAAACAGTAAAGAAACCCGTGAAAGAGGAGCTTCGTCAGTCCCACCTCATGGTAATCCGTATTGAGAAAGAAGGCTGTTCGACTTCCTGCCTGCGGCCCCGCTAGAACTGACAGACGGATGACGTTAAAGTGCCGCGAGAGCGAGACGAAATTACCCTTCGTATGAGTTCTCGAATCGTTCTCGCGGTACTTTGACATCATACAGCTGTCGGTTCTTGCAGCGCCGCATGAAGTCGAACAAGCCAAAAAGGGCACGTGTTCGGCGCGCACAGCACACGCGTCATGGCAAATTCACACATTGACATAATCACTACAACAATTTAAAATGATAATGAAATCACAAACTCGTTTTGTTGTCTATAAATGTCCAAATTACCACGCCTGCACGTGGACTATATTGTATCAAACACTATCTCTCATTTTTTATTCTATCCTTAAAATTCTTTTAAACTGAAATATTAAAAAAATATGTATGCATTTCGTTAAATAAGCCCTATATGCAGTCTCATATTGTTTTTCATGTATTTTCTTAAGATTTTTAAAATTCTTAGTTTCAGTAACCTAGCAGTTTGCCACTGGTGTACCAACGGTGGTCCAGCAGGGGCAAGCCGCTGGTTGCTTGCCACCCAAGAAACGCCGGGAGACAGACAGCTTTTTTACGTTGGTCGGTTTGCCGAAGGTGCCCCGACGGTGGTCCGACCGCGTCAAGCCGCTGACTTTGTGCCACCCAAAAACCGCCGGCAGACCGCCAGGTCATTGTTTGCTGGGGCGGTTTGCCACTGGTGTACCACCGGTGGTCCAGCAGGGGCAAGCCGCTGGTGGCTTGCCACCCAAGAAACGCCGGCAGACCGACAGCTTTTTTACGTTGGTCGGTTTGCGGAAGGTGCCCCGACGGTGGTCCGACCGCGTCAAGCCGCTGACTTCGTGCCACCCAAAAACCGCCGGCGGACCGCCAGGTCATTATTTGCTGGGGCGGTTTGCCACTGGTGTACCACCGGTGGTCCAGCAGGGGCAAGCCGCTGGTGGCTTGCCACCCAAGAAACGCCGGCAGACCGACAGCTTTTTTACGTTGGTCGGTTTGCCGAAGGTGCCCCGACGGTGGTCCGACCGCGTCAAGCCGCTGACTTCGTGCCGCCCAAAAACCGCCGGCGGACCCCCAGGTCATTGTTTGCTGGGGCACTTCTTAACAGAATCACTGAAGTTTAGTTCATCCTTCAAAACTTGTTGTTGTGAGCAGAAAAGACAAACCACAGAACAACATCCAGTTCCTAGAAAGAAACTAATCTAATGTGTTGACTCCTTCCACTTTTAAATCACAAGGTGGTGTATAGACTGTAATTAGTGTGTGGGGTCACAGAAGATGACAGCATTAGCCTTTTCTGCTATACAGAGAAAACACCAGTTCTTCTAGCTAAGGGTTCACAAAACCCAAAATAAGTTCCATACAATGTGAATTCCACAAACCAACTCTCTATAATAACATTGCAACTAAAATACATCAAATATTGCAGTCTTCCATGCATTTTGTAATTTTAATTGCTTTATTGTCATTTTCTGAATGATGCTGTCTTTCATGTCCTGCAAAGACTGGCACATGTGCATCCAGAATGTAAACATACTCGCTATCATTCAATCCGTCCATATCATGGCAATCCTACAACACTGATGGTCCACTTATTTTCAAGAGCAAGAGTGTGAGTCCCTCAAAAGCATGTATTGAATTATATACTGTATATGAGCTCAGCATTGAGTACCCCATTGTATCAGTGTCTCTTGGCTTCTGTTTGTTCATACTGAACTGTCACTGTGTATCATTCATATCATATATTATATGTTGTTGAGTGATGTATATACCTGACCACAATGGCATTGCATGCAATTTCCCATTGTTGTAAGCATCAGGCCATAACAGCAACGTACCTGCTCCTATTTTTCTGCCACTTGGTGTCACAGCTGAGTCACCGCATGGTTTGATGTCTGTGCTCCGTCCATTTACACATGCAAAGTGATCTTCGTTCGGGTACTGAACCTATGTGGAAATCAACAATATACAGGTCTTCAGCAGACATGACATTAACCTTTCTATACTGTAAGTGTACATGTGTAAACCAACCACACTAAAACAGAATTTCCAAAAATTGCTCACTGTAACAGCTTGAAGCTTTAGACGTCCAGATGGGACGATGAAATCAGTCATGCACATTCTTACAAAGAAAAGGTTTGGGGCTGTTTTGCTTCTTCTTTACAAGTGACGTGTTGAGATACGCTGCTTCTTCGAGCAGGTGTTCATCTTGGTATGAAGTAGGTGTTTAGACATTTCCCTCAAACACTTCTAGACTGAATGATACATCTGTTTATGGATTGTCTTTACTTTGGTTTACTCATAACTATATGCAGCACAGAAGGTTAAAGGTGAAATCTGGGCTATTAACGTCACCAAAGTGCAGAAATTATGATTGTTTATATATGGAATTCATCTCTATTCTAGTCTGTACTCCTCTGAACAATGTTAGAGCTTTTATTGCCTCCTTACAATGAATCGCTTTGATGCATTTACTATTTGTAAGACACTTTAAATCAGAGCATCTGAAAAATTAATAAATGATTCATAAACACCTCAATAGGCCAATGCCAGTCAGGCAGTTCACACAAATAGAGCAATGAGCAAAGAGTTACAGTGTTAAAGAAATATGTTCAAATATGGCAGCATGTCAATAACTTCTAATTTCATTGGGTCATGATTGTCTCATGACTGTTTGTCATATTCGTGTTTTGGTCAAAATTGAGGTTTTCATTAAAATAAGTACATTTAGCCCTAGCCTAGTCTTTAGATGCTCATTAAACATCTAAAATGATCCTTATTTGTATGTTTTCTGAGATGTGTACCATCTTAAATGCTTAACCTATACAAAGATGCGTCTCCATCCATATGCGCGTCTGACATTTTGGTTTTGTTTTTAGAATAAGCAAATAAAGTGCAGGATTTGCTTAATGTTAAAAGAGTTTTTAAGAAAGTTAACCTGATTGACGTTAAAAGAGGTATTAAAGGGAAACTCCACTTTTTTGAAATTATGTTAATTTTCCAGCTTAAAGATTTGATTTTTACAGTTTCAGAATCTATTCAGTCGATTTCCGGGTCTGGTGATACCACTTTCAGCGTAGCTTAGCATAATGACTCAAAAATGACCAAAGAGTTTCGATATTTTTCCTATTTAAAACTTGACTCTTCTGTAGTTACCTTGTGTATTTAAACCGACGGAAAATTTAAAGTTGCTATTTTAAGGCTGATGTGGCTAGAAACTATACTCTCATTCTGGCGTAATAATCAAGAACTTTGCTGCCGTAACATGGCTGCAGCAGGCACAATGATATTTTGCAGTGCCCGAAAGTAGTCCACTGCTATTGAAAGTTACGAAAGGGACTATTTTCGGGCATTCTGTAATATTATTGCGCCTCCTGCAGCCATGTTACGGCAGCAAAGTTCTTGATTATTACGCCAGAATGTGTATAGTTCCTAGCCATATCAGCCTATAATCGCAACATTTAATTTTCAGTCAGTTTTAGTACACAATGTAACTACAGAAGAGTCAAGTTTTACATAGGAAAAATATTGAAACTCTTTGGTTATTATTATATAGCGCAATGCTAATGGTCTAATCAGATTCAATGGATTATGCTAAGCTATGCTAAAAGTGATACCATTAGACCCAGAGATCAGCTGAATGGATTCCAAAACAGTAAAAAATCAAATGTTTAGCTCTATGGGAGCTGGAAAATAAGCCTATTTAAAAAAAAGTGGGGTGTCATTGACAAGACATGAAAATGATCTTCCTCCCATAGACTGACAGATCTGAAGCATGCAACATCCAATAAATAAAACATTGTTTTAAAGTTTTTAGAGAATGTCAAAATATAAATAATCGAATTTTTGAAAATTTGCTCATTTCAACTCAATTTGCCAGCACAGGTCACATATGTGATTTTTTTTACCCCGTAACGGTAATTTGTCTTGAATGTAACACCCTTGCATACGTGGATCTATAAATATGTGAATTAGTTCGAGCCTCTACTTTACCATACCTGCTCAGACGATAGATATGAATATTTGTATAGTCCCTACCTCCACTCAATCGCACCAGCTCAGACCATAGATATATATGTACATAGAAGCCACATTCGGCAGCTCCAGACACGTAGCTGATGGTTCCACAATGCATATGTGAGTTGCCAGTTTGCAGCCCCTATTTCTCACGCCATTGATATTAACAGAATAGAGCCTTCACACTACATGTGTGAGCAGTGCATGCTGTGTTTATGCTGCATACATATGCATACATGCATACATGGCTCAGACTGACAGATCGACATGTGTTGACGTGATTGGTTGTGTGTTTGTGACATAGAAAACCGAGGCGATATCAAACCGCGTTTTTTGAGCAATTGTGTTGAGTGATGTGCTGTTTCTCAATATGCGTTCTTCAGCGATCTAGCGTCCTTGTGTCCTCGCTCTACGTCCTCATTAACAGTCGAAGTTCAATTCCAATTCTCAAGAACACAAGTACAGAGGACGCATGAAAATACCCGGATGAGTTCTTGATATCGAGGATGCATCGATATTTGCACACTGAAATCTAGGGAGGTCACGTGATCAGCAGGAAGATCACGCACATCTCAATTCTCACAGGTGCGTTCTGTGTTCTCGCGACCTTCTGAGTTCGTTCTTTCGAGGTCGCCTGGCAAGACCAGTCTCCACGAGAACACAAGTCCGTTCTTTGCGTTCTTGGAATTGAGAAACAGCCATTTTAAAGCATATTAAAACACCACCTAGACATATAATCAACAATAAAAACTTGATTTCCACCATAGGGTGGGTCTAGATTTTTTATTGAAACAGAATTTGGGTTGTTTTGTGGAACGGTGTTTGGTGTAATAAAATGTCTATTATTCTTAAGTGCAAAGAAATGCACCTCAAATCTAAACCGACATCACATGTCTATTTAATATCATCGCAAAGAACAGCATTACCAAGAATACATCTGATGGTTCTGATGACTCATATTTTCACTTTTTTTTTTACTGCCAGCATTTAACCAAACACAGTGCAGGAACTTTGCTTGTCTGACCCACTGAACAGGTTTGATTTGGGCTTGTTAATTAAGATGCATCTCCTAACCATTATAATGAGAACAAGCCTCGACATGATTCCAACTCCAGGCGTGATGTGTTGACGTCAAGCGTGGCCTCTAAATAACAGAAATAGACACACCATTAAGTGTGTTCTCACATTAGACACAATGAGATGGAAACAAGATGCTCTCTCTCTCTCTCTCTCACACAACACCACACCTCCTTAAAGGTGCATGAAGTATTTCAAGAGCACCAGAAGCAATACACAGAATATTAACGCAAGAGCACCGCTCAAGAAATCTCTTCTCATTATATAACTCACTCACTGCGCTCTTAGTAGAACCCATGGCCTGAGGGTCAGCTTTTCATAAATCTCATTATTTTAAAAACGTGGCCCAGTTAGGCATATAGCCGTCTTCTGTAGTGATATGCAGGAATGACTGAAATCTCATTTGCCGATATGCGTGAATAAGGGAGGAGATGGTGACAAAACCAAAGTATAAAGAACGATTCTTGTACACTGTACCTTTATAATCCGCCTGTCGAAAAGGAGCTTTTGTTTATCAAAAGGTGGAGTCGTTGTTTGTACTGACATTCCATCTGGGTGCCCTAATGTTCCGTTTCTGCCCTGTTTTGTAACCGATTATCCTTTGAACCATCCTTTCAGTAGTCATTTTCACCGCACACAGATTTTAAAGTGTTCGGATTTGCGGAGGTGGGTAACACATCTACCATTAGACAAATTCAGAATCACAGGAAATCCTAATCGTGGTGATAAAAGTTAATCCTTGACTAAAACATGATTAAAGGCTGCAATGATTCTCCGGTCAGTTAAGCTGAACCCGCCACCCACACAAGAGTCGAGGAGGATTATGGGGTCTTTCAAGAGGTAAACTAGAAGTGTGCATAGCTTTGTGCATACTTTTTTTCTAAAAACACTTTTTGTTGCGTTAAAACACTTCAAACGAAACAAGTTTTGTGCACAAGACCTGGAGCTATTTGTTCATGTTAAATTAAAAGCATCTGATCTGACGATGTGAAGGACCACCTCACATGCGAGTGCAGACAATACATCATCTGGATCTGATGTGGAGATTAAAGAGTCCAAATGAACTTCTAATGCAATCTTTCCCCTGACATTTATGCCAATGTAACAGCATTAGCCCGAGCTGATCCCTATGATTATGACATCAAATTAAATCACAAACTGTGAAGAGGCAAAGCATGAAGTTGTCATATACCTGCAATATTGTTCAACTGGCTTTTATGAATTATCATAATATTATCTTAGTAAGTTATTACCATTGTTGACTTTTTATATTTGTTTTCATCGTAATAAATAATATAAAATGTCATTATTTATATGTTTGTGCACTACTGATTAATAACAGTACTTGGTTATATTATGTGGGCAACACAAGTAATCCCAAATGAATGCTTGAATGGATGCATTTTTGTTTATAAAGAGTATGCAGTATCTTAAATAATCTTTAAGGTCACTGCAAGGTCCATCTTGATTACTAGACTTTTTCTTTATGAATTGAATACAGTAGCATACATTCATCTCTATTAAGCCACGCAGTTGTTGTTTAAGAAAACATTAAAAACAGCTTCATATGTAAATAAATCAAGCAACTGCCTGATTGAAAAACACTGTTATATCACTCCTAATATTTCCTACTAATGAGCTGCTATAGTGGTGCATTCATTTGCAAGCTAACAGGAAAGCAGAAAAAAGAGAGAAAACATTCAATACTGTGCATTCAATTTTTTGCCTTGTTAGTTTCAGGATGACACCCCGCCTGCTCCCCACAGGCAGACACGGCTGCTGCTTTTCTCAATTTATAATCTGAATGAAAGCTAAAAATACCCATAGCATTTTATGAATGAACACTAAAAATATAGCTCACATCTATCACTCTTTCACACCCTCCCTTTCCACCTCCTCCCTCTCTCTGTCTCACTCTCTCTCTCTCTTTTTGTCTCTTCCTCTTCGGCTGGGATGGATGACATCACAAGCCCACACTCTTTTAGGCGTGTTAATGTACTGGGCTCAGCCTTCGAATGTCTGGATACATCATCACCTGATTTATAAAAAGAAAACTCGATTTGAGCATTAGCCCTCTGGGTGTAAGAATGCAGAAAATTTGTGAGTTTTTGTTGTCCGCCTCTATTTATGCTGCTCATGTTCAGATTATCAATGAATACCGCCCTCCCCTTCTCCAGGCTGTGGATGGAGCTGATCAGGAATAGTGAACAAATCCCATTCAAAAACCTTTTTGTTTGTTGCTGTATGAAGTCTAATTTTGTATTTGTATTTCAGTATTTGTTTTATATACGATTAGTAGTGTATTCAGTACTTGTGGTAACTTGAAACAGTGACGTAACGGGAAATACCCATAATTTCCTAGGCCATGTGCTGCACATTAATTGTTGTTATGTACCTGAACACCCTGAAAGCTTATTGTTAACGCGACGAGTAAAATGTAGCCAAGACAGCTGAAATGTAAACCTCCATTATCAGCCTGACCCTGTCACACACTCCCTGCATAACTCACACCACGCTGTGCCAACACACTCATGGCATAGCCTGACAGCCAACCGTCATAATATTTACACGCCGCACCTCTGTCAGAGAAAAAAGCTGCAGACTCAACACAAGGCCTGGCAGATGCAGCGAAAAGCAGACCTCATCTTTAGAAATGAATGCAATTCTTTCCGGACTGGTCATAACGCAGAGCTAAGGGAACACCGTGATGCCATGAAGCTGAAACGATTGGAATGAAAAGCACTTCTTCCAACGTTGGATTGCAAATGAGGGATGCTCTGTTTTTGATCGTTGAGCTTATATTCTGGAAGTGTCTGTCGTAGCTCTTAAACTAATAGCAATCGCTCAAAGGCTAAGTCAAGCAACACTGTCTAATATGGTAAGCTACTGGAATGGTATGCTTTGTTGCGAGAAAACAAAACAGATACGGACAGAAATAGTTCCTTTCTATAGTGTAATGAAATAAACACTAACGCTGCACCTGAAGTCGGCTACTGTGACAGTACGTACTGAATCAGATAAAGTACCTCCTTATTTATCGTCATATACTGTAGTATGTGAGGCTGCTATGAATAAGCCTACATTTCGGATAATGTTATAATGAAAGAATGCCATCGTGATACAATTGTTGCGATTTCCTTGATCGTGGCTCTTCATCAGTCCTATGTCGAACAGTGAGAGAGGTTCAAAGATGGCCGTTTTCCCGGTCTTGGGTCCAAGATAGCCTACGATAGTTTTCTGACAGTGTCAGAAATTCAGCATGATCACTGCACAGTGTGTTTGTTGCTACAACCTGCGTGCTGTGTTTACCACTAGCACATTCTGGTGACGTTGTGCTAACGTGTGACACAGCGGTCAAAGCTTACGTGTCATCATCGTACAGTCTACATGCTTGTCGTACCCAAGGTTAAATAATCCATGTCGCACAGTGTGATAAGGTAATCTTATAGGAGTGCAAAAATCTTGCAGTGTATTCCAGACTTTAAGCTAAAGTAAAAATGGAAAATGGACTATTACCCAGTGAGTCCTCTTCCGAGGGTTGCAAATTCAAAAATATGTGTTCGGAGTGTCATGTGTGTTGCTCGTGTTTTCAAAATATGTGTTTGTTGCATCATGTGAACCATGTGCATCACGTGTTTTGTCAAAATAAGTGCCTGCTGCACAAGTGTCAAAACCGTTTATGATAGAAGAGACGCTCAGGTTCACAAAATACTCACAAGACACTCCCTTAACACTAAACTCTTATTACGCATGAGATTATGCGAGTATCTGGCCAACGCGAGCATCTCTTTTATCATAAACCCTTTAGACGCGTCTGCAGCAGGCACTTATTTTGACAAGACACGTGAAGCATATAGGACTACTCAACGCGCAGAACACATATTTTGAAATTACAAACCACACACATGACGGGTTACATGTTGTGACAAACTTCGCAATGTGTGCCCTCGAAAAAAGAAGTAACCGGTCGCCACTGCTATTACCAAAACTTATATGTAGATATGGTATCTGTTCTTATCCACTGCCATCGCAGCAGACAGACCATGTGAACTGTTGACCAACCTGATGAAGTCATGGTTTTTAATGGAGACCGAGAGGCCATGTGAGGAAGTGATGTTTCTCATTCTGTCAGAAGATGAATGGATGGAAACAAGTACAGTCTGGTGAGCAACAGCTAAGGCATCTGTAGGCCATTGCTCTTCTGCCAAAGCTAGAAAATATTATTTAAACAATGCAGCAGTGAAATCCTGATGTGCAAGTGTTTTAGATTTCTTGAACTGGAAGAATATGGTAGCAGATCAGACCACCCCACAAGTTTAAATAAGACCCAATTTCCTTTCAATTATATAGAAACTCACTTGTACTTTTATGATACTGAGAGAAGACACATGTGATTTATGTTGTGACTCACAGTATACGTGTAATATGAAAAGGGCAATATGCCCTTCAAAGCACAATGCCTATAAATTAACCCCAGAAACTACAATTTATGTTTTCCAGCTGAACAAATAATATAAATGAATAATTTATCTTAATAGTTTCTCTTCAAAACGTCACTCTAAATCAATATGTCACCCTGCCTATGAAAACCAGGCAATTATTTTAGTGATTTACTGTTTTCTCATAAAATCAACCTACATAATGTAAAAAAACATTTAGTGAAAATATAATCTTGATATCTTTAATACTGACTCAGTCACTATCTTATGGGACTTTAGTCTGGATTTCTGCAAAATAATTACATTTATGCTGTATCGTCCCGCATTAACTAACTTCCTCTTCTCCAATAATATAATTTCATTTGCAAAAGTCTTTGTGCCAATTCTGGGAGTTCCAGGTATTCATAGAAGGATAATTTTAGTGATTCATTTTCTGAGCGTCTGCCAAGGAGGTGAGTGGGCATTTGTGTGTTTGCATGGACCGTTTGTGAGTGTGTTGGTGTGAATGTGTTTCAGAACGTGTTACTCTGGAAAACTTGCAACAGCTTACAATGCACACACACGCAGTGCGGTTTGAAATTGAAAAGTGAATCTGGCAAAATAAAAGGCAGCCTATGCAGAAGGGGGGCATGGGTAGTGCCAACACACGCTGCTAGCACAGCACGTAACCAACAGCAGAGATAGAGAGTGAGAGAGAGAAACCGAGGGAACGGGGTAAAAAGATGGAGAAAGTGAGCTTGAACTCTGCCAAGCTCAGCTCACCTGGAGGCCAGATCTCTAAGTCAAAAGAGCCAGAGAGTGAACAAGAGCAGGATCATAGAAGTCAGCCAAAACACGAGATAACAGCATACTGTATGTGTCAAAAATAGGCAGAAGATTAGAATATGTAAGCACATACCTTGATGGGAAGGATTCCAACACCGTCAGCATCCCAGCTGATATCTCATCATTTTTTTGCACACCCTGACAGTTACGGCCTCTGTCCTGCTTATCTCTCCTTGAGCTCCGTTTGAACTACAGCACTTAATCTGTTGAGAGGCGCACTTTATATATTTTAAAACGAACACACACCATTTCCTGACGCGATTTCATGCGTGTATTTCCAAGGCTGTTTTCGAAAACGAACAAAGGCTGTGGGATATCCATCGAAACTTGTGAAAAAGCTTTGTCCTGACCTTCACAAGCTCTCACTTGTCAAACATGGGCCAACAGCATGGTTATTGATGTGTTTGCAATGCAAAGCGATCAGTTAGTTGGCTGATGGGAAAAAGTAAGCGATCTCCTACAGGGTTTCAAATATGTGCAGGTAAAAGTGAAGTGAGGGCTTCCAGAATCTCTACAACTATGAAATTAAAACTGTACTGTAGAACTAGAACCAGAAATGATGTTGCAACTTGAAAGAACCTTTTACATTTTATAAAAAGTGTTGTTTCAATGCACCGATGCTTTTAAAACCTTGAAATGAATCCGCTATAAAGAGCCTACGTAACACTTTTTTAATCTTCCAGATTAAACATGCTTTTAGTGAAGCATATGTCTTGCAAAGTCTTTGCAAAGCCTGAGCAAGTAAAACATTGTTTTGTTAGTCATTACCTTTTTTGTAATTTAATTTTACATTGTTTGACACTAGTGCTCTGTTTCAAAAGCTTAAGTCCAATTTATAAGGTCTACGCGTAGCTATGCCGTAGGTTATCCGTAGCCTTTGCGTAGCCTGACGTGCACATCGCCAGCGTGTAACAGCGCGTCAGTTCTACGCGGACCGCAAGCGCTGTTATCGGTCCACAAGACCCACTCCTATGAGGTAAAAAAAAACTGCGTCATAGGTATTTCCGTTTGCGATGGTGAGAGCAAAGATCGGACAAGTTGAGGAGTGATTTCGCTGAATTTGCAACAAAAGTCACTACTTATTTACTTCCATTACTGCTTGTCTTTTCAAAACATACACAACAAGCTGCTGTTTCTTCTTCATTTGTGGGTTAAACTGGCCAAGCTGTTTCTTCGTGCTGCTACTGTGGTTACATGCGTGGATACTGCCTACTTGCGGTCTGCATGTGTGTTTGCACATTGACGCGGATGATGACGCAGAAGTATATATGAAAACCGATGCGTATCCTACGCCGCCGCAGCTACGCCGTAGGACGTACACAATATAATAAGCTCTTTAAGATTTGTCAAAATTAATGTTTGACCTGACTTAACTGAAAATAACTTGCCCTGACATTGCGTCATTGATTTACACCAGTAATGTTTTCTTCTAATGGTGTGTTCACACCAGACGCGAATGAAGCATTAAGCGTGAGTGATTTACATGTTAAGTCAATGCAAAGACGCAATACATTTACGGCACGTTAACCAATCAGGAGCTTGCTCTAGTAGTGACGTGATTAGGACGTAGCGAACTGAGGCAGAAATACGAAACAACGGGTTGTAACTCAAGTTACTTGTAATGCGTTACCCCCAACACTGGAAACAACAATGGAGAACAAAATCATTGTCTCTGTATGTGTACACCCGGAGCTTTACGACACATTTTTGTACTTTTATAGAAACAGGATCTTGCTTGGAAGAAGGTGAGTGAGGAGGTAGATAGATAGATAGATAGATAGATAGATAGATAGATAGATAGATAGATAGATAGATAGATAGATAGATAGATAGATAGATAAACAGACAGACAGACAGACAGACAGTGCCGGTCTTTCCTATACGCAAGTTACGCAATTTGCATAGGGCACCGCACCACTAGGGGGCCCCTTGATCTCAAGATAATTTAAAACTATTATACCAAATCAAAATTATTATTATGTTTAATGAAAACAAGACACTATAATTTAAATAATTTGCAAACATGCAGATTTATGCAGGTTTTAAAAAATATTGAATGATTTCTTTATTCACTGATATGTACTCTGACAACATGCAGGCCATTTCTTAATCTGAAAGCCGCAGCCTTCAGAGGTCACATTTGTAGGCTGCATGCGTCAAAAAGACGTATTTCAGAATATTAACAATTATAAAGTTGGCTATTATTCTAAGTTAATGGTTAATTTTTATATTATGCTTATAACTTGCAAATGAATTGCTTATTTAACTTAAATAAACCAAGCTTGATAACGTGCAGCGCGCATATGCGACCTCCGGAGGTTGTGTTTCTAATATTTTAAAGTCTTGTTAGTATTGCCCAACAAAGCAGTGTAATCTTTTCAAAATAATAGCCTACTCCAGTACAGATTTCCAAATTCAAATTTCCAAATTGTTTCGTTTGCACTTTATAGGTAATTTTCAGTGATTAATAATTTGTCAATAAATAAAGTTAACCACATTTATGCACTTTAATGTGTTTGTCTTTCAGTTTGTTTAGGTTTGGTAAACGTTTTAAATGGTTATTTTTTTACTGTATTAATAGTATGAATTTATATTTAATTTGATTCATTAAATTTATTTAAATTTAAATCAGGTTTATCTTTGTGCTTCTCAAAACACATTTTAAACAAAACAGCTTTACAGCAAATACATGTTTCATGTTATAATCAGCAAGTTTATCAGTCAGGGTTTCAAAGTAATGTGCATATGGAAAAAATATACAGCTGTAAGATAATACACTATGCGGTTAGTTAACAAATTACTAACAGCAACATTGAATGGTTTTTAAAAATGCACTGACATGCGGGCCCGTCACAAAGTTTTGCTTAAGGCCCCCCAGCATCTAAGACCGCCACTGCAGACAGACATATTGAGACTAAAAGCTAGCTAAAGCTAGCAACTTGAGAGTATTCGCGTCTGAATTTCATGCACAAATGCCACTAATTTCGCATGTGAATGAAGCAAGCTAACTCAAAATGTTCAAGAGTCCAACTATGCACGAACAGCGTGATATATTAGTTTCATTCACATTTGGTATGAACGCACTGTAAGACATTTTTATAAAAGTTACTTAAATATCCATATTTAACTATAAAGCATAGTAATGGGTTAAAATAAGCCATGTCTGTAAAACTGGGCCATGATGTTTCAGTGTTGAATAATCATTTCAACTCCTTACTAAGGTAAAGGATCAAAGCATTGACTAATGTACTAAGGTAAAGTGATATATCTAATGCTGTATAACAAAGTTTTATTGCAGCATTATAAATGAAACATTAGAGAACTTTGAGGAATGCCTGGAATGTTTCATCACACAACAGAGGATGGTGGAGCTGTGGTTAGATTAACACACTTTCTATTCTTGTTCAAGATGTTTATATTACATCACTTTTGTCTAAATATCATTATCCCAAAAATGTCTTGAGCAACTACAAAGTTTTCTCTCTCTGTGTCATTCTAATTCTGAATCATTGTCTTCCCCGCCATTCTTTAGACTGCTGAGATATTTGCATTATTCCTTCTCAAGGCACAAGGCTGTTTTCTGACTTTGAATTTAACCCTAAATCAGTCAAAAGATTAGGGTCACTTTATTTTTTTCCAAAATTTTAAACAATACTCTTCAAACTTTATATAAGTAAAATAAATGTATCTGAATAAAAAGCTAAATAAATAAAAAATGGTTGTATTTTAGCATCTTCAATAACCACTCTTTGCCTAGTATTTATGTAAAATTCACTGCCATTTTTAAGCAGTATGAAAAGAATTTATGCTGGGATCTGATGGCTTTTTCATTATTCAATCCCTGCACTTCCAAAACAAAATAATTTCAAACATTTAAGCACACACCCTTAGATTGAAAGATCACGGAAATCATTTCAATTAAGTGACCATAAACCTTTGACCCAGAGTGTGTCTATATAATGGACCTTTTCTAATGAGGATTATCAAGTATTTTGAATGTAATTAAAACAAAAGAAAAACCTTCCCATCGTTTGATCTGTTGTTTAAACGCTTAAAGCCGAAAAGTCGGTGAAATGGGTTTTTGATTGCAGTTTTCTTGTAAAGCCCTGATTGGTTCAATTAGTTAGTGCTCACATTAGTTTGTTTAATTCACTTAAGTATTGAACGAGTCCTTTTTCTGGGGTTAATGCCACGTAAAGTCATTACACAGAGCCATGTCCAGATGGCATTAAGTGTGCTAATCTGTTTTTAATCCCAATTCCAATCCGTTACCCAAATGAAGGCCAAGAAAAAACAAATAAGACCCTTACTGGAATCAGTCTGAAGGCTACCGCGATAGATGTCACAGCTAAAGAAGAAGCGTCTTTCTGTTCACAATCCCATAATACATTCACATTATCCTGACGTAAGCCGCTGACTGCTATTTAATTACAATGACCTTCAGCATTCACACACCTCCACTCTCTCTCAGAGCCTTATTACTGCTGCTTCTCCTCATGTAACAGCGATTGAATGAGAGATGAGAGCAGATGAATGGTAGTAATATTTACATCCAAACGATTTCAGAGAAATGAAAGACTTGATTTACTGATGGTCTGAAGAACGAGGCCTTCGTATCTCATCTTACCCAAAAGCATTCCTCTGTCTCTGTAGTGTGTATACTCTGGGTGGTGGGGTCATGGTAAACTGGCCAACTGAGATAAATGTTGTTTGACGTCATCCCCTTATTTATAGAAGGGTAATATTTGGGCATGAAAGTGCCTTTTCATGTCAGATTCAAAGTACAAACACAAGTGCACACGTAGACTTGCAGACTTATATAAATGTAAGAAGACGTGATGCGATCAGAGAAATACAGACAGATAAATATATTTGAATAAAATTCTTGTTAAGAATATCAGTAACGTATGCTTTTTAATGCTTTTTGCAACAAATAGATTAATCTGAAGCCAGGCTCACACTATTGGATTATCGGCCCGAATTTACCCCGATTTTACCCTCTCGAGAATCTGAAAGAAAATTAGGTGCATCTGATGATTATCATGTAATGTGTGATGTTTAAAGATCAAATCATACACCTCCCGATCTGCTCACAAACAAACCGGGGCTGCCTCGATCATATCAAACATGTTTGATATTTAGGATTTTAAATTGGGATGATTCTGTCAGTTATTTCACAATAGCCAATGAGAGACAAAGGTGAATGACCAGCCTGATCTCATGAGAAATTGTACATATTTTACGAGTTGGCTTATTCGTATCAATTAATATGAAGTGAATCGTGCAAAATCGTATGATTCTCATGAAAAAAAACAACAACCAAACCGGACCCCTAATCTCAACGTCACAGGGGTCAAGGCAAATCATACCAAAAACTTACGAATGTGGTCGTATGAATTGATACGAATTAGCCAACTCGTAAAATATGTACGAATTCTCGTGAGATAGCGTTGGAATGACAGACCTTTTGAAATAGCAACCACAAAACAAGCGAAGATGACTTGTGGAAGTAAGGATAAAACATGACTTGATGAATAACGGGTCTGTAACAACACACTATGAATGTTTCATTAAACACAAAAGCTAAGGTGAAATCTTATCAGTTTCAGAAATCTGCTAACATACTAGCTAACAAATGTGAGTATAAAAACACATTTTGTGTTACTTTTAACACAACTTGTGTTTTATTTAACAACACAAAATCGACACAAAATGACACATTTTGGGCCCTATTTTAATGATCTAACCGCATTGTCTAAAGCGCACAGTCCAAACGGGCGTTTCCGAATCCTCTTTTGCTAATTTAACAATGGGAAAAATTATGTGTGTCTAAAAGGGTTGTTCCTATTCTCGTAATGAGTAATAAGTGTGTTTTGGGCGTAACATGCAAACCAATGAGAATCTCAGCCATAGACTGTAAAAAAAGATGGACGACGCCCGTTCGCTCTCTTCTATTGGTGAAAAGTGAAGCCGCCAGTGTCCCGATATGGCCCTGACATCTTGGGTCTTGAGTCTAAGCGCAGTAGCGATTTCAGGACCAGTCCTGCGCAGTCCTAGTAAGCAGCGAAATCAAGGCCCTGTCCTCACAGAATGCGCATATCACAGCTGTCAATCATGACATGACACCACCATTTTTATATCATTACATAACTAACTGAAAACAAACTTATTTTAAAAACAAAAACTACAGTAAATGACAGAAACCTGCTTCGGAAAAAAGATAATTGAAGTGTAATTAAATTGTTTAGTTGGTCTCAAGTCCCATTGAATAACATGGGGGAGGCGGGGTTTATGACCTATACTGGGACCAGCCACTGGGGGTGATCGAGACATTTTGGCTTCACTTTTCAGGGCTTGTGCGGCACGCTTGGTCTCAGCGCCATGCCGATTCACTATTTAGATGGCGGAATTTGTAAACTGAGTTGATGAGTTGATATAACTTATAAAATGAAGTTGACTATTTTTCTCAAGATAAATAATGTAAGTTGACACGACTTGTAAATCTGTGTTGATTCAACAAAAACATTTAAGGCAGCAAAGATTTTTTTACAGTGTGAAATATATCAAAGTATACTTTGGACTTATGTTGGAGGTTCTTGGCCAGAATAAGCATGATATTTAAAGATCTGGCTACACCAAAAAAATCTCATGTCACTGTGTAGGCTTACATGACTATGTTTTGGGAAAGTGGGAGGTTTTTAGAACATTTGTCAGTAAAATAAATAAAATAGAAAGTAACTACCAAAGTAGAAAATAAATAGAAAATACTGGATTCACAATTCTCGAAAGAAATACCAGCACCAACAGAATAGTGTTAGTGTTTCAGTAGTAACAGTGCCATTAAGGCTGCTTTGCTGTTGTTGTGACAATCAGCACCAAATTTTACGTCAAAAAACATCATAATTTTATAGTTATAAGCTATTTTCTACCCTAGTTTTGACCCTCTCTTTCAAAGAAGCTTCAGTGGTGAGCGTGTCACATTCAAGATTTTGAAGTAAACACCCACTGCTATTATTGACAGTTTGTGAATAAAATATTGCAGTGATGTATTTTGAAAACAATATGGGTCATTTTGGTAAAAACCCATCTCAGTACATACGGTATCAAACAGTAATCAGACATAACAATATGGTAAATATGGGAAAAAACATTGTTACACTTGTGTGTTGCGACATTTCTGTTAGATCCAGAACAGTAGATGCAGTCTCTGATTAAAAAAAATCTACAGTAAAATGAAGTGAACTAAATAACAGTTTAAAACTTCATCCCAACAATGTTACGATCACAAGGACGGCATTGCAAAGACACTCCATAATATCATGTGGTCTTTGGAGGCATCTCTGTTGTTTTGTTGCTTGACTAATTTCTGTCTTTGCGTTTTTAGGTGGCGTTGATCATTTTCTGCATAGGTAGTCCTTTGTTGCACTATGATGTCATACTGAGACAAAATCAGAGGCATTTTGGCAGCTTCGTTTTGGTAAAAGTTGTGTTTAAACTAATAAGAAAGTGTTGAGTTATGAAACTTACACTGTAAAGAATTGCTGTTTTTTTCCAACCCAGCATTGGATTATATGGACGAACCCAACTCATTCGAGTTGTGATTTTTCTGGGTTAATATAACCCAACTGCTGGGTTTGTCCCTTTTTAACCCAATTTAGAGTGTACAGGATGTTTTTATAGTATGAACTCTCAAATATCAAATTCGATTTCTCAATAAATCGCCACTTTAAACACGCATGTGGTCACAGCGAAGTAAGTGTAGCTGATTTGAGTTTAAAGTATATTTCACAGAGATACCGTAAAAGAACACAAACAAGCACATGGCATGTTTGAAAGCTTTGCCAAATAAGTTATTTTTACATAAATGAGATCATGGGCTACAATACACCCTCAAGATAAATGATACTCCATTAGTTTTAGACTTGTTTATTATTCAGTGTTATTGTCTACTGAACATTCTTTTCCCCTTAACTTGACCGCTGAGGCATGCTGTATATGTGTGTTGGTCAAATATGAGCAAAGGACCAGACTGCTTTTTAGTCAGTAGGGGGAGAAAACACTTCACTCTTCATTCAGACACATCCTGTTCTCTCTTTCATGCTGTGAATGTGCGCGTGCATGCATGCCTGTTTTAAGCAGTTCATGTTACTCGGTATGTTTCTGTACATCACCAATAGTGGCACTAGTGGTGATCCATATAGCTTCGATGTGGGTGGAAAAGTGCTAAAAACGTTTCTGTCTCTTTTTATCTATCTTCTCCCTCTCTTTTTTTCCTCTATCTATCTCTCCATCTCTTCCCGCCTTCTTCCATCAATAAAAAATGAGGATTACGCACATCTTCCCTCACCGTTCCCTTATTCCTCGTCTTTCTCTCCTTGGTGAGACTTCCGCAGAGCAGACTGTTGAGCGTCATAATGTTTTATGTAGACATGAATAGGCAAGAAATCGTTAATAAAAGAGATACGTTCATAGCTCTTCTCAGCAACATACGTGTACACTGTCGTGCACATTCCATGCGGCCTTCCTTATGATGTTCACGTGTTTATGTTTGACTGAGCGACAGTGTAGGGTGCTGGAGAAAGTTTAAGGGTTCTTGATCTCTGCAGATCCCATTTCGTGTTACGGCAAAGTAGCTGTGCTTGTGCATGTCAATTCTTAAGGACAACGAATTAAGGTTTCGTACTGTGTAGAGGCACTGGCTAGAGTAGTGTTTCTCAAACTTTTTCTGCCATTCCCCACTTTGGAGGTAGGGAAGGGTTTCGAGCCCCATTTGTCCCCAATCGCCCCAACAAAATGGTACAATGGTAATCAACTAGGCTTTAAGTTTAATTGTTGAAATTTATTTAATCACATCATGTTTTAAAACAGCATTAAAAACTTTCAAGAGAAAAAATAAGTGTGCAAATGTATCACTTTACATGAAATAAGACTCTGTTCAAAAGTAAATAAGTAAATAATAATAATGCAACTGTCTGACAAAAGTTGCAATACTTTCTTTTCGGCTGGCTTTTTGGTGGATTAGGTCCACTGTCTGTCTTGGTTTTCTCTGCTGATGCCGAATCTCCAGTTTTCTTAACATTGCGACATTAAAGCAACACTAAAGAACTCTGGCTCTTTGCTCCCCCTACAGGTTGGAAGCGTAATTGTTCATTACCACTGTCGTAAATACTGCAGCATAGCTGGCTCTGATTGGACTGTAGGTCTGCCGTAAAGCAAGTTTTTGTAGTTTTCACTCGAACTACAGGACTGCTACCCGACGGTTGGAAACTTCTTTAGTGCGGTTTTGGCCAATAGAGGGCTGCAAAGCGAATGTGAAAGTGCCATTCACCCTGTTTTGTGTGGATGAACCACTGCAACTTTTTTGGAAACGTTATTTTAAGGTAAAAAAAAAACTCTTTGGTGTTGCTTTAATTCATTCTTGTAGGCTTTGGTTCCACGTGACATTTTCTTCACAGTCTGATGATGTTTTAGGTTAGGATTATATTTAAATGTGTCGTTTTGACTGTATGGTAAAAACATAAAGGAATTAATAGAGATCACAAAAATGACCAAATTTCCTCCCATTGTTCACGCCCACTTGTAATGTTCCTATTCACCACCAGTGGGACTCGCCCCACACTTTGAGAAACGCAGGGCTAGAGCTTGTGAACTTATGCTATTGTCATTAAAGTGAACATCTAATAACAGACAAAAAGGCCTCTTTGCTTTGGCAGTTTCATCTGAGCAGGGCAGATATAAGCTGTGGGTCAGCACCTGCACTTGTGGTTGTGACTAAGCAGCATAGCAAGCCAATATGATGGGCCTGTGCGCTATGTTTGTGCTGTTAGGAGCCATTGCTCTTGAACGTGTGGTTAAAGGTACTTTTAAAGGCAATGCTGAGTGTGTTTGTGAGCACAGCTCAAGGCCTTTTATTCCTGAGAATACTTCTGGGATATACATATCTAATGTTATCCGGTTTATTTAATGCAGGGCTGCTCCTGTCTGTGTCGTGACATTATTTTACTGTATGCATTTGGCAGACACTTCACATCTTTTCTAAATTTACCCTAATTTAACACTTTTCAAGTTTTTAATACTCTAATCAACATGGGTGTGGACAAATATAGATGCTTTACACTAGCCTGTTTACATTTTCACAGAACCTTCAGCCATTGTTTTGTATATGAATATTCCTTTCAGAAGACCCTTTTCTTTCTCAAATTCTGTTTGTTGCTGCATCATTTGTGACCCATGCTGGCAAATTGAGTCGGAATGAGCAAATTTTCAAAAATTAGATCTTTATATTTTGACATTCTCTATATTAAAAAACTTCAAAACAATAATCTACAGTATAATGCAAGGATCTAATCTGCATGATTCTTGTCAAAACAGAACTGTATTTTTGTGCATCTGTATATCGGAATCGTGCACTTGCGAGTTAGTGCACGCGCTTCAGATCTGTCAGTCAGCGTGAGGAAGATCGCTTTTTAAGTCTTGTCGCTCTTATATAATAACTCTTTTAACATTAATCAGGTCATTATCTCTCTTAATAACTACTTTAACTTCAAGCTAGTCCTGCACTTTATTTTCTAATTCCTGCATGTTTTAAAACTGAAATCAAAATCTCAGACGCGCAAGGGGATGGACAACCATCCTTTGTGTATTAGAATAAGCATTTAGAACGGTACAGCTCTCAGAAAACATACAAATAAAGTTCATTTTAGATGTTCAACGACCATTTCGAGCATTGGATTCACTAGACGAGAGCTTAATGTTTACTGCAATTAGCTGCCAGTAACTTACTGTAAATTTTACATTTATGTTATTTACTGGCAACAGTTTGTTCAAAGTTAAATAAACATGAAACATTTTCAGTCTACAGTAAGTTACTGCCAACCAGCTGCATTATTAAAGCAAATTTTTTACAGTGTTCTTATTCTTATGAAAACCTCCGACTCATTTAGACAGCGCGGGTTACATTTACTGTCTTATGCTGCGTTTACACCAGCCGTGGTAGAGGCGGCAAGCGCGGGAATTGAGCGTTGCCACGGGAAACGTGCGAGTTGAAAAATCTGAACTTCGGCGGATTTCCACTTCGCGTTAGCCAATAAGGACCTTGCGGTAGTAGTGACGTGATTACAGGAAGCAACCGGAGTCTCAGCCGAGTCCCAGAAGCCCCTCCCATGACGCGGATTTCTGTGTGAATATCTCGAAGTACTAGAATTTCACGCGCGGCTTTCACACGCAAATGAAGCGAGAAAACTCAAATATTCAAGCATCCAATTATGCGCAAATAGGGCGTTTTTGCCGCCTCTACCGCGGCTGGTGTAAACACAACATTAGGTTGCGTATCAATTTATCAAACTATGGGCTAGACCAAGGGTCAAACTTTAATCGCACGTTAATAAAGTTACTGGGTTTAAAATGTATTTGCGTTAACGTGTTAATTTTGACAGCCCTAATATTCTTATTTCCATGGGAACTGGACCCACAAACTTTTGTGCTGCTAACACAATGCTTTACCAAATGTGACCCTGCTTGTAAAAGCCAAGCTAACGTCATTTTTTTGTAATATCATTTTTTAAAAGTACATTCTGTTAAATATAACCTAGATATATTTAATACTGACTAATGGAGCTTTTCTGTTGCATAGTACCCCACTCATCAGGTCAGCTCGCCTTACTTTGGCTTGGTTAGCTTTTCCATTAAATTTAGTACCACTTCAGAGTGGGAGGGATTATTATAGATGTGTCATTGAATTTGCACTGCCTACTGCTGTGACATCATACAAAAAGAGGGAGCAAGCATCGTTGGAATGCAGTGTTTATCATACATTAATTTATTTGTCAGTCTGCCACAAAAAAATTTACCACCACAAATAGATATTTGTGTCATTACAGTGTTATAACACCTCTGTCTTATGACAAACAGTTTCTGTACAAACACCCGTGGCATCAGTCGACGCACTCCGCTAAGTTGCAAAAAAACGTGCAGAAGTGTGCGTCTCGGATATGCCGCCACAAACTGCAAGGAAAACACTGGTATGGTGTTCATGATTCTCAACCTGTGGATGTTTTCACCACTAAAATGGAGCTTGGGAACTTACAACAAAGAACAGAAGACAACAGGTTAGCTTGAGACAAAGGTAAAGCTAATCTTGCGTTAGCAATGATGCTGGTAGTGATGATACTCTCAGACCAATCATTGATCTACAGTGTTTTTAAGTCACTTTTTAGTATCAGCTCAGCTCGCTTGGAACCCCAACCGAGGTGGTACTAAAGAAAGTATTGGATACTATGTACTGTACCCAGTGGAAAAGCCCCCGAAAGTAAGCTGACCTGACCCAAATAAGTGGGGTACTGTGCAATGAAAAAGTGCCATAAGCAAGGCCATGTCAAAGATTGAAATCATAGTGCAATTAATAGCTATAATTAAACTTTAATGCTCCTACTCTGATCATTATGAGACTTTAGCATGGATTCACAAACAGGGTCAGCTACATGAATTATGATAAAATATATTTTAGCAAACACGGTCAGCAACCAAACAGTAAGTTCTGTCCAAAGTGGTACTGTCATGGTTTAACCGAACACAGAAGATGAAGATACAATTAACACTTTTTTATGTAATAAACACACATGAACACAGGAAACTGGAGTTGAGTAGTGGCAAACATGTAACATTAAACATAAAATGTCCGACCATAAATGAAGACATTGGTGAGAATACTGTATATAGAGTCCGAGTAATAGTGAACAGGTAATGACGGTAATCAAATATGATAGATAACGGGGTGCAAAGGATCATGGGTGATGTGGTCCGGTGAGTGAGGGCAGATGACGGGGATATGTTACAAGCATGGGCGAGGCTAGCCCCTTTTTAGGGGTGCTTCAGCACCCCTAAAAAGAAGCTCAGCACCCATAAAACTTGGGGCACGAAAATTAATTATTCTAAAATGGTCGTTCGTCTGTGACAAGGTTAAATAATGTCCAAAACATACTCCGTAGTTTGTGGTTTAAAATATATAATAAGGTAGAAAATGAAAACCTCCCCGCTTAGCAAATGGTGTCATCCTGTTCTACTTCTCTGTACCTGCATCGCTTAGCCCGTCCGTCATTCAGCGTGAAACACACGCAGAGTGAGAATCAGATAGTTTTGTGATGCATCTTTTTTTTTCAAAACTTACAAAATGTTTACGTTATGTTTATAATGAGCGAGTACACCACGAATCAATCTTTCAAGTCGTGTTTTTGTCTTATAATGAATCACCATGGTACACGTATAATAAGTGTTTATTTTCGGATTATTTAAGTCCGGCGGGTACCCGCGCGCTGCGGAGTAGCACAGTACCTGGGTGACTCGTCCATAGACTTAAACGGAGAGAAGTAGCGCCGGTTACAATGTTCTTCCACAAGACGCATGCAGTGCGTCTTAGTGGGTAGTTGCATACGTGTGTCTCCGTTGTTAAAGTTTATTGTATGATTTATCGTTAATTTGAGACTTATTTTAACAATCGGGAGTCATGTAAACATGACATCACGTGCGTCTTTTCTGGTCAGTCGTCATGAAAACATGGCGTTTGGAACAGAGTGAAAACAAACTACATATCACTGTATACCACCAGTAGGCTACCGGTAAGTTATGTGTGAAATCACTAACTGTCTGACTATCAAACTAGACAATAAATATTTTTTTAGTTTGTCACATGTAGACTAATATGAAGGTGATAACGTCTTTAACCCTTAGTGCAGGAGTCACAAGTGTTTTGTTTTAGACATATAGTAAAGGTAATGGTTCAATTAAAGGACTGTTAAAAGAAAAGCTGCAAATTAACAAACTATTAATAAACCTACCATATGTTGTAGGCATAAAAGTTATAAATTAGGAGATTTGTCATTTCGACAAAGGCAAACAATACACTGTATATTCACATAAAGCCATACCCACACTGCTGGTGTAGCCCACCTTTTGTCCTGAGACTTTAATATGGCATTAATGGCAAAAATGTGCTAGCTCACCATTAATTAGAAATAAAAAGGTTGGCAAAAAATGCATCTGAAAACTCACCAGATTGATGCTTTAAAATATGTAATTTTAAAAAAATTCTAAGGGGGAGCATGCTCCCGGACCCTAGGGGTAATATTCTTCTCATCTTTTTCACCCCTGACCCATTTTCATGCCTGAAAGGTCTCCAAAAAATCTTTATTTTGGAGTTAGTTGAACCAATGTTAAAATGAAAGCTATTTTACAATATACATATTATTGGTTTCTGTAGGAAAAAAGAGCGGGTGGTGGCAGCGGAGCTCATTGGGTGCTCAGCACCCCTAAAGCTCTAACCCTAGAATCGCCTCTGGTTACAAGTGCTGACTTAAAAAAACATACTCTAAATTCTGCTGGGTTATTTTTAACCCAACGCTGGGTAAATATTGTACAGAACACAATCTATGCTGGGTTGTTATTTATAACCCAACATGTGTTCTGTACAATATTTACCCAGCGTTGGGTTAAAAATAGCAGAATTTAGAGTGCAGTAAGATGCCAATTTTAAGCATCCTATCACTGTTTATAAGTCCCAGACAACGGTTTAAATGTCAAAACACTGTCATTTTCTCAAAATATACATTTAAAATTACCCGATTTCTCAGAGATCCCCAAACGATTCGTGTGAAGCCGTTCAATGACCCATTCTACCTAAACCCCACCTTTTAGTAGCCTACTCTGCTCTGATTGGTCAACTGACAGAGTCTCGGCACAGACCACAGATCAGTGGCACCGACCAACAATAGTGCAACATGTATTGACCTTGTGCTAACATGATTTAGTGATAAGGCATTATCGACATCAATACACATCATTCATCATTAATCCAAGCAATAAAACACCAACAGAAACTAACATTTCACACTCATTTAAGCAACTATGTAAGCTAACCGAACAATAGCAAAAATAAGTTAGTGCACATGCGTTAGCCGCTTGCTAACGTGACTCTCTGACATTATATTAAGAGTTTAAACAAAGACATCATTCATCAATAATCCAAGCAATAAAAACAACGACAGATACTAACATTTTACACTCATTTAAGCAAGTATGTAACTTACAGGTTCTGGTTAGGAGACGCATGTTGTTCCAAATAAGGTGGGTACTGAACCATATGGGCATCTTTTCTCCTTGAAAAAGTAATTTTAACCACTGATTCTTCATATCTTCATCCTTTGGTAGTGAAAACAACACAAACTGAAAACACAGCATCATTGATGTTTACACACTAACTAGCTGAAGTGTCTTTGTGGGAAGGTCATAGTTTTCATTTCTCCCGGGCAAGGCTGTAGGTGGAGATTATTATGCAAAGTGTTGGTATTACGTGGATAAAATCAGGCAGGAGATTCAAACCATATGACGACTCGTTACAGCGATTCAGAGTCAACTCCCTACATTAGAAGCCAATAACTTTATTAATCGTGCACTTTTTGGTTCAACTACTTTGCACATTGTTTACATTGATGGACAGTCTGTCATTTATTCACCCTCATGTTGTCCAAAACCTGTATGACTGTATTTTGTTAAACACAGAATAAGATATTTTGATAAATGATGATAAGCACACAATTGATGGTACTATAGTTTGCATCTATTTGTTTTTCCTACTATGGAAGTCAATGGGTACCATCAACTGTGTGCAAACCATTGTATATCAAAATATCTTCTTTTGTTTTCATCAGAATAAAGAAACTCATTCAGGTTTAGAACAAGGTGCACTGTAAAAAATACTTTGCTGCCTTAAAATTTTTTGTTAAATCAACTCATGTCAACAGAGATATAAAATATAGTTGAAAAAAGTAAACTTAATTTTATAAGTTATAACAACTGACCTTTAGTTATAACAACTCATCTCTAGTCAAGATAAATAATAGTAAGTTGAAATGACTTGTAAATCCGAGTTGATTCAACAAAAAATTTTAAGGCAGCAAAGTATTTTTACAGTGTGGGTAAATTCAATTTTTGGTTGAACTATCCCTTAAACCCCTTGTTGCAAGAGCCCACCATAAGTTAATAGGATCAAAAGTGTCTGCTAAATGGTGGTTAACAGCGCCGTGAACAGATTTAAACCTCTAGTTAGCATAACCAAAAAGCCAAAATGATGTCCACCCAGTCACACCTTCCTGTTTAGCAGTGATTGATGATGATAAGGGCCATTCTCTACACATCACGGCTCTCACCCACATTGTGCCCCGCCCCTCCTCTCAGCACCTAAGCAGCAGTTCAGACACATTAGCACTCAGCCTAATTGACTCTCCGAGATTATCGTTTCCTTGCAAACTTTATGGAATGAGTTATGATATGCCTCCAGACCTGAGGACAGGGCTTGATTAATCCCTGACACTCATTCATTTGGATGTATGTTTTCATCACCGCTCACCGCCAAGCAGCCAAGCTCCACTCTCCCTGTCGGTGATAAATCAGCACTCCCCCGCCACTGTGCTGAAAACACACCGCTAGCAGTATCTTCCTCATGCCCAAACAGATATATCCGCAAGCCCGTCACTTCAACATATTTATCCGCAAGCCCGTCACTTCAACATATTTATTATTTACTTCCTGCTGTTTATTATTAGATTCATATATTGTGGGTTGATGTATAGCCGGTTCCTTCATTTAATTGAAACTAATTGAGCAGTACGTTTAGAGAGTGTCTGAGGTGACATTACAGAGGCCGGATGGCACACCTCTCATTAATAAATCACATGATATGGGGGATCTATGTCTGTAGCATATGTTAATACAAACTTGGTAAACAGCAACAGTAGTGAACGATATTATACTGTAGCAAGCTGTTTCATTTTGAATGTATGTCCTTTTATATATTTCTCAGACTGGAGCTTAATTCCCAATAACATTCCAGATGACCAGCTGAAAATGTCGCAGTTTAACATACATATGCTTCAGTGTCAGGTCCGCATAGCAAACTGATGGTTTTAATGTTTTTCCAAGTCTAACACGGGTTACAAGTGGAAGCCCCTAAAGAACCTTTATGCATGCTTTACTGGATCTCAAGTATGCATTTATATACTCAGAATGTTCATAATATACTCAAGATAAACTTGAGTGCCTCAAAGCCTTTCCCGTATGATGAGGTCACTGGAGAAATGCGATCTTGCTGGTTCTTGATGAAACTAAATTTCTTAGAGAACTAAAAGGGTTCCTAGGATCTGCGCTTTCAGCTAGAAGTGTTACAGTGGACAATGCACAACACACCATCTAATACTCACAGCCTTTATTTAGATACATGTTTCCATCTAATATGTTATGTACATCATATCTCTCAGTTCCTTTAATGCCTAATAAGAGATCATTTATCAGTGTAATGATGAAGTGCAGGAGAAGAATGCGGTCATTTTCAGTTATATAAAGGTGAATGACTCACTATATCTATGCATGCTATGTCTGCTATTCATTCTATTACCATTGTTTTAAATCAAGGTTTGTAGTCCAGTTTCCATATGTGTACAAAATTATGCTGTGTGCCTATATATAGAAAGAGGTATAGAGTTGTATTTAACATTCAATGGACGGCAGACACACACACCTTTTCTGCAGACAGAGCCACACACACACTACATTCTCATTGCCATGATGTTTGAAGTAACTCAAAGTGAATATGTGATTTGTCAATTGATTTCTTACCCCTTTCAGGCTATGAATAAAACCCTTTAATTATTGATGTGCTGATGTCAGCAATTAATTTGAATGTTGTATGTGGCGCAGACCTCTTTCTCCAGGCTGGCACTTGCCATTCCCTCCCTCCTTATTCTTTCCACCCTGTGACACAATTAGAGAGAAATAGACGGAGTGGGATAGAACGGATAGGAGACAGCGAAGGAACAAAAGGGAGAACACAAATAATGAGAAATACAATTAGATAAAGACTGTGCTGCGATAAGGGAGAGAATAAAATGGATAGAAATGTAAAATGAGACAAAAACATGAACGAGAGAGAGAGAAAGAGAGAGAGATTCAAGAAACGTGGAGTGCAGTGATGGTGCAGTTTGCTTGCGGAGATATCTCAGCCAATAGGAGTACAGCACCTGAAAATGGGAGGAGCACAGCTCCATTCACAAACTCAGCAGCAGTTGAAATAAAGGCAGAGGAGTTGAGAGCAATCTGCTGCATTCTGTCGGCTTTATTCTTTAATAACGCCAGACTGCAGACAGACAAACACTTGCACAATGGAAAGAAATAAATAGAAAAATTGTTTACTTTCCATGACAACAAAATACTGCACTCATATAATACTGTGAAAACAAGACATGTGGGTAACTATATTATAAAATTAACCAATATTTATACATGAGTAGCTTTCGCCTGTATTCACCTTATTCCGCCACGCCCCTTTTTAATTCTTCGCTCTTCCGCATTTTGTCAACCGACTTCCGCTACTAATATGGCACAGTGCATTCGGTGGTTAGTTTGGTGGTTAGAAGATTGTTTGTAGTTCACTATAACTTTAGCGAAATGACAAATATCGCTACTGCTGTAAATGTTTTAAATTAGGAGCACGGTTAAAACTTCATAAGACGCTCGGATAGTCTTATATTGTCCCATTTATCGTCTCGTGGTTAGACGATATGAAGCGGCCGCGGCAAGTAACCTATGGGGCATATTTAATTACCTCGTCCTGTCAGGAGTTGATGGAGCAGCATTGAAAATTATTAAAAGTATGTCTACCAATATTTACACAGTGATTTCGTCTTTTTTAAAGCAAATGTGCACCTTAGCCAGTCCAATAACTATTTCGTTTTTATGTGGTACCATGATAGAATTCATTTTCAAACTTGCCAACACTTATTCCTTCAAATCAGGAGACTTAAATCCTTTTAAGTGGAATCTACAAAGCTCACATATGCTTTAAGAAATTCCTTACAGATCATATCTGATCACACTGTAAAGGTTTATATAACTGCGTGACTGGTAACAGCTGATCACATAGTAAAGGTTTAATATAACTGCACAACATCTGATCACATTGTAAAGGTTTAATATAATTGCACAACATCTGATCACATTGTAAAGGTTTAATATAATTGCACAACATCTGATCACACTGTAAATGTTTAATATCACATATGAAGGTTTAATGTAACTTTACAACAGGTAAAGCAAGACCACCCTGCAATAAATTAAGACACAGCTTTATCGGAGTCATCAGGAGCTGATCCCAAGTGTTTATCTGGAAGCTGTTGGTGTATGTACTGGTAAAGTGCTTGGCGACTGTGTAATGGATGCAATATCAACCCTCTGTAAAGCTGACACAAAGATGGTTGTTTCTCAGCAGAGATATGTACATTTGTGCCAGCTCAACACATTGAAGCAGTTTCTCGGACAGGGTTTACAGGGCTAGGATTTAATTATATTAGGACATTTTAGTTTTTACAAACAAACCCTACAAAAAAACAAGACTGGTGTGCATCTTGTGACAAAACAATGGCACTCATATATGTTGAGGTATGTCAGTAAAAGGTGTTTTTAAATTATTGTAGCTCAAATATGCATTTTAGCCTGGGACCAGAATAAGCCCTGTCAGGGAAACTGCACCATTGTTTTCCCATATCAGATGTAGGTTGCTTCAGGTTGAGTTGTGATTTTAAAGTGTAGTTGTGGTCAGCGGATGGATGCTCCCATTGTGTTTCTGCATCACAGTTTAGGAACATCACAGGTATCATCCTCACAGTTGTCCACTGCATCACTACACATCAATGCATCTGTGAAAACAATATAACCATAAACATTTTTATGTTAGTATTTAAAATGAACTTGCATCATGAGAATTAATATATAAATGGCACCCATACTTAAACAGAACAGTGTGTAAGAGAGAGATGCATTAAACAGAGACAGTAACATTATACACACAACCTCTAACTTCAGTGTTAAATAATATGTTGTTTAATAGATCATTATCAATATCTGAATGAGGAATGAACTGACATTCTAGCATCTGAAATCTCAGTAACTTGTAGGAATCACGTGGGCTACTGTAAGAATGTAACGTACTATAACGTTGTACTATCGTAAATATAAAAATATAGGTGGACAATTAAAACCATTCAAATAGTTGCATTTCATAAACTAACGTTACTGATCTTAAGTGTATTGTAGAACGGACTTCACAAATCTAACTTTAGGCGAACGAGCACAAAGTTAGCTAAGATAGCTTACCTGAAACTGGCCACCTTTTCAACACCCGGCGTGGTTTAAAGTTACCGGAACATCGTAGTCGAACCATTACTTGGGATAATGGTGTTCCTCAGTTGGCTTAAAATTGGTAAGAAAGAAACAAAGGCGCTCGAGTAAGCTTTTTAAGCTTAACTCGTCGCCTTCAGTAACTGCCTCAGCTGCTCATCGTCTATGCGGCCGGAAGAACGTTGACAAAATGAGCGAAATGGCGCCGCCCTTGTTGTCGTGAAAAATAAGGTGAATAGAACTGAGGAACAATTGATTTATACAGATATACAAACATATGTGCACTAAGCACATGGAGGCATATTTATGACCCTGCATGTGAAATCCAAACTAAAGTCTCTTAATCTGAGATTATGAACATCCAAGTTTGATTTAATCTTTTACATGTCCTTACGCAGTCAATATTAAAGTAATCAACAATGTTCTTTAAATTATAAGATGATTTTATGTAGAAGAATACATCTCAAAATAAGTGGGTTTTTATACACAGGGTCATAAATGACTATAAAGTGGGCTAAAATGAAATCTAAGATTAGTCTATGGTCAAAAATATATAATTTCGCTATAAGATGTTAGTCACAAACAAGGAGTGATTCACAGTCACGCATTCCTCCAAACACACTCATTTAAAATGAAAATCAAAAAGACAGATACCAGCTACTCCCCGCTCTCTCTCCTCTGCTTGAAATATACACCGATAATCTATTCCTGGATCCGAGTCACCACCAAATTTATATCCACCTGGGTGAAAATAGATTCTTCAAAAATAGAGTGTGTATTGCGTAGGTTCATTTTCAACTTTGCTCAGTGCAGACACACTCACAGGTCTTTTTCTTTTTTTGTCTTTCCGTTTTTTCGGTGCTGCAGGGGGAAAATGTGTCAGATCCTGTTCCTGCCAATGAGAGAACGCAACAAAGCTTTGCTCTACGGTCTTTTAATCTACCCAAGAATAAATGAATGAGTGCACTCTCTCTGTTCATTTTATCCACATCCTCATTCTCATGTCCACTGTTTCCAGAGAAGCATCTTAATAACTGATCCAGTATTGTCACTGAGCACTGCAGACATCTTTGAATGCTGGGTAATAATGTATTATGTACAAGAGATGTACAAAAACTACATAAAAATCAGAATAAAACAAAATGGCTTTCCAGAACCTTTAGTTAAGAGTTTATAAATATTAGAGTTTATAATTATTTGATCCATTGTATACCCATTCAGAAAGCATTACCTTCATAGTTCTTTATATCAGGCGTAGCTAGAATTTTATTTTTGGGGGGTCCCATCTTAAAATGAGGGGGCAACTCTATATGTATATATATAGCTAAACACCTATAAATAAAACAGCTTAACACCTGTACACATTTAAAACAGCATATTTACTTCACCGTTTCAGCAGAACATGAAGTAGACTTGGATAATATAGATAGCACGTTTTCTTCTTCTCGCCCATCTTTCCGTGCTTTTTTGAAAAAGCGTAATATTGTACTTTGCGCATCAGCTGCCATTGTCACCGAATATTAATGAATTCTCATGCGAAGATGACAGCATAAGTAACGCACAACAACACGCGACATGAGCTAATCCAATTAAGTTTGAAAACTTCAATCAGACTAAGAAATCAAGATTTTTTTATTTTATTTATTTTATTTTAAGCAATTGGAAATCTGAGAGGGCGGACATGTAAATGAGGGGGCCAAGGCCCACCCATGCCCCCTCGTGGCTACGCCCCTGCTTTATATTAAATCATAGTCAGTTGCGGACCCTGTTAGAGGTAACAAAACTGGTGATATGGATTGCATTTCCTGTGTGTTAAATGTCGTAGCCAGGGTTTTGTTTATTAGATGAAACTCCCTGGGGTCGGCGGCGACGCAGGCGCAACAACCTCTTAATTTTTAAATCACTGCGCAAAGATACTTGGATTACTCTGCTGATTTTGGACATACATCATTTAAAACTTTAAAGTGTCTAGTTTTTATGTGCCTACTCAATAAAAACAAAATGTTGTGCTTTTCGCAAAAATAAGAAAATAAACATTATGCGCATTCTGTTCTCTCTTCCTCAGTGAAGTCCTTTCAGAAATGCATCAAAAAATTTTACTATAACCTAGCGTATACTTGTCAGACAAACAAAAGATAAATGTCTACATAATTCTTGGACTGTACTTTTAAATTATATTAAAACATATATTCTCATTTGTGTAAACTATGAAAAGAAGGAGATATACAGTCTTTCTCCTGTTACTTCATTATCTAAAATGAGCTGAGATGGCCACACCCCCAAGTTATTACCAAGTAAAAGAGTTGAGACGATCTATGCGCATAGCTCATGCACCACAGTTAAGGAACTGCCAATGCCTCTTCCAGTTTCTGCATTCAGCGCTGTGAATCTGTGTTGTTTTACCCGAGCTTTATTTACTTGTCTTCTCGCTGCAAGTTCTTTCCAGACGCAAGTGATTCCTTTGTGCTTCTGTCAAACAGTACGACGCGACATCCCCACACATCCGTAAATACACAAGGCATCATATTTGACGAGCTTTGTGCTATTCTTATAAATAACACGATTGCAAACTGGACATATAAAACCTTGTTTATTTGTAGTTGTCTGCGCACAGCAAGTTCATTAAACACACAACCACACGCCTCGCCAGGCATCCCTTTAATCAAATGTTGTAGACACAAACATTACAATTGTTAAACTAGCATGATACAGATATTGTAACTTGTAATATTAAACCTGTAATATTAGGTTAAAACATACCAAAACAACACATTCTTACCTGTGTAAGGTTAGCCCATTTTTCCGGGAATAAAAATATATTCGGGAATATAAATCTCTAAAGGGTTTATGAACCAGAGGCTGCACAATTTCATGGTATCCTGGAAAACTGTGAGTGATGTCTGTAACTGGACTGTTCCAAAATGGTGAACATATATGGAGCTGTCGAATGACGATGCCTTAATGTATAAAAAGACATAGCAGTTTGGTTAACTGGCCCTGGCCAGCTTGCAGAGGTGGGCTCGAGCGCGGAGAGACGTCGATTGCGCGACCACTCACCTTTATATGTCTTCGTAAAAACCTTCTGATGCTCGCAGCAGGGTTACGTTAAGGTCTGAGCTGCACACATGACAGACCAACTAAGCAATACATGTACGGTGGCATGTGAGAGGGCTGTGTGTCATCGTGCACCAAAGACTCAGAATAAAAAACACAGACTTAACATTATGATGGGTTACAGTGTTAAGAGAGCCCTTTACTTCCTGTTTTGTTCAAAACAATCACAGCGTAATGAAGAAAGCGCGTCCGGGCATGGATCTATAAAAGTACAGTGTGAGTGCGTGCTTCTGGGGGAGAAGGGAAGGGGGACAATCACGCTGGGGCACGGTTTGGTTTGGATATTGTGAGTGCGCCCTTAAACCCCTAAAGTCCGGTTTATTTGACTAGTTTATTGAATTGCGCCCTGGTCCAGTTGCAGATGTGGGCTTGTCGTGGTTCACTTGTTTCACAGTGTGAGCACAAATCATGCCAGGGCGTGTTTCAAACAGGGAGACGCCAATTTTGCAACAGTCATTCAACCTTATCTGCTTTCATAAAAACCTGATTTGTGAAAGTCTGAGCAGCGTAAGCGATGGATCAACTAAGCAATATGATAGGATTGCGTATAGAACGACACAAAATAGAAGCCACAAACTTAACATTATGATGGGCTCCAGGTTTAGGAGAGCACTTTACTTACTGCTTTGTTCAAAACAATCACATCCTAATGACAAAAGCGTGCTTGGGCACGGATCGAAGTACAGTCAAGCTTATGAGGGAGTGGGGACCAGTGTTGGGCAGCGTCTAGTTAATATTTGTAACTAATTACTGTAATATCATCACTTTCCCTGGTAACTAATAGTACAATTAATTACTAAAAGAAATATAATATTACAGTCACAATGTCACCAACTCAGGAAGCTAGCTCTTTTTCATTCTGCCAACATATTTGGACCTGCTTGAGCCCTTTAGCAGATTTAAGTATGTAGTGTATACTAGTAGTGTAACTAATTACTGTTGGCTGAGAGTAATAAGTTAAGTAATATTACTTTTGAAAGGAGTAACTAGTAATGAGTAATATATAATTGTATTTAAAGCTGACATAACACCCGCCAATCTAATGTTAATCTTGCTTACGTAAAGAGTAGTATTTAGGGATGAGAACGAGTACTCGATTGCTCGAGTACTTGAACGTAGCATCAATGATCGATCATGAAAATGAGGATCATGTGGGTTTATTTATTTATTTATTATGGATATGGCGGCATTTGGATGGCTGGTTAGCATTACAAGCGCATCTGATAGTAAAGACTGGGTCTGGAGATGCGTGTTTCACATCCTGTCGAGCTACGCAGACCGGCGTATGACATTACGTTACCATGCGTGATTCAAAAATAAACGGCGCGGCAGCAACCCACCGATCCCGTGAAGCCGGCCACACCTATGGTTTAAAAGGATGCCGTGATTTTCCAAAATACAGTCAGTCAGGTGCAAAATGTACAGCACCGTCAAAAGTTCAATGGGTTATCATCTCATATTTAAACATCAAATGTCAATAGATACCAGGGAGCCATACGAGCATTATTACATCTTGAACAAGTAAGGGACGACGACATGACACAGCTAATCGCTAAAATGATAGCAAAAGACTTAAAGCTGCTTAATGTTATGAAGCTTGTGCTTTGACTGCACGTGTTTAAAAGTGCGCTGTTTATGATGCACATCCACAAAGGGAGTTAAACTTTCTGTACATAACTTAGTTAAAAACTTAGTTGAAGTCTTGAATTTTATGCAGATAGATACATGTTGTAAATTTGTTGTATAAAGGCTTAATATAATGTAGAGTGCGTCATGTAGAAAGCGCTTCGGTTTGTGTTTATTAACTTAACCCTTTAGTTTCACTTAATCACGCAGCTATTCCTGTAAGGGGTTTCTTTTAAAAACATTTAATTCATTAAAAGTCTAGTATGTGTTCATTGTTCTCTCATAGTTTCTTCAAAATTAAGAAACTAAGAAACCCCGCCCCCCAGTTAATCGAGTACTCGTTCTTTAGACCTATTAATCGAAATGAAAAAATTACATAAATGCACATCCCTAGTAGTATTTCATCCTTCATATGTCCAAAGAGTCTTTTGTGTTGTCAGATTTATAAAAGAAAAAACAGCCTTTCCGTTTTTTTGCGGAAAAGGACGAACACTTGAAGGTGTGCGGTGGGCGGAGCTGAAGAGTTACGAGTACGCTCAGCTTTGGATGCTACTTTTGGATTCACAGCTGACATAGATGGAAATCAAACTTTTAAAAAACTTTTTTTTAAATAACCAGCCTTACATTATATTCATACATTTCATACATCATACATCATACAATATATTCATACAATTCTATCATACATTTGATCCAGAATCGGATACTGAGTCACTCAGTAATGGGCGAACAGGAACAACAGCAGCAACGATTACAGCAGGACGTCTCTATCTGGTAATTAATCCTTGTTTGTTTATCCGCTATTTTAACATAATTCTTGATGTGTTTTTACTGCATTTGCTCGTTTTAAAAGGTGTAAATGTTGGAAATGCAGTACAATGCCAACTGAGACGAAAAATGTTTGCTGTTGTTGGTGTTGTTTACATTGCATGCACGCGTGTGCGATTGCAAACAAAACATTTCAGATTTTGATTTACTTACACCTGTGGTTGCGACTCCTAAACAGGGTCTTTTAAAGTTTTGACCACTCCAACAGTTGTAAACAAGTCGAAAATCCGGCGTCAAACTGAGCCTTGTTTGTAAAGCAATCCTCTCCGAAATGCAGCCAGGAAACAAACAAACTCATTCGCAATTACGTTGCTGTCCACTATTGTCTTAAGACAGGGAAAGCTAAATAAGGTTTTCTTCTACTTGCATCCAAAAACACACTTCTTTTGTCGAACTATCTTGCCAAAACAAAGTTGTCGCGTGCTGTGCAGTAATAGCCTACCTACTTCTACTCGACGGAGCAATGCTAATGCGCTTTCTCGCTCTCACTTGACGTGTAGGGCAGGCGTGCTTTTCTGGAGGTAAAGGCCCATAAAAGGAATATGGGGTCAATCAGTCGTAACAGATTCGAAAAAAACTTTCCAGAACTTGTAGGAGCCGTGAGTTTGGCTCAGAAATACTCTGTTACAAGCTTAACCGCTTTTTTGACACTTTTCTTATGTTTAGCATAAGGATTACAACTCTTAAACTGTGTTAATAAGTCAGAATGCATATAATAGCATTAAACCACCCCTTTAAGTAACTAGCCCAACACTGGTGGAGACATTCACACTCTGGGCACGGTTTGGTCCAGTTAGGTATAATATGAGCGTGCCCTTAGAAGACACAGACTCCCCAAAAGAATGTGGATGGGCAACTAACCACAGCTATCCTGCAGCGCTGAAAGCAGTTGGTGAACAGAGCCAAACAGTGTGCTGAATTTTCAGGAGACAGACTGAAAAGGTGACGAATACCAGGACTGTCAGCATGACAGCTAGTGACATACGGCCATTGGGGTTCTCCTGAATTATTAATTGGTTGAAACATTAGGACGCAGTGTTGCACAATCAGCTCTCCTTGCAGAAGTGGGAGAAAGAGAGGATCCACTGTGCCCAAGTAAACAACAACTGGAACTAAAAGTTCTTATGATGCTCATGGCTCAAGTTGGTACATTAACATTTGAAGTTTGACCTCTCTATCAACTTTTTCTGCATTCAGTATTGCTGTCACTTCAAAAATTGTCATGATGATAAAACAGTTAGAATCGTAGTAGGAAGTTTATCCCACCGTATGTTAATGGCTACTCGATTAACAACATTTCTTGTTAAGTGACTTTTGATGGCAAGTTTTTGGAATTTTTGGGTTATTATCATCACTGTAATGCAAGTTTGAAGTAAGTTTTGAAATGTGTTAACAAAGAATTGAGTTTTAACAACATTCACAAAAGAAATAAGCCATGAGATTGACAAGACTGAAGCTGTTCAGACACTCTCAAAACATTGTTCTTGTCTCTATTCTGCTGAGAATTCCTTCTTTATTTTGTTATTCTCTTCTTTCTGTTCAAAATGAACATACTAAACAATGTATCATCTATTTTATATTTATTTTGAGTTTACAGCAGCATCACTACATGATTCCACTCCCCCTCCCATCACAGACAAACCATCTGACATTAATAGTGGTAGAGGATAACTCTCCCTGCTAATCATATGCAATTTAACAGAGTCTACACAGGAAATACCCCGTAGGTTACAGATTTAGTGCAGCAAATTTGTCTGCTGGGCCTGGGAATAGCTCTCATAAACAGGCTAATTTGTACCAGTGGTTCTGATAAAACAAGGAGATGGAGACATCTTAGACACAGTCCATCAGGCAGGTTTAATATCCTCAAATAGAGGGAACATAAATATAGAGTGTTTTTCTACAGTTTCACATGTTTACAGCAATATCAGGTTACAGAATAATGAGAGAACATTGTTTACCCATTTGAATTCTTATCGGATTTTATATAACCTGTGAACTGATGTCTTTAAAGAGAATAAATATGTAATGCAACGACTACGTTATAACATGCACTGCCTGTGTAGAAAATGTACAGTATTTGAATAAGGTAAACAATTGAAGAGTCCAAAACGCAATAAATCCATTTTGACCAATTTCGGTAAAAACATGTTTTCTATACTAAGAAAGTGACAAGATGAAAACCACTATTTTCTGTTACAAACTTTCTCATAGCATCTTTAGGTTATAAAAACATAAAAAATTCAAATCCATAACTTAATTTTCAAAGATTTATTATAAAAACTAATAATTTTTTCCACAAAATGCAATAAAGTTTTTTTTCAAAATGCTATAAATCTATTGAATCAATGTATAAATGTGCATTCATCTTTGCCATGTTATATTCATTTAGCTGACTAGTGGTATACACTGATAAAAAAAATAAACATTAATGGCATTAATCAAAACTAGGATTCCGTGTACTCAACGCACCACCATTGCTTGTTTACATTGCGTGGAATGGTGCGCTGTAATTTGTGGAGCGGATTTATTGCATTCTGTAGAAAAGAAGAACTGGCGTTTATCGCGTTTTGGAAAAAAGTGAGAAAAGATGACAGATTTTTTTTTTCTTTAAAGATGACAGAATGACACGGCGGATATTGGATTTTGTGCAAAATTAAGAATTTACTTTTAAATATTGACCTGAAACAATACTGATTTTGGCAGTAACTTTTTTTTTCAAAAATGGCGTTTATCGCGTTTTGGAACCAAACTCTTCAACTCTTTTATAATGGTAGGTCTATTGTGAGCCAAGATCAAAATTTTCAACGCCATCTTGGCAATTTGTACATATTTTACGAGGTGGCTAATTCATATTAATTTGTACGAACACATTCGCACATTCAAACGATTTGCCTTTGCCCCTTTCACATTGACGTAAGGGGTGAGGTTTCGTTTTTTTATGATAATTGTACGTTTTTGCACAGTTAACTTAATGAATTCATACAATTTAGCCAACTTATAAAGTACGTACGAATTCTCATGAGATCAGGCTGGGTTTTTGTAGCTCATTTTAAAAGCAGCTTTTTGTTTTCATTTTGAATTAAAGTTGCAATAAAACGGAAGTAGCGATTGTCTTATTTCCCCGTGGTGACGTACAACGAGGACTGTGAGAGATATAATCTAAAAAAATCCGGAAATCACAATGTATGATTGTTTAGCTGTTTATTTGTATGATGCAGCTGCAAATAAGTATTTGAACACCTGAGAAAATAATATTTGGTACAGTAGCCTTTGTTTGAGGTCAAATGTTTCCTGTAGTTTTTCATCAGGTTCGCACACACTGCAGGAGGGATTTTGGCTCACTCCTCCACACAGATCTTCTCTAGATCAGTCAGGTTTCTGGCCTGATTCTGAGTTTGAGCTCCCTCCAAAGATTCTATATTGGGTTTAGGTCTGGAGACTGCCTAGGCCACGCCAGAACGTTGATATGCTTCTTACAGAGCCACTCCTTGGTTATTCTGGCTGTGTGCTTCGGGTCATTGTCATGTTGGAAGACCCAGCCTCGACCCACCTTCAATGCTCTAACTGAGGGAAGGAGGTTGTTCCCCAAAATCTTGCAATACATGGCCCCATCAACTGTGGTCATCCATGCTCCAACAGTGGAACTTTTTTCACCAAGCTGCTTTGCAATTTCCCCGCAGCCCTATCCAGCCTTGTGGAGGTGTACAATTTTGTCTCTAGTGTCTTTGGACAGCTCTTTGGTCTTGGCCATGTTATGCTGTGTTCCAGAGCCCATCCAAACAAGTGGGATGTGGGACTTATCCTTCCTGAAGTGTACTAGCTCCTACTTCAAAGCGTTCCAGGCATTTGAAGTGGAACGTAAACAGAAAACATGGACGACTGACCGGTCTTCTTAAGGCTCATACAGACTACATGACTTTTAAACGTTGGTCGAACTGTGCAGTTCACACTACAGTAAAACATCAAGTTAAACATATTTACAAAGTGTTCTGGAGCCATTATATAAAAGCGCTGCATATCGCTTAAGTAACTGGGTATACTTTCACCGTATCTTCATGCTAACAGATAATAACGACTTAATTTCAGGCCATAATATAAAAAAACAAGTTGTGTTAAAATTACAGTGTCTAAAACCACCCTACAAGCAGAGAAGTACAATTTGTAGTCTATTCCTTGAAGTTTTCCTCTCACGAAGCGAGACTCTATGGGCGCCGCCATTGTCCTCCGACTTATTTTGCTGATGTCGGGGTAGGTCGAACTCCCCCGAGTTCGCCGGTAGGAGGTTCCACTTCGACAGACATTCCAGTGCACTTTTCCTAGTTGGAGGTAGGATTAGTCCTACATCCCACTGGTTTGGATGGGGTCTGGAACGCAGCATAAGTAGTTGGATTCTTTCTGATTGTATGGGGTGGACAGGTGTCTTTATGCAACTAACAACCTCAAACAGGTGCATCTTATTTAGGATAATAAATGGAGTGGAGGTGGACATTTTAAAGGCAGACTAACATGTCTTTGAGGGTCAGAATTCTAGCTGATAGACAAGTGATCACATACTTATTTGCAGCTGTATCATACAAATAAATAGTTTTAAAAAATCATACATTGTGATTTCTGGACTTTTTTGTGATGTATGTCTCTCACAGTGGACATGCACCTACGATGCCAATTTTTAGACCCCTCCATGATTTCTAAGTGGGAAAACTTGCAATATAGCAGGGTGTTCAAATACTTATTTTCCTCACTGTTTATCTGAGTGAAATTAAATAAGGCAGGGATGGAGTTGAATTTGACCATTGAGATCTGATTGGATATTTTGAATTTGGGTCATGTTGCTAATTGCTAATCGCAGCGATCTTCTCCCGGAACCCCCCACCTGCCACACCACATGACCAGAAGTAAAGACAGATCATTTTGGGGAGGGGAGGAGATTTGCATTTTTGATTCAAGATTATGAGGGCACATTACTTTTTTAAGAATAATGAAGCTCACAGATAAATTTACCACAATATTACAAAAATTACAGTTTTTCATTTTATTTTCATTGTGACTAAGTTTTTGTATGATTTTGACAGCAAAGTTTTTTTTGTTTATGAGCTTTTATACATAGTTGGACAGATGATCAACAACGTTCTTTCTCTAATCAAAAGTTAGTCGATCTAACAGCAAAGCATGTAACACTTCAGAAAGTCAGATTTAAAAATCATGCATGAGAAAAAAAAACATTAAAGAAGGGTGGTTTGTCTAGGAGGTTAGATTCTTTCATACTGTGGCAGACATTTACTTCACAGTGAGCATCGCCAGACTTGCTGGCCAAAAGCCACTCAGATGAATATAACGGCAATTGGAAAAAACATGCTGAAGATGTATGAAATAAGTGGACATTTTTAAACATTTACTACATGCCATTACAAAGAACAAGCATTTGGATGATAAAAGTCCCTTTCACACATACAGTCTTTACTGGTAATTTACTGGTAAATTGCGGTAAACAGATCATGTGTGAACAGAACCTTTCCGGTAAATCAGTGCTCCCAATTTACCAGTAAGACAGGTTGTAAGATTACCAGTAATTTACCGGTAAGTGCTATGTGTGAACGAAAAATATAGGATTACCGGCATTTAGAACGGACGACGTCAGACCCCGCTGACAGCTTCGGCCCAATCAGAACGTTTTTATACAAGTGACGCGTTTACCCCCGCACGGTTTTACGGACGTTTCCACACACGCGCTGCTTGAAAGTCGAGCACACCTGAAGTTTACATTCACATTTCTTCACCAAAGTTGTTCAAAACAGCTTACCACCTACTTGCCGAATTGCCGACGTCCTTAGCACGCCCTCTGTGAAGCCTAAAGTGCAAACAGTACTGTTGTTTAAAACTCATTTTCGGTCTGACGTCGCCTCATGCAATGTTGTTTGGTCACGAGCAACTTCGCAACTGTCAGAGTTTGCCATAGACGTGAAAACAAAATGCGGACCGTAGATATAAACAACGTGGATTGTTTACAAATACAACACTGAGCTTGCCGCGCGCCACAGGTAACTTCCAATTTCTCAACGAATTTACCGGTATTTTAATACTGATGTGTGAATGATGTCTTACTGGTAAAAAGACGGAATGTCACTGCGTGTGTGAACAGCACATTTTTGTATTTACTTGTAAATTCATTCTGGTAAATTCATGGTAATTTACCAGAAATACTGTGTGAAAGAGGCTAATGTTGGTAGTGGCCACATTTTGGATTTTTAGCTTTGGAGGGTCCGTTCTGAAATCCTTAACCAATACGAAATGTTACCACCAAGAATCATACTTATACATTATACTTATACATATAAAAATATACATTTTGAAATAGGCTCAATTACCTCCAGATCTAAATCTATAAAAATGATCTAATATAATAACATAGACTTATACTTACTGTATTATTCTAATGTGCGCTAATTGCCTGACCATGCTTAGCAGACCACGTGCTAACAAGATCTTTATTTTCAATGTTCTGCCACGCTAATGGCTGCTCTATTTAGAAGAGATAAGGCAACAGCAATGCTAATTATCCCTCTTCACCATTCTCTCGCCTCGACAGGGGACACAACATCTCAATCAAAAGAAAAATACAGAAAAGTAGCTGTACGTGGGAATAAGAGAAGAGAATGCTGAACGAATCGGCATCGGAAGCACAACTGTGTGTAATCCTGCTTCAGGCCTTCTCTTCCCCATTTTACATCCATTATTGATAATCAATGGCTAGCTGGGAGGTCATTGTCTGGGGCCTCGGTGTATAGGGAACAGAGTGTAAATGTGAACGTCTGCACCAGTCGGTGTGTTTCGACGACGGGAGGGGGGCAATGAGTTGAGGTTTATGTGTTTTCTCTTTGAAACAAATGTAAAATGTTAATGATGGTGAGTCACGGTCAGTCCCATCTTCCCCAATCCAGCCTCTAATCAAAAGCAATGCTTAATGAGCTGAGTGTCTGAGCCGAGCAGCTCTCTGGTCAAACCGTGCCTTAATTGTTACCTAAATAGCTTCATCCACATTATATATGTCAGAGATGGAGAAAACAGATCGAGTTAATTCAGACACCCAACATGAGAAAATGAGCGAACCACAAGCACTGATGACGCAGTTTTTACGTGGGTCTGCGCCAGAGCACAGGCCCGAGGGCAATCAAATGGCTCTCGCCTTGGTCAATCAGACAACATTAATACAGCTTTCACAAAGTTCAAGCGTAGTTTTAGGGCAAATCTGCAAGCATGGCTACTTATCCATTTCCTTAAGGCACAAGTGGAAATCATCGATACTAAACATGAAGGACATCAGCCAAAAACCAGGCCAACTCATGGAGGGAGAGAGGGAGCAGGACGTTGACAGAAAAAACATGGTAAAGGCATCAGTAGGTCAGACAGGTGGAAGAGTCAGCTGTGAGCTCAGATGCATCACCTGACAGAAACAGAAGCTATATGTCAGCAAAGACTCCATTCACTGCATATACATGAAGTGATTTTTAGATGCTATTCAAACCTTACAAGTCAATGAAAAATGATATATAATACTTTTTTATGCACAAACATGAATCATTTGTTGCTACAAAAAGCTGGGCTTCAAATTACAGACTTTCTTTGCTAAGAAACCAGGTTTCGAGGGATCTTTGTAAACAGCTTTACTCTCGCAACAGAATAACAAGCTGTGAGAAAGCAACTCCACACGAGCAGGTTGAATGTTTCATTTGCCATTCATAGTCAACCACGCCAGCTGTGAAACAACAGGTGGTCAGTCAAGAATTAAAATGTAATTACTAATGCAATGTGACTCATTCCTATAAATCTGCTCACAAAGTAACAAAGTAACTTTTAAACAGTCTCTCCCCCAAAAGTCTCACATAATGAACTGCACTCTCAGAGAGAAATCACAGGGGTTTATTTATTTTGGATTTTTTTTTTAAAGCACAAAATTGCTCTGCTGACATCCTGAGCTCGTATTTTCTTTAGCCTGTTGTCTGAGATGTAACCAGACATTCGCAGGATTCAATTCCCAGAGTAAATAGATGCCTTAAGTGCCAATTGTCAAGCTTGTTATTTATATGTATATTGTTTGTGTGGATTTCCCTCCTTTTATCTCATTCTGTTTAGCAGAAAAGGTTGAATGAGCCATTCATGGGCCTGGCCGGCTTTATTGAGAGACCTATTTGTGAGTAATAGCCTCTGTCAGAGGGGTGAGAGCCGGCACACTGCACTGACAGGATCATTGAGCTGTTGGGGCAATTTGTCCCTCGATGCTGCACTTTTATCAGGAGATTGTTGGCCGTGGTGGGAAGAGAAAAAATGAGGGGGGAGGTAAAAGAGAGAGAGAGAGATAAAGCGAATCCCGAATCCTGTGCAGGTAATACAGGCATCGGAGGAAGCAAGATTGTACAGTATGGCTAAATGTCTGGTAAATATCACAAAGCAAAATTTAAACAAAGTATGAATATTAGGGTATATTAGCTTATATTAGATTCACATTTTTAATTGAATTACATGGTGTCGAGATTAATTTATCACAGCAATTAATCAGACATCAGTTTTGGCTTACATATATGTCTTTTATTGAGAAAATCTCATGAAATATGCAACTAAAACTGGCAGTAGGTGTCGTTGTGAGTGAGCCAGTCATTCATTAACCGTTTGATTCAAATGGCAAATTCATTCAGGAACAAAGCAAGCGACTGGCCAAATTTGGAACTGCATACTAGCACTACTCATATTATATTATACATACTACGGTCATTATAATACCTTTATATGGCAGTAAAAGCAAAATCATACCCCAGTAGTGTTGTGGGTAACGCATTACAAGTAACGTGCATTACGTAATAATATTACTTTTCTGAAGTAACGAATAAAGTAACGCATTACTTTATAAATGAACACATTAATATTTGAGTTACTTTTTAAAAAAGTTACTTTTCAGTTGAATTAATCAGAGGTGGAAAGAGTAATAAAATATTGTACTCAAGTAAAAGTAAAAAGTAAGTCATTTTAACTTTACTCAGAGTAAAAGTTACTTTTTTACAGCGGGGAGAGGTGGAGGATTCTAGTATAGTTCAAAAAGGACAAGGAAATATAAATCTCAAAGTAGTTGTTTTTAATTGTAGGAACAGCTTTACAATTAAAGTGCAATAACAAAAAGTTAATAAAATAAAAAGCTTTTTTAAACTTAGAAACATTTATGGAATTGTTTAATGATTTTTACATGTGAGTTATACACTTTTGAAGGTGGTCAGCAGATAGTAAATACAATCACTATAGTAAGGTTGTAATTGATGTATTGCTGGTAACATACATTATTTTATTAAATAATGTAACTTAAAAGTAATGTAAGTATTACTTTCCACAAAAAGTAACTAAGTAACACAATTAGTTACTTTTTGCGGGTGTACCTTAATATTGTAATGCATTACTTTTAAAAGTAACTTTCCCCAACACTGTACCCCAATATATAATCCCATAAACTGATATATTCAATTTCACTTGCTGCAGGTACAGGTGCTAAATTAGTCAAATTTACATGGGTATGGATTGGAGGATATCTTATATGTTAAATGTTTTCTAACTGCAACAGACTTCATCATGCAGTAAAAGCCCCAGTAGCAGTTGAGGGGTTATTTAACATACACAGGGTTTTAACATAATAAATCAAGGGCTCACTGTATGTATTGTGCGTACAGCTTCAGGCTCAATTGTTCAACATTATGAATCACAGATATTTCATGTATGTTCATGAAATATCAGTCGCTCATCACACAGTGGTTTCTTGCCTTTGAATTAAAACGATGGTGCTCCTAAAAATGCAAAGTCTTAATGCACCTCCCACAAAAAGAACTAATGGGGGCCACTAGACTGAAAATAAGGGTCTCTCACAAAAGTGTAAGGGCATTTTTAAGACATATGCTGGTAGTAGAACAAGATCAATAGCAGAATATGACACAAGGTTTCCATTATCACTATGCATTTCATTTGTTTTTAACATGCTTGTGTAAGACAACAGGAATTATAATTCACTATCACACTGTAAACCTGAACAGTACAATGAACTTGTTTAAAATGAGTGAACTGTACTCAAACCTGTTTTATGTGTCTTCAACAAATATACTATTTTGATTTCCACAAACTCAAATAAAATGAGTCAAAGAACCTAGCTCCAAACTCCAAAAAAATGTTCTTACTTCTAAACATAGTCATTTAAATACCACAACCTCATTTAAACAAACACTGCAAATAATTGCAAAGTTAAATAAATTAATTGGTGTTGGTGTTGAGGTTTATGGCATTCAGTTTGCCGTGTAAACTAAGAAGCAGTCTGGCACTGCAAACTTATTTCAGTTTAAAGTTAAATCAACACAATTGGTAAAGAAGGATTTTCAATTCCCAGCATGCTTTGGATGAGCCTGCATTACGAGAGCATTTTTTTAAATTAAGTGATATTTTATGTGGTTTTCGGTAAAGTGAAAGACTCAATAGTGTTAAAAATGTATGTTGTTCAGAACTGTAGTGCCTGTTCTTAGGCTGTAGGTCGGATATGTGTTGTTTTATCATATAAACAATAACTGTGAGAAAGTCAGTGCTAAGCTAAGTCTCTTCACTCTTACACTGGTCTTAATTTTTCATAAGTCACATTATCTGTTTCTGCGACTTGTGAATAAAAATTAAATGTTAAAAATTAACACGAATGGTTGAGGATGTTTTTCAGTTTTCAGCATGCTTTTTATAAACCATAAAGAAAAATATATGTGACCGTGCTGGCAAAATAAGTCGGAATGAGCAACTTATAAAAAATTAGTTATCTATATTTTGACATTTACTATTAAAAAAAACCTTTAAAATGATGTATTGTCAGTTTTGAAAAAAATCGAGTTAAAGATTTTTGAGGGGTTCAAAAGCAACATCACTGCATCCATACCTTAAAATCACTGGTAAAACTAATAGATTTGGCACACACAAAGTCAAAAACAATAATATAGGAAACATATGTTTAACTTTTTTCTTCTCTTCTTTTATTGTTTGATTGACAGAGAGCTTTAAAGGGTTAGTTCACACAAAAATGAAAATAATGTCATTAATGACCCTCATGTCGTTCCAAAATCGGAAGACCTCTGTTCATTTTCGGAACACAGTTTAAGATGTTAGATTTGGACATGGGCTGCATTCTCCGATAACGTTGTCTCTTAGCGCGCTACGAAGACTCAAAAGGTACACCTTAACTACAGGTATACCTTTCGTGTGTTCTCCGAACTATACCTTAGGATGTTGCTTAAGGTAAACCTTCTTAATCCTCAAACGCTCCTCGTTTTCTGTTTACACTTCTGGCCCTGGTCTATATGACCCCAAAATTGAAAGCATAATTGTAAGAAAAATATACATTTTCAATAATACAAATAATATATCATTTTTTTTGTTTACTTCTCATCTATACAATAAAGCTGTGTTTTGAGAGATTTGAAGTAGTTTTGTACCTGTTTACCACTAAAATCCTCAACTACACAATTGGCTTTCCTGAAAAATATCAAATTTTAATGAAAATTCACATAAATAATAATCTAAATTTGATTTAAATTGTTTTTAGATATTAATATAGGTGTGGGGTGTTGAATTCAGGCATCGGTTTTTAGAAAAAAAACATAAGAGAATTACAGTGTAGGAATTAAATCATTTAGACCGGCAGATTCCCATAGAGACCCATTCATTTTCCTGGATATGGACAACTGCTCAAATCATTACTTTTGTGATACATTTTGTAAATTTATGTTTATATAAACATTAGAAAGGATATTAAAAATGAATATTATGTCAAATAGTAATTTTTTATAGTTTTTGATGCATTTTAAAATGTCTGTTTTTACAAAATGCCATAGAAATTTGACTGAGTGTGTGTGTGTGTGTGTGTGTGTGTGTGTGTGTGTGTGTGTGTGTGTGTGTGTGTGTGTGTGTGTGTGTGTGTGTGTGTGTGTGTGTGTGTGTGTGTGTGCATGCATGTGTGTGCGCGCACGTGTGTGTGTGTGTGTGTGTGTGTGAGAGAGAGAGAGAGAGGGAGGGAGAGAGAGAGAGAGAGAGAGAGAGCCACCATGTGTGCTTGAGAGAATGTGTGTGAGAGGCAGAGGGAGAGAGCATGTGAGTGTGTCTGTGTTTGTGTGTGTGAGAGAGAGAGTGTACATGTGCGTGCATTAGGTTACACCCCTTTGTATCCTTTTTCTACATTTGTGACTGATTTTATTTGCCACATTTTATAAAAATGCTCTCTGTGATAGTCATGCGTGTGTGCGTTTGTCTGCGTGTGTTTGTGTGTGCGTGTGTGGGTTTGTGTGTGTGTGTGTGGGTTTGTGTGTGTGTGTGTTTGTGTGTGTGTGTGTGTGTGTGTGTGTGTGTGTGTGTGTGTGTGTGTGCGCGTGTGTGTGTGTGTGTGTGTGTGTGTGTGTGTGTGTGTGTGTGTGAGAGAGAGAGAGTGTGTGAGAGAGTGTGCATGGGAAGGAGAGAGAAAGAGCATGTGTGTGTGTGTGTGTGTGTGTGTGTGTGCATGTGTGTGTGTGTGTGCGTGTGTGTGTGTGCGTGTGTGTGTGTGTGTGTGTGTGTGTGTGTGTGTGTGTGTGTGTGTGTGTGTGTGTGTGTGTGTGTGTGTGCGTGCGTGTGTGAGCGTGTTTGTGAGTGTACATGTGTGTGCATTATGTCACACCCCTTTATGTGTTATTTTCTGCATTTGTGACTGATTTTATTTGCCAAATTCCACACAAATGCCCTCTGTGGCAGTCATCCCTGTGTGTGTTTGTGTGTGTGTGTATTTGTGTGTGTTTGTGTGAGCATGTGTTTTTTGCATTGCATTTGTGCACAAGTACCAGGCCTTCATTTCTGTGTCAAAATTTTCAGATTTATGCTGGATTTATTGATATTTATTTTTTTTACTTTATTACATTTTTTTGCATTTCCCATTCACTTTCAATTGGGGTCATATTGACCCCAAGGGACAGATTGATAAAAAAAATTTTTACATACCTTTAGAACAACCGAATCAAGCCCAGTTTTTTTGTGCATGTAAAGATAGATTATTTAGGAAAAGTCACAAAGTTTTACATCTCTGAGATGAAGGGAACCTTTTTTGTTAACCAATGAAATGTCGTTTGGGGTCATATTGACCCCAAGGACCGATTGAGGGTTAAGTTTGACCTTAGCGGGTGCTGTCCATGGTGGAGGTGCTGAATAGGTTGATATCGATTGCTCGACAATCAATTATTCACTTCATGTAGGTTTCGCTGCGTTATGAGATAGCGGTGTTCTTTATTAAAGAAACATTTTAGAAATAGTTCAAGTTAAATTTATTAGGAATATCTGGTAAAAATATTTCAAATTGCAAACAACTAAATTCAACCTTCTATATTTTATATCAAACTCGTGCAAAACCCGCAACTTTATTTCCAAACGTATCATGTTTAAACTGCTCCAATTCATCCGCTATGCCTTCACTTGAAAGGATAATTTATATTAGGGGTTCAGTGTGTTGCACAGGGGAATAAAGTGGGTCGTGCAAGTACTTGGTTGTGCATTACACTTAAAATATATAAAAACAAACTGTTGTTGTTCATTAGTTCACACGTTTATTGTGCTTGGACAGTGGATGCGCAAGCAGCGTCGTTACAGTGCGGATAAAGCTTAATGGATGCATTTCTGGAGCCTGTCTGTCTACATAATATATATATATTATGATTACCTTAGATTTTAGCTTTGATTAGTTTTAATGTGGAAATTGTGTTGACCTTAGGAGACTATACAAGCAAGTGCGCAGTTTATTTTGAATGTTTATAAAGAATATGGCATGCAGTTGCCTCAAAGTTATAAAACATTAATAAATTTCGATGCAAAGTCGAATAAACATTAACAATACTAATTAGTTTTTTATTTTTTATTTTACCCGATTTATTTATGCAGCTAAAATACTTGCCAGTAGACTAATTTAACGGATATGAAATGCACAAATGAAATAGTAGGATTCGCTGTATAGCTGCCAGTTTTACCAACTCCATCACCCAAAATATATTTTTTAAATAGTTTCTTAAGCCTGTAGAATTTAATAGTTCGCAGCTGATGTCCCTTTGGAAAACATAATTACAAATCTAACAACCATCAGTGTAATGATGTCTAATTATGTGAATGTTTTATTCTTTAAATATAAAAATATTTGCCTAATTAAACATGGAGTGTATCGGAACTTTTTTTTTTTTACAAATATTTAGTTATATAGACTACAATGTAAGCTTTTATGAAAGTGATGGCCCCTAGTGGAGTCATGTAGGATAAGGTATAGCTAAGAGTGCTCCAGACCAACCTTCCGAACGTATGACTTACAGAAGGGATACGTAACTAAGAACGTATTAACGATAAGGTACAGCTTAAGGTACAACTTAAGAACGACATAGAGCTAAGAAGGTTTCGGGGAACGCAGCCATGGAAAGTAGATTTTCAATGAAGGATCAGAAAGCTATTGACACAAAATTTCCACCAGATGTAGCCATCAAGCCAAATATTGAATTCATACAAAGAAATTAAAACATTTAAGTATACAAGTTGAGTCATAATAAATAAGGTGAAATGACAGGGAATAAGAGTTTCGTTGCAAAACTAGATAAATCCATTTTTAACATGTTTATTATTATGTTATCATGTTATTATGTTGTTTTATGGTGCTACATAGCTGTATTTTTTAAGTTATGAAGGTTTAAATAAAAACAAACCAACTGCAGTTGAATTGATATTAATTGGAATGCATAACCAAAAAACAAGATTTCTGAAAAATATAAAAACGGTGTAATCTTGTTTTGCAACGAAACTTTTCAAGTATTGAACACACTTTATTTAATACTTTGTAGAAAAGCTGTTGTTAGTGATTGCAGCTGCTAGACCCCTTTTGTATAGAGAGACCAGTCGTCTGCATTGCTCAGGAGTGATTCTGGCCCATTCTTCCACACAAATGGTCTTTAAATATTGGGTTCCTTGGGCCTCTTTTATGAACTTTGATCTTCAGTTCTCTCCATAGATATGGGATTTAGGTCAGGTGATTGACTGGGCCATTCAAGCAACTTGATTTACTTTCTTTGAAACCACTTCATTGTTTCCTTGGCCTTGTGTTTGTCCACCCACTTTTCATTTTCAACTTTCTGGTCGATTTTTATCCAGAATGTCCTGGTACATTTCTCTATTCATCCTGCCTTCAATAATGTGAAGTCTGCCAGTACCCCTTGCTGAAAAGCAGCCCCAAACCATGATGCTTCCATGCCCAAACTTAACTGTTGGTATGGTGTTCTTGGGCTGGTGGGCAGTGCCATTTCTTCTCCAAACATGGTGTGTAGAATGACTGCCAAAAAGCTTTCATCTGACCATACTATAGTCTCCCAATAATCCACAGGCTTCTCCGAATGATCTTTCGCAAATTTTAACCGAGCCTCAACATGCCTTTTGTTCAGCAATGGAGTCTTGCATGGTGAGCATGCATGGATGCCATGGCGTTTCATTTATTTATTTATTATGACTCAACTTGTATACTTAAATGTTCTGATTTCTTTGTATGAATTCAATATTTGGCTTGATCTGGTGGACATTTTGTCTCAATAGCCCACTTAGAAATCCCCTTACTGATAAAAATGCGGATGTGTCAAATTTTATTTTATTTTAAATAATAATTTTCCCCGCTGTATGGTAAAAAGTACTTATGTTAAACAGTAGTTTTAAGTATAGTGTACTGTACCTAGATATTAAATAAAATAAAATGTAAACTTTTAAGTTTGGATTAATTTTAAGTTTTAAATATTCTTTACTTTTTGGTTTGGTTTTAAAAAAGTTTGTTTACTTATAATTTTAATGTAATAAGTTTCAACAAAAGTTTGGAGTACTGTGAACTTGTTGGGTTTTACAGTGCATTATTTTCACTTCGGGTCAGCACATTCGCTCATTGTTAGCGAATTTAAACTTAAAAAAAAAATCATTCAATAAATCTCACTACATTCTACATACATATTCATCATGATGGTGCGTTACCTATGACAACAGATATGAATAAACATATGTATAAATCAGCTAACGTATTTGTCACTATCAGCAGGCACATATATCTCAGCGGTAATTCCAGCAGTTATATATTCCAATCTGCAGAATTCCACACCTCTTTCTTCATGCCTCTGTCTCTATTTCTGTCCCTGTGTTGGGAAATGAATACAGATTTCCCATGAGAATGGCCAATGAAAGAGAGAACAAAATCTAGCAGAGCTGGGCCAGATGGCAGCTCTAATGGCCACTTGGCAAGCACCTGCCTCAGCCTTGCTGCCTCACTTCTTCCCTCTAAGTCTGCATCTCTCCAAACGACACAATTCAACAGCTGAGTCTGATATAGCGTGTATAAATCAGACGTGAGCTTTGACAAAGCCTCAGGTAGAGCTTATGCAAAGCCGTCTAATAATGATGACGTGAATCGCAAGTTTCCACTGCATGCCTCTGTGCCGAGTCCTTTGTGAGCAAGCAGCCTTACAACACATTCATTGACGAAAATATTACTTATTATTACAATATTGTATTATAAAAGTACTCATTTCATTAGCTCAGTGAGCACCAGGAAAGCTGATCTTGAAGAAAACAATGCGTATGTGTTTTTGTATGTGTGTAGGTGTCGGCTTATATCCTTAATGTATTCAGTCACCTCACATACAGAACAAATAAAGAAATGGATCCCCCCGAACCAACGACATCATTTAAAAAAACATTAATTGAGTATAAACAGATCAACACAAACAAGCAGATAAGCCAGGGTGTACAGAGGAATGCAAATGCAGATATTTGTGTGCGTGACGCTGGTAAAGCATTGCGGCCGCAGCCCTGTCTCTGACTCAGCCTCCTCCCTGGAGACCCCTGTACTGACGTCACTTCAGCTCAGCGCCAGGCCAGGCAAAGCTCCTGCCACCCAGAGAAAAACAGGTAGACTTGCTGAAGATTTATCTCAGGATCAGATCACATCCACACCAGATACACACCCACCCATGTATGTTTTGTGCTAGTCATCGAAGCAAACATACCACAGGTTTACACCGACAGAAGGCTTTCATAACAAGCATTTATTTATTAATTTCCTTTTTTAACAGACTCGGGCCCTGCTCACGAGACCGAGCGTGTCAGATCGTGACCATGCTATGTTTAAATGAGGCTGAATCAGTGCAGAAACACTTCTGTGCTCTTTAAACCAATATACAGCCAGACCTGGTGCTACTGACTCATGTTATGGCTCAATACGCGGCCTGATGATGTAAGTGATGTACTAACACTAAATACCACGGGAAAAAAATGGCCTGTCTCCATCTCCTTCTCCATCCACATAGGGCTGTTAACATGCATTACCAACTAATAAGAGTGAAAAACATAGAGGAAACTTTATTATTAGCAAAACCTCAAATGCTTACAATAACAAAGGCGTATACCACCTCAGGGTGTGCATTAATATTTAAGAATGTATTGGGTCCATCATTAATCATTCCTTACTTAATTAGTCCTCTTTACATGAACATTTATATTTATATACCAACATAATATTGGACCTTAAAACCATTCCACATGCATTATAACATTTGTATTTAGCTGTCTGAATATGATCTATAATGCCGTGTCTTGTGCTCTTATTTTGAAGTTCAGTTCTGTGTTTTGTTGATGCCATGTTCCCTCATGTTTTCACTGCCTGTTCCCTTCTTTGTTTCCATGGACATTCATTGATACTCCACCTACTGCCTGTTTGTTGTTATAGTTACTTATTGTCTCTGCTTTCTGATTGGTTCCTGTCATGTTTAAAAACCCAGCCTTTTTCTAGTTTGTTTGTGTATTTGTGTATGGGAAGTCATACTAACAGAGTTTCCACATTCGCTTCCCTAACACTCTTGAGGAAGAGCAGAGGGTGCCGGTTCAGTGACAATATTATTATCAAATTCAATAAGTAAGCCCCTTTAGACAGGAAAATTGTATATAATTATCCTGCCTGTGCAATTATCCATTAGATGTAATTGTGGTGGCACTTGCAGCTTGTCTTTAGCATGCAGGTGCACAAGGAAATGCTTTCAGGGAGCTTGTGATACTAAATAGCTGCTGTCGCTGGTACTGTATGAATAAATTTCAAGAGAAAAAAACAAATACCCAAAAACATAAAAAACGTTGTTTCACTCTCAGCTAATTACATGAACTCAATAATTTTTTATTATTATTTTTAACCCATAATGGATGAATGAACCAATGTTGGGTTGTTTTAAAGCGACACCATGTAATTTTTCAACCTTCATAATACATTTTCAAGACACTTGTGGTAGTACATCGACTTTAAATAGGTTGAATGACATGTCTACTAGGGCTGTCACTTTTGTGAAAAAATCATTTTCGATTTTTAATATATAAGTGTTCATTGAATCGATTGTAAAATCGATTTACCATGTCTAAAAAAGACGTTTCCATTTTCAACGCCAAATAACAGGCAAATGTAAAGAGAGCGCCTGAAACGCACAAGTCAGCAATATTTCTTATTCATTGTCATTAAGTTTCGTGCAGAATAAAAAACAGCAACAGTAGTGCAACATTCTCTAAAAAATATGCAGAGTGGACTGCTGCCATAAATGAAAAACATTACTGCAGGCTTCAACTGGCTGCTTTTATGATTTAGGCAATTCAAAAATTATTTTAAATAATGATTCGATCCATTTCAAACAACTGTTCAAAAATGAAACTTTAAATAGACTTACTTGAAGTTGAGAACATGCTGTGTATTTTTTTATTAAACGTAACCGAAACTTAGGCGGCACTAGGCAGGCATAATGAAATGCGCAAAAAGACTAGGGCCATTACAAATTATTGGTGAGGAAAACAAGTCGATCAACATTGTAGGGGTCAAGAGCAGAGCGCTTTTCATTCACTATATGTCCATCTGTTGAGAAGACGCACTCCGACCGCACTGATGTCCCAGGGAAACTCGGGTGCTTCGTTGCCAGCTGCGTATTTCGTACTGCCAATCTTCCATCACAAAAGCGGGTCGCTGTCAGCTCGCAAGGATGGCCCCTTTGTCATAACTCATCATCTCCTGTAAGGTCACAATTTCGACACTGTCTCGTGTTGCACAGGTTTATTGACGTTGTCCTCCATTTTCTTTGCAAAACACTAGATGCAGCGATTGAAAGCGTGAACATATACAGTAGGTGCGTAAAATTGCTGGGTATTTTCTGTCTAGCTTTCGCACACCTACTGAACTTTCGGAATTCTTTATTTTCTTTTTCTGCTTGTTTGTGAGTTTTGTTACATCTATATTTTTTACTGTTTAATTATTTTAAAATTAATAGTGTACATATTTGGTTAAAATCGATTGCCTATTTTCGTTTTCGAAACTTTTTTTGGTTGGTCCGATCGATTGTGCAATCGATTTTCGAACGAAAAGTGACAGCCCTAATGTCTACCATAGCCTGGCGGAGTCTGTATCGTTTTTACTCGTACTTTAAAACTTAGGGTTTCTGGTAGTAACCAGAGCACAAAAAAACTACAAATTTCGACTGCTTTACGGCATACGTCACTTCCTCCACACAATTTTTTTTAACGTGAATTTTGTTGGAGGCTACTTAAGGAGCGTAGAGAGCATCTTCTAATATGTGACTCTGTGGCACCATGTTAGTGTCACGGACCTATGACACGGGCGACCCGGGTTCAATAAGGCAATTTTTTATATAAACTCACGATCTTGATTCATACATAAATGCAATCTTCTTTATAAATGACGTGCTTTATAAATGACTTGCATATAGTTCCCTGTATTCAGATGCTGCATTCACGTGTTCACATATTTACCTTTCTTTTACTGTCTATATTTACGTTACAATCCAGGATGCTATAGCAGTCAAACTTGCTCAAACTCACACAGTGTAAAACCAAACCCTATTCATTTACCAATCAGAGCCGAGCGTTTCTCTCTTCTCTCTTCCTCATTTGCTGCGTTCCGCTGTCACTCACGTGAGTGACGTATTACAAAGCGGCAGACCTAAACACATCGGTTTACTTGGATTTGGAGCGACAATTTTCAAAGAGGGGAAATACGAGCGCCATTGCGGAAAATCCTGGTGGCGAGGGAGAGAGAGACGATGCAACAATATTTGTTTGGAAAAAGGCAAGGAAATACCTCTGGTCGTTTCTCAATTGGAAGGCTGCAGCCTCCCGAGGTCAAATATGCAGGCTGCATACGTCATCAAGCCTGGTTTATTAAAGTAAACTGAGCATTACATTTGCAAGTCATAAGCATACTGCAACAATTTACGATTAACTAAGTATAACAGTCAACTTTATAATTGTTAATATTCTGAAATAAGACAGTCTTGATGACGTATGCAGCTTAGAAATACGACATCCGGAGGTTGCAACCTTCAGATTGAGAAATGGCTTCTGCCACGAGTTCCTCATCAGAAAGTTGTAACATGACTGCGTTTCTCTCTGATGCCTCTAAATGTTGATCGTTTAGCGTTTTAAAGGTTTAGTTTTTAGTTTAGTTTTAAGGTTGGCCAGATCTTTTCCTTTGCCACAGTGCTGCGGCGCTTGTGGCCTCTAGGGGCGCTAGGCGTGAAAAATACATGTCTAGCGCCCCCTAGTGGCCAAAAAGTTCTGCGGTGTGCCTTTAATGCAACCATGGGTTATGATAACCCAGCAACAGTTGGGTAAAACAACCCAGCATTGGGTCAATTGTAACCCAGTGATGAATTGTGTCCAATATTTACCCAACATGGCTTAAAAATAAACCAATAACTAGTGTGTGTTAAAACGCTTATTACAAAACAAATGCCTCAGGTTTAGCTGGCTGCCAAAAGGTGTCAGATAATTCCCAAGTCCATAAGACTAACTTATTTAATATCAACTAATTCTTTAAAAAAGTGCAATGTTTCAATTTGTCAAAAAATCAATAAGCCTATGGCGAGTAATTTATTGGCCAGTGTTTAATTTAGGAATGCAATGAAAAGATGATTGTAAATCCTTTAGGATTTCAGTCTAGACCCGAGCTCAGTTTTGTTGTGAATAAAATTCAGAACTGACTGACGCAGGCTGGGGTGCAATGCAGCAAAACAGATGAGTGGGGTTGTTTGGGGGGAAGCCAGGTACACCCCATTTATTGGAGGTGAATGAGGCCTAATGGCACTCCTACACTCTGACTCCCCCTACGCAATTTTCCTTCGCATACCTACAATCTCCCTCCCCCTTCCCTCGCTGCCCTGTCTTTGGCACTCTCTCTGTTTCGAAATGTCAACCATGAGGTAAAATAACTGACTGGCTGACTGGATGGTAATTGTATTGCTTAATAATTGATGGGCTGAGCGTTGATGCTGTTGGGTTGACGTAGCGAGAGGGAGCACCTTGCTGGCCTTTCACTGTTCATAGTCAAATTCCTAGTCTGAACAAATTTTTACTAAACTGTACATGATGGTGGTATCATTTTGAAGAAATTTTGTTGAATACAAAAAGATATTTTGATAAATGATGGTTAGCACACAGCTGACGGTACCCATTGACTTCCATAGTATTTGTTTTTCCAACTATGGAAGTCAATGTGTACCATCAACTGTGTGCTTAACATCATTTATCAAAATATTTTCTTTTGTAATCAACAGAATTGAGAAAGTCATACAGGTTTAGAACAACGTGAGGTTGAGCAAATGATGACAGAATTTTCATGTTTCACGTGAACAATCCTTCTAACACGTGAGATGTCAAATTGTTTTGTCCATACATCTGACAGGAGCACTGGATCTACATATGCATTTCCATAATATTATATGTTTGAAATTGAGCTCTGAATAACGCCGGTAACCATGGTGACTATGACTAATGTAAATATAAATGGCAACTTTCACAATAATGCAAACTGTTACCACAAATAACATGACATTTATTTAATAAATCTGCATTGTTATAGTTTTAATTTAATTTCATTCATTTGTTGTACTTCACATGTGGCAGATTCTTTTTCATGTAGTCTTAAAGGGACACAAAAATATCAACTCCCCTAGAGTTTATATTTGATTTTTACCATTTTGGAATCCATTCAGTCGATCTCTGGGTCTGGCTGTAACACTTTTAGCATAGCTTAGCATAATCCATTGAATCAGATTAGACCATTTAGCATCATGCTCAAAAATAACCAAAAGAGTTTAAATTTTTCCTATTTAAAAATGTTTCCTATTTATAACAGCCGAAAGTAGTCCCCTTAATAACTTTCAAGAGCAGGGGACTATTTTCAGGCATTGCGTAGTATCATTGCGCCTTCTGCAGCCATGTTATGACAACAAAGTCCCAACTTAAAAATCGCAACTTTTAATTTTCTCTCTGTCTTAGTATAAAGGGGATCGCACACCGGCCGCACAGCTCAGCGCTCGCCGCACCGTTCTAAAAAAATCGAACACATTGTTTTCTATGAGTATACGCACACTAGCGCCACCAGGTGGCGCCTGTCCGTGCCGCCCAGCTGTGCCTCAAGAAGTTGCTCAAATCCCTGTCATGCCACACAGCGGCACTCACATAGTTTAACATTAAATAACATCATATTTGTCCCAAATCATTAGCCATTAACATTGGCTGCTAACGTATATTTTACATTTTGAAGTAGACGCTATCTGACGAAGCTCGCGCTATTTAATGTGCACTTCCGGTTTACAATACCGTTCAGTTGTCCTAGACACGACTCGACACGGCGCGGTGCTGAGCTGCACGGCCGATGTGCGATCCCCTTAAGATGTAACGCCAGAAGATTCAAGTTTTAAATAGGAAAAATATCAAAACTCTTTGGTTATTTTTGAGCGTGATGCTAATGGTCTAATCAGATTCAATGGATTGTGCTAAGCTATGCTAAAAGTGGTAGCGCCAGACCTGGAGATCAGCTGAATGGATTCCAAAATGCTAAAAATCCAATGTTTAACTCTAGGAGAGCTGGAAAATTTGCATATTTTAAAAAAAATGGAGTGTCCCTTTAATTGTTGCTATACCAACATAAAGCTGGTAAACTAAAGGAATGAACGTTGGGCCAAAATGTGTATGAAAGCCCAGGTGGGACACTTATCACAGTGCTTTATGTAATGTTTAGGAACAACATGGTGCTCTCCACTGATTTCATTTGCCTTGAAACAGTGGCGGATTTAGGCATGGGCAACATGGCCTGCCGTCTAGGAATGCAGGGGTGGAGCACGAGGAGAATGGGTCCGTAGAAGCAACTTTTACAGATTTCTAATATACAGTATAAAAATATTGCAGATAAGAAAAGGTCCACACTAAGCCCAACAGGTGCTCATGTTAGAAACGATACTTTTGCTTTGTTTATCAGTCGTTGAATGATGCGGCATTTTGTGATATTTGTCACGCCTCTTCTCTAATGTGATTGGACGGCAGAGTGAAAAGTGACATTGACGAGCTGAGCGTTTTTCAACTCTGGGCGCTCAATGCTGAGCGTTTTTGAAAAGTACAGCGCTTCCATTGGACACAATTGAAAACATATGCCGGCGTAAACACCTTTGTGTTTCGAATTCATTGAAAAACTATTTATTTTCTGTTAATTTCTTGTTTGTTAGAAAGAATGATTTATTTGTGTTGTAAAAATATCTTTAAAAAACTGGTGGTGGGGTTGGGGCGCTGAAGGGGGAGAGTGTTTGCCCAAGGCGCCACACAGGCTAGAACCGCCACCGTCTTGAAAGCACAATCAGTCTATTAAATTACAACTTGAAATAGGCTGCAAGATTAAAACTTTTACATTTTTACTGACAGGTCTACTTAATCAAAAATGTAATTTTATAAAGAAATAAAGAATTATTTTTACCTACAAATTCAAACATTACATAGTGAAATATTTTTTCTTTTGGAATGTATTAACTAAATGCCAAAATAGTCAAATTTGATAAACAAATCCATAATTTATCTCTCCATGTCTAATTTGAAGGACTTAAAAAAAACTAAAACAAGAGTGGAAAGTCGAACATGTTTCCCGTCAATAAATAATTCATTCACAGCATAATATATTAAATGAGAACTAATCTATGAACATGAACGTCCACAGGCCTGGTAGCTTAATAACTATAGTGATGACATGCAACACAAAATTAATATCAGCTCTATGTAAAAAGACAGAGAAATAGGCAGAGTAAAGCAAGCAAGACTTTGGGGCAAGAAAATAAAGAGAGGGAAATATTCCTCTGGGTCGCTCTTAGTGAATGTGTGACTTCTGGTTGGACAGCTGTTTAATTGTGGAATGGCTCAAACCTCTGATGATCTGAGGTTGGATGGCCATCTGTCCAAGCAAACATGATAAACAACAGGGAAATGCTGGCCACTGTTTGTTTATGCCACATCCTAACCTGACTGCCAGGCCACAGTGGCCAAGCTCAGCCAGGCCTCTATGGCATCCTACAGGCTATTTATTTATTTATTAATGTAGTAGTTCAAAGTTTAAGACAGTTATTCATTGTTCTTAATAAATTTGTCTGTAATTTCTGTGTCTTGTACATTTGTCTGCGTGCTATGTTGCAGTTACCTGAAAGTTACCTGGTGATTGGTGTCACCTGCTGGGGGAACTGCTTAAAAGCTAACGCTGACTCACACACTCTCCTCCTCCTGATCCAGGTATGCATGCTACTCTTTAATATGCAAAAAGCAACCTACAGCCACCACATACACTTATTTCCCAAAAGTAATAAATAATCAGGTTTTGACCTACACAAATGTTGTCCGTGTCTCCTTAATGTTGGTTCATTTAAACCTAAAGTCCCCTTTGAGACGTAACAACACAACAATCAATTTATCTCTTCATCCATCCGTTCACTGGTCATTTCATTTACCAATCTGTCAAAAGACGTTTGCCAATACTGCTCGCGCCTGATCACTGGTCACAGTTGTTACCCAGATTAATATACAGAAGGAAGTAGACAATTGCACACCTATTAAGAGCAATTGATTGGATGGATTGGATGTACTTGCACAGCTGCCAAAAGCGCCATACCTCTTTGAGCGACGGAGGGTGGGTAGAGAGGGGGGTCAGGGGTTTAACAGCCGATAATGGGAGCCAGGTCAGCCATTAAAATCCCCTCTGGCCGTCAGCCAGGAGGAATCTGCCTGTTTCCGCTACTGCCCTCCATCTCTGTCCCTGTCTGTAAAGCTTTAATGTGCTAATGCACAAACACACAAATGGGTCTCAGGGTGGCACTGAGCGGTTTACCGGATCTAGGAGGTGGGTGGACGTGTACTGGAATACCACAGCAGACTGGGAAAGAATGGGATCCAGATTAGTGGAAAAGAGTCATGGTCAATACCCGGAAAAGTAAGCTCGACATAACTTTACCATAAGCGTCTCATAATCATCTTTACTGAAAAGTACGCCTTTGGTTTGACAGGATGACAGCCTGAGCGGAAAATCCAAGACGGAATGAGGAAAAGAGATGTATTTCCGAGGACTGACGTGCATTGAGGCTTTTCAAATGCAGGGGTCTGTGAGGATTATGAAATACCTTTCGAAGATATTTCTAACTTGTTCTAATGAGAGTTCTAATAAAGTCCCTGGTTATGTAAAGTAAAAAACTGGGAGAAAGAGAGGAGGACTGCGCAAACTGATACAACAACAGCTTAGTGATGTATCTACACATCTCTGTGTTTAAGTGTTGGACCCCATCCTACCAGAGCATACTTACCCCTAAAGGTCCTAATCTGCTTCACATCCACTGTAGTTTCATCTACACAGTCATCTCACCTAACAGCGAGCTTCATCTGCCGCTGCCCTGGCTGTGTTTCAAATAGAGCTGTTACTGCCCTGCCATCTCCCCAATTGCATTAGTGCTTAACCAGGCAAACCCTGAGAGGCAGCAGCGATAACCATTACAGACAGTCGACAGGCCCCTGCCTCAGCTCTGTTAGTAAACCACACAAGCCGCCTGATAAAACATCCGCCACTGCCGTCCCCCGCCTCGCCCGTGTGAAATACAGCGAGCTGAGAAACAGCTTCATTCCGCCGCCGCGTTCTCTCCTTGCTTGACTGAGCACAGCAATACGAGGGGTAATTTACACCCCAGCCAAACCTGTCATTACCCGAGGGCACTTGTTACGGCTGCACCCGATGTTTTTCCAATTCACCTCCAACCCCTGTGACTGTCAATCTCCTGAGTGGATGTTGAGGGGTGGGGAAGGAGTAGGAGAGAAGCAGGGGAAGATTTCAGTCTCCGCCAGACAGCGGGGGATAATGGGAGTGAAGTGGCAAAAAATGCAGGATTGTTGCTATAAGCAAGGTGAGTCAAAGCAGCACTCCAGCAGTGGTGTTGTTTAACATCTTACAGAGTAGTACTAATACACACGGCCTCTCAACACGCCTCCCTTTTTTTCCCTTTCATAGACTTGCACGGCGCGATTTACTAGCATTTTATTGAGTGTAAAACCTGTAAACCTGCCTGCATTACACCTGCAGGATTTGTTCGCCACCTGGAAAGTGCAGATGGATGTGAAAACGTGAATCATGAGACAAAGCGGCATGAACACACCCCAACACAACCCAGGTCTTCCTCTGACGTCGCTCTGGGACTCCCCGAGGTCTCGTCCTCCAGAGGTGCGTCCAGGCTGTGTGTGCATCCGTGTCTCTCTCTCTCTCTCTCGCTGGATGCTCTGCAGAGATGCAGCACACATCAAAATACACACCTATAAGATTAGTCTGTCAATATTATCGCTTCAGCATTCTCTAATCTGACAGTAAATGCAAAAAAATCCATTTGAAACCATGCCAAAATGATGAATGCATATCAGCTGCGTGATATCTTTGTTGTTAGATTGCCCCTCCTCCTTCAGCTTTGAAATCAGATATCCAGCAGAGATATTCTAGCCATCGCTACGTGCTGATGGCAACGTGAAGCTTGTCTGGTTTGCGGAAACATGCTAGGAACTCTTTCAGCTCTTTGTTAAGAGAGCCGATTTGTTTGGTTTAGGTTCTAGGTAGATTGAATCTACAAACATTAAACTGGCATTGGATGAAAGTAGTACAGAAGTGTCATTGTTGCAAAGCATAAAGGATACAATATTAGTATTATCATTAAAATAAAGATGCTTTAGCCTTGAACCTCAAGTTTATTGCCTTAACATTGTTTGCACCATTCTACTTCGTATTTTAAAGCTTAAAATTTGTATTAATAGTTTTACATAATGTGTCTCATTCTGTTTACAATTTTTGGGTTGTGATGTGTTATATGATGCCAAACAAATCACATTTATCTCTCAGTATAAGCCAGCCAGGATTAAGTGTAGCAATAGCTTTAGGATGTACTAGTTTTAATGTTCATTTACTTCCTAGAGCATTAGAACAGGATGGATATGTATATTAATATTTATTAAGAGCTCGGGACGTTCTGTTCCGTTTATATAAATACGTCTGAGAGGGGGTTATCGCCTAAAACCACACAGACGGTTCGTTCTATAAAAGATCATAAACAGAAATGCCGAGCGAGCTGGATACGTGCTAAGAGCATTTATTTAGCTTCATCATATTTTTATCTTCTCTTTGTTATCAAAGTTTTAATTGAAAGTCAGTGAAAGGTGGCAGGGCACCCAGCTGAGCTGTCGACAGAGCTGTCTTCTCCACCGGGTTTGATCTTCCTCCCATGAGGCTACGAGGCCCTGCGTCATTCACAAAAATCATTCAAATAGCTTCGACCTCAAAGCTTCGTCTTCATTCAGAAATCTTTTTATAGCACAGGCTGTGCCGGGGAAGGGGTGGATTATGAGAACGGGTTGGCCGGAGGGGGAAAAGAGGTGGGTATGAGTCTGCGCGTGTGCGTGCTGGGCTGTATGGGGCGGAGGCTGCTTGCACAGCACCTGACACCGAGCAGACTCGTCTGCTTCGCTGTCTCACCTGTCTGTCCTCCCCACCGGGCTTCTTGATTGGTGGAACGGGACCCGGCGCTGTGACGGACTGCTGTGAATGTGTGATCCGGCAGCATGAAGGTTCATTGGCTGAAAGTAAAGACGTCACAGCACCTTGTTAGAGAGATGCTGCAAACAAAACAGCATTGCTGAGGAAACAGGACTCGTCGCCGAGCGCAACCTTATTCACAGATATGACACACCCACGAACGCTCAGTCGCTGTAAATAACTTCAGATTATGCAGGGCTGCAAAAGCTACTATAAACTTATAGCTAAAATTGGCTAGGAGTAAATATAGTGCTTATATAAAGCTCCATGAAGCTTATAAAAAAACATTGTGAGCTTGTCCTAAAACTTTCTGCTATGAATCCAGTTAGAAATCAAAACCCAAGTTCTAACTTCCACTAACCATCCTAGTGCATTAGAGGTTAGCAAAGCATTACTTAATAGGTAAAAACTGGTTAAAACTACATTAGGCATCTGAATGTATCCCAGCATTGGCACGATTAAACTAAATGGGAGAATTGATGACACATTCACGCAGAGAAGACTGTTGGGAAATTGGTGAGGTGGCAATAATCAGCCCGTGTGTGTTTGTTTGGGGGGAGTGCATTAAAAGCCATTAGTTGTATTTAACATGGGCACACTTACTTATGTTGACAGTTTCATACGGCGGACTGATTCCCCACACAGAGGGTGTATCCACATGCACGGACGTCCCGATCCTTCACATCCTCTTCTGTGTGCGACCCATCCAGCCGTGACTGCACACAGACAAATTGGTTGGGGGTGGGAGGGGGATGTGTGCCTAAAAGCTGTTTGTAGTCAAAAGCAGCTGGGCAAGTGTGTGATTGTGAGAGAAATGATAGTGCGTGTTACACGCAGATGATAAAATCACACATTAGTATTTTCATTAAGCATATCTTGTACAGTGGTGTAGTCGGAGCGATACGCATGTACACACCATATGCTCACCTTTTCCAGAGCGCTGTTTAGGTAAAACGACTTCTAAGGATCTTTATTAGTGGATAACCTCTGTATTCCCACTGTTTTGATGCTTAAAGCGTCTCCACGTTGCTTTTGTGGTTGCGTTCTCTTTAACAATTTATTTTGTTTTTAAACTCGCAATTCTTGCATATGGGGCGGTTTCCTGGACAGGGCTTATGCTAGTCCCAGACTAAAATGCATGTTTAAGCTGCCTTATTTTAAAAACACCTTGTACTGCCATATCTTAAAATATATCAGTGCCATTGGTTGGTCTCAAGATGCACATCATTATTGTTTTTTGTAAGGTTTGTTTTAGGGATGCACAGCAATGAAAATTCTTGGCCGAACCCGAAAAAGAGGAAACCAAGGCCAAAAACCGAAACACCGAAAGAAATTATGCCAATTAGTAGTACCATTGCATTTATGGCTATGACTGTGTACTAACTTTACGGGTGTCGGATCACAAAACTCACATTACAGTTTTTAAGGCACGGATCGGATTATTTTTCGGATCAGCAAAAAAGGGGTGGGAAAATCTAATAACAAATAAAGAAATTACAAACATTTATAAAAAAAGATTATATAAAAGATTATTAAGTAAGGTCTAAATTAGCATTAGAGAAATCGAATTAAATGACTCATAATACTGTGTTTATTGTATAAATTAGATATGATTATTTTTTTAGAGCTACAGAAGTGATTTTCTCTTTGTCTTGGGTTGTTTGATTAACATTAATGACACAAACTTAAGTAGGTTAATTGAGGTTACTGTCTCTTTAAGAACAATTAACACAGATTGGTTTCTGACTCTAATCTATACATACATACATGTTTTATTAGAAAAAGAATACTGTGGAGATCATTTTGTTTGTATGTGCCCTGTCAATAACAGAAAGATGTTTGCTTGCTTTTTAAAACGCGTCTCTCTGTGTATGCACTACTGAGTGCACTTAAACGCACGCGCGCACACAGAGAGTCGCTCCACATAAAAACATCATGTTGTTCTCATTCTCTAAAGTTTACACATCAAGAGTTCTGATCTTTGAAGGGCATAGGGATCATCACGTCTGACTGGAGCTGCACCGGACACATTGAACCACATGTGCATCTGTGCTGTAGGTCTGTGCATACAGAAAGCTGCTCACTTTAGCGCATTTTTGCGGTTAAATTGTTTAAAATCACTTGAATGTTAACATTTGCAAGCCTTTGAAACATGTGCAAATGATACTGATTCACGACCTTGGGAGCTAGGGAATGAATTAAGACACAGGGATACGGAAATACGTCCACACCACAGACATGTTGCTTTAGACAAGCATTTGCAGGTTGCGGTTTCTGTTTGCATCATCACAACATTTCGATCGTATTGTTTCGATGATAAAAGTCTTTCGGACGAAAACCGAAAATGCTCTTCTGGGCCATTTTCAGCCGAAAATTTTTGGTGGCCGAATATTCGGTGCTTCCCTAGTTTGTTTATAAAAGCTACTTAAATATCTTAATATAACTAAGGCCTAGTCCTAGACTAATTTAAACCCTGTCCAGGAAAACACCCCACAATGTATAAAAAATACACACTATTTCCAGTGGCTCCGCCTCCAACAATCGTGTTATGAACAGGAATTGATGTTTATGGTCACTCATACTACATTTGAATACATTGTATTTCAGAAGTACTGAATAGTAAAACTCTTGTATGTAATGTAATTTGTTAAAAAGATATAATGCTTTTTAAAATAATATTGTATTGTAGTCATCCGTACAGGTGTCCATTTTGTTTCAACTTTTTAACAAAACAAAATTTTTGTCATTTTTGAGCCCACCACTTTCACTGTCCAACCCAGAGAAGTTGTAAAGTCCTGGGCAAGACATGACCCACGGTCACAGCAATTTAAATCTATATATTCAGAAAACTTGTCTGGAAAATGCTATAACTTCATAATTAAAGCACAAGTAAAGAATTATGCTTGCATATGAATAAATGGCATATGTAATTGTCATGTTACTAGAAAAACAAACAAATACACAGACTTCTGTTTTAATTTTTTGTCATTCTGCATCAGAGGCTCCAAATCTCAAATCTCTTGAAAGGGCTGCAACAAAAGGACACCCGCAGTAGCCAATCAGAAGCAAGCAAGCTTCAACCGGATGTCGCATGCTTTTATAGCTGAAACAAGACAGCCTCAAACATGACATGAAAGGGGAGTATTGAAAAAGATTATTGTACAACTATGGCAACAGTGCCAGTGCTTTTATAATGTGCCATGCAAGAACTCACACAACATTTGTTATTTTCTCAAGTCACATTTGATCTCGTGTCTGTGAGATCTCATGTCACTGTGAAATCATTATTGCAGTCATCAGGTGTGTTGTCTTGCAATCTGGTGGAGTCATCTAGTGTGTGCGTACTGAAATTAAAAATCGCTTCAAGTCTGTTATTTGCAAAGTACTAATAGAGATTGTTTACATGTAGATTCAATGTTCCTTATAATCAACAGAATGAAAGGAGATATCAGAACAGAGTATTAGCTGTGCAGAGGAAATAAAAGGATTGTTGTTGTGGCTACTTATTTACTTTTCATATGATTGTCACTAATATACAGCATTGATTGAAGTTTTATTAATTTACACAATCTCTCTCTCTCTCTCATACTGTAATAATGTTGGACATGTTTCTGTTACTTTTCTCACTTTGAATAGAAACCTGCCTTTATCAAGGTGACTCCACCTCCACAAATAACCTATCCCCCGCTGTAAAACTATTCCCAATGTTTGAGGTAGGTTTTGGATAATGGACAAGAAAGACTGTAATTAAAGGAGTAATTAGCAGAAGCGTAAGAGTATATCTCATTAATCGTGCCGTAATTCTGTTGACTTTATCATATTTTTAATTAAATACATGAACAGGAAGTCAGCATGTGTTGCTGTATGGGGTATAACTGTATTAATTATGGGTATTCCTAAGTCTTTCCTGACAATATCTACGAAATGTAAGTGCTGGCAGAATTAATGCAGAGTTGTACAAAATTCAGTACAGTACATTCTGCTTGTGATGTTACTATTCGTAGCAGTTAGTAAGTGTATGGGGGCAACAACTTGACCCTTGTGCATTTCCTGACTTTCTGTCGCTCCCCCTCTTAAAGTAAAGGACGATGTGATCTGACTGAAAACTTTCACGAGTTTTCATGAAGTGAATGATGCTACACATTCATGTGACTGTACTGTATCGCTCTGCCAACGCACAGCACAGCCAGAAGGGTCAGCTTGAAGTAAATCTACACCAGAGCCAAGAAATCCTCTTCTTTCTCAGTAAGAGCTCTATCACAGTTTAGAAACTGCTTGCGTTGGTTATAACAAAACTGTCGAATTAAACGAAATGCTAATGCGTGTGGCTGTGGTGTGATGCCACTCTAAGCAATGCATTAAGGACATAGGTGATCTTATTTTGGTGCTGGATCGCACACAAACTGACAGTTTTACAATTTACACCTATATTTGTTTCCAACACACACACAAACATTGTTTTAGTCAAAAAAGTGACTAAAAAGAAAACGCATTTATTCTGTTTTGATGATTACAACTTTGTTGATGAGAGTGAAAACCATTGAAATAAAATACATTTTCTGAATTTTAAAAATGTGAAATTCTGATCTGCTGTCTTCAATCTCACCCTCCCGATCAGCAACACAGGATATCTTTACAACTCTCTCATCTCACAGCAGGATCAAGGCTTCACAGTTGACACATATTAGCATGCAGGCAGCTTGTGAGTGTCGGCGTGACGTCAGCAGCAGTAGAGGAGGCAAAAGTGTCCAAGAGAGAGCAGAGTCTTTGGCTGATCGCACCATTATTAGAACAGCAAACACGCTTAAACACCATTAAGTTCAATGTTACATGTGCCGTTTAGTTTCCACGGTAACGACAGGGCGGTGTATATTTAGAGCTGACGGAATAAGATCGTGAAGGAGATCTTGAGATGGAATTTTTTTTTGGGGGGGGGGGTGATAGATGCGCACACAATTAATAATTAAATGAGTAAAACTTTTGACATGTTTGAGTCGCAAAGTATTCAAAAAGCATTTGAATAGATTGATTCAGGAGAGGCTGAATAACACCAACTAATTCAAAGTAACCTTTTTCTTTTCTTTTTTTACAGTATTCTTTCGAACAGCCCTTTAGCTGTGAGATTATTAGGAACTGATAGGAGATGGACATACAGTAATTAATTAGGATCAATAAGTCAGTTGGAGGCAGCACTGGCTATAGTCAATGCATTTTAACCCCCCAACTCGTAAGTTTACTGTAAGATGAGTGTTCATGGCCACAATTAGACAACACATACTGGAAATCAGTTTCTGGGAAAATAGTCATTAGTGAACCATCATTTAAAGGAATGATATATGATGTGAATTAGTAGGGAAGAGTGGGGTAAGTTGTCACACTGATCATAACTCCAACACTAGAGGCTCTATCTCAAAAATCAAATGGCACTTTGTGTGACGAGTTCTATAGTCAACTTCGTGTTCACATGTGGTTGCTCTAATCTTACGTTAGCACTATTATTTTGCACAAAATAGAGGAGACAATAACGTGTCTTTTGATACTTAGCTGACGTGCTATGCTGAGCTAACCCTGATATTTAACCAACATTAGCACACATGTCAGTTTGGGGCACGTTGTCTCAATGACTCTGGGGCAAGTCGTCACATGCTTTTCACACTGGAAATAGTTAACCCCAGGTTACTCTTAACCCCGGGTTAACAGAATCCTGGGTTATCTGTTTCATGTTACACACTGTTCGTACTTAACCAGGGGTTAAGAGATAACCCTGGGAATTTATAATCTGACATTTCACACTGTGCATTTTCTCAACCCTAGGTCAGGTGTCTGAAACCACGCTCTTTCACATGTCTGTAATCATCAAGCAATCCTAAACACCTTGATTAGCAATGCGAGGTTAACCCCGCAAAAGCAGGAATAGCAGGCTTTCATAACCCTGGGTTAATTTCGGCTAACCCCGCTTTTAAATTACAAGCAGGGTTTTATAACCCTAGGTTAATTTCAGGGATAACCCCGCTTCTAAATTACAAGAAGGGTTTCATAACCCTGGGTTAATTTCAGGGATAACCCCGTTTCTAAATTACAAGCAGGGTTTCATAGCCCTGGGTTAATTTCAAGGATAACCCCGTTTCTAAATTACAAGCAGGGTTTCATAACCCCGGGTTAATTTCAGGAATAACCCCGCTTCTAAATTACAAGCAGGGTTTCATAAGCCTGGGTTAATTTCAGGGATAGCCCAGCTTCTAAATTACAAGCAGGGTTTCATAACCCTGGGTTAGTTTCAGGGATAACCTGTTTATAAATTACAAGCAGGGTGTCATAACCCTGGGTTAATTTCAGGGATAACCGTGCTACTAAATTACAAGCAGGGTTTCATAACCCTGGGTTAATTTCAGGGATAACCCCGCTTCTAAATTGCAAGCAGAGTTTCATAACCCTGGGTTAATTTCATGGATAACCCCACTTCTAAATTACAAACAGGGTTTCATAACCCTGGGTTAATTTCAGGGATAGCCGTGCTTCTAAATTACAAGCAGGGTTTCATAACCCTGGGTTAGTTTCAGGGATAACCCCGTTTCTAAATTACAAGCAGGGTTTCATAACCCTGGGTTAATTTCAGGGATAACCCGTTTATTAATTACAAGCAGGGTTTCATAACGTGGGTTAATTTCAGGGATAACCCCACTTCTAAATTACAAACAGGGTGTCATAACCCTGGGTTAATTTCAGGGATATCCCCACTTCTAAATTACAAGCAGGGTTTCATAACCCTGGGTTAGTTTCAGGGATAACCCCGCTTCCAAATTACAAGCAGGGCTTCATAACCCTGGGTTAATTTCATGGATAACCCCACTTCTAAATTACAAACAGGGTTTCATAACCCTGGGTTAATTTCAGGGATAATCGTGCTTCTAAATTACAAGCAGGGTTTCATAAGCCTGGGTTCATTTCAGGGATAGCCCAGCTTCTAAATTACAAGCAGGGTTTCATAACCCTGGGTTAATTTCAGGAATAACCCGTTTATAAATTACAAGCAGTGTTTCATAACGTGGGTTAATTTCAGGGATAACCCCGCTTCTAAATTAAAGAAGGGTTTCATAACCCTGGGTTAGTTTCAGGGATAAACCCGCTTCTAAATTACAAGAAGGGTTTCATAACCCTGGGTTAATTTCAGGGATAACAGTGCTTCTAAATTACAAGAAGGGTTTCATAACCCTGGGTTAGTTTCAGGGATAACCCTGCTTCTAAATTGCAAACAGGGTTTCATAACCCTGGGTTAGTTTCAGGGATAAACCCGCTTCTAAATTACAAGCAGGGTTTCATAACCCTGGGTTAATTTCAGGGATAGCCGTGCTTCTAAATTACAAGCAGGGTTTCATAACCCTGGGTTAGTTTCAGGGATAACCCCGCTTCTAAATTGCAAACAGGGTTTCATAACCCTGGGTTAGTTTCAGGGATAAACCCGCTTCTAAATTACAAGCAGGGTTTCATAACCCTGGGTTAATTTCAATGATAACCCCGCTTCCAAAATACAAGTGTGAAACGATGCTTAACCTAGAGTTTAAAGTAGGGTTTAAAAAGAAGATAACCCAGGGTTATGTTAAGCGCAGTGTGAAAAGCCCTAGAGTTGATATTTCCAGTTCTGGGTTAAATTTAAAAATTAAAATCAATAATCACAATTAAGTTGTGTTTTTCTTTTTAGATAATCTAGTGTGAAAACTTACCCTCCGATGGGGCAAACTGTCTCAAGTGAACATTTTCTATTCAACAGTCTACAACTCTGTAATGAGATAAGATATGAAAATGTAATGAATAGAACATATGTGCCCAAGACTTTCTTCTTTCATTTGGTATGAGATGTATACCATATGGTGATGTATGGTGCTTAGTAAATGTGAAAAGTGTGACAACTTACCCCCCTCTCCCCTACTAGTAACAAATTTGGTTAAAAAAAAATGAAATTCAAGAAGGAAAAGTTTTCACTGTCCTAATTTTTTGGGTTTAACAGTTAATTTCTATGTGACCATGTTTGTCAATCCAGGTTAAAGTCTCAATCTAATTATGATATTAGAAGCATAAAAGTTTGATTTCAATCACTGATTTTACATTGATTTTAATCTTTGACATTGTCTTAATCAATATTTAAGATATCAATCTTATCAATTATTTTCACAAAATATTATTTACATTATCTAGAATGATTTTATGTAGAAAACAGTAAATTACAAAAAGTGACTGGGTTTACCCAGACTGAGTCAAGAAACAAAACAAGAAATAAACAATGTTTAATTTATATTATTTTTATTGTTAACAATATTCTTTGTGAATATTGAAAACAAATTTTCTTGAACATGTTATCATTTAAATTGCAAAGGGGAAAGGTATTTTACCGTGTAAAGACCATTTGATTGAAACGGTTTATTCAGTATCATTCAGGACGCGGTACAGTAAGCATGTACATTGTCATTCAGAGTGAACGAATATAAAGAGGTGTTAAAATCAGAGGCTGTGAGCTCAGAGAAAATATTTTCATCCTGTTCCACACTGCTGGTGAGGTGTTTGGATATTTGAATCAGATCTGAAGCGACTCAGGGGCCCGAAGTACAGTACACAAGGCGCTCGGTATTACCATGGCAGCTGAATCCCACCCAAGTCCTGCAGGTGTGTGACTCACCCCCACTAGCTCAACAAAGGAAGAGAGGCCGCCGCATAGCGACGCAATCTCTTCGTCTCTTTCTTTCTGTCACATGCTGCATTGCCAACATGCATGCAGACTCTATAAATGGCCATGCGTGCACCCCACATGTCCTAAATGTAGTGATGCAAATCAGATCAAACTTTTACCATACATTTAATAAGATAAAAATTATTCTACACTTTAAAATATCCTTGGCCTCTTGTTTGGCTGCTGAGGCGGGACAGCGTGTTACGAATACTCGCTTATTTTAGCTGATAATAGAAACTTCACAGGAAGCAGTCGGACTTCGGCACTACAGTCATCAATGCAGCAAAAATTAGTAGGGAAAAGGTGAGAGTTGGAAAGAACCCACGTGTGAAGTGATCCTGAATTTGGCTATGAGCTGAAGTAACAAAGCCAGAAACGTGGTAAAGTCTATTTATTGGTGTAATTGGAAGACAGTGGCTCAGCAGGTAATGGACTCAACCTTGAGCACTCCCTATTAGACATATAGGACTACAGCCAAGCAGTTTCCCTTGAATTGTTTTAGGAGTGTATGGGTTTTTCTGACTTAAAGAATTAATTTAACACAATATACTGTATACAGGCTATAGGATTTGAGATAAAAGCAAAGTTCTCTATCGTCTTATAGCTGTTCTGAGTTTAGCTGATCGTGCTCTCGGGTTCTTCTGCACCTCCTCTTCGCTTGGCTTCATCACTTTCTTCTGAGGAATGACCCAGTGCGCGCTCTCTCGTCCCTTCTCCTCTTCTTCACCCTCTTCCTCCTCATCATGCTCCTCTACTTCTGCTTCACGCAGGGCTCTGGCTCGCTGTCTAATGCTGCGCCGCGGAGGTGCAGCTAGGTCCTCTCCGCGGAGGAAGCGTTTGGTCAGCCGGTCCTCCAAAGAATGGAAGGTGAGAACACAGAGTCGTCCCTTGGGACGAAGCATAGACTGCACCACACGCAGGCCAGCGTGCAGCTCGTTCAGCTCATCGTTTACAAATATCCGTAAGGCCTGGAAGGTTTTGGTGGCGACGTGTGAAGGTCTCTGCAGACGGTCACGGCGGGCGTACAGTGCACTGGCTGGAAATGCTCCTACAATGAGAAAGGCGGATGAAAAAAATCACTTTGCGGTTCAAGAAAAATCCTGCTTTTTTAAAATATTACTTCATTGTCAAAACTATTAGCCACTTATTTATAAAAAAGTCACACATAGCATGTGTTTCTGAATATGGCTCTGTGCTCACTAAAGCATGAGTGTCAGACACCTGTTGGTGTCAAGGGGAGGGCAGCATAGGAAAAAAATAAGTAGGAAGTGAAAGACTTTATATAGCAATGTAATTAAATTAAATAAATATTCATATTAATGGACTCTTTTTCTTTTTGAAAAGCATCATATTAGTACAAAAATAATACTTACGTATTTATTATAGTAAACTGTAGCATAGTGTAGTATATTATTATTATTACACTTTGTTAGTGTATAGACGGTTTCATTGGACGCACGTGCGAATACGCATCAGGTCCGAACTTTACTTTCGGTTTCAGTTTTTCTTAGCGAAGTTTACCGGAAGTTACGTGTTGGCCACGAAAGCCGCTTGTTTATGTTGTTACTGCTGAAACCGTCTATACCACTGTAGTATTCTGCAGTTTGTTATAGTGTATTAAATACTTTATTATATTACTACAGTACATTAAAACAATCAGTATCTCGAAATTTTACAGCAGTTTTCTACAGTTTGTTAAATACTAAGGTATACTGCAGCATTTGTCATGTGGGATCACTGTATAGTTTCAAGTTTTTTCAAACACAGATCTTTTTCTCATTTTCTAAACTGAATTCTGTTTTGTTTTTCTATACGTTTACATTCTCCTAAAATAATCAACCGTAAGGTCCAAAATCCGAACAGACGTCAATAGCCTCGTATTAGGCTACTGTTTTGTATGTGATCGTGGGACCTTGTGAAGTAATTTGGCATTTATGAAGCAAAGAAGTCAATACATACAATAATAAATTAGAAGCTGTATAAACAGGTGTTTTTCAAGAACAAGCTAGATGAAATTACTTTATCAAGAACAAAAAACAAAGGTGCAGTGTACTTTAAAGACAAGGCCATAAAAACAAAAGACAAACACAGTGAAAGATGCACACTGCTGGGGACACACAAGGGCTTATTCCAGATCACTGTGTGATGACACAGTACTATTGAAAATAAACAGGCTGTTCTACAAAGCTCCCAAAGCTCATGGACAGATAGGTCCGTGCTGTATATTGTGCTGAGATGAGCTGGCGCATACAGTCTGAGTACGGGAAGGTGATGCTCACTGAACTGATACAGTATCATGCAGTGCTTAAAACTGAAAATAGAAAATACATACAAGTCTGATCATACAGCAGAGGTTACTTAAATTCTGTATGTTATAAAAGACAAAAAAAATTGATAAAACTATAGATCTGCTGACAGACAATGAAAAGTTTTCTGAGAGCAGGTGATGTTGTAAGACTGTTGTTCTAGGCAGATTCGTTTTTGGTTATGTGCTACCAACATAATTCCCATGCATGATTTTTTTTTCTGTGTAAACTGAAACATCTAACAAATTAAATCACAAAAATGTTCCATAAATTATATACTAAATTAATGCATAATTAAGTGCAAATAAAATATATATAGTTAACTAAAAAATACTTTTAATACTTCAACAATCATTTTTTGTTTCCAGAATTATTAATGCTAGAAATGCTAGAACCAAAATCAGCATACAAAAGGGATTATGAATTTTATTTTAGGCACTTTTTTATTTCATTGAAAGTGATATTTATTGTTGCACTGCCTATAATCTGTGTTCAGCTCCCCTCCCTGTGATTTCACGCTATATGAGGAAAAAATTATTCATTCATCTGAACTGCCTAATCACATATGTTGTCATGCAGTCATGTTTAAGTAAAGATGGAAATGCAGCAACCCCTTAGTTGTTATTTGAATGAAATGAAAGTCTGCTGTTGTCCAGGAAGTACATATTAGACACTTTCATATTAATAATAGTGTTGAATTGTACTGTAGATAGCTATTATAATTAGAAGTTTCTTTCTCAAGTTAAAATACAAACAAATTTACAGCAATTCACAGTGTTGGTGTAGTATTTCTCTAAAGGACATTAAATCTGTTAAGCTGTTAGTCCTTTAAAAAATACTAACTGTCTCAAATTGACACTACATGCTAATAAAATTAAATAAAATATTTTTCATATTTTGACCTTAAAGTAACTTGCCTATGAATAAATAAGTAATTGAGGGTCACTGATAAAATGAACAGAATATTCTGAAGATCTTTGATATTAACATCAGACTCTACAGGGCACCTTATACAATCATGATTTGTTTTTTCAACATTACACGGTGACCAAAATAAAACATCATTAACTTCCCATAGTGAACTAAGTTTATACTGCTGTACATGACAATTGTTGTCCTTCCAGGACAGCTTAACTAAATGAGAAGAAAAAATAGGACAATAAATAAATGCAAAACAACATGGAAATGATTTGCTAATTATTTAAAAGACAATAACAAAGCATACTTAATAAATGATAGAGTACACCCCAGTAGTTGGAATCAGGGCTTCTGTATCTAAAAAATATTAAAGGAACTTTTCACACAATACAAATAGATTTTACAATTAAATATGGTAAGTAAAGACAGATGATTTGTAATTAACAATTCTAGTCAATTTCGATGTGTTCCACACATAGAGCTATGGTATGACTTCAGTAGACGTGCACATCATCCTGTACATTTTTTTTTCCGGGTGCATTTTTGCTTTCTCAATTTGTAAAAATATTTCAAGAGCTTGCTGATGTTAGTGATGATATTGAATGAGTGCAGGCGATGGAAAGACACGGCTAAAGAAAACAAGAGGTGTTGCATCTCTCAAGTATTGCACTTCTGGACCAGGAGAAGTGAGACACGAGCCAATCAATAAGACCACATGCCTCTGCTCAAGAATCCCATCTTATTTTAAAACCAAGACATTGGGAACATGAAAGAGAAACAAGAAAATGAATTGGAATCAAAAGTAAGTAGAGAATAAGTAGTCAGGGAAACCAGTGGACTGTAAAACACAAAACGTTTAAAAGAGGGTTCGTTTGTGGGTTATAGAGGAAACATAAAGAGAGAAAGAGCTTTCTCCTATGCAATAATGCTGATAACGCACAAACAAAATACAGTTTAGATTTAGTCGAATGTACAACAATAATAATATATGAAGAGTTTGGTTCCAAAACGCGATAAACGACATTTAAAAAATATTTATATATTTACCAGCAAAATCAGTATTGTATCAGGTCAGTATTAAAAAGTAAATTGTTAATTTTAAGCAAATTACGATATCTGCTGTGTTATTCTGTCATCTTTTCTTCCTTTTTTTCTAAACTGTAACAAATGCCAGTCCTCCTTTTCTGCAGAATGCAATAAATCCCCTTAACCAATCACAGCGCACAATTTTTACGTATTGTAAACAGTAGGGAGTGGCGCTTTGAATACACACTGAATCCTAGTTTTCCTCATCTACTTTGTACTTCGTGATCAACAAACAAACAAAAACAAAATAATACTTTTGACATTGATAAACCTGTTGTGGTTTTCTGTGGCAAAATCTAATAATTTACATGCCGGCTGTGGCTTGTTCTCACACGACAGCATCAAGCTTCTGTCATGCTAACACATTAACCCCAGCAGATCTTATGAAAAACTTTCCATTATTTTACTCAAAGTCAATGAAAATTGAGCAGGAACAAAACATTTCACAGCTGATTGCTATCAAGAAAGTTCATCCAAAGTTTCCAAGGATGACAGCAGCAATGACAGTGTTCTTTAAATGACAAAGTAAGTGTTTTGATTAATGTCATTAATGTTATTAATATTTTTTAATCAGTGCATACCACTAGTCAACTAAATAAATGTAACATTGCAAATATAAATGTACATTTATATACTGATTCAATAGATATCATTTTGGAAAAAACTTGGATCATGGATTTATTGCATTTTGCGGAAAAAATAATCTGTTTTATAATAAATCTCTGAAAATAAAATAATGGATTTGAATTTTTAATGTTATGTTAACCTAAAGATGCTATGTGAAAGTTTGTAACAGAAAATAGTAGTTATCATCTTGTCACTTTCTTGGTATAGAAAATACATTTTTACCGAAATTAGTCAAAATTGATTTATTGCGTTTTGGAACCAAACTCCAGTGTGCACTAGAAAATAAAACCATCCTAATTATTTAAAAATAGAAAGTGCAAAAAATTCAAAAGCCAAAACAAAAAGATATGTAAATAAATACAAAAATCGCATTAATTCTGTTACCTCATGAGTGCTCTTATTACATTCCAGCAATCACTATTGATTCTTCATAATTGGTCTTAGATCCTGACGGGTGCGACAACATCCACAGCCTCCACTAATTACCATTAAATTCTCAATGAACTCATTGTGTTAAAACCAATGTTTACATAGAAGCCTAATGGGGTGATTTTGTAACAAGTCAATAGTTATCTTTCATTTGAGAAAAAAAACATTTCTGCCAACCCGAATATAAAGAAAAAACGTCTTTGAACTCTGAAAACCTGTTATGTGCATTATCAGTGATACAATATATTTATGTTGTAATAATAATCAGAGTGCATGTAAATGAATGTAATTGGTTGTCCATCTATTATGAGAGGGGAAGGATTAGAGGGTAAGACCCAGCTGTCCGTAGATCTGATAATTGGCAGTATATTTGAATCAAACTGATTACTGCATGACACCCGTCTGTAACGAAGGGAGAGATTGCTCTTGAATGAGTCTCAGCACAAGCGCATTTCATTTTGAATAGAGGGCTAATTCTTTGTCTGGCCGTGAACCGAATTACGGATTTTCTTCTTTAATGCCACTTTATTAATCGCGGGCTCGTGTTGCTTTTGGGTATGAAGCAGGGGCAGAACTATCATTTTCAAATTAAATGTAGACCGTTTAAGAGTTTTGTTTATTTCATTTGATCCTCTTGATTTGTTTTAAATACCGTGTCTGAAAAGTGATGTTTCTCTATTCAGTAAAATTGTCTCGCTCATCGTGTGCAGGCATGATTCTGTTAACACGTACAATTCCATATGTAATCCACTGTGATCAAACCCTACTAAAGATGAACTGATTAAGACAGCCAAATACTTCATTGAATTTGCACAACCCAAGACATGAGACGGGGATGTGAGTCAGTACATGGTTTATTCCTTTCATTTATTCTTCATTTGCCATGGAACACTGTTATGCTTGAAGGGTGAATATCTTTTGTTAAAAGACTCAATCCTGTATGCGCTATGACAACACAATGATGACTCATCTCCAACAAATGTGTCTCACGGACACTTACATATTTCTCCTTGTTCACCTCTGGGAAAGAATAGAGCAATAAGAATAAGAGAAAGAGAGAGAGAGCTAAAATTAAAGCCTTCCATCTTCTTGTTTACCCTGAAGAGATAACAAAAATTTGCACAACATTTTCCAATCTATGCCGATAACATCAGGTTTCCAGTAAGAAATGTGATGAGGGGCTCTATATTGTTATAGAGTGCCAATTTATGCCGATTTCATTGGAAGCTCAGGAAGGGCTTTTACAGGTTCCTATAGTTCATTGGTGGGGCTGGGAGTATATGCTACGGGTTTCAAATGATATTTCGTTATTACCCAGTAAATCCTTTTTATAAAAGCAACAAGCCGCATAGGGACACTGAACATTACAATTGTTATTTGAGGCTGAAAGGGCAGTGCTGTTAGTCACTGGTGAGAACTTTCAAAAGAAAAAGGATTTACATTTTTGACTGTTCAGAAAAATTACTTTTATAAGTTGCTGCTGGGAAACGAATAAGAAGAGCATCACAATAATAACAGGTTCATGATCTGGACTACTAAATAAATCTGTCAAGCAATGTACCTAAAGGGGCATCTTGGGTGTGGGAACTGCAGTACAGTTTCCGGTAGATATGAAATCTTGTCTAAAAGTAGGGCTGGGTATTGGCAAGGGCCTCACAATATGATACGTATGGGTCGATACATGGGTACGACACGGTACGCTGCACGTAGCGATAAATTGCAATACTTTTCTTTTTATCAAAAATGTAAAAAAAAGAGCTGATTTTTTTTTACAACTTTTTTTAAGCCAAAGTGCTGAGACATTGGCCAAATGGCCGTATATTACAGACAACTAGACAGCAACAACTATAGCAGCGGCAGAGGAGGTCATTTGACGCACACAGAGGGATTTGATGGGTTTTTAAAACATCGATAGTAGAGTTTGAAATATCGATACCGGCCAGGTATAATAAGCGTGCTTGGTTTTCGGGTAATATAAAATGAATGTGTTTTGCCAAATGGACCCGAGAAGACCTGAACTATATCGCGTTTGTGCATCAACTTTTTTTCCACCCCCCCACGTTTGCCAAGAGAGCTTGCATCATCCTGTGGCTGGCGGTAGGTTAATTTTGGTTGAGCCAGACTTGTCAATCAATTTTACATACACACTGTAAGCAGTGAATTGCGCCGAATTGGTTGCGAGGCCACTTGAGGTTTCTTTCTGGCTGATGGGTGCGGCTGCAGACAGCACAAACGTCGGTGCTGTTTACATTCGGGTCCAGTCAAGTAAAAAAATTGTCATCTAGTTGGGTCCGACTCTGGTCTAATTTTGGTGAGTTTGTCTTGGTTTGGGTCTTTATTAAAAAAAAAAAATTTAAGCACACCGGGTTCGGGTACAAAGTGATTCGGGGCGTTTAAGGTCAAGAAAATTTCTTTGTACCTAAGAAGACCTCTACACTGAAAAAATGATTAATTCAATTTGCTAAATTTTTTTAAGGTAAGTGGTTGCAATCAATTTATTTAAGCTACATTTAAACAATAACAATTAGTAAAATAAAAAAAAAACTTTTGTTTAAATGTAGCTTAAATAAATTGAATGCAAGCACTTACCTTAAAAAATTTAGCAAATTGAATTAATCATTTTTTTAGTGTACTTCATATGCAAAACCCAAGGGACATCTGACATGTTTTCTTGTAAATAAATGTCACTTTAGTCATTTTACTGATATTTTGACAAATTTCACTGTGCAAAACACTTTAAGTGCATGCAAGATAATTTAATTTAAAATGTTGTCTGTGCACTAGCGGACTTTGCTAAAAAAAATCATGTGCCGTTTAGCGGTTTTTGTCAACAAAAAAGTATTTCTGAATGGTCTAAGGCCGGGATTAAGTGGATTTAGGGTGTTTTCACATCTGTAGTTCGGTTTATTTGGTCCAGACCAAAAGCAAAAAATGATACATTGTAACTTTTTTTTGCAGTTTTGGTTCCTTTTCACACCACACTGATTGCTCTGATCCGCACCAGTTGAAACGAACCAAAATTATGTCATGTGTTAAGATCAACATCACTCATTGGCCACATATATTTGAACGTTCTTCCTAAACTGCTTCTCGATTGGTCAGAATCAACGTGCACGAAATTCCAATGGAACCCCGGAAGTAAACAAAAAGAAGGATAATACAGCAGACACTATGGACAGATGGCTGCGCTCTGTAATTATGTCTCTGTGGTTGTTATACATAGTTTGTATACAGTGCTCTCTACAAACCGTTCATTTTCAGAATGAATCGTGGATGCGGCTTGAAAACAATGTTTTAATGCACTACAAACGCCAAAAACATCAAATTTCTGAGGTACCTTTTACTTCACTACATTTCATAAATACAAGTTGTTTTTTACCTTATACTTAAAGACATTAAAATGTACTTTCTTATTAATTCTGAGTAAAAGTAATTAGTACTAGATTTTCATGTAATTAACTTAATATGAAATGCAATGGAGTACAACATATGATATTACCCTTTAGAATGCAGTGAAGTAAAAGAAAAACACTCTGATAAAAATATACTTGAGAATGTAACTGACTAAAAAAATAAAATAAAAAATAAGTACTTTATACACCTTTGCAAAAATGTTTTTTTTTTCTTTTACATTTTTTTGAGCTCTAGCCTCATCCAACAATGCATACAGTTTTGCGTGAATTGCTGAATTTAAAATGTAAGCCGGTATGGACAAAATTCTGAACATTACTGTTCATTTCTAAGATTTTGTAATCCCAGATTTTCGATATGGTCTCAGAGTTTCTGCGGCAAAGAAATTATTTTGCTTTTTTACATGGTTGTGGAAACATTTTTTGACAGCATCATACACTAGCCAGTCCCTCTGTACAAAGCTACATATCATAAACACGTCGAGACCCATCGTCCTCATATTTTCATCTTGTTGGATGAATGTCAGAAATGTGTCACTGCTGGAGTTGAATGAGACACTAAACCCCATGTTACACAAAGAGGACAACAGACTGCTTTGGATTAAAAGGTTCGACTAAATACTAATGGAAAAGGTAGATGCTAAGCTGCACGAGATGCATTCCGACCACACCTTCAAAGGACAATAGTAACACTTTACAACAAGGTTGTATTTGTTAACATTAGTAAATGCATTATGCGGCTAACAATAAGCCGTATAATCTTTTTATATTTTATTAATCGCTGTTAAGCTTATTTAATGCCAATACAATTCATTCAAGTTGTTCATTGTGTATTAACTAATGTTAACAGGTACAACTTTTGATTTTAAAATGTTTAAAAGGGTCATAAAATACCAAACAACATTTTCTTAAGAGTTGACAGAGTTAGCTGTGTTGCAAGAAGACAATGTTAGCATCCATTAATTTTAACAGCAGGAACTATTTTAGTGTGGGGGGGGGGGGCTTGCACTCTTTTCGTCTTCAGAGTTTAAAATCTACATTGTGTTTCTTATACATGTGTTTCTGTAGTGTAGGGGTATGTTGGCTTTCTCTGCAATGCTGTCAGGGCTAGACTTGGTTTGACTGCGGGCGGTTGGTTGGCCATCAACTTCTGTTTTTTTCTGGAAAGCTTTGAGATTTGGAAACAGGTTAACATTAGCCTTGCTCATGAAGGCGGTTTGTATCTACTGCAGCCAAGGATGTGGTACAATGTCCTGAGGACTTTTCCTTCTCTTCAAATATGGCACTGTCATATTTAAATTATAAGAGATTTACTTGGCTTTTGTTTTACTTATAAATTCATTATTTTAGAGAGGTAGAGAGGCCCAGAAAGGTACAGTTAAAATAGTCCAATGGATCAACCAAATGTTTTGATTTTTTTATGTGACAAGAAAACTTTTTGTGTGCAAAAAAACTAAAAGAATGACTTTTTTTCTTATCAATGTCACTTAAAGCAGTGGTGGAGTGAGACAATAAATTAGGCTGGGAATTTGATTCATTCCAGGCCACCTTTGCTGCTGCAAACAACGTGTTTAGGTAATCCACCAGATTTGCCAATCTTGTATACTAATAATTATTAAAGCAACACCAAAGAGTTTTTTTACCTTAAAATAACGCTTCCAAAACAGTTTCAGTCGTTCATCCACTCAAAACAGGGTGAACAGCACTTTCACATTCGCTTTGCAGCCCTCTATCGGCCAAAACCGCAAGAAGTTTCCAACCGTCGGGTAGCGGTCTTGTAGTCCGAGTGAATACTACAAAAACTTGCTTTACGGCAGACCTACAATCCAATCAGAGCCAGCTATGCCTCAGTATTTATGACAGTGGGTAATTGACAATTACGCTTCTAACCTGTAGGGGGAGCAAAGAGCAAAAACTCTTTGGTGTTGCTTTAAATTATATAACAGGTGCAAGCCAAATTATAAACTTGTGTTTATCTGGGAAGAAATTTATGCAGATTACAAAATATTAAAAAATTGCATTGACCAACAATACTGAGGACACAGTACATATTTCTATAGGTGAACCCTCAAGAACTCACTGGGAATACACCACGAATAAGACAAATACACAGTTGGCTTACACTTTTTAAAAGAGATGTGGCACAGTATACTGCTTCCTTGGCCACCTTCTCAAAAAACATTTGGGACATTTAAGACTTCTTAAAGACCTTTAAAGGAACTCCAAATTATAAGGTGAAATGACAGTAAGAAATTCATGATTTGCATCGTACAGTTTTTCATAAAACAAAGTTTTATATAATGATAGACTTCTGATTTTACCCTTCTCTCTCTGCTCATCCTTTTGCGCTCTCTTTTTTTGCACGATTGTCAGATATAGCCAAAGAGGCAGTGCATGGTTGATTTTAAGTCTGTTGTTGCCTGATTTGTAGATTTTGAGAGATCCGTCATTCATTTATCAGTCTATCACATGTCAAGCTGAGCTGACTGCACAGCAGGCAGGCCAGAACGACCGCCAGGCCACCGGGACTCCAGATGGCCAGTCCGCCCCTGAGTCAAAGTATTGTCCGTTGTCAGTTCATGTTTTGGGCAAATTACCGAAATACCGCAAATGGCCATATGGTAATATGCATATCAGAATTGTTTGAAATAACTGAATAACTGTACTACTTCTGAAAGTTATGTATAGTCAAAGTTTTGGCAAGCCGTATGTTTTTCAATATTTAAACATTTTTAAAAGACTAAAATTGATTTTAGAAACTCAAATCATTATCGTTACGCATATCATTAATCGCATCACTTAAGTTGTCACCCTTTTTTTCAATATCCTACAGTCCCTATTCATGTTAGCTAATCTAAGTTTAATTTGTGTGTCTGGGTCGCACTTTGAAAATACCTCTGTGTATGAAATTAGCTATTTAAAGAGCCACACAGATCCAAAATCGAAAATGACCTGTATGGCAGTGTGTCTTGTAGCTGTCCATCAATGTAAACAATGTGCAAAAGTAGTTTAACCAAAAAGTGCACGATTAATAAAGTTATTGGCTTCTTAAGTAGGGAGTTGACTCTGAATCGCTGAAACGAGTCTTCATATGGATTGAATCTCCTGCCTGACTTTATCCACGTAATGCCAACACTTTGCATAATAATCTCCGCCTACAGCCTTGCCCGCGGGAGAAATTAAAACTATGACCTGCCCACAGCTAGTTAGTGTGTAAACATCATATCACGCTGTGTTTTCAGTTTGTGTTGTTTTCACTACCAAAGGACGAAGATATATGAAGAATTAGTGTTTAAAATTACCTTTTCACAGATGGATATACTAGACGTTTGGCTGTGAAGAATCAGTGGTTAAAATGACTTTTTCACGGAGGGATATACTAGACGTTTGGCTGTGAAGAATCAGTGGTTAAAATTACTTTTTTACGGAGGGATTTACTAGACGTTTGGCTGTGAAGAATCAGTGGTTAAAATTACTTTTTTACGGAGGGATTTACTAGACGTTTGGCTGTGAAGAATCAGTGGTTAAAATTACTTTTTTACTGAGGGATTTACTAGACGTTTGGCAATGAAAGATGGTTTAGTACCAACTTTATTTGGAACAACAAGCGTCTCCTACCCACAACCTGTAAGTATGATTATAGCTACTTACTTGCCCAAATGAGTGTATATAACATAAATGTTAATGTCGGTCGTTGTTTTTATAACCTGGACTAATGATGAATGATGTGTATTGATGTTGTTTTTAAACTCCTTATATACTGTCAGAGAGTCACGTTAGCAAGTGGCTAACGCATGCAGCACTTACGGTTTTGCTATGGCCCAGTTAGCTTACATACTTGCTTAAATGAGTGTAAAAATTGATGTCGATAATGTCTTTTCAGTAAATCATGTTAGCACTAGGTCAATACATGTTGTACTATTGTTGGTCTGTGCCACTGATCTGTGGTCTGTGCGGAAAACCTGTCAGTTGTCCAATCAGAGCAGAGTAGGCTACTGAATGGTGGGGTTTAGGCAGACAGGGTCGTTGAATGGCTTCACACTAATCGTTTGGGGATCTCTGAGAAATGGGGTAATTTTAAATTTATATTTTGAGAAAATTACAGTGTTTTTGTCCTTGCATGCATTTAAACCTGTTGTCCGGGACTTACAAACAGTGATAGGACACATAAAATTGGCATCTTCCTGGCTATTTAAATAAACTTGACTTGCCTTGCCTAATCAGTTAACTACTGTTAACAAATACAACCTTATTGTAAAGTGCATACTGAATGCAATGCAAAGAAGAATCCCACAGACAAATCATACAGTAGGTTCTTCGACAGACACAGTACAAAGCTAAAAATCTAAATTTGGTTAAGTTTAAAACGATCAATAAACAAATCAAACAATTATCCAAGAAGGGACCTGACTACAGTATTTTCAAGAAAGGTCACTCAAGGTTTTAACAAAAAGAAAAAGTGCCAACTGTAGACCACACTGCCAGATAAAGTTAGACTGGTACCCATAAAGACAGAACTCCAACTAATAAGAGCGGAGACTCTAAAGACTGCCTTAATTCCCAAACTGTAATGTGGACCTCAGGAAACTCGGAAGGAGAAACCGAAAGATCAATTTTCATCAGAGCCCCAACAAGTCTGCGCTTGAACCAGTAATCAATAACGTCCTGATTAGTGTCTCTTACAGTGATATTAAAGCAAGGCCAGCCGCTTAAGCAACTGTTTAACCATGCTGTCAAAACCTAGAAAATCAGCATGATGATCCAAACGAATCAAAACGTTAACGCTAGATTGATAGGCTGACAGTGTATTCAAGAGGCTGTTGTGGCTGGCTGGGGTCTGCGAGGGTGCGTGTTACTGGCCTTAAGCCAGTTTTGTGCTGATGCTCGTTATGATTCAAACTGGTCTGATACGTAGAGAGCCGATCTGTGCATTGGGACCATGATACACTTTCCTTGGGGAATCTGTATAATCTTCTGTCACGCCAGCTGGGTTCATACTGATGAGAACATTATGCTGGTGTGACCTTGGCTTTTCTCTAATGTGTTTCATTAAACAGCGCTTCCAAAGGCCCTTGGCTGGGGAATCCCTGTTTTATTATGAATCAAGAACCCCAAGCAGCACAGTTGTTCAGGATGTAGCTGAAAGCCAGGAAATAAATGAGGGCAAACATCTACATAAAAATCACTCTGGCTGATGGGCATTGCAAAAATAACGGAGAATATAAACGTGGGGGTAGGTGCACTGATTGGTCCGCCCCCAAAAGCAAGGGCAGAAAGGCATTGTGGGGCTCGAGTTACGCACGTAAGGAAACAAAGAGCTCATAAGAGAGAGAAAGAACTCCCTTGATACCCATTGTTATGGTGTCTAAACCCCTCCCATTCTCCTATCATCATCGCTGATAAATACACACGTATACAAATCTGCACATATCATCCCTACGCCTGCTTCATCAATCGCTTCCCCTGGCAACGGTGATGCCGGCAGCCCACCGCTGACCCCCAGGGACCCTCGAAAGTCAGAACCTTCCAGATTGATTGGAATAAACATTGTTGTTGACTCGCTCCGCTCTTCAAAGAAGATCAAACAACTGCCCTTAGTCACACCTGTTCTCCCGGCGTGACGCATGTGCTTGCCTCGTGCTACCGTCATCTGAACCGACTCTCTATCTGTATCGCTCCCTCTCTCTGTTTCATCAGTGGCGTTAGGCTATGGAAACAGCAACGGCAAAAATAAAGCAGCCGATAAATATAATATCAAAAACCGTCGAGCTGCCGCAATGTGGTGCGTGCATGACGCGTGTGTTTGGAGAAGCGTGTTGGTGGGGGCGCGGAGAAGGGCACGGAAAGGGAGGGAGCTGTGGATGGCGGGGAGTGTGAGAAACAAATCAAAAGATACAGGGTGGGGTGGGGGAATGAAGACGATAGGAGTGTAAATCTAAATACGAATTAAGGGGATAAAAACCACGGAACCCCACCTGCATCATTTGGCTATTTCTCGCCATCTCGTTTACACAGTTCTCCTTTCCTCGATTCGTTTTTTTATTAATAAGAGCCTTGTCAAACGCGAAGGATACGTTGCTGATGAATACTCAGACAGCTGAGTGGGGGAAGGAGCACGGCAGAGATATCGGATAAGGAACGGCATCTTTCCTTCCGTCTCTTTTTCCAGGACAAATAAGTCCCGTAGGGAGACTTTGCATTAGTATCGCTCAGTTTTTTCATCTCCCCCTGGTGAGGGAGATGGTGGAGGGAATTAATGAGGGGGGTACCTGCTACGATGCTGGCCAGTTGCAGAGTCCGGCTGATGGGGTAGACGCTGCGTGCCTGTGCGATGGCTGCCGCAATTTTCCTGGTGTGCCGCTCCTCCCCGTACGCGGCCAGCACAGACGCAAGCGCCTGTTGATCTAAGGCGTTGACCACGTCAGCCGCGCAGGGCATGTCGGGGTACCTACGCACAAAGAGGAGCCCAATTAAGCAGCTTGACGTCACGAGTTCCTGGCTGACAGAAGCCAAGCCTGACAGCTCTAAGACACCAGCGAAACCCCTCCCACCTTCCCACTCTGGGAGATGTGGGTTTGAGATCTATAAAAAGAGAGTGTGTGTGTGTGCGTGTGTACATGAGACAGAACAGCAGGGAGAAACGCTTAGTGACAAATATAAAAATATATCAAATCTTGAACTGAATTATGCATTCATCTTTTCTTGCTTTTGAAAAACAATCATGTGTGGATAGCGGTAGACTCAACAAGACAAATAAAGTTACACACTAAAAGAGCCAAATCCATGTTTGTCAATATATTAACTTTTAACAAATAAAACATTTAACATAAAATTAAATATGAATAGGCAGTAAATAATTCAGTGGGCAGCTTTTCAATACACTTACCTGTATGCACGATCAATTGTACTGATTCATATGTTCACTGAAACATTGTGATTTACATTCACAGTATGAATCATTTTGTATTTGGGTACAATACCTTGATGTACTTAACCCGTACATCCATAACTGCCTCATTAAAGAAGCATCAAGAGCAATTACAAGCACATATACACTTTGAACTATAGTGTTTTTAAGGCGAATAACTGCACAAAAATGCTTTCAAAAAGTTAGAAAGTGTGTTAAAGGGATAGCTCACCCCAAAAAATGCCATGTTCGCACCGAGGGGCAACCTTTCGATCTCTCTGATGAAGCCAATACAGAAGTGATTTAAACTGCAATTCAACGACTGACCGCTAGAGGCTGGCTCCAAAAGAGAGTCAATTCCCATAGACATCCATGTTAAAATGCCAAACTTTACAGTAGAAAAGAATATATTTACAGCCTGGTACAAAAATTGTTTTTGGTCTTTATAGCTAAGTTTGCCCTTCATGACAACTGTGAGGGGGTGAATTTTTTTTGTAACTCATCCGTTTAAATTATATTAAGCTTTACATTTCTGCATAATTTAGGGTGTGGCCACTTGAGTGACAGGTGAACTGTACTGCTGTCACTATAGAGACAGAGCGCAGTTATGCAAATGTTAAAACCACACCCACCGGGGGGGAAACAATCCAACCGTCTCCATTGACTTTGTATTGCGAGAAGCCGCCTCCTTGTCATTTCTGGCTTATAACAAAAAACAGAATAATGCCTAAAAGCTGCTGTGTGACAATATGTACAGCTAACAAGCCAAAGAACCCAGAAATAAGTTTTTATAAGCTGTCGAGCCATAAAACCCAGCCTTTGAGGAGAAAAAAGTAGATCGCCGACTACGTTTCCCCCTAGTGGACGCAGTTCTACTAATATGAGTCATATGAAAAGTTGCTTGTTTCCACTTTTGTGTCTTGAATCGCTCGTTTTTTGAGCTCAACAGCTTATAAAAACTTATTTCAGGTTTTTTTGGCTTGCTAGCTGTACACCTTGTCGCACAGCAGCTTTTAGGTATTATTCTGTTTTTATGTTTAATCTGTAAATAAGTTTTTATAAGCTGTCGACCTCAAAAACCGAGCGCTAAAGACACAAAAATGGAAACAGGCAACTTTTCATGGTACTACTATTAACGAAACTGCGTCCACTGGGGGAAACGTAGTCGGCGATCTACTTTTTTCTCCTCAAAGGCTGAGTTTTACGGCTCGACAGCTTATAAAAACTTATTTCACACAGCAGCTTTTAGGCATTATTCTGTTTTTGTAATAAGCCAGAAATGACAAGGAGGCGGCCTCTCGCAATACAAAGTCAATGGAGACGGTTGGATTGTTTTCCCCCCCGGTGGTAGTGGTTTTCAGGTTATGACGCGTTGCGCTCTGTCTCTGTCGAGCTAGGCGGGCATGGTTTCAGCAACCAGTCACCTCAACTTCACTCACATCCCTTCACTTTACCGATTTTCGGATATCAGCGAGAGATGCGTGGTGACGCGCAGCCAAGATGGCGACGACAAGCACTGCCTACTTTAAGCTTAAAAAACGATCTTCAGAAACCTATGGGTGATGTCACGGACACTACGTCCATCTTTTTTTACAGTCTATGGTTCGCATCCTTATGTTGTTCTTAACCTGTATGATTTTCTTTATTTTGATAAAATGATTGTAAGCCCATAGAAAAACACACAATGACTTTCATAGTGGGATAAACAAATACTATGGAGGTCAATGGGTATCGTCAACTGTCTGACCATCATCAAAATATATTTTTTTGTATTCATTCGAAGAAAGAAACTCATAGAGAACAACATGGGGGAAAATGGTGACAACATTTTCATTTTTGGGTTAACTATCCCATTAACAGTTTAAGTCATTCATCATTTTGTATTGATATCAGGGAACTAGCCACGATATAGCTTTGGAAAAGCATCCATATTATTGAAAAATGTATGTTAAATATTTATCCTTCCAAGTGATTAAATAAATCCTTTCTTTAGCAACTGATGTCATTCTGGATTATCCTTGAGTGATTATTCTTTCATTCATTTTGTTATGTGGGCACAACTAATAGCACAGAATGAGCAAGTCAAACAGAGACATGCTGATTAATGCAAAGTATGTTCTGTCTTTCTCCAAGGCCAGCTAGAATTGGCTGACTGCGTCATGCTGTCGTAAATTTAATTCTTGCATTGGTTTTAGTGACAGAACGAGGATAAAGTGTTTTCAGATACCGTGGGTTGGACCTGGATCGACCTGCTCTACATCTTGGCCTTTCTCTTTTTGCTTTGGGTCTTTCTCGCACCCTCTCTTTTTCTTCAAGCATTTCATCTCGCCCCCAGGAAAAAGTTCACGGTCTGTTATGGTGGGTGGGATTTCCACCTCATTATCACACTGAAAACTTGGCTAAACTTTCTAATAAGACTGTAAAGCTTCTCACTCAAGCCCTACTTCATGGACAGCATTTTAGTCAAGAATTATATTAAAATTCAGTAACACTTTTGAACCATTTATAAACTAATTGAACCATTAGAATGTCTAAACTATTTTTACTGGCATTGTGTAGGGAAAAATATTATCAAACACTATCTATGACATCGACCCTTCATTTTATTTTTAATGCACTTTTATTTCAGTTTTTTTTTTTGATGGCTTGTCTTGTTTTATAAATGAATTTAATTTATTTTTTTAATTTAACTTCTAATGTATCTTTTGTTTTTATTGTGATTTTAAAATACTTTTAACATTGTAAACTTATTGACTTTAAAGCGATACTCCAGCCAAAAACCAAATTTACCCCATGATGCAATCCGAGATACATATGTCCATCCATTTGGAGTTATTTTAGTAAATGTCCTTGCTTTTCCAAGCTTATAATGGGAGAAAACAGGGATCATGGAACAACTTCTGACTGCTTAAAGTGCATCCATTCTTCACAGAAGTATTCCACATGACTCAAAGGGGTTAATTAAGGTCTTTTGCAGGTAATCAATGTGATATTGTAAGAAAAATATTCATATGTTAAACTCTATTAACTTTAATAACTTGGCTCTGGTAACGACGCCATCTTGGACTTACACAATTCACGAGAGTCACTGCACAATGCCAATGTACCTATGGCAACGAACGTTCACTACCCTACAACTCTCGCGTGAATCGCCTGCGTCCAAAATGGCGCCATTACCGAAGCTAGTTATTACTGTTTATAGGGCTGGTATCCTGGACAGGGCTTATCTTAGTGCCAGACTAAAATGCATGTTTGAGCCTACCCAGTCTCACGTAGATGCGTATAAATAGCACGAAGTGTAAAAATCGTGCAATACATACGCCAAATTTCACTTTGGCGTGCATATGATATGCCAGTCCTTCCCATTCACTTAAATGGTGCATCTTTTTTTGTCGTTTTATTTATTGGTTTCTAAAAAATTTTCTGTTTTCTAATCCATTTTCGCTTGGGTTTAGGGTTAGACTTTAGATTTGCTTAATGAGGTTATTTAATATACAGGTTTCTCCATCTTTTTGTCCATATTTAAGCCATGGTCGCTTGGAGTTGGGGTTAGAGTTGGGGTTTGGGTTAGGATGTCATTTTTTATATAACAAAAAGTTGTTCTAACCCTAAACCCAAGCGAAAATTGTAAAAAAAGCAAAAAAATTGAGAAGCCAATAAATAAAACAACGAAAAAAGATGCACCGTTTAAATGAATGGGAAGGACTGGCGTATCATATGCACGCCAAAGTGGAATTTGGCGTATGTATTGCACGATTTTTACACTTCATGCTATTTATACGCAACTCTGTGAGACTGGGTTCGTTTGTGCTGCCTTCATTCACTGCAAAAAATTACTTTCTTACTTAGTATTTTTGTCTTGTTTTCAGTAAAAAATGTCTAAAAATTCTTAAAATAAGATCTATTTTCTTGATGAGCAAAATGACCTAGGAAAATAAGTCTAGTTGTTAGACAAAAAATATAAAATCTAAGCGAATTTTTGCTTAAAACAAACAAAAAAATGGAATGGAATAAGAAGATTTTCTTGAATTAAGTGTTTATGAAAAAAGTAAACTTATTTCAAGAAATTTTTTGTAGTTCAGTAATGGCAGCGGAGAAAGACGTGAGAAAAGCTATTCGGTCCGTTGTTGCAAAACTGCCGAATATACAGAAGTTAAAGCCGGAGCAATAACCAGGTTTGCTAAGTTTTGTTTGTCTGATTATTCTGACTTGTTGTTTCCGGCCGGTTTCGGTGCATGATATACGTCAGGACCATACGTTAGCAATCGCCTATGGCGGATCCTGAGTGACTCTGGGCAGATTTTAAACTACAACAGAGGACCCTCCTTAACGGACGTAACGCTTTGCAACGGAGCGTGGCCAGACTCTCTGTACAAATGAAATGAATGGTTTACGAAAGTCTGGTTGGACCAGGCTAGGAAACCACCCCATAAAGTTTAAAATTCGGATTTTTTTATACAAACCCATTGGAGACGTGTGGATTACTTCAATAAAGGATGAATTCACTTTTTGGGGGTTTGAAGTAAGAAGTGTTTCCCTGCTCCCTGATATAAAGCTTGGAAGAGCAAGGACATTTACTAAAATAACTCCAGATGTGCTCATCTGAAAGATGATGGTCATATGTATTTTGGATTGCTTAAGGGTAAGTAAATCATGGTGTAATTTTTATATTTGGCTGAAGTATTTTAAATTGCCCCAATTGTAAAGTGTATGACATGTGCTTTATAAATACAACCTGCTTTGTCTTGCTAATTATATATATATATATATATATATATATATATATATATATATATATATATATATATATATATATATATATATATATATATATATATATATATATATGTGAAAAGGGTCCAGGACTTTATGAGTGGAAAAAAACATCCTAATAATATCTAAAGTCAAATTATATGTCAATATTGTGGACTGAGTGGGCCTGCATGTGTCACAACACTGTGTTCACGATGTACTCAACCACACTGGATGTGTTTCTCTTTGTCCACCCCCTACCAAAAATCATTATGTCAATTTATTGATATCTTATAGCCAGCATGATATAATGTACCACAAAAGTTGTCTAAGAATCACTTGGCTCTGCAGTGCTCAGTCATCTTCATATAGTATTAAACTATAATTAGTTTATGCCTTACACCTGCTCAGAATTAGTTTTGAAAAGCCTAATAGAGAGGCGTGGAGACTATAGATGTAATCAATAATGTGGCTCCATATCGAGTGACCCAAGAATAATAACTGTGGCCACCAGTGAATATCGAGAGTGAATCAGGCATTACTAATAGTGCGAATGATGCTTGGAATAATAGAGACAATGAGACTTTTTCTGAAGTGAATAGAGGTAACAGTCAAACCTGTCTCCATCCATCCTCATGTCTAGGGGTCCGTCCTTGCTGAGGGAGAAGCCTCTCTCTGATAAGTCCATCTGCATAGATGAGCAACCGGCGTCTAGAAGGGCAACATCCACATCCAGCGATGGGAGCAGTTTATCCAGCTCACTGAACCTTCCCAGCACCGGCTTTACTTGGCCCCTGACAATGAGAGAGAGAAAAAACTGAAAACTCAATTTAATTCAATGTGTTTATTTGTCATGTACACAGTTATACACAAGATACTTTCAACTTGCAGTGGAATATAGGTAAGCCCTCAAACGTCCACTGTTCCTGCATCACAAAGTATCTCAGATGAAGAATGAGAAGAAATGAGAATCTGTGGTGCATAGTGGAATTAACATTTATGATACAGCCTCGAATACAGTAAAATGGTTTCTACATAATACAAATATTAAAGCAAAAAAATGTATCAATGCAACTTTGGGTGCAGTAGTCATAGCCAGGGGTGCACATAACTTGGTGCGTATGCGCAATTAAAATAAAAAATGCGCACCAGACACTGCTCTAAACGGCGCTTTTGCCTACTGCTGGAATTTTAGGGATTTGTTAGAGTTTGCTTTCTTGCACTTGAACGCTCCATTTTAAAACTAATTCATCTTAAAATGCCGTAATTATAGTAGTAAAAGTATTTTCCACATTAAAAAAATACAAGCAGTTGAGGAAAAAAAATGCATGTGTAACAATCGGATGTGCCTCATAAGTCTTGAAAAGTGAAGCCACTGTCTCTTTGATCGCCCCCTGGTGGCTGGCTGCAGTACAAGTCATAAACCCCGCCCTCTCCATTCAAACAAATGGGACTCTGTTCTATATTTAAAAAAATATTAACACTTCCAATTAGGGATCGACCGATATGGATTTTTTTGTGCTGATGCCGATACCGATTTTTGTTTCATCAGCCTTAGCCGATGACCGATACATGCTGCCGATTTTCTTGCGCCGATATTTTGAGCCGATACTGCTTTTGCTCACTCAATTTACATCATAAAAATTACACAATGATGATGCTAAATGTTACAAGTCTCAATTTAAAAAAACATTTATTGAACTTAAAAAACTATATTTAACAAATAGTAAAAACAGGTGAGGGTGCTATGGAACCATGAACTGCACTCTCCATAATGACGAAGAACTATCAGCAAAGGATATTGATTTTAGCTAGTAATTTGATGCTATAGAAACGGGGCGTGTCGTTATAATTTGCATGGTTGAATTGGTTCCGCAAGCGTTTGGGCGAAAGTTTGATACATCATGGAATTACTCTAAACAGGAAGAAACTCAAAGAAGATCTCTGTACCACCTGCTTGTACCCTGGCTCAGTTGTTCAGTAGAGTGGAAATACAAAGATATTTAGGCACAGTGATGCTGAAAGTCATTTACTATAGTATTTACATGGTACATCAAGCAGTGGCAGTTCTAGCTTGTAAGGTGCCTTGGGCATCATTTCCCACTCTTCCTACCAATGACATCATTTACATCTCTGTCCTACGCAGATCAGTCTGTGCAGCACAGCATAAAGTTGTAAACAGCTTACGCCTCAGTGCGGCGAGTCCTGTACTGATTAACTGAGGACACGTTCACATAAAATGATTGACGCGCAATTCAAATGGGCAGTAAAAACATGATCGAGCATTTCGCTTTTGTTTTTTGAGTATGCCCCATAATACCCCATCACCCTGCCCATGTCACCGAACACCCCCTCCCTCACTTACATCAACAGTATCAAAAGAATGACACAGTTTTGCCATGTTTTTCCAAATATCTCCAACTCGTGTTTTTAGTTACAAACTGGAATAATAGCATGGATAATAGATATTAGATTAATAGTTTCCATGCAGCTTTTTTATGACTTTAACTACATGTACACTCAATGAGTAAAGCTGATGGGCCCACAAATATATCATGTGGGCTTTCACGTGTTAAAAGTGCAGTGTGTAATTTTTAAAAGGATCTCTTGACAGAAATGCAAAATAATATACAAAACTATATTATCAGGGTTTCATAATGAAGCGTTATGTTTTTATTACCTTAGAATGAGACGTTTGTATCTACATACACACAGGTTCCCCTTACTTGGAAGTCACCATTTTGTGCCGCCATGTTTCTACAGAAACCCTTAATGGACAAACTTTTTTTACTAAGTTGTCTCCGTCTATGACATTTTTTTTTGGTGGTGGCAACCGTAGCTTCTCTATGCGTTTCAAAAGCGAGGGAAGAGCAGTGGACTGAGCCATTGGTTGCAATTCGCAACCTCACCACTAGATGCCGCTAAAATTTACACACTGCACCTTTAAAGAGTAACTAAACCCTACTCCAACTTTTTTTAGTTACTGATCTGTAAGAATGATGGTTTATTAGTGCTGTTCATTGATTTTAGTAAGTTTTTTGACATTTGGATATAAAGTGTTTCAATACTACAATATATGGTGTAAAAACGTCTGAGTGCTGCCCTCTTCAGGTTGAACAGTGGCTACTGCAGTTGAATTTTCCTATTGGATGTTGGGTCCAAAAAATGACTCGTGACGTAAGCAGGTTCAAGCTTACCACGCCCTTGTTACGATCTCACCACACACTTGGTACGAGCTTAGTTCGTCCCCTCTATCTGTTAGGATCTGCCCACTTTTCTAGCATTTTTCAAATATTGCCAGTGGGTGGAGTCAGGCTCTGACCAGGGGTTTAGTTACGCTTTAACCATTGGTCTGATGTTCTAATTGATTCATTTTTGCAGTTTTGTTTCAATAAACGACTGATTTAGACTGGGGAGGCACTTTGATATCACTGGTTTTGAATTTGTTTAAATGTCCCACTTTAAACAAACACAAATGTATAATATAAGTCTTTCCACAAGGGAATTTCTGTTTTTAAATTAAAAACAAATTGTGGCAGGTGTTCTGCCTCGGTGGGTCACCTAGACACTGACTCCTTAGTGGGTGTCCAAAGGCTGCTGCAGCTCATAAGCTGTACGGGGAAAGAGAGATAGACCAAATAATGTGTGTCCCACAGGGAAGGTAACAAAGTATCATTTATTTATCACCTTGGAGACCAGAAGATGAGGATTGTGAGAGGGAGAACGCTGTCGCAGCGTTAATTGAAAAACACACGAACGAATGTGAATGCACAAGAGAAATGTGTGTGTAAAAAAAAAAGTTCCGCAATTATTCTGTGGGTCACGTTAACACGCCGATGCGTGTGCATTGCGTGTAGGGGAGTATGAATGTTACGGTGTGTGCGTGACAAGCGTTTTGGTTGACTTGAAGTGGAGGTGTTGGGTTGACGTGAGTATTGACCATGTATTTTTTTAGTCCTTGATCATTCAGATGGACTTGTGGGTGTCTATGCGTAACTGTCTTGTTTTTTTCACTTTTTCATTAGTGATTTAATCCACTTTCTTTATTTTATCTAAAGAGATTTCACAGCTATGACTAACAAAGACACCGGTACATCATGGCTCCTAACTATGTAGGTTTAATTACAAAACACAAGCGATGTTTAAACCTCAATCAGCATAAGGTCAAGATAAAGCTGGCTATTTCTGGAACACGTACATGAGCATTACGGCATCATCTCTGTCCCTCCAATCACTCTTTCTCTCCGTTTCTCCTTCTGAGATACTGAGGAGCCATTCATTTTTCATGCGACCTTTAGACAGCCTGTGAGTGGAAGACAACCCAGGTAGGCAACTATAAATCAGACGGTGGAGAAGCAAATGAGGTGCATGAACAACAGGGTTTTTTTGTTACGCAGAGGCAGAGGTGTTAATTTGGCGATGTTCGAGGTAACACAGACTGGCTCTTTGTAGCCATGCTTAATACGCAGATTCAGCTCCTCGATTCCAGTTAAATCCATTGCAGATGAGGACACAGGACGGGGGAGCCATCACCTCCTCCATTTCTCCACCTCCGAGGTTACATAGAAAGGTCCTTTCCTCTCCCACTCACGCGGCCGGCCGAAGGCTTTACCCATAGGACCCCGGGGTGCCCATGTCCACACACCCACGCCCGACAGAAAGATCAAGAGTTGAGGGAGCCGCTCAGCTCTCGCCCCCGCTGCAAGGGCTTTCCTCAGTTCTTTTCGCCGTGAAAGGGGCTTTTTATCTCTCTCTTGCTCTTTCCCTCCTCCTCCTCGTTCGCGCAGTACCCTCATTAATTTGTTGGAAAATCTATAGCGAGGCATTCTCTTGCCCGCCCACACAAACACATACAAAAGCGGTAAGCCCCCGTTCCACCCGCCCTGTCCATAGATTGGTGAGTTTGGATGGAGATCCTCTGACAAGCAGAATGCTGCCTCTGCTGTTACTGCTCGTTTCAATTTAAAGTTTCAAAAGCGTAAGCCTATTCTGCCGTTTTTTATCATCATCATATGTGGTTTTCCCAATTACTGAATCTACCCGATATACTTAAGATTTAGTGTTTCTTCTTGAGAGGGCTTGTGTAGGCTCAAGAGTGGTTTGGATCATATGCAAGATTGCTATATCTTGCTGACTACTAGACAAAGTTTTTTTGACAGGCACATTGTACTTTATTATTATGAGCTGAAGCATAAAACAAGATCTACACTCTTTAAAGTAAAGATGCTAAACAAATGTATCTAAATATGTGAATAAATTGTAGAAGGCGGATACTTTAAACAATTGCAACATGTAGGTTGCTCATTTCACGCAGTGGCAAAATGCAAGGGTGTTGCTTGACACTGACTGATCAATAAGTGAGCAAAAACTGATTAAACACTGATTAAATCCTGAACAGTGGCGAGAGGGTCAGACGCTCCCCCACCTACCTTGTCTTCAAATGCCAAACCTTTTACATAGACACACAAGAAGAGCAAAATTTAATGGCAAGAATGCAACACATCTATATCTCACAAAATGCTCCTAAATGTAAGATCTTACAAAAATGCAAATTCAAACTATGCTCGTGTAAGGGTTTTGTCTGGTCTTGTCATATTCATGTCTTTTATTTTGAAGTCCTATGTTTTACATGTTCATGTCTTTTATTTTGGAATTGTTCACTGCCATGTTTGGACTATGTTCCCATTGGTCTCCAATCCCAATATTTCAATTTAATTCTATTTATATACCACAATTGTTTAATTGTTTCAAACAACTTTACATTAATAAAAGCAGAAGAAAACAGAAAAAAAGAGTATAGAAGAGAGTTCTAAGTTAAGCCAATGTCAGCTGACTCCTAGGGGTTGAAAACAAACTTCTAGGAGGAAAAAAAACTTTTTTTAATAGGATGAAAAAAACTTTCAGACATGGCTGATTCTATAGAGGATATACTATATATTAGATATTATTTGATAAAATTTTATGGGAATTAAAACATTTAAAAAAAATTATGGCTACAGAAAGGGTTCAAGGCTGAGACAGGGAAACAGAAACAAAAACATGTTAGCTTAGGGGGCGTTCGCATGTAATGCAAGTGTCATACATTATAGTGGTTGATTATCTGCTTGGTTCTGGACAAGCTAACTATTGCGGCATTAAGTATATACCCAGACAAATTATGTGAATGCTTTGTTCTGGATAGGCTAACTATTGTGGCATAAGTATATTTACTAGACAAATTATGTGACTACTTTGTTACAGAGATATCTTTTTAGTTTAGACTTAAATTGATCGACTGTGTCTGATCCTCGAACATTGTTGGGTAAATCATTCCAGAGCTAAGAGGCTAAGTAGGAAAAAAATCTAACACCTTTAGACACTTTTTATACATTAGGGATAATTAAATGACGAGAATGTTGTGACAGCAGTGTATGTGATGGATTGTATTCTAATAGTAGTTTTCGAAGATACAAAGGTGCTAGGCCACTTAAGGCTTTATAGGTTATTAGCAGTATTTTAAAATACATGCGATATTTAACTGGTAACTTCGAAACCCCTCAAGTTACCATTGTTCATATGTTCAGGACTTTTTGAATTTAAGTTATAATGTACGATGGGATGACACCATGTTAAGGGGATCGCACACCGGCCGCGCAGCTCAGCGCCGCGCCGTTCTAAAAAAATGTAACACATTGTTTTCTATGAGTGTACGCACACCGGCGCCGACAGGTGGCGCCTGTCCGCGCCGCCCAGCTGTGAATCAGGAAGTTGTTCAAATCCCTGTCGCGCCACAGAGCGCCACTCGCATAGTTTAACATTAAATAACATCATATGTGTCCCACATCATTAATGATTAACATTGGCTGCTAACGTATATTTTACATTTTAAAGTAGACGCTATCTGACGAAGCTCGCACTATTTAATGTGCACTTCCGGTTTACAATACCTCCGAGTTCTCCTAGGCGTGACGCGGCGCTGAGCTGCGCGGCTGGTGTGCGATCCCCTTTACAGTTCTGTTTTACTAATGAGCATATTTATGAACAGTTTCCTTCGGGCGTTAACCATAATTTGTGGACATGTGGCTCTAACTTTACTCTAACTTTAAGTTGAGAAAGTCACACCAGAGATTCTTCATGCTCTTACTGTCATGTCTGTAATTACTCATGTCATGCCTGCTCAGCCAGAGTCTGCTCACGTCATGACTGCTCAGCCAAGGTTGAAGATCTGTCCCCTTTCTGCAGTGCTACCTGTGGTGGCTATGGCTTTGTGGTGTGTTTGGGCCACACACTAAACTACAGTTCCCACAGAGTTCACTGCAGATCATTAACCCAAGTCTCCTGAGCCACCTGCCATGTCTGAACCTGTTCCCACGATGGCCACCGCCACTTCCGAACCTTTTCCCAAGATGGCCGCCACCATGCCTGAACCTGTTCCCAAGATCACCGCCATGTCGTAGCCTACAGCCAAGATGGTCCCCTCCATGAAATATTTCATGGTTTATGTTTGAATTACGTTAACCTCCTAAGACCCGAGCTTTGGTTTGTCTTTTTTATTTCTTCCAGCTATTTGGGGTTAGGAAGAACCAATAAATATAATAACAGGTTGTGTACAACAGGTTCCAGTTACACAGAATTAAGTATTATGGCGGAAACAATCAAACAATGTGAGGTCCACGTATGTGGACATCCAGGTATTAGGAGGTTAAACTTCTCTATCAGCACTTAGATCCTGTCTTATCTCATGTTTGAACAGCATGTTACAGCTGGGTTGTTTTAGCCCCAAAATATTGGGTTGTTTTAACCTAGGGCTGGGCGATATGACCCAAAAAATTATCGAGAAAATGTTTTCCATATCAGTCGATATCGATAATTATCATGATAAATAACAAATCTTTATTCCTGTCACATTTAAAGGCAGATTATTAGTCCTGAATGAAAATTGTACAAACCAGACAGTTAATAATGGGTTTAAACTACTTTTTATGGAGAACATGACAAATACAAATCAGGCATCTGTATTAAATGAAAATATATTTCTTATAAAATTAACATTTTTGACACAGAAAGCAGCAGGCTACTGTCACTTTAAGACCCAAGACAGACTGCTTTAAGTTTCAATATACAGACTGAGTAACATCCAGCTGTCTATGTTCACTTAAACAAAAAAGAAAACTTAGTTCAGTGATCACACGTGTGTTATACATATACGAGCTATACACACTGATAAATGGATGTCAAGAGTGTGACGTTGCTGTGGTGGATCTGCTGTTTTTCCTCAGTTACCTGAATTTGTGAAGGTCCTGTAAATATACTTTTAAAGCTGTGCGAATGTGGGCGTGCGGAAGGCGGACGCTGAAAGAACGTACAGTATACTGTGTCTGTGCCTATTGTGTCTGCTGTGTTTGATGAACCCTGTTTGCGCGTGCAACATTACACACAAGAAACTGTTTCCGCGCATTTGGATTCCGTGATTCCGTCCGCGTTATCTGCATTGCGAAAATCATAGGGCTCTACTGATAAATGAATAACTTGCCTCATCCTCCACTCCTTCAAGTCTAACTGACACTCTGATTGTAAACCAAGAGCGCGTGCCGCATCCGGAAGTGCTTGCGCAACATTACGCACAGTGCGTAAACATTATCGATCACTTATCGAACTGTCCTTATCGCTTTATCGAAAAAGTTTATATCGGTAAAATTATCGTTATCGAATTATCGCCCAGCACTATTTTAACCCATTGTTGGGTAATTTAACCAAATTGGTTTGATCAATTAATAGTGTTTAGTCATTTTGTTTCAATTTTAAATGCAACAAACCCAAAACTAAATTGCACCAAAAGTACACATTTCTTTTTAGTGAAGCATGTGTATTATATTCATTAGACTTTAGACTTATATTCATTATTTTACTGGTACCTAAGGACAGATTGTCAAGAGTGTCATGGATGGTGTAATGGTAATGACTATGCAGGCATTATGTCAGATGTTATTTTGTGGAATGAAAAATGATCTGATGTGTTCACAACTGAAAAGCCTGTTAACACACACACACACACACACACACACACACACACACACACACACACACACACGGTTGAGAGAAACTTTGCAGTATGGAAGGAGATATAACTCAGAGCATGACAATATGACAATAATGCCTAGCAACTCTGAGTGGGAGGTGCAATGTCAGAGTGTCATTAGGTGTGGAAGAGTGAGCGCTTTTAGCATTGGCTGATTTGTCAAGTGCTGCACGAACGCAGGTTCAAACATAATGAGTCCAACACCAGAGTTGCTGAAAACGGTGTAACTTACAATTATATAAAAGTTGGTATCTCTGAACTTCAGCCATGTGTCACTGAAGGTGGGGGAGTTTTAGAAAGAAGAGCTTATAATGTAATACTTAAAGCACAAGTGGGCATTCCTGGTCCTGGAGGTTTAGCTTCAACCCTAATCAAACACATCTGAAGGTCATTTGCAAGAAATACTGAAGACTTTTATTCGATTTTTGAGGTGTGTTTCATTAGGGTTGGAGCTAAACTCTACAAGACTGTGGCCCTCCAGGACCAGGAATGTCTACCCTGTTTTAAAGGGATAGTTCAGCCAAAAATGAAAAGAAAATTCTGTCATTACTTACCCTCAAGTTGTTCTAAACCTGTATACATTTCTTTGTTTTGCTAAACATAAAAGAAGATAATTGTACAAACATTGCTCAAAATATATTATTTTGAAGAAAAAATGTATTCAGGTCTGCAACTTGAGGGTTGTAAATGACTTTAGGTTTAAAACTCGGGCATTAAGATGATTTGGTAACACTTTACAATAAGCTCTCATTAATTAACATTAGCTAACATTAACAATAAGCATCATATATTTGCATCATGTATTAATAAGTTAGTTGTTAAAAACAGTTGTTTATATTCTTTCATGTTACTTTATTGTGCAATTACCAATGTTAACATATACATATTTAAAGTCGAAAGTTGTATAAGTAAATTTTAAAATTACAAATCTGGGCCAAAACGGATACTGAAAATTTGGAAAATTATTTAATAAAAAACAAGAACAACATTTTAAATTAGTTTTTGTATTATAGTATTAATATAAGACTTTTTAGTTGGATGAATTGGACTACAAGCCAATAACTACAAACTAATAAAATAATCAAACTTTTTTTAAAGTAACACACCAAAAATTTGATGAAAATAAAACTAAACTACATATTTTCAATTTAGTATGCAACAAAATCAAATTTCACATTATTTATCTAAATAATGTAATGTTCTAAAATGTTTAATGTTTAATTAGGATACACAATAATTTTAATAAAAACAGGCAAGACAAAGCATGACAGTGACACTCTGTTCTGCTTATGTCAACGGCTTAAAAGGAGCTTCAGTGACGTCACTATGTCAGTCCAGTCCAGTCATGTCAACCAACATGAGTTATTGAAAACATCTTGGTTACGCATGTAACCTCCGACGTTGTGTCGATGATGTGACACTAGGGGTTTGACCTTGGAAGACAAATCACTCTGATACTATCTGAAAATGGCCAATGAACAGTGGCGAATGAAATTTGCATACTGTGACTCCTCTGTGGAGATCCAGGTATAAAAGAAGGCTTGTGTGCATCATTCATTCAGATTTAGTGCTGAGGAGTCGAGATAGGATCGACCAATCATTGGTCAGTCAGTGATGTGGCAGGAGGGATACTATGTCTCGTTCTCTGGAGTAATCAAGACATTTCCTTTTTGTCACTCACTCGACGTTGTGTCGATGACGTGACACTAGGGATACCTCTGAAAAGCGCCACAGAAACTGACTGTGTTATAAACTTTAGGCAGGCAAACCCCATAAGCAAAGAGTACGGGGAAGCCTGCTCAGGATAATAACCTTCCAGCGCACAAGAGAAGTGGGCCGTATCCAAGGGGACTTAAAGTAAACTTTTACCGAGGCATAGAACAGGGCTAGCCAGGCACTGGGAAATCTTTGGAAAAGATTAGTGGAGGCCACAACCTGTCGAAGAGAGGTAAGAGATGAAAAGTCTGCAATAAACGGAACAAGATAACCCAAGAGTGGAAGCTAAAAAAAGAGGAGTCCGAAAAATAAGGTTCAAAACGGGCTATGTCATAGAGGTAACCAAGCTCAGAACTTGGGGAGCGTCTTCTCCATCAGCTGGACCCAAAAAATAAACTAATAGAGGTAGTTCACTTGTATAGGGATCTTGTCTATGTGACAATTCCTGCTTAAAAGGGGCATTACCCAGCCCCGCAGGAAAAAACAAGTCAAGTGGAGCCGACACCAATCTGAACAAAACTTCTTCAAACCCTGAGGTTGTAGAACCCCATAAGTGTGTAGCCCAGCCTGCAGGTCTACAATGTCTGATAAAGAAACGCCAGACAGAATGAGCCCGAACCCCCCAGAAGACAGGCTGATATTCTGGGGTCGATATGCCAAGAAAGGGCAGTAATGACCCAAAGCGTGATCCTCTACTTGGAGACAACCTTCTTCTGCTGCTGCTCTCAAGACAGACAGACAAGAACTGAACAGAGCCAAAAAAATTCTGCATGAAGTCCAAGTAATGCCACAAGTGCAAGCTGGAAACAGCAATTACAGGGCTGATTTATGTTCACCAGGAGGTTCACTACCTAGTCCCGAAGGGGAGTGATAGGAGCCTTGGGCACATAGCCAAGCAAGAGTCTCAGGAAACGTGAAAGAAGCCAACCTGAATTCGAGGCACCCGCTGGCAACAGTGTCAGATAGCAGATCCTCAATCTCTTTTGATAAGTGAGCACAATCAGGAGGACCATCTTCTGAGAGAAAGAGGGCACTAAATTCTACTGAGTCCAAAGGCCCTCTGGAGTCCAGAAGGACAACTGAGGGGACCCAAGAGGAGACAAGACTAGATCTAGGAGAGTAAAACCCCCCTAGGGCCTCTGGGGAATCTGACGACCACATCATGCTTCCATACGGGTTCCCATCCAGCGAATGTGATGAGCAAAAATAGCTGCTACATAAACTTTCAGGGTCGAGGGGGACAAATGCTGTTCAACCTTTCCTGTAGAAAGTTAAGCAGAATGACACCAGACATCTCTGTCACCATAGAGAAAAAAAAAAGACATTTCAGGATGTAGAGCCACCAGGTAGAGGGGGCTCTAGCCTAGGTGATGGTATCCATCACAGGCAAAGGCCGGTTAGTTGTCCGACCCCTGAGAAAGAAATTCATCCTCAGGGTTTACCCGCTTTTCAGTGAACTACGGCTCTGTGTAGTAAATGCCGCTCCATCTGAAAGCAGCTGATGCCGATTTATTACTAATCAAAGAATCGGCTTTACTGACAAGATGTGCGTGACAATCACATGCGATTAATCGTGCATATATATATGGGTGTCTTATCAAATCATACTTTCTGTCACTTCAAAATAAAAATGTAGGACATGACCTTTCCTGAAATACTGCTTTATTAGAGATTTATCTAGCATGATACAAAGAGTCCAATGAGTAAAAGTGCAATTTGACTGTGAGCTAGTTAAAGCTGGTTCAGCATATTCATTACCCCTGTCTACATACGGTAATCCTCCCTCTCTCTCTCTCTCTGTCTCTCTCTCTCTCTCTGTTATTCAGCAGTCTTACTCTCTTCTTCTTTGCCTCCTAAAGCACCGTGGGGGTTTCCTAAGCTTCTCTGTGGCGCTGCTACCCACAGAATGATTTGAAAATATGCAAAAGTCTTACATAACAATTTTAAATTATTAACGTCTTTATGTGATTTAAACAGAGCATTGGAGATAGCAAAGCCTTATGTAAGATCTTATATCATTAAAAAAGACAAGTTTCATGCGTGTGTAGATACGCGTGAGTATGCGTGCATGCTTCCAAGTATGGCTTGGTAATTGCTAAGAAACCGTTCTATTTATAGTTTATCAACCCACAATCCTGACATCATCTTACTTAAAAGGGTACAGCAAAAATATAAGTTAACTGACACGCTCTGTTTCATAATAATAGAGGTGGCCTTGGTTTTCTTTAACTTCAAACTGAAATATTATTTAATGAAAAATGATCTGATAAAACCATCTAATTGTACACTTATGGCAAAGACATGCAAATTCCTAAAGCTCTGGAATTTCGGTAGGACAGGTAAACAGGTCTTTTTTGTGCAAAATAAAATTAAGCACAGGCTATTGATAAACACTTGCCCACCACTTCATACCAAAACAAGCTGTAAATAACAAGCAATGATGCTCAACATCCCAAAATTCCCAATGATGTCATAGAATGACGTAGACCAGTGTTAAAATCCCATTTTATGGAAGATAATACAAAAACAAGAAAACAGACAAAGAAAAGACAGCTGGCATTAAAACAGATATTTACAATATTTGCAAACTTAACTCATTCTAACTCTTTGTCCTAGCCTGACACTTCAAGCTGCACAATGTAATAAATGCTAAGCCAGTTATAACAGAGTGCAGGCAGGCGACTGAACCACAGCAATCGAAATAACATGAAAGTGATACCTTTGATCACAGGCAACGAACCTGATACTTTTCTTTTTACAAGTTATATTTTTCGGATTTCTTTCTTTATTATGAGATGACAAAAGAGAGACTTGAACCAATAGGGGGTGAATAGGGGGCAGTGAGAATGGGAAGGCATTACGAGTAGGCACTCCAACTCTGGTCGCCTGAAGCACTGTTGCACTATATGTCTGAAGCACTGTCCTCACAACTACGGCTCAGATATGGCTTTATTCTTTTGACTATTTCTCATGTCTTGACTGTCTCCTGACACCAAGGGTTAATGTCACATGGAGTTGAGAGGAAATAGTATGTTTGAGTCACATTTCATTTTTGCCTTAAACACATTCTCAAAAACTGACAAAGTAACCTACTAATAAGTAATAATAAAATTTACTAAGTACATAAAAAAATAGCACATTTGTCTGAAAAACAGAAGCTGTTCTTAAGCTGAGACTATCCCTTAAGTGATTAGAGCATAGGTAGTATCAAGCAGAGAGAGAGAGACAGTCCATTGTGACCTGACGTTCACAAACTAATGAAGCCTGAAATATTCCCAAGGACAGGCTGCCTGACCTGATGCCTGTATCTACGTCACTGAGGTTCAAGACAAGATGTCGATCGACTGCTTTCAGCAAGGGAGAGAAGATGGAAATTAACGAACAAAACACAGAGAGTCAAGGTCCAAAGCCTTTTTGGTGAATGGTAAACCAAAGAAACCTGGACTTGGCCTTAAAAGACAGATACATATAAATATAAGTCATTTGATTCAACCTATCTATAAAGTATACCGAACAACCGAATAATTTGATCTATCCACCTACCAGCCTATCATCTACCTACCTACCAACCTATCCATCCGTCATCTATCAACCTACCTAAACAACTACCTATCCACCTTTCCATCCATCCATCCAAATTAAACACATGAAGAGAACAAGGTGCAAAATGGCATAGAAAGCCAGGAGATCACCTGAAATCTGTTAGTATTGAGAGAGAAACCCTGCCCCCTATCAGTAATAATTGATATCAGCTGCTTTAGTCCTAATTGATGGCTTATAAAGGCTTCTCATTACCCAGGAGGCACACAGGAAATACTTCATGGTGGGTAAAAGCAAAGAACTCTCTCAAGATCTTCGTAATCTTATCGTTGATTGGAGGAATAGTTTAGGCACATTTCCAGAATGCTGAATGTTCCTGTGAGCACTGTGGGGGCCATTATCCGGAAATGAAAAGAGCATCACTTCACCATAAACCGACCATGATCAGGTGCTCCATGTAAGATCCTTGTCCGAGGAGTCCAAAGAATAATCAGGAGAGTTCTCCAAGAGCCAAGAACCACTCAGGTAGAACTTCAGGAAGACCTTACATCAGCAGGTACTGTTGTTTCAAAGAAAACTATAAGTAATGCACTGAACCGCCATGGCATCCATGCACGCTCACAATGCAAGACTCCATTGCTGAACAAAAAACATGTTGAGGCTTGGTTAAAGTTTGCGAAAGAGCATTTGGAGAAGCCTGTGGATTATTGGGAGACCATAGTATGGTCAGATGAAAGCAAAATTGAACTTTTTGGCAGTCATTCTATACACCATGTTTGGAAAAGAAATGGCACTGCCCACCACCCCAAGAACACCATACCAACAGTTAGGTTTAGGGGTGGAAGCATCATGGTTTGGGGCTGCTTTCAGCAAGGGGTACTGGTAGACTTATAATTATTGAAGGCAAGATGAATGGAGAAATGTACTGGGACATTCTGGATAAAAATCTGCTGCTATCTACCAGAAAGCTGAAAATGAAAAGATGGTGGACAAACACAAGGCCAAGAAACAATGAAGTTGTTTCAAAGAAAGAAAATCAAGTTGCTTGAATGGCCCAGTCAATCACCTGACCTAAATCCCATAGAAAATCTATGGAGAGAACTGAAGATCAAAGTTCATAAATAAGATCCAATAAACCTTCAAGACTTAAAGACCATTTGTGTGGAAGAATGGGCCAGAATCACTCTTGAGCAATGCAGACGATGGTCTCTCCATACAAGAGGCGTCTAGAAGCTGTCATCACCAACAAAGGCTTTTCTACAAAGTATTAAATAAAGTGTGTTCAATACCTAGTGTCATTTTACTTTATTTATTATGACTCAACTTGTATACTTAAATGTTCTCATTTCTTTGTATGAATTCAATATTTGGTTTGATGGCTACATCTGGTGGGAATTTTGTAATAAAATAAAAATTTGTCAATAGCCCAGTTAGAAATCCCCTATCTATCTACCTACCTACCTACCTACCTATCTGTCTGTCTGTCTGTCTGTCTGTCTGTATGTCTGTCCGTCCGTCCTTCCTTCCGTCCGTCTGTCCATCCATCCGTCCCTCTGTCCATCAATTTTGTTTTAATTTATTTATTTTAGCTAAGTGTTAAAGTGACAAGGAGATACTGAGGCAACAGACTGTACTGAAATCATCAATGACGCGCTTCCCTTGAAGCATGACTGTAATTCTGTGTGCGTATGTGATTAAGACTGTTTAAGACAACAGACGCCAGTGTCTTAGCACCTTGCCATTTCTCTCCTTTTTCAAGAACTTAGAACAGCCTTGGGACAAACATTCAATGAGAGTGTGTGAATGAGAGAAAGAAGGAGCTGAACAGGAGGACAGAGGAGCCGCAGAGGAGAAAAGAGTTTGGCGTAGGCTGCCTGCTCCTCTTACACAGGCATCCAGTAATATCAGCTAATTGCCTGATTTCTTCAGCTCATCCAGCCTCTCATTCTGAGTGGGAGTCAAAGGGCTTATTGGCGACTATATAGCTGCTGACAGAATAGCTTGTCCTGATTCTCTCTCTATCTCTCATTCCTCTCTCCTACGTTCGTTTCTGTAGCAGCAGTCCCTCTGAGACAGGTTTCCCCGGAATCCACGTAAAGAGGTATCTCTACCCACGCTGCAGAGTCAGGAACATCTCATCACTAGCTTTCTCCAGCGCAGCCTCATGCACACGCACACACCCGCCTGCAAAGCCCTCATGCCTTCTCCTCTGTCTCTTTTTTATTAAACACTATCTCTCTCTCTCATCCTACACTCTCTCGCGCAGAAATCAGGGGAACCTGCGTGGGTGGCAGCGTCTCTCCCTGTCGTTGAAGCCTTAGGCCCCGTTGACAAATGAGACGCTGGGGCCTTTCGACTGAGCGTGGGTGAGAGCGGGGATTCTGTATCTGCTTAGGAGAATCTCTCACACAAACAAAAACTACAGCGCCCATGACCATCACCCACGTGATCCTACCAAGGATGGAACACTCTGTAAAAATTGAAATATTCTCCCAAAAAAAGGTATAAAAGTACTCTGAACAAAGATTGTTACTAAGAGGAGTATCTATTATATCTATTTTTGATTAAGTTCCCAGTATGCACTGCAGCATGTTCAATTATGTGCTTGATATTAGTAAAAAGTGCCGAATGCACTGTTGCTCTCAGTGGGACTCTGGTGCGTTGTAACGGATAAACGAATGAACATTTCCTTTAAAAAAAAAAACATGTTGCAGTCTGCATAGACACTTTAGTTCTTGCATTATGGCCAATCTAAGAGTAACTCACGGGTATTCTTGAGCTAAATGCTGAGCCAGTTGGAAGGCCAAGGGGTCACGATCTGCAGCCACCACTGTGACACCAGGCACTGATTGCAGAATGGCCTTCGAGTGTCCTCCTGCCCCAAAGGTCAAGTCTAAAACCACCTGTTGAAAACCAAAGGGAATTTAGGCAGAGGATTGTCAAATGAAAAGACTAGCCACTATACATCCAACACATGAAAAATAAATAAGAAAATGTATAGTATCTATAGCATTGAACAATATTAGGTAAGGTCCAAACGGTGATCGATTTTGCTTGGTAAAAGGAGTTCGAAGCACGACACCACTGAGCATAAAGTTTGCCAATACTTTTTAAAAAGGTTAGAAAACACATTTACGCATTTTCCTTTTTCTCATCATTACAAACACAAGCTCACACCAGAGACACTCTTCTGTGTTCTCACTCAAAAGTCAATGCATGAGTCATCGTCTCTCCTGTTGAAAGCGTCTCAGTGGGTTCTTAGAGACACAGTGCGGCAGCTACACCTCGGGTCCATTTCCCAAAGCCATCCACCCACCTGAACGTCATACCCTCAACAATACAGATCCATCCTTAATAGAGCTGCACCGAAATGTTTACGTTTGAACTGCCTCACAATCTCCAAACTAATGACTCGTTCACATCCCTGACTTGCTGTTGTCAGAAACCACATGTGAAGAAGAATCTGTTGGGGTCAAGCGGTTTATTTTGTTTGTCTGTTGTTTGTGTCGTGTTTCACCCGAAGTGCCAATCAATTATTTGTCAGGAAAAATCAAACACATGCATCACTTCTCTCACTCCACTCAGAAAAGCTGAAAGCTCTGGAATAAACAGAAAAATGTAAAAACATGCTCATGATTCATGCTTGTCTATTATGGCTATGTCTATTATCCCAATCATTATAGTTTTTACAGTACAACTTTAAGTATAAAGTAGAACTAGTAGAATAGAAGCATTATGTGAATCGTATCACAAAACAAAAATCAACCTGGATGGCAGAGCCTGAATGCTCTATCAAGCCTTCACTCCATGTGTCCATACATTGTAACATACATTTGGAATTTAGTGCCTTTTTGACTGAGAAAAGCTGTGTTGGTAGTCTCACCTTCTCAACAATGGTATTGGACTTCCTACTTTCAATGATGCAAAATTATGATATTTACATAATTGAAAGAAGGAAATGCAACACTGAAATCTGTATTTCTCCTGTCTCAGTGGAAACTGAGGAAATGATGCACAACCATTCAAAAACATGACTGGGGTTAAAAAAGTTTAAATTGTTTAACTTAATTTGTACTTTTTTAAGTGTGTTACAAATATGATATATATTTATTATTTATATATATTAATATATCTACATTTTTGCACAGAGATGGTAGCAATTAAGCAATGCTAATGTCAGGCCCATGACATTGAATGAGCATTCATTATTATAATTCAAATGGGCAAATAGTCATTATGAAAGCTGACTCAAAGTACATAAAAATCCAAAGCTGTAAAGTCATCCATCTCTGTGACAGCAAATAGACTTCTGAATCAGGAATAAAGAGTGATTTAACCCTGCTCTTTCATTCGACAAGAGGGGAATAATATGGATATGGATTATATTCATCAACGTAAGGAACAAAAGGAAAATACTATTAAGGTAAGACAAAAGGTTTTGTTTTCATAACTTGTATACTTACTTAATTGGAATGTAATGTGGAATATGTGCCAATCGGGTCTGTGTCTCTCCAAATAATCTTTTACAGTACACATTTACAGTACATCTATATGTTATAACAGAAAAAAATCTCTAATGGTGGGCTTTGAGTTGTTGCTTCAGCGGGGCATCTGATATTATCACTATTCATCTATGCAACCAAAGATTTTACAAGATGCCTCCTTGTATGTTTAAACTAGTTGTATGTATGGCCCAGGTGTGATTTTGAGCCATTGGATTCAAGTCAAGTGATTGGCTGGGCCTTTGTAGCAGCTTTAGTTTTCTTTCTCTGAAACCAATTGACTGTCTTGGCTTTCCATGCCTCTGTGCGTCTTAGTGAGCACTTCTCATTTTCCGAGAAATAATCCATCTACCTCACAGGTGTGGCATATCAAGATGATCATAAGAAGGCATGATTATTGCACAGGTGTGCCCTAGGCTGGCCACAATTACAGGTTACTCTAAAATGTGCAGTTTTACTGTATTTTGGGGGTCCGAAAACCAGCCAGTATCTGGCCTGACTCCCATTTTCCTCCTGCAGTGCAACACATCTCCTTCGCATAGAGTTGATCAGGTTGTTAATTGTGGCCTGTGGAATGTCGGTCCACACCTCTTTAATGGCTGTGCGAAGTTATTTCTTTGGGTCATATAGGAATCAATATGTTTGTCTGGGTAAGGTATATGCGGAACAGGGCAGGGATCCATCTCGGCATACAGTGTTTCGACGGTTAAAGGCGCCATGGCACAAGACTTTTTTAAGATGTCAAATAAATCTTTGGTGTTCCCAGAGTACGTATGTGAAGTTTTAGCTCAAAAGCATGGTAAATGTCATTAATATTCTTAAGAAATATGTTGAAACTTTGAATTAGTAGTCGATTGAGTCTTAATTTCCACATATGGTCGGGTTGCGATTTTGGCTTTTTCCCATGATCTTGAGAATAGTATGTCATACAGGACCATTTGCCACTTTACTTAAGTATTAACGACGGCAGTGGGGCCTCTGGCCTTAGTCAAACGAGTTTCTGTTTCTGTCTTAAAGATCATATGGGGGGCCCCATACATAGACTCGCCCTGGGCCCACAAATTTTCTAAAATCATCAACTATAGGTAACACACTTAACCAGCAATAATTAGCCTGTCCGGAACAGAGCTGACTTAAACCACATCACTGTGTGACACTTGCATTACATGTGAACGGCCCCTACGCTAATAAGATTTTGTTCTCTCTCTCTGTCTCGTCCTCGATCCCGAGGACAATGACACAAACAGACCTAGTTCCGGTAAATGTGAAAGTCGGCATACCTCTGATCTACTGGCTGTTCTTCAATGTGATGCCTAGCTGATGCCTGACCAACAACCACCGGCAGAACCCGCTTAATCTCTGCTTAATCTCCTTATCCGTTTCAATGTATATATATATATTTATATCCCAAGGGTTTTTCCATCCTAGGACTTTTTATCCTTTCCCGGCTAAAAAGTCTGGGGGGGTTTTCTCCTAGGGGGTATTTCAACCCGGGGAGGCAGCCTTCTTGGGCTTAACTTAGCACCGTCTTCTATACGTTACATTAGTAATATGTTCGCTTATAATGTTGATTCATAGCTGCAGCTAATTTAGCTGCTTGTGCTATCGTGTATTATGTTGTGCTATCTGTCGATTTTCTGTGCTTTTCACTGCTTCTATTAATGTAAAGCTGCTTTGAAACAAGTACCAAATTGTGAAAAGCGCTACATAAATAAAATTGAATTGAAAAAAATTGAATTGAAAATACCTTATAGATAATTTATTATAGCATGATAAAATTGCAACTTTGTAGGTGTGTGCAAAAATGTGCCATTTTGGGTGTGTCCCACTTTAAAATGCAAATGAGCTGACGAAATTCAAACACTGATCACAATGATGGTGGTTTGTTGCAACTAAAACTCAATTGTGCTTTTCTCTGCACTAAATGGCAGTGCTGTGGTTGGATAGTGCAGATTAAGAGGTGGTATTATTATAATAAGAGCGCTTTATGACATCATGAGGAGAGCCAAATTTCAACTACCTATTTTTTGTGCTTGTAGAAAATGGTTTACCAAAACTAAGTTACTTGGTTGATCTTTTTCACATTTTCTAGGTTGAAAGAAGCACTGGGGACCCAATCATAGCACTTATACATGGAAAAGTCAGATTTCCATGCCATGGCCGCTTTAAAAGATTTTGCAGTAACTAAACCAGAATCAAAATGCCAGACTAACCATTACAGAGGATCATGTTGTGTGAACAGAGGAGAACTGTTCACTTTAGCGATGAAAGTAAGTTTAATTTATTTGGGTCTGATGGGAAACAAAATTTTCTGGGAGAAACTCTGAACTCAAAGTGTGTAAAGAATGTCAAGGTTTGGAGGATGTTTTCTGCAACAGCTACATGAAAGAGTAAATGCAAGTGTTTATCAGAACCTCCTGTGGTAACATGCGGTTCCCTGAGTTCATCGTTCAATCAGCCAGCAATTTTTATGCAGGACAATGCCCGTGTGTCACACAGCCAAACGGGTAAAGCAGTTCCTTGAAGCTGAAAAAAATTAATTGTTATCTAATTTGGATCTCCACTGTATATGCATACAGTATACACACACACACACACACATATACATCTGTAGAGATTTTGGGCGATGGGTTTAAAGAGAAAAGACAGAAGCATGCGGATCGATAAGGACGTCAATGGAGGGGTGCATGTGAGCATGAGCAAAACAGGAGGTCATCAGTGATGGAGGGGCTGCATCTCCCTCTCACGTTTGAACAGCAGGCAAAGCACAAGAAAAGAGAGGACAGGACGACACGATGAGTCACAACAACCAGCATCAGTCTGCCCTGTGTGCCATTTGATACAGAGAGCGAGACATTCACAGACCAAATGAAAAAAGTGTAGAAGACATAGAAACAAAAACCCTACATTAGGTCAAACTTTGCTACATGGACCTCAGATGGAGAGAAGAGGCTTTTTAGCTCATTTAGTCCTACTCTAAAATGTTCATACATCAATAGGTGGCCTTTAAATATTGAGTAGATTGTGGTCCCTTCCTGTCTAGCAATGTGTTTTTATAATAAAATTGTGTTTCGTGAAGTTTATTGAAATGGTTCACGCAATTTCGGTTGGAGAGTGTGTGAATGTGATTTTTAGTAAGGGAACCATTGATGCTCGATCGATACTTGTTTGCATTGTATTGTGAAAATGTTTAGGGAACAAAAGATCCAGTGCACTGAGGATTTTGCGACTGAGACAGCTCTTAAAATGACCAACTCCCTAATCAGCGCCCTTACTACCGAACAAGAGAGCTGACTGAGTCACAGCCTATGGCTTTTATCTATTCATTTTTCCGACATCAGAAAGTTGAGAAAGTTTTTCAGATTACTTTATATAACAATAGTCTGGTTAATCTATAGAAGGTTTCAGTTGAAATGTACATTTACACAGTACATTGAACTCTTATTTAAAAGAAAAATCAATAAAAATTGATTTTCACTATTATGACCCATCCACAAAAACAGACAAACAGGACAAAAGATATATGGATGTTTTAATATGCTAAGATGTATCCTTTGATCTTCAGTGATGATTCATCACTTTGTTCTTACATCTTCTTTAGTCATGACTCTTCATTTTCCACATTTGTTACTTTTTGTGTTCTGAAAGATTAGCCTCTCACTACACAGCATGTCTCTCTAGTATCAATCAAAACGCCATCCGCAGAGCACAACACATCAAATGATGTCTTCCTTAATCTCTGTGCAAAGGGAAATGGAGAGGTATTAGCACAGGAAAGAGCATGGACAGCCTAAGAAAAAAGAAACGGCTGAACAGGGTGTAAAAAAATGGAAGGGAACTCAAAACCAACAAAGGACATCATATAGTTGAATATATTTTTTGAGCATATAAAATTTTTAATTTTTATTAAAAAATAGTCATGAATTTGCCCAAATTAAATAATAGAAAAGCATAAAAAGTGTAGTATAGCTTATTTATTTAAATTACTAGTGTTAAATTATGAAGTATAATTATAAAGTATATTTAAAATATATTTACATTTTTATGTATATTACATTTTTTAATTGTTAAATTTAGTAGTAAAAGCTATTACAGAACACTAGATTTTAATAGTTTACTATACTAGATTTTAATAGTAAATATTAGTGTTTTTCATTCAAATGTTTAAGTTACAGACAGACTTTTATTTTGGCACACAGTGTTTCCCAACCAGGGGGTTGGGGCCCACAGAGGGGCCTCAGCAGATTTGAAAAATGATTTATAATTCTAAAAAATTGGACAAAACAAGCATTAAAATATCCTAAAACAAGCAAAAATAGAGATGTTTCTTATTTCTTTGGCCAATTTAGTAGAGAATATACATTTGCCTAGTCATTCCAAGTTCTAGTTAATTTTATGTGGAAAAAATTAAGCGAATGGGGGGCTTTCAATTATTGATGTGGGGAACTAGGGGGCCTTGAAGTAAAAAAAGGTTGGAAACCACTGCCGTATAGGAGAGACGACTGATTTCTAGGGCCTGCGCTTTTATCAACTGAATGAACTTGTCAAATAAACTCTTTGAGCAGCTCTGGAGATTAGGTTTATATGTCCACCTACTCATATGATAAATCCACGGGTGTCACACGTGTAGTATGTAAAACTGTGAAACTTATTCACTGAGGAGACACGCAGCAAGAGCAGATGACACATTTAAAAATGCAGACTTTAATCCATATCACGACAAAATCACACGCTGCGGAAATATGATGAGATTTTAATTATGAACTCAATAATCAATAAACGAAGCCTCGAGGCCTAAAAATTTGCCTCAATGATTTTTTGTATTCTAATTATTCAAGTTACTTAAACACTTAATGTTCTTAATTTAAAAAAAAAAAAAGACTTCTTCAGTGCCAGATTTAGTAACCAGGGCAAATTAGAATAAGAGCGCAATTGGAAATAAAGAGTCAATGCGAGTGGAAAAAACTGCAAGTGATTTATTGATAAGGTGGAGGTTAAAGAACACATGCGCAAAAATCTTTTTTTATTTAATGACCAACACAATATACCAAGAGCAAATTAGCATATGGTTTAAGACATGCTTTTTATGCATTAAATCATGGCACAAATACCAGTAATTTGACGAGCGCACTGTGTTTTTATTGCAGTTTGTGGAGCCTGGGCTGTCTACAGAGATCGCGTTTTTTACAGGTTGATCAGCGAACAGGCAGCAAGCAGATAGTGAGGAGATGTTTGCTGTATGTAACAAAAAAATTAATCGTCTAAAACGCATGAATTCGCTTAGAGCAAAACTACTAAGACAGACAGTCATTTGCAGTGTTGTATGTCTAAAATACATATACTGATTTTATGATCTGCTGTAATATCACACATTTAATTCATCACTAAGCCAATTCCAGCCAATTGGTTTTAGAAGTCAGCCCTAAATGGATATCACTAGTGCGTAGTCACATACAACTCTGGAAGGTCCAAGTTATGGTGAGTCATTTGTGGTGGAACAAAGACCATGAAAAAAGAACAGTCAAGGCAACCCTGTGAAAATGTAATTGAAAAGAACAAGTCGACAAGGGATGGATACAAGACGACTTTCAAGTTACTGCGTAGTGGCAGTGCGGTAAAAGCACCTTGAGCAAGACGCCCCCAAAAACCAAGAGACCATAAGAACATTCAGGTCACTAGGAAAGCAATTGCAGGTCTGAAAAGGGTTACAACGCAAAAAGAGTTACAATTTGCCAGAAGGCATGAGGGTGACTATTAAGGGAATTTTAAATAATCTGATGATGCCAAATTTTACCAGACTACACTTGTTTAACACAGTGAAAAGCTGAATATCACCAAAACCACATCATGCCCAGAGTGCAACATGGTGATGGAGAGTTATTGTGCTGTAGAAGTTTATTTCACCACATCTGGATCACTTGCAGCTGTGCAACAAAAGACAAAGTTGTGCTTTCGTTCAACACAGCATGAGTACAAGTATATGGTTGCTTTAATTTATTTAAGCAATTTTAGCATCTGTGGCTTAATTTATGGTGAGAACCGGCTAATCTTCTGTATACACAAGTTGATCTACACACAATCTGAAAGAAGGGGAATTTGGCATTTCCAATTCACCTTACCCCCATGCCTTTAGTGTGTCGGAGAAAACTGTAGTATCTGGTGTAAACCCACACTGACCAATGTTTTACACAAAATCTGGCCAGTTAGATTGTATATTTTCTTCACCAACAAAAAACCAAAAACAAAGCCATAGCATTAAACTTTGCATGTTGCCAGGCAACACACAAAGTGAATCAGAGTATGTGAGTGGAGTCAAGCAACAGTAACTTCATCATGCTCAAATCGTTTCTCTTATGACGCCATTCCGTTTTTTTCAGGTCCACTTTGGGTTTTCCATGTTCAGCTCAACATGCAACTTTGTCTTAAAAAAGGCACACACGGGCAAGCATGTGTATTATTAAAACACTCTTATAAATAAATGGCTATACCAATGAAGAATCACTTTTAGTCAAAGGATCTCAAATGAACAATTTCTTTCTTACCTTTTTATCATCTGTATAACTTTTACCACTACAAAGAACCTTTCATGCAACAAAACGGTTATGTGGATGTTAAAAGTTCTTTATGGAACCAAACAGCCCTACAAAGACCATTTTAGGACCCATTATTTTCAACCTTTACATTGTGAATTGATGGTGTGTTGAAAAAGGCAAGAGTATGGGATTTAACCTCACCACTGTGATTGTAAGGGTTTCTTTCAAGCCATTGGACCATTCACTGCTCTTTGGCTTGGATACTGTGCTAGAGTCACACTGCAGGAATTGTGGGTTAAGTGCCATTCTGCAGGGCAAAACAAGAGGACAGGAGGGTCTGCAGCTAGCTCTGTGATTATGTTGTAGGTCGTTCTCAGTCCCATTTGTGTACAACCAAATTGGGCAAATAAAAACATCATGGTGTTTGACTGACTCTAATTGAAGAGTTTGGTTCCAAAACATGATAAACGCCTTTTTCAATTAGTTACCACCAAAATCAGTATTGTATCAGGTCAGTATTAAAAAGTAAAATCTTAATTTTATGAAAAAAACGATATCCGCCGTGTTATTCTGTCATCTTTTCTCCCTTTTTTCCAAACTGGGACAAAGGACAGTCCTCCTCCTCTGCAGAATGCAATAAATCCGTTTAACCAATCACAGCGTGTAAATACACACATATTTCCTCATCTACTTTGTACTTTGTGCTCAACAAACAAACAAAAAAAAAAACTTTTGATGGCATTGATAAACATGTGGTGGTTTTCTGTTGTGCGGAAGAAACGTAATACATCAAAATTGAATAATTTACGCGAGGCACTCAGGCGAAGGAAAAATGCCGGCTGTTGCTTGTTCTCACACGACTGCATGAAGCTTCTGTCATGCTAACACACTGACCCCAGGGGATCTTATGATAAAACTTTCCATTATTTTACTTTAAGTCAACAAAAATCAAGCAGGACAAAAACATTTTACAGCTGATCGTTGTCAAAAAAGTTCAGCGACGACCTCCCAAGGATGACAGCAGCAATGACAGTGTTCTTAATATGACAAAGTATTTTGATTAAGGACATTAATGTTTATTTTTTTAATCACCACTAGTCAACTAAATGAATATATCATGGCAAAGATGAACGCACATTTATATATTGATTAAATGGATTTATTGCATTGTGTGGAAAAAAATAATAAATCTTTAAAAATCTAATTATGGATTTGAAATTTTAATGTTATTATAATCTAAATATGCTATGTGAAAGTTTTAGAAAGTAACAGAAAATAGTGTTTTTATCTTTCAACTTATATAGAAAACACATTTTTACCAAAATTAGTCGAAATTGATTTATTGTGTTTTGGAACCAAACTCTTCAATTATTGCTTTGACGCAAAAGGGAGAGGGGTGATCACTCAAATTTTGGTGTACATGCACTTTGTATTACCCACCATCCTTGGCAAGTGACCAGAATTTACTATTTCTATCAGAAAATTTGAGCTTTGTAATTTACAGACTCCAACTGAACTGAAAAATGATCTTGTTTATGTATGTTGTTCTGGGCAGTCCTGTTGTGGGTAAGATAATATGCATGATCTGTAACCCCACCACTAACACAGAAAAGTCTTTCATTTATTTAAACACATAAATGATATGTTTAGAAGAGTTTTAATTTTATTTTATTTAAGAGAAACAACTTCTACAAGCATCAATAGATAAAATGATAACATGTGGCAATAAATGTGTAATAAGAAAATGGGATCTTTTCACTTTGAGCACAGAATTTAAAAAAGCCAACAGTTTGGTGATTGTATTATTTTTTTTGCATGGTGTCCCAGTTAATTACCCACAAGTGACACCTCTTCGGCTCACCTGTGGGTTTGTGCAAATCACTGAGAGATTCCTAAGCATTTTGGCTTGAGTAGGTGGCATCCCATTGTGCTCAAAAAACATCTCTGCTCCTACTCCCATGTGAGCACATCACACTAAGCCACACGTGGAATCTTTGCACGTTACACAGCACTGGCAACCCTCTCTAAATAAATGTAACTTTGACACTTGCCACGCTACCTCATTAACTGACTTTCTGCATTGCATTTTTTATAAAGTGCAGGTTAGTTAATCTTGATGATTCACAACATGCTTTTGAACCATTTCTAATTCTATTGTTGAAGCAATAAAGGTATCTCTTCTTTAGGAGCTTAAAATAATACATTAAAGCATAGGAGCATGGTTCTGTGCCATTAATATCAATCAGTAACATCCTTCAGCTAAACTTTATAACCTTGACGGCTTTAAAGGAGTTGTCTGTTCTTCTAAACCCATAGTGACGCAAGATGCAATATCCCAGCATCAAATGCGACAACCTCTGACTACCTCTACCATGACGAAAGCACAGAGCAAGCCTAAAATAGCGTATACCAGTCCCATGGGACAACCACTGGGTGTTGGCTCAGAGCATCTCAGTTTTTTACCCAGTTATCGCTACCGTTTTCTTTCCTTTTGGTCACTTGTTTTGTTTACGCACAGGGGCTGTGGGTGAAGAATCTGTTTTTAGCTGGACCAAATAAAAGAGACTAAAAAATGTATGTCTCCTGCAGCAGAGTCAGACAGCAATCTTTTTATGGAACACTGCACCTTTAAGAAACCTGCCTTCTCCGTTGCCGGAGATGGACGTAACAACTCCCTGAAGGATTTGGCTATAATGGGCTTGGCATTTGCAATGGTGATTGACACTGAAGACGAAGTGAGTCATCTGCATTGATATTTCATACAGAGTGGTGTTGAAGGCCGGGCTCCCTGGTCTGATGCAGCTCAGGGATGAGAAAAGAGGTGAGACTTACAGCAAAGAGGAGATGTGAGTGATAACAATGGGAGAAAAGGTAAAGGACAAAACTACAACAACCTCTGTCGTCTTTCATAAGGAGAAGTAAAATGAATAGGGAAAAAATGAATAGGAAACCTAAATACACAAAAGCATAAAGTTTTGCTCAAAATTTTGAGGTCAGGGATAAGATCTGGCCATTCAGACTGCGGTTTCTGCCTTCAACAGCAGAGGGAACAGGAGAGTAAAGAGTTAGTCTGAATTTACAAGTACCACAAATGCTCAGGGGGGTCACTACTGGCAAACTAAGAGATTCCAGTCACTCAACTACACCCTATCAGCCCTTCATCTTAGCTAAACTACTGTTTTTGCTTATAAAAATGCAAAGCAAGCATTAAAACCACAAAGCTGTGACCCATACATATCTGCAAACCGTAGCAGTCAAGTACCTCTTACCACGTTGGCATACAACATCAACATACAACATTGAACAGTTAGATGAGTCAATAGACCTGTCTCTCATTTGCTCGCTGCAATAAGTGAACAAGGTTGGCAACCTGAGAGATACAGAGTACAAATTCAACCTGTGGCTCCCATGCCCAGTTCAGTTACAGCAGGGGTTCTAAAATGTCAACCGGGGAAGTTTTGAAAAGATCTCCTTACACCAACAGACGCACCATTAAGGAGAGAGACTGACTAGAACAGGATCGCTTTTCCTCATCATGTGGTTGCCATGGGCGCAAGGGAGATGGGGGTGGAAAAGGGTGGCTTGTTACTTTTTTCCATTCTGTCTTTGAGCTTGACAAGATTCGGTTTACATGTAATTTGTAGGTGCACTAATGGAGTGCATGCAGTGTATCTGTTGAGCACCCAACTTGCAAGCTGGTGGTACAATATATGAAGTGTATGGGGGGATTGCTTTGGGGTGGGGTAGTGGTGGCACGCGAGTACAGGGACGGTAAGTTCAAGGAAGCACAGCTGTGTAGTTGGGTAATGCCACTTACTTTCACCAGAAGAATAAAATCTATTGTATTTCTAACATGCAAGGAACATGCACAAAGCATTAAAACCCTTGACATCAAACAAAATGCCCTCTCTGTCTGTAACACATTAGTGGTACTGCACACTTTCATCAGCATAATCTTAAGAGTTCAAGCAGGGCTTAGTTCATTGATCGGACCTCTGCGATTCAAACAGCAAAACCACATACATCCAAGAGACAATGTGTCTTGGAGAAGCCGTCAAACTCTACTGCGAATAGGAGTTTCCTTTTATAATTAGGCGTCTTGTCGTTAATTTGCATAACTAGTGGGAAGATTGACGCCTGATGTCAAAACGTAATGACTATATTGTTTATCTCAATGCTGTACAACTGTGTGCATAGCAATTTTGTCAGTGAGCACACAGTGGGTTGTTACAAATAAAAAGAACCTGTACCTGCAGGTAAGGCATAATATTGTCTTTGAAGCAAAGACATGCGCGATGAATTCCTATGTACACAGAACATCTTGTATAGTTTGTATAGGTGACAAGGTGGTTTCTCAATATTCCCGATTCAATGAAATCAACCATCAATCTTATGTTTACACAACCAATGAGGTAGTCATCATACAAAGACCACCCAAAAAATCAAAACATCCGTATTTTCATTTTCCCATCAACTTAACTATTATCAATTTTTGTCAGGTTAGATTGGCCTAGAATGCATGTCAAAACAAGAATTTAAGACCAATATTGCCTCCAGTAGCATACTTGGCAAGCTGAAAGGAATTTGACTGATGGACATAAACCAGGTGAATGCTTAAAATCTCAACCATGTTCTTGGGAAACAAAAGATTGACCCAGATACACTTAATGCTGGAGAGGGCCACTGGACCCGTGCCAAATACTACACTCCAAAGATTCTGGGCCAAACAGAAAAAGAAAGAGCTAAGCAACCAATGAGGTGTCTGCCAAGGGACAGGAAAAGCTTCTGGCAATTACTCTGTCAAGAGGAATTGTGTAGCTGATTGTACCCATTGAAGTAGACCGCCAAAGCGCATGTGTTCTCTCTTGTTCCATGCTGCTTGTTTGTATAGCATCAGAGAGAACCTACCTGACATGCTTCCACGAGTCTACGGAGGGATAGGCGGATGAGAGGGATAAAAGTGGAAAAAAAAATTTTCAACCTCCTCAAAGATGCAGCCCCTGCCTCCTATACCACGTGTTGTGTAATGGATTAGTCCAGACTCACACAGACAGAGCGTCATGTGCCAAGGCTGTTTTTGACTACCTCAGATATTTGTTGAGCAGATTTGTCTATTGTCAGTCTGAATAAATAGTAAAGAGTGACAAAATACACACAACATTCCTTTACTATTCAGTATCGCGCAAGTATCCGTGCAGACAAATAAAGTCCTTACAGGAAGGTCTGAGCCTGTTAAGAGCACGACACAGTCCTTAGTAGTCAAAACAAGAGTTTCACGTGCCACTGTAAGCCTCAGAAGCAAGGCCAATGTTTGCCAAGCGTCTCACCACCACCACCACCACCACCCTGAACGATGGCTGTAAATATTCGTGTTGACGCTTGGTTGCCTGAGTTTGTGTGTGGGGAGTTTAAAATGACTACCTCACAGAGGTACAAGAGTGGAAAAGCCTAAGGCTACTGTGGCCAGAGACACCAACCCAAGCAGTTACAGTTGTAGTAGGATCTGTTGGCTGTCCTGTGGACCACCCCCGGTTGAGGTATCGGAGTGCCTGAGCATGCAGTAATGTATGCTGCTGTCAGTGGATGTTTAGTAGGAATGCTTCTATACTGTATGTGTGCTCATTTGCTCCCAAGCACACTGCCAATGTCCGATCACGCATGGCTTGACAGGTTCCCCGCCTCCCAAACTCATGAACTTTTTATGAGGTGATGGGCACATGCGTTCATTGGAGGTCTGCAGTGATACTATAACAGCTCTTTGTGCACCAGAGTCTGTCTGTGTCCTATATCTTAAACGATTACCTTACTCTCTTGCAGACTTGGCTATCGTTCAGCTCTTTTTGCAAGCTCTTACCTGCATTAGCTTTTGTTTTCATGGCTGCCTGAAACTCGACAAAAGTTAATGTGGCATTTCAAAGTGGGTCTAATTCTGTTCAAAACAACCGGTGATGATAAAAAATGAATAAAGACGAAAACAAACTAAAGCCATCTTCCTCTCTGGGGAGGTGTTTATCACATTACCCTCGGAATTAGCCAGCATGTCTTATTCAAAAGCTTTGCCTGTGTAACAAGGATGTGAATATTCTAGCACCTCCTGGGTCGGAAGAAGAGGGAAAGAGGGAAAACATTCAACTCTTGGATTTCTGTCCAGTAATCAAACCACAAAGTGGGCATCGATATCGTTGTTTATTTATCTTTGAACACAATTTAGAGAAGAGGGTCTTTAAAAATGTATGGAAGCGCTAAACTTAAGTTATCAGATCTGTATAAAGTTTGTACTGTCACAAATCTACCATTTCAACTTCTGTCAGACAGACACTGATAACAGATTTGTCTTTAGACACTAAGACCTTGAAAAGTGCAAGACTGCCAGGAGTAAAACAGAGATAACTTTTGAAAAATTAGCCTTATTGATTCCTGCCATGCTATTGCAACTGGTTAACCACCTTGTCGGGTGTTAAAGCTTTTATAGGCCCACAGTCAGTCATGCCCTGACAGATAGTGGGCATGGGTTCATTGACCAAGCAGAGGCTGGGGAGAGATAGTTTTGATGGAGGACTCCCTCTACCCAGCGGGGAGAGGAGGTGGAAGGGGATAAAGATAGGAGATGGATAGCCCAAGGAAGGGATTTATGTCTGGATGGACACCCCCGCAGACGTCACGGGGTGTTAGCAATGGCATATGTAGCTCCCATCTCAACCACCTCTCACTCGGAGCAGTACTGCAAAATTTCCTTCACTGACAGGGTTTCTTTGCGCATAAAACATTTGTGTATTTGAGAACTTGTGAAAGCTTCTAAGAGAATGTGACTGGTGGGTCTTTATAAATTTATAAAAAACTTGTAAATTCAAGTAGCCATGATACTTTCTCAGAGCAAGTCTGACTAAAATATAATGAATGCACTGATTAAAAAATGCATATAGACGTTTTATCGGACGCACGTGCGCTGACGCGATACATGTCTGGATCCGAACTTTACTTCCGGTTTCGTTTTTTTAATGGTCTGACTTTGCTAAACTGATCTCTTGAACAAATGCCTCATCGAAAATAACAAATGTTTTGGTTTCCTAGGTAATCTATGTGTAAATAAACTACGTTTAAAGAACTTTGTTGTTATTTGTTATTAGTGGAAGTTACGTGCTGACAACGACAGACGCTTGTTTATGTTGTTACTGCTGAAACCGTCTATAATGAAAAAATTTAGACCATGCCATTTAAAACCAAGAATTTTTGTTAAAGCATCAGTTTACTCAAAAATGAAACTTCTGTCATCAATCACTCATCATGTTTTTGTCCCAAATCAATATGGAGTTTCCTTTGTCAGCAGAAAGTTTTTTTGTGCAATTACAGCGAATGGATATAGGAGTCTGTAATAAGCCCTCCTAAGCCATACCTTAGTTATGTGAGGGAAACAGACGTTAAATCTATGTTGCTATTCACTGGGGGTTAATTTTGATGTTACAGTCTGTTTCGTACAGAAAGCTATTGTGAGTCCAGCATGGAATTTCTTCTTATGTGTTCCCCTTTGTAAGTAAATGATAATGTAATTTTCATTTTTGGATGAACTACTCTTTGAACTTACTTCAATCGTCTAAATTATCTAAATGAGAACCAGACTTATCGTCTTTCTCAAGGATTCATCCATCTGCAAAAAATCCAGCTATTTTCTCTGGCTACTCAGTGACAGGAAGGTAAAGAAAAACGAATTCTGAGAAGACAAAATGTAACAAATACAAAGTCAGACACAATCTGCACAGTATGTTCAAACACAGTACGCATCATGACAAATACAATACGTGCAGACCAGGTCATTTGTGGAGCCCATAGCGGCATGTGCTACAAACACACATCCACGCACCAACCATTTTAAATGATTGAGAATCGCTGTGTGCAGCAATAATGAAATGTTGGAGAAAGAATACAGCAGCAGTGTAGTTCTGACTCTGGCAGTATTGAATGACAGCTGATAATGAGATGTTTTGATACTGAAGGTGAGGGAAAGCAGGATAGAGACAGTGCCTGTGAGCCTCTATGACTCACACACCCATCTGAGAAACTATAACTCTCCTTTCTGCACCCCCCCCTCGCTCACTCTCCTCTCTCTCTCTCTGCAGGAACTAGGAACCACTACCTGGGTTTCATCCAAACGCTTATTAATAAGCATGGCAGGCCAACTACATCATTCATCATTGTTTTATCAGAGATGAAAGCGGATGGTGCAGTATCTGTGGTGATAACTTTTTTGCTGCAACAATAGCGTGATGAACCTCAAAAGCGGTGCCCATTTGAACGTCATTCGATTGCATGACACATAAATCTGAGAAAACTTTTTATAGACTTTCATAAACATAAAGATTTAGATCCGAATATAAGATTCTTTCAAATGTAGAGCTGCTGTATTTCAATTGTTTGTGACAGACACGCTTTCTATTCACGTTGTTTAAAGTCCAGCCTGCAGAACTGGGGTAAGATTCATCCAGAGGGCCTCCTTTAAAATGCCTTAATGAGAGCAAGACAAAAAAACAAGGTCAATTCTGATCTAGCACCCTCCATTTAATAGCATCCCTCGAAAGAGCAGGGCCTGTATTTAAAGAGCTCTGCTCGCTTGGATGAAGCAGGGAGTATAACACTATTGTTGGCAAGCTTAAGGACAGAAACAAAACATGCTATATTTAAACTCTAATGAAACCAAATTGAGAGTAAACGCTTACGGTGGGATGCGGGACGGGACTCTAGCCTGGAGGTACCTAACTTCTAAAGTAGTGGTGAGAGACAAAGACGGAGCCATGGAGTAGATCCTGAAGGTGAATTTCATGACAGTAGATCTGGACAAAAGAGGCGCTGATCTGTGACTATTAGGACCTGTAAAGAGTGGTCCGGTTAAATGAAGAGAGAGAGCAAGAGAGAGCGAGGTTCATTTGGTAAGTTTTCAGGGAAAGAAGTAAGGATGGATGGATGGATGGATGGATGGATGGATGGATGGATGGATGGATGGAGAAAAAGAGAATGTGTAAATGTGCAGTGGAAAGGGCCACTGACAGATGGAGCCCTTAGGCACTGTGTTTTAAGACAGAGAAATTAGCAGTTTATAACGGATTTTATACAGCAAAGACTGCTGGATGGGGGAAAGGCACAGAAATAGTGCAGAAATGCAACCTACTTACAGAGAACTAGCTAAAGGCATGCAACCCTGCACACATATATCTCCTATAAAGAACGAAAGAGTGAATCAGATATACAGGCTCTTGCCGAACAGCAGCAGACCACTAAGAGAAAAAGTCCAGGAGATATTGGTGAAGTGAGCTATCATTAACTCGATGCGAATTTAAATCTTCACTCTGTGGATTGAAAGTTATCACACACTGTTAAAAGTCCTAAAAACATGAGGAGTATCATTGCACAAGAGTCTGTTTCCCATGGCCCGTGATCTTCCGCCGTCACAGAGGCAATGACGCAAGAGGCCGGGCGCCCGTCCTACTCTGTGAGACAGTTTTAGGCATAAGCTCAAGCAAGTCGGTATCACCTTACTACGTCACAAAACACCCAGATAGATCACCCCAGTTCCTCTGACCTGCATGGCCTATTCACACCAATGAGAAACAACAATGCAAAACAAATGGCAGATGAAGGGCCTATGAAGTGCATATGACATGTCTTTTTTGTAAATGAGCATTTTTTTATTATCAGACTCTTAATGGATGTGCCAACGAACCAGTATTTCTGGACAAGGCTTTGAACCGGTTCACGGAAAAACGAAAACCAGAAACTTTTGATGTTTTTTAAGGAACAGAAACAAAACCAGAAACTTTCCAAAAATATATGTTCCGGAACAGAACCATTTATTGAAAATAATGGTAACCGGTTAATACCATTATTTTTTCCGTTCTTTGACAAGATTTCTGTACAATACTCGGTGAAGTTCACTTCCGGTCGTCTCTGGATGTATAAAAGACATTTGGCGAATAAAGCACTGAAAAACAACGTAATTTTCTGTTTATGCTGCATCTTCTTCCCGAAGCGCCGTTTGGCTTTCATCCTTCATCTATGTGTGTGCGCGCGCGTTTAAATGCACACAAAAAAATTTAGGTATGTTAGAATTACAGTTATGCCGCTAACATAATGTAGCCTTTTTAATGTTTGATTACAAGATAGAGACTTTAGTTTAATGTCTTAATGATCAGCCTACTTGTTCTTAGTATGTCCCACAGCTGACATGCAACGTTATTAACCGGTACAAGAACTTTCTTTTTTTGTTCTAACCGGTTCAGGAATGTCAACTTTAGAGTTTGAACAAAAACCAGAAACATTAAAATACTGTTTTTGTTCGGAACGAACCAACTGGGATAATTTTCTGGTTCAAAACCCTGTTTCTGGATGACCTGAGGGCGGGAGAAAGCAGATTTTAAGCAGGGTTTCCCAAAAAAAAATTGGTTAGTTAAGGTGGTAGGGTTGGGCGGGTGGTTGGGGCCGGTGGGCGTGGTAACCAAAAGGGCGGGGCTTATGCGTCATGATGAAAATATTTTTATTAAAACCACTCAAATAAAACTTAATTTTGAAGAAACTATGACAGAAATGAACACATACTAGATTATTAACGAATTAAATGTTTTTAACAGATACCTGCGTGATGAAATGAAACTAAAGGGTTAATAAACACAAACTGAAGCAGATGTTGTAGAACGTCTGGCGAACGATGATAGATAGCGCGAAGATTGTAAAAAATGTATAATTTTCCACTATTAATTACATTATCTTAAAGGAGTGTAACTACATGAAATAATGCACAAAAATAACGTGAGCAAGAGCGCTCAACAATTATATGTAATCAACAGGCACGTGAAACCTAGCTAGCAGGTTGCTCAAACAAGAAAATCACCAGCTAACTTTCTTTAAATGTGCCAGAACTAGACTAATACAATAACAGGCTTAAATAAACCCAAAACATAAGTCCCCTTACAGTTTCACGGACATGCGTTTTTTCAACTGGCTATCCTCCAGACAGTGATGGACCATTTCTGCCATTTGGCACTAGTGCCCGCTCGCGGTATGAAGCGCGTCGGTGCTATTCTCCGAGATGCACTTGAAGGCCTTTTCTTCAGAATTATTATTTTTTGGACGACCTAGTTAAGGTGGTAGGGTTCCCAGCTTAGGCGGGCCGCCCAAACTGCAAAGTGCTGCTGTTAAGCAAAAGTATATTTTTATCATTATCTTATTTTTGACAAAGGTGGTGTTTAACTGCTTTTGCATCTAAGCTCCTTAATTGTTTTCTAAAGACTTGTCACCAGATAATGAAGAGCCGCTTAGAATAGATTATTTACAAAATGAAACCAAGATGAGATGTTTAACAAAAGAAAGTAATTTAATATAATCCTAGTATTTAATTATAGCATATTTATCTTAATTTGTTGGTAACACTTTATTATAATGTTCATTAATTAACATTAGTTAACTACATTAGTTTACATGAACTAATGATGAACTGCACTTGTGCAGCATTTATTAATCTTTATTAATGTTAATTTCAACAATTACTAATACTTTATTAAAATTTGGTTAACGTTAGTTAATGCACCGTGAACTAACATGAACAAACAATGAACAGCTTTATTTCTATTAACTAACATTAACAAAGATGAATAAATACTGTAACAAATGTATTGCTCATGGTTTGTTCATGTTAGTTAATACATTAACTAATGTTAAATCATGAACATTATAATAAAGTGTTTCCAATTTGTTTGGTTTGCATGTAATAAAACACCTGTTATAAGACCTTTATATAAATCTCTCTTTCTCTCTCTCTCTCTCTCTCTCTCTCTCTCTACATATACAGTACATGTATATATACACATGTATATATGAAGAGTTTCGTTGCAAAACGAGATAACCACCGTTTTTTTTTTTTATTGTTCAGAAATCTCGTTTTTTGGTTGTGCATTCCAATTAATTTCAATGCAACTGCAGTTGGTTTGTTTTGATTTAAACCTTCAAAACTTAAAAATACAGCTAAGTAGCACCATAAAACAAAATAATAACATGATAACATAATAATAAACATGTTTTGACAAAAATGTTAAAAAATTGATTTATCTCGTTTTGCACCAAACTCTTCATATATAAACATATACATATACATACACACACACTACCCAAATAGATCATAAGGAATGTGTTCATTCTATTCAAAATATGGTTTGCAATAAACACCTGCAGCAAATGTTCAGGCTTGACGTGACTGTGAATAGGTTTAGGAGACAGTAAAATACTTATCCGATTCCTTACTGCCTAAGAATGAACTTACAGCCTCCTTGCAGAATAAAAATACTTTTCTGCTTTGAATCAAAGGTTGTAATGCTATGATTCATCTCAGTGATGGTTGATTTGGTTCAAGGCTTAAGGCTCTTTATTAAAGATTTTGCTTTGAAATGCCTATGCCGAAAATGAATGAATAAAGGATGGGAGTTACTGCTAAATCGAACGGTCTTGAAAATATCAGCACATTTAAACAATGAAAATAATTAAATGAATAAATAACAAGCACATGTGGGGTCTGTGTAATCTGAATGGGACCTAATCAGTAATCCTTTTGATAGGATTCTTTTAAAGAAATACACCCCTTAAACTACAATGTTCAATAAGAACCAAAGGTTTAACAGCCTTTTGCATGCCACAAATAACTTATTATTCTTTAGAAAATCTTTATTTCATTTAATGGCTAAAAATGTCACAATGCTTCTCGACAACAGACATGCACGATGCCAGCAATGCTATGATGTGACCTCTTTAAACTACACTAGAGCAATAAGAAGAACCTTGCAAGATATTGTTTGCTTCTTTCAGTGTTTCGGATAAATTCAGTTATAGAATACACTTGATAAAGACATGGCAAATCGAATATTTTGGAAAATGAGGGATCAACATCAATATTCCAGATCAATACTCTTAAGTAACTGTAAAAAGAAAATGAGGCAATGTTTGAGGAAACGTCTCGTCTCTTTTTTCCTCAGGTGAGGTCCGTCAGGTGAAACCGAGCACTGCGCAGGGTAATGCATACAGCCCACCTGACCCCTCCACTTCTATCAGTGTCTCTTGACCGCTTGCTTCCATTTCAGGCAAAGCAGATGAGAAGCCCAGCTGTAACTCAGACACCCCTGACTTATAATACATAACCAGTCTTTCCCTGAAAAATGCATACGCATGCTTGCGCCTGGGTGTGTGTACGCTTGTCCGACTGGGTAATTGATATGTATCTACATGTAGTTACTTACATGCCCTGGCTATACAAACAGCAAGGGCATGTAAGTGTTTCTAGGGCTTTCACGTTTCACAGCGCAGAGGAGCTTTTTTGATATTGTCATTAAAACAACATAAAAACAATGGTGTGAATGGAGAACAATGTTCCAAATATAACTCCTAAAGAGAAGTAATAAATCTGCAAGGATGTTGTCATTTTCAATTCCTCATAACCAACATAAACAAGATAAAAATAATAGGGGAGAGTGGGGTACGATGCGTCAGTGGGTAAACTGCGTCACCCCTTTAATCTAGCAAACAGCAATTTAATTTTAGTTGACAGCAGATAACCTATAACATATATATAATAACATGGTAAGTGCATACAGGCATAAATGGCTTACTCCCGTCTCCCCTACCACTCATTCTTATTTTTTATTTTAATACACTTATTTATAAGTGGAATCTTCTGAACTAAAACCCTAAAAAATGCTTTCACCCTGGTCCATAAAATGAAAGGTAATTTATTAAATACAATAAAATGCATTATAAATTAAATTCAAATATACATTTTGGCATACAACCCTAATTATTACATTGCATCCACAAGCAATAACATGACAATATGTTCATAAAAAAGCCTTTGCTTATAACCCTGGCTCCAGTTCTGCCCTCTAGGCATCTATATTTCTCAGACAATCATAACCAACCAGGACACCTGCTTCACAACAGCAAAATAAAGTGCTATACATTACAATTCCTGTCACATATAAAACCAAAATGGACAACTATTACAACCATCCATTTCAGAATCAGCGGCACGCGTCGGACGCATGACACATCAGAACAGTCACACAACAGCATGAACACACGCACATACATTTAAAGGTGCCAAAGAATGCATTGAAATAATATTGTTTTCTGATATCTACATAGAATGTTTGTGGCTTTATTAAGTAATTTATTTATAAAGTATCCAGAGACGGTTAAACATGTCAATTTAAAACCTTAGCACTACGTCCGAAATTGCATAATGTGAATGTAGGTACTGAATTGGATGAAGAACCTAAACACAGACCGTTCAAACCGTAGATACCAGGGCTTCAGACTGCCACCAAATTGTGGCATTTTGCCACCAAAATTTTAGAGTGTGTCACTGAATTTTACTTCCAGTCGCACTTGTGCGACCAGTAAATTTGACCTTTATTTTGTGATTTGACACTGAATTTGAAAACAGACCTGTACTTTCTGCATCTATCATTAAAGTATCTATTAGTAATACAGTGGAAATTAGTAGAAATGTGAATATTTGGTTAGCATGTTGATTTAAAGTGTGTGCCCCTACAAAATATTCAGTAGGGGGCCACTGTGCTACTAGTGAAAAAAGTTAGTCTGGAGCTCTGGATAGCATATAGTATGAATAAGGATAGTATGAATGATTTTGTACATACTACATCCGCCATGTTAATACATCACATGACGTCGTCAGAATAAGTTACTCAATAACTGGAAAGACATTAAACAAGCGCAATTTAATTACAAGGCACAGCTGTTTAATATATGTATATGCATTTGATTAGAGACATGATAATGACATTTTTAATAAAACAACGCCTCTCCTTTTTATTCGTTGGATAACTACTCTCCAGGGGGCTCGTGGCATAGTAAAGTGTCCATTAAATGAACACTTGGGGATCTTGCCAGAAGTAGTAGGTCATTTCGGGTACTTTCACCTACTGTTTTGGAATACTATGAATGGAATACTGCTTTTCGTCTACTATATAGTATGAAATTAGGCGGTTTCGGACACAGCCTAGGATTTGCCTTTAGAATTAAATGGTCTATTATTACCTTATTTGAAAGGGTCATGAATAATAATGTTGAGCTCTGCTCTGATTGGCTGTTTCTCAGAGCAGCTCCTTTCAGTAGCTCTGTGTGTGTGTAAACAGACCCCATGATTGAAATACAGAATTTGAGGAACAATTAATTGTTTAGAGATTGTTAATGGACGTTTCTGGGTGGTAAGCTTGTGAGGGGGTCAGTATAGACCTGCTAAAAATAACTGTAACATCAATAGCAGAACTTTTTTTAGACTTAAACCTGCCTACTCTGCCTTTTAATGCTGTATGCTTGCGTTTAGACCAGAGATGGGCAACTTCGGTCCCGGTCCCGGTCACCTACCTGTAACTTTTTAGTAATCCTGAAGACGTTGATTAGCTTGTTCATGTGTGTTTGTTTGGGTTGAAGCTAAACTCTGTAGGACATTGGCCCTCCAGGGCGGAAGTTGCCCATCTCTGGTCTAAACGAAAGCATACCGCATTAAAAGGCAGAGTAGGCAGGTTTAAGTCTAAAAAAAGTCTAAAACACTTTTTTCCAAATTTGTTTAAATTGTCTTTACATACAAATACATAAGTAAAATGTAAGTACTCTGAAAAAGAGAGTATAAAAATCGAGGGTCTGTAGACCTCTCACGACTGTTTTAAACACAGCTAATTATTTCCATTCACTCCACCCCTTACCTTCTGGGTTTCTTCTAAAGCCACGCCCCCAAAACATATGAACGCGCGACGCCGACCGGCTCCGCTGGGAGAAGCATTTACCTGAGATGAGCGGAGAGGAAGGAGCGCGGTGCATGTAGTAACATCATGTCACAATCACATGTAATAATACACCTAACTTTATCACTATGAATATAAACAAATAGGATGGCTTTTAGTACTCACTACTAAGCTATCATATCGATACTGGTAAAATATATTTTGTTTGATTCGGTAACAAACAAGCTAGTTATATTTGTAGACAAAGCTAAAAACAGGTTGCATTGATACACGTTTCTTCATTACCATCAGTTACACAGTGATGAAGGTGAATTTCGTGGAATATTCATAACATATACAGTGTTTTGCATGTAAGAGTTTCTGTGATGAAAGCATTGTTGACACTGATGAGGACTACACACCAGAGACAATACCGCTACCGCATCGTCGACTCGGGGAAAAGCCACGCTATATTAACTCTCGTTTGATTTCTTCGTTTATTCCTTTTTTGCCTTGTTTGCTTTGGCTGACTGCATATGCAGGTACTGTGAGTTCTGAATGCTCTTTCTCTGTGTACTTTTGCTCTTCCTAGAGTGCCTCGTGCACGTTCAAATCAATCGGATGTGCGCATGTGTAGGCAGATCCTGTAGCAACAGGGGTGGTAGCCATGGTCGCGAGAGAGAGTGACAGTCGTGCAAGCCAATCATTTGTTTCATCCCGAATGAAAATAATTAGCTGTGTTTAAAACAGCCATGAAAGGTCTACAGACACTCGAGTTTTATACTCTCTTTTTCAGAGTACTTACATTTTACTTATGTATTGGTATATAAAGACAGTTTAAACAAATTTGTAAAAAAAGTTTTTTAAATAATTCCTGCCTATCCTGCCTTTAACTAGCATATAGCGCTAACTCAACAGTCGCAGCTTTGTTTTTATCATTGTAACAACATTGTACTTAATTTAATATGTAATCTAATGTTGGGGCATACATCTCGACTGCAATGTCACCGTTTGTGTTAAGTTGAGATTGGCCTGTATTCCATGAGTCTTTTGCATGAATGAGGTTTTTATAAGCAAAGGAAACAATTGTGTTTAAGGTTCACAATATGTCATTACCATGTACAGAACTCTTATTATTTATCTATGTCTAGGTAACACAAATACAGTTTTTATTCTACGGCACTCTTAAGTGGAGTGGACAATGTCTGGAGTAACCGTCAGTCAGATGCATCAGGCAAAAGACAGAGCTTTAATTAAATCAGAAACAGCTTTCAATTAAGTTAGTCTAGGCCACGGCCGGGCAGGAAGGTTCTGTGTCAGGAAGCTGACTCATAAAGCACTAAAACTTTAGTTTTTTCCATCTTCTCTTTACCCCCCTCCCTTCAGAGGAAGAAGTTTCTATCGAATGAGATCTACCAGTGATTAGAAAGAGTGGTAAACGAAAACCAGAAGAAAAAAAAGGATAGGCCATCTGACCTTCTGTGAAGTTACAGCGCTTCCGGCCCTGGACACAACCCATGGTGCCTATTGACACCTGGCTCCCCAGCATGAGATCAATGGCGCTAGAAACACTGAGCAGGAAGTTGCTCAGCAAGCATCCTACTTTAACAGGCTATAGCCTTCATATCTTGAATACAGGTTTACTCTGATTTTGGGTTCTGTAACATACTAGAATTAGTATAGCAGGTGCACGTCACTTCAAAAGCTTCACTTGGGATAATGCTTGACATTGAGTTTGAAGGAGAGAGGATAACAATCGCAAACGCCTTCTTTGAGCTGCATGTCCACAAGCAAGAAAGTGTCTATCAAGGATTTGCAAGAGAACAAGGATTAGATAGACAGCATACTGATACAACTTTTTGAGTTACCCCTAACCCCAAACGCCTCTTTTCCATCTCACAATAACAGCACCTGCGTCGAATCCGATCATGTGCAGTGCCGGCACATCGTCGGCCAGACTTCTGTATAAAAATCGGGTGCAATAAATTACGGAAAATCATAATTCAAATAATGGCATGCCTGCGGTTTCTGAGCGTTCATGCAAACCCCAATCAAGGCCATGTTGCAGTGATGAGTCATCGCTCTATCCAGCTGTCCACGGGGCATACATCTGATTAGCAAGCCCACGCTCACCCGGTAGGCACAAATGTAAATATTGTAATAAAACCCTCAGTAATAACTTAGCTCCCGTGTCTTGGAGAGGCTTCACTTTATTTATTTTTCCCCACATTTCAGCAATATTGTTTGATGGAGACTGCATACTTAAATATCAGTTATTAAAGCAAGGTTTCAGGTGTGGGTTTTCAGAATCCATTCTTCAACTTCAGTTTTTTTTTAATCTCCCACGAGAAGCTACTTGCATCATTAGTGTAATTATCCTTCACATCATTGTTGAAGTTATTTAGCATCAAAGAAGTGGGTGTTTTGCTTCACCTACAGAGCGACACGCCACACTGTGACTAATCCAGAGTGATATTTACAGTTTATTTCTCCATTTTGCCAAACTAAGAATGGAAGCGAAAGAAAAAACGCAAGTGACACGCAAAATGCAATTGCCGTATAAGTAGCGCATCAGAACAATATATTTTCAACTATACATCTTAATAGGAAGCATAAATATTGACCAACGGCCATATTGCCCCTTGGGGATTCAACGGGTGTGTTGCCGTGGTGACGGAGAACGCTTGAGGGCCTCAGATGAGCTCCCACTAAGAAGCTGTCCCCTCTGTGCCAGCTTAGCCACCTGGTATGGCCATGATACATTTGGCTAATGATGTCACGGACTCTCTTTCATGCCGCACCCCCACCACCGTGGCACAATTGTCTATTCATGAGAGTAATGAGAAGTCAGGCAGAGGGAGAGACAGACAGAGAGAGACTTTGCTCATGGCCACTGATAACCCCAGACTAAACTTGCAACCTTACGAGGCTTGGGCTTAATATCTGGCCGTCAATCAGCTCTGCCATCCCTTGCCGGAGTGTTTAATTACAGAGATCAATTATTCACCAGCCTCGTCTTTCAGTGGGCCACGCTCCTCGAAAAATACTGCCAGAGGCTGAGGGAGGAGGCAACGGCTTGCCAGGATGGACCAGAATTATCCATAGCACAACATCTCCACCAGGGGAATGCTGTCTGCGCCTTACCCAAGCGCGTGGACCTATTTGCCATGCATGACCAGTGTGAGTCTAACATTACATTAAAATTTAAAATTGAGATCCACTGCCCGCCTTGTCGGCTCTTGTCAATGTGTTTACATCATGGCTTGTTGATAAATTCGACTTCTTCGTCATCAACAATTGTTGTCAAGGGCTCCGTCGGCCGCTCCGTTCATTATTATTTTACACAAAGTGCTTTAGATGCAACTGTTAATGCTCAGTGCCAGCTGTTGCGATGACATGAAATAGTTTAGAACACAAAACTAAAATGGTGATTCAGTCTTTTGGGATCAAGTATAACCATGCTTAAAAGATCTTCATATGGGTGGCTCAGAGCAATAACATATTAGGAAAGAAGACAACAAAGCCATTCCACCTTAGCACACGAGGAGATGAGAGCAGTGGCCATAAGGTCTATCTTGTTAGGGTGTTGCTTATCACAAAACCCCATTTTTTACTCGAATCTAAGAGCTTACTCGTTTACCTGGAGCCAATTCTCAATCATTGTAAGACAAACTGTTCAACTGACCCCAGATCAGCCCAAAAGGTAACGTCAGCCAATTCCGGAGTCCTCCCCCGATCTACAGACTGACAGCTCATTAATCTCTCTTTTGGCCGCAATCCCTCCTCCCTGGCGACAGCGCCTGAGCCAGAGCAGAGGATTCCCCAGCGCCTGGCTGTGTCCATCCCTGCTGGTCCACCTGCCTGGATCAAACACTCTCCACGGGGAGGGGACAAGGCAGTAAAGACCAGAAAGTGGGCGTCAGGGAATCCAACAAGCAATAAAACAGAACAAATCACTTCCTGTCAGGGTGTGTCTTTACTGAGTGGGCGTGCAAATGTGTGTAACCAGGCGCTAAGAGCAGGGCCACTAAATGAGACAGGACATTAATAAAGAAGTGGCTGGCTCGATTGTCTGTGGGCAGGCTCCAGGGGAAAGCCAACACAGAAGAATCTATCACATGAGACTGGCTTGGTCGTGGGTGGACCATCACTGAATAAAAAGGTCTTGTGGTGAGATCTGACACTGGGCCCACTAGATCTTAGTGTATAAATCACATAGCCAATAAAGCATGCTTCTTTACGGATAAAGAAAATGAAGGGGAAACTACACCGTCAACAAAAAGGTTATTAACAGTAGTTTATTAGAACATCTTTAAAACTTCTAATCCCATGATGTACACAGATATATAGAGAAGATATACAAAAGATATACAGATTGGATTGAGAAGGATGGGGTGAAGTTTAAAAGTAATGTAAATGTGATGCAGTTTGGTCTTTTACGTTCCAATACATTCATGTACATTAATTTAAAAGTAACAAAGCTTTTTGTATTTTATTTCATCGAAATACTGTAAACACTATTGCTGTTTGGTACTTAAAAAAAAATGCTATTGTTTGAGTATCCAGGCATGCCCACGTGGATTCAACCTATACCATACATTTCTGGTAAACCTCAGTTGTCATTATAGGTACTCGTATGATTAACTCACTAAAGTGAGTAATACTCATTTAAAATCAAATACCAAGCCTAATTCTAACCCTATGCTGCCTTTAAGACTTTGGAGTTCAGTGTTCAAATGTGCCATAAATAATTTCCGTTAATAAGATTTATAACAAATTGATTGTAAAGGGACAGTTCGGTACCTAAACGTTTGTGTGTTTGTAAAAAAAATATACGGCTGCCCTTCTGACCTTTCCAATTGGCTCTATATTGCGAAAGACAGCAAGAGCATTATTACAGGAGGGTCACATCTGGTTTTGAGATTGGCCTGAAATGGCAAGGAATGAAAACGCTGAACCTGTGAACTTCCTCATATCAATCTGTTACACTCAGTTAAGCACTACGTGCACTTGAAGATTGGGACAGAAAAGAGAAGGCAGAAAATGAAATGAAGTCAAAATGAAATCAGTCACACTTCATTTTTCAGTTAGTGCAAACTACCATCTTCCCCAGCGCACATACGTACGTAAAAACAAATCCAATTGAATGAAACGTTTAAACCAATTTCGACTAATCTCCAAGCATAAGGTAGCAACGCATGCATAGGTACCTGTTGAAACGGGTCATGCACAGTGCAGTGTAACAAACAGAGTGGATGGGGTTGTAGGTCTGTTACGACCAAGCATCCAGGATCTTATGTGGAAATTCCCAGTCCCCCTTCCCTTAAGCTTGGAATTCATATTATTACGCATGGTCGAACGCACAGCCTTGCATAGCATAATTTATTTGACTCGTGCATGTACACAGACGTTCAACACAAGCACGTTGCGACAAAATGCAATACCTCTCGTGGCCTACACAGGGCTCTAGACTCATCCTTTTTACTGGTCGCACCGACTTCTCAGCTGGTCGCACCGACTCCTCAGCTGGTCGCACCGACTCCTCAGCTGGTCACACCGACTTACAATTTAGTCACACCCATTTTTTATATTAATCATAATGATCTTGCACGTTTATGTTACAGTATGCAAGTTTGCATTGATGTAAAAATTAAGGGGCTGATCACACCAAAAGCGTTTATGGCAGTTGCAGGCGCCTTTTTTGAATGATATTTTATGGGCAGGGAGCGTTTGCGCGCTGTTTATGTGCGCGAGCGCCTCTCGGTTTTTGCCGCCAACCGCAGCAGGCCCTTTTGAAGGAGTGCTGAGAGCGGAGAAGCGCCCGACGTCGTTCGCGTCTTTCCATTGTCCAATCGAATGAGTGTAGGCGGGCCTTACGTTGTGGTGAGGGAAGTTTACAGTTGCTTTGAAGAACCGGACTCCACTCGCTCACTCTCTCCTGCGTGTTTGTGCACCTCTCACCCTCAAACAAGGTCAGAGCAAGCGCCCTCTTTTTAAAGTTTCTGCTAATATGACAGTTAACAGCAAAAGAGCGCTCACGCTTCAATATTTGATTGACAAGACAGCTGACTCTGTGGTTGCCTAGCAATATAAAAAGACGCGTTGCACTGCTCTCTTTTTTTTTAAAGGCAGTGCGTTGCGCCTTGCGTTAAATAGAGACGCGTTCTCTATGAATGGTAATGTCCAATATGACATGAACCAGTGCTGCCTGGTAGAGTAATCATTTAAATAAGAAATTATTTGTACTGCGTAAGTGTCGAACCCAGTCAACTGTGCTTATGCCCGGTTAAGTATACTTTGAAAGCTGTGTGGACATGTGCGTGCACCTTATTAAGGTTTCCTTCTATAAAGTAAACTGACAAGCAGCCTTAGTTATAATAGCAGGGTACTGACTTATTTACATATTAGGTTTATATCAGTGGATTATGAACACAAACACTCTCTCATCTGATTTCAATATCCATGGCTCAATGTCCAGCTCCTTTCGTCTCATCATCATCAACATCTTCGTTTCATTCATCTAATTTCCTGCTCTTCCAGCTGTTGCTGTGTCATCTTTCATATAAATTGCAAGAACTCCCAAGAAGACAAACTGAAAGCTTTACGTTCGCTTTTCTCTGTAAAACAGACAAAACAATAAAGCAGCACATCTGTGATGTTTTCTATAATTTGCCTATAATTGGTCTGTAAATATTATTATAAAACGGTTAGTTCCAATCCTTGATTCTGATTGGTCAATAGGTGTGCTTTATTCACGATAAAACACAGCTATGACCGCTTCTCCCAACGGTTCTGTTTATCACTGCGCTCTTAGCAACCACACATATCAGTTTGTTGTTTTTATTTGAGCTTTCATGCATATTACACATTGGAACACATTTTTGTTCATGGTAAGGGACTTTTTTCTAGCGGAATGAATGCTTTTATTGTTTTAACTTCATGAAAGTTTACTTTAATATAATGTGATAACCGTTTAATAAAAGCAATAAGTATACTTGAGGCAGGTGCTGTATCGTGAATAAGTAATAGAAGCCTCTCGTACCTTATTGCTTACATACAGTATACCTAAGGTTTGCTAAATACATATAAAAGTTAAATTAAATTAAACTCCAAAATACCAGAAAACATGTTTAGGAATACAGTTTTACTATAATAAAACAACAGTTACTTTTCCTAAAGACTGACTGAAAAAATTTGCACCGAGATAACAAATATAACACCCAGACACTTATGCAATATTTTGCATAATGTTTTAAGTGTTTTGTATGTAAAAGTTATGTAGCAAACACGTTAACAAAGGGACGATGATCCAACACACCATCTATCATTTCTCAGCACTGTTGTCCATTGTTTGTTTTGAACACTTTTTACTGTGCCCGCAACTTTTTAAACTTCTCCTGAACTGGTACCGTAATGCACAAGATCCGCCAATATATTTTAACGCGTCTTTGTTTCTACAGATGTTGAGCATTTTCTTCAGTTTAAATTAAGAAAATAGGAGGTATACTCTAAAAATGTCTGGGTTATTTTTAACCCATAATGGGTAAATATTGGACAGAACACATGTTGGGTTTAAAATTACTCAATCTAGGGTTGTTGTTATGCAACAATTGGTTATAATAACCCAGCACTGGGTCAATTTCAACCCAGCAGTGTGTTCTAGTATTTACCCAGCATGGCTTAAAAATAACCCAGCCATTTTTAAAGTGTACTTCTATTGATCAGATAGATAAAGGTGAAACACGCATCTTGGCAGACTTAAATAGACTCCTCTAGCCCCGACTAGCCTGCTCTGGCCCAAGGTATTCAGCGGGATAGAAAAGTCTGGCCTTTGGCCCTGAGGAAGCCACGACAACGCACAAAAAGGCCTCAAAAATGAAAGTGGAAAATATCTTTGTTTATATCGCTGTTCTTCAAAGTAAAAAAACTCAGAAACTACAGGTATAGGACAACATGAGGGCGAGTAAATCATGCTAGAATTGTCATTTTTGGGTGAACTATCCTTTAAAAGGGAACATTTCACAAGACTTTTTTAAGATGTAAAATAAATCTTTGGTGTCCCCAAAGTACATATGTGAAGTTTTATCTCAAAATAACATATAAATAATTTATTATGGCATGTTAAAATTGACACTTTGCAGGTGCGTGCCAAAAGGTGTCCTGCAAATGAGCTGATGAAATTCAAACACTGATCACAATGATGCTGGTTTGTTGAAATTGAAACTCAATTGTGCTGTCAATAATTCTCTCTCTCTCTCTCTCTCTCTCTCTCTCTCTCTCTCTCTCTCTCTCTCTCTCTCTCTCTCTCTCTCTCTCTCTCTCTCTCACTCACTCACTCACTCACTCACTCGCCGTGGTTGGATAGTGCAGATTAAGGGGTGGTATTTTTATAATAAAATCCCCTTCTGACATCATAAGGGGAGCCAAATTTCAATTACCTAATTTTTCATGTGCTTGCATAGAATGATTTTCCAAAACATAAGTTACTGGGTTGTTCTTTTTCACATTTTCTAAGCTGAAAGTTGAAGAAGGTGAAAAGCTCCGCTCGTCAATATCACTACTCATACGGCTGTCCAATCACAGTGTACGAGGGCTGGGGCATTACCACAGCAACCAACAGGCTCACAGCTAAAGTATCACAGCTACCAAAGCGCTCAGCTGAAGAAAGCTGTCACTCACAAAAAACAGCTGGCATTTGGCGTTGTCCAGGCGTTTTCAGCCGCGTTTAAAAGTTTGGTGTGCACAACCCCTCATGGGAAAAATCAGATTTCCATGGTATGTCCCCTTTAAGGTGAATAGAATATCCAATTGTACCAAATGTAATTTTTTCAAGGCTAATGAGGCGGCTAATGAGGCTGCTTTTGTTTGGGTAATAGATGGGTGAGGTGATGAAGGCCAGAATGAGAAAGAACTAACATAGAATTTCCTCTCTCTGTCAATACTTTCTGAAAGACACAAAACAAGTGAGATCTCTGGACACTCTCTGGCACTTATATGTCTATCAGGAAAATATTGAGAGACAGCAACAGTGGGATTTGAAAAGTCAAAAACTAACATGAGAAAATGATTTTTAACACGCATAAACGATAATTATTGCACAGCTGCCGAGAATACTTGATTCTGATTTGTCAGTTGTGACACTGCGAGGTTATTCTCTGACAACAACCGCCAAAACTGATAACCACTAACCAGTGTTGTGTGTAACTAGTTACAAAGTAAATTTTTCCCTGAAAAAGTAAAGTAAGGGATGATTATTTTTTCAGTAATTTAATCACAGTTACTTCTGATGTACTTGAACTAAATATTGTGTATGGACTGTAGTATATATAATACAACCATTATATATAATACAGTAGTGGATTTAACTTCAAGTGGCGGTTTCCCGGATAGGCATTAGACTAGTCCTAGACTAAAATAAACGTAAGAGCTGTCCAAACTGAAAACAACTTGGACTGACATATTTTAAAATACACCAGTGCCCATTGTTTTACCTCAAAATGCAGGGCAGTTATGTTTTTAGTAAAGCATGTTTGTTAAAACTAGCTATTGTCACGGTGATCCGTGTCATGTTTTGTTTGTCTCTCCGATTACGTCACCTGGACATTCACGGACTGATTCATCACACCTGTTCCCTGTTAAGTGTTGTGTATTTATACTACTGTCTGTTTCTCACCTGTCGCCGGATCATTGTCATTGTCATTACTACCCTGTCTGTTCCCCGTGTCACATTTTGGATGTTCCTGTGTTGCTGTTTTACTCCTCGTGTTTTGTTTCTGTTCATTTTATATTAAATGTTATTTATTTCATGGTGAACCCTGCACTTGCGTCCTGATTCCTGGTTCCCAGTCGTGACAGAATGATCCGGCCAGACTGGACGCAGCGGGTTCACGGAGGGCGGCTCCCCCAGGAGTTTCGTCGAGGGGGAGTAGTGACATCGGGGTTCATTCCCCATCAGCCCCGATGTCTCTTGGGGACCACCGTGAGCGATCGCTCGCTCCTGCGAGCATGCGGGAGGAGGATCGGCCCAGGCGGTCCCCCAACGGTTGAGTGGTCGTCGACGGTCCCTCGGAGAACCACCATCCTGCTCGCAGGGGGATCCGGAACGGACCACGCCCGATCATTTCCCCGGGGTGGCTAACGTGAGAGGGTCTCCGTTTCCGCGAGGGGATGGGAGATGACTTCCGGGGGCAGCTGATCGTCGGCGATTCCCAGGAGGGGGGTAATTCGTCTGCCTCGGTTCTCGGAGCGATCGCTCCGGTTCTCCTGGCGCAGTCCGGCCTACCATTCCTGTTGGTCTCATCCCGGCGGCTGCCGGCTTCGCCAGGGTCCCCAAGCCCTCCACCCCTCCCTTGGACTCATGCTTCCAGACTTTTGTGTTTGTTTTGTTTAGGTGAGTGTCTGGTAGCCACTCTTAGAGGGAGGGGTCATGTCACGGTGATCCGTGTCATGTTTTGTTTGTCTCTCCGATTACGTCACCTGGACATTCACGGACTGATTCATCACACCTGTTCCCTGTTAAGTGTTGTGTATTTATACTGCTGTCTGTTTCTCACCTGTCGCCGGATCATTGTCATTGTCATTACTACCCTGTCTGTTCCCCGTGTCACATTTTGGATGTTCCTGTGTTGCTGTTTTACTCCTCGTGTTTTGTTTCTGTTCATTTTATATTAAATGTTATTTATTTCATGGTGAACCCTGCACTTGCGTCCTGATTCCTGTTTCCCAGTCGTGACAGCTATATTTCATAATTAAACTAAGGCCAAGTCCTGGTTTAAGCTAATCACTGTCCGGAAAACCACCCCCAAAAGGTTAAAATGCATGTTTTTATGTATCCTTCTCACTTTAAATACTTTGGTGAGCTAATAAGAATAATGGTAACACTCTAGTGTAGTTTATCAATTCTTACTATTAACTGGTTGGTTATTAGAGATTAATATTACTGATATATTGGCTGTTTATTAATACTTACGTATTTAAAGCTCATATTAAAGTCTGATTCTGCAAAACCTTATTTTACATCCTTATTCCTACACTCTAAAAAACCAAACGGTGCTATATAGAACCAAAACTGTTGCTTTGGATCGTAATCATAGAAGAACCGTTTTTAGTGCCATATAGCACCGGTGAAACACCAGTGAAGCACCTGTGTAGAACCATACAGGGGCCATTTAGAACCACTATAGCACCAAATTTGGTTCTACATAGCACTATATGGTTCTACACAGGTGCTTCACTGGTGCTTCACCGGTGCTATATGGCACTAAAAACGGTTCTTCTATGATTACGAGCAAAGAACCACTTTTGGTGCTATATAGCACCGTTTGTTTTTAGAGTGTACCCAATTCCTACCAATACGTAAACTTAACAACTTTACTAATTATTAAAGGTGCTCTAAGCGAATTCACACATTTTCACCATAAAACATTTTTTGTTACATACAGCAAACATCTCCTCACTATCTGCTTGCTGTCTGTCCGCTGATCAAACTGTAAAAAAGGCGATCTCTGTAGACAGCCCAGACGGTAGGGGCGGGCGAGAGAGTCTTCATTCGTCATGTAATGAGTCATTTAACCATATACCGACTTACGAAGATGATTTATTAACATAAAAATGCTGCCTTGTGTCCCTTTAACGTCACACGTGATGGCTAATTTTATAGTTATTTAAGAAAATGAAGTACCAACGCGCATTTCTAACGTTCAAAATAACCCCTTAGAGAAAAGTGATGCGCATTTATTAGGAGAATAGAGGTTTGATCGTCCGTCAATCTAAAGTGTTTCCAGTTTGAATTACTTTCAGGTTTTATACATGCGGCACTTTACAGTCTGTTATTTGTGATGTTTCCTTGTACACAAATCCGCCGTCTGTTGAGCTGCGTGCGTTGATTTGTTTACACTGTTAGATTTTGTAAATTGTAACTATAACAACCGCTTCTCCATTTCTGTGTTTTGGCAGAGACTACCGTAAAATACTTAGTATAAACACTTAGGTAAGGGTGATAGTTAAGACCTTTGTTGCAACACTCTTAAAGAAATCCCTTACCTCAGGGATTTTTTCTCCCTCAGGGAAACCCTCACTTAAGGAGTTTCATGCAACCGGACACAGACCGTTTTTCACCCAATGAAAACAGCGGTCTACAGATGAACACGTTATATTGTGCACTGTAAACACAATCAAAGCACATGGGAAGAATGGGACATTAAAATGTGTTTTTGCTTCAAATTCAAAAGTTGTCATTTTTTTAATGAATGGCACAATGAATCATCTATTTTTAATGTTCTATACTGTTGTCTGTGTTCTATACTTATTTCTGTGCTGAATGCACTCCCTCAGGTTTTATTTATTTTTTTTACTATGGCCTTGTATGAAATCATAAAGTGTGGAAGTCCTTGCACTTCTCCCAGAATGAGAGCAAGAGCAGGCCCATAAACATGCTTCATTCGGGTTATGGAAGTCCTTGGCTCGGCAGAGTTGTTGTTTCGTTTTTAGATAACAAAATCAACAATGTCACCAAATAAGTATGCTTTGGGTTTTAAAGGAAACATAACCTCTGTCATCTTCCCGAAGAACCCAGCATTGAGGGAACAGTGGATGCAGTTAAAAGATGAGTCAGAACCACAGGTTGTAAGTAAAACTGCATAAAACATCTGTTTTTTGTTGGCAATCTGCGCTTACGTGGACATAAAGTGAAAGTGACATAAAGCACAATGTATGGTTACCTGTAATTAGAATGTGACCTCTGCATTAACCCATTCAGTGAGTCGTAACACACACACATCCAGAGCAGTGGGCAGCTATCACTGCAGTGCCCGAGGAGGAATGGGGGACCGGTGCCTTGCTCAAGGGCACCTCAGTTGCAACCTGCCGGCCATGAGTCTCGAACCGGCAACACTCAGGTTACAAGCCTGACTGTCTACACAAGCGTACAGTGAATCAAAAGTTATCTAGGGGCAATACGATGATGTATTGAGTGTGTTGCAGGCTCATGACTCGTTGTGCCACAGTAACCACACACCTGCATTCATCTCTTATATAAATCAGATAAAACGAAAGACTCGTTGGTGATATGAAGGATGCAGTAATACTCTAAAGGTACTAAAGATTAACATGACATTGGCTGTGTTATTAGAGATTACTTGAAATACCTTTAGTGAAAACGATTATAGAGCTCAACATAAAGGACTGGTTTGAGAGAACAGTATTGATCAGGCCAGTGCTTTGACCTTAGTCACTAAAATATATTTTGTGCCTGTGGCCGTTTGACTGTATATATTCTGATGCAAAGATATCATTGTGAGACACTTTAATTGGCGCCAATGTTAACTTCTCCACAATGTCAATGTCGTCCTACCTTATTGGTTGTTGTAGACAGTTGCGTGTGTTGCGTGTTAGGTCAGCTGGTAGAGCAAAAAGACCTTAAGATGGCGGTAGCACCGGTGCCCGCTAATTATGAAGACAAACAAAAATGTAATTATTTATAATGTACTTGGGTAAAACACGACGAAAGAAACAATGCATTGTTTGCAGTTTGCCGTTAGTTTCCAGGAAACGCAGACAAGTCGGGAGCCTTTTTCGTTGGTACGTAAAGAAAAAACTTAAAGCTCATGAGAAAAGCTGACAGCACATAGCGCGCATGGTGCTTAAAGGGATTGCTGATAGCCCTTCAGCTGGTCCACTGAATGTAATGGTGAGACGTATGAATGAAGAGAATTTTAAGCGCATCGAGAGACATATCAACACACTGTATTAGTAGCACAGTTTTATTTATATTGGCTCGTTAACTTCCTTACAACAAGATGCCTTTAATATGAGTTCTCCATTTCTGTGTAATTCTGATATACCTGGAACTATTGAACCTAAAGAGAGCATTGTGAAATTTCAGAATTTATATGTAAAATTGCCAATTGTCTTAACAAATGATGAATAAAATGTATATGTATACAACTATACACTCACCTAAAGCATTATTAGGAACACTATACTAATACTGTGTTTGACTCCCTTTCGCCTTCAGAACTGCCTTAATTCTATGTGGCATTGATTCAACAAAGTGCTGAAAGCATTCTTTAGAAATGTTGCCCCATATTGATAGGATAGCATCTTGCAGTTGAAGGAGATTTGTGGGATGCACATCCAGGGCACCAAACTCCCATTCCACCACATCCCAAAGATGCTCTATTGGGTTGAGATCTGGTGACTGTGGGGGCCATTTTAGTACAGTGAACTCATGTTCAAGAAATCAACTCTTGTCATGTTCAAGAAACCAACTGAAATGATTCGAGCTTTGTGACATGGTGCATTATCCTGCTGGAAGTAGCCATCAGAAGATGGGTACATGGTGGTCATAAAGGAAGAGACATGGTCAGAAACAATGCTCAGGTAGGCCGTGGCATTTAAACGATGCCCAATTGGCACTAATGGGCCTTGTGCCAAGAAAACATCCCCCACACCATTACACCACCACCACCAGCCTGCACAGTAGTAACAAGTCATGATGGATCCATGTTCTCATTCTGTTTACACCAAATTCTGACTCTGCCATCTAAATGTCTCAACAGAAATCGAGACTCATCAGACAAGGAAACATTTTTCCAGTCTTCAACTGTCCAATTTTGCGAGCTCGTGCAATTTGTAGCCTCTTTTTCCTATTTGTAGTGGACATGAGTGGTACCCGGTGAGGTCTTCTGCTGTTGTAGCCCATTCGCCTCAAGGTTGTGCGTGTTGTGGCTTCACAAATGCTTTGCTGCATACCTCGGTTGTAACAAGTGGTTATTTCAGTCAAAGTTGCTCTTCTGTCAGCTTGAATCAGTCGGCCCATTCTCCTCTGACCTCTAGAATCAACAAGACATTTTCGTCCACAGCACTGCCAACTACCAACTACGGCTCTGTGCAGTTAGTGTCGCGCCATCTGAAAGCAGCTGTTGGTGATTTAATACCAATCAAGGAACCGGCATTACTGACGTGCAACCCTACCCTAAATGCATTGAAGCAACTGCCATGTGATTGGTTGATTAGATAAATGCATTAATGAGAAATTGAACAGGTGTTCCTAATAATCCTTTAGGTGACTGTATTTAACTTTTGAATTATTATTTCAAATATGTGACACTAAACTTTTTTTTGGTGGGGCCAGTGAAAATTTTGTCAGGGCAATTTAAAAAAAACTTAACCACTGGCCCAATTGGGCCAGTATAAAAAATTATTTGTGTTGAGCCCTGGCTTAGGAAGAATGTTTATCGTTTCCCAATGTTCAAAAACCCTTTTACGCCTAAAACTGGTCACTGCTGCACTCTCAGAGCACGTACTAAAGTAAAGTAGTACTGTATATGGTATTCACTAATTAGATTTCATGCTCAAACTCTCCAAAATGCCACTGGTTAACATTTAATACAGTTTTGTTATTGCTCTGGGTGGTAAGCTAAATATGGTTTACCTTCCCGCAACTGTTTCAACAGTTCCCATGGCAATGGAAAACTTAGCGTGGGCCTCCACACATGTTGGTGACACCTGTGAGCGAATTGTAAAAAGAACCGTGCAACCACAATCTGTATTTAAATAATGCAGTCTCAGGTATTGAAAGGTTGAGTATCAGTTGTGCACTGAGAGCAGGGAGGAAAACAACTTTGAAATTGGTTATCGTATTATATTGGATATATAGCAAGCAAAACCTTGACAAATACATCAAGGATCAAGCCTGTATGCTAACAGAACATTAAAGGGCAATCCCACTTATGAGGCAATTTTGATGGATTGTCAGTGAAACCCCTACTTTGCAGCTATCGTGCCGGGTGGGAGGGGGACATGTGAAAGCCCTTCACCTGTGCCGCTATCAATTCCTGGATAACTGCGTAGGATGTGGCGGCCAGCTGAAAGCCTACATTTACCCACTTTGGTGTAATTGCAGCGTTTACTCTTTGATTGCCTAAGAGCTCCATTCAAACTCACCCCTGCCTCGTCTGACGAGAGCTTCTGCAGTACGGTTGATTGCTGTTCAATGGCAGATCAAAATATTAGAGTGATCCCTCTGAGCAGTCACAGTAAGTGTTTGTCTTACAGTTATTATTATGCTGTCTGTCAGCATAATAATAATGGAGGCTAAATTGTTCAATGGGGAAAAAATAGCTGGTTCATGCCCCCATTATAATTATCAATCTGCTAGTTGTTTTCTGGATTTTGATACAGTCAGAATCCCTCAAGCTACAAAACAGATCTTATGATAAGGCCTTTTAACTAAAATCAACCTTGTATGTATTATATACTTAAGAATAATTTATTTACTAATCTTCTTCATCAGTTTACTGTTATGGGCTGAGCCTACGTTTATAACGCTTTTGTATTTACAAGGAAAACTCTGGTCTATACCCTCATGTATTCTCTACAAGTTACAGCCAACAAAGTAAACTCTACATACAAAACATCTGTGAAATACATTCCTTACCGAACCAAAATCTGTGTCATAATTTCATATTTGATTATCTGGTTAAATGCAAGTTTTGGCAGGCTCTCTCTGCACCAGTTGGCCCATGGGCGTATAGTGAAGTTAAGAGGTGCAAACCTTAGTCAGGAGTGGTGCGGTACTTTGGCGCCCCACGTTCTGCCAACAAACCAACAGTGGTGCCATCACTGACTCAGAGTCACTGACCCGGAGCCCCCACCTGCATGAGCAACGCTTTGAGCTATAGGACCCAGCGATGCCCATCTCAAGCTGCCCACTAGAGCAGAAGGCCCTTTGACTCACACCCATCTGGCCTGCTAGCACGTTAGAGTACGCCAAGGTCTGTGAGCACACTGCTAACTTCCCTACCCTTCCCAAGAGGGGACAGTTAACAAATCGGGAGTCCTAAAAGTTTTGGTGACAAGCAACTTTTTCGTCAAGACGGCATGTGGTTAACAGAGGCAATGACAAGTCAACATTCCGCCTCCGGGTTTTCCCACATACATACACAAATACACAAACACAGAAGTTCAATGTTGCACCCTGTGTAGGAGTTTTAAAGGATACACGTTATGGTCTTCATTAATTATTTCCATCAAGTCGATGAGAATTGTTCAACAATCTATTTAACTTTTGCAATGTTTCGTATTTTAGAATAAAACTTTCATACCAGTGAGCCAGACTGAAAGACTGCTAAAACAATGCCTAAATAGCTATTTGCCTTTCAGTTAACATTATCCAAAAAGTCTTTGTGAGGTGACATCACACTCGCCAAAATCGAAATGCATTGTGGATCTAGCCGCCATTCGTAATGTATCAAAAGCAGGGCGTACCATAGCGGTGCTTCTGGTTTATTGTGTTAGCACTGGTTTGCTCCATTGATGATGCAACCAATAAAACAAATATATGACAAGGGGGTAGGATTAGATTATTAAATTCTTCTTACGTGTCCAAAGTAAACAAAACAGTCCTTAAACAAGTACTTATAATATATAGTATAACATGCCATTATTATACAGGTACCTTACCTTTGATATTACTACAGTGTTGTAACAGTCCTTTACTCGAAATGTAAATAAATCCTGTAAATCCTTTGGTGTAATGTCCATGGACTTTAAGAGATTTACAGTTTTTACATTTTTCACAAGAATATGCACTTATGCAATAAACAAGGTAGTTGACAACATGCAAATATGAGGTTGGAGGCAGCAATGCGGGTCAGCACTTTAACTTATTGCAGTCAGCTCGTATGGATCAATAATCTGAATGGTCGGATAAAATGATCGAACAAAATATGGAAATGATGCAAATATTAATTTCATGTTATTTTTAAGTTATGTAAGCTATAAATATAAAAAATCTACAACCATTTTTTTTTGCGTGAATAGATTTACCAACTTGATAAAAAAACAAATAAAAATGTATCAGTGTACTGTTGCAAATCAATAAAACACATCAACTACTCCAAATGGTCACTAGTGGTAATAAACCTCTAATATATCCAAATGATTAAAAACCTGGAAAATTTGTGTCACTCCTTCAAAAGTCAGACTGTATTGATGCAAACAATTCAAATGTCAATTCGCAAAATGCAGTCAGAGCAGAGATTTAATAATCACAATAATATTCAAAACTTTTCAAGGCAGATGAATGACTGACCTGCCCTGGTTGGATGTCCAAACACTGCAGCACTTCTTTGACCATAACAGGTGTGTGAAGGCTTTTCTCATTCTGAGTTGGTATCTCCACATTTTTGAGATCAGCAACAAGGCTTGGAGGCACTGAGCCAGTATAGGGTCTCCAAGAATACCACAACCTCCTCCAAACTTGCCTGAGCATTCTGTAGCTGTGGTCACGATCAACACCTTTCCATGACCTCAAAGTCAGTCTGCGGAATGCCAAAGTCAAAGGACTACAAAATAGAAGCATCTTGGTCCTGCACAGAATAAGATATAACATTTATGTTAATACATTTTAAAGCCAGCAGATATATTTTAGATATGGCATCTGTTTACCTACTGAAGACGACAAAGGTTTTACTTTGACTTTGCACAGAACTTACTATGGTACACAACTCATAAGGTCTGTGTAAAATAAACTACTGCAATATATAAAATATATATATAGCGTTGTTTAACGTGCTGGGCTGGGTTAGGGATGTATGCGGATCGATGTTAAATAAGGACGATAAAACATGATTTATAACTTGCATTTCTTTGCTGTCCTCCCTGTCAGCACGTGACGTATTTCAAGGTACGGGTCTGCGAAAACACAGCAGCATATCGATGCTGAATGTTAAAACAGTTCGGAAGCACAACAACACTGTAACTTACAATGAACAGCGACAAATCAGTGTAGCATGTTGTGAGTTAATGGTTTATCGTTATGCTCTTAAAAAAGATATTTGTTCATTCATTTAATGTTGCGATGGCATTGTAAACAGGCACTGGTGAAGACATGAGACATGAGTGCAGCCGCAAGGGTTTCCCGGAAGAAATAGGAAATGACGATTTTGTGTTCCTTCTGTTTCACAACAAGTTTCAGTTATTATATGCCAGTTAGAAATATCAATAAAACATGAATTAGCAATTTAGACAATTTTCGCTAACAATATTTTACAAATGTAAAATATGATGTGCAATGAACTGACATTCTGTTCGGTTGATTCCTAGTAGAATTATAACAATCACTATGTATGTCACACGATATGTATACATTATGATTTAAGCAGCATATAATTAAAATATGCGAATATTTTAAGCTTTCCATCGTGAATAAAAGTCTTTACCAATAGGTCTTTGACTTCTTTTTGCGCTGCGCAGACGGTTTGGCACATGATATTAAAGTACTGCGAGAGCGTTTAAAAGGCACAGCTTTCAAGTCGCTCTCGCGGTATTTACGTCATACACTGATCTGCCGGCGCAACGCCGCACGAAGTCAACCCTTTTGCCATACGTCACTTGACGTACGAATGCGTTCGTCCAATCAGCTGCAGGGAAGGAACAGCAGCTTGTGTTTGAATTCTTGGCGCTTTGGCTTTGGTTTAGCTTACTATCCGATGCAAAAGAGGCTTTAAAATACATTTTTACTTCAATACGGTTGTCAATAATTCGTCGCGGATACATATTGTATCTAATGGTATGTTAACGATTCGTACTTTTTAGCGTTAACCTAATATTTTGCGATTTAAGTAAAACGAGATGTACAGTTAGCCGATGCTCCTAGCTTAACGCTGGCAAATGCTACACATACAGTAGTTAAGTTGTAAAGTAAAGAACAAATATTAGCTGAAGCTTACAGCAATCGATTTTATTCGAATGTCAAATGAATAAACATTGTTTTGAAATGCAACGAAATAATTAATACCGATTTATTATGCAGGTTTTGGTCGTGGCCTTGCAAGGAAAACATTATATGGGAGTTCTATTGACTATAATGTAGTATGAGCATTGTGTTAATCCTTCATATGTAAGTGTTTATCAGTAATGCTAATAAGTCAATTTATTTCTTTATTCATTCATGAAAGTGACTGAATTCATTACCACAGCCACAACAAAGCTACAGAGCAGTGGATGTTCAAATATAGTAAACAATAATTATTTGTTATCATTAGAAGTGTTGTTATAATGAATAAACTAGATACAAATTGTAAATTATTATTATGCTGTACGACACATTTGTTACACTTTCTAACTTATGTATTTGTATATGAAAGAATTAACGTTAATATTTATTTATTTTTATTGCTTGATTAACTTCACTGTGAATGAATTATGTTCTGTCATGTTTTACAGGTAAACAAACATAAGGTAGCAGAATAAACCAGGACGATGCGAGATGTGGAGCTGTGCAGCCACGTAAAAGTGGTGGTCCGAGTCCGTCCTTTAAATGACAAGGAAAAGGCTGGGAATTTCAGAAATGTGGTCCAGGTGGTTGACAACCACATGCTTATCTTTGATCCCAAAGAGGAACAAGTGACGTTTTTCCGGGGGCAAAGGGGAGGCAACAGGGATGTACGGAAGAAAGCCAATAAAGACCTCAAGTTTGTGTTTGACAGCGTGTTTAGCGAAGACTCTTCACAGTTGGAGGTTTTTGAGAACACCACAAAAGCAATTGTGGATAGTGTCCTGAATGGCTACAACTGCACTGGTAAGAAAATAATTTTCTTTTAAAGGGATAGTTCACCCAACTCATCCTCATGTTGTTCTAAACCGGTATGAACTTCTTTTTTTCTGATAAACACAAAAGGAGATATTTTGATAAATGGTGGTTAACACACAGCTGCTGTAACCATTGACTTCCATAGTAGAAAAAAAAAAACAAATAATATGGAAGTATTGTGATAAATGATGGTAAGCACACAGTTGACGGTACCTATTGCATTTCATCACATTTGTTTTTTCCTACTATGGAAGTCGATTCATACAGGTATAGAACAACATGAGGATGAGAACATGATAACAGGATTTTCATTTATTGGTGAACTATCCTTTTAGGGTTATGTTAGTCAAATTAGTGTCAATGCATAATGTTAAATAAAGGGCTGTGCAAAAATATCGATACAGCTAACTATCATGATAGTTTTTCGCGATAGTGTATCGATATTTCTGTCTCTACTGTCGGTATTTTAATTAAGTAAATAAATTCTGTGTGCGTCAAATGACCTCCTCCGCCGCTGCTGTAGTTGTCGCTGTCCAGTGGTCTGTCATATACGGCCATCCGGCCAATATCTCAGAAGTTAGCAGGAGTGAGAAAATGGCAGAAATTTTAAAAACACCTGCAGCTTTCAAAGTTGACGTGTGGAAGCACTTTGGCCTTTAAAAAATTTAAAAAAATATGCTGTTTTTACATTTTTGATTTTAAAAATGTATCGCAACACGCAACGTATTGTATCGTGCCGTGATACATTGTATCATGCGCCATGTATCGTGATATGTATTAGTGCTGCACAATTAATCGCATCGCAATCGCGATGTCAGCCTGTGCGATTATTTGACAGCAAAATGTTGCAATTATATTAAATAAATAAATGTGTGGACTTGTTAACACAAACTTTCTGATAACAGTTTGATGATTTTCCTTGCTGTTTAAAAAAAGAAAGAAAAACTAACAAAAAAGGCAGTGCACGTGTGGCATGCACGTGTGTGGTGTGCGTCGTCACTTATACCAGAGCGAAGATGGATGCAGAGGAGGTTGACATTGATCTGGTAGCTAAAAAAAAACTCTGTGTCTGTTGTATGGCGGTATTTTGGATTTAGGATTACAGACACTGAGCAGTTGCTACATCACGTGGCAATACAAAAACATTTATAGTTTTACAAATACACATTTTAGCATTATCACTAAACTGTGTGTGGATTTTACTTAAAACCCATCAAGTTGACTCATGATACCGTTTAGTATAATCGCACATCGCAATATTAGCATCAATAACCGCAATGGGAAAAATTGCCCAAATCGTGCAGCCCTAATATGTATTGTATAGTGAGGCCCTTGCCAATACCCTGCCCTAGTAATATAACAACACAGTTTCCAATGATCAAAGTGAAAGTTCATAACCCCTTTAGCATAAAACGTTTTGAAGATGTGTGTGTTCAGCAGTTGTTAGCTTCAAAGTGTTTACCTATAAATTTAGTTTGTATTATTACTATAAAACAGGGGCTTTATATAAAAAAAAAAGTTTACTATGTGATTATGACGTGATTTCATTTTGGATTTTACATGGTTAAGGTATTGACTTGCTATTACCTTGCTTATTCTGCTTTTTGGACATAGACTGCAATAAATACTGCAATTTATAGATGTCCTCTTTCTGAGCAATTCAAAGTGCTTTGTGATTTGCTCAAGAGCACAACAGCAGAGCCCAGTTGAAGAGCTGTTGGTTCAAGTAGCTCTCTTCCATGTTTGCAACTTCTTCACCCAGCATTTTATAACTCTAAATTGAAAACATGGAGAGGAATGCAATTTAGATTATTTGCCGCTATTTGATACTTCTGAGTTCAGACTATTTTTAAGTCTGAGATTATCGTTGTCATGGCAAGCGAATAGCTGCTCGTATTTACCTTTGAATTTGTCTTTTATGTTTGGCCAGTGTTTGCTTATGGGGCTACAGGAGCAGGAAAAACGCATACAATGTTGGGCAGTGTGGATGACCCAGGAGTGATGTATTACACCATGAAGGAACTGTTTACTCGTATGGACTCCATCAAGGAAGAAAAAGTCTTCGATATAGCTTTCTCTTATCTTGAGGTGAAGTTTTAGACTGCCACAAATTCTGCATAAAAAACAGCAGTGTGCATTTATTCATTTTCATTTTAGTTTTGTCCTTGATAATTGGAGAACAGTACTTGTTCTAGTTCTGAGCTCAATTTCTAAATATATGAGACCTTGTCTGTGAAATCCAGGCTGTTGTCTCGTCTAGTTATTCGATTATTTAGAAGCATCATTAAAATTGACTTTTGTTATATTTTCGCAGGATGTTCTATACATTATGTAGGATAAATCAAGGTCACATGTCATTTACAGTGCTCCTAAAGTAGATCTTAAATTAGGTCTGCTTTATTACATGGCTAAGTTGTATAAGTTAGTCAGGCCTTTGTGTTCTGAGCAGCTGGATTTCTGTTTCTGCCTCTATACAGGTTTATAATGAGCAGATTCGGGATTTGCTATCTAACTCTGGTTCATTAGCGGTAAGAGAGGATGGGTCCAATGGAGTTGTGGTTCAAGGACTTACCCTGCACCAGGTAAAGTGGGCTTACGTGTGTTATTTCTGGATGAACGTTTGTAAACCACATTGATTAGCTTTGTCTGATGCATATGTGTGTGTTGTGTCATTATTTTATAGCCGAAATCTGCCGAGCACATCCTTGAAGCTCTTGATTATGGCAACAGGAACAGGACGCAGCACCCCACTGACATGAACGCCACATCTTCGCGCTCCCATGCCGTATTCCAGGTAAAATGTTGCTCTACGTTTTGATGCTTGGCTCTGAATATCATCCGGTTCTGCGTAACTGTTTTGATGCATGTTTCCTGGTGACTGAACAACTAATTTTCAAAAACCCTTTAGTTTTGATGCAGAGCACGCTGATGGGGTCATAAGTCTTTGCTGCTAAATAGAATAAATTAAGATTTTGGTGTTTTTATATCATTTTTATTTATATCATTTATATAAAAAAATTGACATGACAACAGTAAATCAAGCTCTTTAGCATGTCTGACTTGAAAGTATAGTGCATCAATTAAAAAGCAATTAAGGCTTTGATCTTCTCTGAGATGTGATATCTCGGTCTTCTTTTAGTTGGTCTATGTGTTTGACTGAGTAAATTGTCAAGTAGAAATATTCAGTCTGATTCACAGACTTTCTTGCCCCAATCTTATTTCATCAGATCTACTTGAGGCAACAGGATAAGACAGCCAGTCTCAATCCAAACGTTTGTGTGGCTAAGATGAGTTTAATCGACCTGGCCGGCTCAGAAAGGGCCAGTGCTACCAACGCCAAGGGGGCCCGTCTCCGAGAAGGGGCCAACATCAACCGGTCTCTTCTTGCCCTTGGGAATGTCATCAACACACTCGCCAACCCCAAAGTAGGTCTATACCTCCTGTAAAGTGAAAAACAATCTGAGTGATTCATTACCCAGAGCTTGCTGAAGAGAGATCTGTCTCATTATTTTAATTTAAATTGAGAACATTATGTGAATTTGTGACAAATTACAGTATGGGCCTGTATGTACACATCAAGTCAAATGAATTTTTTTGTATGGTCTTAAGCTTTTCATGTAAAGCTGTATGCTTCAATGTGCTATATGCTGTTGTTTAAAAGTGGAATGGCATCTTTAAAGGTGTTATCTGACAGGTAGAACTAAAATAGCTGTGCTGTCAGACATGAAAAAAGTGATCCCTTTTTATTGCAAGAATTACATGTTTTTTATCTTACTTGTGAGATCAAGATGGTGTGCTAGTGTGTCTACAGAGGGTGTGGTCTTGAAACGGTGGTGTGGTTAAGACCAGAACAACTTATATTGTTAAATTCACCATTCATATTGGTTTTGTAAAGGCAAATATATATTTGAATTCAGTCAGTGTGTTGAATTAAGACATTTAGGTCATGTGTAATTGGTGTACTCTTTGGTTTTGTAGAAATGCACGTTATAGAGAGCAGAACAGAAGATGGTCTTGTTTGTATTTGTTTTTGGTAGTTTAGCTTTTTATGATTTGCGTGTTTATTAGTATGATGTTTGTTGTTGTTATTTCCATATGAAATTTGAGATCAGATGGACCTGGAATCGGTACATGAGGTCAGATTTAACCAGCGGATAGCAGCACTTTAGTCCACCGAGTTGGCAGCCTCCATCTTACCTTTTCCTTACTCCTTTCAAAGCAGGCCTGCACTGAAGCTGCACCTGCAGAAAGTTCAGTTTATTCCATTTTACCGTATTTAAATCATTTTTTGTACTTCCCTCGCATGACTGGAGGTCAAATGCAATGAAGGTGTAACTTCTGTGTAAGTCTAACTATACGTTCAGGCCGCCAGGTCAAGGACGCTTGTCAAAAAGTACGGGGAAGCTTGTTGAAGTTTTGGCCGGTGGCCGCTCTGAAGTTTGTTTTTTCTGAACTAATGTTTTGGTAGTTTACATCGTATGTTTCTCCGGAATCAGCCAGGGAATAAGAATGTCTAGGCTATATTCCGATTTGTTGCTGGCGTTTTGCCGCTGCTTGCCGCTGAACCATGTCATAGCTCATTACCATAAAGTTGAGCTTCTTTCAACTCTCTGACGCTCTGGTTGCTCAAAACGCGACGCTGATGGATTTGATGCTCCTTGCAGCTGAGAGAAGCCAGCTTCCATTGTAAATGAATGACTTCCGGTAACTTTGGAGCTCATGTTGGCGGTGGTGTGAACGTACAGTAAAGCTGCATTCAGACTAGCAGTAGCAGAGCAACGTGATCTCATTGATTTCAATGGAAGCTTGGCGACTTCCAGCAACACGAGTGACAGCGACCATTGGTGACTGGATGGGGCGTGTCCAGTCGTGCATCAAAGTTCAGAAATGTTTAACTTTATGCAAATTATGTGCGACTTACGGGAGCGACTACCAATGAGAACGAAGCAGTGGAGTTCAAGTCATCTGTCTCTCATCAGTTACTGGAGTGGACAGTACTCGTTTATGACAACCAGATTTAGAAACGCCTCTTTTTAAAGAGACGAGCGATACAAAGTCGCTTTTAATGTGAATGTACCTTAAGAAACACTGCACCAGGATCTGGCTCTGATGTAAGCAAACATGTTTGTTGTGTCACTATTACTTATCTTCACTGTAGCCTTTCTTGATCTTTATCCAGTCTGGGTCGGCTCGGTTCATAGTGTGATGTGACACATGCACCACCATTGGCTCTGATGGTATTAGCCTTCCTTTGGTCTTTACTTTTGGGACAAACCCAGAGACTCTGCTGGCTCTTTGGTTCAATGACTGATTTTATCAGTTGGAATAGCTACAGCTCTCTTAGCCTAGACTTGTTGTGTACACTTATCCGTCTCAGGGCTGGCTTTGTGTGTGGATGAGTGCCGACTTCAGTACACCTCCACCAGAGACACTGTGTGGAATTCTATCCAGATTTTCCGTCTTAGAGATGGTTTGAGGGTAATTTACCACCCAATCCCATTAGCCCGTGACGGATATAGAATGTAGTCTTAGAAAACGGTTGTTAAATCTGCCTTGTGGTGTTTGTTTTGTGCCATTATAAACCATGCCTTAATTAATATTGGGTGTTAGTGTATGTTTGCTGCAGTGTCTGTCTCAAATCCTGATGCTTAGCATTTACATCTCATTAGTTTTATGAAGAAAAGAAAATGGGATTGTGTGTTAAATGCCTGCTCAATTCACAAAACTATATTCCTAGGAAGTACCAAGATAATGGACTGAGTGTTTTATTTACATAAAATAATATACATTTGTGAAGTGTATGTAATAAAATTAAACATGTACAACCTAGGGTTGTGACAATTAATCGGGCAAATGCCCGTTTTCTCAATTAATGAATTTGAATGAATTGCGGTGAAATGCCGCCACATCCAAAAGCCAGAGGACGTTTATTAACAATAAGCGTTTTGTTAAATTGCTTTGTTGACCACTTTTTCCTCTGTCATCTCCTGTCAATCTTGCTGCCGTCTCGCTCTCTTTGCTAGTGCTTGATTGTGCACACAGGCGCGCGTCCACTGCTCAACATATAGAAGTTTCTTAAGGCAGAGTAATAAATAGGTTATTTGCATTTTGCGCCGAAATAGAAGGTCGGATTAATATCCCTTTAGCCAAGACTCATTTATGTGGTCAAATGTTAATGGGACAGTTTTAACAAGTCAGATATATATCTGATCAGAGAAGTGACCAGGTGTAAAATGCCCTATAACGACTGCTGGAATGTTAAAAAAAAGTCATTGTTAAATAATGTGACATAAATATTGTAAAAATGACATTCTGAAAATGTAACTTGTGCAATGGTGAGAAAATTGGTAAAATAATTTGTATAAAAATAATGAAAAAAAGTTCTGTATTCGGCCTTCCGCTGAGTTTTTCATTTTATTCGACTTTCGGCCAAGAATTTTCTTTTCCGTTCATCCCTATCTATTATCATTTTTTGTTGTTGAAATGGGGATAAAATGTGTGAGTATGTGACTACATTGTGAGTGTTGCTAATTTTTGATAATTACTATTGCGTTAAAACGCATAACCTACACGTTGACCTTCAACTCAAAGACGTTTACGTTCTCTTCTTACCCAATCTCAGCTGAAAATGTGCATATATGGTATTTGTAATGTTTATAATTTTGTTGACAATGCCAAAACATTTTTTTTTTTTTTTTTGCAATATGTCTTGTAAGTAGGCTATATGTGTGTGTTTTATTTGTTTATGTATGTTTGTGTCTTGTGGTTTTTGTATTTGTCGTTTGATGCTGGACTGTTTTGGCTGGTGTGTGTGTAAGGTGAGGAGGTTTGTCTCTGTCTCCAGGCCCCTCTATGCAGCTTCATAGGTATTGTTTTCATGCCATCCGCATAAATTAACCTGTCATGCAGACGGCTCTCCTTACCCACGTTCTCTTGGGAGGGCCCGAAACAGGCCATCACACACACACACACACACACACTGCTAACACGGTCGTGCCAACAGAGGGAACATGCCGCCTTCAGAAAAGTGATTGCTAGCGAAACTTGCTAGCAATTACTTTGTGTGTGGCAATGTTTTTGTTTGTTACGTAAGATGGTGTTTTACCACTAGAAATGCCCTCTGTCGGTTTTCTACTCCCGCTTTTCTGAATACTGCAGTAATTCTTAACAGAGAAGGAGAATTGACTGGAAACTGGGACGCAGGCTTCATCTCTCCCCTTTAAATGAGGGTTTTCTATGTTCCCAGCAGGCCATCGCTTTATAACTGTAATGAAAGCATTATCATAAACAAAGTCCAGATGTATGCTGTAGTTAACATCAGCTGGATGCACTTGGATATATAAATTTCCACTGTGTTTTTGCCTATATTTGTGTTAGTGTTGTCGATTCACTTTTACCTTCATGTAAATTTGGCTTTGATGTGTGGAAGCCAGGATGTGTACTACATACAAGTCACTAAATCCTGAGATTAATTAGACAGTTGGTTCACGCATGCTTTTATTCGGAGGTCAGACAGGCCAGTGAGATGAAAGAGCGTGCCAACCGACTTTTTGAACATGTGTAACAGCACGATGCTATTGAAGTTGTACATAATTGAGACAAAATTGAAATTATTGTCAGGATCTGGAAGTTAAGGTCGGTCAGCATTCGTTTTATTTATTGAATAATTCGGTGTTATTGTGGAAACTGATTGAGATGTACTAAGGGCAGATGCCTGTCAGGGTTCCCACGGGTCCTTGAAATCCTTGAAAGTTTGTGAATCTGGGAGGAAATTCAAGGCCCTGGGAAGATTTTGAAGATATACATACATAGATACAGGTCATTGAAAGTGCTTGAATCTTTGAATTTTATGCAATAAGTTTTCTGGAAAAATCCATATTATTCCCTGTGTGGAGTAGGATAATATCATAAACATTCTAGACTTTTTAAGCACACGTGCTAAACTGTTCGCTTTAAATGCTTATATCTTCTGTATGCGAATGTTGATTCATACCAAAATGCTTTTTTGCATAGTTGTGTTTGACACATGAAAACGTCTCGGGTTACGTATGTAACGGTTGTTCCCTGAGAAGGGAACGAGACGCTGCGTCTCTCTTGTCATACTTCCTGCATCCCTGTAACGCCGTCTTTGGCAATATTTCAGATAGCGATATACTTCCTGGCTCTCGCGTCACCCTGTCTTTGTCGTTAAGCCTCACCATTGGTTAAAGTTGATATAGACGTTCAGACGCAATTACCCCTGGAGGCATCCCCGCAAAGTGTCAACGCAGTGACGCAGCGTGAGTTCCCTCGAAAGGGAACTGTAACAATGTATCTTAAAGGTAACACGATGTAACCTTGCTCTCACTTGAAATGTGTCCCCACATTTAGGCCTTGCATTTGAGGGTATTGGACCTGGAAAGTCTTTTTTAGGATTTCTGTTGTAAAAAGTGTATTTATTGTGTATTCAATTAGGATCATATCAGAAAAGGCCAGAATACAATTTTAGGCCTAACCTAATTCTAGCAATCTGTTTTCTTCCCTTCTTAGTCATTGTTTCCTGTTTCGTAGATGGCCTTTTATGATATTTTTGGATTTATTTGCGTGGCTCGGTTTGTTTTTTCTCCTAGTGTAAGAAGACGCACATTCCTTACAGAGATAGCAAGCTGACACGGCTCCTCAAAGACTCGCTCGGTGGAAACTGCCGAACTGTGATGATCGCTAACGTCAGCCCGTCCTCGTTTTCCTATGAAGATACGCACAACACTCTCAAATATGCCAACCGCGCCAAGGAGATCAAATCCACTGTAAGTCCCACACATAAACGCAGACCAACAACATGCCTTAAATCACCAAACATTGCTCAAGCTGATCTTGTCAGAATGGAGATGCGATTTAAACTGTTTCTGCTTGCTTTTAATCTCACTGTGTTTCAGCTGAAGAGTAATGTCATGAGCTTGGACAGTCACATCGGCCAGTATGCTGTCATTTGTGAAAAACAGAAAGCAGAGGTAAAAAAAACTTATTTTGAATATTATCTTTGATTATAGATGTGTTCAAAATTGAAAATACTAGATGGAGAGGAAGCAGCTTTAGATGCGAAATGTGAACCGCCCCATAGGCAGTATACAGTAGTCACTGCGTAAGAAACCCCTTAAGACAAATCTTATTGGTAATACCCTTTCAATTACAACTTAAAGGGATTCTTGCAACTGCAAGATGTTGTAACATACTGTCTACTGAGGTACTATCATCTGGTTAGACTTTAAAGTCAACATAGATGTATTGGAGTAGAAAATATCCCGCAATGTGATGCATAAAGTTGGTGGTAAAAAATAAGAAGCCTATATACAAAAAAAATGCACTGTAAAGACCAACTTTATAGTGTGAAAGCTGCCTTGGTTTTAAACAAAACCTTTCATTTTGCCTCTATGTAGTACTATTTATTTAAAATAAAATAGTAAATCTGGTAGGTAGGGATGAGTCTAATCCACATGAGACTAGTGTAATGAGACCAAGGCTAAGTGTGTTTGTGTCCTTGTAGATCATCATGCTGAAACAGAAACTTCGAGAGTATGAAGAGCGGAAGGTGGAGGTTCCTGCCCTCAATCCAATCCCCATCCAGAGACGAGCCGAATTTGAGAAGTATGTGGATGCTTCCAAGATCATTTACATTAGCTTTATAAGCGTGCCATCATGCAACACCACAAACTGTTTGCACCCATCATGAGGTGACTTGAGGCCTCTGTTTTCCTTTGTTTAGATGTTGTTTACTTTATGCCATGTGTGATGTGCAGCTCATTATCACGGTCCTTTGAAACTTTGAATACGCCTCAATTATTCATAAGTAAGAGTACACAGGACAAAGCCAGACACCATCGCAGGTGGAGGTCTCCTTACTTCTGCATTTTTCATCAGGCCCAGTAGAGAGTCAAAGGCTTGGGTTTTGAGTTTTCCACTTTTTATTTAATTTTTCAAGGTTGTTTTTAATTTTAATTTCTGTTTAATGCATGTTTCATAAAGGAAACAGTTTTTGATACATGACCTCGCCCCACCCTCAGCCTTTACGTGTCTTTCTCCCAGGCTTTATTGTTTGTGGTTCTTGTCAGCAAAAACTGCAGCAACATCCATAGATGGGAGGGAGAAAACGAAGGACAGGGAGGAAAATCGCAAGGGCGGGAGGGATGGAGAGGAGAAAGAGGAGGGGGGAAAAGCTGAATGAGTCTCACTCCTACGTGTTTCATTCACCGGCATCAGAATTCACAACTTGCCGAGAGAGGGAGAGAGATGCTTAACGGCGAGGAGGGGCTGCACGCTCCCGCCCGCATTAAAAATTCAGGAGTCTGGCAGTGTCGGCCGCTGCACCAACATTATGGCCCCAAATACAGCTTCTGCACTCTCTCTCTGTCGGTTTATTTCATATTATTTATGTTTTCTAAGTTAAAAAAAACTAATATCGCTCACACAAGTGTGATATCTCAAAGCATTCATTGAGTCTGCATATGCAGTGATGTAAAAGGCTGTGTGCGGTAGGGAAGTCTTTCACGGCAAAACATTTTTTTTTCAATGGAAATGCAATGCCCCTCAGCTCTTCATGATATATAGAGGAGAAAAGATGCAATAAGATTTGATTTGGGTCCGTTCATTGCCAGGTTTTAGAGACGCTGCTTTGTGTGGTGTGCATGTCTCCATACAGGTGATCACTTTAGGTTAATAACAGTGAATCAGCACATGATTCGATGTGATTCAGAATATCCATCGTGGATTTGGCTGCTGCTGTATGTTATGTTTATCTTAGATAATTCTTGAAATACTATTTATTTGATTGTTTTTAAACCTGATTACACTGACAGTAATTTTTACTGCTGAAGGTTGCCAGGTAACTGTACTTTTGGCAACTAAAAGCGTTCCTGATACAGGATGCAGATGTAATAGTTTTGGTGGGATACACAACTGGCTGTAGTTTTTAAATATGTGATCACAAATGTTGACTTAAAGTGATACTCCAGCCAAATATCAAAATTACCCCATGATTTACTAACCGTCAAGCAATCCGAGATACATATCTCCATCATCTTTTAGACAAGCACATTTGGAGTTATTTTAGTAAATATCCTTGCTCTTTCTAGCTTTATAACGGAACAGGGATCAGAGAACAATTTCTGACTTTAAACTCAAAAAAGTGCATCCATCTTTTACAAAGTAATCCACACGTAGCCAATGGGGTAATAAAGGTCTTCTGTGGGTAATCAATCAAATCAGATCTTTTAAAATGATAATAACAAGCTTCCGATTTAAGCGGGAGTATTAGCATAGTAAGGCTTCATTGCCATGGGCACGTTGCACAGTTACTCTTGTGAGTCCAAGATGCCGTAGTTAACGGAAGTTAGTTATTGTAGTTTATGAAGTTGAAAATATGGATATTTTTTCTTACAAAATCGCATCTATTACCCGCAGAAGACCTTTATTAACCCCTTGGAGCCTTGTAGATTACTTCTGTGAAGGATGGATGCACTTTTGTCGGGTTTATAGTCAGAAGTTGTTCCCTCATCCCTGTTTTCTACAGTTATGGGGCGGTTTCTCGAGCAGAGTTTAGATGAATCCAGGACTTTTTTTCCTGATGGGAAGGCTTCTAGTGGACCAATCACAGTGTTTATGGTCCGCGTAGAACGGACGCGTTGTAAAAAAAATTACGAGGTGTGCATCAGGTGTACGCCGTAGAACCTTTGCACGACTATAAATTACACTTAATTATATAGACAGTTTCAGCAGTAACAACATAAACAAGTGGCTTTCGTGGTCAACACACAAATTCCTGTAAACTCAAACGCTAAGAATAAATAACAACAATGTAAATGTACTTTAAACTTAGTTTATTTATATAACAAGCAAAATAAACAACGCATAGATTACCTAGGAAACCAAAACATTTGTTATTTTCGACAAGGTTTTTGTTCAAAAGTTCATTTTAGCAACTAGTCAGACCATAATTTTTTTTTAAACCGTAAGTAAAGTTCGGACCAGGCGCGTATCGCATCACCACACATGCGTCCGATGAAACCATCTATAAGTGAAGTATTTTTAATATTCAATATTTTACTAAGTTCTTACCTCAACTTAAACGAATTAATACATACGGTACCTATCTTTTTTCAATGCGTGCACTTAATCTTTGTACAGTGCGTCGTGAATGTGTTAGCATTTAGCCTAGCCCCATTTATTCCTAAGGATCCTAACAGGGATAAATTTAAAAGCCATCAAACACTTCCATGTTTTCCCTATACTTACATAAATATGGGCGCACAAAATAAAATGTGGCGATTGTTTAAGCGGATAAAAAAATGAGAACTCTCGCTCAAACTTCCGTCAATATTACTGCGCAAAGAGGTCAAAGTGCGGCAAACTAAGTGCTCTTCCGCTATACACGCTAAACACGTTTTATTTGGTGCCACCATACTTACTCGTGTAACTACTCATGTAACAGTCTTAAAGTTTGGTGGCTTCTAAATTCATCCCTGTTTGGATCCTAAGGAATGAATAGGGCTACGCTAAATGCTAACACATTCACCACTTGCTGTACAATGTTTAAGTGCACGCATTTAAAAAAGATAGATATGTATTAATTAGTTTAATTTGAGGTAAAAACATAGTGACGTATTAAAAAATTGTGGTGTTTTCCTTTAATGTAAAAATAAATAAGTGCCAAGGAGGAAATGCTATGTATTGAATAGGTACGGTAACCGTGTGTTGATTTGTGTTTGCAGAATATCTGAGTCTATGCGCAGCGCGTTTGCAGCACGTCTGAAGGTCCGTAAGGAGCAGCTAGTCATTGAAAAGCAACTGAATGAAAGCAGGCTGACCATGAGACACAGGGAGCTGTGGCACCAGCAGAGCTTGATCTTCTTCCCCGACAACAGGGCTGAGAAGGTAACGGCACCATTTCATAAACGTCCACTTTGTAACCATTGAAAATTTGCTCTTTAAGCAGAGCAGACTTTAAAAGGCCCTTATTGCTGTGAAAATCTCATTAACCAAAGTTTTTACAATGAATATACATATTTGTAGCTTTGCCTTGGTTCTTGGGTAAAGTAAAATTTGCGAGCCATAATAATGTATATTTGTATTATTCCTTCCAATTGATTGATTAAAAAGTGTGCACACCCTATGGGTGTGAAACATTTGTTTGCAGATTTCAAATGTGTGTTTATATGCGTTCCAGGCCACCTGTAAGTACGAGCGTAAGTTGGCCTCCCTGAAGTCTCACCAGGAGCACCTGCAAAAGCGCTTGCTGGAGAGCGAAAAGCAATTTCAGGAGAACGAGGGATGGCTTCACCGCATCGAAAACGAGATGAAGATGCTTGGACATGAAGGACAGTCTCCAGAGGTTAGTGCAGGGTCAAAAGTCGTTTCATCATCTCACTGTATCAAAGTGTATGAAAAGTTAATCGGCGAGCCAACTGATAAAGTCTCTGAAAAGTCATGGAGATTTATAAGTACAAAAGTGTTGGAACCCTTGAATAAACATTGTAGTATTCTGTCCTTCACATTACAGGACACACTACCACTAGCATCTCCCCTGAACAGCTGTTACACATATGATGAATACAAAATACATGCAGTTTCAGAAAGCCAACTGCATTGACACTCAATTCAATGCTTTTTGGTTACGACATGGCCATACTGTGAGGCCTCCATGTCAGCAAATGCATAATACCAAAGAATGAAAAATTTAAATAGATAAAAAAATCGGTCCATACTCTAAAACTTTAATCATTTCTGTGGTTTTGTTGTTTTTTGTTTTGTTTTTGAGGAAGACAGTTTACTTCAGACCCAGACTGAAAGACACTTGCATGTTATCCATTTCTGAACTTTATAAAAAATCTTTTCTACCCCAGAAGTGAAGCACTACGGTGCCAGTCTGTAGTGTTGTCATGTCTAAAACGGGCTTACTGCTCCTAAGGCCTTGGATAGCAAAGCTCTTCTGAAGCACTTGTTTGAGCCCATGATCTGCGGAGATGGCCAGCTCAACTTAAAAGAGGAATACAATTATCTTTGTACTGACAGAGCTGGCATAACTTCTGCCTCTATCAGAGGTTTTTTTTTTAACTTGACGGTCACGTTCCCCTTGAGCAATTTTGCAACCACGTGTGCAGTGGTCTTGCTGGTGGTAGTAAACCATTGATCAAAGAATTATAACGCATCTCAATTTAGTACACGGCTCTTTGGAATGCTCGATTCTCATTGGCCAGTCGCGTCATTTGCAGGTTTATTATTCCCAGATAACAACTGCTCAAAACTAATAACAATAATGCTGCAAATCATTTAGACACGTTATAGAGCACCTATTGTCCGATTAATGTTTTTACATTTCCTTTGATGTGTAAGTGTGTATTAGTACATATTAACAATATGCAAATGGTACAAACCCCAAAGTAAACGATGACGCGAGTTATCGTCACCAACGTAAATCTCTTTTCTTGGACTACAACAAACACACGGATTGTAGGCAACAGTTTACTTCCTGCGATTGCTGATGTAGACAAGACCGACATTATCATAATTCCTCCGCTTCGGACCACAGCCTGTAAGTTAACTTTTGACGTCAGAGGTATTCAGACCAATCACAATGTACAGATTAGCTGGCCAATCAGGGACACAGCGCTTTTCAAATCCGTGCATTTCAGGAAAAGAGTGAAATCTGGAGCTACAAAAATGTACAGTATGTGGAAAATAATGTTTTTTTAACCATAAACCACGCGAGCACACTGTATTGTACAAAATACACAAAATAACGTTTTTTAGCAATGAATATGTGCACTTTAATATTACACAAAAATTAAATATAAATATGTCTGTTAATAACAGATATTACTTTATATTCACATATGATTAAATCAAATAGCATGTTTATGACATTTGAACGTCTTTGTCTTTTCCAAAAAAAAAAAAAAATTAATGATTTAATTTTTTTTTATTAATATTTACTGTTCCTTACCTTACTTTAGAGGTAAACCGGCATGTTATAAGTGGTTGTTATTGTGAAATAAGCCCTTTAGTGTAATACAAGACCCACACTGCCGGGGATTATTTCTGGTATAAAAACCGGCTGCCTATACATTAGCCCTAACATAATGTTTTTCTTCTAATAATAATAATAATATAAGAGCTTCTGTCCTATGGCTTAGTTTTTGTTTTCATCTCAGATTGTGGCCCCCACTGTGTGACCATCTTTGTGTCTCTCTTTTTATCTCACACCTTAGTTTACCCCATCCCTCCATTTCCCCGCCAGAGGATGTCTTAATAAAAGAAAAATCAATGCGTTTTCCTCGTCACTCCCTACAGCTGCTCGCCTAAATCCACACCTCTTTTCTCGCTCTCATTTTTCCTCTCCTGTCTTTTTTTTCTTTTCCTGGAAGTAGAACGGAGTAGTGACGCACCCGCCCGTCAAATGTTCTGTGCTCTGCTGTTTTGCGTTTTCTTGCGTCAGAGGGGGTAGAAGGCTCCTCAGAAGGTGCATTTTTAGTGAGACACAAAGAAAACAAGAAGCTAGACTAAAAACAACATCTGAGCAGTTTCATCGTTTTTGTAGCGTCTCATCTCTGTTGCCTTTCTCATTATAGTGCATGGATGAGATGGATTATTCTCACCTTCCTTTTCTTCACATGCAAATCTGTCACAGTGTCATTCCTTGGTTTGACGTTCGAATAAAATTTGCCATCTAATAGATGAATTGAGATTGCACAGCCATACCTATGTCCTGATGGTTGCTACTGTTAATATGATTGTTGGGATGTAGTATAAGTCTCTCTGGAAAACTATTTCTGCTTGTTTATTGGGACTGTACTCGCCCCAGCAGGCCCGTTACAGTCGATAATACAGCTGACAACAAATTCTTTCGTACTGTTTTTAAAGGGATCACAAATCGCTTGTCAGTGATCTTTGCAAATAAAGTAGATCAAACAATATTACAAAAAGTAACAAATTAAATTAAGCAAATCAATCAAAATTGCCAGCCATAGTACTGAATAATCAAAAAGCTATTTTTGTTGCCATATCACTCAGATGTTGACAGAATCATCTACATTAAACAACAATTGATATGTATAACATGCAAATACTATGACAGTAATACAAACAACTACTGTAACGGCGTGTATACCTTTTTAAGCCTCCAGGAACGGCCTTTCATAAAATACAGGACCGCCTTTTGTGGTAATAATAGAAATCATGCTGCTTAATACTTTTGATAGCATTTATATTAATGGTCTTGTATAGGAACTTCATTGCGTTAAGATGTCTTCATGTTTGTCTTTTCTAGGAGCTGCAAAGAGAACTAAAGTGCCATCAGCTGCAGGTGAAGATCGCTGACCTTCAGCAACACATTGAGCACATGAACCACCTCATCAGTGTGCAAGACCAGGAAAACGCTCACACGCACAAGTATGAGTCAACACTCGTATAGGTTTTTAAACCAGGATTCATGTTGTTAGGCTTAGTCACCCAGAATTTATATGAGTTTGTGGGAAACCACATGCTTTTTTACATGCACTGGAGCATTTTTTTGTCGAATGTTCTTTGTATTAATTTCAAATTTGCAATGTAAATACCTCGTCTGTATCATTCAGCTACATCACCTTTGTTCTTCACCTGTCCTGTCAGGTTGGTAAACGCCCTGCTGTCCACCTGCCGCCGACAGCACCTGGCGTTGAAGGCCGAGAGCATCGCCACAGATGACGGCGAGTGGGAGGAGCTGGAGCGTCTGGTGCACAGAGAGAGGGGCGTGGTCTGGGCAGACCAGGAGAAACCAGAGGAGAGGGTTGATGGTGGCACAGGAAACACTCAACTACAGCCCATCCTGTCTTTCTCGCACCTCATTTCTCACCAGAGCACGCCGTGCAGTAAGTGATGAAATCCAGTCGAATTTCACGTTAAATAGTAAACATTTCTGTGAGTTGATTCAGCAAAAGAAGAAGAAACAAGGCATTGATTTGCTATAAATAAGAAGTACCTTGAGGAGTTGTCCCACGTTTGAAGTTTCACCGGAACTTTTACAGTCCTCAATAACATTGTTGCAACAAAAATACAATATAATATGCAACAAACACACTCCTGTTATCTGAGAACATGAGCAATTTGATGAATAATTAACTAATTTAACACATTATGATTTAACCTTATAAGTTTTTTAATGCATTTAAGACAAGAAATATTAGCAATAACGCAAATAAAAAGAGATGTAGAATAAATAATAACAAAAGATCAAAGATACAAATGAATTAAACGGTGCTTATCTGCAGCAGCATCACGATTCAGAAAATCTAATCTAAAATAAAACATTTGTGATTCATCCCTGCATATGCAGACGCAAGTATGTAATTAAAATGAGGTATACAGTAATTTGTATTATGTTCATGATGAGTTTAAAAGTTACATTAAACTTAAATTGATCGAGCTAAGTTAAGTTTTCACTTTCTCATCAACCCTAATAAAAATTGTCAACAGCGTTTTTGAAATGTCAACATTTTGAATATAAAAAGCAGATGAACGGTTCTGTTGTCACTCTCATCGTTATTGTGACACATTGGGAGATGGTAAACATGAGGGTTCAGCATCACACGGGCAATGGATGCATTTAAAAATAATCCAATTCAAGACAGCCCGCAATTGCTTCAGAATGCAAATCACTAATGATGAAACTTGATTTTGTCATATCAGTGTTGCTTTTGAAGAATAAAGTGTTATTGTTGTCACCGCGCCGAGTGCTGACTCTAGAGCTTGTTTGTGTAATGTCAATTTTGACAAGTGTCCTGGAGCTCTGAATAGGCGCTGAATTAGACGTATTATTATAAACAAGTGATTGAGTAAGAGAGCGCTGTTTGCATGAGAATGACAGCGCGCGCGTGTGAGCAAGCTCTTGTATGGCCGCATATGCACTCGGAGTACAAGCACTCGTGTTACATCAAGTGTACTCGGATTTGTATTTGCATCTTGTTTTATTATTCATTGTTAGATCCATTTGCAGGTTTTTTTGTGTTTGAGTGCAGCTATTTAGTAAGCGAGAATATTATGGTAATTAATTCCTCTTGAAAATGAACACCTAAACATTCATAAATATTTAAATGGAGAGGTATCGATAGAGGTGAAATGAACTGCTCAATTTCTGACTGCTCTAAATATTCCTCTTTTTTTGTAAGATCCTATGTGCATGAAATATTATTTTTATAATAATTAATATATAATAATTGGGGTATTGTTTGTAAGTTTTACACACTTTATTGGTAAAATAACCTTGCAAACGTCTGTAGCCATATGATAAAGCTCTTCTTCAACGCTGTGTTGCTCCCGTGACTTTCTGCTTTCAGCGTCAGTGTAATGTGATCTGCATTGTGTGAGTGTTGACAGATGTTAATGCCTTGATTAACACATGTTTACTTCCTGTGTGATGTATATATTGGCCTGAATAGATTGGACAAGAGCAAATAAATAAAACAATGCGTTCTTTTTATTCAGGTGCAGAGAAACGCACGCGCCGAACCTCACAGCGACTGAGACTCGCACACTCATCTAAAGGTAAACTCATCTTTATATACCTCTTCTTTACCTCCATGTTCCGCTCCAACATACTCCGCTTCTGTCATCAATCCAGCTGCCCAACTTTGTATCATTGCTCATACTGACAGGCCATGCGTGTGTGTTCCTTTATAGGTGGGCTGTGCCTTTAAAGAGATAGTTCACCCAAAAATGAAAATAATGCCATTAATGACTCACCCTCATGTCGTTCCAAACTCGTAAGACCTCCGTTCATCTTCGGAACACAGTTTAAGATGTTTTAGATTGTCTGAGAGCTTGTTGACCCTACATTGAAACTCTATGTACGGTATACTGTCCATGTCCAGAAAGATAATAAAAACATCATCAAAGTAGTCCATGTGTCCGAATCAATGGCGGCGCCTGTCAAGTCACGCGCGTACTTTGAGATGTTTTTCTCACGTCAGAGACTGACATGATTGTTTCTCGTCACTTCTTCTGATTTATTGAACCAATGTAGTCACATTAACTATTTTAAAGGGGGGGTTCAATGGTATTTCATGCATTCTGACTTATTAACACAGGTTTAGAGTTGTTTCCTCATGCTAAACGTAGGCGAAGTGTCAAAAAAGCAGTTGGGGGTGTTACAGAGTATTTCTGTGCCGAATGCACTTCGCTAGGGTTCGTACAAGTTTCGGAAAGTTTTTTTTCGATTACGGGTCCAGCTGACATTTCAGGGGCTTCTATATGTATCACTTCTTTATATGGGCACTTCACCCGGAAAACCCCGCCCACCCGTCAATCAGCGGGAAATGCTAGAACTTGCAAACATCACATCACGCGACAGCTTTGTTTAATTTCAAAACTCAACAATGGCATGAATGAAGATGTGTGTTTTTGAATGTAAGGAGAAGTAAAGTCACCCTTATGGAAACAATGGATATAGTTTATTATCCGGGGGAGCAGCGGAGTTTTGCGTGTGTGTTTGATGCACTGGAATTCATTGAAAAGTCCCAACCGAGTCATGAGTTGCATGTGGTAAGTAAGACCTCTGTGTTATGTTGTTCATTTTCTTGTATGTTATTGGAAAGATTCTGTAAAGCTAATCTTTCTTTTATAAATCTGATTAAAAACTAAAGACTCTTCGGAGATATAAAGGATGTAATACTACTCTATAGGTACTCCAGATTAACATCAGAAATGCAGAAACGGCTTGTGTTATGTGAGCTTTAATGATGTCTTTGCTGCCTTTCTAAAACCTTGGATTGCTGTTAAATGGGGGGTCAGAAAGATCTTGCATTTTATCAAAAATATAATTTTTTTGTATAATTTATTATAAAAAATATATAACTTATTTATTTAAAAATATATAATTTATATATTTTTTATAATTTATTATAAGTTATTACAGGTGTGGAACAACATGAGGGTGAGTAAAGTAACGATAAAAGATTCATTCTGGGGTGAACTAACTCTGGTACAAGTTAGACTAATGCTTATTTTGTATAGCTGTAAATGATTTTACTTTAGCAATTTCACGTTTCATAAATGAGCTTTGTTTAAAACAGACCCCTTTCAGGCAAGTCCACCTAAATTGCTCTACAAAAGAAAATATTTAAATACATTTTAATAATATAATTATTAAAATCTTGAATGAAAATCTGTAAGAAACAGAAGTTTGGATAAACCTGTGTTTCAACTCAAAACTCAACTCGTTTTGATTCTTTCAGGAGTTGCAGGCACCAAAATAAAATGTGTTAAAAGCTAAATCATATTAGTGCCTTAAAGAAACCATAGGATGAAATTGAGTTTGGCTTTCTTAATTATGTGGATAATTCAACAGAACAGCAGAAGCATTGGTAGTTTCGCTCAGAAACAGACGGTGTGCGTTCTCTGCGTCCATTGAATGAAATACGAAACATTTTACAGGATGGAGGGAATAGAAGGGTGAGAAAAAAGGGGAAAGGAAAAAAGGGAAAGCTTTGGGAAATGTGAGTTATTGCTCAGTAAATGGAGAGTAATGATATTTGCTACAGAACAGGTGTTCTTCATTTGATTGAGACACGCTGTGGGAAATACACTTTTTTTTGGAAATTCAGAAAGGAAAAGAGGAAGTGGGGGAAAACACAGACGGATACTGTTAAAATATTTAAAAATTTTGCATTCTGTAGTACTGTGGATATTGTCCATGAATTGCTTTGTTGCACGTTGTATTTATTAGTGATAAAACAAATTTCCTGTGTGTATAATAACTCATTTTTGACAGGGAGAATGGGGTGTTTCTTTTCTTTTGTTTTGTTTTGTTTTTTTTATTTCACCGCACCCCCTCTTCCACTGGTTGTTTAAATTTTAATGATTAATTTCAAACACCATATGGAATTTGACCAGGTCAGGACAGTGTAAAACATGACTTCATTTTTTCAGCGTTGGGAAAATAATGGAGCTGTTTACAGCGATGAATAATGATTTGTTTACTGTCCTATAAAAGCGAGCATGTTTTGTGAGCGTGCACGGGCATCAGTCAGGTGTCGTGTAGCGTCGGCACGCCTACAAACTGTTCACGGACCATCTGAGCCATATTGCATTTAAAAATCGTGCACATTTATCAGACCACTGGGGGAAAAAATCTTGTGTTTACAAGTTCCCAGGCTGCTACAATGAGCTGTCTGAGGAAGAACTAGTTACTGGATCAGCCTTAGTTTGTTGTGTTGCATCATAAAGGAAAATAAACAGGGTATCCTTAAGTTAAACATTTTGCATTATTATTATTTTTTTTATACATTTTTGGATTTTCCTTCTGAACTTTTTATATCACGACCTACACACTTAATTCTTGTCTATGAAACCGTTTTAGAAGATATTTGAAAAGTCCTGTATGCAACCACATTTTCAGATAAATGTTTTGCATTTATTTATTTATTTTTTAAAGTCTTGTGTTCCAGATTTGAGGATATAAAATATACATTTTTGAGTCTTTCACCAATACAGAAATGAAAGCTGCATGTGTTCAGTTTGTCCCATGCCGTTTTCCCGGTTCTCTTCAAAAAGACAAGAGAGTCCTGTGTACCAAAACTGAAAGAGATGGAGATTAAAAAAGGGTTATTATGAATGAACGTCCGCCCCACCCCCACCACCGACGCGCTTCATGACGATATCGTCTCTGCACTCGTGCTCAAGTGCTCGATGGAGAGATGAAGTGCATGAGAGTGAAGGCATGGAAAATAGTGATGGAAGAGAGGAGAGACGCAGGAGGGGGTCACGTGTCACAGTGCACGAGACTGCCGGGTTCCTGCGTGCCAGACCTGACCCTGTTTTTTGTTTCTTTCCTCCTTTCATCACCATTGCTTTGTAAATTTGCTTCTGTGATTTCATGTTTTTATTTCATCATTTTTTTCCTCGTCCTTGCCTCTTTATTCAGTCAGTCTCTCTCCCTCTATTGTCTATCTCCACTCGTCATCTAGCCTCTCCGTACCGCCGACCCTCCGCCCTTCCGAATTTCATTCATAAAATGATTCCTCGGTGCAGGGAGGGGGAGCTATCACATATAGTATGAAACGCTCCTGGATTGGCCGAGGACGATTCTGCAATAAAAAGAGAGCGAGAGGGAGGCGTGAGCCAGGCGACCCTAATCCGCAGTGGCTTCATCCAGAAATAGCGCCTCATGCATGTTTTAATCCCGCCAGCCAAAAATATGCCACCCAGAGCACTCTGTCGCCAATTACTGATCGCACCTATTCCTCTGCCTCCGCTTTGGGCCATACATCACTGTCCACCAATCGGGCTCCCTTTTTTTTCACCCCGATCAGCGTCACCTTGTTCTTCTCCTCTTAAGTTTGTTATTTGTGCGCTAGTTATGTGTCTAAGTGAGCCATCAAAGATTTTAGTTTTCAGTTCTCAAACTTTCTTTTGCCATTAGGGGTGCGTGTATAGTTAGTCATTAACAGGATGTCAGGTTCTCTACCATGCAATCCAGATTTCTGAGAATCGGCACTGACTCAGAGAGAAAGAGAGATGGCCGTGTGTCAACAGTTTGACCAGCAGGAGCTCTAAAGCATTGCGATTGGTCAAGAACGCTTAAGATGCAGCCGCAGTGTCTCTCTCTCTCTCTCCCTCTTTTCTGCATCGTGTGAGTCAGTGTGCGGCCAGACTGCGACGTGCTCCAGCATACTCCGCCACTCAATATCCAACGTCAGACCCCTCCAACAGCTTCCTGGAGCCACCCTTCCCTTCCTCACCCACATAGACATCATACTGCCTGTCTTGATGAAGCAAAGAACCTGGCCTTTAGCATCACGTAGCTCTTGATGTGCACTCAAACGGTCACGTGATGAGCTTGACTAAATTATTCAGTCTGGTAGGAGTAAAGAATGTTTGCCCATATGCATCAGTGATGGGAATTGCTTGCGTGTACGTGCTATACGTCTCTGGGGTTTAGAGCTTGGAATGGGCTTCGGCAATCAGATGGCAAATATTGTAACGTGCCAGTAATGTGGATTTGATTAAATAAAGTTTCAAGTCATCCATCGGACAAACAGACAGTGTTGTTATGTTCGGCCTATAGTCGCAGATTGGAGTATTTGTTTTACGGCTTTAAACAAATGTGATCGTTTATCGAATGCAAGCTTATGTTTTGCTTTCTTTCTGTCAGCGGGTAGCCCTCAAAATCAGGATGCAGAGGCTGAATGTGCTCCTAAAAAACCAATCAGGAGGAAGCTGTCCGTGTCTCCTGCAAATCCAGGTGAGGATGGAGCAATTCCTGTGCCGCCCCACTACCCTCCTGCCCTTCAGGAGGTCTTAAGGCAGGAGGGCATGTTCCCAATACAGTACACTCCTCAGGGCCAGCCACATACTTCATGCACCTTTGATCCAAACTCAACATTCGACGTTGGTCATAATGAGGACACGGCCGGCGCCAATGCCACAGTAGTCCTATCACCTGAGCCACCCATGACTCTCCGGGCGCTACGAGCTAACAATGGGAATGAGCCACCTAAAAGGTATCAGAATGGTTATCTGCTAAATAATATATTTGTTTTAAATGAAAGAAAATACTTGACTTACTCTCAGTCATTATTAAAGATATCAAGGTTATTTTTCATAGAATGTTCTTTACATTATGTGTAAAAATGATTTGATCAATTGTATTTAATAGCGAAGCATTAATAAGAGGCACTGATTGAATATTTGTCCCAACTTCCTCTTAGGTTGGAGATCCCATCGCTTTTAGACCTGCGAAGATCCAAACCATCTTACATGGCCATGACCTCGGCTGCTCAGGGCAAGCGCAAATTCGGGTATGTGTGTGTATTTGTTGTGGAGATATGTTCACTGGGGCTTTAATAGGGGCCGTTTAGATCATGGCTCATTGATATTTCACACTCTTGGTATTTGCCAAAATCTCACTTAGTATGTGTGTGTGTTTGCGTGCAACAGTTCCAACGATGGGAAAGAGGAGAGTTCTCAAGCCATAGCCGCGGCACCCAAGCGTATAAAAAGAGATACCTGCGAGGCGTCTAAAGCACTACGAGTCCGACGTTTTGGAGGTTGGTACGGCTGCATCATTATAGATACTTGAATAATTGCAGTTCTCCTCTACTGGCTTTGCTTTTGTACCTTAGATATCAAACACGAGCGTCTCTCTTATTATATTCCATTTATGAAGTCCTCACACGATCCATTATGTTTGGTAAAGTATTCTAATAGTGTAATGGGCGGGCCGGCTGACAGCTGTGAAACGATGTCAGGCGCACCGCCAGAAGCACACAATCTCCTCCTCCCACTCCCAATGGTTCTCTTACTCTCACACTTTTATTTTCTTTAATAATAGAATGCCATAAATTGGCTGAATTTGTCCCTTCCATACACAAGTGATTGTAAGGTGCTTAGTGTAATTTACCACAAATTTTTAAATTAATAACTAAAAATTAAACATGCATAAAAAATAAAAGAGTGAAGTTTATATACATAATAAGCTAAATTAAAAGGACAATTTAAAAAGAAAGTATAATATTTTAACTTTTTAATATTTGACACTTCAGTTTTATTGTAGATATTAAGACATTAAATCTGATAAAAAGAAACTACTTGTCTTATAAAAACTATAATTCTCTTTTTCTTCTCTTCTAGTTTCATCTGAGAATGAGCCACGTCGAATAGTAGTACGAAGCGTATCTGAGGGAAACCTCCATCAGCTCGATCAGCGCAAGCCCAAATCGGGCTCAATGGGGGCTGCTGCATTCTTTAGAAAAGTAGCCAAGAGGATGTAAGGGACGTCCACTGCTATTAAAGACAGTTTTTTCATACACCGCCTTTCTCATGAAATGTGTAGTTGAAAAGTTGTAAATAAAAGTCTGGTTCTTGGGCTTCGTTATTTTTAGGATTTTTTATGTTAATTTTTAAAAAAAGAAATGTTCTTAGGAAATTTGTTTAGTCAAATTTGAAGCAAACATTAAAGTATTGCATTTTTACTGTTGTCTGGTCTGGGTCTTGTAAAGCAACTTGGTTCACTTGTAACTACTGATTTTTTTACTCTTTTAAAAAAGAATTCAATTAAAATGTCTCAATTTAAAAAACTCAGGTCAGTTGTGTTTGTTATTTGATAGATTAAAATGATTATTATCCCTGTGATTTTATTTTTTCTTGGCTTACATACATTGTTCTGCATTTCACCTGAATATTTAAAGGTAATAATACCTATGTCAAAGTAAAGTTAATTAAAAATATAAATCATCTGGGGTTTAAACATTTTAGTCGATTATTTAACTAAACTGTATAGTAAAAAATAAGTGATATATATTAAATAGTGATACTTATTAATATAAAAGAGAAGATAAGACGTTTTGAAATAATAGGGCTGGATTATACAGATTTTCTTAAAAACTCATCTTTGATTATTACCCAGTGCATGCAGTCCTCTTGTTTTTTGTTGAACTGGGTTTAGCCCAAATGTAAAAAAATAAAAGTTTAAGGTCGATCTTTGTTCATTCATTTGTCTAAACCAAATAAATAGGAATAGGAAATAAATAAGGAAAAATGAAAATTGACAAAAAACATTAAAAAAATATTGTTTTTATGGCTGACTTTTTTTCTGTTGGACAAATAAAGGAAATATTTATAATGATGTAAATGATTAAAATAATTAGCTAAAGTCACAATTAAACAACGTTCCAGCCAACAATGGAATCTTATATTAACTATACCATCAATTGTGTTATTTAAAGTTCACCTATTTCATTAAAAAAACGTTATTTTGTATATTTGGTATAATACGATGTGTTGGCATGGTTTATGGTTAAAAAACACATTATTTTCCACATACTGTACATTTGTCAAGCCCCAGATTTCACTCTCTTCCTGAAAAGCACTGATTTTGTTCAAAACTCATGAATTTAATAAGGGCTGTGGCCAGCTAATCTGTACGTTGTGATTGGCCTGAATACCTCTCACTTCAGCCAGAAATGTGACACTCCTTACCATGTTTAAAAGATTCGCCCACAATGCAATGCTGACAGGAGTTAATTTACAGGCTGTGAGTCTGAAGCAGGAGGAATTATAATAATGTCAGTCTTGTCTACATCACCAATCCCAGGAAGTAAACTGTTGTCTACAATCTGTGTGTTTGTTGTAGTCCAAGAAAATAGATTTACGTTGGAGACGAGAACTGGCGTCATCGTTTACTTTGGGGTTTGTACCTTTTTGCATATCGTTAACATGTACTAATACATTACACACCAAAAGAAATCTAAAAACTTGAATAGGACAATAGGTGCTCTTTAAGCTGAAATTCCTACTTGGTTATGCTACTTTTGCATCAGGATGGGTAAATGAGATTTTTTCCAAAAAGAGTGAACTATAACCTTAATTTAGATGTCATTTAATAAAGGTAAAACTTTTCAATCAATTTCAACAATACTTTTGGTTTTGGAGACTGAATATCTTGCTGGGACTAACATCAAGCCTAAGAAATGATCTGTAATTAATTCTGTTAATGAGATTATTATTAACAGGTAATTATGTAACAAAGCCTGCAGGCAGATGATCCATTGTGCTCATGGCATCAAGAGCACCACATTCAAAGTGGTAGATATCAAAGTCTTCACTCAGTTTGGCCTTTCACATGGCAAATAATGAAATATTCGATATGTGTAATGAAATGCCATTATTCTTTGTTATACATTGAAAGGTGTCATATAAATTCTTACTGGCCTGCACATAAGAAAGTGCATCCTTTCAAACCAGCCTGTAAAGAGAAACGGTTTCAATATTTTATTACAATACAATATACAATAACATATCACTTCAGTGCAAGGCAGATATTAGAATCCTAAAAAATAAGTATAGATTTTGGAGCTGTGGTTTTCATCTGGGCTTCAGAAATTTGTGACCCTGCCTGTGAAAACACAGGTAAAGATTTATTTTGTATATAAAATCATCCTACGTAACCTAAAGAACATTATGTGAAAATATAACCTTAATATCTTAAAGACGATGTCAAAGAATAAAATGAAAGTGAAATCAAACTTTGACGCTCTTAATCTCATGATTAGATTATTTTGTAGAATGATACACTCTCAGAAGAACAAGAAGGTATTAAAGTTGTCACTTGGGCCACAGTACCTTTTCAAAAAGTACCTAAAAGGTACACATATGGTACATATTGACCTTTTCAAAAGGTACCGTCCCATTGACAACTTTTGTACTGAGAGTGTAGTAAGGGTTTTGAAGTCACCATGTAATCAACAATGTAAGTCCATCTGAACTGTGGGGGCATTTGCCCTTTATTTTGATGAAATGTGTAAATATTGCTTACATTTTGTTGGAAGTTATGCCAAACATGCAAAGCATCATGGGATATTGGAAAAAGGTGGAGAGAAAAACACAACAGTAATCATGTTATCGCCAACACCCAAACACATTGTGAGAAAGAGTCTGAAACTGACATTTTGGAGGTTGGCCCTGGCTTCACTCCTCTCAACACCTGGAAAGTTACACTTTACTGCTCTCTGGGCTTTTCTCGCAGATTAAAAAAAAATGACATGATCCAATTTGCAAATTCTTCACACAATATATTATGTTTGTTAAAATGGTCTATTGGTGTAATTGGCAGAACACCTGACAGCTGTGAAGCAATGTCAAAGCCGTTGCCAAAACATACAATCCCCTCGGTTCTTTCTTTCCTACATTAATGATACAAATACATAATTTTCTACCTTTGAATAAATTTTATGTTACAATTGATTTTTTTTTATTTATAACAAACTAACTCTTCACACACAATGTGCTTTAAAATGGTCTTATTTTAATATATAACATTCTCCACTGCCTCCCACACCTCTTAAATTTAACAAAATCCTGGTTACACTACTAAAATTATTTTTATGAACTCGTTATTGTCAGGCTACATTTAGTAAAAACCATTACAGTAACAGACGTGGGACCAATTCCAAAGAGCATTTTTCGTGCCCCTGGTGGGCACTGCGGGAAGGGGGTCACGGCTTAAGGGATCGATCCAAATGAAAGGTAGAAACTGAATCCATCACCGTGGAAAAATTCTGAAGGCCATTAGCAATGTATTCTAGTTTACGGAGCATACTAAACATTTCACTTTAACCTTACTTGCTTTGAGTGTCAGGTTTCCATGTATAGGAAATAACACTTAAAGGGATAGTTCACCTAAAATGAAAATTCTGTCATCATTTACTCACCCTCATGTTGTTCCAAACCTATATGGGTTTCTTTATTCTGTTGTTAAATGATTTTTTGATAAATATGTGTAAGCACAGAGTTGATATCTATTGACTTTGAGGATAGGAAAAACAAATACTATAAAAGTCAGTGGGTACCGTTAACTCAAAATATCTTCTTTTGTGTTCAACAGAATAAAGAAACTCATACAGGTTTAAAACAACATGAGGATGAGTAAATGATAACAGCATTTTAATTTTAACTTTAAGTGAGATTACAGTATTTTATTTTTTATTTTTCGGTCAAAAAAAAGATAATGTATTTATGACCAATATATTGAACCATCTGTTTATATTTTTCGTTTCCCCTGATGATAGAGTCCAGACATCAGAATATCAGTCTATACTCATGTTTTCTATTTAAGATAAGGGAAATGCACATGCATTATGGATGTGACAAATACTTTTGTAGGAATTCTGTGAATTAAAATGCACAAACCAGAAGCAATAATACCTAACAGATGTAGATTTGATTTATTTGATTTAAATTTTCATGTGCACATATGTGAGAAACGTTATGGATGTGACATTTCTCTGTTATAAATAAAATAGTGCTGGGCAAAGATTAATCGCGATTAATCGCATACAAAATAAAAGTGATTTTTTTGCATAATATATGTGCGTGTACTGTGTCTAATTATTGTGTATATTTAACCACACACACATTCATATATTCATTTCAGAATTGTTTTACTTATATATAATTTTTTAAAATTTATTTTTAATATAGAATATATAAAAATATAAATAAATATATATAAACATGTAAATGTTTCTTAAATACATACATGAATGTGTGTGTGTGTTTATTTATGCATAATAATAACACACAGCACATACTCATATATTATGGCAAAAATCACTTTTTATTTTGTATGCCTTGTTTAAACCTTACGCTTCATGATAAGGTTGTGATTTGCATGGTATTGCTCTTATAATTTACATAGCAATTTTAAAGTGAAATCTAATTGTTTTAAAAGCCTTCTATAATATTTTCTCTTTTTAAGGACAGTAAATACATTTTTGTAAATACACAAGTTTTTAATTCAGTTTATTCTATGCACGTCTTTTTAATTATTTAAATGCAATGGTTTACATAATGGCACCAGTAATCTGTTGCTAATGTTACCTAAAATAGTATTGATTGTTGGTAGCACTGTCAAGAATTGTGTATTGCAGACTAAACAGTAATGGGATCTACCTTGTAAAACCCCTTAGTTCCTGCTTTCGTACTCCCACAGCCAAACATAACAAAAGACTGATGTTGAACATGCAACTGGATACGCACCTTCCTTTTTAGTGTCTCTTAAGCTCTGATCTCCAGGGTGAAAGGCAATACAGCTATAATAATGGAAACATCTCTTCTGCAGGTTTGATATCAATCATATCACTGACAGTTTGCTTTCATTATGAACATCTTTTTTTTTTTACTTTAGTAAGCTTAAAGCATGCAGCAGGAAAATATGAGCATTGACACTCTCTGAGTCTCTCTCTCCCCCTCCCTCCCTCACTCTCATTCACAAAAATCTGTTCACTGGGCGTTTTTCCTCTCGCTTTTTTTTCTAAAGAGGCGGGTCATGACTAAAGTTTATTAACTTCCTCTGAGCCAATAGGCTGATTACTGTGTTTCCAAGATTGTCCAATGAGACTGAGTGAGAGGTTGGAGGTGGATGTTGCTTAGCAACTGCAGGTAGAATCTGGGATCACGTTGAAGTCATTGTCTTATCTGAGGCCCCCATGAGACATCACATGTATTGTTTTGTGATATAAATGGTTAAAAAAAGATACACGTGTAAATTGCTTTAAAGTTGTTTTGCTTGTTTGACATTTTTGGTCGTACCCTGCACCTCAAGGTCTGTGAGACGACCACACTTCTGTGTGTTTCGCATTAATTGTTTTAAAAAATGACTTGAGGAAATGAAATAATCATTAGATGTGTTCATCACATCAAATTGCGTATTTAACTTTTTTAATTAATTTTTAATTCCCTATTTTAAAACTTTATAAACTTTTAATTTTTTTAAAGGGCAAACATCCTCTCTGTAAGATGGATCGATAGCTGAGAATAAAAGTCGTATTTAATAGTAACACATAAAAAACCAAATGAACATAATGTTACTTTGACCAAGTGACAGACAAAGACAGGACAAAGAAACAAAGTGATTTTGGGTGGGCGTTCTTCAGAAGCAGATTTCACGTCACAGTTTTAGTGACAGGTGAACTATTGAAACACTCCCCCACCTCGGCATAACTAACGCACGCAGTTCCTCCAACGATGCAACGTATCCTCCACCCACCAGCGCACATCACAGATGCCATGCTTTTGTGCTCTGCTAATTACAAACTTCAGCATCACTGTACTCAAAACATGCAAAAGAGAGAAAGTAGACACTTTGAGACCCCACATTGTGATCCAGCCTTGAATAGTTGTTATAAAACTGCAATCATGATTTTATAACTAACTTTACATAGATATTTTACACAGATTGATGTGTGGGTGTGCAGTGTCATAATGCATCATTTTGACTACATGTGCAGTAGATGATATAAGACACAAGATTAGTAGTGCTGTGTATTATTGTTTTTTTTTCTCGATCCTATATCCAGGCTTAAATACAATCATTTGTTTCTGTGGATATTAACAGGATTTAATGATTTAAAATTAGTTGAGAATTGGTAGTTTTAAGCATATTAAACGATTTCATAACTTGTGTTTTTATCTAAATCTAAAAGTAGTTTTTCTTTGATATCTCTAACTTTATCAACAAAAAAGGCAATATCTTTAAAGACATCAGATGATTGAGTGCAAGTAAAGTGATTGGTTTGAGAGGAACATGCATTGTTACTGTATATAAAAATGAAAAAGAAAAAACAGACTGAATTGTACAGCCGAGGGTGAGAGTGACATGGAGGTTGGCAAGAAAAAGCAAGATGATAATAGTTGAATGCCTGAAAGCATGAGGATAATAAATAAGTGAGATTTGATTAGCAGGAACACCTGAGACTATACCAGAAATAGATGTTGACTCAATGATGGCCTCAACGGGAGTTGCATAAAATGTCCCTGATAGCCACAAGCCTTTAAAAGCAGGAACATAGAGCAAGGCTAAAAGTGATAAAAGGAGCAATAAAAAGGTCTACGGTTGGTAGGAATGACCATGTGATCAACTGATGCATTTAATTTTAATATAATTAAAAAATATTGATGCTGTTCAGTGATAACTACACTGTAAAATTAAAAATGTTTTGTTCAATCTACTCAGATTTACAAGTCATGTCAACAGAGATGAGTTGTCACAACTTATAAAATATAGTTGAGAAAAGTCAACTTAATTTTATATGTTATAACAACGCACCTGTAGTTATAACAACTCATCTCTAATCAAGATAAATAAAAGTAAGTTGAAATGACTTGTAAATCCGAGTTGATTTAACAAAAAATTTTAAGGCAGCAAAGTATTTTTTACAGTGTAGGGATGCACTGATAGGATTTTTTTGGACCGATACTGATTTAAACACACAACTTCTTGCCGATGCCGATACCGATATTAAACACTTGTATGCAATACTATACAGTTGGTCTATTAGCTAGTTTATTTCTGCATCAAATAATTTTTACTGAACATGGATTGGATCTAATTAACATTCAACTGTCCAACATAATAAGAGAGGCACAAATTAAGCTAAAACAAATATAATAAGACAGCATGACAACCTTCAAAGGTTATTTTATTAACAATATTAACTCATTTTTTTACATATAATGGATTTCTTTATGCAGTTAGTTAATAAACAATCGGTATTGGCCTTCCTCGTGCTATTGCCGATATGCCGATGGTTTCAAATTAATCAAAAATCGGCCGATAAATATCGGCGGCCGATACATTGGTGCATCACTAGTGATAACAGTGTAAAATTCAGGTGTGATTATCTGTCAGTCAGGTACATGATGGCTGATGTGATAAAATCTATATACACTGTACTTTGCTGCCTTAAAATTTTTTGTTGAATCAACTCAGATTTACAAGTCATTTCAACTTACTATTATTTATCTTGACTAGAGATGAGTTGTTATAACTACAGGTAAGTTGTTATAACTTATACATTTAAGTTGACTTTTCTCAACTATATTTTATAAGTTGTGACAACTAATCTCTGTTGAATCTGAGTTGATTTAACAAAAAATTTTAAGGCAGCAAAGTTTTTTTACAGTGTATAAAGGCTTTTTAAATAGGAAACGGGCTGTTAAATGTAAACGGTTCAACACCATATAAACATCATCCCTTTAAATATTTAATGAAATTAAATGAATCATGTTCAATTATAATTGTTACATTTTTTGATGTACCGATATAACTGATAAAATATGCAGTGTTTATCAAAAAAGGTGAAAGGTCATATAAATAAATATTTGCCTGTCTGTAAAGTGCCCACAGGAGATATTCATTATTATGCAAAACATAAACAGGTGTGCATGCAACAATTCACGTAATGCATTATCTTTCTGAAACAAAAAAAAAGTGGCAAAAATGGTTTCTATGAATAAAAAAAATGCAGATTAATCAAAATGTATTTATTTTTGCAATCAAAATGTACATTTGCAGATACGTGGCATTTACACAAAAAAGTATTTATTCTTTATAACTCTCTGTTATGTTTTAACATTTTAAATTTAAGTAAATTTTTCTCAATTCAAATTTGTGACATAAAAACAATGGCAAAAGTTAATATACTGGATAAAATCTAGAAAGTTTAAATAGCATAACCCATATCATTTATTCAATGCAGAATCTGATAAGAAATGTTTGCATGTAAATCTTGCCGAAATCTAGATATTTGTTGCAACCTCTGCAAATCTGAGCTCAGTGTTTGACACGGTTGACTTGACATCTCTGTCGAAACCCTACAAGAGACACGTGTGAGATTACTGAGGTGAAGTTTTTGAAAAGCTTAAAAAAGTCTCCATTTCCTCTCCATTTATTTTCACCACTCTCAACGGGAAGCCATTTAAATATTAAGAGATCACATTTATGATTCGATATAAATTGAGGGGAATTTACTATCATCGAGTTTGTGACTGACTGTCATATGAAGGATTATGAAACAGGAATGTTTCAGCACACTAATTCCCAGCTTTCAGAGTGGAAAATATTCAAATAGATGGTATGGAAATCCTTGGATAAGCTAAGATTTGAAATGTAAAGCAGGGAACATGGGCGATCGACCTGCTCCCTGCGAGCTCCGACACTCAGACGAATATCAAAATTCCTGGAGCACGGAGAGAATCCGCGGATCTGGCGCGTTTTCCGAAATCAGACCTAGTCAAATGGGACCACCGGTCCACTGCTACCTAGGAGCTCGGAATATTAAGGTAAGCACAAAGGGAGTTAATAATGCTTCTTAATTAATGTTATTTCCATTAGAGAGTGTCCCATCCAAACGCTATACCTTACAGATGCTGGAAACAGACGTGTAGATGATATGCAGGTCTTGGTCATATCTAAGTATTTACGTATTAGAAGTAATACCAGATCAGAATAACGAGAACCTCCTCTGGATGTTCTGAATGCTCGACTGTGACAAGCCTTTCACAACAAAAGGTGTGTCATCACGTCACAGGGCAGTCAGAGGCCAAGAGCTGAGTGAAAACAGTGCAGCTTCCATTCAAATATATTCAAACAAAACTGCAAGAACACCACAATATCCCATTGCATGACAGCAGGCAATGGCATTCTGAGCAAGGATCACCTGAAGGGCAAAGACAAATGTAGTTATGGTTACACATGGTTACGTAGGTGCATCTATTGATGGCTCCTTCTGGAGAGTCGTGTCGTGAAAAAGGCGGAGAAGTGTTCTGTTGGCTTCTGATGCTTTCTTTCACTTTACACTTAAACTACTTGTTGTTGGACTTTGGTCTGATACTTAAGAGTTCAGGAAGTTAATGAACAGGCCAATTGTATTAAGCACTGGTGTTGATGAGTCAGACCCTAGCGACCCCCTTCTTCTTTTCAGGACACCTATCGGCTGCCTGTTGCGTTGCCATGGCATCCTTGCCAAGCCTCATCCTGAGGATGAAATGTAAAAATGACTGAATTTTGTTATGGTGTTTTTACCTGCACTTTCACATGATCTTTTTGTGAAATTCACTTTACTGAGTCACAAAGCAGCGGTGTTGATTAGATAACCCCTGGCGTCAGAAACCAAGGGCAAATGTCCATCTCGTCACGACAAGCTGACATTTGCGAAGGTTTGACGATAAACGTGATCCGGTCTCCGGCGAGGGGGGATGCAAGCGTTCTCCTTTCGTTTCTTTCTGCTTCTTCTCTCACCGTCTTACCAAATATAGCTGTAGAATAATGAAAACAATATCCAGTTTATATCTGCAAGTTAGTGAGACACCCACTCTCATTTGCAGCGAGAGCAAATGACCCTGGGGATGAGTCATAACATTACTTTAAGGCTGTTTTATTCTCTCCTCACAAACACAGCGAAATCTAGAACGGCCAGGTATCCTTATGAGATATATACAGCCAAAGAGCTCCGCCGCCCTGCCGTGCCCTGAGCCCCAATGTTCTTCCCCTCAATGCCCCTTTAAATCAGTCCTCTCTTTCAACATTTCCATTGAAAGCAACAAGGGACTGAGACTTAGAACCAATGAGAGGCTGATGTGCATTGGCAATGAGTTTCATTTTTTATGTTTTGACAAACGATTAAAAAATCGTGCTTGTGTATAAAAGTGCCCAAACATTCAGGATATCAAATGAGTGCAGGTTGCTTTGGACTTAATTTTGCCGAGGCCTTGGAATAAAGTGTGAGGTGTTTTGCATTCATTTAGACCTAACAATTTTTTAGTACACTCAAAAAAAATTGGTGCTAAAAGCTCATAAAGGAACCATTTTAGTGCTATAGCACCTATATAGCACCTATGAAGAACCATCCGGGGGTAATATAGCACCACTATAGCACCAGATATGGTTCTATATAGTACAATATGGTTCTACATAGGTGCTATATGGCACTTAAAATGGTTCCCGAGCCAGTGAACCACTTTTAGTGTTATTTAGCACTGAGTGTACATTGTCAGAAAAAAAGGTACAAAGTTGTTCCTTTTTCTGTCGCTGGGGTGGTACCCTAAAAGGTACCTTTTTGTACCTTTATGGGTATAAAACACATTGAAATGTTGTACCTTATGGGGTACAATATTACACTCTAAGGACCTTTTGTGTACCTTAAGGAACAATTTTGTACCAGTTAAATTTTAGGGGTACAAAACAGTTAACTGTACCTTTAAAGGTACAAAATAGATCCTTAAGGAACAGTAATGTACCCCAAAAGGTACAACATTGTATTATATTTATATACCTGTAACGGTACAAAACGGTACCTTGGGGTACCACCCCAGCGACAAAAAAGGTACAGTTTTGTGCCTTTTTTTCTGACAGTGTACCATAAAATCAGTGCAAATAAAACATGCGTTAATTTGTCATTCAACAGCATACTTTTTATATGAATAATATTTTTAAAATCTGATTCCTGTATAAGTCATATTTATCCCATTAACTGTACCGTACGTTACGGCCACTGAATCTGTCTGACCACTCCCAACTATCCAGCCGCGGGCTAAAGCTAAAGTGTTAACAGTCTCTGTCTTATCAGACTACATCAACTTTCCTTAGTTTAAAAGAAAAGAAAAGAAGCGGAGGGACGTTCAGGGGGGCTATCTGTAATCGGACCTGGTTTCCAGGAGTCTGAGAGGATTTTGATGCAGTAATATTATACGTCGGTCCCAAGTTGAGCCAAACAAAGGTGCGCAGCCAACCGCCAGAGCAGAGCATGTCATCTAAATAGCGCAGGCTTCTTTTTGCAGTTTATTACATCCAACTGCTTTGTGTCGCTTGAGTTTGGCTGGGAGGCGGCACAAAGGAGGCAGTTTGTTCACCCTCCACAAGCATGCTTTTATTTGCAGCGGCCCTTTGATGTATAGAGAGCGACGCATTTGGAGTAGGATATCCCTAACAGATCAACAGGGAAAAAATCCCACTCTTTTAGTATTGTCTTAAACAATTCCCAGCCTTTCAGCAAATACGTCTTTTATTCACTTTCATGGCCATTGAGCGAGCTGTCTGTTATTACAGAGTGATGAGGAAAGCCACATAGCCTAAATGTCTGGGTGTCTATGTGTGTGTGTGTGTGTGTGTTTTTGACTGCACGCATGGCAAACGTAAGAGGGACGGGCATGTTGGAAATCGCCGTACGGTGTAACAGAACTAAGTGGCATCACGCCAAGTGTACACATGTTTGCTCAGTGTCAAAACAGAATTAGAGCCCCAACAACAGCATTCAATTTGCGCCTGTCTTTTTGAGCAAGACTGAAATAATAACAAACCCAGTCAAGTGACTAGTATGGCCATACCAGGATATCTGTACATTTCTAATGGCGATGTAACAAAACATATTGTCAAACTTTTTAAATAATGATATACTGCAAGTTATTGTGACATGAGTTAAATGTAAAATAAACAAATAGTTGAGCTTTAAATAAACAGAGGTAGGTTATTGTCTCACTTTCGTTTTACAGAATTGACTTTTAAACAGTGATGTAAAACACTTGTAAAACACAGATTTTATTAACCTTAAATCTTTTTTATTTGGTTATTAATTGGGTACAGCAATTCATATAATTTCTACTATCAATTTATTTTATTCTGTTTTTTTGCGTTTTTTTACACTGTGCCACGTCTTAAAGGAAAACACCACAGTTTTTCAATATTTTACTATGTTCTTACCTCAACTTAGATGAATTAATACATACCTTTTTTTCAATGCGTGCACTTTTAATCTTTGTACAGGGCGTTGTGAATGTGTTAGCATTTAGCCTAGCCCCATTCATTCCTTAGGATCCAAACAGGGATGAATTTAAAAACCACCAAACACTTCCATGTTTTCCCTATTTATTGTAAAAACTGTTACATGAGTAGTTACACGAGTAAGTATGGTGGCACAAAATAAAACTTTTGTTTGGAGCCATAGGAATGAATGGGGCTACGCTAAATGCTAACACATTCACAAAGCGCTGTACAAAGATTAAGTGCACGCATTGAAAAAAGATAGGTATGTATTAATTCATAAGTTGAGGTAAAAACATAGTAAAATATTGAAAAATTGTAGTGTTTTCATTTAGAAATAGGACCTTTACTGAGAAACTTTTTACAACTGCCAATACTGTCGCCACAAGAGACCAAATTCTGACTCAGATGGCCACTAACTAAACAGATGAACGAAACATAAACAGCTCATGCACTTTAATGTCTCAGGCTAAATAAAAACAACAACAGTCTTTGATGTCTTGGCACTTGATGTCCAATGAGTAATTGTTTAATTTTTGTTGGTCCTATTTTGTTCAATTAACAACGAGTTTGACCAGGAGTACTAAAGCATTGTTGCTTATGGCTGTATTAACAGCTCAATATTAGATGTCTGTATACTCCAAAATGCAAATAAACAAAGCCTCACTGCTGCTGGCCCTTAGAGTCCAAACCTTCACCATTGAAAAGCATGCAAAGTAGACTAGTCAAATAAACTTCACCTCAGAATCTATGATGGGGGAACATAAGTACGAGTCATAACCTGTTTATGCCCGAATTTTATTGAGTACAATATATAAAGTTATTAATGAGTCATCAATATCTATAGCAATCAGCTTTGTAGAGTTTCGTTTTCTCCATGAGCACGTAAAATTATGCAGTATGTTTGATATGCAAATGTGTCAAATTAAAAGGGGTTGACATGCGATGTGAACAAACTTATGTAGTTTTTTTTTCATAAATTAAATAATTAAAAGACAGTGTTGGGCAAGTATAAATCAAATACTTACACTATAATGTTAAATCAGTTTTTCATAACCCATCGCATTGACTGCTATGAGTGCGCTTGTGTTTATGCAAGCTGTGCCCTCTTAGAACGGATGTGTTAAAAACAACACAATAAATGTTAGTTTTAGGGACAACACATTAAATGCGTTGTCCCAGAATACACATATATGTATAACACAACTTGTATTTTTTTAAAGACAAATTCAACACAAAATGACACATAATGTGTTAAATAGCATAACACAAATAATGTGTAAAAAATGAACACATCCTTTCTTATAGTGTCTTATAATTTGCATGTGCATGAAAAGATTCAAACACTCTTGTCTTTCAATGTTACGTCTGTGTGTGTGTATCAGATGGATTTGCACATTAATTGTTCACAGATTATTGTGGTGTGCATATGTACAACCATATGAGTGATAGTTCAGAGCTACAGTTTCAGTTTACATCACTGCAGTTTATTTTTACAACTATAAACTGCACTTGACCTAAATCTGCTTCTGATAGCTCTATTCTATGGTTTATAGAGCATGATGATGACTTTGTAGATACAGTGGTGGCCATCATTAAGAGATTTAGGTCATTTTGAGTTGCAGAAGGCATGGAATAACATTTCTAATGAAGTTTTGAGGAAATATATAGACAATGTGCTAGAAAAATATGTGCTGCTGTAATTGCTGCAAAGGGTGGACATTAAAGTTAAAAGTGGATTAAAACAATACTCACTTCATCTAATATTTGTTGTGCATAGAGCAACCATCATTATGAAATTAAATCATGTTTTGGAGACAAAAAAGGTCAATATTTTCAGATCTGTGTCTGGTGTTCTAAAACATTTGGCCACCACACACATACACAATTGCCAATAAGCTTCACAGAAAGCTGCTAACCATGTCATGTTGATATTTAAATTACATTGGTATGCTACTAGCCATAATCTGAATATAAATCTCATAGTTCACTAATGATAAAATGAAATGTCTGCCAAATGTCAAACATCCCGATGATGAAAAGACAGGCGGTCAATACAGTCATAACTTTGAGATCATCATAAGTTTTAACACTGTATGATGACTCTTTATAATATACAGATCCACCTCCCCATGTGATTCAGTCATTGACACTTGTTGATCACCTACCACTAAACACTTTAGTGACAAAACTATGAAGGATTCATATGTAGGATTTTTAAACACAGGGCAACATCACTGGCACATGTTTCAACACACAACATAGCAGGTGTATAGGTTAGATTAAACTGCAGATTCATATTTATTTAAAGGTTGAAAATAATCCGTATTGAATTTGAATTTATAGTTTGAAATACATTGTCACGTTTTGGTTACTCAACTGTTTTGTCCTATTTTCTTACCATTTTCACTTTGGTTTAGGGTTAGATTTACATAAAATGACATCCTTACCCAAACCCAACTCTAACCCTAACGTCAGGCGACAATGTTTTAAAATTTAGAAAATATAAAAAATAAATGAGAAAAATAGTATAAACCAATATTTCAAGTGACATCCTAATGCAAACACCAAATCTAACCCTAAACCGAAGCGACAATGGTTTGAAAGTAGGAAAAAACAGTTGAATAACCAATACGTGACAAATTTGACACATAAACAGAAATTCGTGATACGATCACGAAAAATCACGGAAATTCGTGAAAAAATCACGAAAAATAATCAAAAAATGACACGAATCTAGGTACACTGTAAAAAAATCTACATTAATGTTTATGTTACTTTAACTTAAAAAATTAAGTTAAACAACCTCAACTTGTTTTTTTAAGTTCTGTCAACTTATCACAGGTCAAAACTTAAAATAGTAGGTTTAATTGACTTACAAAACCAAGTTGTTTTAACTTCATGCTCCATTTTTTACAGTGTACATAATTTTGTGAGATTGGAAACGGGCACCATTGACTTCCAAAATAGGACAGAAAAACACTATAAAAAATTATACATTGTTCAAAATATGTTTATTTGTGCTTATCAGAACTAAGAAATTTATACAGATTTGTAAAAATCTGAGGGTGGGTAAATGATGACAGAATATTCATTTTTGGGTGAACTATCCCTTTAAAGGTTAAAATGGTCTGTATCAGAGTTAAATTTGTAGTTGAATGTTGAAATTATATGAATTTATAATTGTTGGTTCAAATGTTCTGGACCAGAGTTGATTTCTCAAATAAAGTAATCCGGATGAAAATTAATTCATGACTGTCTGGACTAGAATTAAAGATTTAATTGAAGGTTGAAAAAATCTGTATTAGAGTTGACTTTGTAGTTGAAAGTTTCTGTAGCAGTTAAAGATTAAAATACAGTCTGTAACGGAGTTGAATTCTGAATATTGAATAGAGTTGAATTGTCTGTATTATAGATCAATTTGTAATTGAAGGATGAAATGAGGTGAGATGCCTGTATGCATAAGACCAGAGGTAGCATTTGGTGATGATAAGTGAGAGAAATTCAGAACGCCAGACATCCCTACAGCCATATAGAGGATAGGATCCATTCCTCCACTAACACGTGCACACACCCACTGCTGAGGGTTATTTTTACCGCCAGGTACTGTGTAAGTTGTGACGTGCAAGCCCCATTACTGATATTTATGGAACACAAATTGAAACGGAGAAATGATACGGCATTCCCAGAGGACCCATCCACTCTTAATAGTGGTCGGTAAATGGAGTGAAGAAGGGGGCTTGAAAATGCTGACGGTGCAATTCTTTTTGGCAGCCATACACTTTAGTTCTCATAATGATTTTGGAGACTGGGCGAAGCCCAAATGTAATTAGGCTTGACAAACAGCTCAGGTGACCTGCATAAAAACAACAACAACACAAAACCCATGTGTTCAAATAAAACACAACGAGAGTTTCCTACACTACGTGACTAACGCAGATTTTTATTTGGAGAACCACACTACTAAGTTATATTATAGACCACATTCTACTCTATATTCCCAAAGCCTCTTATTAAAAAGCTTTCTATGAGACATTTTTCTCATCAAAGTTTATGTTTTGGCTGTTTTATAAGGAGATTCCTTTAAACGAGCCAAATTAAACAGAGATGAGATTTCTAGGCATTATTTCCATTGTAAGCAAAAACCTCTCACAACACACCACTCCTAATCCCCAAAACATTTCAAATTATTTTACTGCCATATTAAAAAGATTATTTTCTATAAATAGAGTTCATTAATACATAATCCAATGAACAACATTAGTAAACATTTCAGAGAAAAGTACATGAAACATTCAGGTCAAATAATCCAAACAAAACACTGTTGTACCACACAATAACAAAGCTGAAATACACTATTTCTACATTTTTTTTTTCAGTAAATTGTAAGGGATGTGCTGTGAAAAGTGAGTAGCACTGTTTCAGGTGCCTATGTATGCTGTTATGACAAAAGAGGTCAGATGAGGGCTGGATGGGGGATTTTGTCTTAGGCAGAAGAAGGTCTGACCTGTAGTCTGAGTTTCTGGGTTTCTCTGTTTAGGAGGTACGGGGGAGGGCAGGGGTGGTGCAGAGGGCCGAGTGTGAGTCATCCAGGGAGCCTGTGAAAACTGTGGGAGCGTGGATGTAACGGAGGAGAGGCAAGGAAGACTGGTGTGATGAAGTGATGCAGCTAGGAGAAAAAGGAGAGGAAGTGATGACGAGTTAATCTGAGGCAGGTTCAGGATGCTGATTTTCAACCCAGCATTGGGTTAAAAAGGAACAAAAATTAACCCTAAAATGTTTTTATTTGATCCAACAATGGGTTAAAAACAACCCAGCATAGGTACAATCCAGCGGCTTGTGTTCATACCTTAAAGGGATAGTTCATCCAAAAATGAAAATTCTGTCATTATTTACTCACTCTCATGTTGTTACAAACCTGTATTAAATTCGTTGTTCTGATGAACACAAAAGAAGATATTTTGAAAAATGTTTGTAATCAAACCGGACCCCATTCACTAAAAATAATAAGTAAATGAGGTCCAGAACGGTTTGGTTAAACATTTCTCAAAACATCTTCTTTTGTGTTCATCGGAACAACGAAATTAATACAGGTTTGTAACAACATGAGAGTGAGTAAATGACGACAGCATTTTCATTTTTGGGTGAACTATCCCTTTAATGAAGAGTAATATTCCCTTAAAAAAAAAAAACAGGATTTTTAGAGTGTGTTGTGTTGTTCTGGTCATGACATTCCACATGAAGAGGTTTGCCCTCTTCAAAGCCCCCGTTTCTCAGCAACACAACCCTCCTTCATTTATTTAAGCACTCTGCGTTTGAAATATCTACGTATAGCACAAACTACATTCACCTGCATTAGTGTATTCAACCTTCAGACACTCATTCATTCAGTTTTCTTTCAGATTCATTCATTCCATCATGAAGATCAAGTATGTGCTACTCTGCAGTGCGCCAAAACCTGCAAGTGCAAAAAGAGCGACACAGGAATCAATACAAAGCAGCAAACTCACGAGCAGGCAAACGTTAATGCATCAAACCAAATTCTGCTGGGTTATTTTTAACCCAATGCTGGCTAAATATTGGACCTAACACATGTTGGGTTAATACATAAACCTATGCTGAGTTGTTTCAATGCAATGCTGGGTTGTTTCATGGTTTTGGGTCAACATGTGTTCTGTTTAATATTTACCAAGCATGGGGTTAAAAATAACCCAGGAGAACTTGAAAGCACATATCATAATCACCCTAAGGTTTAGTAATTTATTTTTTTAACACTTTTGATTCTGGTCTGCTAAAGAAGGCTCCATATGATCATAATTGGTTTAATGTTGATGAATTAGAAGTTATCCATAACCTAATGTGAACTGATCTGAAGAAATATTGTCTCAAATTCTATTAAGTCTTAAGCAGACTGGCAGTGAAGAGAAATGCAATTCTATTTAATCAGATTTTTTTCCAAGGCACAGAGCCTGTTTGCATTCAGTTCCCATTAGTATATCAGGATCAATTGCCATGTGCATTCTATCGTGAACTTTCTATTGCATCAATTAACAAGTAAGCTATGTAGTTGTTTACTACTGATGGATATGCTTATTGCTACTGACAGTATACATAATTTCTGAACATGAGTCTCTGCATAGGAACAGGTGAATGAGTGTGTGTTGCACGGACTTGTTGAATCAAAACACTTGAATCAAAGTTTCTGTTTATTTTTACAGGAAACAAATCTGAATATCAGCCATAAAGTTTGTTAAGATATCACTGATCTTTGTCTTAAAAAAGACTTTTTGGACTTTTCCCTCTCCCCAGCTCATGTTTTTAGTGTGTCTGTGTTGCGCAAGCATACAGTAGGGTACTGTTTACGGTTGTTGTGATTTATAAATACATTGGCGTTTCGTTTCTTTTACAACTCTCCAGCTCGAGCGAATCTTGGCTCATATGCGGCTAAATACCACATATTACTCATGTTACTTTCCAGCACATTTGTAGGACACATGCAAGCATAGCGCCTCGTCACTGCATAACAATTAGATGTCTGAGTGTTCACCGCGCAACTGATGGAATTTTACTGATAACAGACAACCTTCCGATTTGGATTTCGTGACTTCAGTTTCTTTCTTTATGTCAAGATAAAGTCGTGCGTGAGAAAAACACTGTCATTTCTTTAAGTTGACAGCGTGCCTCAAGACGGACGGGGATTCAGCTTTTTTCTTTTGCTATAGTACATACATAACGAAGCTCAAAAGTGTATTGCACAGATGTAAGTATGGTACTTAAAAACCCTTTTCCTCTGTTCCCACAGCTTTGCAGCAGCAACAAGTCTCCCGAGAACTTGGTCCTAGACTTGGCAGAAAAATCACATCGTGGAATTTGATCTTACCTGACTAAGGTCTCCCTAGGCTGGGAAAACAGTCATAGATTGCAAATGTCGTGAAGTGTACCGGCTTCGCGTAATGTTGACATATATGACGCGCAATGAAAGCACGGGCGCATGAAGAAGTGCACATTGATATCTCGGATGCGCAACTTTTGTCACGGTCATTTGTTTTTCCGTTCAACGTCTATTGGGGTGAGATCTGTTGTAGCTAGTGGTCAGTTTAGTGCCCACCTAAACTTGACCGCCTTCGCTTATTTCAATCACGTAAGAGCACTAACGCGGCGTTTCTCTCAGCGAGGGCATTGCGTAAATCTGTATTGGGTTTTTCGGTAAATCGCGACTGGTTGCTATTTGTCCTGTCGGCACAGTCACCAAGGTGTTAGAGAGTTTAAGCACGCGGATATTGCAAAGGGGTTATTAGATTCATAAGTCACCCAAGTGGTGGGCGATCTTCTGAGCACGGCAGAAGTTCTCATATGATGACTTCAAACAAGACACATTACCTACCAGCATCTGTTGGAGTGTGTGGATATTAAGACACTTCTATCTCCAGGACAGCATAGGGGAAAATGGTAAGTAGCATGGAAAATACTATATACTTTCAGGAATAATTATACTCTAAATGGCATAGCTTGTGTTTACACTGTAGGGTTGGAATGATAGGAACATATTTTCATAGACGACACATACGAGTGGTCTCGTGCTTATGGACCCTAAAGCTGAAGGCTAGTTATATGAGGGTTTATAACTGGTCAAATGAATATAAAACTTTGTAACGGAGCGGTTTTCTGTGATTCGTGTAATCTGAGCAGAGCAAAAACGCAGGCACAGTAATAGCCGTATAGAGAACATACATTCAAATTTGTTTTGTTGTTCTTGCGCTGTGTGCCAAACTGCGCTTTAATGCCTATATCGCTTTTTTATCCTTTATACTAAATATGATTTTTTCCCCCCAAGTGCTCTGTCAGTGAGAAGCAACATGTGTAGACATGTCCATCTGCCCTGCAGGACAAAAGCAGAGCATCAGTAAGCTTTACGGAGCGGAACCTATTACTGTGTGATTTGGGGACATGTTTTGAACCTTTTGGGGGACTCCTCTTTAGAGGGATATGACCGACTTTTGAAATAAGTGATTCTTTTGTTAAGCAAAGGATCGGTCAACATGTGATCAAATATTAACAGGACGGGCTTGGCAGGGATATATTCACGTGACAAGGCGTGGGGAAGCAATAGAGTAAAGCAATATCAAGTGGCACTTAACGAAAGTATAGATTTTTGCCTCTAAGTAACCTTAGCTGTGCTATGATTTCAGCACTTTGGACAGAGGCACCGGAGTCGTTGAACGCTGCGGACTAACACGGAGTGGACATCGCCTTTTGTGTTTGCAGTTCTTTTGCCAAAGCTAGGGAATTGTTTCACTTTTTCCTTCTTCTTTTTTTTGCTTTCGGAGGGAGACCAGTGAAAAACAAACGCGAGGAAAAAGATCCAGTCAATAGCGGGTCTGCTTACTTTGCGCTTGGAGTTTTGTCGTCACTTAGAGCATGTGAAAGTTGAAATCTTAGAGCTGCTGTAGGGTACGCGTACTTTGCAAGCTCCACTTGGTGCACAGCGTTAACTTTGGGAAATGCAAGTGTTGGTCTTGGAGATCTAACCACTGATAGTGGTTGTCAGCTCTTAAAAAGGTAAGACCAGTTTGTGTTATTATCCACTTCACTAGCTGTTCTTTTTTGCGACATGTCTTTTCTGTGAATATAGCAATTGTACGTCTTTACGTGTTTTAAGTTTAGTTAGTGGTTACGGAAGGAGAAAAGGCTATGCGCTCTTAGTAACATGATGGACAGTGATGGAGAACACTGAGGCATATGATAAACTTACGGTATCGTTTTACATTTCGCCTCTACTTACTCTCTTTACATTAAGGCTAAAGCAGAAAACGTAACGGTGACAAAGTTATTTTAATTAACAATCACGACTCTATCGCTAATTCAAAGAAACGGACGGAATAATGTAGGCTATATACACGTACAGGACCTCACAAATTCACCCATATACAGATTAAGCAATTGTTTATGTGTAGTTATTTATAAAATGGCAAAGTAAACAGTCACACCATAATCAAAAGCTTGCGGAATTCTTCTTGTCATAAATGCGCAATTGTCTAGCACAGACTTTGCTTGCTGAATAATGGGCATGTCTTTAATAAAATATGCGACTCAGCACGAACTGCTTTCTATTCTTATCTATCTATCTATCTATCTATCTATCTATCTATCTATCTATCTATCTATCTATCTATCTATCTATCTATCTATCTATCTATCTATCTATCTATCTGTGTACCTGTGATTCAGATCATTTCCTACCAGCTAAAGGTTGTTTTCGTTAGTATGGCGGTTTAATTTATTCGTTGAATCGATCCTAAAGTGGTGCAACCAGCCCTATCAATGTAATCGCGTCTGTAGCATCTCCGCACTTCGTCACCGTGGACATATTGCTAGTGTTTTTACTACGGACCGCTTCTCCGTTTCATTCATCCCGAGATATCCACTCCTCTCCTCCAGCACCACCTGCTCAGCTCGCTCCCCAGCGCACAGGTCTGTCTGTGCACACGCAGAACAGTTGGGAACCACTTAGAGCTAAACGCTTTCGCCACAGATAATATATCACGTTAAAGTATTTTGAATTGCCTCGCCAAAAATAGCCCGAGGGGCAAAACATTGTGCGCGCGCGCTTGTGTTCGCGTGTTCATATATTTATTTCCATTTAAAATGAATAAGAATTTGGATAGGCGTGGTCAGATTTTGTCAATTGTTCTGGCTGGGTTAGATGGAGCCACCGATAAGATTGCCTGATAAGGAAATGGCTGAGAGGCTTTCACGCGTATTGTGGAGGGACCTGAAGAAGAGCCGCGCAAGACTGAGGCAAAATTAGGACAGTCAGCGTTTTAGGAGCCTTTCGCTGATGATTTTCTGACTTTTATGCCGACTAAGTTTAGGAATTCGTCTCAGTTTCTGAGGGGGACGAGCGGAGGATATTGGTTACGCTCGCTTTTTTTGTATCCAAGAATCTGATTAAAGTGTGAAGCGATTGAATGACAAACAGACAGATATGAAAGCCTCCGGGCGCTCTCATCACTGCGTTAATCAAGAGTCTATCAGGCGGAATACATTCAATGTGTTATTTAGCTGCTTTTAAATGATCCTTATGGCCGTTTCTCTTTGTCCTGCTGCGTTAGCTTCTTTCATCACTGCTAAATCGGTAATTTCTCTATTAATATTTTTTCTTGTCATGGTCACACAGAAATGGTTATCGAAAAATCTGTGTACGGTAGTTAATAATATAACATTTTATCGAGCCTCTAATTTTACAGTGACATAAATGAAGTGGAAAAATATGCACATGTATCGTTTGTTTGTTTGTTTGCTTTTTACCGAAAATAACCTCAGTTGATATGGGAACAAAATGTAGGTAGGCTACTTAATTATCGTTGTTTTGTGTCATTGTATCGGATTATCATTATTGGGCAAATATTATAAACATAATTATGCAAATGCAACGTAACGGTCATAAACGCCCGTATTTATAAGCAACCACTTAATGCATAAATGTATCTTTATGTTGTTCAACGAAATAATGACTGATTTTATTAGCAAAGAATGAATATAACTAATACTTCTGCATTCACATATTTGATTTTTTTTCTTCTGTATTATTCTGTCATACCCCGAATGGAATCATGATAGCCTATTAAACTGTTAGTGGGTTGTGTTTCTCTCTAAATAATCTCAGAGTCGTGTTTCCTTTTGTCCAATGTATATTTTTATCTTTAAAGAGCTATATTTTTGTATTATAATTTTACTTCATAGACAGAAAGGGATAGAGATGTGGGCTGGTGGTGTGGGTGTGGGCATGCGGGGGGGAGGGGGTACTGGAGGCGGTTGCGGGGAGGGTGGGGGGTGCTGGGGGATGGCACGACACACTTTGTATGTAAGGAGGGTTTTTTATAGAACTTTCTGCAATGTACGTCATCGGATCCGTCCATAAATGGGGTTGTGTTATCTAGCTGAGAATCTCCCTCTCCGACCCCCTCCTCTCAGCTCTCTCTGATCGCTGCAGAGTTAAAGGTGGGCGTCAATAACAAATCTGAGCTTGGTAGGTTTCAATCCAAATAGGCTATCGCATAATGCTATTGTGGTATAATATTTTTTTACCGTTTCATCGGCGTTTCATTCATCATTGCCGACTGACTGCCGCGAATGTTCATGGGATAGGTCTATTTATAAGTCAAATATGGAAATGGTTTTGTTTAACGGGACTGGCTTTGTTAATTAACTTTTATAGAGATGTACCGACTTATTGCGTCCTGATTCACTCACGGCCGCGGGAGGAATTTATTATAAAGAATATGCAGAGTTCCTTGGGGAAATAAAAGCTGATGCTCGCCACAATTGCGAACAAGGAAAAGGTCCTTTTTTCCTCTAAAAAGGTGGTTTATTCTATTAAAAATAATCTAATTAAAATAACATGACGGCAATAACAACATAAGTAATATTAAGTATTATAAGTATTATTATTTTATTATGATTTAGACTATGTGCTGGCCACAATTTTAATATTCTGCATAATTCAATAATATACTCAGTGGTGCCAAAACAATTAAATAATACAAAGCTTTATTTTTCTGTGCAGTAAGAGATTATTTGCATAAGTGGAAAAGGCAATAAATCTTTTCAACACTTCCGATTGCGGATTTTGTTTGTTTTTTTGTCCAAGAAAACCAATAGCCTAGAGGCTTGAGGAATTGGGCGCGCGCTCAATAAGTGCTTGCGTGACGTGCGATGAAGCGCGAGGGCATTAGAGAAATGCGAGAGGTCGTGTTGTATTTACAGTGTAGGATGTAGCCTAATCATTTATTTTTTAAACAATCTGATTTGGACTTTTAAAAACAATTGTGTTATTTTGTTATCACGTGCCTTTAATGCAGATGTTGCTCTTTGCATCTGTGTGTGTGTGTTGTTTGGGGGAGTTTATGGATATGAGCATCTGTGTATCTGACCTACAGCAGATATTTTTTCATTCAAGTTCAAAGGGCATGTGGTAGGGTCTATGTGGTGAGTTTTGCTAGTTGTCCACCCACCTGTGTGCGTTACTCTTATATATAAAATGGAAATGCACTTGCCTCTTTGTATGCGAATAGCTACAGTCAAAGCAGTATTAGCGCTGGTGCCTGGCAACTAAGGCTCCACCAAGGAATCTTTTTAACAATTCGACAACGTCAATGCTTGGGTATGTATGCAAGACTTCTATAGCATGTTTGCAATTTGCCTCTGTGCATGTGAGATAACAATGGCACCAAATCTGTGTTTGAGATTTCTATAAAGGTTTCATAACAAGGGTGCTGACAAACTTAACAAATCTTTGAAATCTTTCAGACTGATGTTCTCATCTGGCGACAATGATTTTAAGCTCTCTGCTTGGGCACCGTGTTTAAAGTCAGTGGATTTTGTCTAGCCTATCTATAATTTTATTTTTTTGCAATTAATAGGTGAACTTAGAGAGGTGAGCTTAAATCCAACAGGTGGTTGTTTAAGTTGTATTTTCTTTCCTAAGGGCACTATTTATTTAAAAAGCGATGAGTAGATCAGTTGTCCGATTATATCATTTACATCCATGTAATATATTGATATATGAACATATTTATAACACTGCAACTAGTAGTAACATTTTATATTATTATTAGTCGCAAAGTTATACGTTTGCAAAAGGAGAACTATGGTGTTCGATAAAAGAACCACCTACCTAATTATGTAAATATACTCACCCTTGACACATGAGGGTTTGTTGGGCAAGCAAAAGGCTAGATTACCAGAGGATGTGTGTACAAAGGGATAAAGTGCAGCAGAGGGCTTATACCCCACGGATACATTACCAGTGTAGCTGGTGTATGCTGCAAGAGATAGATTACAGTTACATGGATTGTATAGCTCATTGTGTCTAAAGTGGATATCTGTGTGTAGCCCAATAGCGTAGCTGCAATAAGTCAAGACTTTAAGATCTTTATCGTATACGAGTGGCCGCTGTTGACCATCATCAACACTTTAATGATAAGAGAGACCTGTTGCATCTTGCTGCTGGAGAGAGGAGCACTGGGCAATTCTTCAGTCTAAAGAGGGGCTCTCAGATGAGAGATGCTGATGTGAGTCACACAAACCATTGCCTAGTCCTATACACTGTTCCCCAAGCTGACGAAAAATGAGAAGATAGGCACTCATTAATGGGTGAACGGTCTAGAAGCTGCGCAAAGTGACTCACTCATTTCAGAGCAATGACAAAACATAAAGGTGAGACATACTTGGGAAAAGTGTATCTACTTTTAATTACACTGCATGTTCACTCCTAAAAATTCATTGAATTGTATACTAAGTCTTTAATTGTGAAAGCTGCATGATTTCATTTTTCATCATCATGTTCTGGTGAGCGCTGAAATGTGTAAAATGTTTGTGAAAATCTAGTGCCATGCTAACATACGTGGTGCTTGCTTTTGAGTTTCATTGTATCGCTGTTTGGTCAGAAATTACATCCTTCCCTTTCCTGTGTTCACTAATGATGTAGTTTGTGTAATGAATGCTATAAATTTGATTTTATTGGTGTGTCACATTGACCAGTGACAACGATTAGGACCTAGTTTTCTCATTATCAGTTGGCCAAAGACAGCATCTTAATCTTTATTTCTAAGTGACTGATAATGCTATCCTTAGTTGATTTTACATCCAATTTTGATCCCTGAAAGTTTTTGTCATCTTATCCTGGAGTAGACGGAACTAGATTCATTTTAGGTTCGTACAGGGCCTCCACTAACCTGTTGATGCTTCGTTAAGTGCAACTTCAAAATCCTACATGGAAAACTTATGTGGAAGAACTGTCCCATTGTTCCTGGATACCACTGTGTTGGGTCAAGACAGAGCAAGACAACATGGGAGAAAAGCAAAGAAGAGTTTTTGAGAAAGCTGAGGTGACGTCATTAGCGACCCGACCTATTGGATAGAGACACGGCCATCGCTTCTGACGCCGCTCCGACTCTCTCAACATTCAACGCGTCAATCCTCTGATCTTTTGGGGTTTTTTGGTAGTTGGGAGACAAGATGGGGATTTTTCGAAGTTTTCACAAAACAATCAAAAGTACATGTTTTGACTCCTATCTTTCTGTATTCATATTAATCCATCTTCCATCTGTCGACTTTGTGGTTTTTGTGGTGTTGGTGTCAACTTTGTGCTGCATTTGCAATTCTGAATGAGGTCCATATTATTTTAGTGTTCCTAATGAGAAGCAGAGTGATTTATTTATGACTTTACTGGCTGTAACAGCCCTTATGCGCAGTGTGAGCGTATATGACTATGTGTGTGTGTGTTTTACCTTTCTTGGAGTCATGTCGCTCAGTAATTGCTGATGCAACCCTTTGTCATCCAGGGTTTGCCCTCTCCTCCTGTGAACCTATGGGATGAGTTATATTCATCTTGGCTTGTCCCTATAGGGGAGAGGAAGGGGCTGTAAGCATGAGTATGTCTCAATAAGTGAAGGTGAATGTGTATTTATGATAGTTTGTGAGTATAATAGTGTGTTATGAGTGAGATAAAAATGGAAGAAAGACAAGAGGATGTAGTATATGTGTATATTTGAGTCAGTGTGTGTGTACTTAACTGTGATGAGGCAGGTGTTAGCATCCGCTCCCATGCTGGGAACAGCTAGGTTTGAAACCTCTCCACCTCATTACCTTTAGCAGAGTATAATCATCATCACTATACACCAGACTCATCTATATAAAACTTGCATTGGATACGGTTCAAAATCACAGGGAGCTTTTGAGCATTGCTTTGGTGAGTGTATGGGGAGTCAATGCAGTGTGTGCGAGAGGAAAAGAGAAATAGGACCACAAGAGCCCCACCCCTCCTCTCCAACCTAGAAGGTCATGTCATATGCATTAAACATGGTAATGCTACATTTGAACCACCATGTATCAAGACACTCCCATTAATATAACTGACACCTGAAGATCAATGCACAGAATTAAAAGCAATAAACCAACATCTGGCACATAAGCCCTTTTTGGCAGACAGAGGGTCTCGTACTTACAATGGTTTAAAATATCACATACAGGAATAATGGGTCCTTGATGTGGTGGGGGCAAGCGTAAGCGCTTTACTTTGAAGCTACCTTTGTAAAGTCACAATTGCAAATATCAATTTCAGCAGATGATCTATAGTCTTGTCACAAAAAGGTGTTTCACATTAACCCAACAGCTGTCCATTAGGAAGCTGTGGAACCAGCAAAGCCACTTAATTTAAAGTGGAGTGCAAGAGCAGACGAGATTGAAAAGAAAAATAATTAATAAAAAAAAATGTCAGGTAGCCTATTCTGTGATAATGCCTCTAAATGAAATAAACTTAAAATACACAAAATGATATTCCTCAGCTTACTTGGTCTTATTTATTTACTTATACTTTATTCAATTTTTTTTAATAAAAAAAAGACGACGAGGAAACATCAAAAGCACCATAGTGGTGCCATCAGTTAGAGTAACACAATGAATAACACCTGAGAAAAGAAAGCGATGACAGATATATGTAAAAGCCGATTGAAGGCTTAATATCTCCAAGAATTCCCATACTTTGCTGTTAGGCGATCTGTGAATGGCATCATAACAGACTTTCCGGTTATTCCTTAAGCACAATCGTCTCACTCGGTTGGCTCTCGGTCGGGCTCGCGGTTGAGTCACATGTTGCAACGTCACGCAGTAGTTACTGTAGTCGCGAGGAGGAATGAAGCCGTCATTTCAAGCTCGCGAGGTCTCTGAACGCGCACTACACTGCGAGCGCTCACCATGCCATCCAACTGCTTCAACCCAACTCCAGAGGATCCGCTCGGTCATGGGAGTCCATTACCTCAACCGTGCAATTTCCACCATCAATAATTTAATCTATTTGCTCCAAAGCTGAAGAGAGAACTTGCAGCTGCTTGTCGAAGAGCGCGCAAATATCGCTAAAATAGTTACGCGGAGGGCTTACCCAAAACATCCCAGATGACACAGCCCTGGTGAATGGTCTCCTTTTCGACTGGACAGTAAAGGTAGGTTTTTCTGAGGAATAGAGTATCATTTGATGGTTTATGCTTTAATGAGACGTGGAGTTAAGAAAAAGTAGTCAAGTGTTGGATCATGCAACGGTACTGGCTGTGCCGCAACATGAAACGCTATCCTCTCGTGCATAAGATACGGCGTTATTATGTTGATTGGATTTCTGATAGATAACAAGACAGGGGTAGATGCAAAAGTTTGTTTTATTCATTATCCCTGTTTAATATCTATGTATCCTTATCCGTTCAGATAGGGCATAATGGCCAATCTTGTTTTTGACATTTTTAAATATATATATAGCCTATATATTAAAGGACTTAATACATAATAGTATGTTTGTTCATATATTGTTTATAAGAAAACTAGGCTACCTGTCCCAACGTTTCGAGAATAAATAGGTTTGGCGAATTCAATAAGACCTGAAGAACACGAAACTTGAGATCATCGTTTAGGTTTACCGTGTAGAGTCTAGCCTTCCCTTGAAATAGATAAACTACTAAAGAAGAGCAGATAAAGTCTTCTTCATTTTCAACATAAATTATAGTTCTGGGTCACTTTTGGAAACAATAAGAAAAAACTTTTAAACTACTTCATCACTACTAATGAATACGGTTTTTACTTTTTTTGTCATGTCCTAATTGACTTTGTAATAATGCATTTTAATATTAAAATGTTTTGTTAGTCTGTGTGCATGTAGCCATATATATTTTTGAATGTTATATTTTCATGTATGATTAAACTTATTTAATATTTGAACCATAGTTTATATTTGAAAAAGGAGGGAAATGTCAGCTATTCATTCTTGAAGTTTGCCTTGTGTGTTCTCTCTCTTATGTTTATATCACAGAGAGAAAGAATGAGATGTGTTTCTAATGGTCTATGCTTTCCGCTTACACTGGCATCAAAAGCGTCTCGAGCGCTTTATGTAGGCGAATACGCCATCTAGTGCAAAACTGTTGTAACGTCATAAAAAGGTAGACGAGAAATGATGGATTATATGTAGTTGCTGCTGTTTTACGAGTATACTCCTCTGCCAACATTTTAAGTGAAAAATGTAAGATCACATACAGTTTATACAGTAAACGTATACATTTGAGCCTGATAAGTTTTTAATGTTTGACACCCTCAGGATGTTTCCAATTCCTAAGAAAGTTCCCGGAAAAACACTCAATCTCTACTAACATATCAGTGGCAAATCTTAGATAATATTTCCAGTTCGTCAATGCCTGCCCTTTCTCCTGTTACGAGAAAAGACGCAACTTATACATAAATTATTACAGCGCTAATGTTTAATTTGTCTTCTGCCTTTCAGCTTCAGAGCCTCATTCACAACACAATCATGTGAACTACAAAGCTTGTTAGTATTTGAACAGCACCTCAGAATAGTTAACTTATTTATTAGTAGTGTTTAATTGATTGTTGCTTTGTTTTCTAGAGATAATGTAGATCGACGTAGATTGCTTTGGTAGTTTGGGGAATTTGTCATTTATTTAAAATATAGCCTATAGCAGCTTTGAATTCCAAGGGAGTGTAAACTAAGTTTCAAAGTCTAGGGCCATAAAATTGGGGTAACTTTTCAACAGAGACATTTCATTGCAGCCCTAATCTGCAGGTGCACAAAGAAGGAAAAGACAAATGTTTCTCAAAATGTGCTTATGCGCTAGTTAGTGTTCCCAATTTTGGCCTATTTGTTAGAGCTTGTGATTAGGGATTTCGTTATGGTTAGACAAGATCGAGTACTGTTATGCTTTAAGGTTCAATTCTTGAACAAGCACCAGTTGCATAAAGTAAGTTATTTTGAAGTTGCTTCTTGTTTGATCAGATGTAACCATTAAGGATCGCATGTTTTAATGTGTATCAAAGTCCGAATGATAATTAGCAGGTGAGACACCTGTGTGAGCTTAGGTGATGCACACCACACTGTTCATGTCATTGAAGTATAGAGAAGCAATCAGAAATCTTTTTGTTATTCTACAAAGCCTTCATCTTCAATCCTTTGTTGATCCTTTTATATATTTAATTACACATTGTTAAATGTCTTCGCATCTTAGACCTTTCTCCTTTTTCTATAGAGTGCGAGGACTAATATAAAAGTGTCTGTTACCACTATACTTTCAAGTTGGAGGAGCTTTATATATCTGTCATCACTGGATTTCTTTACTAATCCCTCTGTGGCATGGAGACTTAAGCAAATACAGTTGTGGGGGTATCGGGATCACGGAGACCAAACTATCCTGTCCTACCTGCCCCCTCTCCAAACAATTGAGCAGGTGCAATGTGCTCTTTCTCGCCAAACCAAAGAGCTGCCACTCATGTCCAACCGAGGTACAATCATGTTTTACAGTAAAAGATGTTTCGACGTGCTCTTGCCAAGCCCCGAGCACATGGATCAAATACAGCTGTGTGAATGTAGTATGTCATCAAGCCTTCTGTATATGTTGTTTTGAGGTAGAGAGTTCACTAAAGGTTGCATGCATTCTCATAAGATAGGTTTGATTGATGTAAACCTTGTTTGTAGAATATTCAATGACTTAAAATGAATCTGGCTTCAAAGGTGGTAGAAAAAAAAGGCATAAATTAGCTTTGACAATCGAATGGGGTTCGTTTTGCATTAAAGTCTTCATTTTAGATATTTAAACACACCTGAAAGAGTGATTAGATTCTTTACATAAAGCTTATTAGCACATTACCACTTTGCTCCTCTGACCCATGAAAAACCGCTCCCTGTACTCCCATATGTACACAAATGCACGCATCGTGTTTGCACATCGTATGTTGACAGGATATTGAAATTGCACGCAATTCGAACACAAACACGGTCAACATATTAGCGCAGAACAAACACATCTGTCCAGGTAATCTTGTCTTCTCGCTCTGCTTTGAATGAGACAGAAGGTCTCGGTTATTGCCAACTCAGTCCCAGAGCAATAAAGTGATTCATTGTCTAGATTACGTTTTAAGAGGAAGTTGATTGAGAGCATAATCCATATTGATTCTCTTGATGGAAACAGGAAATAGCAGAGTTAGAAATAAAATCGTTTGTTGTTCCCACTGAGAAGGGACCCCAGAGGAAAATGGAAAGCAATTGTGAGCTGATGAGTGGCACTGCCCCTAGCATCGCTTCTTCCAGCCTCACCGCCCTTTTCCTCTCATCCCCCTCGGAGACCAGCCAGAGACGTCATTAGGGTTGTTGTGCTCCTGGTCTCCGCCCCCTGCTACACATCGGTGCTCTAGTCTAATTAGGAGGTAAAGATACAATTTAGTCAATGTTGTTACCTGAAGGCCTTTTCCTTTGACAATAACTGACCATCATCTCACTGTGACGTGAAGCCGGTTGGCGCACCTCTGATGTATTTAAAGTTGCCAGTAGGAATCGGATGAGAGATGGCATCCGTGCTCCACCTGCTGTCAGGAAGGGCAAGAGAAGGGATTTGGTTGTCAGCATGACTGATGCTGGTATCTCATTCAGAGGCTTCTGTAATATATATAAATACCTCTCTCATTAGGGAGCCGACAGATGTTTGTTAATTGGGATCATCCTGAAACTGGGGCGGTTACTGGGCTGTGTGTGTGTGTAAACCCACATTAAGGTTGTCGTGAGAGCGGCGACGCTGACAGTGATCCATCCATCCTTACAGACGTGACATATCTGGAGGAATTTCGAATAAAATAAATAAGCCAGAATTATTGAATAATCCACAGACAGGCACTTTAAATTCCTTGCTATATTCGGCCGAGGTAATTGCTGACAATGTAAGAAGCTTTTTTCCATTACTGGGAAAGCTGACAGACTGAAGTATCTTTTCATGCCTGCAGAAGCAGCTTGTACACACATTTTGTGCAGCGCCTGATTTGATTAGGATTGATCTGTTCTCCACAGCTGTATCCTCAGCTTTTTTCCATGCTTGTTTTTGACCATTTGCGAGAGGAGATTAAAGATGCCCCCACCTCATCTCCCTTGCCAAACGCACACATTGGCACATACACCCTCACACACAAATGCACACGTACCCCTCGTGGACCGCAACGTCACTGAGCAAAGGGACTTTGAGCTCATTAAGCAGAGGGCTGTGATATTCTGAATCGAGACTGTGGGACTCCCAGCCGGCCTATTTATAGAAAGCACATCTCCATGGCAGTCATCGCTGCGCTAGCAAATCGCAGCCGTGGCCCCAGACACCAATTAAGAATGAAACAAATGCCTTTTAGACTGGGCGTGTCCCTCCTTCTCTCCTGTGCTGCCTTCTGCTCTGAGAGCGGCGGTCCCTCCCTCTGCCTCGTCCTGAGGCGGAGCGGGGCACCGGTAGGACGGCAGCAAGCGGAGAACTGGCGAAGCCTTGCTGCGGATCTGGATATTTTTAAATGCCCCCCATCCCCCACCTCACCCTCCTTAGAAAAGTGAGAGTGATGCTTATCTATTTTTTGGTTGTTGTTGTTTATGAATGCTCCCCGGCCCATTCATATGCACTGGGATGCCATTGGATGCAATGAATTGCAGTGACTCATAGAGGGACTTCGGAGAGGTAAGAGAAAGCTGCAGAGCGGTTCGCAAAAGAGGAAGGGAAAGGGAATGAATGAAATAGACAGGCGGAGAGGATGACGATTCCCTTTTGGGCTGTATTGGCTTTCCCAATATGCATTATTTTGCATTTTTTATAGTTTAACAGCTGGAGGAGTCGAATTCTGGGGAAAATGTGCTCATTAGAATACAGCATGCGTATGGGTATGAATAGGTGAATGAATGATGGGCATCATTTAATCTTTCCCTGCATCGCTTCCCTTTTCATCTCCGTCTTTTAACACCTCTTTCTGTTTCTCTCTATCCCTGTCATTTATCTCATACGTCTCAATTCATCTCCCTCTTTTCCTTTGTGTCTCTATTTCAGTTAACTCTCTTAATGGAAAAGATAATCATTTGTGAAGCATCGTAGTGAGCTGGATAGTTCTTGTGTGAGAGTCATCCGTGTTCAGTTGTTTTCAAGTTTAAATTACTCGCATTATTTCAATCTTAGTTAATCAGTCTTTGTTATTATTTTCCATGGAATTTTTGGTCTGCCTCCTTTTGCACATCACCAGTATCTGCTCCATCTTTCGCAAGCAGTCAACACTTTACACCCCTGGAAGGTAACAGAGAAGGAGGCAGGGGAGCGTGCAGGAGGATAGAAAGGGAAAGAGAAAGACATAGAAGAGTGGGAGCAATCCTCACATGTCCTCCTAATGATACTCCAGGGTCTCTGAATTTAGCCTGCTGCATTGGTGCGTGGGGGGCACGCATTCAGGTGTGTGTGGAGAGAAAAAAAAAGCGAGTGGTGTTAGTTGCTTTCCCTCGGGCCGTAACTATAAATGAAACAAAGAAATAACAACTCTGCATGTGGCGTTGGTGTTGTCCGTTGAATTGATTCGCAATCGCAAAGTTTCATTACCCACAATAACGTAAGACTGCTGTAAACCATTACAACTAATTATGACTCATGAGACAACAATCACCTGCTGAGAGGAAGAACTGCACTCTGGTGAAAGATTACACATTATTGACGTTATTTAGAGGCATAATGAGTTCCGAAAACATTGCTGCACCACTTGGATCAATTGCACAACAATCGTTATCCGAGTGTCTGTCGCGGGAGAAGTGTTATTCTTAAACAATTTGCTTTGAAGTTCTGATCTCACCCCTCCACTTTTTTTATCTCCCCCATCCCTCTTGTCTCTTTTGCAGTTCCAACAGGTTAGAAGAGTGATGACCATCCTGTTCGTTACTATGGTTATTTCATACTTCAGTTGCATGAGAGCTGCGCCCATGAGAGAGATCCCGGGTGTGCAGGGGGGCCACCGGGCTGAAGGCTACCTGGGCGCTGCTGCCGCGGCGGCCGCCGCAGCCGCCGTCACATCGGGCAGCCGGGGCCACGGGACTCCACAGAGCGGTGGGGGGTTGCCCTCGCTCACGGACACTTTCGAGCAGGTGATCGAGGAGTTGCTTGAGGTGGAAGGGGAGGCAACGCAGCAACTGGGCCCCGGGGCCGACCAGGGCCAAGGAGGGGGTGGTCCCGCAGCAGCGGTCGCAGCGAACTCGAAGGACGTTGACCTGTATGCCTCGCGGGTGATGATCAGCAACCAAGTGCCTTTGGAGCCGCCGTTACTCTTTCTCTTGGAGGAATACAAAAACTACCTGGACGCCGCCAACATGTCGATGCGCGTGCGGCGGCACTCGGACCCCGCGCGGCGAGGGGAGCTCAGCGTTTGTGACAGTATTAGCCAGTGGGTGACAGCTGTGGACAAAAAGACGGCCATAGATATGTCGGGCCAGACAGTCACCGTTCTGGAGAAGGTCCCCGTGACTAACGGTCAGCTGAAGCAATACTTTTACGAGACCAAATGCAACCCCTTAGGGTACACAAAGGAGGGCTGCCGAGGAATAGACAAGCGGCACTATAACTCACAATGCCGGACAACCCAGTCTTACGTGCGAGCCCTTACCATGGATAGCAAAAGGAAGATCGGCTGGCGGTTTATACGGATAGACACTTCGTGTGTATGCACATTGACCATAAAGAGGGGCAGATAGTGTACACAATGTATAGATTTTATTGAGAGTTCTAAAAAAGAGAAAGAGAAAAGAGAAAATATCTATTTGTATATATACATAACAGGGTAACTTATTCCGTCAGATGAAAATTTTATGGACTGCATGTAAAAAAGATGAAGTTTATACAGTAAAAGTGATACTACAGTCTATTTATTGAACATATTCATGACCTTGTAAACAATTAAAAAAAGATCTGATCAGTCATTTGCGCCCAGTTCAAATTACTATATCACATTCCTCAAAACATTGTGTTTTTTACGTTGCCAAGATTTTGAGAGATGAGGAGAGGAGGGGTGAGGAAGAATTACGTTCAAGAAAAAAAAAAGAAAAAACTTGCATGCTGCTTCAATCGTGAATTGAGAAACTGTCCACTTTGGGAAAACAAGTGATTTCCGACCAAAACATTCCGTTTACATTCTCAACCGTAACAGGATTTCCTCCTCTAAGTACTCTTGTCTGTTTACTATCCTCAATTTCTCAAGGTAATGTTGGAAATACATACTATGTAAAGGTGCTGTTGTCAAAGCTTTGCTGTTTATTTTTTTATCCCCACAAGATGAAAAAAAATATATAAAAATATATATAAAATTTATTCATTGACATGTGTTCTGGATTAATATAATTCATTTTGTATGTTGTGAAGTTGTTTGCAATATTAAATTGAAATATTTGAAGAAATAAAATTACTATAGGCAACTGAAAAACAAAACCAATGTCAATAAAGTTTGAGCTCTCCCTTTCCAGGTCTAAATTGGGCACAAGCTCTGGAGAGAACATCTTCTCTCACAGCATACATACAGTACATTGGATCCTACGTTTATAGTAAATGATTTGGATAAGGATCAATTGAAATGTTGGTATAATCAAACAAGCCCTTATCAAAGCAAGTCTGATATCTCAAAAATGAAGTATGTTGCTACACCAGTGGTTACGCGTAAACGTGAATACAGACTTACTCGTCCATGTATGCTCCACCCGCTTCTATAGAAGTCTAACAGTACAGAGTTCTCAGGTAAAAAATTATGTCAACAAGGCTTCCGTAATTCTAAGGAAACCAGTCAGTATATTTTGATAAGGTAATTTGAACTGTATTTGGGCTTGTGTCTAGTCGGAGGGTATAAAGCTACAATATCATTGCTATCACTCAGAGATTAGGATATTTTTTGTCTGAAAGATAGATCAATAGAGTCAACACTCCAATGCACTCTACATGATATCTGATACACCTGACACAAACCTGCTGTACTTCAACGGCTGTGATCAGACAACTGAAAAGAAACTGACATAGATAAGGAAGGACATAGAAGTTTCATCTGATTATGGTAAGTATCTCACTATCTTAAGTGTATCAGGCAATAAAGAAATAACACTCAGCCAGGAAAACAAAAGAACAGATAATGGGAACACTGCTTGTCAGTAAATGTTTCATTCATATCTGCTCGAGTAAAGTCAAACACCCTACTGCTTTAACACAGAATTATGCTATTAAAATTCTGATAATAATTTAAAGAAAAAGTGTGTCCACTAATGTAATATTACGCCACAGCTATTACTGGTTATGAAAGCTTTGGCTTATCATTATTAAAACAAAATGAACGTTTAAATAAAGATAATAACATATCAAAGAAAATTGACCATACAACATTCTCCTGATGCATTTTAACCAAGAAGCAACTTATATGCCTGAGTTATTTTTGTGAGGTTCAGATTTTCCCCAGTTCAAAGTAGTCCTTGGTAAGACCCAGCAGGCCCTGTCCCATTTGCTACAGAAGTAGGACACTTCTCTGCTTCCTTTTCTACAATACCATCAACTATAAACTCTCAAAATCCCTGTTTTAGCAATACTACCCAGTTCTCTCAGATCTCTTTGTGTCCTGGTGAGGACAGAATATAAATGAATAAAAATGCCTATAGATAGATAGATAGATAGATAGATAGATAATTAAACATAGACGTACTATAACAACAAATAAATTTCTGATAAAGCAAAGTCAATTAAAAATATAATTTAAATAAAAATAATTGCTTTTATTCTGATAAGGGTAAGGTTTTTGGTCTGTTCCTTACCATGATTGTTCTTATTCAACAGGCCTTTAAAGGGCAAATTGAATGCAAAAAGATTCAAAAATCACATTTGCATATTGCATCATTTTATTGGTGTCTGGATTTTATGTTACCCTCACCAAACACATGTAAATCAATAATACATTCAAGTGACATCACTTCCAGGAAGTTCCAAAATCTCTCAACCAGGATCCCAGCAGTTAAAACACAAGTAAGTTTCTCTCTTTTTCGTTCTATAATCTTCTATTTTTGATGATTTATGAGGTTTGATTGGGGGGAACATCATGCAATGTCAACCCTGTTGCTATTTTTGATGTATGTAAACATTTATTTATTTAATTTAATATAATCATTATCTACAAGTAATATCACTTTAAAGTGTACAGCGTGCTTCTGAAATCTGATCTGTTAGCCAGCAAATAGCAAATTAGCTTGAAATTGTCAAACCTGTAACAGTCAAGGCGTCAACCCTCTTCTTCTTCTTCTTCTTCTTCTGTGGTTTTATTGGCGGTTGGCAAACAACCGTCAACCCTCGTATTTTTTTCAGAGTAATAAATAGTAATAAAATAAAAAATACATAGATGAGATGGCACAATTCAATTTCTTGTAATTTTAAGTTGTCTTAATTTCATACATATACATTTTTGTATTAAAATTTTTAAAAGTTAAAACGGCACTAATTCATGATGCTCAGTGACCATGACTGCGCATAAGCAGCGCAGGATTGATGCTCTTGACGCGTCATCTAATCTCTTTGCATTAGCCGAGCGCTTAAGCTCCTCAGCTAATAGCTAGCCAACAGCAAGAAACACATCAGAGACGAGACGCGAGTGGTGAACTTTCGCCAAACAAACAAGCGATAAGCCGGCTAAAATGGCTTCTTTAGGAGAACCTGTGCGTCTGGAAAGAGGTAAGCTGCCTACCAAAACCAGTGTTTGCTAAATATAACGTTTGGTATGTTGTGAAAATCACACGCTTTGGTCTAAACATCCTGCTGTCACTTTATAAGGATGGATTAGTGGACGACGATGGCGAGCTAGTTCCTGTTTACTGTATGAAATCATTCAGAATATAAACAGAATTTACCAACGAAAACGTGTAAAATGTAAGTGTAAATTAATCGAGTCGTTAAATTAACGTGTTTGAGGTAAATAAAAGCAAAGACGGGGCTAGTACTCCTTTGTGAGCAGTGTTAGCATGGTTCGTGCTGGTCGTTTAGTGTTCACGTCAGTGTGTTATTAATCCTGCTGGTTTATTATAGACTGTCAGTGATATTCTGACTGATTCTGATTCAGTCATCGCCTCTTAACTCCATCTAACAGGCTATGGGAACTCTTATTTACTGAGGAGTGAATGTTGGCTTGTACATTAGCAAAAGCACTGATTTGTGATGATCGGAGTTCTTCACATATGTTGTTAAAGATTATTCAAGTTCCTAAAATTAATGTGTACAAAAGAATTTGGAAGTAGTTACTTATGTGAGTGAAGCTGAGAAGTCTGAAGGGACGCTAATTTTAGTTATTCATTTGTCGATTAACACAATTATGTTAATCTATAGTTGTTAGAAAAAGCACGCAAAACATCAAGAAACAGCACAGCATGGCAAACTGTGTGTTTTATTTGGAAGAAATATTATATGTAAAATTTAAGGCATCTTTACATTTACTAAAGCCTTTATTGTCTTTAGCTTTCGCAAACATAAACATTGCCAAAGACCACATCACCATGTGGAACGATGCAAATGATTATCCATGGTCTGGGCTTGCCTCATTGTTTTGCAAATGTTTCTCTACAGACATATCTCGTGCCATTGAGCTGCTGGATAAACTCCAGAGAACAGGCGAAGTGCCTCCCCAGAAGCTGCAGGCACTCCAGAGGGTTTTACAGAGTGAATTCTGCAACGCCGTGCGGGAGGTAAATGTGCATCACATCTGTGTATCCATAAATTCAATGCATACTACTGTGTAGTTTGGGGTCATGAGTAGGGATGCATATCAATTAATCGCGATTAATCTATAGCAGAATAAAAGTTTTTGTTTACATCATATATGTGTGTGAACTGTGTATAATAATTATTTATATATAAATATGCACACATGCATGTATAATTTTAAGAAAAAAATATATTTATGTATTAAGTATTTATATTTATATATAATATAAATTATACATAAATATACAAATGTATATACACATGTAAACATTGCTTAAATATATACATGCATGTGTGTGCATTTAAATATACAAAGTTATTATACACAGTACACACACATATATGATGTAAACAAAAACTTTTATTCTGCTATAGATTAATCGCGATTAATTGGTATGCATCCCTAGTCAGGAGTGATGAAAGGGGGCAGTGAGTAGAGTTTATGGGGTTCACGTTACCACGTCACCCCAGCAACCCTAATTTCAACAGATTTTTAAAATCACTATGAATACACGCACTAGACAATTTTACCAGACTGTGACTGTAGTTACGATTTCATTGTGACATGAGATTGCATGACTTTGTTATTAACTTTGTGGCTACTGCTGGATTCTGTGAATTTCCCACTGGGATGACTAAAGTAATTCCCATTGGGATGAATAAAGTATCTATCTCTATCCATCTAAACGGGACTCGTATAAAAACAAATGCACATTATAAAAACTTGTACTGCTGGCAGAATTTTACAAGTCAATCTTATTTCTTAGTACTCCACTTTAATGACGTGTTTGTGGCTGTCATGTTTTAGCAAAAAACATGCAATATCTGGTGGAAGCTTGCTTACATTAGCAATTGCGGGTGTCCCATCGGAAGCAAGTGTAAGGTGCGGGGCTTCGGTGCGTCGAGAGCAGTAATGACACCACGCAATTGAGGATTTTTTGTTCCAAAGAACCTTGAATTGGGCCACGCAAATTTGTTGCAAAAGTGTGCTTAAAGGGTAGTGTCTTCTCCACTAGATGTCACCCTCTTTTTTTGCCTTGTGTGATGTTACCAAGAGCGAGAGGCGAGCCTGTCATTCATTCATTCAGTGCTTAAAATGGCGGTTTCAGGTGCTTCGTCAAAGTTGTTCCCACCTTCACATAAAAAGTCTATGGAAGCAAAAGGTATGGAAGCATTTTTGATTTCACAAGAAAGATGACAACGATAGTGTTGTAGCTCTTAATTTTTTAAATTAATTACCCACTTGTAAACTTCTGTGCACTGTTCTTTTTTATAAATATAGTATTTGTATTAAATCTATATTCATTGAGTTGAATCGAGATATAAAAATCCGCCCGATAATCGAATCGATTTGATAGCTTGTGAATCAAAATCAAATCGATCTGGAACATCTGAATCGATACCCATCCGTATTAAAGGGATAGTTCACCCAAAAATGAAAATTCTGTCATCATTCACTCACCCTCGTGTTGTTTCAAATCTGTATAAATGTTTTTGTTTTGATGAACATGAAGCAAGATATTTTGAGAAATGTTTGTAACCAAACCATTCGTGGACCCCATTTACTTCCATTTTGGGTGAACTATCCCTTTAAATCTTAAAGGGAGTGGCCAGCCTCTAAATGTAGTTTTACAGTTCATAGACACAATGCATCTTAAACAACTTTTTTTAGTTTAAAGTGCCCATCTTATGACAGCCTTTTCCACAAGTTAAATAGGTGTATGAGTTCCATAAAGCATGTTTCAAAAGTTGTTTGCTCGAAATAGCTTCTAGGAAAAGATTGTTACCCATCTCTAGTAGCCTCTGTTTCAGTGCATTTCAGATTGTGCCGTTTTGAGGTGGTCATTACATATTTATGAGCTGCTGCTCCTTTGGCCACGCCCCACTACTAACGGCACGTGCTCAGTGATATCATGAGCAGTACAGACCATACTGTGTTTTTATATATTATTATTAACAGTTTATGTTGCCAACAGACAAATCAAGCAGAAAAGTATCACTAATAAGTACACTCGAGGAGAAGAAACTCATGACACATAATGATTCCAGAGTAAATTGTGATGTATCAGTCTCAACAATACACTCGTTTTCCCAGGACAATGCTAACATATTTCCGTTATAAAACATTTCAAACGCATTATTTTCGCAAATTACAGAAATTAAGACCCGGCGGGGGATGTATACTGCTTGCGAACCGCTTGCTAATTGCTAGAAGCTAGCGGGAGGTCCGGACCGTATCTTGGGAAAGTTATAAGAGACTCGGGGGTACATTAGCCTCGTCAGAAAAGCCAGGTCGGTAAGGCCCGGTCTCGGTTAGTTTGGCAAAGCACTATTACTTAGTTCATGTAGAATTGTAAAATAAAGCCGTTAAATATTTGTTTAACTTTCGAAACCACGCTGCAAACTATCTAGCCTGCAAAAAATATCTATATAGCCGACTGTCTACAAACAATAATATTACCGTAACATTACTATACATTTAAAAGGTATGATTTATGGGATTAGCATCAATGTATGGTCTCTGTTAGATACAGATGCTCTAGAATCATAAATGTAGTATTTTGTGGCAGAAGATGACAACATGCAAAATATAACGTGACTTCTTACCTTTTGTGTTGATATAACGATCGCGAATCGAATCCAGTCTGTTTCAGATGTGTGAATAATCCATGATAACCGTCTAGAATACATCCAATGTCCATTTTTGTCCACAAATGCATATAATCCGTGAAATATAGATATATAGTCTGTTGTTTACATCAGATTTCGCATGAACATCTTATCGCCTACAATTTGAGGACGTCGTAACAAACTGTATATGAGATTACACTTTAGGTTCCAATAAACACGTGTTAAAACTTTGTTTTTAAAAGTAGGCGGGAGTATAATCCATAATATCCAAATAGCGATGTTATTTCCGTGAGCCATGATAACAGTATAGAGGATATCAGCGAAGTGACTGCTCTGTGCTCTCTATCTACCTGGTGGTTGGAGACCTGCGAGTGGGGTGGTGGGCGGGAAAATTCAAACGGAATGTGACGACATGGCTAGTTACGTCACTTCGGAGCTGAGTTTGAAACCGTGTAATCTGAGACTCAAGGCAGAGGACATTCAGAAACCTGTATCTCACTCAAAACAGCATGGATGGATTTTTTTCCAAGTTTGTATGCTTGTGGAAGCATCAGAGACACAAATAACACCCCAAAACCCAGAAAAAGTGAGTTTTTCATAATATGGGCACTTTAAATTTATATAATTAAAACCGACTTTCACCATGAACATAGCCAAAGAATCTGGCATCTGTGTTGAAAATGATAGAAAGAAGGAAAGCTAGCCTAAGTAACACAAGCAACAATGTGCTCATCTTTATCAGAGCCAGACATGAGTGATTTTTAAAGATCTGAGGATAAGCAATGTCAGTATTTGCTAATGAAAACAATAATTCTGTGACACTTGTGATTTTTACTTTGCCGTTCTTATATGTGTGCTTGCTAGGATCGAACTCAAAACCTTTGCCTTGCTAAAGCAATGCTTTATCAGTTATCAGGTAGCAGGAACATTTTACAACACATGACGCATTTGCTGTGAGAAAAAACATGCAAGACACAATTCAACTGCCAAAGAGTGACATAGACAATCTATAAATAGATCAATTCTAAAATAGAGCCTCAGTGAGCAGTCTGATGATTTATCTTTTAAGTACTCGAGCAGGTAAAATGCATCTCCCTAGTGTTTATGACAGCATGCTTATCAGTGTAGCACGTAGAGTAGTCACTGTGCAGAAGGACTGGATATTGATTCTGAAGTATACAAATAGCATCAATCCATTTGTCTGTTTCAGACTGGGAATAAAACTCGGCTGTAGTGTTCTGTTGCCCATGTCGTGGATCTAAGACTGTTGGCACTTGATTGGCCTCCTCCCTGCTGTTTGGTCATCTGTCGTTCTCACTGTTAAACTCTGAAGTCTTAACACGAGTGATGATCTGACCAGAGCTGCTGTTCTTTGTCTCGCTTGAAATAGAATACAGCCAAATGTGAAAAGATTTGTTTGGTGAAGCTCTGTAAAATTAGCATTGTTTATTATAATATAACCCAGGGATAGGCAACGTCGATTCTGGAGTGCCGATGTCCTGCAGATTTTAGCTCCAACCCTGATAAAACCTTGCCATACCTGTAGTTTTCCGGTGACTCTTTAGACCTTGATTAGTTGTTCAGGTGCGCTTGATTAGAGCTGGAGCTAAACTCTGCAGGACATCGGCACTCCAGGACCGACGTTGCCTACCCCTGATTTAACCCTTACGGTACATTCAGACGAGGCTTAACCGTTAATGCTTCTCATATACTTTAATGGGAGACATCATGCGTTGCCAAACTGAATTGTGGATCCGTCAAGGTCGCGTCACTGCCGTTGCTAGCGGAAGAAGTTGAACTTTTCTCAGCTTTTCAAGTGCCATCAGGTACGTTTACATGCAACCAAATCAGTTTGTAATCGTATTGATAGCTCAATCGTATTGAAAAGCCTTCATGTAAACACCTTAATCAATACGATTGAGGACGATCTGATGCAAATTTGGATCTTATTGAAGGGGGTGGTATACACCGATTTGTGATCCGATCAGCAGGAGAAAAGTATGCATGTAAACGCGTGAATTGTAGTATTTTCTCAATCGTATGCAAAAATACATTGTGCACATGCGCAGAACATTTGTGCTCAAGTTCACGTCTTATTTTAACCTCTTATATCACATGATTCTCGTCACATAAACACGCAATAGAAAGGCAGTGGCATCACACATTATTAAGGTAAGGTTACTGGGGTCACGCGATGTACATTCTGGCGCGTTTGTGTAGTTTTAAAACATTAGGCTACTTAAAGCAATAAAATAGCGTTGTGACTTTTGAAAAGTGTGTTTTCATCACCTATATCTGAAAACTTCTTGCCAAGTCCTCTGCTTTTTTTTACAAAGATTTGAGCTACTGTTCAATCGTATTAAATTCAATTGCATTGACAAAATTTGGTGCATGTAAACATAGCCAATGTGTGCGTCAGTCAATCAGATTGGTTTCTGCAAATAACCTAGTGCGAGCCAACCAATTATGTTTATGCAAGATTGGAGAATGTGTTGCGGCCACTGTGATTGGCTGTTGGCCACACTTCAGACAAGCCTTCCGTCAGGTGTTAACCCTTATGCACCGTTTGAGTGTAACGTTACTATCAGGACCTCAAATGATTTTTTTTCTAGTCCCAGTCTTAGTAATTTTGCAACATATTTTACCAAGGGATTTTCTTTATAGAATATTAAATACTTAAATTATTTTGCCAAATAATATGTGACCCTGTCTGTGAAATACAGACTTAAAATTATGAGATTAGGAGCATCAAATTAGATTTTATTCATTGATTTCACTTTAATTTCAGTCTTTGGCATGGTGTTACTTGGTCAATATTAAAGATATCAAGGTTTTATTTTCACAAAATGTTATTTACATTATGTAGGATGATTTTATGTAAAATTATTAAATCATACAAAAAGTTGCAATTTTACTTTAAAGTCCCAATGAAATTAAAACAGACATTTTTTATGGAATATTGCAGTGTTTATTATAAACAATTTATTTGTGTAAGTCAATAATTTTTTTTTAAATTAATGTGCCCTCATAAACTTTCAAAATCTGAAAATGTATTTCCACTCTCTTGTGGCGATCCTTTTCTGATAACGTCAGCTTGCTAGACGACTTGAGTGGGAGCATCTGTTAACTCCGCCCCCTCCAACTGTCAGTCTGATGCCAGTTCCAGATCAATGCACAGTGAAAAACACAAGCTTACGTCCTAAAATCACTATTACGTCGCAACTTCCGGTTCACAGGGACTTTAACAATGGTAATTTGATGCTAAGAGAAGGGTTCTTGGGTTCTCCAGGGTTAATAAAGAATAGCATGGTAATATAGGACATGGTGTCACAGGCTTCAAATGAGTTTCATTCAATCAGAAGTTGCAGCCAGAGTTTTGTCAAATGAGTTATAGTCTTATTTTACAGGTAACACTGTCACAACAGTTTTTTTTATCTGTCTTAGAGATGCTTCATTAGTTCACTGAAACTCAGGCAAAGCTGAACTTGCTTCCGGCCTGTCTCTTAGATCTTTGCCTACGCAGGCTTATTAAAACAAGGCCCAGGCAGGACAGAACACACTTTATTTTGCTTGTCTTGTAAAACCAAGGCCACCCATGCTGTTTTCTAGAAATGCTTGTTTACCCAATCGCATGCAATGGTGCTTCAGTTAAATGCTGTTCTTTTGAAGTAAATAAGTAAGGAGGTTAATTGGTAACTCAGCAGCTCTGTTTCTTAAGCATTATATCTCAGACCGATGCTTGATACTCAGATAAACATGCACAACTCGCAGTAGAATGGGGATGCACGTGGGTGGAGATATAAATGTGACCCTGAATGGGAGATGGAGTTGTGATTTATAATGTGTTAAACCATTAGAAGTGAGCCATGTAAAGAGATCTGATTCAATGCCCCCTCACTCCCACTACTATACAGATTGAATTGCAAGACATCATAATGTGGTTTTCCAGTCACAGATTTCGTCCAGGCAGGGACACGGTTGTTCTGTAAATGGTAACTGTGTATTGGCGATCAATCATCTAAACCAGACTGGGTTGTGTGCTGGACTTTGAAGGCTTTTTAAGGGTAAATTACTATTCACAAGATATGGATCCAAGTCTCTGGCCCTTGAGATGTTAAAAAACTTTTCTTAGTTTGTGGAAATAGGAATCGAATTTTGTTTCTTTTGTATATCTGGATGGTTTTGGCAGTTTGTAAGCAGTATTTTAAGTTTTTATTGCATGTCTTTTTTAGGTGTATGAGCATGTGTATGAAACGGTGGACATAAATAGCAGCCCGGAGGTGAGGGCCAATGCAACAGCAAAGGTAAGTCTGTGTTTATTTTGCAGTCCAATCATTTTTATGCGGCTTGCTTCAAACCCACACTGTTGTTTTGCCACCTATTTTTAGAATGACTGTCTATCTTTAAACATTCAATCTCATTATCTAATTATCCTGGTTGTAATACTTCTTTGAAACATTAGACTGATGGGCTGAAAAATAAGCAGCTTATTCTGGCATCTGACCATTTCCTGGTTTTTGACTTTTAAATTATTAACATTATATAATACATATTTGTGATTTATTGATTTCACATATTCATTGACGTGGTTTTTCTTAGTCAATATTTAGATATCAAGGTTATATGTTTAATGTTAAATGTTCTTTACATTACATAGGTTGATATTAAAAAATATCTTGAAAGTAGTATGACTTTAGCTGGGTTTTAACAGACTGGGTCACATTTATTCCCTTTACTCGCATTAAAGGGACATTACACTTTTTTGAAAATATGCTCATTTTCCAGCTCTCCTAGAGTTAAACATTTGATTCTTACTGTTTAATAATCCAATTAGTTGATGGGTCTGGCGCTAGCACTTTTAGCATAGCTTAGCACAATCCATTGAATCTGATAAGACCATTAGCATCGCGCCTAATAAAATAACCAAAACGTTTGAATATTTTTCCTATTTAAAACTTGACTCTTCTGTTGTTTCATAGTGTACTAAGACCGACGTAAAATTAAAAGTTGCGATTTTCTAGGCAGATATGGTTAGGAACTATACTCTCAAACTGGCGTAATAATCAAGGACTTTGCTGATGTAACATTCTGCAGCAGGGTTAGTGATATTACGCAGTGCTCGAAAATAGTCCCCTGCCATTAAAAGTAACCAGGGGGACTATTTTCGGGCAGTTTTAAATAGGAAAAATATTGAAACTTTATTTTTGAGCGTGATGCTAATGGTCTAACTAGATTCTATGGATTATGCTAAGCTATGCTAAAAGTGCTAGCGCCAGACCTGGAAATCAGCTAAATGGGTTCCAAAACGGCAAAAATCAAATGTCTACCTCTAGGGGAGCAGGAAAATGAGCATATCTTCAAAAAAAATGGAATGTCCCTTTAATACATGCATTGTTGTGCACTAACAGATTTCTGAATACATCTTTGCTCTGTACCTAGGCTACGGTGGCTGCATTTGCAGCTAGCGAGGGTCACTCTCACCCCCGTGTGGTGGAGCTCCCCAAAACAGAGGAGGGGCTGGGGTTCAACATCATGGGTGGAAAGGAACAAAACTCGCCCATCTACATCTCGCGTATCATTCCTGGAGGCATCGCTGATCGACATGGTGGTCTGAAAAGAGGAGATCAGCTGCTTTCTGTTAATGGAGTGGTACGAACATGACTTTAAATGCTGTGCATCCCAGTTTAGTTATTGGATGATGTCTGCAACTCAACACCACCTGCTGTCACCTTACACGTTAGATCATATGACTAAGCAAATACGTCATTGTTTTTTAAAGGGGACATTTCACAAGACTTTTTTAAGATGTCAAATAAAACTTTGGTGTCTCCAGAGTACACATGTGAATTTTTAGCTCAGAATTTCATAGATAATTTATTATATCATGTTAAAATTGCCACTTTGTAGGTGTGAGCAAAATGGTCCAATTTTGGTTGTCCTTTAAAATGCAAATGAGCTGATCTGCACTTAATGGCAGTGCTGTGGTTGGATAGTGCAGATTAAGGGGTGCTATTATCCCCTTCTGACATCACAAATGGAGACAAATTTCAATGAGCTATTTTTTCACATGCTTGCAGAGAATGTTTTACCAAAATTAAGTTACTGGGTTGATCTTTTTCACATTTTCTAGGTTGATAGAAGCACTGGGGAAAAGTTTGATTTCAATGTAGAAACAATAAATCACACTTTTTTTTTTTAGCTGCGACTGGGTTACATTTATTCCCCTAGAAGACCCATTTTCAAAAAGATTGAACAAACAGCATCTCCATATATAGATGTATGGCCAGAACTTAATGATCCATATTAATGTAATCTTAATTGACTGATTATATATAATAATAAATTGAGCGTTGATGAAAAAAACATGTGAGCAAGAGATCACACTGCTTCTGTCTTTCAGAGCGTAGAAGGAGAGCACCACGAGAAGGCCGTGGAGCTGTTGAAGGCCGCTCAGGGTACAGTAAAGCTGGTGGTACGGTACACCCCTAAGGTTTTGGAAGAGATGGAGTCCCGCTTCGAGAAGTTGAGGTCTGCCAAACGCCGGCAACAGAACAACTTCCCCCAGTAGGATGCCTGCCCTGTGCCCCCCCCTCCCTCTTTGTCTTTAATTCTTCTGCCATCTGTCTTCCTCGTTCACACTTTCTCATCCCTTTTCTCCAGCCAGGGATTAGCCACATGTTTGGCACTTCTTTTTGTGAAATTTTCTAAATCCTGTCCTTTCACACACTTCTTTCTCATAGCATGAACACTACCTTGGCTCTTGATGATGTCACTCGCATCACAAATGCCCTATCGGTGCAGTATTAAGAATGTACTGTCATTTTGGGGTGTCGATTGGTTAGATATGCAAGGGGACCATTGCAATGTACAACTCCTGAGGCGAATTGAATGAAAACGTCAAAGTGCCTCGAAAAGATGGCTCGGTATGTTGCCATCGTAGGCTGTTTCATGGTCCAAACTCACGAGTGAACACTACTACGTCTTACTAAAAATGTTCTTAACAGAATAATCTCAAAGGAAGCATGTATTTTTGTAATAATCGGTGGTTAATTGTGTTTATCATGCTTGCTTTTTTAAGTGTCTGCTTGTGGATAGAGATTTAAAAATCTAATATTGGGTTGCTTGGGGGACAGGTTCGGTGTTTTGCACTTGAAGCCCTGTTTTCAGATTTTTCGAAGTTTCGACATGTGCGGCTGCTCCGAGAATTTTCGGGTGTTTGTGTTTCGCCTCCCACCTCTGTAGTGGGTTTGTGGGTGCACTGGAGTAGTCCTTCCTGGAATGCATTGGACTTTCGTTTGCGGGGACGTGGGGCTCACCGATTGGTCGGGGGTGTTCACTGATGTGCTCACACAAAAATCGCAGCAAAATACGCATTCCAACAGGTTTTATTGTAGTTTTTGCCAACTCCATTGACTTGTATTAGATGTGCTGTGAGGTACGGTATTACTCCGTGCCTTGAACGTTGTTTCTATTCTTGCAATTGGATTAGCGCCACCACCTGGGCTGGAGTGTCTATTATTCAAGCTCTCGGCGGAAGAATATACAGGTGTGAGGCGTTTGGAAAAATAGGTCCACAAGTTTACAATTGGTGGTAAAACACCTGTTGGAGGGCATCTTTTGCGGCGATTTTTGTGTGGGCGTGTCGGTGAACGCCCCTGACCACTCGGTGGGTTTCACGTCTTTGTGGACGGAGGTTTGGTGCATTTTGGGAGGGATTGTTCCAGTGCACCTATAAACCCATTGTAAAGGTGGGAGGTGAAACAACAGGCGCCCGAAGGTTCTCGGACCAGCCGCATGTGTCGAATTTTCGGTCGGGGCCGTTCTATTTCACCGTGAACGGTCTGAGAACAGGGCTTTGGGTGTAAAATACCGAACTTGTCCTTTAAGAGAGAAGTGACAGTGGCGACACGCTTTACGCAGCTGTAAATCTTCCATATACTCCACCAGACATATCCTGTTTACTGACTCAAATGTGATCAAGCCTCACAATGTTTACAATGCGTGTTGACAAGGAAATACGCTCTCTAATAGTTAATATATATATACAGTAATTGGCACATTAGTTCAATCAAATAAACATGAACTTTTATCAAACAAAGTAGAAATATTAACCAACACTATTTTGTGAACATTTGGGTTTGCATTCAGCCTAGGCAAAACATGTTACATATGGCTCAGATTGGCATGTAAACAGTGCTTTTGATTGAATGCAGTGTATACAAATGGCACTGAGCGGTCCTGCCAAACAGCTGTTCTGAGGAGATGCTAGTGGCTCTGTTTGGACATTTTTGATTTATCTATCTGATGCGAAAACATTGTCGAAGCATATGCCATGTATATAACACACAGCAGAAATGCAATGTGGCGGTCTTGAGGTCTTACTGTATGTAGGCTTGCGTTCATAGCAACACTATGTTTCAAAACCGTAGGGGCACATCAGCATGATGTAGTTGTTTTATTGTTCATTGGTCTGTCGTTTTAAAATGCTGTATGAATGTTAATATGGCACTTGCCTTTCAGCCCGCTATTGGGCCATATGGTACGCTCAGTTCATGCTTATAATTACAAAGACCTGCGTCATGTTTCAGAATCCATTTCACTTAAATGCTTATTATATCATCAGGTAACAACTGGATGTAAGTCAAGCCAAACAACCAATGAGAAAATGAATGTCAGAGAATATCAACATTATTAACACTATTTGTCAAAATTTTTATGAGACGTTTTAAAAAAAGCTCAAGTAAAAATTGGTGCTGTCTTTTTATTTTCTTCCTCCTTCCCCTCTCTAATTTATTTGTTTTTGAAGAACCTAAAACAGATTTTTTTGATGCAATAAGACCTAGCTTTAATTTTATTTTGGTATTAAAAAACTGATCAGTCCTTTCTGTGAAAATTCAACATATTGTTCATCCATATAGAAATTGTCAAGCATTCATCAGGACTACATAGTTGAAATCTCTCTCTAGTTATGTTAGGTCTTATCCAGATACTTTAGTGTCTAACTGAAGTTTTATTTGTACGTGATTGATGTTGTCGCCAAATTTGAAAGCTTTATTTGATGTAGTTTGATTTTAAATGAACACTGCACATTCACTTTGTACTCATTTTCACAAAATGCAACACGCACTACGTATTTTTAAACTTGAATGCAGGTATTTTCGGTGTACTAACACGCTTGGAAAAACAGTCTATTTTTCTCTGTCTCTCATAAAATATTTAACGTGTCTAATTATAGAGGCCTATGACTCACCCCGAGCTGTGTGATACTTAGGTGTATTTGGGGGTGAGAGATAAAAGGGAGGTCTGATGTCTCGCATGAAGGAATCATTTGTGTTATTGAGGAAAAACGTCAAAATCAAGTGATCCCTTTTCTTTCTGTGGTGTATAATGTGCTCAGGTTGGATGTTTGTATAATATCATGATTTTAAAGCGTCATGTATCACAAGAGCAATAAGATACGATCCTTCTGTAATCATCTCGAGCAGGTTACTTATTCCCCATTAATACTTGGAAATGACTATTTTTGTAACCTCTTTTTCTTTTGATATTTTCCCCCTTTTTGATAAGTGGTAAGATCTTTTTGCGACAAATGCTTTGTATTGATTTACCTTGACCAAGTTCTCTGTCTGTTTCAAGTAAAAGACCAAACTTGCAACATTTTGGGAGCTCTTTCAATGTACGGTCAGCTAGTTCGGATTGTTTCTAAGAACCTGTTGTACTATTGTATCATTTGACATGTTTGTCCTGCTGTACTGTGTTACAATAATGTGGATGTATAAAGATTGATGAAAGTGATCTTGTTTTTAGTTTATTTATTTTGTCGTTTTCTGCATTTGTGTGTTTTTAACCTTATCCTTTTATCTGACCGTTGTGTGTGCAGGCAACTGGACAATGTTGCTTCCTTTGCCCAGACTGGCAACTGTTTTACCTGAACACTAGAGGTCACTGCAGGACAACGTAGTAAAGGGATGGTTCACCCCAAAATTAAACTTGGCATTTACTCACCCTCATGTTCTAAACCTATGAGTTTCTTTATTCTGTTGAACACAAAAGAAAATATTTTGATATGATGGTAAGCACACAGTTGGCAGTACCCATTTTCTGTCATAGTATTTGTTCTTTCTACTATGAAAGTCAATTGGTGCTTACTGTGTGCTTACCATCATATATCAAAATATTTTCTTTTCTGTTCAATAGAATAAAGAAACTCAAACGAGTTTAAAACAACGAGAGGGTGAGTAAATGATAACAGAATTTTCATTTTTGGGTAAACTATCCCTTTAATTAGGGATGCACCGATATGGAAATTTTGGCCGATAACCGTTATCTATAGGCCGATAAATATTCATATTATTTTCACAATGAAAAACTCGCAGACCGCGGACATCTTGTGTTTGCGCTAGACTAGCATACTCTTCTTAAGCCCGCAACACGTGTCATCTTCGTGCTATGTCACAGAAAGCATCAATCAAAACTCCACATGGCCAGCAATGAGCAAGTGAAGTGGTTCAACAAACCAAAATAATCCATCATTTATCGGCTTTCTTTTATCGGCCTAATTTTGCTATCAGACCGATAACCGATAATATTAAAAATAAGCAGTTATCGGCCGATAACGATATGTCGGCCGATATATTGTGCATCCCTACCTTTAATATACACTGAAAAGATTATTCATTCAATGTACTCAATTTTTGTAAGGTAAGTGGTTGCAATCAATTTATTTAAGCTACATTTAAATGAAAAAAAAAAAATATATATATATAGAACTTAAACGTTAAAACTTTTGTTTAAATGTAGCTTAAATAAATTGATTGCCACCACTTACTTTAAATTGAATGAAACATTTTTCAGTGCAATCCAGTCGAATTAACAATCATACAGTAGCCTATAAAGATCACGTCAAGAATGAAAAGATATGGTGCTGGGTTTTGTTGTAAAAAGAATTGGCAATCTTAGACTTTATTCAGTCCACAAGAAAATTACCACACTTCCAGCATATACGGTGAAATCATGTAATATTAGCAATGTACGACTTCACTTACATCATTTTAAAGAGATTCCAAGCATTATGTAGACATGACATTTATCTTCTGATGGTATGAAAAGTATTCATTAAGTTACAGTAATTTTTCTGACGCGTTTTTGAAAAGACGTCACTGATGGAGAGATAACAGAACGCGCATTATGAATATTTTCTTAATTTTGTGAAAAGCACAACATTCAGTTTTTATAGACACACAAAAAATTACACTTTAACGTTTTAAATGATGTATAAATCATATCTGCATGTCTAAAATCAGCAGAGTAATCCAAGTCTCTTTGCGCAGAGATTGAAAAATAAAGAGTTTGCGCCGCGACCGCAGGGAGGGTTAATATTCATAATGTTTGTTTTTAACAATGTGCTGCGCTGCCGCACGTCGAAAATAAACATAGCGATTAAGTGAAAGTAGTGCAATAAATTTGGGGTGGCCAGTGCCACCCTGGACACCCCTCTGGCTCCGCCACTGCACCTTAGTAAACTTCAAAATCAAGGACCTTTCAAGGATTTTTCAGGTCCAATACCTTCAAATTCAAGGACTAAATATTTACATTGTATATTTAAAGGTAACACATTGTTACAGTTCCCTTTCGAGGGAACTGCCGCTGCGTCACTGCGGTGACACTTTGGGGACGCCTCCAAGAGTAAGTGCGTCTGAATGTGTATATCAAATTCAACCACATTAACGACAAAGACAGGGTGACGCGGGAGCCAGGAAGTATATCGCTATCTGAAATATTGCCAAAGACGGCATTACAGGGACGCAGGAAGTATGGTAAGGGAGACGCAGCGTCTCGTTCCTTTGTCAGGGAACAACTATTACATACGTAACCCTACCCTACATGTTATATCTTGTATATTATATATATACAGTCTTGTTCAAAATAATAGCAGTACAATGTGACTAACCAGAATAATCAAGGTTTTTAGTATATTTTTTATTGCTACGTGGCAAACAAGTTACCAGTAGGTTCAGTAGATTCTCAGAAAACAAATGAGACCCAGCATTCATGATGTGCACGCTCTTGGGGCTGTGCAATTGGGCAAGTAGTTGAATTAGTTGGGAGGTGTGTGTTCAAAAAAATAGCAGTGTGGCATTCAATAACTGAGGTCATCAATTTTGTGAAGAAACAGGTGTGAATCAGGTGGCCCCTATTTAAGGATGAAGCCAACACTTGTTGAACATGCATTTGAAAGCTGAGGAAAATGGGTCGTTCAAGACATTGTTCAGAAGAACAGCGTACTTAAAAAGTTGATTGGAGAGGGGAAAACCTATAAAGAGGTGCAAAAAATGATAGGCTGTTCAGCTAAAATGATCTCCAATGCCTTAAAATGGAGAGCAAAACCAGAGAGACGTGGAAGAAAACGGAAGACAACCATCAAAATGGATAGAAGAATAACCAGAATGGCAAAGGCTCAGCCAATGATCACCTCCAGGATGATCAAAGACAGTCTGGAGTTACCTGTAAGTACTGTGACAGTTAGAAGACGTCTGTGTGAAGCTAATCTATTTTCAAGAATCCCTTGCAAAGTCCCTCTGTTAAAAAAAAGGCATGTGCAGAAGAGGTTACAATTTGCCAAAGAACACATCAACTGGCCTAAAGAGAAATGGAGGAACATTTTGTGAACTGATGAGAGTAAAATTGTTCTTTTTGGGTCCAAGGGCCACAGGCAGTTTGTGAGACGACCCCCAAACTCTGAATTCAAGCCACAGTACACAGTGAAGACAGTGAAGCATGGAGCATGATATGGGCATGTTTCTCCTACTATGGTGTTGGGCCTATTTATCGCATACCAGGGATCATGGATCAGTTTGCATATGTTAAAATACTTGAAGAGGTCATGTTGCCCTATGCTGAAGAGGACATGCCCTTGAAATGGTTGTTTCAACAAGACAATGACCCAAAACACACTAGTAAACGGGCAAAGTCTTGGTTCCAAACCAACAAAATTAATGTTATGGAGTGGCCAGCCCAATCTCCAGACCTTAATCCAATTGAGAACTTGTGGGGTGATATCAAAAATGCTGTAAAACCAAGAAATGTGAATGAATTGTGGAATGTTGTTAAAGAATTATGGAGTGGAATAACAGCTGAGAGGTGCCACAAGTTGGTTGACTCCATGCCACACAGATGTCAAGCAGTTTTAAAAAACTGTGGCCATACAACTTAATATTAGTTTAGTGATTCACAGGATTGCTAAATCCCAGAAAAAAAAAAATGTTTGTACAAAATAGTTTTGAGTTTGTACAGTCAAAGGTAGACACTGCTATTTTTTTGAACACACCCCTTTCAACTAATTGCCCAATTGCGCAGCCTTGGGAGCGTGCATATCATGAATGCTGGGTCTTGTTTGTTTTCTGAGAATCTACTGAACCTACTGGTAACTTGTTTGCCACGTAGCAATAAAAAATATACTAAAAACCTTGATTATTCTGGTTAGTCACATTGTACTGCTATTATTTTGAACAAGACTGTATGTTCAGTATATCTAAGGACGGTTACATACTTCTCCCTTGTGTCTTAACATGATGCCACATGGACGCAAACCAATGAACCTACCCTCGAGGGATTTGTCAGCCCAATTTACTATCTAGTCAACATTGTCATCCACTGCGTTCTCACTGTCTCAGGTTCCATCTTTAAGACAGAGCCCATACCGCCGCTGACATGGAAAGCTTTACTGAACATATTAATAACGTAATATAAAACAATCCCTCTTCTGACAAGGCGTAGAGAGTTTGACCTCTGTTAATGATGAGAAATTGGCCCGCTGACTGTATTAATGAATGGATCTGTCACTCAAGCACATCTTCTGCATTTCCCTGGACTGTTTTCCAGTAATGTCTGACAGAATGTCCACCTTGAACAATTTTAGAGAACAGATTCAAAATGCCAGATTAAAAGCGTACTGTCAATTAAACTTAGCATGTGCTATTTTTTCAGACATGGAAATGTGCAGTAATATGTTGCCAGTAACTAAAACCAGTACTGTATATGTGGAGCCTTGAACAAATGAGTGCAAAAGCACCTGTGCCCACAAGGACAAAGCACAATGATACAGATGCAGCTGTTTCACTCCAACACAAAACACTCTCACATGCCCGACTGTCATTCTGACACCTTTGACTGGCCATCATGGCCTCATATCATTCATTTTATTCTCTCAAACCTGCAATCTAATTGCCACCGGAGACCATTCCAAACAAAGCCATGCAGGACAGTCATGGCTGCGTGCTCTTATGTATAACTCCAATGAGATGCTTCCAGATTGGCTTTGTATGGGCTTTATTATATTAATACCAACAGCATGTGGCTCCTGGGGCACATTTTGAACCCTCGGGGCGTTTAAAGAATGCGTCTGCTGGACATGCCATCGCCGGTATTGACAGGCCAGTGCGTCAACATGTTGTATGCCGAGACAGATGCATCTCAATGTGATCGCAGAAATTAATGGCGTCTGCAGAAGGTGACTTTATTGTTGACACTTAATTAAACAATTACCTATAAAAATAACCGTGAGATTTGGATTTGCATTACATTTGTCCATTATCCCAATGAGACTCCGTAAGTGTTCACTGGAAAGTGGAGCTATACAGGATTTATGCAACTGTTTTGTGGACACACTGGAAAAAAATTCAAAAATAAAAGGCTGCATTTAAACTATATATATATAACATAAAGCATCATTAAAATGTTTATTAGGCATGATATATGAAAGGGAGAATTTTGAGTCGCCAGACTCTACAACACAGACCTTAAGTACAATAAAATCAAATCAAATACAATGAATGCAAGCAATAAAGACAAGAAAACACAGCAAAGCACAGAATGGGATGTGAGAGAGAAAAGCACAACCAGATGAAGAAAACAAATGAAATAAATATTTCTGTGCTGTCATTACATTATGGTCATGGGGTCATTTTCATGACAGAAGACAGAAAGAGGACAAAGTCACAGTTTTCCAAACCCTGAAACAATCCTCTTCATTTCTTGATATCTTCTTTTGTGACTTGAGCTGAGATTAAAAAAAGATTCATTAATAGATTGCATTCTTTATGGAAAACAATTAAAAAATATATTTTTTAATTCAGAGTCATTTATAATTTGCTGTAACATTGAAGTGATCTACAGCAAACCTGCATGCATTCCTAATTTACGCTTTCATGATTTTTTTCAATGATTTCCTTTTTTTTGTCAAATGTAACTGTATTAGACATTGTGAGATCATTAAGGGGCCAATCACACCCAACGTGTTTATGGCAGTTGCAGGCGCCTTTTTTGAATGATAGCCTATGCCAGAGCCGAGTCTAAGGGGGGGCTGGGGGGCATTGCCCCCAAAAAATGTCCAGCCAACCATAATAAACAAAAAACGTCTTCTGTTGACAAAAACTAATTATTAACTCACAGGAAAAGTACTACTATTGTCTAAGACGGTAACTCAAAAAAATGCATCTTTAAAATATATATCAGAAACAATGCAATTTAGTATTACATAAACGTAATAACACAACACATATTAAAATGAAACTTTTTTATAGTAAAACATGCCCAAAATAGCCCATTCAGCTCACATTTGAGGAAAAACTTCAAAGGCAAAAATCTACAGACGAACCCATTTAAGCCCACCGGCAACTATAGTTGCCACAGTGCATAGTTGTCATTTTCCTTTTTTTAAGAATTTTTTAGATGTTATCCATGTTTTATTTCTCAATGACATGCAAGCTAACAACCAAATAAAGGTTTTAAAAAAGAAAGAAAAGGTATTTATTTCCTTCCTGTCACATGAGGATGTCAACTTCTTACCTCTTCTTCCAAGAAACATGGCGAAGGCAAACCCTCCCAAAGAAAGGTAATTTTCATTTTACTAACAAGTATTTTTGGTTGACATTTATGTATCTACATAATCATGAAGGTCTCTAGAGTCAACCAAACAAAACAAATCTTACAAGAGATCTATAGTTTTTTATATACTTAGTCAAAAGTCCAAGCGGCAACTATAGTTGCCGGTGGGCAAATGCCTTGTAAGTACGTATATCATGGGGAGATGGTGTATACTGTGTCAATAGGTTAATAATCAAGGTTTAGTTTTTAGTGCTTTTTCTTTCATAATATCATACCTAAAACCCTTTAACTAACATATCTACTGCCCATTAGACCTTAATTTGATAGGGAATAAAATCCATTCATACAGGTAATTTAAAGAGAGAGACAGATCTCCTCTTCTTCCAAAGACTGGTTGCCCATTTTATTGATTTATTTTCATATTATTTTCATTAAAGGACAACTCCGGTGAAAAATGAACCTAGGGGTAATTAACACATGGTGACCGAGTAGATCGTTCTCTGGGATGCGTTTTCATGATAATCGAATGTAAAGAGTTTTTTATCAATAAAAACAGATTAGCGTATAGCGCTAATATATGGGGCAAAGAGTAAGTACAAGTAAGTCGCTAGTTAATACCACTAACAAGGCTCAAAATAGCCTCACACTACCACAGTAGCATAATGAGGGTCCTTACATGCAAACTGAAGCATTGAGAACTTTGTAAGTGTACAAACAGTTTAATAAGAAGCTACTTTTTAAAGACAGCACATTACGCATATTCAGACAGCAGACATCTTGAAAAACAGACTCGACAAGTCGAGCCACGAACGATGTGCTAAGTGATATGAACTAAGTGATATGAACTGATTTGGAGCTGACATATGGTCCGTTGTTTCTGGAAGAAAGCACTGAATGCAACAGAGAAAATAACTAAATAAAAATAATAATAAAGAACCTGAACAAGTCACAGTTTATATCACTTAGCACGCGTTCGTAAATCTAAACTTCAGACATTCTTCTTTAACACAGCATTCACATAAAATGTCCAGTAATTGTACTTGTCCCGCAATAGTTATTTTGTCTAGAACAAAGCACTCACATACCTCATATGGGTAATATACTATTGCTGCAATAGTTAGCCTGTCTGGAACCAAGCGTTTTTAAACTACAATACTGCATGACACTTGCGTTTCATGCGACCGGCCCCTACGCTAATAGAATTCTGTTTCTCTCTTCCTGTCTCGTCCTCGACCCTGAGGACAATGGGACAAACAGACCCATTTCCTGTTGCTGTGAAGGTCATCACACCACTGATCTACTGGCTGTCCTTCAACGTGATGCCTAGCCGATGCGCGACGACCGGCTGAACCAGTATAATCCGCTTTCCCGCCTCCTATCCCTACCCTGTTTATATATATAAATATATATATTAATTTCTCCCAAGGGTTTTTGTCCTTCTAGAAGTTTTTCCCACAGGGTTTTCTCCTAGGGGGGGTTTTGTCCCCGAGAGAGTCAGCCAACTTTACTGTATACGTTGCATTATTAATACGCTCGCTTGTACGGTTTATCCTTTGCTGCTATATTCTACTTCTTATATTATCTATTGATTTTCTGTGTTCTCCTTTACATCTACTCATGTAAAGCTGCTTTGCAACAATTAACAATTGTGAAAAGCGTTATATAAATAAAATCGAATTGAATTGAATTGAACAAGAGATTATAAGCTAGATGCATTTTTATTTGGGGGGGGGGATTTCGCATCGAATGTTCTTTGACTGTTATACATAATAAATGTGTTTATAAATAAAGGTTGATCTGTTGAAAATTTTGAGTAAGATGCCAAATGTATTAAAATTTGACATGAAAGGGGTGCATACAACCTTTTTGCCCACCGGCAACTATAGTTGCCGCACATTCAAATACGATTTTCAAAAAAATAAAAATAAAAATGGGGAAAATAAATGCAGAACATGTTTACAGAGGACACTATTAACACAATTATATGCATGAAACCATTCAGAAAAATTTGGGCACAAATGGGTTAAGTTCAGGAGGAGCTTTCACTCCGCAAGGTCATCGTAAGGTAAAACGTTGTATTTTATAATGTTGTGTTGTATTATAATATCTAATTTTCTCTGTTATGAACAAAGCAGTGTGTTTATCTTTGGTCTCGTCACAACTCATACTTACAGTATTTTAGGGCTTGTGCTTTTGTCTGGTGCTGTTATCGGCAAACAGGATAACATTTGACGAATTGTCATGCATGTCAAATTGCTTTCATGATGTTTCAATATAGATTATTTAAAGCGTTGTGCTTTGTTGTGATATTTGAGGTTGCTGCAGCAGCATGCCATGTCTGACAGGGTCAGGAATTAATGGAAATATAGCTTATCACATATCACATTGAAAAGGCATTTATTTTTAAATGAAGAAAATGTTTGAGAAGTGGGGTCCGTATAGGGATGGCTTTTATTTATCTATAAGTGAAATAATAGATTAAATGCAGTATACACATTAATAAAATAAATATAATCACCTGCTTGCCTGATTTCATTAACTGTGACTTAATGTGTAAAACTACATGAAGTGTAATCATTATAACATTATAAATCTAATCACATCTACTTTTAAAATTTAAACGTGCCAAAGGACATATAAATGGCCCTTTATTATAAGACACATGCAAAATAATATTGGATTAAAACATCATTTTAGTCGAGAAATGGCTGCCCACCCAAAAATCCTGACTGCCCCCTCAGTCCAGCAAGCCTAGTACCGGGCCTGGCCTATGCTGGGCAGTGAGCGTATGCGCGTTTTTTGCCTCCGGTCGCAGCACGCGTTTTTGAAGGAGCGCTGTGAGCGGAAAAGCAGCTAACGTCATTCACGTCTTTCCATTGTCCAATAGAATGAGGGGAGAGGCGGGCCTTACGTTGTGGTGAGGGAAGTTTACAGTTGCTTTAAAAAAATCGGACTCCGCTCGCTCACTCTCTCCTGCGTGTTTGTGCACCTCTCATCCTCAAACAAGGTCAGAGCAAGCGCCCTCTTTTTTAAAGTTTCTGCTAATATGACAGTAAACAGCAAAAAAGTGCTCACGCTTCAATATTTGATTGACAAGACAGCTGACTTTGTGGTTGCCTAGCAATATAAAAAGCTGCGTCGCACTGCTCTTTTTTAAAAAAGCGTTTCCAAGCATTTAAAATGCGTTTGGTGTGATTAGCCCCTAACAAAAGTTGATAATCAATGAGATTTCACACAATGCCCAATAAATTTGTGATGAAAGACACATATGGATTAGTGCACCTGTTGGGCTTATTTCAACAGTGACCATTCACATGCAACACTAATATTAGTCTGTCAGCATCTGGTGGCTCAGAGGTTAAGAGCACTTCTCGTTTTGTAATTGCATCCTCATTAACATTCTTAAGATGCAAGGAGGGGATGAACGGATTAGAAGCGAGGATGTGGGAAGTGTGAAGTAGAAGTAAAATTGCAAATCCTTACTGGTAACTCAATGGATGTACTATTACTGCCCATAAAGGTCTGCAGTTAATCACCTAATAAATGCATTTCTGTGTTTACAATATTATTATGCAGACAGTTAAAAAAAATGCTTGCGTGTCTTGAAGACATCAGCACCCAACATTTTCACTGGAAATAATGGATGTAACACTAGAGTTTGTGTATGATGACTGTGATCTCCTATCAGCACTACAGACAGTGTGCTGACCAGCTGCGTTACACTACTAGAACTAAACTAATCTTCTGTAAGTACTGCATGCTAAATTATTTATTTTATACTCAAGAATCCACATACAAACTGCACATTACATCCATGTGTTTGTTCATTTTGTGTTTATGTAAAATAAGCACCAGGACCTGTAAAGAATCAAAATGTAGTTTCCTCCCTCACATGCATGGTTAAATGACAACGGCTGACTTGTATAACAATTTTCGAAAATAGTTAATATTGTTAATGACTATGGCCTCTTATATTTAATTAGTTGACATGTAAGATCTATTGAAATTCTGATTATGCTACACTTATGTTTGACACTACATTCTCTCACATCATCAACAGAATGTAAATAACAGATGTGAACTCCCCCATTTCCATAGTTTAAATCATGCCAGATTTGTGTACTGTATGTCAGCTGTTGAAAATCACAAGTCCTTGGAAAAAAATGACCTGGTTTTATCAAGTGAGTGGGTCAATCCTATCTCTTGCCTAAACCCTATAACTGTAATGTAATCACACAATGGTGGAAGTTGAAGTAAATAAGATGTGACAAAGCACCCACAGGAGACGTAAGGAGGGTTTTAATAGAGCAGTGGTTCTCAAACTGGGGTCCGGGGCCCCCAGGGGGGCCGCGAGATGGTGCCAGGGGGGCCCCAGTTTTATGACATTTTTATAAAATACATTAATTTATCATGAATTCTGTGAAATAAAACCTAAAAAAAATAAGGCAGTACTACTTGTTTAATTAAAATGTGAAGTTTTAGAACTGTTTTTTGTCATAAATTTTCTTTGGGGGGGCCGCGAAAGAATGCACCGTTCACAAAGGGGGCCGTACGCTGAAAAAGTTTGAGAACCACTGTAATAGAGCAAGCACAGGCAGTGTGGATGTGCTGGTAGTTGTTATCATGCTTACCTTGGATACCTTAGCTTACTGTTTACTGACGGGCTGAGGTAGTGAGGGTGGTGAGGAAACAGGAAGTAAGGAGGAGGTATTAAAGTGTGACACACATCTGAGATCATGGATCACTGGATCCATTCTGGACCTTTACACACACTTCTGGGTCCAATCAAAAGGTTATTAACAAAATAAAACACTCATGTATGCCAGGGTATGTCATACATGTTTCTTTGGAATGTTATTATGTGTGGTTACAAGACAATTAGAACTGTCATTTTGATCAATGTTTTTCAATTGAACATTTTATGAACATATATTTATACTTGTGATACTGTACAAATTAAATTATTTTACCCTTTATCTATGTATGATATTTCTGTATGAGGATAATACAGACTGATCTCACGAAAAGTCATGTAATATAGTTACGCAAAATTTTATTAATTATTTGTGTCCATGGCGCGAAATTCAGCTTTTTTCGTGCCTTGAGGAAGAATGTCTTTTTCGTGTCACTTTCACAAATCTCTATAAATAGTTTTCATGTCCGTTTCTTTTTCATGTCATTTTATGTATTGTTTTCTGGTTGTTTTTTCCTATTTTCTTACTATTGTCGCTTGGGGTTGGGGTTCGAATCTGTATGTAACTTTCTGTTACATTTTTAGACATCCTAACCCCAACTCCAAGCGAAAACAGTTTTAAAAGCGGAAGAAAAACATGTAGAAACGAATACATAAAAGTACCTAACCAAAACCCCAAACCCAAGCGACAAATGATTTTAAAATAAAAAAGAGAAAATGGGACGAAAAAGAAAGTCGTGCCACGGACACGAAAAACTATTTATAGAAATTTGTGCTGAGTGACACAAAAAAGACATTTGTGCTTAAAGCACGAAAAAAGATGAATTTCGTACCATTAATCTTTCATTTGGTCATTATATTAAGTTCTTGTGTTTAATGGTAATTCAGTTTAGCTGTATGGTTTCATAAATAACCTTTAACATCTGAAAAAAAATTCTGTTTATTTGTAGTGAAAAAAAGATTATTTAAAAAAAGGTATGAAAGAAATGGATCTTCTAAAAACCTTTGACTGAATATTTATTTGACAAACCAAAAATGGTGCTTTTATGGCATTGCTGTCAAGAACCTTATAAGCACCTTAATTTTTAAGAGTGTAAAAGTAAACTAAATTTATAGACGGTTTCAGCGGTAACAACATAAACAAGCGTCTGTCGTGGTCCGCACGTAACATCAGGTAAACTCCGCTAAGAATAAATAACAACAAAGTTCTTTAAACATAGTTAATTTATATAACAAGCAAAAAAAACAACACATAGATTATAGGAAACCAAAACATTTGTTATTTTCGACGAGGCATTTGTTCAAGTTATCAGTTTAGCAACTAGTCAGACCATAAAAAAACGAAACCGGAAGTAAAGTTCGGATCCAGCCGTGTACCGTGTCAGCGCAAGTGCTTCCAATGAAACCGTCTATATTCAACACTGATTATGGTTACACCAAAGTACATTACTATACTACAATTATGTTGTTTTATAACATAATGTGACCCTGGACCACAAAACCAGTCAAAATAAGGGTCTTTTTATTGAGATTTAAACATCATCTGAATAAATATTTATTGATTTGGCTAAGGGGGGCAACAAATCTAAATATTGAGAAAATCTAAGTCCTTAGCAACAGATATTACTAATGATTATGTGCATTTTTATATATATTTACAGAAGGAAATATATTCATGAAATGTGATCTTTACTTAATATCCCAATGATTTTCGGCATAAAATATCAATAATAAAATCAATAACCATATAATTTATGGGTTGGCTATTGCAACTAATATACCCGTGCTGCATATGACTGATTTTGTGGTCCAGGGTCACATATAGTATGTGACAAAAAGCAAAATAAGTCCTATATACACTCTCAAAAATAAAAGTGCTTCACGGGATCATAGAATCATTGTTGACTGTATGGTTCAATAAAGGACCTTTAACATCCAAAAAAGCTTTCTGTTTCGAAAAAAAAAAGGTTATTATAGTAAAAAGGTATGAAAGAAATGTCTCTTTCACTGAATGGCTCTTTGAGGAACATGGTTTTTCTATTGCATCGCTGTGAAGAACCCTTCAAGCACTTATATTTTTAAGAGTGTGGCATTGACTCATTTGCATTTCATCATATTTCTTTTATTTAAGGAAAACTCTAAAATGATCTTGAGTCAAATGTAAATACTTACAACGAACTTCCAGTTTGCATTCCACTGTGTCCTCTCCGCTGTCATTGATTGCCTTACACGTGTACACGCCTCCGTCAAACGGACAGGGTTTACGGATCTCCAGAGTCAACACACCCTGATTGGTGAACATTCGGTACTTGGGCTCGTTTGTAAGGTCGATCTTGTTTTTGTACCATATGATTTTAGGCTGAAGAAAACAATGAAACATATTCAGTAACAGGCAAATAATATATTACATATAACATGTAAAATACATATAACATATTATCCTCAGGTTAGGTTACATGAACATTTTAACATACAACAGTTTTCGTCTAGGTTAATATACTAAAACAGAACGAAGCTAAAAAACAACACTTTAAAGCAAAGTGATGTGATTCTGTCACACATTCCTACCTTGGGAATTCCTCTTACGGAGCAGCTTAGAGTAACATTGTATCCTGCTATAACCGAGCGATTCATAAGCGGATGTGTGAACTTAGGGGCTTCCGAAAAATCATGTTCTTTGTAGGAAGGATGTTTGTAGTCTATGCCTAAAGATGAGAATCAAAAGATAAATGCCAAAGATTAGAGATCTGGATGTCACACAAGGGCCATAAATACTTACATAGTATCTAGACCGGCAATTATAATCAAGCAATGCTGTGTATGCGCAGTGATGTAGTGAGTGGATGCTTTTACTTCATGCAGTTGGAACCAGTGAAAAACTTGAGAAATTATATTTATCCAACTTTATGAACATTGGTATGCTGGTGTCTAGAGCAAATCTAAAAGAAATGGTCACCTGTTTTCTGGATGTAGGCACTGTCTTTAGAGACGCACGGCTCTGGACTCAGTCCCACCATGTTTATGGCGTACACACGGAACACATACTCATTCCCCATGATCAGATCGGACACCACACAGTTCGTGCGACGATACTGATCGTATACAGTATACCATTCCTTAAGAAAAAACACACACACACACACACACATATATAAACCTGCTTATAAATTGTGTTTTGGAGATATAAACTACACAATTACCCACTTATTATTATAAAGCACAGCAGGACATAGGTGACAAAAGGTGGTGGGGTGTCAAGAAAATTTAATTGTGACCTAAATTGTAAAAAAAAATCCTCAAAATAATCCAGCCCAAATTTTACTGAGGGTTCCTATTAATCTAGGAACTATTAATCTAGGAACATCTATTAATTCCCATAGTTCAGCTAATGGTGCAATTAATTGATCATATATAATATACCTTAAAGGAACATGTCATGCCAACCATATGGAACTATATTCTTAGAAGGCGAAGCACTGCTACTTGGGTGGAGTGATTAGCAGACTCTCTTCTCCTCACCATGGCACTTCTCAGGTGCTGTGAGCAAATCACTCCGCCCAAGTATCTTCACCTTCTGAGAATATTATTTTGTCACTAGTATGCTAGCTGGAGCCATTTACTTCAAGTCTTTATGCTAAGCTAGGCTAGCGGTGGGTGTGTCAGACAAAGTGTATGTATGCACTTATCTAACTCTAAACTTAAGACATTCTTCTTTAACAAAGCATTCACATAAAACATCAAGTAAATGTACCTATCCCGCAATAGTTAGTTTGTCCAGAACAAAGCATTCACATAACTCATCTGGGTAATATACTTATGCCGCAATAGATAGCCTGTCTGGAACCGAGCGGAGCGGATTTGAAACCAAAATACTGTATGACACTTGCATTACATGCGAACGGCCCCTACGCTAATGGGATTCTGTTTTTCTCTCCTTGTCTCGTCCACGACCCCGAGGACAATGAGACAAACAGACCCAGTTCCTGATGCTGTGACGGTCATCACACCACTGATCTACTGGCTGTCCTTCAACGTGATGCCCAGCCGATGCCTGACCAACGACCACCAGCTGAACCAGTTTAATCCGCTTACCTGTTTCATATCCCTATCGTGTTTATATATATATATATATATATATATATATATATATATATATATATATATATATATATATATATATATGTATCTCTCTCAAGGGTTTTTCTCCTTCTAGGAGTTTTCCCACAGGGTTTTTCTCCTAGGGGGGGGGGGGTTTCATCCCATGGAGAGTCAGCCAACATTGGCTTAACTTAGCACTTTACTGTATACGTTACATTATTACTGCGCTCGCAAACATTGGCTTAATTTAGCACTTTCCTGTATACGTTACATTATTACTACGCTCGCTTGTACGGTTTATTATTAGCCGCTGTATTCTGCTTCTTATATTATCTATCAATTTTTCTGTATTTTCCTCTAAATCTATTCATGTAAAGCTGCTTTGAAACAATTAACAATTGTGAAAAGCGCTATATAAATAAAATTGAAGTGAATTGCACTCTGGGGGATACAATGAATAAGCTAAAATCCCAAAAAGTCGGTGTGTTCCTAAATTGTAATGTTTATGTAAAACAAATCTTTTACTTAATCAGTGTTTTTATTGTGTCTTGTATTACAATACAATGGATAAAAGTATGTACTGTATTTACAGGTTTATGTTCACATTTTTTTATTAAACACCAAACCCACTGAGTTTGTCATATCCTGATGCATTTGTTTTTATTCTCATTGACAGATTTTGCATGCTTTAAACTAAAAAACGTATGATTCTGCACCATGACAATAGGTCTAAAATCAAAACATGACACACTACATTACCTTATTTCCCTCTTAACCACTCAGTTATTGATCTCCAGCATATGTGGTTACACTATGCCATCCACTTACACTGGTTAATCTACTTTACACAGTAATGTGTCGTAACATATTTGAAACATTGTCATGCCATTCTCAGATTTCTCAGCAGTTAAAAAAACAATCCCACTGTAAAATCGTTTCGTCCATTGATTTGGACAATGGAGAAAACAATGCAGGATCACTTGACATTCATTAAGACTGTCATTACTGTGTCAGCATGAGGACTAGTAGAAGCTGGTAAGTCACCTGTTCACGAACGCTCCCCTACAGCCTAAAGTGCTTTTATATTTAGCCGCACGGCATCTCCGGTTTCTGATTGAGATTGTACTGTGAAACCTGATAATCCGGTGTCTTCCTGCCTGCTGCTCTGGACACAGGCACGGCAACAGACTGGATCCAGTAACAATGCGAGGTGAAACCTAAACTGGGTGCTTTTTATTTAGCTGCTAACCTTAGTGGCTCAAGAGCACAAAGGGGTAAAGAGAGCCCCGTAATGACAGCACTTAAATCAGAGCAAGGCCGTGAGCTAAGATTACAGCGTGCTTACGCTGAACGGGGGTACAGGTGTTCTCGTTCGGTATGCACGGAGGGTCATATTGGAGCTTTTGGTACTGGATGTTCTGGATGCCGTTTCCCTCGGCCACAATTCAGTAGCGCTGGCCGAACTTGTGTCGGGGTAGAGGTTTGATACCATGCCACTGATGAATAGTGTACATACATTGCTCAATTACAGCCATAACAAGCTTAATTGCTTTAGATAGACATTAGTAGTGGGGTAGGCTTAATAACCACTAACTATTTTTTTTTTTTACGTGGGTTTGACTACTAACAGTCCCCAGCAGGAGGAGCGGCACCTTCTTACTTTTCTTACTGTCTAATGTACAGCATGTATGACTCTTGGTGAGAGAGAATGGGGAAGGCATTGGCCATATTTTGTAAAATAAGTAGGTGGCAGTTAGAAAATAATATATAAATCCATGATATAAGAAAATAATCAAACTCTGATTTTTATTATTTTGCACTTACCATGGTTTTCTTGTCAGCCTTTTGGATGATGTAGCCTGTGATGTCACAGTTGCCATTATCTTTGGGGGGTTTCCACTCCAGCGCAACATTGAAGCCCCAAATATCCGCCAACTTTAAGTTTTGAGGTGGACCTGGCAGGTCTTACATGAGAAGAAAATTAAATGTGGTTTGTCTTTTTTGAATTAGAAACGCAGTTTCCCAGGACTATGCCTTAGTTATATTTTGACATTTAAGTAGTTTTTACAAACATACTTTACAAAAACTATACTTGTGTGCATCTTGAGATAAAACAATAGCACTGATATATCTTAAGATATGCCAGTGCAAAATGTTTTTTGATTAAAGGAAAACACAACCATTTTTCAATATGTTACTATGTTGAATTAATACATACCTATCCTTTATCAATGCGTGCACTTTTAATCTTTGTACAGCGCTTCGTGAATGTGTTAGCATTTAGCCTAGCCCCATTCATTCCTATGGCTCCAAACAAAAGTTTTATTTTGTGCCACCATACTTGTTTGTGTAACTACTCATGTAAGAGTCTTTAAATATGGAAAACATGGAAGTGTTTGGTGGCTTCTAAATTCATCCCTGTTTGGAGCCATAGGAATGAATGGGGCTAGGCTAAATGCTAACACAATACAAAAATAAAAAGTCCCCGCATTGAAAAAAGATTAATTTGTCTAAGTTGAGGTAAGAACATGGTAAAATTTTGAAAAATTGTGATGTTTTCCTTTAAGGCAGCTCAAATATGGATTTTAGTCTGTGACAAGGATACGCCCTGTACACTAACCGTCAGAGTATTTGAGTTCTTCAGAGAAATGTAGCCTACTTAAGGTTAAACTGCTGCTATCACATTCAGAATTTACTATCAGAAAGGTACTTGTAACTTACCCACAATCTGTATATTCACACTGGCCTTGTCCTCAACATTCTCAATTTGCACTTGAAGATCATATTTTCCAGAATCCTTCCTTTCTGATCTCCTGATGAAGAAGATGGTGTCTGTGTCGCTGTTCCTTACGCTGACCTGCTTCGGGTCCAGAGGTTCACCATCCTTCGTCCAAGTCACTTTCGGCCGGGGTTTGCCCTGAAACGTAAGGTGGGTAAAGAATGAGTCAAACAAGTGGAACTTTTTTGCATGTCCAAAATCAAAGGTTGAAATTATTATTAATAATAATCATATAAATATAGACATAAAAATATAGATGGAAAAAATTGACATTTGGATACCCTAAATCAGCGTTTCCCAACCCTGTTCGTGGAAGCACACCAACACTACACATTTTCCAACTCTTCCTATTCAAACAGACCTGAATCTACTCACCAGCTCATTAGTAAAGAATTAAAGATGGATAATAAAAGGATCATATGTGGGAGACATCTAAAATGTGCACTGTTGGTGTGTCTCCAGGAACAGGGTTAAAACTAAATATGTAGTTTTATACGTATGTCACTGATTATTACACAAGGCATTTAAGGTTAACTTTAACACTTTAACTGTGGCATAAAAACTTCTCCAAGCACCACTACACAACTGTATATCAGTGGCGGCCGGTGACTTCTTTTTTTGAGGGCGCTCGATGTGAAGTTCGTCACAACATGTATGTAGCCCGTCATGTGTGGGGTTCCTTTTTTCAAAATATGTGTTCTGCACGTCAAGTGTGCGTATGTGCATCACGTGTCTTGTCAAAATAAGTGCCTGCTGCAGATGCATCTAAAGGGTTTATGATAAAAGAGATGCTCGTGTTTGCCAGATAATCGCATAAACTCATGCGTAATCAGAGTTTACTGTTAAGGGAGTGTCTTGCGTGTATTTTGTGAACGTCTCTTTTATCATAAACAGTTTTGACACGTGTGCAGCAGGCACTTCTGACAAAACACGTGATGCACACAGGATCTCTCGACGCGCCGAACTAATATTTTGAAAACACAAGCAACACACGACACTCTGTATATGCATATTTGTTTGGGAGAGCCTGCTGTGCACCAGTTTCCACACAGATGTTTTACGGCTGCTGTTGTAGATTTGTGTCATTGACTACCGTCTGTATATAGCTTCCCCAATTCAATTTCACCCACAGACCCAACTAAAATCATTGCGTTTACATAAAATCATCAAATCTACATAATGTAAAGAACATTCTGTGAAAATATAACCTTGATATCTTTAATATTGACTGAGTAAGATCATGTCAAAGAAGGAAATTAAAGTGAAATCATTTGTTGAAATGAAACTTTGATGCTTCTAATCTCAAAATGAGATGATGCAACTTTAGCCTGGATTTCACAGACAGGGTCACATTTATTCAGATCTTTTAAAGCATAACTCTGTTAGTTATGTGAGTGTACAAAGCTAATTTTCTCACCTGAAAGGGGATCACCAGGTTTACAGTTTCTCCTACTTTCCTGATGATCGTCTGACGAAGGTTACGGGGGACCCAGATTTTGGGGCGCTCTGCAATGGGTGAAAGTATTGTTTGTACAAGGTCTTTTTGTATTAAACTATTTACAACATTGCATGGCAGCACTGTACCCCGAACATAATGTACTGTGCTAGACTTTGGCTCTCCCCCTTTCTGAAAACTGTTCTAAAGTCAATCTTGAAAAATGTTTCTAAACACATTATAAATGTTACAAATGTAATGCTAAAACACACTACCAAGACTGTGTAAACGATGTAGTACTGAATTGCCAGGTTAAAACGGTGCCTCGAGGATGCACTTGAGCCACCGCCCATGGCCCTGCCCCTAGATTTTGATAACTTATTTTATTTACTTGCCATTTTTTCCATCATTCAAATTTAGTTTTCTGTGGTGTGACAAACTCACATTTGTGAACACATTTCATATCTGATTTTACAGGGATCTTTACATGGACTCATTATCATTTAAACCAATATAATCTTTAACCTTATAGGTAGCCTTATCTGCAGACAAAGATGCTTGTTTCTAAACGCCTGTTCATACTTGTAGTTCGATTCTTTTGATGCGGACCAACTTTCTTGAAAGTCCTCGTTCGCTTGGCATTCATACTGGCATTTTATCAGCAAACCTAAAGATAACGAACTTTAATGTGTAATGATAAGATCGGCTTTGATGACACATTTTATGAGACGTAACTCTAATCATTCATAACAACAATGCTGCATGCTGGAGTAAATGTACTTATTTTAAATGGAGGTATTATTAACAGCTGCAGACCTCATAGACGGTTTCATCGGACGTACGTGCGCTGAGGCACTACACGTCTGGATCCGAACTTTACTTCCGGTTTCGTTTTTTTAATGGTCTGACTAGTTGCTAAACTAATCTCTTGAACAAATGCCTCATCAAAAATAACATGTTTTGGTTTCCTAGGTAATCTATGTGTTGTTTATTATGCTTGCTATATAAATAAACTACGTTTAAAGAACTTTGTTGTTATTTATTCTTAGCGGAGTTTACCGGAAGTTACGTGCAGACCACGACAGCCGCTTGTTTATGTTGTTACTGCTGAAACCGTCTATATTACTATCAATAAACATTTTAAAACCTTAAGCATTTTGTGCGTTTTTTCAAGCATATGCTCGATGGACCAAATGTCAGGCTCAAATCAGACTCTTTACCTCTCCGTTGCTACACGTTTGCCCTCTGCTTATTTTGCTTTTGCACACTGCTCATCCCACTTAAAAATCAGAGACACGTCTTGTGATATCACATCTTGGTTTTGGTTTATGGTGCTGTCTCTGGACCAAGTGTGTTCATATATCACTCGAACCGCACCAGAGTTTGTTTGGAAGCGGACCGAGATCCACCTTTTCAGCGGCCTTGGTTCGCTTGTTTAAGGCGCACCACATTCAGCATTTACTCAGATGAAGCACACCAACGGAGCAATCGCACTAGAGTTTGTTTTAATCAAAGCAAACATGTCAAGTATGAACCCGTCCTAACAGTATGACTTTAAACACAAACTACTAACAGTGGACAGGCAAACACTGTAGGCAACAATTAAAGAATAAGTAACTTGAATCAATCCAGCCACCTCCATTGACATGAATGAGCTAACCTGAAATTTGAGGATTATTGCCTGCATCGACCAGGCTGATCTTATGAAGCACATAAGATCACATTTGTGTCTGTGACGTCTGTTCTGTCATTACTTACGCATGATTTCGCGGATGGTCACTGCCTGCTGCAGTGTGGCGGGAGGGCTTGGGCCCGCTATATTATATGCCCTCACACGAAACTGCATCTTCTCCCCAGTTGGCAGGTCACGGATGATCACAGAGGTCCTTTCTGTAAGACCCGCAAACGCAGGAACCCATTCATCAGCTACAGAGAAGAAAAACAGATATCAGACACAGAAGATTTATTCTAATATCTCCTGTATATCATTTACATGTTAATACGCCTTTCACCTAAATTGATAACAAAGGGAGATAAAAAAAATGCATTTCAGAATGAAAATATTATGCATCTCTATACAAAACATGTATGATTGTGACAAATAGAAACAGAAAAATACGAATCAGTATTTAACCCAGGTTTCAGAAAAAGCCCCTCAGATAGGATTAAAAAAGAGCAGCTTATCTGTCTACTACAAGTGAGTAATATGAGCTCCATAAAACAAAAATAGTGTGGTCATTGTGAAATTTATTTAATCTTTTATGAGGTGGATCTCTGATATTTAAATACAGGAACTGTGCAAATTAACCTTTGAATCCACATTTAATTAAACAAGCGTTAACAGAACCAAGATCAGACTCATCCAGTTAACTCATGTGCAGATAATTTATAGTGCCAAGTCTTTTGAGGTTGCGGCTCAAAGGTTGTTCAGCATATGAATTTGGTGATTACAGCATTGGATTCACATACAGTAAATGACTATACAAAGACTCTCTATCCACATGGTAACCTTACAGTATGTGTGAAATACAGACACGTCTTTTTAAAAGGATTGTTTAAGAGATGTTTCCTAGAAGAGATAGAGTCTTGCTATATAACCAATTTTGAAGGCTTTAACAATTATAGTAATGTAATCTGGACTCAAGCTTGAATTGTGAACCCTCGCTAAATCTAAAAATATCCCATGCTTTGATGTTTTTAAGACAATACACGTGCAAACACACTTACAGCCCTCTTTGCAGTACTCAACCCCATAGCCATCGAGATCAGCTGCACCTATCCTTTCTGGAGCTCTCCATTTCAATGTGATGGTGGTGTCGCTGATGTCTTCCACACACAGGCCAACCGGCTCACTGGTAGGAGCTTCGGGCAGAAAGTTGAGATGGATGAGTGTCCAACACAGAAGAAAGTTGTATATCTTGCACAACATTAACTATTTGTATTATTATTTTGGGACATATCATAAAAAATAGACTTTTTCCATGTTCAAGTGCTATAATTGGGTCCCCAGGGCTTTTATCAACATAGAAAATGTGAAAAAGATCAACCTAGTAACTTAGTTTTGGTAAACCATTCTCCACAAGCATGTGAAAAAATAGGTCATTGAAATTTGGCTCCCCTTGTGATGCCAGACGGGGATAATACCGCCCCTTAACACACCACTGCCATTTAATGCAGAGATCAGCTCATTTAGCACACCTTAGCACTTCACATATGTACTCTGGGGACACCAAAGATTTTTTTGACATCTTTAAAAAGACTGGTGAAACGTCCCCTTTAACAGATACCCCACATCCCACCTTACTTTAGTCAGCATTTTTATTAACAAACCACTCTGAAATTATGCGGTGGTCTACTAAAGATTACCACTGACAACAAGGACTCTTATTAACTCAACTCAACTTTTAAAGCACTTTCAAAACCATTAAAATGGACCAAAGTGCTGTCCATGAGTATTAGACAATTGTTATTAATAATGTAAACAATTTACTCTAACTAAGCCATCAACGTCAGTGATAGACTGGAAGAACTTTAGGATTTGACTCTGTGACGTCTCCAGTGAAGTGATCACTGTGTGATGAGGATAGCTTGATAGCCATGGAAACTATGTAACCAACCTCACTTGTGTAAATTATACCCACACTTACCTTGTAGGTTGTGCTTACAATAATCAAAGACAAGAATCTCAGACAAGAATAACTGACATGGCTTGAATGTGCCACGGTTTAACTTTGGTTAATGGTGATAAGGACCCCCTGAAGATAAACATGCTGTCTGCTATGATTTGCAAGCAAGCTTCGGTCTAGCATGTCTGTGCCATATTTACGAGACGATGGCACGCCCAGTCAAGCTGTATTTACAGTACAGAGTGCCAACTTGAGAGCAAGAACATCTATTCATATCTAGCCAAGATAGCTAGAGTCAAACAATTGTGGTTTAACTACACCTGTCCTTTAGATCTTGATAGCATACATTTAAAAAAAAATTTTTTTTAACCCAGTTGGGCAAAATATGAAAAACCCAGCTGTTAAATTTAAATAAGTCCATATTTGTCCCAACCCAGCATTTTGGGTTGAAACAATCAAGCACAGTTAAAAAACAACCCAGCACTTTCAGTGTATAGGGCAAATTAATTTCTAAAAATGCACTAAAGGGCCATACATTCTTTACATTATGACATACTGTACATCCCATAAACTTAACTATAGCATAACAACTTTGCAAGCATAAATATACTGTAAGCGTTGATTGCACATGCTTTTAGCATTGTGGTGTATTTAAGGTATACATTTTATCAGTATATCAGTGTTCCTTGGAACCATCCCTTTGCATTTCTAACACAATGCTCAACCAATTGAGCTACGAGAACACATTATCAAATAGTTTATTACACCACACCAGTTCTTTAAATTATACTTATCAATAGACAACTGTGAATCAAGATGCCAAATATAGACCAATATCCATTTCGCTTAAAACCCAGCAACTTTTCAAATTCAAATAGAAATAATATGCATTGTTAGGCTCCACAAAGGACGAAGAATGTTAAAAAAGATGCCTACTGCCAACAGATACAGGCTCTGGTTCTGGCTCCGTTGGGGAGGTAATTTCTGCGGGGGGTGTCTCTGTAGTTTGTGCGCCCTCCTCTCCTGCTGGTGCAGATTCTGCTGGAAGAGCATCATTTGCAAGAGGAGCTCCATTGTCTTCAGTAGTCACAGGAGCGTCTGTACTGGCATCAGGCACAGGTTCTTGTGGAAGAGGTGCTTCTGGCTTTTTAATGTCTGCTGGCGCAGTGGGTGGTGGCACCTCAGCCGGCTTCTTCTCAGCAGTCTTGGGTAGCATAGGTTTGGTCATTTTGTACACGGGTTACTTTGGTCTGGTGTGGTTTCGAAGTAGCGGCTTCTGAAAAATCTCTGTGTGCTCAGTAACACCTGCTGTGATCCTCTGCTCTGGTCCAAGCGACGGTGACAGGACGAGCAACAAAGAAAGTATTACGTCCTGCCCCCCTCTTCTTATTTGACAATGCAAAGACTGGACGCAGCTTAACAGTGTGCTGCTAACATGCCATTATTTATAGAGGGGGATGCCGAAGATATTTTCCTAATCAGCTGTCTTGTAAAGGACAACAGTCTATACAGATAGCAATGCTTTTAACACTGCTTACTAGAAGATTATCTGAAAGATGGGCCGAGCAAAAATGAGCAGATGAAAAAGCAAGCAGTGGTCATTGTTTTAAATGCAGTACAATCTGACAGGAACCTATCAGAGCACTTTTACAGACCACCATCTGATCTAGATACACACATCTACAGGCATCTGGAGTACAATAGCACCCTACACTTTAAAGAATTTGTTGTAATATACCGTACCCTATGCTGGGTTAAACCCATTGTTGTGTTAAATATAAACATTTTGTGGGTTAATTAAACCATCAGCTGTCCCTTTTTGACCCAATGAGTGTATACAGTACTTGTACTCTGTGTATACAGTACTTTCCATCTACTAAGTTGGCACGCTCTGACCATAGCATTATACAACACAAGCATCTTGAGCAAGAGTTGCATCTTTCCAAAAATCATCAAACTTAAAGGGACATTCCACTTTTTTGGAAAATATGCTCATTTTCTGGCTCCCCTAGAGTTAAACATTTGATTCTTACCGTTTTGTAATCCATTCAGAAGATCTCCGGGTCTGGCGCTAGCACTTTTAGCATAGCTTAGCACAATCCATTGAATCTGATTAGAACATTAGCATCACGCTGAAAAATGACCAAAGAGTTTCGATATTTTTCCTGTTTAAAACTTGACTCTTCTGTAGTTACATCGTGTACTAAGAGTAAAGGAAAATTAAAAGTTGTGATTTTCTAGGCAGATATGGTTAGGAACTATACTCTCATTCTGGCGTAATAATCAACGACTTTGCTGATGTAACATGGCTGCAGCAGGTGTAGTGATATTACGCACTGCCCCAAAATAGTCCCATGCCATTGAAAGTAACCAAGGGGACTATTTTCGGGCAGTGCGTAATATCACTACGCCTTTGAATAGGAAAAATATTGAAACTCTTTGGTTATTTTTGAGCGTGATGCTAATGGTCTAATCAGATTCAATGGATTATGTTAAGCTATGCTAAAAGTGGTAGCGCCAGACCCGGAGATCAGCTGAATGGATTTCAAAACGGTAAATGTTTAACTCTAGGGGAGCTGGAAAATGAGCATACTTTCAAAAAAAAAGTGGAATGTCCCTTTAATCATCACATATTCCAAAACAAAACATGTTCCCAATAAATGTGTTGCTAATGACAATTTTCCTACTGCATGTTCCTAAGTGTAATTTTAGTGACTTAAAGCATTCAAAAACCCTTGATTATGTGTCCTTGATTATACACAACTAAATTTATCAATCAAAGCAGTTCAACTTACCAATTGGCACAAATGGCTGGGAGGCTGCACTAGGGCGTGACATGCCAATAGCATTCACTGCGTAAATGCGCATCTCATAGGCCACACCCTCAATCATTCTCTTGGCCTCATATGTGGTCTCTTTATAAGGGTCAAAGTTGAGTCTCATCCATCTGTAGCTCTTTGTCTTCTTCCTTTCCATTACATAACCTGATAACACATACATTGTCCATTACTGTTAACATTTGCATGTTAGTGGAATATGCACCAACTATAGTTTACTATGAAGTCCCTCACCTATGACTGGCTGGCCACCATTATAGACTGGAGGATCCCATTGGACAATGCAAGAATCTTCACTGACACTAAGGATTCTGGGAGCTTCCGGTGGGTCTGGCACATCTGGAAACCATTAAGAGAACTATCACAAAGGGCCACAACATAATTTATTGTAAATATAAATATAAATAAGCATTCTCCTTATCGATCCTCATCCCTAACTTAATATACAGCTAATGTAATATTTCATTCTGAATTGATAAATGTAACAAACATTTTAAAGGTGTTTTTTCAGTGTTTTTATATCAATATCTTGGACTTGCATGTGGAAATTAGTTCCTAAGGTTTACCTGCCCTTAGTCTATCGCATACCACAAGACTATCAGGCACCTGTAGGACAACAGTCAGTCTGACAATTTGTAATATGGAGGGTGCAAACAGGCCGAAAATGATCTAGACAAGTTTGAGTTCAGTTTGTGACCAAGAAAGATGTAAGTTCATGACAAAAGACTTGATGATATCATAAATAAACAGTTGGCAAGTGTTTCCATTCAAATGAGGTTTTAAGAAAGCTTACCAACAACTTTGACATTTATGTCAGCTGCGTCCTCTCCAGCAGGGTTCCTTACAATGACAGAGTATACGCCCTCATCCTGACGCTCCGCCCCCTCGATGGTAAAGATGCAATGGCCTTTGGTACTCTCCACATGAACACGTCCATCTGTATCTGTTAGCACCTAATAAATCACAATGGATTGGTAAGGAATTCAGCAATGGTTTTACACAACATCCGTATTTAGATCAGTCACTTTCACATACTCACTTAGAGTAAATAAACTCAAAACCAGGCAATGAAGAATTTTAGAAATTTGAATTGGTTAGACACCACAGCGGTCTGAAATCTCTGATATTATACATTACCTATTACCTTGTCTAGTTCGTGTATAAGAGGTGCTAGGTCTTGTGAAATCCTATACCTTTTTCGCTTTAGATTAATAAAGATGCACTTACCTTTTAGACACAGACATATGCTAAAGAGTTGTGTTGTATGTCAAGCGTTTCAAGTATGCCCAGTGTTATAAAGTGATGCTTTTTGTTAGAATATTTGATTTCCTTAATACTGAGAGCAAGACAAACACAGTTAAAGTAAAGAAAGAAGGAGACTCTTTTTCCCATTTTCATTTCAAATCATTTTAAACTGGCCAAAACTAAACCATCATGCAGTCTGTGTCAGTAAAGACATTCACAGCCAAAGCAAGACACAGTGAAAACAATACTGGCTCTTTCCCCACCAGCATTTTTCATGATTTTCACAAAAGTTTAATGCCACCCAGAAAATGCTCTTTTTTTAAATATGTAAACATACAATATATAAAATGAAAGAGCAGACCCTCTGCTTTCAAACCAAAAACAGAATGTTTCACCCTACCTTCATTACTTCTCTTTTTATCACAGGTATCTTCAAAAACACTAAATTTTTTAGAGATCAGATTCAGAGTGATCCTCAAAACTTAAACGGACATACAGCTGTTTGCCCTAGGGCAGTAATTCTTAAAGTGTGGTCCGCTGACCACTAGTGGTCCGCCAAACCCCCCCCAGTCGTCCGCCAAAAGATAACCTAAACTAGACAAGTGTTTCAAATCATCACTTATTTAAGTAGATTTTTAAAGCATTTGCGAAACTGTGATATCAGTTCTTGGTTTTCTGTTTTAATAATGTAAAAATGGATCGGTGGCTAAACCAAAGAGGAGTCAAAAGAAAAGATCAAGCGTCAACTGAAAGCAGCAAAAATCCACAGATCTATTACTTTTGTAATGTACTAGTTTTTGTTTCATGTGTAAAATCTCTGTAATTTCAGTGATTTTGGACATTATGGGGAACATTTTTTTTCAGCATTTTATTGTTGCCATAGACTTTATATACCCACCACCTCAGTTTTAAACTAAGAGCTCTTTGGAATGACATTAAGCAGGACATATTCTGTTATAGTATGTTTAATTGCAGTTTTTTTCCACATGTGCCGTTTGTTGTTCATATTAAGCTGCAACTCATTTCACATTTACTTTTTCAAATGAAATAAAATTCATAAAATAATTTCTGAACAAAGCATTGCATTTGTGTTTAAAAAATTAGTTTTTGACTTGAAACAGTTGCATATTAAACTTAACCTTTTTTGTTGTTTTTTGGGGGCATGTTAGAGTGGGATTCTGTTAGGTGGTCCTCAGAAAAAATTTGTAAGATAAAATGGTCCTTGGGCTAAAAAAGTTTGAGAAACACTGCCCTAGGGCAATACTTCTGGGTTTTACCTGGTGGATAAAAGTGGTATTGCGGATTGACGAGATAACTCGTCAATGGCAGGGAAAGAACTAGAATATGTAATTATGTACAAGCAGGTGGCGTTAGTGTTTGTAAGGCCCAAACTCACTTCACCGTCTTTCAATGTCCATGTGTGCGATGGTTCAGGATGCAAATCCCCTTCCTTAGGTCTAGCCTACATAAGCAGAGCAGAAGCCGTGAAGCCTTGGCAATCAGATCAAAGGTTAACTGTTAGAAACTAAACCGCCATCTCAGCACAAACCTCCCAGTCCTATTGAACCCTCAAAGAGTTTCTGGTTAAGTCTAAAAGAAGTTACAGTACCTACCTGTTAAGGCTTTTACGGTCTCAAGCCCATATGCTGGAGCTCCTGTTACAATGCTGGACAACATGCCAAATCATAAAGAATTACAGTGCACCAAAAACCTTAAAGCAGATTAATGCAGCTTTCACATAGGACACGGTGTGCGCTGCGCTATGAAACCCGTTAATTTCAATGGCTTGTGCAGCGCAAGGATGGTTTGTTGTTGCGTCGACCAAAGCGCGAGCACAGCGGACAAACTTCAAAATAGTGTAACTTTTGCGCTGCGCTATGTGACGATTACCAGCACAGTCAATAGAAATGGGGCATTCAAACAGGGCATCCATCTTGGCTGCGCTGAACTCAGCGGCGAGTTCAGCGCACACCGTGTCCTATGTGAAAGTAGCATAATTCCTAACACTTAAAGGAACAGTATGTAGGATTGTGGTCAAAACTGGTATTGCAATCACAAAACTTGTGGCTAAAACTGGTACTGCAATCACATAACTGGTGGCCAATACACAAAATGACAACATAAACATAAGTTGAGGGCTGCAACTCCACTTTTTAAATGACAATATCCTGGCCAGACCACTGTTGTCAGTGATATAAGTATTTGAAATGAAGATGATTTCTTAATGTCTAGTGACATATCAGGGTCATTTTATGATTAATTGATATAAATTTGTTACATACTGTTCCTTTAATGTGTGCAAAAGCAATGATTTTCTAACTAGACAACATTCTGCATGAGCTGAGCTGAGCTTGGGTATTATGTGGTAACTGACCAGATCTACACAGCTGTTCAGTCATTATATCAATTTATAGACCATTTAAAAAACCTAATTCATCATTGGTTCCCTCAAGAATTTTCATGGGTTTTTTAGAACAAGAGACTTTCAATTTATGAGTAAATGAAGGGTTATTTAAAGCGAAACTCCAGACAAATATCAAAATGACCCCTGATAATTTACTCACCCTCAAGCAATGTTTTCAGGCAAGCACATTTGTTATTTTAGTTAATGTCCTTTTCTTTTCCAAGCTTGTAACGGTTGATAAGGGACCAGGGAATTTTGGACTTTGAAGCCCAAAAAAGTGCATCCATCCTTTACAGAAGTAATCCACACTGATCCATGTCACTGTGCAACCTATCGCAACGTTCACTACACTAAAACTCTCTGGTGAATTGAGTCCAAGATGGCATCATTACCGGAAGTTAGTTATTATAGTTTATAAAGTTTGAAACATGGATATTTTCACACAAAATCATATCAATTACCTGCAGAAGACCTTTATAAACCCCTTGGAGCCATGTGGATTACCTTTGTGAAGGAGGAATGCACTCTGTTCCCTACTTCAAATGTGTTTTAACGGAAAGATGACATATAAATCTTGAGGAACTGCTTGAGGGAGGGTAAATCATGGGGTAATTTTGATATTTGGCTGGAGTATCCCTTTAATACAGTAAGGACTACAATGGTTTTCAAGCACATAAACTCAATCATACTTGTGTCACTTGTGTTTTTAATACACATGATAAATTCTAAATATACATTTGAGTGAATTTGTGAATACCGTTAGACTGGTTAAAACCAGACCATTCTCAGTAGTAACTGAGTTATGGTCTGGCAAAGCTTCATAGACAAATCATTTCCAAAGGGGCGTCACCAACGAACATCTCTCAAACGCCTCTGGGCGCAATTGGATAGACCTAAAACCAATCAGAGCGATGATGGGGATGATGTATGCACCACTACCAGAGGGCTCGCCGCTCTCGCTAAGACCCATTTGTTTAGCCACCAAAGTTGCAAGCTGGTATATCAGATGTTTGCCAAATTAAGTCGGTAAGACAGCGATAACATCTTTTTTTTAGATATGAAGGCTTCGAGTGTTGTTCTTTGCTTGGGTTTTAACGAAAAGGAAAAGTTTAAATCGCTTAAAGGAACAGTATGTACGATTGTGGCTAAAACTGGTACTGCAATCACACAACTGATGGCCAATACACAACATGACAACATAAACATCAGTTGAGGGCTGCAACTCCACTTTTTAAATGACAATATCCTGGCCAGACCGCTGTTCACTGTTGTCAGTGATATAAGTATTTGAAATGAAAATGATTTCTTAATCTCTAGTGACATATCAGGGCCATTTTATGATTAATTGATATAAATTACTTACATACTGTTCCTTTAAAACAGACGCGATAGCTGATCCGAACGAGTGATGTTTCACAGCGGCATCCATCTGTGTAATGTACAAAATCTGCTTTACCGTTGCTGCTGCGCTGTCGTCATCATGTAAAGCCCGCCCCAACGTTTCTGATTGGTGCCGCGATTAGAAATGGGCTTGAATGGCCTCTTTGCCAGACTACTTTCAGAGCAAATCTAAATTTGCTGGAAGTTGTCTGGGTTTTCCCAGGCTAGAATACCATAGTATGATTGTGTGCAATCTGTACTGTAGATTATAAATTTAAAATCTCCGATAATGTCAACCACAGACTTTGTTTTATTTTACAATCGAGATTCACCATAAGAACATAGGACATTTTTGAGGTCACTCATGGCTCAAAAATTCTTTTCCAGATTTTAAGACTACAAAATAAAAAGCTATAGTGCTTGTATAAGACCGATTACAGCCAAATGTAATGAATGTACCTTGTCAGATTTGGTCCAAATGACAGTGGGTGCAGGATCTCCAGTTATCGGTACATCAAGTCGCAGTTTGTTTCCTGCCACAACTATGATTGTGGACTCAGCGGTGCGACCCATGCAGTCCAAATGAATCTTAGGAGGATCTTAAATTCAGATAAATAAGAGAAAAGTGACGAGTCAAAAACAAGGTAACTTAATGCTTTTAAACATTGCTTTATTGAAAGTTAAATAGATGCTGTTTTTCTTTACCTTGGCGAGGAACAAAGTCAATCTTGACCTCTGCAAAGATAAAAACGATAATTTAAAGAACAATTAATAGTCATTTAAAAGTGGTATAAATTTGTCAACCATAAACAAGAGAAGGTACCCAAGAAGTTGAGCTTGGCAGAAAGATTGAAGGCATGTCCTTCAGGAACAAAGGTGTAGTCACCCTCATCATCTGGCTTCACGTCATCGATGGTAAGTTTATGAATCCTACAGAAAATCACAAGTAATCAATGACCAGTCTGTGAAGATCCAGCTCAAGTCATTTTTGTGATTTACTGTTTTCAGCATAAAATCATCCTAAGAACATATTGTGAAAATATAACCTTGATATCTTTATTATATTGACTGAATAAGGTCATGACCAATATTGAAATTAATATGAAATCAATGAGTGAAATCAAACTTTTGCCTGGATTACACACACACACACGCACCTGCCAATGTGTGAGATATGAGTTCTGGCATCAGGCTTCACCTCCACTCCATTTTTATACCAAATGCCTTTAACATTCTCATCAGAAACCTCACACTTAAACATAGCCTGGTCTTTGGCCTTCACCGTCAGGTCAGCAATATTTTGATAGACCTCTAGCTGCTTTTCTAAAGGGTCAAAGAGAACATGATGTCATCGCACATGATCAAAGATTCAACAAAAACACAGACAGAAGATTTACAACGAAATTTGGAAACGCATCACATACATAACACCATCACAAGTGTTGTGCTAGTGTTGTCCGAATCTCAAACCAACTAAAAAATATCATGATAGATATTATGGTTTTACCATGCTTTTTACAGATGAACTATGGTAATATCATTGAATTATATAGAGTAATTCTACTATGCTGTATATGTGGAGAAAAGACCAATCACTATAACATTGTTGCTTTTTTGGGGGATTTCTGGTGTTAAAAAATGAAATGCTTGATGAAATTCATTAATTAAAGATGGCACTGTCATTTATGTGATGTAAGGGTTATTTGAATTCCAGCAATGGAGGCTCTTCATAGCAGTAGTTAAGGACATAATTATAAGAGCTGGGATAAAGAAATTCCACTGATAGAGTTACAATAATACTGAGCACCTCTTATACATCTCATACAAGCTAAAAGATTCAATAAGAATGGAGATTAAGAGGCGAAAATAAGATAGCAACAGATACAGACAATAAAAATAAATTAGAGTGAAAGGAAATGAATCAATTTTCTTAGATGCTAATAAAAGAGACAGAGAGAGTGATGGTGGGTGACACTGACAGAAGAGACACTGACAAAGAGTGAAACAGACAGAGACATCTGCCCTGTTAAAATATATGTGCAAGTCAGTCTAACAATAGATGGCATGTGGCTACTGTGTGAGCAGTAACCTTGTGTTATGTTGGTGGCCATGTTTCTGGACTGACAAGAGGTGAGCGTTGGCTGACCTAGCCATATGTGGGCGGGGTTTAAGAGTGAGGGGGTGGAGTTAGGAACACTCATTTAAACCCACATCATGACATACAGACATTATCCAAAATCTGATTACTGAAACAATTTTTTATGCAAGGATTTTTCTCAATAGAAATTCAGTTTGATAGCAAAGAAATGTCCCCAGTAATGCTACTGTATATGTGTTTAAACTTAAATAAGTTTCAAGATGTGACTAAAAAGCAGCATGTAGCCTAACGCTGAACGATAATGGAGGTCAGATACTTACCCTGAACCATGAGCTCTGCTAAAGATTGGCCTCCGTTGGTTTTGACCCTGTAATGTCCACAGTCCTCTTTGGTCACATCATTGATGATAAGAACATGTTTACATCCATCTTTTTTAAAGCGGTACTTGAAAGACTCGTCCCGAGTGAGTTCCACTCCATCTTTCTCCCTGCAAGGTTCAAAGGTTTGAGTCGGTAATACAGTCAGACAAATTTGTGTCTCATCAAAATGTATCTGAATAAATTGCATTTTACATTCAGTGAACATTCAGTTCCTTATTTTTGAATTATAAGGTAAGGGTTATGCTTTTTTTAGGGGAAGACATCTTTTAAAGGTGCAGTGTGTAAATTTTAGAAGGATCTTTTGACAGCAATGCAATATAATATAGATAACTATATTATCAGTGGTGTATAAGACCTTATATAATGAACTGTATTCACCTTAGAATGAGCCGTTTTATCTACATACACTGCGGGTCCCCCTACATGTAAGTCGCCATTTTGCACCAACATGTTTCTACAGTAGCCCTAAATGGACAAACTGCTCTACAGAGTGCGTTTGTCACTACGTTGTCTCAGATGATGACATGTCTGTCCTGTGACGGCTATTGTAGCTTCTCTATGTGCTTCAAAAGGGAGGGGTGCAATTCGCAACCTCACCACTAGATGACACTAAAATCTACACACTGCACCTTTAACAAAAACATATTTTATATAAACTCATCAATATATATATATATTTTACTTATTTATAAAACTAGAATCCTATGATAGTTGGTTGTGTCATAGACCTCTTTGAAAATGAACCAATTAAGGAGTTGAATCAGTTTAAAAGAATGTTTCTATTCAGTTAAAGTAGTGAATGAAATTGCAGACTATTTTAAGATTAACATTTTCTGAAGGTTTGTGGTAATGGCTGTGATACTACTTTGCTAAAAGTGTTATGTATACAGTACAAAAAATAAAACATAAAAGCATTACTGCAAATCAGTGAGAGCCAGTGCAATAAATCAAATAGCTGGCACAGTACATGAATGACTATTTATATCAAGCTGATAGCTTCTTATCTCTTCTGATACGTCCGCATGCTTTTCCAAGGTGTTACAATTCCAATATCTTTCTGTTCATAAATGTTTACACAGATCTGTTTAGACAAAAGACATTCAAAACCCTTCACTACCAGGAACAGTATCTACTTCAAGCTTCCCTATATCATGTTGGTGCCAGAAACACCTCCACTATTCACGAGAAGTGCCACAAACTGCTGATGACTTTCTCATTCCATTTTAGGACACTTCTGAGGTGTTAAAAGACTGCTATGACCTTTTCCAGGGACTGATCTTATACAGCCCATGCTGATGTAGATCCTAGACTGCAGCTATGGCAGAACCTATACTCTCTTGCTTACACACCACCATCTGTCAGTCAATGTGACTCATCCAACCAAACCCGTAAAAGAGACACATATGCCATCTACTGGACACCACTGCAATGTCAAGACTCTCACAGACATACCAGCAGGTGGACAGCTTGTAAAATCAATGTCGTTTGTAAACTCTTCTCCGGATTCAATAGATGTATTAAACATAGTGGTTTATTACAAATCCTGTATTGGCTTCGCATGTGTTGCGTGTGGCATGTGCATGTACAGTATGTGTGTGTGTATGCTGACATGCTTACCATTTTACCTGAGCCCCTTCTTCAGACACCTCACATTCAAATTCCACTCTTTCTCCTTTCATTACCATCTGATCTTCTAGGTTACGCAAGATCAAGACAGGTGGCTCTGAAGGCAGTGAGAAGAAGAACAGAAAAAAAGGGAAAAATGCGACAAATAAGCATCTTTAACAATTTTAAAGATGCCAAATCCTCATCTTTAGAAGTAAGTTACCTTTAACAAAAAGTTCAGTGACACTTTTTTCATCTCCAATCACACAGGTGTAGGCAGCATCATCAGCGAGTGTACAGTTGTTGATGGTAAGAAAGCGTTTGTTGCCCACGCTCTCAAAAATGTACCTGTGAGGAAATGAGAAATGATTTACTGCCATTTCCAGCTTTGTTCTCTAGATGGGGACAGAGAATCACTGTTGGAGATGCTCTACTACAATCTCTGTTCTGATGCTTTGTAATTGTGTATCAATTATTCGTGGGGCTGTCGTGACCAAGTGGATAGAAAGTCGGACTTGTGACCCAAAGTTTTGGTTCCAGAAGGAAATGACAAAGGTGCCCTTGAGCAAGGCACCTTTCACCCAGTTGCTCTGCAGTGCTACCCACTGCTTCTGGTCTAAATTTAAAAGTTTCTGGTCTTCTGGTATTTAAGTGCCAAGGTTACATTCCAAGTATGAAATGACCTCAAATGACGTATGCAAGTATTTAAAGCATAAACAATTCAAGAAAGTATAGTCCCTTTTACCACTTAATATAAGGATTATATTTATTTTCAAACAAGTATGCAACAAATTATTCACCCTGATAAAAATATAAACCAGTTACAGGATAAGAAAGTTTGATTCTGTGATTAGAAGTTAGAAGTTACAATTCTTGACAACAAAACTAGCTTTAAGTGTATAAATTCAACAGGTTTCATTGAAATATGTTTGCAAAAAGCTATTTGCTGTCCTTGAGAAAACTTTTTACTACATGTTATTTCTCGTCTTTAAAAATCTGTCTGTCACTTATTCTTAAAACTGTGTTCTTGTAAATTCAACAATATGTTTGAGACATAACCCTACAGACAAGCCCAGAGGCTTCTTGTCATGTGCAGGTTACATGCAGACTGCTGAGTGCCACTTACTTGCTGTGGTTGATAGTGAAGAGTGGGAAGGCGAGTCCATCCATCAACAAGTACACAGTGTCATCAAGAGCCAGAGAAACAAACAGTTAATTGTAAAAAAGATTTAAAAAGATCTCTCCTTTCTTTTCAAGAATGAATTACAACACAAGGTTTAAATATTATTTTATTTATATATTTGGGTCAAAATGACTTAAGTATATACCTTCCAGTTGGATGAATCTCTTGTCCATTTTTTAGCCATTTAACTTCTACATCAGGATTGGCCACCTCAATTTGCAGTTTGATCTTGTGTCCTTTTTCAACTTGGTAGGCTGGGTCCAGCTTCTTGAGAAATGCTGTGGTTAGTACAAAGAAAAATAATTTAAAAGAACAAAGTTGAAAATTAAAAAAAAAAATTATTATTACTATTTCCTAAACAATATCAGTGAAGCAGTCTGTTTTAAAATATTACATCATAATAATACATTGAACATTTGAACTTTTTCTCAAGTAAGAGTGGTGTAACCCAAAATGCAAAAAAATTGTAATAAATAAAGCACTCATCATTCCTTTAGTTTTTCATTATGTACAGTTTACATTTACATTCATTTGTTTAACAGGCTCTTTTATCCAAAGTTTCTAACAAAAAAGAGAGCATTAAAAGGGACACTCCACTTTTTTGAAAATATGCTCATTTTCCAGCTCCCCGAGAGTTAAACATTTGATTTTTACCATTTTGGAATCCATTCAGTCGATCTCCGGGTCTGGCGCTACCACTTTTAGCAAAGCTTAGCATAATCCACTGAATCTGATTAGACCATTAGCATCGAACTCAAAAATAACCAAAGAGTTTTGATATTTTTCCTATTTAAAACTTGACTCTTCTGTAGTTACATCGTGTATTAAGACCGTTGGGAAAAGTTGCGATTTTCTAGGCAGATATGGCTAGGAACTATACTCTCATTCTGGCGTAATAATCAAGGACTTTGCTGCCGTACCATGGCTACAGCGGGCGCAATGATATTACCCAGCACCTGAAAGTAGTCTCCTTGGTATAGCAGGGGAAAATTTTCAAGCACAGGTTCAATGGATTAGGCTAAGCTATGCTAAAAGTGGTACCGCCAGACCCGGAGATCGGCTATGGATTCCAAAACGGTAAAAATCAAACTCTATGGGAGCTGAAAATTAGCCTATTTATTTTAAAAAAAAAGTGGTGTGTGCCTTTAAAAGTCTTTTAATTTTGTTCTAGTGTGGATCACTCGTGTAGTGTGTGTAAAAAAATGCTTCAAACCTTCACTTTTCTTCTCTTCTTTCTTCATCTTTTTAAGTCTTTTAAGCATCCCACGCAGATCTGTTATTCCATACTGGAAGGCAATCTTTTCAAATTCGGAGGGTGGAGCCTTCTGCAAGATTTCCCATACATCTACATCAGGCTCTGAGCTCACATGAACATTTCTGCAATCCCAAAACACAAGATGTAGATAAATCATTTAGTAAATCACATCTTAACTTATTTTGTATTCAATACAAGACAAACCCCAAACATTCTGTGTTTTCACAATGCTTAACATGGTTATTTGAAAGTTCATAAACAGAGGCGATGTATGCATGTTATTGTAAAGTACATTATTAGTTTAAATATTTCACAAATGAATAAAAATGATATTCATCACAGCATTATGTTAATATGTTTTCTTACCGATGGCCAGTTTTCAAGAAACTGCTGCACTTATGTGGAGGCAGAAACCACAAGCATCAAACAGGGTAAGACATACCACAACTAATTAATATACAAGCACTTAAACAACACAACAACACTTATTTTAATGTAGACTATATTTTTGTCTTTTTTGTGGGTTTTACACTAAACAAAAGTTTAGAAACATTTTACAATTATTTTAAGCTGGTTTTTCCAGACAGGGCTTATCCAAAATGCAAGTTTGAGCTGCCTTAATTTAAAAACACCTTGTACTGTCATATCTTAACATATATCAGTGCCATTGTTTTGTCTGAAGATGCAACCCAGTATTGTTTTTCTAGTGTTTGTTTGTAAAAACTACTTAAATGGCCTAATATAACTAAACCCTGTCCAAACTGCCCCATATAATAGGGTTGGTTTCCCAGACAGGTATTATCTTAAAACAGGACTAGGCCTTAGTTTAATAAGGAAATATAACTATAGTTTTAACAAACATGCCTTACTACAAACATTACTGTGCATTTTAAAACAAAAAAGGGCACTGATGTATTTTAAGATATGTCAATGCAAGTTGTTTTTTGTTTTTGTTTGAACAGCTATATTTATTTTAGTCAAGGATTAGTCTAATCCCTGTCCGGGAAACCGCCCCATTGTGTTTACTGATAAAACAAATTTGACACGCTTTGGTTAGTCATTGTGGAATGAATGTGCTAGGTTGTAAAATTACATATTGTACTGTAGATGTATTTAAGTTATTATTTTAGGTTATGAAAAATAATAAAAGAGTTTGCTAAAAATAATTCAAACATGACTGTCTATCTAGTTCTGTTAGAAGTGAGTGTGGGGTCCCAAGAAAGACTAAAGTTGCCAATCAGTAGCTACGTGAAGAGTCAAAGCAAAACCTGTCAGGCACACACAGTTGTCAAAGCAACACTCAACATTCCTTCATGCATAAGCAAGCACTTTTACAAGCCCTCGTACTTACTCTCTGAATATGGGAGTTAAGATGAACAGAAAAACAATGATATGCAGATGAGTCAAATATTTTGTATGTCAAACAGACATAAGTAAAAATGCTGTCTGCATTAATTAAAATAAACATTTAAATTGGCTCTATCAAATAGACAGTTTTGGGAAAGGGAAAATTGTAAACATTGATGTATTTGAAATATTACCCTTTAAGATGTCTAAAGACTCACCTCTTTTTCAGTAAACCACTAAAGTCCAGTTCTCCTGAGTCTTCACCTCCATCTGTGCTACTGTAGAAATGAAATTATAAGGCAAAAAATTAGTATATATACATATATACATATGCAGTGGTGTGAAAAGTGTTGCCCCCCTTTGAGATTTTTTATTTTTTTGCATGTTTGTCACACTTTAATGTTTCAGATCATGAAACAAATGTATTAATCATAGATAACACAGGTAAACACAACATGCAGTTTTTAAATAAAGTTTTTTTATTATGAAGGGCCAACAAAATCCAAACACACATGGCCCTGTGTGAATAAGTGTTTGCTTTTCACGCTTGCTTGCCCTAAACCTAATAACTGGTTGGGCCACCCTTAGCAGGAACAACTGCAATCAAACATTTGCGATGACTTGCAATGAGTCTGTTACAACACTGTTGAGGAATTTAGGCACACTAATCTTTGCAGAATTATTATAATTTAGTCACATTGGAGGGTTTTCGAGTATGAACCACCTTTTTAAGGACATGCCAAAAGCATCTCAATAGGATTCAGATCAGGACTTTGACTAGGCCATGCAAAGTCTTAATTCTGTTTTTTTTTCAGCCATTCAAAGGTGGACTTGCTGGTGTGTTTTGGATCATTGTCCTGCTGCAGAACCCAAGTTCGTTTCAGCTTGAGGTCACGAAGAGATGGCCGGACATTGTCTTTCAGAATTTTTTGGTAGACAGCAGAATTAAGGGTTCCATTTATCTGAAGCAGCACAACAAGCCCCAGACCATCACACTACCACCACCATATTTTACTGTTGTTACGATATTACTTATGATATTCTTAAATGCTGTGTTACTTTTGCCCAAGAAGACATTCAGTCATTTAGCAGAGGCTTTTGTCCAAATCGGCTTACAAATGAGGTAACAATAGAAGCAATTAGAGCAACACAAGAACAGCAATACATAAGTGTACTAGAACTAAACTCTTCAAGTTTTTTTTGAAAGAGAATGTAAAGATAAAGATAGAAGATATTAGCAAAGTGAGGTGTTGGCTGAAGAGGTTTTAGGCGATTCTTAAGGACTACTAAAGAGTCAGCAGATCTTGTCGCAACCAGCAGATAATTCCACAGATGAGGAACAGAACGTATGCGATAGTGACTTTTTCCCTTTTTAGGATGGCACCACAAGTCATTGCTCTGTGGCAGAGGGTACATAAGTCTGTAAAATTGACTTAAGGTAAGGGGGTGCTGACCCAGTGGTGGTTTTAAATCCCAGGAGCAGAGCTTAGCATTTGATGCGAGCTGAGCTGGATCATCTGTAGGGGTTTGGTTGTGCAGGCTGGAAGTCCGTCCAGTAACACATTGCAATAGTCCAGTCTAGACAGGACTAGTGCCTGGACTAAGACTTGTGTATCATGCTGAGATAAGAAAGGTCTAATTTTACTAATGTTGTAGAGGATGAATCTACAAGAGCGGGCAGTGCTGGCAACATGCTCCATGACACTAAGCTGGTCATCAATGACCACTCCCGGTTTCTGGCTGTCCTGGAAGGTGTAACGTTCGAATAACCTAGTTGAAGGGAAAGATTGTGATGAATCTTAGGGTCAGACGATAGGCCAAAAGTTCTGTCTTTGCAAGGTTTAGCTAAAGATGATGATCCTTTATCCAAAGTGAGATTTTATTCACTATGCTTAGATGCGGACAGAAATCGTGGGATTGTTGGGCTGGAATGGCAAGTGTTCATCCTTATAGCAGTGGTAAGAAAAGCTGTGTTTCCGAATGACAGATCCCAGGGATGTCATGTATATAGAAAAGAGCAGTGGGCCAAGCACTGAGCCTTGAGGTACCCCGGTACTGAGACGCTGGGGTTCGGAGACGTCACCTCTCCAGTATACTCTAAATGACCTACCTGAGAGGTAAGACTTGAACCATAATAGCGCAGTCCCAGACAACCATAGCCTTGAGGGTCGACAGGAGGATGTGGTGATTGACAGTGTCAAAAGCGGCAGATAGATTCAGTAGGATCAGTACAGATAATTTGGAGGCTGCCCTTACCTGCCTTAGGGCTTCAATGACTGAGAGCAGCGCAGTTTTGGTGTAGTGACTGCTCTTGAAACCAGACTGGTTGCTGTCCATGGGGTTATCTTGTGTGAAGAAGGAGGAGAGCTGGTCAAAAACCACATGCTTGAGAGTCTTGGCAATGAAGGGAAGGAGAGATACGGGTCTGTAGTTTTCTAACATTGCAGGATTAAGTGTTGGTTTCTTCAGCAGCAGGGTTATCAAAGCCTCTTTAAAAGCTGTGGGGAATGTACCAGTAAAAAGAGATGAGTTGATAATGTGTGTGGGAGCAGGGATAACCAATGGAGAAATGGCCTGAAGCAGATGGGTGGTATGGGTGGGTCCACAGAGTATTTTCCCAAAAGTCGGATCATCAAGACTTTATGGGTTTTTTTGCTATGCAGGGCATTTTTGCCCAGTCTCTTTCTTATGGTGGAGTCATGAACACAGACCTTAACTGAGGCCTGAAGTTCTTTAGATGATGTTGTGGGGTCTTTTGTGTCCTCTTGGATGAGTTGTCGCTGCGCTCTTGGGGTAATTTTGCTTGGACGGCCACTCCTGGGAAGGTTCACCACTGTTCCATGTTTTTGCCATTTGTGGATAATGGCTCTCACTGTGGTTTGCTTAAGTCTCAAAGCTTTAGAAACGGCTTTATAACCTTTTCCAGTCTAATAGATCTCAATTACTTTCCTTTTTATTTATTTCTGAATATCTTTGGATCTCAACACAATGTGTAGCATTTGAGGATCTTTTGGTCTACGTCACTTTGTCAGGCAGGTCCTATTTAAGTGATTTCTTAATTGCATACAGATTTGGCTAGAGAAACTGAACTCAAGTATAATAAACCACAGTTATGTTTGATTAATTTTTAAATTTGTTTCATGATCTAAGACATGTGTGACAAACATGCAAAAAAAATCAGGAAGGGGGCTTTTCACACCACTGTATATATGTAAGAGTTTTGAACAGACAACAGCTTGTCAAGTAATACATGGGATCCCTAATGAACAATTATGTAAAAGAAAACAAACAGCTTCAAGGTACCTCAAGGTATTTTGAGCCATATGACACAGGATATATACATATTATATGCACTGTATATGACATATGTATAAGAAATAAATGTATACCAACATACATGTCACACATGTATACAAGCATATACTGTATGAAACCAATGTATACAGACATATGTGAAAGTGGTCCAAACATGCATATATGTGACAAGTGCATTCAAAAAAATGCTGGATTACAACCTATAAGTGGGTCAAATATGGACAAACCCAAAAGTTGGTTGGCTGTTTGGGTTTGTCCATATTACTTTAAGTCATGGTTGCATCAAATATGGACAAATCTAACCACTGAATTATGTTTACCCTTTGTACGTTTATTTTTAACCAATGGTTGCGTTTCCATATTTGACTCAACCATGGGTTAAAATAACCCAGCATTTTTTTCAGTGTGTATACAGGCATGTATGAAACAGATGTATATACACTGCTATGGGACAGAGAAACAAACAACACATGCCAATGTCCTTGCACAGACTTCATTAACCTTCATTGAGTCCACAGACCATACTGGCTGTTCTCAACACATTTTGACAGAGGACATCAAAGATGATGATGATGATAACACTAAGAGCAGAAATGCTTGTGCACAAGAGAGACTCTTAAGAAAGCTATCTGCCAGACCTCCTTATGATCAAACACAACTGTGCGCAACAAAGACCAAGGTGCCTGGTCTGTTATTATTATAGATGGCAAAAGTCTCAACCTAAAGATCTATAGGTCAAAACACAATACTATTCTTCAATATTGATAACAGTATTGGACGATTCTCATAAACAGTATTGTGTTTGAACAGATATACTGTAAAAAAAAAACGCTGCATAAGTTAAAACCACTTGGTTATGCAAGTCAATACAACCTATTATTTTAAGTTTTGCATTGTGATAAGTTGCCACAACTTATAAAAACAAGTTGAAATTGTTTAACTACATTTGTTAAGTTAAAGTAACAAAAATATATGTTGATATAATTTTTACAGTGTATGCATGTGCATGAAGATTAATGATGAACCAAGCCTCATGGATAAAAAATAATTCCTCTTCTGAGATCTATACCATCTTATTTAATGAGTATATTATCGTAAAATGTAAAGCCAAAAATCAAAGACACAGCAATCAAAGTTTGTGCAGCTGGTTCCACTGATTTTAACAAGGCATCAGCCATGGTTAAGAAGTTAAGGCTTATTTCTGTAGTTCATTTTTGAGACTATCTGTGAAAGCTGTATCTCAGCTGGTGCTAACATGCTGCTAACATCGCCAATGTTGTGATTTTGATTCCCAGGGGACAGATAGACTAATAAAAATGCATTACCAATTGCACTGCCATAATTTTTTTTATAAAAACTGTCAACCAAATGCATAAATTGAAAGCACATTATAAACGGTTTAACATTAATCAGTTTTCTGATTAAATTGGTGGCAAGGCATGATGCGTCCCCAGTATACCGAATCCAGAATATTATTTGTGTGATCCTCTAATCTGCTTATTCTTAATCAGTGCCTGCACTTGAAAAGATCAGTGGACGGGGAAATCATATTCACTTTAATGACTATTGCATCTGAAACATCAGTAATGAGTGTTGGGAAATTGCCCTTCTTACAAAAACACAGGAAAGGGGGTGAGATGAGAACAGAAAGGAAATAAGAGTCGGATTTAGAGTTTGTAGAGATCCTTGGAGAGTGAGTCATAAAGCATCAGCAGTGACTAATATCAACTCTCCTTAGATGTTGGCACACAAAGGGAAGCGAATGAAAAGGTTGGAAAGAGAAGGGCAGATGACTGACAGAGAGACATTATGTGCCCCGATGCACTCTTTTGATGAGGGTTTGGTTGAGTAAAGACAGTGACCATGTGAATATATCACCAGCTGTTGCAGCAAACCCCTATACAGTAGCTACCTGCCATGTTCGCCCATCTTCTTCTTACCACCCGCACCGGTGCTCCTGGGTAGTCAGCAGTTCCAAAAAGTGTTATTGCATAGTTAACTTATAACATTAAATCCCACAAAATGCTGCCAAAAGATGCTTAACAGGTGTTTTAGCATTCGTTGTAAACTTGTGGACCCCTATTTTTCCAAACGCCTCACACCCGTACATTCTTCCGTTGAGAGCTTGAATAATAGACACTCCAGCCCAGTTGGTGGCGATAATCCGCCTTTGCCAATTGCAAGAAAACAAACAACGTTCCAAGCGGTGGAGTAATACCGTACCTCAAAGCACATCTAATACAAGTCAATGGAGTTAGACAAAAACTACGATAAAACCTGTTGGAAAGCATCTTTTGCAGCGATCTTTGTGCGAGCACACCAGTGAACACCCCCGACCACGTCTTTGTAAGCGAAAGTTTAATGCACTATGCTAAATGCAAAACGCAATGCTACTGTAATGTTCACATAAAACCAAATCGACCTCATCAAACCCCTAAAAAATCTAACAATGTTCTTCAATATTTACCTTAATATATCACTTAAAGTTGCAGTGTGTAATTGTTAGAAGGATCTCTTGACATAAATGCAAAATATTATACAAAACTATATGGTCAGGGGTGTATAAAGACCTTTCATAATGAACCGTTATGTTTTATTACCTTAGAATTAGATGTTTTTATCTATATACAACGAGGGTCCCCTTACATGGAAGTCGCCATTTTGTGCCGCCATGTTTCTACAGAAGCCTTCATCTGACTTTTTAAACTAAGTTGACGATGGCATGTTTGTCCGGTGGCAGCTAATGTGGCTTCTCTATGCGTTTCAAAAGCGAGGGGTGAGCTGTGGAATCTTTGGTTGCAATCTAAAAAATGTACACACTGCACCTTTAAATGAAAGAGGCACTGCTGACCTACACGAGTAATCATATTTCACAGTTTCTTTCATACCTTATGAAATATACTATAAGTGAAATAACACTTACGTGCGTCTAAATGCACTGCGAATGTCCAAGCCTTCTTGTACACGAGCCTCTGAAATAGAAAGTGTGAGAACAGTGAAAAAGAAAATTCATTGGAAATTAATTTAACAGATTTATCAAGAACATGCTAATAATTGAAATCATGGGATTGGATAAGTGGTGGTAAATTTTCAGTACAGGTATCTTGCCAAATTTGTTTCATCAGGTATACATATATCTTTCTTCTGACTCTTGTGTTTGACCTAAAAAAATTACTTTAGGGTCTTACCATGTACTATTAAGTCAAAATTACAGCTGTCAAACTTGTCTCTAGATGCCACCTCGCACCGGTACGCTCCAGCATAGTTTGCTTTAGCTGCAATAATATGCATCTCAAATGTGTATGCCTGAACAGAAGAAGAAATGTTAATTGTTATTGAGGCAGTACACAACATTAGTATGCTGCATAACTGATGTTTAGATTATGACCTTAGTGTTGCGGTCATAGTGTTCCTTCAACTGCAAGTGCTTTCCCGACTTGCTCGCCAGATCCATCCATTTCCCTTTAAACCATTTCACCGTGGGCTTCTTCAGAAGAGATGCACCACACACCTTCGCCACGAAAGTAATATTCTCACCTACAGGAGGAAAAGGTTGGAAGAACGTTGTGGTCCACGTTGTACCCATTACCAATTTTCTATGGTCAGATAAACATGTACTTGCCTACAGAGACCTCCCCACTCTGAGGCTTTTCTGTGAAGAGACCAGTGAGGTCCTGTCTGGTGTCAGGTTGGTGACTTTCAGGCAGAGCTAGAAAAACATATGGAAAACGTTTAAAGGACAAGTTCGGTATTTTACTTAAAGCCCTGTTTTCAGATTGTTTATGATGAAATAGAACGGTTTTGACTGAAATTTGGAGATATGATGCTGGCCTGAGAATTTCCGTTTTTTTTTTTTTGTTGTATCACCCCACCACCTCTACAATGGGTGTATAGGTGCACTGAAACAATCCTTCCTAAAATGCATTAAACTTTCGTTTACAAAGACGTGAAACTCATCGAGTGGTCAGGGGTGTTCACTGATATGCTCACACAAAAATCGCTTCAAAAAATGCTTTCCAACAGGTGTTTTAGCATTCGTTGTAAACTTGTGGACCTATTTTTCCAAACGCCTCACACTTGTACATTCTTCCGTTGAGAGCTTGAATAATAGACACTCCAGCCCAGTTGGTGGCGATAATCCGCCTTTGCCAATTGCAAGAATACAAACAACGCTACCAGCGCAGAGTAATACCGTACCTCACAGCACATCTAATACAAGTCAATGGAGTTGGAGAAAAACTACGATAAAACCTTGGAAAGCATCTTTTGCAGCGATTTTTGTGTGAGCATATCAGTGAACACCCCTCTGGTGAGTTTCACATATTTGTAAATGAAAGTTTAATGCATTTTAGGAAGGATTGTTCCAGTGTAGAGGTGGGAGGTGATACAATAAACACCCGCAAATTCTCGAGCCAGCATCATAGGTCGAAATTTCAGTCAAAACCGTTCTATTTCATCATAAACAATCAGGGCTTTAAGTGTAAAATATCGAACTTGTCCTTTAATGACTAACACAAAAAATACAAATAATGCACAAATAATGCATTACAGTCATTTAAGAGGACATATCATGACTTTTTCCATGTTTAAGGGCTATAACTTGGTCCCAAGTGCTTCTATCAACCTAGAAAATGTGAAAAGAACAACCCAGTAACTTGGTAAACCATTCTCTGCAAGCATGTGAAAAAATAGGTAATTGAAATGTGGCTCTCGTTGTGAGGTCAGAAGGGGATAATTCCGCCCCTTAATCTGCATTATCCAACCCAGCCCAGTCTCACGAAATTTCGTGATATAGTCACGAAATTTTTTAATTCATTTATTGTGACATTGTCACAAATTTCCGTGTTTTTTCGTAATCGTATCATGAATTTCTGTTTACGTGTAATTGTCACGTATTGGTTAATCAGCTGTTTTGTCCAATTTTCTTACGATTTTTGCTTCGGTTTAGGGTTAGATTTACATAAAATGACATCCTTACCCAAACCCAACTCTAACCCTGACGCCAGGCGACAATGGTTTAAAAATCAGAAAATATAAAAAAAATCAGAAAAAATAGTATAAACCAATACTTAAAGTGACATCCTAACGCAAACACCAAACCCTAAACCGATGCGACAATGGTTTGAAAATAGGAAAAAGCAGTTGAGTAATACGTGACAATTACACATAAACAGAAATTTGTGATACGATCACGAAAAAACGCGGAAATTCATGACATCACGAAAAAAGAATCAAAAAGTTGCATGACTATATCACGAAATTTCGTGATACTGGGTAGTCCAACCACAGCACTGCCATTTAGTGCAGAGATCAGCTCATTTGCATTTAAAAGGACACACCCAAAACGGTGCATTTTTGCTAACACCTACAAAGTGGCAATTTTAACATGATATAATAAATGATCTATGGGGTATTTTCAGCTAAAACTTAGCATTTGTACTCTGGGGACACCAAAGATTTATTTTACATTTTGAAAAAGTGTATAAGTTGAAATAGGAAAAAATATTTCTGTATACCATCATGTGCACCATCAGCTGCACCATTTGATGCATGTTCACTGGTGTCTGGTGCTGAACTTTCAGTTGGTGCTGGTTGTACCTCTTTAGCTTCATCAGCTTTAGTGTCCACAGCTGCAGGCTTCACTGTAAAAGTGTACAATTGTATGATCATTATAATGCCATTCTCTGGACTTAGCTTGACCGCAGGCGATAATTTGACACATAATGAGGGGTCAGAAAGGTTCTCACTGGGATTATTGGAAATATGAAACATGCACACCCCAAATCTTTACTACCATTATTATATCATTATGCAATGTAAACAACATAAAAATGCCTTTGTCAAAGTAAGATGCTATTTCTTTGACTCACAATGCTGTTGATCGCATAAAAACAAAAATTAAAGACATTTCCGATTTATTGTCCTCACACTCTCTATTAACAAACAAGCCTAAGTTTAATTCTCCTGGGTCATATTCGGCATTTGATATTGATCTACAGAATTCTAATGGCTCATAAATAGGACTGAGTTTCGCTTTCATCCTCCACTGCTGCTGGATAAATAGCTCTAAATACCAGCCATATATCCATAGACATATTTAATGCTGAAAGAGCTTAGACAGCTATTAGACTTAAAGCTTTATTTAATAGCAGCGGTCTGGCAGAATCACAAGATTAATAATGGCTATGTTTGCTATGACTCTCAACTTAACACTATACTGTAGACCCTCATTCATCAGCATTCATTAGAATTAAATAATCTAATAGATACAGGCCAAACCTTCATGCGTTCCTCATTAGCTTTTATAGTTCAAATGGCTATAGACAAAGGATTCATTAAGCAATGTACTCTTCAAGTATTTCATTCATGTTGCTTATCTTTTTTCCATGCACAATGACTCAAGCTCCAGGTTAGGAAACTGAAGGACAAATGTGACGTGAAGAGCAGCTATAAAAAGTCTGGTGAGCGGTGGGTTTTTCAGATTCCTCAACAGGCTGTAAAAGTGATAACATGCAAAGAAAAGTAAAGTTAAGTTACAGAAAAGTAAACCCAAAAGGTGAATTAGTTACAGTGCTCTCCAACCCATGTCCTGGGGTGTACTGATGAACCGACGGTCGGGTGAAAGTGAGGAAGAAGTGCCATAATTATGCACCGTACCAAAAATCACCCACCTTCTGACTCCTTTATCTTTAACTCAAATTTGACCTTTGACCCCCCAGCAATAACAGCATAGCCCACTGCATCCTCCATGTCTGCATTGTTTATGGTGAATGAATGCTTATTGCCCTCTGCTGAGATGGTGTATTTGTCGCTGGGTGAGACGTCCTTGGAGTCTCGCTGCCATCTCACCTTTGCATCAAGCTTTTCAGTTTCTGCTTCGAATTTGACTGTTGCCCCAATCTCAGCAGTCTGACTTTTTGGTTTCTTAGTGAAAGCAGAGACTGAGGGATTGATAGAGGCAGGTTGGTCAACAGGAAGTGATGCGTTTTCAAAATCTTTAGCACATTAAAAAACTCATATGAACATTGTACCTGCTCATCTACACTTTCTCCAGCATCACACTTATCATTCATCACTTTCCTGTGATTCAGCTGGTATTTGCAAGACCAAGGCCCTGGTTTTGATTCATAGACGAGCTTAAAAGCACTGTAAGTGGCTTTGGATAAATGTGTGCCAAATGTATAAATATTCTTGAGGAATTTATGGCCTTGTTGTTGCTAATTAGTGTATCTACATTGAAAGCCACTGTCTGTAACTAAATAGTGGCGAACTCTGAATTAGTCAATCATTATATATCTAATATTTATAAAACGGTTAGGTCCAATCCTTGATTCTGATTGGTCAATAGCTGTGCTTTATTCACAATAAATCACTGCTAAGACCGTTTTACCCAAATTTTGTAACTTTAATATTTTGTGGTAAACGTTTTATAAAAGCAATAAGGTACTCGAGGCAAGTTCTGTATAAAGAATACATAAACTTGTCTTTTAAACTCATTGGTCTTCCTTAAACAACTACAATATGACTTGCATGCACAATAAATCGTACTAAAACTAAAGCTTTTTAATAAAACAAGCATATCAAGAAACTAATAAAACAAGAAACTTTGCGTATCAGGCTCGTTCAAATCCTCTGTGATTCACACGCAGTGGCAGCAACTCATCCGTCAGAATCATCTGCAATCCTCGCATCGGCAATCATAGACAAACTTCGTTCGGTTCTTTTTTAGTTCGACGTGCTATTTCAGCTGTGCGTCCTGCGTCATCAACCCGGAACCTATTCCCAAAACTAAAGTTCGATTCAGTTCGATTTGTGAACCGACTCGACCGGTTACTTCCTGAGAAAGAACGATTCGTTCAAGAACCTTACATCACTACGTGGGATTTTGTTTTCAAGTTTCTATGTCAATAAATGTTCAATGTTCACTTCCCAGACATCGTCTGCGCTTGGGTTCTCTTGTCCTCCGTCTCAACCCTCACAATATGTTATTAAAATACATATTTATATTTAATTTTTGTGTAATATTGAACTGTACCTGGCACTTGGTGTTTTAAGTTGGTTTGCATGACGATAGTGTACTTTATGTCAAGGCTTCAAACTTTAAACTCGCTGTGGTTTGGGGTTAGGGTTGGGGTATAATATTTGCAGACGGAAAGTCGTGTTATAATCACAAAAAATGTTTTAAATTTTAATAAAAAATGTATTTGTGTCCATGGCATGAAATTTAGCTTTTTTTGTGCCTTGAGCATGAATGTCTTTGTCGTGTCACTCGCACAAATTTCTGTAAATAGTTTTTCGTGTCCGTTGCACGACTTTCTTTTTTGTTTCATTTTATGTATTGTTTTCTCATTGTTTTTTCTTACCATTGTCGCTTGAGGTTGGGGTTAAAATCACTTTCTGTTACATTTTTAGACATCCTAACCCAAACCCCAAATCCATCCCCAACTCCAATCTAGAATAGTTTTAAAAGCTGAAGAAAAACATGTACATAAAAGTACATCCTAGCCCAAACCCCAAATCTAGCCCCAACTGACAATGATTTAAAAATGGGGGGGGGGGGGGTGATAAATAAATACATAAAATGACACAAAAAAGAAAGTTGTGAAAATTTATTTATAGAAATATTTGACACAACGAATGCATTCGTGCTCAAGGCACGAAAAAAGCAGATTTTCGTGCCATGAACACAAATAAATTAATCAAATTTCGTGACTATAACACAAATTTCCGTGAGATCATGTTTAATATTTGGTATAATATAATTTCTGTAAGACTGAACAGTACTGAAATTGTACTACCAACCGACTCGAAACAGCAAGTATTTAGACTTTAGTGTGGGCCCATATCATTGTCACCACCTTTCACCCCACTAGTGGTGAAGGCTCTGTGACTGTGTAGTGCCCTTGATTTATTTTCAGCATGATCTAGCTTAGGAAAAGTTTAAAATGCTAAAATGCATTATCTGAGTTTGCCTTTAAAGTTGCCTATGAAGTTTTTAGCTTTTAGCTTATGACCTTAGTTAAAAAAAAAATTGGTGTAACATATCTCTATTCACAGTATACACACCTATGTACTTACACCTATGTGCTATGATGACTAGCTTAAGCAATATGCTAGTTTTCCTTTCTGACGCAGGAGTTGATTGAACTTGATCTTCCGGCTATTCTTGCTCTGTTTCATGCCTCGCATTATTACCTGCTTGTTCGTTCTTTCACTTTGAATCGCACGACTTCGAAGAACATCAATGCGGAAAGTTCAACCACTATGCAAGCCAACCTACTGGGTTTAAATATAGCAGGCACTTGTTCCCCATTGATAAAGGCAGTCCACAGGGACACAGCTGCAGGTAGCTGCTAAAGGGATTAGGCGGCATCTATTTCTGTTGTCTATCAAGTGCTAGTTCCTCTCCTGCGCCATTTGAAGTCTCCTGATATTCCCGTAGCCTTTGTTCCACTGCTGCTGGCTAGATACAACCAGTGACAATGCACTAATGATCTCTATATGTTAAATATGTTTTGAATGTAATGCTAGAGGGAGGATGTGTCGAACTAAGTTAAATGAGGACACTGTTTACTTCATATCTGTGAGAATAATTTGCTCAGATACTGGGTTGACTTTGTAATATACAATAGATGCATAAGAAGGATGAGGATGTATATGAAAGAAGAAAAATGATCAGGATCATTTTTGACACAGACAGTGTTCATCTGTAAAGTGGATCCAGGGGAGAGAACTTATCTGATGAAGGTGACCTGGTTCATAAAGCTTTACTGCTAATGGTTGCATCATCAATGTTTCAATCCTGCTGGTATAGCGAGAAGGCTTTCCAAAAGATAATGTGCTATCTGTTTGATGGATTTATTTATCGGGAAATGACTGTGTAATCATGCTAAGGGCAGAACAGTTTGGAGATTCTCTGTTATGGGCCAAGAGCACTTGAAAGACAGGGAGAAGATTAAGGAATAGACTTAAAGGTAAACGTTTTTGACATTATGAGGTCCATTGGTTGATCCTGAAAGGTGGCGCTACTGCGTTGTCAGACTACTGTGAGTCTTAGCTAATATTATCACAGTGGGCTGTCAAACAGGTGGTGTCACATTATGGCAATCCTTTAATTCCTGCTAAGGCTAGGTTATTTGGTGCCCTTTTGAAATAACTCGAAGCATTTTAGTCTGCTGTGATTACTGTTTCACATTTTCTTAGACTATCAAAGGTGGCACTTTAAGTGGCTCTAGGTTTTTTGGTACCCTCGAGTCGCGAAAATCAACCATGGTTGCATTGGTAAGTTAAACCATGGTTTTGCTAATGGTCGGTAATCAATAACCTTACATTATCTTGCTATATAGGCTTATAATTCCAAAGCGTATTATAGTTTAAATCAATAGTAATAATACAATACAATACAACATAATATACTACAACATAATAAACACAAATTTGGACAATATCTTATGGAGACAGTTATGATGAAGCTAAGCATAATATTGCTTATCTTCCTGTTTGCATACACTTTCAATTACAAATTGTTTCAAATTACAACTGATTACACCAAAGCCCTGCTCATTCTTCAAAAAAACTCTCATGTCTTCATGACTATGTGTTAAAGTTCAAAACAAATTCCACCATATTCCCTCAAACAGCAACACAAAACAACCACAGCTAAATTTAACCATTTGCAAAATAACAAAACGCTGTTATTTAACTTTTTTGTTTAAAATAAAGTTCATAATGAAATAAACACTCGCATACCAGTTTTTTTAGTTGGCTCTGGCATCCTGGATGTGTGTTCCTAAAGGGTTCCAACAAACAGGCATTGTGAATACCAACCTCACTTCTCTTTTAATAGATACCCCCCCCACCCCCTAATGTCCCACAGTATATGCCCCACCTCTTCCCTCTTTTTAAACAAAGATGATCATCACATTTGAGTCCTGAACCATAAGGCCCACCCTGTCACCTACCACAATGACCCAACCTTCAATATTGGATAATAGAATAGAAGAACCCAAAGGTGGAAGATAGATAAGAAAGGAGGGAGGATGATCTTAATTTAGATCATCCCATCCAAATCTAGTCAAAACATGCACAAAACATTTTTTAATTTTTTCCTGAACAACATTTGGCATGGGTGCACCATATGAAATCCATTCTGTTTTATGTCCTTTGTGATTGTCAACAAATAAAGAATATACCCTGAGAATGTGTATCATGGTCCATAAGCTACTTTAAGAGAGATATCAATAGCAATACAAAGATAAGTTTAAGGATGTTGAAATATAGTTTTATAAAGCCTAAGAAGAGGCCTTAATATGTGCTCATCCATATGAGTCTCCGTAACGTTTCCATATTATGACTGTTTTACTTTTTTAGCTTTGTCAACCCTTTTTCTGACCCTGACACATATAGCAGACAATTACAACATCATCAACACCTACCAGCTTTATGGATCTGGTAGAGAGATTTTAAAGGTTTATAGAATGGTGAAGACATATTTTTTGACTAAAATGGCAGTGTCTATGTCATGTTGAATTAAATAAGTGATTACCATGCATCACTTTACTCTTCCATGTACTACAGTTCACACCTTCAATATGCTGTGTGTACTAGTTTGACCACTGACACACAGGCCTGTCAACATCTTGTCATTTCGGCATCTAACGGTGACTAGCAGCTGCATACTGAGAACTGAATAAAAATGTTCAGCTGGAAGAGATCTGAGGTGGAATTTATAACGCTGTCATACCAGCAAGACAGCTTTGTATTAAGTCATGCAGTGTGTCATGTTTTGTTAGTCACTTGGGATAAAAGTGTCTACAAATATACAGGTAAATGTGGAACCTGCAGTGGTTACTTATGGTCTGTGAAACTAAGACCTGTGTCTGTGTTTATGTCTGGGTTGGTTCATGTGCCCTATTTTCTGTTTATATCCTGCTATTGTTTCTATATGACAGACCAAATTCTTTGATAAATTAAAAAGAAAATAATAATGAATGACAATCCAATCCAGGGCTGTAGTTTTATTGCAGTTTGTTTTAGACAGAACCAGATACAGATGACATGTCCACACTAAAGACTTGTTTATTAAAAGTGAACATTCCATGGGTTTGCTTGTTGTTGTTGTTGGTACAATACACATATGCTATTTATTTATATTTATTAACAAATGCATATAATGCAATGACATGACAATAAGAACTGCATTTATTATGACCTCTTAAACAGGGTCAACACAACAATCGCACAGACTACGTGTGTGCCGTTGGATTGGATTGTCATTCTGGGAGGAGCTTGTTACCTTGGTTTGCAGTATTTGCCATTCAACAACTAGAAATATACAACCTTGTCAAAGAGGTTGGAGGTCTGTTGTCTTTCTGGACACACAAACCCAAGATAAGAGCTGGCTGACAAGGGCCCTTGACCTGCCACAAATGTCATCAAATGATGCTGTGTTTTTTGGTTGTGTCATTTCAGGTTGCAAAGAAAGAACAAAGACAAAGCTTTACATTTTGGACAGCAAAATGTTTGGCTGGCAAGTGTTTTGTTCCCACTATTTCCTGCTCATGAAGATTAAAATGTTTAATCTGTAGACTTTTTAAATACATTTAAATAAAATTTAAAATAAAATTAATAATAAAATAAAATAAAATAAAATAAAATAAAATAAAATAAAATAAAATAAAATAAAATAAAATAAAATAAAATAAAATAAAATAAAATAGAAATGAAATGAAATGAAATTAATTGAAATTACTTGAAATGAATAGAAATGAATAGAAATAAATAAAAAAACAATAAAAGTATGGGGGAAATATTTTAAATGAGAAGATCATGAAGTGATAAGCCAGCACAATTTAGCATTTAAATAATTGATGTAATACCGCCCTTTAAATAATATCTTGCCAGTTATAATAATGAATATTTAATTAATCAGATTACAAAGAACGAACAAAGACAAAACTTTACATTTTGGAGAGCAAAATGTTTGTCTGGTGTTTTGTCCCCACTAAATTCTGGTCACGGAGATTAAAATGTTTAATCTGTAGACTTTTTAAATACATTTAAATAAAATTAATTAAAATTAATAATAAAATAAAATAAAATAAAATAATAAAATAAAATAAAATAAAATAAAATAAAATAAAATAAAATAAAATAAAATAAAATAAAATAAAATAAAATAAAATAAAATAAAATAAAATAAAATAAAATAGAAATGAAATGAAATGAAATGAAATGAAATGAAATGAAATGAAATGAAATAAAATGAAATGAAATTAATTGAAATTAATTGAAATGAATAGAAATGAATAGAAATAAATAAAAAAACAATAAAAGTATGGGGGAAATATTTTAAATGAGAAGATTATGAAGTCATAAGCCACCACAATTTAGCATTTAAATAATTTATGTAATACCGCCCTTTAAATAATACCTTGCCAGTTATAATAATGAATATTTCATTAATAATAATAAATCTCGTTTATATTTCATAATTAATAACTATTTTAACTATTTGTTATGTATCAGTAGTATTATTGGTAGTATTATTAAAAGCGTGTAACTGAAAATTATCTTTTATTTTGAAATTTGGTAATTTTATATGTAACCGGAAGTGTTATTCTGAAATCGCGCATCCGGCGTATGAGAACATAAGATCTGCAGCTCATAAGAGACGCGCTGAATGCTTGTAAATGATCTATAGATCAGTAAACATCACCGGCGCATTGATTTTCTGCGTGTCCTGTGTTTCATTGTGATTTCCTATCAGCTCTTCCGGACTCGTTATTGTTGCATCAGATAGTGTAAAATGGCAAACACAGGAGATCAAGGTAACTTTTTATTTTTCCTATCTGAGTTCTCCTGCCATGTTATAGTAATGTTGTCTGCTACTTATGTTTCCCGCTTAGGCATGTATAAAGTGGCTCATTACTGCTGGTTCTTGTCAGACCTGCAGCTGTTACAGGATGTTTTAAATATTTATTCCTCTTATCCAGTATTCTCAAAGATACGCGTAAAATGTTACGTCAACATGCTCAAGTGAGAAACATAAGTGTTCCGGAAATTAGATTGTAACATTTGTGTTATGTCTGATCATTGGTTTGACATAAGCTGCACTGACATATTGAGAATGACATAATTTTAGCTTTAACAGATCTGACTCTCATTGTTGAATATTATGACAGATAACGGTTTTGATTAGCAGGCTTTTAATAATGAGTGTTATTCAGGTTTGTTTGTTATACATAGTCCTCGTTGAATGTTTTGTTGGATATGTCATAACACATGTACAATTCTAAAGGTGTTAAAATATTTGTATTTTGTATCAATATTTTAGGGCAGTGGACGTTTTGACTTAATGGCCCCCAACAATATTTGAAGCCTCCTGCTCCCCACTGCTACAAAAAAAAAACATATCAGGGCTTAACTAGAAAGTATACTTGATATAAGCAAACACTAAGAAATATCTTGATTTTTAGATGTTTTAGCTTACTTTGATGCTTGTTTGTTATTATCTTAAATTATTTGAAGTCCTCTCTTGTGGTTTTCATTTTTTTAATATAGTCGCCCAATATTAATCCATGTGACTCACTATAATTGTGACATTTCCCTCAATTATGACATTAAATGTTAGTCTTTATTTCTCTGGTGTTCATTTGTGTTTTAACTGATAAATTAAGGTCAGGTTTCAAAGAATGAAGTTTGCATGAGGCTTCACATTCATTTATTATGTGTTGGATGTGGCGAGGGGCCCCTAAATGATCTCATTCTCTTTTCTAACGTCTGCACCTCTTGCTTGTCTATATGTGTCTATACCCTTTTGTTTTTCCAGCCTTTGATTATGGCTTCATACTGCGCATAAGTGAGGATATTCGCAGAGTTGAGGCTTTGAATGAGTACTTGAGCAGTCGCAGTTACCTGGCCGGCTACGGGCCATCGCAGGCAGACACAGAAGCCTTTTCGCTTCTCTGTGGGCCCCCGCCTGAGCGGCATGTCCACGCCCTGCGCTGGTACAAACACATAGCCGCTCTGAAGCCCCAAATGAATGACCAGACCCCAGAATGCAGCAGTGAGTAGGCAGAACTTCTGCCCCTTGTAGTCAGCATCATGTTGTGCATGAACTAGGTTGCAGCTGCGTTGTGTGTGATACATATTTTAGTTAGTTGTGTATGTGCTTGGGGCTGTAGTTTTATTGCAGTTTGTTTTAGGCAGAACCAGATGCAGGTGACATGTCCACACTAAAGCCTTTTTTATTAAAAGTGAACATTCCATGGATTTGCTTGTTGTTGGTTGTGTGTGTACGTGCCTGCCCACAGCATGCGTGTGTGCATTTGTGTGTTAGCTTTATTTCTATATGTTTTCTGTGTTCTGTGAGAAAGAAAGCCTCTTTATACACCTGCAGCAGGTGTGCAATCACAGCAAATTCCCTTGAAACTCATGGTTATGCATATTTCTACTGATAGTTTTAGGGTGGAGTACTGTAATATGAAAAATATGAAGCACTGATTTTATGTTGTACTTGATGATAGCATTATAATAAAACTGTCTTTTGTCTTTCAGCAAGGGGAAAACGTGTGCAGCCACCTTGGTCTCCCCCTGAAGGAACAGGAGTTTCAAAGCTGCGTCTCTATAACAGTCTCACACGAACCAAGGTATAAGAAATTATAATATGAGTAATATGTGACCCTGTCTTTAAAAACCAAACTTTTGGGATTTACATTAAATCGTCCTACATAATTTAAAGAACATTCTGTAAAAATACAACCCTAATATCTTTCAATATTGACCAAGTAAAAGCCCATGTCAACGATTTAAATAAAAGTGAAACCAAACTTCGCTCCATATCTCATAATTAGATTATGCACACAAAATGCATTCACAGGCATAATCAATATGTGAAAGGATTTTTTAAAATTGTTTTTATAGATTTTTAACATTTATGTATACATGCATCTTACGACCAACAAGACAAAACATAAAAGTGATTCTAATAGTGACAATAAGTCATAATAGAAATGAAAACCTTAGAAGAAATATTACATTTAAAATAATAATTAATGAATAAAAACACATTAAAAAAACATTCAAAAAATTAAATAAAAAAGGGTAAATAAACAAAATAAATAAAAAATTTTACAGTCTATGCATGGGTTACCACCATCCTTCAATTCCTCCATTGTAAGAAATTGTACAAAAGGACTCCATATCTCCTCAGAAATTATATTTATCTTTAATGTAACATATACTTTTTCCATTGAATGAAAGGAATTTATATAAGGTATATATGCCAGTTCTGCTGAAAACCATCTACAAGCATAATGTATTTTGCAGACTATAAGTCGCACCAATCAAAAATGCGTCAGTTAGATGAAATAACTTATATAAATCGCAGTGGACTATACGTGGCATTTATTTATAAAATTGTTTCACCAAATCCGCACCGAAGAACACACATTTCATCTGGAGAGGCAAGTTATTCAACTAAACAATAGCACACAGAACAGCAGGCTGAATAGATGTTCGTACATTATCGTAACATTATCAGTTATATACACGATAAACAATAGCATACAGAACATACCTGGAAGGCTGAAGAGGATAAATGAACCGAACAAGCCACCGAGCACCAAGTTCGCGGACTCGTCTTTCCATATCACTGAATCCACTGAATTGCATAAATACTAAAGCAGGATATAGCAGACTCTCATGGCTGTAGACGATAATGGTCTCTCTTGCCTCATAAATGTCAAAATTAATTCATACAGACTTACAAGGCGCTCCTTATAATAAGACGCAGCACCTGCCAAAATATGAAAAAAGTGACTTATAATCCGGAAAATACACATTACATTGCATTGTCAGTGGTGTAACTGATGTAACATAATTTCAGATATGCATTATTAATTCTGTAACAGGAGTTATTATTTCTGAAAACAGGAGTCTTGATCAAGTTTGTATACTAGATGTCTTTGTGCTGCCTGTCTCATGATCATTTGTCTTGTTTTATGCATTAGGAGGTGTTTGTACCACAGAAGGGAAACAGTGTTTTGTGGTACTGCTGTGGCCCCACAGTGTACGATGCATCTCACATGGGCCATGCCAGGTAACACATCCATTCACAGTCTTCTTTATCTAAACGCTTTGTTTTCAATGTACCACAGCTGCTTAACACACTATAGTAGTCAATGAAAAGGCTGAAGCAGACATTCAGGCATTCAATCCCGGATTTGTCTGTATATTCAGTATGCACATCAGGCTGTAAATGAAATCACTTGGCAATCAAGTACTTAATTTGTGGCTTCAGGATAGATTGAACACATAGTTTTAAATCCAAGGCCTATGTAACAACAAGGTTGTCTTCGAATCTGTTTAGATAAAGATTCACTGTATGATGATTCATTCTTCATTATCTTTCAGATCCTACATATCTTTTGATATACTCCGGAGAATACTGAAGAATTATTTTAAATATGACGTCTTTTACTGTATGAACATCACAGATATTGATGACAAGGTAACGAAGTCTGTGTCTCTTAGTTTTTAAATTCGTTTATCACTTCTAGATATATAAAGTTTAGTGTGACCTTTTCTTTTTAGATCATCAAACGAGCCAGACAGAACCATCTGTTGGAGCAATACACACAAAAGAAGCCCAGTGCCTCTCAGATACTGCAGGATGTGTTAACAGCCAGAACAGTGGGTGAAATGTGAAATTGTATTCTTTCAGTTTCAAAAACATTTTTGGAATCCCCATGTAATGAGAAAGGGGATTTTTGAAATTGTTTGCGTAAATGTCATCACTTTAGGTATTCATCTTTTTAAACCTGATGTGTTTTCTTCTATGGAATTCAAAAGAAACAATTTGCCAAATTAATTAGTTAATAAAGAATATTGCTTTAAAAATTAAAATGTATAGTAGTAAAATACTTCTTTTATATTACAAAATTATTGATCATCATATAACTTGGTGAACTTTAGCAAGGTAATAAAGATTTATATAACCTGCCTAATAAAGTACTGGCAAAAGTGCCATCAACCAATGTAAATGAATGGCTTAAAATAGTTTAAGCAGCCCTGTGGAGCAGCCACAAGATAACCACAAAGTGAAACTAATGGTGACCTCAAACACACCAGCCAATTAGTGATTAGTGCTTTAAGGTAATTAATGTTGTATTATGTTTAGCCCTTTAAAGTCAAGCTTGCTGAGACTACAGACCCAGATAAAAAGCAGATGCTGGAGAGGTTGGATGCAGCAGTGGATGCTGCCCTGGGTCCCCTGCAGGTGGCAGTGCAGAACAAGGGTGCAGACGAATCCATCCAAAATAAGGCAGAGGTACATGATGCCTGCTGTGTGTGTTTAAAAAGGTCTTCATGTGACCTAGTTTGATCAGGGCCATCTAAACATTCAGCTCCATGTAGAGAAAGAAATCAGTAGACAATGTCTTTCAATGTCAAGTGTATTAAGCTTATAATCATTTAATAGATTTAATAGTTACGGTAATCTTACATTGTAAAGTTCCACTGCATACTGTAACTGTTTCTTACAGTATTTTTGTTTGAATATGTGTACATGATTTTAATTTTTTAGGTCTTATTGGAGGAGGCCAAAGATCTTTTGTCTGAATGGCTGGACTCTCAGTTTGGGAGCCAAGTGACAGAAAATTCAATCTTTTCTCTTTTGCCAAAGTATTGGGAGGGAGAGTTTCATAAAGACATGGAAGATCTGAATGTAAGTTAAGTCTGGCTTCTGACGAGTTAACAGTGAATCATGCTGTGAGTGTGCAAGTAATGAAATGTATGTTTAAATTAAATTTTACATGACATTTCACCTTAAAGTCTGTGTAAAGTGATATTAAGTATCTGTTCTGAGTTTGTCACATCACAGCAAAATGCGATATTAAAGGACAAGTTTAGTATTTTACACTTAAAGCCCTGTTTTCAGATTGTTTATGATGAAACAGAACGGTTTTGACTGAAATTTCGACATATGCGAGAATTTTCGGGTGTTTGTGTTTTACCTCCCACATCTACAATGGGTTTATAGGTGCACTGGAACAATCCTTCCTAAAATGCATTAAACTTTCGTTTACAAAGACGTAAAACTCAACGAGTGGTCAGGGGTGTTCACTAATATGCTCACACAAAAATCGCTGCAAAATACGCATTCCAACAGGTTTTATCATAGTTTTCGTCCAACTCCATTGACTTGTATTAGATGTGCTGTGAGGTACGGTATTACTCCGCGCCGGGAACCTTGTTTGTATTCTTGCAATTGGCAAAGGTCGATTAGCACCACCAACTGGGCTGGAGTGTCTATTATTCAAGCTCTCAACGGAAGAATGTACGGGTGTGAGGCGTTTGGAAAAATAGGTCCACAAGTTAACAACGAATGCTAAAAAAACCTGTTGGAAAACATCTTTTGCAGCGATTTTTGTGTGGGCGTGCCGGTGGGCACCCCTGGCCACTCGGTGGGTTTCACGTCTTTGTGGACGAAAGTTTAATGCATTTTAGAAAGTGTTCCAGTGCACCTGTGCACCCATTGTGGAGGTGGGAGGTGGGGCACAGACACCCGAGGATTCTCGGGGCAGCCGCGTGTGTCGAGATTTCAGTCGGGGCTGTTCTATTTCATCGTGAACGGTCTGAAAACGGGGCTTTGAGTGTAAAATACCGAACTTGTCCTTTAACCACTCAGCCAAACTTAAATTATATTAAACACCAAGTAAATAAGTTATCAAAATATATGAAAAACAAGGAGGATTCCCTGCTCTCAAACGCTGGAGGCGTGTCTGCTGTCTGCGCCAAAACCACGCCCACTCGCATGTCTCTCTTAACTTTCAAATACTGCTAGAACTGGAGGTGTTTCTCAATGTCAAGGAAGGATCCTCGGAAGCCGGAATTTCGAGGATGCTATGTCATCGACATCCATCGAAGAACTGTTCCAATGTCGAGGATCCTCGGAATTTCAACCAAAGACTATATTTCCATATACAGGAAATGATGCAAATGTTTATCCTTCGCGCTCTCAAATCACCCACAATCCTATGCATGCAGCACCGAAAGCACACCTTTTCACTGACGTAGTAATACAAAGACATGCACTTGCTAGCCTGTTTTATTAACAAGTTATCCGAATGCTAAAGAGGAGCCTCGCCTAGCCTCTAAAGGAAGTGACTTGGAAGGACCAGTCCTGCCAAGGAATTTTGAGGATGCTACGTCATCGACGTCCGTCGAAGAACTGTTACAATGTTGAGGATCCTCAGACTTTCAACCAAGGACTGACTCCTTCTTTCAAAAAATATCCCATATACAGGAAAGGATGCAAATGTGTATCCTTCGCGCTCTCAAATCACCCACAATCCTATGGGCGCAGCGCTGAAAGCACACCTTTTCACTGGCGTAATGACATGCACTTGCTAGCCTGTTCCATTTACGTGTTCTCCGAATGCTAAAGAGGAGCCTCGCCTAGCCTCTAAAGGAAGTGACTTGGAAAGACCAGTCCTGCCAAGGAAGTATCCTTGACATTGAGAAACACCTTGGCTGTGCCTCATACAACCTGAAAAGTGATCGCCCCCTGTTGGCTGGATGCAGTACAAGTCATAAACCCCGTTCTCTCCATGCAAACGAATGGGACTCGGGTCAAAATAAAAAATAACATTTATGCAAAAAAGAACATCAAACAAGAAAATAAATTCAAGTATGGAAATCACACAAATTGTAAAATCATAATAATTAACAAAATATTAATTTTTTTATTATTCAATGCCCTTTGCCTATTCGAAAATTAATTTCTAATAAAATATTCATATTAATTGGGAATTAATTTCCAAAAAATGTATTTCCCTTCCAATAAAACTTTCCGAAAGATGGTTTTGGTCCTTTAATGTAGTTGTTATCATGCTGATATATGTTCAATTTTTCATTTTTGTGATAGGTTTCATTTTAGCTAATAATTTGAAGAATTAATAGAAATGGGGCGTGTCGTTATGATTGACATTTGTGATTGACGGCTTCTCGGAGCTTCGAGTGAAGATTGAAGATATAACTAACTATTCAATTTCGATAACTTTAACTTGCCTTCTTTTACCAAGCCAGTGAAATGAGACGTTCAAGGGCCATGGTTGAACTGGGCGTGCAAGCATTTGGGTGGAAGTTTAATACCGCGGCTCTGCCTTCGGGCTCCATGGACGATTTCTTCTGCGCATGCCCTGGCTCCAAATTGACGTTTTTGCGCAACATGTCATCGGACATTTAACGCTCAGTTCATTACAATGGAAGGAAGCGGCGTCACGTCGTCCATCATTTTTACAGTCTATGGCTAGAATCTGAATGGACGGAGCCATGCTCAGTGGCTCCAGTGTGTCATCAAGCCACCGTTTTGGCCCGCCCAAATAATTCTGAACACAGAAACGTGGATAAACGATGCAGCTCCACAATTAAGCAATACACAGTCTTTGTAATGTGTTTCAGCAATACATTTCTCTGAAATGACTTTACACATACTGCACAAAAATATGTTTAGACTTCAAATATATAAACAGTCCCATGTGGTCTTTAAAGCAAGTGTTTGATTGACAGGTCCTCCCCGCCGATGTTCTAACACGGGTCAGCGAGTATGTGCCAGAGATTGTTGCATTTGTCAAAAGGATTGTGGACAACGGCTATGGATATGAGTGGAGCTGTCAACTTTTGCATGATCCGTTTAATATTTCAAGATAGAAAACAAGCTTTTCAGAATGTGTCCACATGTTTATTTTGGGCTGTCTTCTCTCACCAGATATGAGTCAAATGGTTCAGTCTATTTTGACAGCGCAAAGTTTGATGCCTGTCCTGCTCACTCTTATGCCAAACTGGTACCAGAAGCTGTTGGAGATCAAAAAGCTCTTCAAGAGGGAGAAGGTACAAACCTACAGCTATTGCTACATGTCCATCTTCTATATTACAATCACTGCACCTGTATAAGTGTGCGGTTGAAGTAAGGCGGCGTGTGGTTAATGGCATCCACTCATGATAAATAATATAGAGCTTCTTTAAAAATAAGTCTTACTTCATTGTAATCTACTTAATCAGGGTGATATTTCTTGATGTGTGTATTTTATAAAATAATGTGAATAATTGTAATGTCAACTATAATATTTATAATTGTCTTCATGCATGCTAATAGGTCAGATATATCAGATAGTTCAGTGGATATAATAAGTCACAATTATCTATTTTATAACGCAGCATGAAAGGATGTATAATGGCTTCAACTCTGTGGTTTCCTTTATGGTAATTGTCTATACAGTAATGTATTCTTTTAAAGAGAGAAGAAATATTTTTTTCTTTTTGTAGGAGACTTGAGTATCTCAGCAGACAGACTCAGTGAAAAGAGGTCGCAGAATGATTTTGCGCTGTGGAAAGCCTCCAAGCCCGGAGAGCCATCCTGGGACTCTCCATGGGGAAAAGTGAGCTATTACACATCACTTTAGTTCAGTTTACAACAAAAACACCACAGACATTATTTTACACTCTTGTAATTCCTGGTTTGTCAAAGGGGAGACCCGGATGGCATATTGAGTGTTCAGCCATGGCTGGATCTATATTGGGAGAGTCTATGGATATCCACGGAGGAGGATTTGACCTGCGTTTCCCTCATCATGACAATGAGTTGGCACAGTCTGAGGTGAGAAAGTCAAAAAGATTTTAAGGGTCTGTTGTAGAAAAGCTTTATCTGCATGTCTATAATGAATATTGTTTGTTCTTCTCTGAGGCTTACTTTGAGAATGATCACTGGGTGCGGTATTTCTTGCACACAGGTCACCTGACTATCGCTGGATGCAAGATGTCCAAATCTCTGAAGAACTTTATCACTATCAAAGATGCCCTGGCTAAGCACACAGGTATTTGTGTTATAGATTATAGAATAAAATCACTATAAACTTAACATGTGTAGACATTTACATATACACGTTTATCTGTGGTCACCTTTGCTCGCTTTAATATTTCTCCCACTAAAGTAGTCAAAGTTTTGACCTTTTTTTGTTCCATTTCATTTTTAGCAAGACAGCTTCGTTTGGCATTCCTAATGCATTCATGGAAAGATACATTGGATTACTCCAACAACACTATGGAGTCGGCCATCCAGTATGAGAGGTTTATAAATGTGAGTGACCCAGAAAAACCAGACAGAGGAGGTGACGCATAAAGTATCCAAAATTTGTCCAAATTTAATAACTGGCAGTTACAGTATACAGAATCCTTATGAGAGCTTATCTTGATTCCAACAAGAATGTGGAAGGTCAGAGAATAGCGTGTGCCTTTCAAGGCACATTAATTCTGTCTTGCGCTTCTTTTCACCTATCAATTACTCTGTCACCAAGGAATATAACGTGGGCAGAGCTCCAGATATGCCTGAAGCTCACAGGTAACCATTAGCATGGAAGTATGAGAAGGTTACCTGTAATTGACCCACACACTATTTTGTTCGGACCACCAGCCTCACCTGAACTTTAGGTTAGGATCTGAAGAAACACACCATGTGTTTTAAGATACACCCGTGTGCTCCTAAATGTTGTACTTGAGTTAGAATCAAAATGCCTTATTAGAAAGTGATGCAATAATAGTGCAATCCTCCTAACTGAATTCAGGTGGCTAAAATTACAGTTTTATACACCTCTCTAAGTTTAGATGTTCTGAAGTAAATGCCAAAAATCTGCTTAAATTCATATTTAGCAAACTAATAAGCTGAACAAGCTGTTAAACAGTGAAAATGTTACACATTTAGTTAACAAATAGTTCACCCAAAAACGAAAATTCTGTCATATTCTCATCCTCATGTTGTACTATACCTGTACTTCCATAATATTTGTTTTCCTTTGGAAGTCTGTGGTTACAGCAGCTGTGTGCTTAACATCATTGATTAAAATATCTTCTTTTGTTTTTATCAAAATAAAATAAAAAACCTATGCCGGTTTAGAACAACATGAGGGTGAGTAAATGATGACAGCAGTGGCGGCTGGTGATTTCTTTTTTTGAGGGCGCACAATGCGAAGTTCGTCACAACATGTATGTAGCCCATCATGTGTGTGGTTCGTAATTTCAAAATATTGTTTCTGCGCTTTGAGAGATCGTGTGTGTGCATCACGTGTCTTGCCAAAATAAGTGCCTGTTGCAGACGCGTCTAAAGGGTTTATGAAAAGAGACACTCGCGTTTGCCAGATACTCACATAATCTCATGCGTAATCAGAGTTTACTGTTAAGGGAGTGTCTTGCGTGTATTTTGTAAACGTGAGCGTCTCTTATATCATAAACGGTTTTGACATATGCATTTATTTTGACAAAACACGTGATGCACACAGGATCTCTCGACACGCAGGACCAGTGTTGGGTAAGTTACTCAAAAAAAGTAATTAATTACTAGTTACTAATTACATCTTCAATCATGTAATTAGATACCTTTACAAATTACTCTCTCCAAAACATATTTAATAACTTATAACTTTCTAAATCCTATTTAGTACATGATACAAGGATAGGCTTGAAATGGCTCGAAGAAATAATATATAAGAGTACATCAATTATTCTGGTCCCACTTTAGGGTCCAATTCTCTCTATTAACTAACTGTTAACTACTTTTGCACCAATATACTCTAACTACTGCTTATTAATACTAAATAAGTTGTTAATTTTAAGTATTGGTAGAAATGGGGAGGGTTAAGGATGTAGAATAAGGTTTTGCAGAATCAGACATTAATATGTGCTATTAAGTATTAATAAACAGCCAGCATCTCATTAATATTAATGCTAATAATCAACCAGTTAATAGTGAGATTTGTAAACTTAAACCATATGAAATCCACTATTGTATTATAGTATACATAATTGTTTTAGAGTCCATACACAGTATTTGGTTACATCAGAAGTAACGGTAATTAGATTACAAGAAAAATAAGAGTAATCCCTTACTTTACTTTTTCAAGGGAAAAGTAATTTAATTACAGTAATTACTTAGTAACTAGTTACATACAACACTGCGCAGGACACATATTTTGAATAAAATGAACAACAACATGGGGATATTTTACAATAATTCAATAAAAGAAAAGGTTTCAAAATGTGTATACATTCGCTTTGCTTTTTTATTTTTAAGACTTTTAATAGTTTCAAAATAATTCCTTATTTCTGTTCGAAATAAAATTCTGTTGGGTTTGTTGTTTGCCCATTTTTATAGATGTGAAATTTACCATTTATAATCAATAAATTGATCAACAGGTCTTTCTCCACACAGTTACTTTTATAATGCAAAAATATATCCTTACTAGATAACCTAATTTTTAATTTTGTGAGATATTCCATGAGTCTTAGAGTAAAAGAAATTGTGCTATGTGACTGTTTTTGTGTGTCTCTTATGTGTAAATCAGTTTTTTTCTTTTACAGGAATTCTTCCTGAATGTGAAAGATATTCTCAGGAGCCCTACTGACATCACCGGCCAGTTTGAGAAATGGGAAACTGAGGAGATAGACCTAAACAAGAGGTAACACCTCTAAGTCCTTAAACTGCTTGCACAACGCCAGCGATTTTGTTGCTGTGTTTTGCCCGTCTCTTTCAATAAGATTGTTATGATGCTTTCCTAATTCTGGTTGTCCTAGTAACATTAGGAACAAATGAGTAACCGTCCACTGCAGTAACTGACTAGAGAATGATGATATGAGCCCCACTGCTTCACTCTCATTGGTTTTCACAACTTAAGTCGCTCATCATTTGCATAAAGTTGAACTCTCCGTTAGTTAAATCATGACTTAAGGGATCCTAGGTTCAAGCCTCCACATATTTAAATAGATGCATCATGTTCTATTAGATCATCATGTTTGTAGTGTGTTAAAATGTACAATCATACCTAGTGAAGTAATAGTAACTATTTATAGTAATAGTAAATGTATATAAAATGGAAATACTCAATAAAGTAAGCTAAAGCTATCTCAAATGTTTACGATTCCACCATTAACAACATAAAACATATGTCAGACAACACAACATTTACAGTAGGTGTCATAACATTTTGTGAATTACGGCAGAAGGTACACATAACGTTACATACAAAAATAAGTAATAAATAAAATTAATTAATTAAATTATATGAATTAGCTCATTAACTTAATGCCATATACATATAACTCATCATTATGGTTTCTATGGCTAGGATTTGCAGTTCCTAAAAGAAATTAAGTTTACTATTACACTAAAAAACGGTTCAAGTTAGCAGAAAACGATGAAGATTTGTACCGTTACACTGATCACTTTTCCATTGCCGAAATTGTGTTCTTTTATTCTAATTGAATCTTTCGTTGTCATCGGATGTATATGTGATGTTGTCCGGTTGGCATTTTCCCCCCAAAATGGCGGGCGCGCTACCGAAGCGCCACCTAGTGACTGTTTCCTTAAAAGCTCTACGATCTTTGCTTTCGCTCGTGTCGCCAGAAGTCACCAAGCTTCCATTGGCATGAAATGAGATCATGTTGCTCTGCCATTACTAGCCGCAGGTGGTGTGCAACCTGCTTTAGACTCAATTAAGTTTTTATGCCAAAAATAAATTCACTGTTTTATGGTTAAAGCTTTGTTACTCAATATAGTTCTGTTTGTATGTTTTTACAGTTTCTATGAAAAGAAAGCAGCAGTACACGAGGCGCTGTGCGACAACATCGACACTCGTTCGGCTCTGGAGGAGATGAGGGCTCTGGTTGGTCAGAGTAACACATATATGGCAGCCAAAAGGAGCTCAAAATTGACGCCCAACCGTATGCTGCTAGAGAGCATTGCCCTATACTTGACCGAAATGCTTAAGGTAGCGTCCCAGCTGTCATCAAAAAAATATAGTTGTTTAAAAGAAATAATTGTTATAAACCTTTTTCAGTTCATTTGTCAATAAAGAAAAACTGTTGCTTTTCCATCCAACTAAAATTCTCTAGCCAAAATGCTAAATGTTTTCTCATGAAATCTGTATGAGATGAGAGATGGAGACACTTACTGAAATAATGAATGCACACCGAGGTGCTTGCTAAAGCTGTTTTCTCACTTACTGACAGACATTTGGAGCGATCGAGGGAAATGAGCCCATTGGCTTCCCTGTTGGAGGAACGGGCCAGAATGCTGATGTAAGTAACTTCAATCAGATCACGTTTGATTCGTCAAAGGTTTTTATTGTTGATCACTATTACAAAGCAAGGCCATTGAAGAGATGGGCTTTTTGTGGATTGTTGCCCTCCATAAACACTTGATGTCTCCCTCTGGAACCGACTCTTAATCTGTTGTTAATTGCTGTTTTAGCTGGAGAGCACAGTCATGCCCTATTTGTCAGTGCTTTCAGAGTTCAGGGAAGATGTCAGAAAAATTGCAAGAGAGAAGAAAGGTAAATGCTTCTGTGCTTTTTTATTAATTTATTTTTGCTTTTATTGTACACCAATATGTTTCCTTTTGAAAGATGCTACTGTTACAGTGCCTCCAACATTCATTTGCATACAATACAAAGTATACTTTTAATACTGACTTGAGAATTCATTAGAAAGCTTTTGTTTCTCAGTGACAGAATTGCTGCAGCTTTGCGATGTATTACGTGATGACATTTTACCTGAGCTGGGTGTCCGACTGGAGGATCGAGAGGGTAAAGAAAAAGAATAGTTGCTTTTTTATATCCTAATATACTTGTTAAATCAACTCTTTGTAATATAAAGCGTTTAAACAAATTTCCTAAATTACGTTTTATTTTTTAAGGATTTCCCACAGGGGTGAAGCTGGTGGACAAAGAGACTCTTATGAAGGAGAAAGAGGAAAAGAAAAAGGTAATACAGAATTATGGGTGTCTAGTTCATTTTCAATAGGAGACATGCAGAAAGCTGCAAAACGTTGGAGGTTTCAACAACATAAACAAACGGCTTTTGTGGAACAAACGTAACTTCCTGTAAACTTCCTGTAAACAACAAAGTCCTTTTGGAGTAGTTTATTTCTGATAACAAGCAAAATAATCAACAAGTAGATTACCTTAGTTCATAGCTAAAGCATATCAAAAACTACACTTAGCTAACTGTGTAAAATGTGTAATACTACATAATGTATACAATCTTAACTACAGATCGGCTGGCAAACCTCCCGTCTAATAGCGGTAATCCATGATCGCTGTCTCCCCTCATCTTGAGAACCCCAAAATATTTGTTATTTTCGATGAGGTATTTGTTCCAGAGTTCAGTTTGGCAACTAGTCAGAGCATTTAACAAACAGAGACCGGAAGTAAAGATGCGTAATCGTGTCACCACACGTGCGTCATATGAAACTTTCTGTAAAAGAAAAGTGGTGCAGCTGCCGCATAAAACGCCCTTTAGGAAGGGAAGACTCTATGTGGCTTAAAGGATCTCAAAATATTTTAATTAATTCTGTGTATTTGGTTCATATTTTTGTCGTACACATCTTACACAGTTCACTTACTGCTGTAGTTATGCTGGTATAACAGATTAGGTTAACACTGATGATTAGTCAGCTTAAAGTTATCTCTCCACTACGGTAAGGTGATATGTCTCCTTTGGTTATTGGAAGGGGTTCCTTAGCATCTCAGGCATCACAAAAGAAATCTTTCAGGTGCAAAGCTGTTCATTAAAAATTTAGTTAAACCTTTTCAACTTGTCTGTATAAAAGATGGACTTCAGAATAAAATGTGTGGACTCATGTTGCCCTGGTTTATTGTTTTACCTTCTTTAAGTTACCGCCTTGTATGCACATAATCAGCACATTCTGCAGATCGGTCATGACTATCCTGTAAAACCAGTCAATGTGTTTACTTTAAGAATGTGATATTTACCTGTTGGTTCAAAGGTGCCCTCATATCTGGATATAAAAAAAATGTAAGGTTTTCGACAGTCAATCAGTCGACATGTTCTATCATGCATTCAAAGTTGCCAAAAAAAAGTATTTTTTTATTATGCTGTGTTAATATACATCTTTCAATGTCAAACATGTGCTTAATAATATTATTTCATTCTTTGTTGCATGTTTAAAGATGGAAGAAGAAAAGAAAAAGAAAAAAGAGGAGGCTGCCAGGAAAAAACAAGAACAAGAGATGAGAAGAGCAGTTACACAGAAGTGTATTCTTGTTAATGCTTCAGTGTTTTTAATTATGGATTTTTTTATATGTGCATTTTTGATAGATGGCAAAGCTGGCAAAAATGAAGGTTAAACCGAGTGAAATGTTCCGCTCAGAAACTGACAAGTACTCCAGTTTTGATGAAACGGTAATTCAAACTATTTATAGTCTCCTGTGTCATAGGATACACTCTTGTGTGCTTACACTACAGTATGTTTGGAACCAAAGGTGACACTTGTGCATGAAGTCTATGAATTTTTCATAATTCGGTGAGAAATGTTAATGCTATGTCTGTTGATCCTTACATATACAGGGCTTTCCAACACATGATACTGAGGGAAAGGAGCTAAGTAAAGGACTGACCAAAAAGCTTCGCAAGCTTTACGAGGCTCAAGAGAAGCTGTACAATGAATACCTCCAGTCAACCCAAAACGGGAGCTGAAAACTTGACACATTGATGATACCCGGCCGTGATCTGTCAGTTATGTCTGTTGTGAACCAGTCTTCTTGTGTTTGTTAAAGAAACAGCAAGACTTTAGGACCTCGTATACAAATTTGCCACTAAACGTTTGCTAAGTTTTTCCTTCTGATCATCACTAGAAGGTTGTCATTGAATGCTTTGCGATAGTGGCATTATAGATATTTTATGACTATAATAATAAGGGTACAAACTTCAGATTGTGTGCTTTTTACACACAGAGAACAAAGATGTGAGGATATCAAAACTTTTCTAAATTTGTTTTTTAAATTTGTTCACAAACTATTTGGCTTGTTGATGTAGAAATGATATTTAATGTTTTTGAAATTGATTTAAAATTGCTAATCTGTCTGTACAAGTGAGCATCTCTGATGTTTAGGAATAAGTCAATGATAATACTGATTCCATTCGAATCAAAATCTCAGACCATACAGGAATGAAGGGACTTGCAATGAAGGGGTTTGCAGTTTTACCACAAAAGGAAAAGAGGCACACATAGGAGAAACAGTCATTGTTATATTATTAACATACTCTTTATAAGAACCTTAATATCAAAATAAAAAAGGATTTTGATTAATGTATGGTGATTGTTTGGATATTTTCCATATTTTATTTGTGATGACAAAGCAGGGGTTCTCTACCTTTTTCACTTCAGCCCCCCCCCGTGTCGACAACAATATTTGTCATTTTTAGGCCCCTTAGGAAGTTTGTTGAGGTCTTCACGCAAACTTGAGCAAGTAAAACATGCCATGGTATATCAATATATAATATTTTAATTTTACCATTGTACTGCCACTTTGTTTTGTACAGGAGATGGTAGAAATATCTACAGCACACCCTGACCTTTGATAAAAAAAAATTCAGACCGATTCGCGTGGTATGACGTTAAAGTACCGCGAAAGTGAAATATTTAAAAGCCTTCCGAATTGCTCTCGCGGTGCTTTGACGTCATACGCTGCTCGGTTTGCGCTGCATGAAGTCGAATACGGCTTATTTCTCGCTGTCTAGGTAGGGCGGATCACCAGATTTTGAGACGGAGGCAGCAGACAAGTAAATACTGGTGGGTTTGGGATTTCACTGAGGCGGGGTGTTACCGGACCAATGTGCTTCAGCTTTACTGCCGAGTCCATCAGCTGAACGACACCCGCTGATTCAGGTAGGAACAGCAGCTTTCCCAAATCAAAAATAAAAATTTAATTTAAAACATCTTGCATAATGTCCAGTTTACTGCCAAGGCAGATTTATGTTTCAGAGCTTCTAAATATTTTGCATTGTGTTACTTGTGCCCTCGCCGCATGTTATCTTTGTTTTGATAAGTGACTAATACAAAGTGTTACAGCTTCAATTTCAGTCAGTAAGCAAACAATAATACTATTTGGCACAAACCAACAGTCAAAGCGCAAAACCACAGTCGTTTGGTCATGGGTGTGTTTGTGTTTAGGGTGTGTAGCTTTGTGTTAGCTTGTTAGCGGTGGCATTTACACTCACCCCGTTCTTCAGTTTGACTTTTCGACATCTGCCCGCCCTGAAGGGAGGAGGGTGGTTGTGGTAGTTACTGTCACGACCCTCTTCATCATCCATGTGAACTCAAATTGTTTATTTTTGTCCTAACTAGTTTTGTAAATGTGTACATGATGTAAACACAATTTGAGTTTGTTGTCTGGATGCGGCTAGTTTAGCGTGTTAGCTGCTAGTAGAATCATTGCGCACAAACATAAGCGCATCTGTTTGTACCTTGACTCTTTATAGATACAGATCAATTGCTAACTTAACTAGCTAAAATGAATGTTATTTTTTTTTATTCCCTGTCATACGTTTATCTTGAACAACATTCATTTCACCAAAATAACTCTTGATACTTCTGTGAAATCCCAATAAAATAATAAGTAGGGCCAGGCTGAGTGGAATCTCGGAATGTCCGCACCTAACTTTTCATACAAACGCCTGATAGCGCGCGCACGCATTAATGACAGCATGCACAAACCGCGTAAATGTCACAAACAGCCAACTACGCTGACAGCAAGCGCGCACACCGAGTGCCAATACCTACAAACACTGACAGAAGGCAGCAAGCACAAATAGCTGAGGTTGTTATCAGTAGTACCACCATTAACTTTCTGAGGCAGCTGACAATTTTTTTCTTTTTGTGTCAGCTGCCTCAGAAAGTTACTGGCAGCTAAGCCTGTTACCAGAAATGCCACCACTAGTTAACACAAAAAGTGTCAGCTTCCTCAGAAAGTTACAGGCAGCTAATGCTGGGTAGTGTACACACCCAGAGCTGGAGTGTGGGGCTCATTTTTAGCCCTGGAGTTTCATGCCTTAGACCGGTAAGTCCCACTTTAGTTCATTTGACTATATTAAAATAACATAATTAAATCCTCAGTAGCCCATAGTCTGCAATTGTGTACTGGTACATACAGCCCTGCAACCCATTGTATAATTCAAAAAATAATTTCCAATTCAGTTCAAATACAGTAGCCTTAACAATTATAATTTTTGCCATAATCATGCAGCCCCACCATAAAGTATTTTAATATGATTCATTAAATGTATTCAAACTACTAAAAGGGAACAAATGTGTTTGTGTTCCCCAATATTTCTATTTTTTTTAATGGTGGGTCTTGAGATTACCTGTTGGGTTGAAAAAGTTTGGAAACCCCATATAAGCATGATATATCAAGTATGCAGGGGAAACGGATGGGAAAAAATCCTTCTTAATTTTGTAGTACTTAGATCATGTATATTGCCAAATAACATAGGGAGGCCTACTTTGTGTCAAAAAAGAACAAATATATACTGGACTTTCAATATTTTGTTTTACTTGAGAAAACATCATATTCGTATGAAACTGTTTTCCAATAAACTGATGAGTATTGCATCAAATAATTTTTATTTATTCTTTCAATAGACGATAATGATGATTCATTGTTACATCTATGACTTAGATTTTTAAAAATGACGATTTTCCTTTTAAAGGCCGTTCGTATCAAGTCGCACTGACGTTTATTTTAAATATAAACACGTCTAAAACAAAACTCGTGTTCAAAGGCAAGCGATAGAAACGCAGAAGAAGCTGCGCGTCCTGCATTTTCCATGTGTTTGTGATGTTAATTGACCGTAATGCAAGAATTGGAGATATCTCCCACCCGCAAATTACGCGAGTGGGGCTGGAAAATATTGCGAGTGCTGGCAGCATAGGCACAGCAACCTTCCACCCAGTGACATGACAACACCGGCCCTTGTGGCCAAAAAAACAGACCAGCCCTTTGGAAATCTTGGTCCTCCCGATGGCCAATCCAGGCCTGGACACACATAACAACTTGTTGAAACATTCTAAGCTTAGACTCAACACACAAAAAGACTGTTACTTCCATAAATTAATTTTTATCTGTGACTGTAAAAAAGACTACTTGGAAAAGACTAGGCATGATCAGTCATTATGATTAAATTGCAAATCTGTACGAAAATCATTAGGTGTGTCCCCAGTTTAAGGCAGTTACCGGAATTGCCAACACTAGCTTCTGCTCCTGCAATTTGAGCTTCAAATAATATTGGATCTTTTTCAATAACTATGAGAAGTTTCAAAATATTTAATATATATGTCACTTTGTTTGTTGTATTAGTTGGTTTATTATACAGCACATTCAGTTCTATTGTTGTACCATAACTTTTATTTTGTTGGAAACTCGTTTCTATGAGAAGGGCTTTCTCTGCAAAGCCTAATATTGGAGCTACTACTTCCTTCATTTAAACCGTAGAGTTCAAAATGAAAAGAGAATGATGTTAACCACAGAGATGTAGTGGTTGTGCAGTAGTGAGGATGTTGTCAAACATCACTGTATATCAGTGCAGGGCTCAACATAAAGGACTGCCCGGGGCCAGTGTGAGAGACGTTCGGGCCAGTAAAAAGTATTGTCACTTGCCCGATCGGGCCAGTGCTTTGCCCTCAGTCACTAAAATATTTATGCAATGTTACACATTTAAGTGTTGCAAAAGTTAACTTCTCAGCAAAGTCATGAAGTTTCTTCTACCTTATTGGTTTTTGTGGACACTAATGCGCGTTCCGTCAGCTGGTAGAGCAAAAAAGTTGTTAAGGTGGCGCCGCCCTCTAATTACGAGGACAAACGAAAACATATTTCTTTTACATCTTGGAAGCAGACACGACGAAATTAATGATGCAATGTTTTGCAGTTTGCTGTCAGTTTCCAGGTAAAGCATACAAGTTGAGAGCCTTTTTCATTGAAAAAGTTGTGAAATTTAAGAATTAGAGTTTTTCATTTAAAATTGACAATTTTCTTAATAAATGACAAATAAAATGTATATTCATACAATTATATTTGACTTTTGAATTATTATTTTAAATATGTGACCTTTTTTTGTTGGGACCAGTGAAAATTTTGTCATGGCAAGTGAAATTCTGAACCACTGGCCCGACCAGGCCAGTATAAAAAATTATTTGCGTTGAGCCCTGCAGTGTGTTTCTCTATTGTGTCTTTAGAAAGTCTTCAATAAATATCCTGAAATTGTAGACTAACTTGAGTTGTGCGAACTTTTGTTTTTCATACAGAGTTTTTGAGTTGGTGTATCAATATGGATGGTGAGAGTGAAGCCAAAGGTAAGCAAACTATTTATGTCTTGTAATTGTTTTTCAATAACAAGCTTACATCATTTAGATGAAACCTAACTTTGGTTAGCTTTTGAAATGCTGAGACATTTATTAGATCGTTGAGAAATTGCTTTTTATTTAAAGTTGTTAGTCTATCTTGTGAAATACAATGGTTAAGGTGCTGCTCTCACAAAAGCAAGTATAATGTTTCACTGTAAAAGTTTTATGAAGGTTTAGCACATCACTGACGAAAATTTAATAGAAAAGTCTGTAAGATATTTGTGCAATCTCACAATACTACCGAGACCTAAATTAAATTTGAAACAAAATTGAAACCTTAGTGGCCAAATGCTATTTTATGCTTCTTCTGAAGCAAACAATGCTTTTAGTTGTCGATTTGGATAAAGCAGAGGGATTTAAGTAATTAACATTATTTTGTTTTTCTAGTGATTGCTTCATGAGGGTATTCACTCGTTTTTATTTTTAAGCTAGCTGTCTAAGCTGATGGCATGTTATTTTCAGGAAAGCTAAGTGACCAGGCGATGCAGAATCCACAGGCACTGGCAGCTCTTCAGGACAAAGTAGACAGTGTCTCACATAGTGCTTCCATCATGGCGAGGTAAACAATGAAATCCACAACTTTCCGTTGCTCTGAATCTGAGTAGATTATGTTTGCATGGTCACAGCATTATGGTTTAATTCTTTCATGTCTGCAGTATAGTAGTTCCTGGCTGGATGTGTTTTATATTTCCTGCATAGAATTTTAAAACTGCCCAGTTCCTTTTCACTGTTACTAATGATACTTTTATGGACTCTGCACGTACAACATAACTGAACAAGATTATTCAGGCAGCATAATAAATTGCTAAGAACTGCAACTTTAACACAAATCTTGGGTTTATAGCTAACCTATAAGTTAGATCCATAATATGATGAGAACAACCATTTTTTATCATTAGCCTCATCATAAGAGACCCATGGAAAGATAACTATTTATTGCCAAACTTCCAAGAAGGCCACTGGCTCTAAAACAGCCTCAGCAACTGCACCAAGAATATCATATCATATCTTTTAATGTTCTCATGAAGTGCATGACTTGAATTATCAGAAATGAGGTGATGTAAATATGATATAAAAAGGGATAGGATATAGAGCTTGGCACATTTACAAATTTACTGTAAAAGGTCGAACCTTGAACCTGTTTTTTAGCCCCGGAGAACAGGGAAATGCACCAGCTGTGCATTAGTGAACACCCTTCTGCTCACACAATGCCTTCTTCCCCCCACCTCCCAATCTTTTTCTGTCCAGTTTACCCAAGTCTGTGAAAAGAAGAGTGAATGCCTTACGAAATCTTCAGGTCAAAAGCACACACATTGAAGCAAAGTTTTACAAGGAGGTGCATGAGCTGGAGAGAAAGTATGCAGCTCTCTATCAGCCGTTATTTGACAAAGTAAGTTCATGTTTTGCATATTATATTTTATACTACGGGTCCGTGAATGCTTGAATCTGATTGGCTGATGAACGTTCTGAGGTGTGCAATTATTTTCTGGGAAACACACGGCGAATGTAGTTTCAGGCAGCTCTATTGCCTGCATTACAGTTCCATATCACTTCGCATAGTTAGCTGTACTAACAGACTAACAAAAACAACATGACAGGCGATTTTCTGAGGCAATAACAGCACTGTTTAGAAACGCACAGAAGTAGTCTAGTTCACACAATCGCTCTCTCTCTCTATCTTTCTTTTTCTCTCTCTCATTGTCGCTCTCACTCTCTTTCTAATAACTTCATTAATAACTGCATTAGAATGCTATCAATGGCTTAAGCTTCCATGGTCAGCTTTAAAATGAAGTTTTGGAACAAGCAAAAGAGCCGTTGGATGAGACGCAGAAGAAATAGTCCTACTCACAATAGCGATTTAAGTACAAAAACTGGACGAAACAAATCCCTTTAAATATATCATCGATTTCTAGAGGTGTGGTAATCGTACAGGGCTCCAGACTGGCATTTTGCCACCAAAATTTGAAAGTGTGCCACTAAATTTTATATCCAGTCGCACATGTGCGACCAGTAAATTTGACCTTTTTTTGTGATGTGACACTGAATTTAAAACAGTACATTGTACTTTCTGCATCTATCATCAAAGTATTTATTAGTAATACAGTGGAAATTTGTAGAAATGTGATTATTTGGTTAGCATGTTGATTTACGATGTGCGCCCCTACATTTTGGTTGCTCCCCTAAAATGTTCAGTTGGGGGCGTCTTCACTTCGGGCTGTTGAATAGTTGAAAAATAATGCACTCCGCTTTGTGACGTGGCCGCATCACCACCTCGGGTGTGCCTTATTTTTCTAATAATTCAAAGGCCCGTCGTCAATTATTCCTTACATATGGTGTTGCAATAATATGCAATAAAAGTACAGAATGGTACTAGAGAGGTTCGATTCACCATTTTACATTTCCTTTGGTGTGTAAGTGTGTATTAGTACATGTTAACAATGTGCAAAAGGTACATACCCCCAAGTAAACAATGATAATGAGTTATCGTTTCCAACGTAAATCTCTTATTTTGGACTACAACAAACACACGGATTGTAGGCAGTAGTTTACTTCCTGGGCCTGTTGACTAGACAAGACTGACATTATCATAATTCCTCCAACATGGTTAGGAGCGTCACATTTCCGGCTGAGGTATTCCAATCACAACATATCAGAGGCAAAATGTTTTAATTTTGTACAAAATCAATGCATTTTTGGGAAAGCAGTATATCTGGAACAAATGTACAGTATGTAGAACAAATTAGTTTTTTAACCATAAACCACACAAACGCATTGTATTATACCAAATACACAAAATATCGTTGCATTTTACCATTTTATTGTTTCCACACATACATGCTTTACAAACAAAGAACAACATCCTTTCATCCTGACTGTTGTCACCAAATGCAAGAAGCAATAGATCAAACTGATACTACGTATACTTTGCTTTACATGTGTGAACAATAAACGCATCAGGACACAGTTTGTCATATACAGGGAGGGCACTGTATATTACTACATGGTTTTTTTTTGTTAGGTACACTTTCGAATTATATTTTGCTAGTACAGGTGTGTCTTCTGCTAAACTAAATAGCATTCCTTACAGATTTCAGTAAAGGTCATTTGAGGTGAATGGTAGCACTTCTGTGATATGTGATCTGGATATAAAAGGGTCATATGGTATACTGTGTACATTCATGAGCTCTTTGTGTGTTTCTAGAGAAGCGACACTATCTCTGGCAGAGTTGAACCCACTGATGAGGAGTGTGAATGGCACAGTGACCATGAGGATGAAGAAGCATTAGCAGTGAGTTTATCTCTTTAGTAAGACATAGAAATGATTGTAGATGTGACAGGTGTCGAGTAATTTAAGCCAAACCTGCTTTTTGCAGAAGATCTGAAGACGAAGGCTGTTGTAGAGGAGAAAACGGAGGATGCTAATAAGGAAAACCCCACTGGAATTCCAGAGTTCTGGCTTACAATATTCCGAAGTGTGGACATGTTGAGTGATATGCTGCAGGTGATACAGTGAAACATTAGACATTCAAGACCGACCTTCTTCTTTGATGAATTCAATATTATTTTCTGAGTGATGATTATTTAATATGTGCTCATGCTCTGTTACCTTGGGCAGGCAATACTGAATAACCTCTGAATACAGTATCATATATTATGAAGAATACAGTTTAATTAAAATGACATGGCCATGGTAAAATATTTAAAAAATGTTTAACTCTTTCCCCAATAGCGTTTTTAAGTTGCTTTTTAATAATTTTCACCAAACTTTAATGCTATCCAGAAAATTTTCTTCTTTATATATGAACATACAATATATGAAAGAACAGTCCCTCTGCTTCAGTGTTTCATAAGTTTGGTAAGAGCATCACCTAGTGGATAATAGTGGAAATACGGATTGTCGTAAAAACTAAGCAGTTTCTCTTAATTTGGCGATATAACTCATCAATAGCAGGGAAAGAGTTAAAAACCATATGTGAAAAGTAGAATAAATTTGCCTGTAATGTCTTTGACAGGAACACGATGAACCAATACTTAAACATCTACAAGATATTAAAGTAATCTTTTCTGGACCCGATCAGCCCATGGTAAGAATGTTAAGGATTTGTGTTGAAGACAGAGTGAAGAAGATGCCTGTATATATATTGAGTTCTGAATAGATTTAGCCTTCTGTTACATAATGGTAAGACCTAACTTGCTTTTTTTCAGAGCTTTACATTAGAGTTTCATTTTGAACCCAATGAATACTTCACCAACACAGTCCTCACTAAAGTATATAAGATGAAGTCAGAGCCAGACGCAGATGACCCGTTTTCTTTTGAGGGACCAGAAATCATCGACTGTGAGGGGTGAGCAGCCTTTCATTTTAAACAATATCAACTCAGCTTTTCAACAGCTTTATATTTTCGCACCAGCTTCCTCGCAATAGGTTTATTTCATTTTTCATCTCCTCCTGTTGGCAGGTGTGATATTGACTGGCATAAAGGCAAAGATGTGACGGTAAAAACAATCAAGAAGAAGCAGAAACATAAAGGCAGGGGGACAGCGAGGGTCATCACTAAACAAGTCCCCAATGACTCCTTTTTTAACTTTTTCAACCCTATTAAAGTTTCACAATATTCTTAATATATTACTAAAGGTGATTCACATCACCAGTCTTAAAGTGACTTGGTCTTGCCATGAACAAAGCCATAGATGGTGTTTAAAATAAAACTTGAACATTAAAGGGACGCTTCACTTAAAATAGACTCATTTTCCAGCTCCCCTAGAGTTAAACAATTGATTTTTACCATTTTGGAGTCCGTGAAGCTGATCTCTGGGTCTGGCCCTTAGCATCGAAAATGACCAAAGAGTTTTGATATTTTGCTGCTATTGAAAGTTTCCGGGGGGCTATTTTTGGGCTTTGCGTAATATCATTGCACCTCCTGCAGCCATGTTATGGCAGCCTTGATTATGACGCCAGAATGAGAGTATCGTTCCATATCGGCCTAGAAAAACGCAACTTTTAATTTTCAGTCGATCTTAAGCCCTATTTGGACGGGATTAGTTTTACAGGGGGACCTCTGAGAAAATCGTGCTTCACAGAGGTCCTCTGTGTTTTTAATCCCGTCCGAATCAGCCTGTGTTTTTCTCTGATGACCTCAGTAAGAATTCCAGAACAATTTACCTACTGTTTTTCGCCGAACTCAGAGGTCCTCTGAGAAATTTTATCTCGCCCGGATGCAAATGTCTGTGTTTGCCCGCAATATTTTTTGAAAACGTGGTTCATTTCGTGTTTTGGCCAACGTGATCTGCCGTAAGGTCTTACTACCGCATGTATATTGTACTTCCTGAGTCCTATTCATTCAGATATGGATGTTTTTTCTCATTCTGCGAAATTATATAATTAAACAAGAAGAGCTGAATATCAAACACTGTTAAAGGTCACGTTCTTCCTGATACAATTTTTTAAACCCTAGTTAGTGTGTAATGTTGCTATAATAGCATAAATAATACCTGTAAAAGGATAAAGCTCAAAGTTCACTGCCAGGCGATATATTTTCTTCAATAGAATTCCTCTTTAAAAGCCTACAACGAACGTCCGGTTTGGACTACAGCCCTCTATTTCCTGCTTTAATGACGTCAGTAAAACAGTTTGTTGACTAAACTCCGCCCACAGGAATACGTCAGTCACCAGCTTTGGGTCAAACGGCTCTGCTAAGCTAAGCTGCTATCGAATCACAGCACACTAAACAAACTACACAATCAGAACTTGATACGTATTTCTGAAGGAGGGACTTCACAGAACAAGGAAGACATCAGCCTGTTTTGAGGACAGTGAAAACAGCGCTATACAGATAAGTAAATTGTGTGAAAAATATTGCGGTTTTTTACACGTGAAACATGAACACATGTTATATTGCCCACTATAAACACAATCAAAGCTTCAAAATCACAGACAGAACGGGAGCTTTAAGACTGGCCACTGTAATATCAGTAACGCTATAAGGTAAGAAACTCCGTTCAAACTCAAACTTGTTTAACTACGGAATGGTAATGTTAATTAATAAAGATAATAAATTGTTATTAAAGGGACACTAAATGGATCGGCTAAATGGATTCCAAAACGGTAAAAATCAATTGTTTAACTCTAGGGAAGCTGGAAAATGAGCCTCTTTTCAAAGAAAGTGGAGTGTCCCTTTAATAGTAAACAGTGATAAGTTGTATCTTGTTGATGATCAACAGACCACTTTACTATTCAAGTTTATTCAGTATATTTTATACTGCATGTATACTCATGCAATCTTATGAATTCATTGGCATTTATTTTTTGCTTCTAGTTTCACCAGATAAAGAATTGGTAAGTTTTTCCTTTAAGCTCAACCAAATTCTTTACTCTTCTTTTAGTTTTTAATTTACAATAACAAATTGACCGTAATGAAAACCGTTCTTCATTAGAGATGTATTAGTTGCTATCCTATCTTAATCACTCCAAATGAAAATTGAGGATGATCGAATTCCTGTGTTTGTTTTATATAACAGGACGAGGACTCCGAGTACACCCTAGCCACAGATTTTGAAATTGGCCATTTCTTCAGGGAAAGAATTGTGCCGAGAGCAGTTCTGTATTTTACAGGAGAAGCTCTGGACGATGATGATAGCGTATGTATTTGCAGCAACTACTTCATGTCTTGATTTATGATTCAGTAAAACATTTCGGTGTACATTAATTTGTGTTTTTGGATCTTTTTAACGCCCGACAGTTTGAGGAGGAGGAACTGGATGAGGACGAAGAGGAGGTGAGTTTAGCATTGATGTATTATTGATGGAGAATGAAATATTCAGTGTCTGGAAAACTTGCGTGGAACAACTGTGTTTTGTGTGCATTAGGACCAAGAAGAGGAGGATGAGGATGATGAAGAAGAGGGGAAATCTAAACCTAAGGTCAGTTTGGATTAGATTCCCTTTTTATCTGCATTAGTTGAATGAAAATGGATTATTGTGTTGGCCTAACTTTGTGGGGCATTTCTCAGTCTCTGTAACTATTAATGTCTGTTTTTTTTTGTTTTTTTTGATGAATATTTGTGGGTTATTTGCATGCGTGATGAATAATGATGATTATGAATGTTTACAGGCATAAGTCATTCTCACCTCATACATTTCTAGGTAAGAAAGAAATGTCATGAGTCCATTCCAGACCGACACTGTTATTGCCACGCCCTCTAGTGTCATGCCTCTGCTTATGTCTGCTATCCTGTACCCACAGTAACCCTGTAAAATGCAAAGCCATTCTTTTAATATAATTATGTTCTTGCCCAAATTCTCTAAACCAGAAGCATTTGTTTACATTTGGTGAGTTATCCAAGATCTGCCGTGAGTAGAAAATATCTTCTATGTCAGAGAATTTGGGACAAGGTGCTTCAATCCATTTTGCTTATTGTGTTACTCCTTCCCACAATCCTGCTTAACATATACTATTTATAATTTAATAGGTCATCTTTTTCAGAGCAATTATGGGGCTTTTTTATACATTCAAATGTTACTGTGGCTTATGTCACATTCACCTGTTCAGGGTGATAGTGTATCACCAAGTATGAATGCTGAAAACATGTCATTCCTTGGGGTCTGTGTTGACATTGATCTTTAACAAAAAAAGTGATTCCTTATGACATAAACCCTTTATGCATGCAATACTTCAGACACCACTTTTTATTTTGAAGGATCAGGCTATGGTGAAATGCCCTCTTAAATTTCTTTAGATACCTTTCACACTTTTAACCTTAATTATTAGCTATATTGTTGATTGTATGAATGCCTACAGGGATCTTTCAGTGCAATGTTGCTTTCATTAGCCACTTTCTTTTGACCTTATCTTTTCCTCCTGCTGTTTCAGCCTTCAGTTATTTTTACTTGATAAGAATTTTTCTCTTCATCCCTATATTTCATTTTTTTTTTCAGACTGAGGATCCTCAGCCTGCAGAGTGCAAACAACAGTAGTTTAAACTACTCAGTCATGCCACTGTCAAAAATCTGCATCAGCTCGTCTAGAAGTTTCTACAAAGCACACCGTTCTCTCTGAACAACCATGATGATGCAGTATATTGGAATTAAACCAAGCTTTTTTCTTTAAATATTGTTTACTTCACTTAACTGCATTAGAACACCACCACTATAAATAAATTGGGCAATTCCACACCACAATCGGCCTCAGAATGTAGATATATAAATTAAAGTAAAAACAATACTATTTTTAATTCCTGTTTTAAGCATGTACTTTGGAGTGCAGACATACTAACCAGTGGCGGCCGGTGACTTCTTTTTTTTGTGGGCGCTCGATGCGAAGTTCGTCACAACATGTATGTAGCCCATTTCAAAATATGTGTTCTGCGCGTCGAGTGTGTGAATGTGCATTAGGTGTCTTGTCAAAATAAGTGCCTGCTGATAAAAGAGATGCTTGCGTTTGCCAGATACTCTCATAATCTCATGCGTAATCAGAGTTTACTGTTAAAGGATTGGTCCATTTTCTTGGGGGAGGGGTCCAGATGGTTTGCTCACCACCATGTCATCCAGAATGTTGATGTTTTTTTTTTGTTGGGTCGAGAGGAGGTTGTGTTTTTTGGGGAGAACATTGCAGGATTTTTCTAGTTTTGATGGACTTTAATGGAGCCCAACATTTGGTAATTGACTCGGCACTTGACAGTTTCAAACGACTATAAACAATCCCAAACGAGGCATAAGGGTCTTATTTAGCGAAGCGATTGTCATTTTTGACAGGAGAAATGACAAATGTGTACTTTTAAACCACAACTTTTCGTCTAGGTCCGGTCCAGCACGACCTAACGTAAATGCGTAGTGACGTAGGGAGGTCACTTGTTACATATATAAAACGCACATTTGCGGACCATTTTAAACAATAAACTGCCACAAAGACATTAATTAGTATCAGTTGACATACAACAATGTCGGAACGGTCCTCTTTCAACCACTTGTATACACTGGGGCGGAGTTTCGCGTTCGTCCTCTGTGACCTCTTGACGTCATGACGTATTGCGTGGGGTCACACTGACGCATCACGACCAGATCTAGACGAGAAGTTGTGCTTTAAAAGTGTATATTTGTTATTTTTCTTGTCAAAAATGGCGGTCGTTTTGCTGGATGGGACCCTTGTGCCTCGTTTGGGATCGTTTGTGGTCCTTTGAGACTCCGTTGAGAAAAACTGTTAAGTTTTGAGTAAAGTATGAAATGTTGGTGTCTATTAAAGTCCATTAAAATGAGAAAAATCCTGCAATGTTTTCCTCAAGGGGCATGGTTTCTTCTCGACTGGACGGGGAAGGACATCGGCATTTTGGATGACATGGTGGTGAGTGGATTGTCTGGATTTTTCTTTTAAGAAAATTGACTAATCCTTTAAGGGAGTGTCTTGCATGTATTTTGGGAACGTGAGCGTCTCTTGACGCGTTTGCAGCAGGCACTTATTTTGAAAAAAAACGTGATGCACATGGTTCACATGACGCAACAAAAACATATTTTAAAAACGCAAGCAACACACATGACACTCCCAACACATATTTTGAATTTGCGCCCCTTGGATGAGCAGTCACGAGCTGCCACTGTTATGTTTAGGACATGCCATTGCGCCATAGAGAATGCACAGACAAAAATGTTACTTACATATTTGAGAGAATGTTACATTTTGTTGCACTTGCAAACATTTTTGAGCAGGTTGATTTTTTAACTCAAGGTCAATGTATGCACGCCTATGTCAAGGTTGTTTGTGTATACAAATGGATTTTTTTCTCGCAATGCAAGGCCATTTTTACACAGCATATTTATTTTCTTATCATATTTGTAAGGTTTTTACATGACATCATTACTTATTTAACTTATTTGAACTTATTTATGAAAGTGGACAGTTGTGAGTTAGCTAGCCAAACATACCAGTGTATCGATGATACTCCAAAGGTAACAGGTCAGTAACTGCTTAACTAATTGTGATTAATCAAAGCAGATATTTTTACTGTATTCGTTTGGCATTTCCTTCTTAATTTGATTTGCAACTTGAAAAGCAACATTTTTCAAATCTCTGCACTCCACATTTTAAACAAACTCGTTTTGACTTACGGTATGTATATATGTAATTAAATATATGTCTATAACGCTGGAATTGCTCAATTTAGAAATTAACAATTATAGGCAATAGGGCAACAGTCCACTGCCATTATGATTCTCATCCCAAAGCTATTTTTATTTTGAGATCCATTATCACATCCCAAAGTTGACTGTAGTTCATTTATTTCATGACTTGATCTCATGGGTTACTCAGGGTTTTTTATGCCAAGATGACAGTGTGCGAGTATCCAGCATTTTGAAACTGTTGATATAAAATCTAACCTGATTAATGTCCTCTACTTGTCTTGAAAGAAAGTTAGTCTTTTAAAATATAGTTTTACCTAACTTGGATTTATTTATATGAATCCTTTCTTTTTTGTTTTTTATTTGTTGTGAACTGTGTGTTGGTTTCGTGCTGCTCGATGGATCCCGAGAGATATGTTTTGCTGATATATGTAGTATACCTAGTTGATTATAGCCCTTCTTTAGCATTTTTTATGTCTTTGCTGTACTGCCCAAGCACTTACTAAAAAAAGAAATATTAAACATGTTATTGCCAAAGAGAGTAAACTAATTTCCCTTTGTAACAACTATTAGCAGTCTCAAAGTATTTTTAACCTTTTCATTCAAACTTTTTTGACATATATAAAATTGAAGAGTTCAGCTGCAAAAACCAGCAAATCATTATTCAGCGAAGTGCATGAATTCGATGAACGACAGCATGCAAAACAACAGTGAATCACAAACTTGTGTCTCTTGTGAGTATTTGGACCTGAATACAACCTGAATGTGGATCACAGCGCCCCCTAATATGTGGTTCATCATTTTTCTACATTCTGACTTTCATTAGTTGCAATGATTTTTAGTTATCTTTACTGATTTTGCAACTGTTTACTATGTCTTCTACAAAGAAGTGTTTTTTGTGGCGCTAACATGCACTTCTAGGGTTTTGTAGGGAAGGACAAAGTCAAATTTGTTAAATGCCACTGAAATGACTAAAGTGACGTTTGTTAAAATATAAGGTGTTTTAATTACTGACTAATAACCTTTTCATTGCTATTAAAGTGAGTTACGAAACCTAAACATAAGAGCCTGATAAAAAAATGCTTGTTTACAGAAAACGTCAGATAAAATTAGAGGGTTTTGCATCTGAACATCTCAGTTCTATTCATTATGTGCTAAATATACAATATTCATTGAAGTGGATCAAAACCTTTCAGAAAACTTGTCTTAAAAGCAATAGCTTTTTTTGTCATAGGTCAACTTTGATAAACTTTTATGATCCACTTCAAATCTTGATTAGTATACTTTCAGTTCATAAGGAAACAAAAAATAAACATAAATGCTTCAACCGATGTTCCTCTATATACTATTAGAAAAAAATGGTCACGATATGTACCCCAGCTGTCACTGGCAGTGTTGGGGGTAATGCATTACGTAACAATATAACTTTTTTAAAGTAATGCATAAATGTGCAAATTTATATTTGAGTTACTTTTTTAAAAAAAGTAATGCAAGTTACTTTTCAGTTTAATTAATTTGATAAAAAACATGTTTTGAATTAAACTGAACATAGTCACGTAGAATTATGCACTCTATTATGTGTGCGTGTTGAGTGGGAACAGTTTTGGTCAGAAACGAAGATTGACATTTTTGTGATGGAAAATGAAATTCTGAATGCAGAACTTCTCAGGTCATAAAAAACGCCTGCAAGGCCTGAAAGAGATCAAGCCTCAGCCAATTAAAAAAGTAATGCAAAAGTAACATAAGAATTACTTTCCCTGAAAAGTAACTAGTAACGCAATTAGTTACTTTTTTGGGGAGTAACTTAATATTGTAATGCATTACTTTCAAAAGTAACTTTCCCCAACACTGGTCTGGGGTCCTAAAAAGGTCTTAATTTATATAATTGGAGACATTTGGTACCTATATGTACCTCTGACGTATAAAAATAAAATGGGTACAAAGGTGTACTTTTTGAAAGGGTAGCCTACGTATGTTGACAATTTTTTTCTAACATAAAGGTAAATAAAGGAATCTCTTTTAAAAATCTTAGTATAAAGGCTTACTTGAAAGAAATGACAAATATGTCACATATTATTTCTAAGCTCTGCATTTTTTAATGTTCTTAGCCAACTGTAACAAACCTGTTGAAAAAATTTTAAACACTAATTTAATTTATGGTATACATTTGGCAACATTTTTCAAATCTTTACACTACAAAAGTGTCAGTTTGTCATTTAGAAATAAATCATCGGTTTCATTTTAATGTATGAAATTTTTGAAATGACCTCATTTGATGTGAATAGTTTTAGATCCTGTTGAAATTTTGGATAAATGTTTTCTCAGTAGGTGCCTTTTGGTAATATTGCCGGTTTTATTGCATATTCTGGAAAAACTCAATTAAACATTCAGATTGGCATCTGTCATTTAGTAATGACACTAGCCATGTTTCCATCCACATGTTTTTATCCGAATTAAGTGATATCGAATGAAAAATGCGTTATGGAAACAGTAAAATTCGATTGAATTTCATGAATATCGACTCAAAAGAAATACGTTCGATCTCATCGGATTTTATCTTGATCGATATATGGCTTATCCGATAAACGCTGATGGAAACGTTATTTGCCGAATAAATAATGATTTGCGATTAAGGTTTAGGTCCTTTTATGGTTGCAACCCACACACAAAACAAGAAGAAAAAGTTTTAGGTCATTTCCGCTCTGGTGGCACACATTGCGTGTGTCAACAAAGTCAGATGTAAGTGGACAAACGACGAGACGAGATTCATTTTAAATTTAATTTAGCAGAGAAAATAACGAGCTGAAGATCTTTGCCCGAACCCGACGGGTTTCATTCGGGCTTCATTTCTAACATTTTACACGGGCTCGTGCTCCGCCTTTGCACGGTAAATGAGCTGTCAAGTTCAATGCTGACCACGCTGAAGCCATTTACATTGGATTTAATAATTTCCTCAACAAAAATGGCTAATCTTGGTGAGTAAAGGTTTTTTAATTTATAACTAAATATTACTTAGTATTAAATACATAATTTAGACAGAGGATATAGACTAATGTTGGCATTAATGTAAAGAAAGTGCCGAAGCAAATACCACAGAACCTTTATCCTAATTTCGTTATTCCCAAATAACCATCTTATTCAGAATGTATTATCTTAATTTAATTCGTTAAGAAATAATTGTTTTTATTGGCATGTTGGCCTATAATGTATTGCATATGCCTATTTAGAACGAGATGTTACGATGTTACAGATGACTTATTTTTTTTTTTTTGTTTCAACTTCCAAGTGACGTGTAGCCCAGTTAGTCATTAATAAATAATGTTAAAACCTGTGTAAATTACTCATTCTTGATAAAAGCTGTTTGCGTGCGCAAATTTAAATAATGTATGGCTGTAAATGGGTTCGGGCTTTTAAAAAGCTGTCAATCTAAATATACTTTCGGGTTCGATTACAGCTCTATTTTAGATAGCAAAAATCTAAGAAATGCCATAATTTATCAGGAACTCGCGAAGGAAATGTCCAACAATGGTTATGACAAGACGTCCTCCGGAGTAAATGAGGCGCTCAAACTATACGTGTTTCAAAAAAGAGAGTTATCTCGCAACGGTGCCGGAGGGAAAATAAAAGCAAATTCGACCTTGATGAGATATATCCTCGGCCAAAGAACCCTCGTAGCTTTATTGGCTTATTAACAACTCTAAAGATATTTTTTCGTTCTCAATTACGTTAAGAATTGATCCGGACTATCATTTCACGTTAATGCCTCCGTTGTCGTTGGGCATTTACATGCATCTGCATCATCATAGCAATTTGATGTTAACGTAATTTTCTTATTATTATAGCTTGATATGTCGCTATCAGCTCAGCTGGCACATAAGCACTTAAAACTTGTGAAATGCCGTAAATTTGTCTGGCAAAACTTTGTTCGCAAATGTTTGCCTGAATATTGTGCGATTCAGTGCGAAAATGAATGGAAACACCTTCAAATGTCTCAAATCAATTCGATATACCAATTTGATCGCAAACCAGCATGTGACGTCATCACGCACAGGTTTTTATTCGCTTTAAAGCCGTTGGATGGAAACACACTTTCACCAGCTTTATTCGCATAAGTTTTTTAACCGAACTTCAGATAATTCGATTGACAAGTGGATGGAAACTTAGCTACTTTGTAAGTCATATAATATAGGTTGTCAGTTTTATAACACATTGAGATCAAATATTTAAAAGATGATTGACAGATATCATATGTTTAACTCACTGTATGAGTAGTGACATGCCAGTCAAATACCAATGATTAGTATGGAAAGTCAGCTGCTTTCCATCTTGCCAATTAAGTCAAGCACACTTTCTTATACAGAATCAATCTCCTTTTATTGTTTAAACTTTTATTGATTCAACCTCTATTTTACCTTTTAAACAGACTTAAAAAACTAAACTAAGGGTTCCAGCTTTTTAGATCTTTTATTCAGCCTATTCTATTCATCTGTATAGGTCTTTATACAGCAACCTTTCTTAACCTTTCTGCCTGTCTTGTCCTTTTGTCTCCTAGTCTTTTTCCCCTACTGTCCTTCCTTTCCCCTATCTTTCTTCTTTATTCCCTCTTTCAATTTCAACTTCATGAATATTTATCAGTTAAGTCTGACTTTATTCTTCACAGTTCTTGTTAGGAAAGCACTAATGGCATTCAGTAGATCCCTAATGTAAGTGTATGCTTAGACAAGGTTCCCCTCATGCTGCATGGGTAACAACGCTTCTATTGATAGGACATTCACAAAGATGTGCTGGTCAGCCATACATGATGCTTCCCACCTATATAGGGTTTAGGTACTCACTTTTAGACCATTGCTCCCCTGGCTATTCTTCATCAGAGCGTTTACTTGAATTTAATACATTGGCTTCAAATAAAGTAAGACTTAAGTCATATTTAAATATCTGAAGGTCTTTGCATTACATAAAAAATACAAAAAATGGTATTTGACAACAATTGATGCTAAAACTTTCATTAGAGTTAAATGCAGAATTAAATTCTCAAAGCTCATTGTTTTTTTCTCTTTGTATCACTTTCCCTTTTAAAGAAGGTTAAGAGTCTTTCTTTTTTTGTCTTTATGCCCATGTGATGCATTTTTTGGAATATAAAAAAGAAAATTGTTTCTAATAAAATCTATCTTCACATCTCATTCTAATAATTTAAATCTCACACTGTAAAAAATGCAGCATGAAGTTTAAATCAACCTACACTGCAAGAAATGATGTGTTATTTTTTTGCACATTGTGCGTCGTGCCGTTTGATGCGTTGTTTCATGTTAAAATAAATGAAAGGGACAACACAAGTTGTGTTCAAAACAGTGATGGGAGTAACACGTAACAAATAATTCTGTTACTGTAATTCCACTATAAACATGTAACAAAGTATTTTTTTTTAAATCAAGAAATGCCGTTACAATTAGTGAAATTTAAATGAGTTGGTTACTCACGTTACTTTATTTTGTGAGAACACTTGCAGACAAGACATTTCTGATCTAACGTCGCAGGATCATTGGGGGCGGCACAATGAATAATAACACAGAATGTGTGTTAGTATAGGGACGACACATTTAATGTGAGTAACCAACTCATTTAAATTTCACTAATTGTAACTGCGTTACTTGATTTAAAAAAAAACTTCGTTACATGTTTATTACCGCTAAAATTAGTGGAATTACAGTAACAGAATTAATTGTAACACGTTACTCCCATCACTGCTTTTAACACAACTTGTGTTGTCCTTTTCATTTATTTTAACATGAAATAACGCATTAAATGGCATGACACACAATATGTAAAAAATTACCACATCATTTTTTTGCAGTGTAGTTTTTAAAGTTTTGACTTGTGTTAAGTTGACATAACTTAGAAAAAACAAGTTTAAAAGTTAAAGTAACATAAAAATATATGTTGATATTATACCATTAACGCACATGGCACATAGGTTGTGCATTTATAATGTGTTTTGGTCAATATTCAAAGAGTCTGCTCTGCCAACCTTTTGAAACAAGAGAGCAGATATTTATTTGTTCTTCAAAAGTGTTTCCTAGAGATTTCAAGTACTCAACCTCTACACAAAGAAAATGGATGAGAAGGAAACAATAATGCTTGTTTGTAGAATAATGAATAATGAAAAGAATAATGGAGACAACAAAGTTGGAGATTATATAAGCAAAAAACATGGAACATTCGATTCACATTTGTAACCACAACAATGGTTCATGCTAAAACATTTTTTTTTAAGTCTAATAAAAGTAACAAAGCACGCCGGGCCATTGTGCTGAGATTTCCGCAGATTTTAGTCTACTGCCTGAGTAATGGTAAACATGCCTCACCATTCTTACAGCAGTAGCAAATATACCTCTCTACTCCCTCTCTGGGCCTCATGCCAGCGTATCCAAGTGGTACTGGACCACCAATTGTATTACTGAGCTTTTTGTCCTATTGCTATGTGCCACTCCTGAGTCTCAGTAACCATGGTGACATGCCCACTATGCCAAGCATAAATTTGGTGTTCATACAATGGCAGAGAAATTGGGTTGTTTACAGTGCAGCTTACACTAATTACAACAAGCACATATCTCCTACCACACAAATACAGTGTCTGTCCATCAGTGTTCATGATGTGCTGGAAGTGGAGCCATCTACATTCATGACAGCATACTGTAGGGAGGCAGGTGATATTTCCTGAGCACATACTTACAGTAGTAGTGCTGTCTAGAGATAAACCAACTGTATGAGGGATGCTCCCATTGTTTGATCTGTCTGTCACTCTGGGATTTGGTTAGGGTTACCCCTAGGTACCCATCTCAACGAATTGCAATTGGGAAAGATATCACAGCCCATTCTGATCATGATTAGCATTAAGCAAAATCTACACACACACACTATGAAATATACCATCATGTATAATTTAATGGGTAATGAATTAATGTTTGCATAATAATCTCCCGTAGGTTTCGAGACTTTCTAATCTGCCCAGTACACATATGAAGCCGGGGCCTCTCCTCAAGATGTTAGTGTGCATTATTTTCTTAAATCATCACATAAATTATATCCGATATCTTTACATTGTTGTTCATCCTCTTGTGATGTGTTTCTGCCAATAAACTCATAATATTTAAGCAATATCGCTCGAGTAGGAGTGTGATATAGCTCTCGGCCTCGTGCCTCTGGCCTAATCACAGCCGTGATGATATAGAGCTATATCACACGACTCCGAGAGCGATATTGCTTTTATACAACAGTTCGACGGCACACGTTTGAAAAACGAAAACTAGAAAACAACAACGGAGTTATTTTAAAAGCCTCTTTGTTTGAGAACTAAGAATCCGCCACGGATTTGAGGGCGGCCAGAATGACAGGTAACACTTTCGGCTGCTTTGAAGCTCATAACAACTCAATGGACGGAAAAGCCGTTACTTTATATTACCGTTTCTTGGTCACAAAGTGTAGTTTTAAGATTAGTTCAGTCGAGAATGTATATGTATTTAAATCTGCAGTCGATTAGTAAAGATATAGCGCCTGTTTGAACGTTTGCTTAGTGAGATTCGGTACGTATGAGAACCAAAGCATGAGCGGATGTCAGTGTTCACTCGCCCCGCTGACCACCGCCCTCTCTGGGCTACATCTCTGACAGGGATTCCCTGGCTCTCATGTTGGCCTGATGGTCAAAAATGAGATCAAATCAGCAGTATTTGGTGTCATGATGAAACTATTACTTGTTTTCTTATTCATATTTCGTGTCTTTTGTGTTGTTATTGTTTTGACGCGAGGTAAAAGTTAATAAAACTATACTTCTATAATGTTACTATTGGTTTACCATTTCATCTTAACGCGATACGAGCACTCGGTTATTATTAGACTTTGTTCTTGTCAGTACTATATAAAACTGTTTTTTATAAGTGTCAGAGAGATGTTTTTGCATGCTGCTTATAAATATACCAGTGGTGATCTCATAACATGTTTTAATAGTCACGTCGCGATTAAATAAATGATCAATGTCCACATTTAAAAGCTGCGGTGCTTACCTGCAGTTCCACGGTGTTTTCGCGTTCTGAGAAGAGATATTGCTCCAGAAAAAAATTAGTGTTTACATTCCTCTTTCCAAGTGTTAATCGTCCACACGATGTGACAAGACATAACTCCCATTAAGTTTAACGTAACATCCAAGAGCGCTGATCTTTGACGGAATAAAAACTTCCGATTGGGGATTCACAGACTGATTTATGAGCTAGTGAACTATTGAGAAACACGGAGAGTGATTCAAAACAGCGCGGTTGTGTGTGTCTGCAGTTTTGCCATTCAGAGATGAGCCTGTTTAGAGGACTTCCATTCACTAGGTGGGGGAATGATACGAATTTAAGGTGAAGCGGTTACTGTGCCGTTATCAGTAGAATATTGCACGCCTCTTAGCCAATCAGATTCGAGAACCAGAAAGAACTGTTGTATAAAGTACAGTATAGTGTGTGTTCTGTCTAAGACTTTCAACTGTATCACACAAATATAAAAAGAAGCAAGTTAAAGCTTTTTTGTGTCAGAATCTCTAAAAGATATCCAACTTTCATTATTCAACTTTTCAATTTGACTTAAATTACAACACCTGATGACCCTTAAAAAAAATGTAGTCATGTAAAATTATATCAATGTCATATTAAAGGGGACATATTATGAAAATCTGACATTTTCCATGTATACATGATATAATTGGGTCCCCAGTGCCTCTATCAGCCTAGAAAATGTGAAGAAGAACAACCCAGTAACTTAGTTTTGGTAAACCAATATCTGCAAGCATGTGAAAAACTAGGCATTGTAATTTGGCTCCCCTTGTGATGTCAGAAGGGGATAATACTGCCCCTTAATCTGCACTGCCATTTTGTGCAGAGATCAGGGCTGGGTTTCCCGATAACGATTGAACTTACCACTTAAGAGCGCTTTCTAACGAACATTCGTTGTTCATTTACGTGCGTTTCCCAAAGATGCACGTAAAACGATCCCTCGCAGCTGGGTTTTAAGTGCTATACTTACGAGTCGCTATCCGTTTGTCAATTGCTGAAATGACTCGAATTTGTAGTAGAAGCTTGTTTAGGCTAATGATCTTTAGCTGATGTTCACTAATATTTTTTATAATATTTTTCATTATTGTTCAATTACTTTTTAAATGTTTTAATAGTTTGTGCATAATGAATTATTATTTTCCGTATTAAGTTAGGATTCGTCTCACTGCGAAATGATTATTATTATTATTAATTGTTGTTTATTATCTATGTTTATTTATTATTATGGATTATTGCATTGTACTGTAAATATTTATGTGTTTTTTTTAATCAGATGCCATTTCCCTTTAAAACTTTTTTTTAGTGTAGATGAATTATAGCAGCAATTGGTAGGAACCATTTATCAATTTGCTAGTAGCCTACCAACCAAAATTGTACCAAATACGTTTTCCTTCTTTATTAATTTATGTTTAGTCATTTAAATTTGATTTCTCATTTGCATTGTAAATATATTATATTAAAGTAATTTAAACAAATAAACAAAGACGAACCCAATAAATACATTTAAAACATTACTTATGGTTGTCCTCCAGGTGACTTTGTAACTTTGTTGTCTTACGACGCACTTATGAATTAACGATTATTCCAGAACACTCGTAGATCTACAATGATTTGCAAGTGCTACTTAAGTTACGAAGCTTTTGGGAAACGGTCCGTAAGTCTAAGATGATTCGTACGATCATTTTTACGATCTACTTTGCCTTACGATGCTTTTGGGAAACCGGGCCCAGCTCATTTGCATTCAAAAGTACCCCCCCCAAAAACGGCACATTTTTGCTTACACCTAAAACTAAAAAGTGGAAATTTTAACATGATAAAATAAATGATCTACATGGTATTTTGAGCTAAAACTTCACACATGCACTTTGGGGACACCAAAGATTTATTTGACACCTTAAAAAGGTCTTGTGAAATGTCCCCTTTAAGTAATATTTTTGGACAAAACAATAGCAGTAAATTTACATAGATATTACCACAAGTAGCCTGTAGTTATTTATTAAGTACCTGACAAATAATTCAGTGTAGACTATATCATGTAAACTTCAATTAATATAAAAAGCTATATAATGTGCATGTCAATGAATACAACAACTATTAAATAAACAAAATAATTGCCACATAGTTCAAGGCAAACATTACAATCATTTAAATGCATTTAGCACTTGTAGTGCTTCAAGCTAAATTTCTTAAAATCAGTAGGTATTCCCTGTAGGATCAAACCCATGGTCTTTGCGTAACTAATGCAAAACTGTACCTATTTTAATTTTACATTAATCTGTAGATGCTCTTAGACATGTTCAGAGAAGTCTTATACTTTCTGTTTCCAGTGAGTCTATTGTTAAGCTGACCCCAGCTGGCTGGCAGTGGCTGTGTCAGTGTCCAAAAGATCCAGGATCCTCAGCCTATAGGAGGGTGCACATGTGATCTCTCGCCCCTTCAGACACAAGGAGAGGGGAAATTCTCCAAACCCCTTTGAAGGTCATGGGATAGAGGGTTTTACATACTGGATAGTTTCTTAAGACTTGCATATCGATGAACACGTTTTTGTATAACTATAAATTTAGTGTTTTACAGTCAAGTCGTAATTTTAGAGTTATAACAAATTTTAAAGAAATAACATGAATAGTGAATAAACATCAGCAACACAGCACATGATTTGAATCACTAAATAAATCAATGTAGTGCAAAATAATATATGCATATTTGGGGCATGCAGCGGACATGGACAGGGGGTGTGTGAGGACACTGGCAGCGTTTCATGCAGCTCCAGTGGACACCTAAAGCGGGACTCGTGTGTGTGTGTGTGTGTGTGTGTGCGCGCGCGTGTGTGTGTAAAGAGAGCTAACACACACTACACACACTTAACATTTGGACACAACATGGCGATGAGGCGCCGAGAGACACGACGACTCTTCCCCGACTAACACAAGCACGTTATGTTTATAGGGAAGCACAGTGCAGGGATAAGTGAAAGAGGACATTTGATGTGATTTGCAGTATATGCATGTAGCTTATAGCGGTCATATAAAGCACACACTGCTTTACACCGCTGCTGGAACCAAAAACTGTACATGGCGGTGGAGAATATCTGGATCTTCTGTCTACTTTCCCTGGCTTACTGTGGACTATCCGTGCAAGGTAATAAAGACAACATTTGTCTAACACTTGGTGTTTTCTCGTGCAAGTTGCGTTGTGTGTGCGTTATAAACGGTGGTATAAACGTGTATTTCTTTGTATCTGTCAGGACATGTGAGTAGAGGGACTGGACAGAGAAATTTTGCACCTTGCTTGTTGCAGCTTTTTGTATCGCCTTTACTTTATCTCTTTTTTTTAAAATTTCCTCTAGTTTACTCGTTTTTATTAAAATAGGTGCGGTTTGAACTTTTATGTCACAATAACACCAAATCTTTGTCACTTTTGCAAATCGTATTCCGCGCTCCATCACCGAGTAGCGGATTGATTAAAATAATGACGAAATAAAAAAACGCACGAAGTAATATAGCCTAATGTTTGCTCAGAGGGGCGGATATGTAGCAAGGGGGCTTTAGTTTGGGAATGTAGGACAGGTTCGTTGCCATGTGCCTTAAAGTAACCTCTGGAAGAAGATATGTTGGACTTTAAAATAGAGACAAATAGTCAACGCACATAGAGCAGATAACGCGCACCTATTGGCACAACGTGTTACTATCTGACATAGATTATTTAATACAGGAGTTTTAAATCAGTGCTATGCTTTTGTAGTGTCTGTGAACTATACTATCCTCATAGTTTCATATAAGTTTAATGGCATAGATGTGTTAACAGGACGACAGTGGTGGTGATGTGTTGATATAGCTCGTGCTCAGGGCGGAATCAGTGACTTTAATTCAGTCACAGGCGCAGGAGGAAGAGAGGGGTGGGGAGTGGTCAGAGCCATTTATCCAGAGACTATACACCTTATTTACATAACAAAGAGGAGCACCGAAACACATGGGCACCTCCTGGCATCCAGCAATGCCCTCGTTTCACCGTTGTCCGTGAAGAATAAATGGCAAGCACAGTGATCAAAACACAGTCTCCTATTTTAGCCCCATGAAGGATTTTAAACCCAGTGCTGTAGTAGGAAAGATTAGTTACAGTGGGACAGGACTTTATTTTAAAAGTGTGCGTTAGATTTAGAAAAATATGCATTTTTATTTATTTAAAAACGTTTATTATATGTCAACAACATATAACAATCTTTATATGCCCTAGTCTAGGCTATACTTTAAATAGTATTTTCAGTTATTTATCTAATATTTATTAACTGATTTTTGATCAATTGCTGATATAACAAACTGATAGCCTGTTAAGTAATTGTATAAAGGCACTTATATAGCAGTTGGATAATGTCTGTTGTATAATGCACTGTTTTTCTTGTAGTAAAAGAAATGAAATTGTCAAAACAAAATGAAATCTATACAAAATAAAGTTTATCAGACATTCGTCATGTATAATGTAGAGAGAAAAGCCAAACAAAAATCCGATCTGTGCATCCCAAATTTTGATAAAAAAGCACTTGTCCTTCAGATTTGCATGGTACTATGAATGCTGTCAAGACATGAAATGTAGAAGCAGGATCTAAGTGCAGATAGTTGCACTGACATGACATACAACTTAGAACATGACCAAGAAACAGCACCTAAAATCTACAAAACCATCAAAAGACAAAGGCAACATGTGGGCTATATATACAGGGTTCCCACACCTTAGTTAACTTCAAATTCAAGGACCTTTCAAGGACTTTCCAGGTCCAATACCCTCAAATTCAAGGACTAAATGTGGGGACACATTTCAAGTAAGATCAAGGTTACATCGTGTTACCTTTTAAGATACATTGTTACGGTTCCCTTTCGAGGGAACTCGCGCTGCGTCACTGCAGTGAAACTTTGGGAACGCCTCCAATGGTAAGTGCGTCTGAATGTGTATATCAAATTCAACCAATGGTGAGGCTTAAAAACAAAGACCGGGTGACATGGGAGCCAGGAAGTATATCGCTATCTGAAATATTGCCAAAAACAGCGTTACAGGGATGCAGGAACTATGGCAAGGGAGATGCAGCGTCTCGTTCCCTTCTCAGAGAACAACAGTTATACGTAACGTTTCCATGTGTCAAACACAACTATGCAAAAAAGCATTTTGGTATGAATCAAAATTCGCATACAGAAGATATAACAGTTTAGCACATGTGCTTAAAAAGTCTAGAATTTTTATGATATTATCCTACACTACACAAGGAATAATATGTTTTTCAGAAAACTTCTTGCATAAAATAGATTCAAGCACTTTTAATGACCTGTATCTATGTATGTATATTTTCAAAAACTTCCCAGGGCCTTGAATTTTCAAGGATTTCAAGGAACCGTGGGAACCCTGTATATAAATGATAATCAAGGGAACCAAGACACACCTACAAACAATTAGAATAGGGTTGTCAGAAACAGGAGGCAGAACCCAAGCGCAGACGATTCCGGGGTTAACAAGAAACACTTTATTGACAGGACAAAACAAAGAAAACAAAACCCACAAGGGGGCAAACAACAGTTACAAGATACTACGAGTCTCCGACACTAGACAGACTTAACACTAAACTAAACCTAAGATATTGAGATATTGAGGTTTGTTTTTCTTCCCATGTTGCAGTATAGACCTTTCTCACAACTTCCGTATTTATGACCGGAAATACGCAATCGTCGCGGAAATCTACTTCCTCCGCAGTCAATGCAATGTAAAAAGCCGTATCTGTTCCATTAATTCCCTGTTGATGGTGAAGTTAGACAGAAGTGGATTCAGGCTATCCGGTGAGATTGAGGACCTAACTTCACCATAAGAAAGGGGAGCACTTATGTATGCAGCAAACCGTTCACTAAAGACGACTACATTTTAGGGCTCACTGGGTCGCCGCTTGCAACCAAATGCTGTCTCTACCCATTTTTCTTGGAACGAGTTCACCCCGACACACAAACATACGATCACAGACATAACCAGACAAAAATGTTAACTAATAATGATATCTTACGGCTAACGTTATTGTTGCTACACACAAGACGTTCACTTGGAAAACCATAGGCAGTAATTGAAGGTAATATGTACCATAATGCTTCATTCAAAGCAGCCTATAATGTTTTAGTAAGGTAGTCTATATCATCTACTATACATACATTATGTTTAAATGGACACTCTAATAATGTGTTATTTTAGTTGACAGTTCAGTAACAGTTGGACTCGCTCTCTACTTACCTTGATATTTATAGACAAATTCTTCATGGAAAAAGATTTCCTCTATTAGTCGTGTCACATCAGCAAATGTAATATTTGGCAAATCCGTTAACGAAGTTGTGTAGACTTTTTGATCCATTTTAAACTTGCCCGGGTTTGTGATTTTCTAATGTGTTGACGCTTGACAGGAACTCCGCTTTCACGACGATTACGTATTTCCGGTTACTGTGAGAAAGGTCTATTCATAATATACTTTGGATATCTACAATATAGTCTTGGAGATCTACATTGCTTTAAGGTTTACTCTCAGCTCAACACTTCTGAAATAGCTAGTCTTTGGGGGGTTCATTTAAAAATTACCGGCAGGTGTGTTAGACAGTGTTTGCAAAAGTTAACTTGGCAGAATACAGCTATTAAATCTTCAGGAGCTGGATTGGACACCTAAAATAACAAAAGGGATGAGAGGCAAATGCTTTTAGACATGTTTGTTAGGCTGTGATGTGTAGTATTTTGACAGGTGTAACTACAAGAGAGGCCGTAAGCAAATATATGACTGAGAAAAGTTGGAGGTGTGGCGGTACGAGGGTCAGTTGTTGTTACCTTGTCAGACAGGTTGGTAGTCAACATTCATCTTTAGAGTGACCGTGCATGTAACATCCATGTTTTCTCACAGCAATTTGTTGGTCATGCACGCTAAGATTTGTACATATAAATTCACTACAGAAAATGATATGCCCCTCTTCTGAGAAGTGTGGGCTTCCCCGAGGCTGTGTGCCAGGTTTACAGAGAGAGAGAGAGAGAGAGAGAGAGAGAGAGAGAGGAATGCTGGAGAATGTGGGTGATTGGGGTGAACTTCCTCACTTTTTCTCTCTTGCTCTCTTTCAAATTCAAAACAAACTTCATTGGCATGACTGCAGTACAGTACTGCCAAAGCAATGGGCATTAAAAATAACAGAAATACTTACAAATATGACAAGAGAAAAGATAAGGGAATATCAAGGTTGACACACACACTGACACTTGTATCTGTAAATGCTACTGACTGTTTTAGCTTGTCTCTTTTTCTCCTCTTCTTTAAATCCCTAGACAGAATGTTTGGCTTTTCTAGAAGAAAATATCACCTAGAAGTTTGTACAAAACCAGAGTGAACCCTTAGTGACTAGCAATGTTCAGTGTGCTGTGATGATACACTTGCCAGACAGCGCTTCTCAACTTTAAAAACACCAGCTGAGGTTTTGCTTTCTCATGGAAAGCTTCACCGCCGTGTTATCTAAAACCCCATTCACACAGCACTTTGGTCCCAGAAAATTTCTGCAAAATCGGTAGAGAGGAGGGAGCACCGCATCACATGCTCCTTATGATCTTGTCATAAAAATGCACATGCGTGATTTCTCAAAAGAAAAATCATGAATAATTAGCAAACTTCTTAATAAATAATTAGCAAACACATGTGCCATAAAAAAATATGGCACATGTGTTTAGGGGATCTTTACGCTATGTGTGTGAATGCTGTGTGCAGCAGGAGGGTTTTAAGCCAGGAGGGGTTTTCTCCTAGGGGTTTTATTTCAACCCCTGGGGAGTCAGCTGACATTGGCTTAACTTAGCACCCTCTTCTATGCATTACATTATTCCTACGCTCACTAGTACGGTTTAATCTTAGTCGCTGTATTCTGCTGCTTATGTTGTCAATTGATTTTTCTGTGTTTTCTCCTGCATCTATTCATGTAAATTTGCTTTGAAACAATTAAACAATTGTGAAAAGTGCTTTATAAATAAAATTGAATTGAATTGAATTGAATGCACGCACAGATTCCGGAAAATCATTGGCAGTGTGAATGAACAAATAATTAAACGATCCCGGATAAATCCCGGACGCAATTTCAGTGTATTTTCCGTAATCTCTGTGTGAAAAAGGCGTAACATTCCTTTCTTCTCCTACAAGGCTGTATGCAGCTGCCTGCTTTTAAAGATACACTAGAAATTAGAAAAAGTTTAAGATTTGAGGTCAGAGGGCATGATATACGTGGTCTATAACTAGAGATTGGCCTACAGATACTGATAACTAAGTGAGGAAACAGACAGATAATAGTTTTTAAATTAGTGTGATATAGTGTTGACCTTTGAACCCTAAACCAAAAAAACAAAAAAAAGTTACATACAAAAAATTAACCATCCTAACCCCAAGCGACAATGGTTTAAAAATCAGAAGACAAAAAGTATAAACCAATACAGACATCCTAACCCAAACAAGAACTCTAACCCCAACCCCAAGCGACAATGGTTTAAAAATTGGAAAAAAATTGGAGTAGTTACTGTCCAGAAGCGGCATGATCCTGCCAATCGTCGCATAACGTGATGGCATCACCTTCCGGGATTCCCTTTCGTCTATATCCGGCGCTGAAGGATTAGCATGAAAGCAACCGAGTTCCCCTTTCGTCGATATAGTGACGCATAGGGGCACCCTTCGCGTCTTTATATTGATGCTGAAGGCGTTTGAACATGCTTCAGATTTTGACGCCTTGGGGAGTGAGAATGTGTTGCAACATAGCAGTCTTGACTAGGCATGGGCCGGTTACCGGTTTCAAGGTATACCGAGGTTTTAAACAGTCAAGGTTTCAAAACCACTAAAATGTTCTGTGATACCGTTTCCAAGGTATGAGCTGTGTTTATACAAAATTCCTTAAATCTTTAAGTCATGTGATTGATTTGATGTTTACATTTAATATACATTACCAAAATATTATATATTCTTTGAAAGCGTATTATAATTTAAAGCAACACTATGTAGTTTTTTTACCTTTAAATAATGTCTCTAAAATTATTTCAGTGATAGAACAACTTCTAACTGGACAAATTGTACTGTTGCTGCAACCTGAGCAGCCTCCTAGCTGCTACAAGCACACTCTGAAAGTGGTGGTGGAGGGTAGGAAACACAGCCCCGCCCCTCCCCCCTGCCTGCAAAAGAGTGTCTGATACCAGGCACTGTTGCGCTTTTCAACCACATGGGGGAGCTGTAAGTCATTTTTACATGGAAACTACATAGTGTTGCTTTAAAGGCTTTTCAAAATGACACGTGAAACTATGGTATTTTTGCTAAAGGTAATCATACCGCCAGAATCTTATACCGGCCCATGCCTAGTTTTGACATGGTCTGACTCTCACAAGTGTTACGGACACCATGTGATAATCAACAGTTCGGTACAACATAGCCTGTCCCACAGAATGGAAAGGGTTAATATTTTGTGCTCCATAGCATTTGTTTTCAGCCTCGTCACTGGATGTGCTGTGTAATCTTTCTGTAATACTGCTGCAGCACTTCTGCCATTACCTCTATTGGGTATCACTTCATGACCTTGTTTAGCCTCCTCTTTGCAAAGTCTTAATATCGTTTAATACCTAATACCCTAGTCCCAGACTAAAAATGCATGTTTAAGATGCCTTAATACAAAAAAATACATATTGCATAACATGTATCAGTGACAAATTTTTCTTAAGATGCACAATAATAGTGTAATACTGTAAATGTCCTAACATAACTAAAACCTAGTCCTGGATTAATCTAAATTATGTTAATACTTGCTTCCAATTGTTTGGTAATTTATGTTAAAAATACTGTCATAAGAGTGACTTTGTAGCTTATTTGTCTTTAAAATTGTTTAAAGTTTAAATGATTGTGATTTTCATATCTTTCTTTTAGTGGTAGATTGATATGTTGTTGTTTTTTTTGCCAGTGCCAGTACTGATATTAAATGGCGCCTATGGTCCAATTCACATTTTCACATTTCCTTTGCTACAAAAATGTACGGTATGTGGAAAATAATGTGTTTTTTGAACCATAAACTACTTACACCGAATACACAAAATAACTTTGTTTTTAAGCAATGAAATAGGTGCCCTTTAAGAAAGCAGTATATCTGATTTGCCGTACAAATGTATAACACAAAGCAGAGACAAACAGAAAGTTGGTGAAACTAAATTAAAATTGAAATGCATAATATTTATTTATAAATATACCCTTGAAAATATTTTACAAGACATACGTACTGTGAATCTGACACCTAACATCAATTCATGTAACTTTAAAAAGTGAATACTGATTGATCATTTAACTGTCTGTCAGACTTTGGCTTTACATTTGAGTATATTTTCATTACGAACAACCAATTTAAGGAATAGAAAGATTCACTGGCCGATTGAAATGATAAAAAAATATTTCAACCACTGCAATTCAGTACATCAGTCTTTCACTACTTTCTTTATATCTTTTGATATTAAAAGAATAGGACAGTAACATACATAATATTCTCCTCCTCCATATCTGTTGCTTGTAAGTTCTGTTCTAAAATAATTCACAGAACTGACACAACAGATTTGACATAAAAGTATGTATTTACCTCAATTGCTAACATAAGCCGTGAAGTCTCTTATTTCGTTCAATTGAGCTCTCTGTTTTTACTTTTGGGCTTGGAATATCACAGTTGATGTGGTTTGTTTTATATAACTTGGTCTGGTTTTTTGGTTTGTGTCGATGTGGTTGTTTAGACAGGAATTCAATCCTCCATGTATTTTGCCTTTGCCAGGCTGTTGAATTATTTTCGGCAGAAGGAAGTACGGCTCGTTCAAGGAAGTTATTCATTATCCTACTTCCTGTCAGTCTTTACAAAGGTCTGCCGCAGGTTGTTGACCCTAGAAAAGGTTGAAAGATCTCTTCATTGATCTCTGTAATGCACTTACTGTTTTAACTAGTGACACCTGAAAATATTTGGGTTGATGTCAAATGAAAAAGTTACATGCTCTGTACCATGTGCAGATTTCAATAAGAATCCATAAAATGATGTTTGGAGGCATATCAATGAAGCCGATTGTGCTTAGTTCTCAATGTTCTGTGTTGCAATGGCTGTTTGAGTTTAACATTTGTACACATGGACTTCAGGGATACTGTGACCTGGATAACAGCTGTCAAAATCTATCAGCATGTGACTCGACCAGAGAAAGACCCTCAGAAGGGTCAAAGAGAGATGAAAATATAAAAAGGACAAGAATTAGTGGATGAAAGAGTTGGCAAGGTTAATGGATACTTTGTATCAAGTTTTAATCATTTAAAGAGATCGTTCACCCAGAAAATTAAAATTATCATAATTATTTCACTCTCATGATGTTTCAAACCTGCATAAATGTTATTTTTCTGATGAACACGAAGATAATTTGAGGAATATTTGTTACCAAACCGATCATGAGCCCAATTCACTTATAGTAGGAAAAAGAATACTATGGAAGTGAATGGGGCTCATGAACGGTTTGGTTACAAACATTCCTCAAAATGTCTTTCTTCATGTTCATCAAAACAAAGAAATTTATACAGGTTTGAATCAACATGAGGATGAGTAAATTATGACCGAATTTTCATTTTGGAATGATCTTTCCCTTTAAACCAGCTTATTTAAAAGTGACTTCTTATTTAAAGTTCTTACATAGGTGGAAGAACATATGTGAGATATCCTTTAACATAATATTAATTATTGATGTTTGTTTAACGGGTTAATTAAGTGTGATTTATTATAAGACAAATGAACATGATAAAAATTCATGAAATTCTTCATACTCTCTGACTTGTATGCATAGTCATAGTCATGGTCTTTGTAGTCCTGTCACATTTCCCCACCCTAATTGTCTCCAGGACGGGATGTAACGATTAAATCGCGTGTCCCATTGAAAATGTCTGAAATCGATTCTGAATCGCAAGGCTGCAATTCTTTGTTTCATGCACAGCTTGTGCGTGTACTACGGCATTTGGTCAGTAAGAAGTCTTTATCAATCTAAAATCATTATGAGTCGGGGTCGTTTATAACATGCATTTAAAAAAGCAACACTCGTTAAATAAAAATCATTCAAAATAGTCATTATCATCATGAAAATACCTGAAACAATTAGAAGAACAGTGATTTAAATATTTCTGTAGACATTTCCTGCAATAGCGTTTGTAATGCTGCTACTTCTGTGGCACAAAGGAGTTTCTGCATGAGAGCGCCCTCTGGCGTTCAGATGTGCCGGGATTTCACCGTAATTCATTCAAATTCATTCATTGAGAAAATGCGCATTTGCACGATTAATCGTTACACCCCTATCTCCAGGTGTGTCTTGTTATTTTTTATTAGTCTGTGTACAAATTCGCCTGTGTTTGCAGTTATCTGTGGTTAGTAAGTGTATGTATTCTTTGCTTTCTCCATGTTCACAGTCTGGATTATGGTCTTAATATTTGGATTATTAAACTTAATATATATAATGTCTATGGCTTGACCGCTTACTTCCTGAGAACTGGCTCAAAAGAACGTTTAATTTTACGAACCGAACATCACTATTTTGAACAGCTTTATTACACTTTATTACACTCGGTGCAGGGAGCTTTTAGATGCAGGGCATTGGGACAAAATGCAATGCATCTCCTGGGCTACATACTGTACTACATTCTCCTGAAGGCGCATACACAAAATCTATGTGGGGTTTTAAAATTCTGGCGGTGCGTGTACAGTATGCGTGCATTCTTCTGATTACGAAAATTGCATCACGTGCACTGTATGCGGACTCTTTGTGTGTGTATGGTGGCTTCAGTCCCATAGATTTGAGTTAATACAATGTAATACAGTTGTTTTAAGCTTCTCAAGATTTGAAATTGCAACTTTTTGGAACATAGCTTTAGTTTTTTCTTTAAGTAGATAGGAGCTGTACTTGCATGACTGGAAATAACTGCCCAGGTGCTTTCCCAATATGGTCACCAAATTGATGGACTTGTCCTAAAGGGACTTACTGATTAAGAACTCTATTGTAAAATGGATTCTTGTGGGCTGTAGGCCAGTGATCAGCTTCTGTTCAGTGACATGGAAATAAAACAACACATTGACTTCTAAAACGACTAAGCCGGTTTTTCTAATGTATTTTCAATGCATTTCTAGCCTGCCACAATAATGAAATATATTTGAATGAGGTTTTCAGTAAATATTTTTATATGTGATTACTATGTGATTATAAAAAAAATCTTACAAATGTATATTTAAGCAGTATTGTGATATTAAGGTGCATATTATGCCGCCCCCTTATAGTTGGCCATTGAGGAGAGCTACTTATTTCCCAAAAAAGTTAAATATATAGTGCAAATTAACACAAAATAAAATTATTTATTTTTACTATTTCACTGATATTCATATTATAATTTATAAAAACTTGTGTGTGTGTGTCATATGCATGTGTCTGGGGTGCCACCCAACCGAGTCTCTGTAGGTCAGCAAACTTGTTAAAAGCATGTGACTTGAGCCTGAGCTCCAATTGGCTTGTTTCAGATCCCCCTTGGGGCGCAGCAATGTGCGCCCCAAACCTTCCAACTTATGTTGTAAGCGAATCGATATTGTTTTTAATGTTTTTGATCTAATGTGATTGGACCGTGATTAGACCGTTTATCCTTACAAATCACCCTTTACAAGTAGTTTAGTTAGAATAAATAAAGGATTAAGGGCTTGGACCAGACCGACCAGCAGGAGTCAAGTCATTGCGGTCAAGCTTACACTGTGCTCTTCCAGCAGTTATGGCAAACAGAGTTGGCTAGCTGGGTGCTATGTAAGTCATGCCTTTTATTGTTTTCCCTGTTTGCTGTTTCAAAGTCTGCATGTGTGAATTTTGTGTCGCTGGCTTTGCGTGGACATGATAAGAGTGAGAGCTCAGATAATCCGGTATATTACATGGCTTGGTCGACTGTGTTGCTTTTTTTTATGAAATTTACCCATCAAATGCCAGAATGCCACTGGATTTAAGGGAACTTCGGGCTGTTGGACTGTGTGTTTTGTGTTGTGAGGGAAAACATGTGCGTGTGCTGCGCTATTAAAGCAAATAGAAACGTACTGGCCTCTGATTAGGCAACTTTACTTGTTGTGTGTGTGTTGATTTTAACTGTAGACTTTAATCAACAGTAACATTTTCAGCATTTTTGCTAAGCAGTAATGATATTCATCACCTGATAATGGCTATTACTACAGTAAAGGTTTGATTTTGAGTTTGTTTGCACCTCCCAAAAAATGCTTAGCACCAGCTGCCACTGTGGGTCTTTAAATGGTCTCTCCAAAGTCAAATGAGGGTGCAGGTGCTATACAGGTTTAAAGAAGCTGAGACTTTTAGTTTGTGATGAGAGCTATGAAAAGAGCTCCGCTCTAACAGACAAACAGACTGATAGATAGATACAGTACACACACACACACACACACACACACACACACACACACTCATACACTGAACAGCTTCAAGGCAACATGTAAATCGCATTGCAATTTATGTATGCTTTCCTTGCTGTCATATCTTAGTACTTATTGAATGGAAGTCATTGACTTGAGCAATGAGATGAGCTATCGTATGTGTTTACCGTATACTGCTACAGTTGCATAATTGTCAATGAAGCTTATCAACTTTGTTCAGTGTAAGTCCGCAACACAGCAGTTTGTAAATGACAAAGGATCAATGGATGGACTCTGAGTGATGAGATTGGCCCGACTGAGGATGCAGGTAATTTAGTGGAGCTTGGGAAAGAAAATTATTAGTTCGAAATGGCGGTGTTACTGATGTGTCTAGTGTCATCATCATAATCAGATAAATGACAAAATGAGTATTTTAACAAAGAAATGATGTATCTTGAACATCTTGATAGTTGTCCTTATGCATCTGTGTATAAAATCAATTTTATATCTATGTGCAAGTGAAATTGTATAATGAGCAAAATGTAAGAAAATGAGAGGGTAAGGTATGTATCAGTGCATGCATGACGTGTGTGAGAGAGTGTGTGACGCTTCACACATTTTGGTCTTTTCCTCATGACGCTGGTTGAGTAAACAGTCATACGATCGCATTCCTTCCATTCCATGCTGCTGTCCACTCGGTCACATGACCACACAGGAGGGCACAAAGTGGGGTGGGCAGGCATGTCTCGGGATGAGAAGCAGCGCATCACGAAGGAAGATTTTGATTGGGGACGCAGACAAACTCATCAACATCTGTTTACAAGGATTTTTTTATCAACAGAAGCATTAAACATGTCAAATGCAGAAAGCAATACAATTCTTTGCTTGCGAAGAGGCATTGAGATTTATAACCTTGCCATTTCACCAGATGTTTGCCTTTCAGTGCTTAACTTGATAATATTCAGCAAAAGACTGCCTGTATTCACTCTCATTTCCCTTAATCTCGTTAAACCCTGATTATTTAAAAGACTTAAATAATTACCTTGGCAAAGTTAAAAACCCAGCTGAAAGGGCAACAAAAAAATCTATCACTTCAATTGCGCTTTATAAATACTTGTTTTTAGTGTATGTAGGTTGTTGGTATGCGTGTGTGGATATATGTTGCTGAACATATTGACTGAACCTGTGGCAGTATTGAGCCAAGCGGGACCCCTGCCCTACTCTTGTGTTTTGGACTGTAAGGTCCACTGAAAAGCCCATAAAAAAACATTGCTGTTATTTCAACTCTGCAGGATATGCAGGAATGAGCACACAATAGGACAGTCACCACACACATTGAGAGCCAGTCGATTCGATTCAAATGTGCTTTATTGGCATGAAAAGGTACATTGTATTGCCAGAGAAAACAAACAATAAAGAAAATGTAAAAAGTACAAACATAATCTATACATTCTAGCTTTTGAAATACCATATGTACCGTAGGTGTCTTCCTTAGGGTTTGAACCCATGACCTTTGTGCTACTAACGCAATGCTTCACCAGTTGAGTTGCAGGAACACCTACAAAACATCTGCTACTTACTTTCTAATGAGATTCAATTGTCAGGTTTCCTTTGCTTGTTCTACAGTATGTTCTAACAAATCGCTTGCACTTCCTGACTGTCTCATTTTCTTCTCTGCTTTTGATCTTGCCCCAGGAAAATTCCCAGTATTTAATATGCATGGACAGATAACATCAAAACATATCATGTTAGAACTTTCTGTGTGTGGTTTACTGATAAAGAGGTGCTGCCGAACTTCCGCAACTGGTGTGACTGTTACCTCTTATCATGCAGATAGCACCTATGACAATAGAAGTGTGTTCGCCAGGTTGTAGAGACGTGGTACTGCGTTTTTCATTTGATCATTTAGTTCTAAAAGACTTTTCCTTGGTGAACAGCCTTACTAACTACAATACAGTGTTAAAGCTTAACTTTATAGTTATTTGTTTGTATGTGTGTGTGAGCGTCATGTGTGCTGCAGCAAAAGTTGATGTGGTGGTACGGCTGTGGAGGATGTATAGTCAGTCAATTTCTCTTTATATTTTTCAGTGTATTCCAATCAAAAACTTAGCCTGGGTGCCAGCTAGGGCTGCACGATTTGGGTAATTTTTCCCATTGCGGTTATTGATGCTAATATTGTGATGTGCGATTGCGATTATACTAAATGGTATCATGAGTCAACTTGATGGGTTTTAAGGAAAATCCACACACAGTTTAGCTAAAATGTGTATTTGTAAAACTATAAATGTTTTCGTATTGCCACGTGATGTAGCAACTGCTCAGTGTCAGTAATCCTAAATCCAAAATACCGCCATACAACAGACATCGTTTTTTTTAGCTACCAGATCACTGTCAAACTCCTCTGCATCCATCTTCGCTCAGGTATAAGTGACGACGCACACCACACACGTGCATGCCACACGTGCATTGCCTTTTTTGTTCGTTTTTCTTTCTTTTTTTAAACAGCAAGGAAAATCATCAAACTGTTATCAGAAAGTTGTGTGTTAACAAGTCCACACATTTATTTATTTAATATAATTGCAACATTTTGCTGTCATATAATCGCACAGGCTGACATCGCGATTGCGATGCGATTAATTGTGCTGCACTAGTGCCAGCCGAACTTAGCCCCTCCCACAACATTTCAGGTCATGAAGTTCGGTCTGGTGTCGCTTCGTTGTGGCTGGTCGAACCAATCAAATTGTCAGGGCGGGCTTTATATGATGACGGACCGATGATCAACAGTAACTTAATCAACCACGTCACCAAAGTGCGCTTGTGTTGAATCCACTTACAACAAAGACGGCTGCCGCTGGAGAATTGAGATGTGAAGATTCTGCCATCGAGTCTGTTCTAGAAGATATCGACAGCGCATTGATTTTAAAAGAGGAACAGAGAAACGTGGATATAACTAGGCGCCTTGCATGTGTCAAGGACACCTCGACACTTGGTCAGGTGAAGCCGGGGATTGAACCACCAACCTTCCGGTTTGTAGACAACCTACATGTTGGCCCGGATTTACGATTAAACTGAAATTTCATGACGACTGCCACTAGGGGGCAAACTTCGACAGTCATGTCCGAATGTTGTGTACAGTGGAAAGGTGGCTTAAGCCTGTAAGAATTTGCTATCAACTTTGAAAGCTGTGCACTCTCAGATAAAAAGCTACAAAAGTTGTCACTGGGGCAGTGTCTTTTCAAAAAGTACACTTTTGTACCTAAAAGGTGCATATTGGTACCGCTAAGGTACACGCAGGTAGAGGTACATACTGGTAACTTAAAGGTACATACAGGTATCTGTCTTCACCTGTCCACTTTAGCCGCTTTCACTTTTTCAATTTACACCTTTCCACTGTAAATGACAAAAGACGGCCGAATAAACAGAAGCCATTCATTCATCCATATGGAGAGTCGCTGTGTAAGAAGACGACCATCTGCGGATGCGTTCTTTTTTGATCCGTTTTGAGTGTTGGACACATAAAAAATTTGAACTTGTGCAACTACATCGCATGCAATATGCCGACCTCAAGTGATGGATTTTAGTGTATTTCAATCAAAAACTTTGTGTGAGGTAAAAATTGCCACTAAGGGGCGACCTCTGACAGTTGTGTCTGAATGTCATGTACAGTGGAAAGCGGTTTCGGGTCTAAAAGTTTCACGTGTGCCTCAGACACAGGTCAGGTATAATAATAGCAGCATTGGGTTTTAGGTAATTTAAAATTTATGTGTTTTTAAACTGTCTCGTGTGTGCACTAATGTCCTTTTTAATTGCATTTCTAGCAAGAAATTAGTATTGTAGTTTTCAAATATGTGATTAGTTATCACAAATGAAAGTTGCACAAATGCACAAAGGCGCTCTCTGTTTATATTTCAAACACACTGCATTTGAAGTGAGTTTTCGGACGCAGCCATTGTTTGGCTGGGGTAGTTAAATTTTCATTGAAACACACCTGTCAATCGATTTTAAATGCACATTTTAGTGGTTACCTTGGTGTCGTCTTCAGATAACATAGTAAAATAAATGGAACAGTGGGCCAAATTGGTTGCGAGGCCACCGGGGTTTCTTTCATTCGAGTATAGTTGGGTTTAAAAAATTGCCACTGGTTCGGGTTGAACTCGGGTCTAATTTACTCAAGTTTGTTTCGGATTCTGTCTTTTTTTTAGATTTATGCACGTTGGGTTCAGGTAAAAAGTGATTTGGGTAATTTCGGGTCAGGTAGATTTCTTTGGACCAGAGAAGACCTCTAATCTGTACCTAAATTAGGACCCTTTTAAAAGGTACAGTTCCAACTTTCACTCATCAAGGCTTATTCAACAAACTTTCATTTAAAAAGATCTTAATCTTTACCACTGTGAGATTTCACTTGTGTATTGTAATTGTTTCCATAACTCCCCAGAGCATTGTGGGTATTTTTCCACTGTATTGTAGTCTTTTCTGTAATATCCCTTTGAGGTTCCTGTGAACTTTGCCTTTAATTGGCCTCAGAACTGTGGTCAGTAAAATGTTTATCAGAGGCCAGTGTATTCTTGCACCGAGCTCTGCTGTTTGAACGCACCCTGGTTGACAGTAAACAGTAGATACAGTAGATAGATTCTTCATAGCTCTGCTTTACTGCATAAATATTACAGTGGCATTCATATCAACTTGTGTCAGCAGTTCAAAGCAGAATCAAAGCATTGATCATATGTGTAATGTGAGATATGAGCTGCTGAGCTCTGCGTTCATTGAGGAAGAAAAACTCCCATACCCGTCACCAGAGCACTTCACATGTTTTCTCAAAGGTGCCATAGAATGTAAAACTTTATTCAGCTTAGAAGAATAATAAAAATTCTGTATATGGAAATGACATACTTTATCTTAAGCCTCAAATATGATTGTTTCTTCCTTCTTATGTAAACCTCGTTCATGCAAAAGACAACCGAGATACACCCCAACATTAAATTATACATTCAATTAATTACAAATTACAACGTTGTTAATGCTAAAAACAAACTGGTGACTACTGAGTTAACTTAGCGCTATATGCTAGTTATATGCTAGCGTTTAGGCTAAAGTTTTGACTGTGTATACTGAAAAAAACAAAACTTGCTCAAACAGGTCTAATGTGAGCTACCGATGAGCCTCACTGTGAAACAGCCAATCAGAGCAGAGCTCAACTTTATTATTCATGACCCTTCCAAATAAGGTAATAACAACCCATTTCATTCTAAAGGCAAAATCCCAGAGTTGTAAATAGAAAACCACATACATAATTAAATTGTGGTGCTTCCACCATCTTCTTTTACAGAGTTTTGCCTGTAACATCTGAGCGAGGAGGTATACTTTACAGTAATAATGTTCTCTAAATCGGGTTCAATTCCTAGACATTTCAATCATAGAAGAGTTCTTCCTGAATGCTTTCAGACTTTCATTTTTCAACTCAAGGTGACCAGACTTTAGATCATTTCTGTTCCGCACAAAAGGACAGTCTCCGATATATTAGGCTCTATAATATATAAGATATAATAGACTTATCGTGGTATTCATTAATACTGTTTGTCTTGAATTAATTTGCATGATATTATAAGGTGGGCAATAGTGTGAAAAACATATTAGCATAATTGTTTACATTTTTCTGAATCATAGTAGCTTATTTTTCATTAATAAATCAGAATGTTGTAATGCAATCTTAGCATATTGGGCGATTGTAAACAAACCTACAATGATCTTTTTGATTATGCTGATATTTTTTGCATCGAAATGACAAAAAAACATTTTTGAAAACCCCTGCCAGGGTGATGATTTTAAGAAACGCTGGTTGCAGGGTTGTCATGTAGACAGTAAAAACCGGCGTTTTTTGTCTTGTGAGGTCACTTTTTTTAGGCCGCCTGCTGGTGTGGCATGCACTTGCCAGCGCTTGATAGCGTTTTTTTTGCTTTTTCATGAGGACGAAAATTTATTTTAATCTAAACATGTGTGGACGAGATTTTTGTTTGGAGGACTAACTCCAGTAATAAAATACTCGTGTCCGTGTGGACTAGGCCTTATACTGCAGTTCATCAACTGGCCGCTAGAGGCTGGCTCCAAAAGGGAGTCAATCCCATAGACCCTCTCATGTTTAAATGTTTTTGGTCTATATAGCTGATTTTGCCCTTCATGACAACTGCGAGGGGAATTTTTTTGCAAGTCATCCGTTTAAATTATATTAAGTCTTAAAGTTAATTAAGGGCATGGCCACTGACAGGTGAACTGCTGCTGCGGTAACAACCGTCGAGCTAGGCGGGTGAGGTTTCAGCAACCAGGCACCTCAGTTACACCCATGTCCCGCCTCTTTGCCTATTTTCAGTTATCCATGAGTGTCACTTATTATAGAGATCCACCTAGTTTAATAAACTGAATGAAGTTGCTTTTTATCATGATGGTTATTATACCAGACTTTATTTTTGTCTTAATCTGAATAAATGTTCTGTGAAATGCCAGAAAAGCAGTATGTCATTCATTGTTTAGTTAAATATATAAAACTGAATGTGCAGAATAATTTTAATGTTCATTTATGGCGCTTTTCCATTGCATAGCACCCCACGGTCCGGTCCAGCTTGGGTCGGGTCAGCCCACTTTTGGGAGCTCTTCCATTGGGATCACTTCGTAGTACCCGATACTTTTTTTCGTACCACCTCGGTTGGGGTTCCAAGCGACCCGAACTGATACCAAACGTGACGCGTAAACACTGTAGTTCACTGATTGGTCTGAGAGAATCGTCATCGGCGCCGTCATCCTATTATGTAAAATATTAGCTTTAGCTTAAGCTTACTGCTAGCTTGCGCTGTCTCGAGCAAACATGTTGTCATCTGTGCTCTGTTTTAAGTTTCCAAACACCCTTTTAGCAATGAAAAACATCCACAGGTTGTGAATCAGGAACACATAAAAGTTTTTTCCAGACTTGCAGTTTGTGGCAGACATTCGCGACGTGCATGTCAGTATTATTTATGCTTTAATGCAACTTCATTGAGGCTCCACGGAGCGCCGTCGACTGACGCCACGGGTGTTTGAACAGAAACTGTCATGTGAGACAGAGGTAGTTATAAACGCGATGTGCAAACATCTATTTATGGTGGCCAATTTTAATTTTGTGGCGGACTTATAAATAAATAAATGTATGGGAATGTACAAGGACGCTCTCTCTTGTATGAGGTCACAGCCGTATGCAGCGCAAATATAACGACACGCCTATAATTCCTCCCACTGCAAAGTGATACTAAACTCAATGGAAAAGCTAACCACGCCAAAGTGAGGTGAGCTGACCCGACCCAAACTAAACTAAACCGTGGGGTACTATGCAATGGAAAAGCGCCATTAGTTTCTTCAAGATACTTTTCATTTTATTTTTTAAATACGCTTTATAAAAAATGCTTTTTAACCCTCTGGGCCTTAGGTGATTTGGCATCCTTGAGAAGTTTTGACCTGCACTTACATTTGTTGCAGTTGTTTAAAAACATAATAATGGCAAACGTCTCATAACACTGTGTTCAGCACAAACTGGGATACAATATTATGTGAGTAACATGCATGTACATGTGTGTATTTTTGTGAGAAAAATGTTTAAAAGCAAAAATTTTAAGTCCACTGATGATTTGAGGAATGGGGTTCACCTGTGATGTTTTCTTAATTGGAAAAAAACAATCTCTTTGGTGTTTCACAGTACACACTGATGATAGCTTAGGTCAAAACGCATCTGTGTGGACACGGTACAAATAAATCCATGAAATTATATCTTAAGGGGGGGGGGACATTTTTATTTTGATAAATCCACAAAACCCATAATAAACATGTTTTTACAAGACTTTTCAAAGCAGGATCTAGTAGTCTATAGAGTTTTTTCTTAAAAATGATTTGAAGATCATTTTGCCCACTCATTCACATAAACCGATACATTGATTTAGAATTTCTAAAATACTTTTTGTTTTGAAAGGCCATATGCGAGGAGGCGTGAAAGCTCCTGAATAATCTGTGATTGACACCTGAGAAAACAAAGACTAAGCCGCCTAATGAGACTTTCAGGCAGGAAGGTGAGAGGAAACTCAAAGAAAGAAATGTAGTTATTTTGTTTGTGGCTAATTTAAATTATAGCTAAAAATATAATTTTGATGGTCATACCTGTATACCTACAGTATATACCCACCCTATATAACCACACACACACACACATTACGCAGTGGTCAGTACCTATCAAAAGTGGTCCAAGGAAGGAAAAGCAGTGAACCGGTGATAGGGTCATGGGCGGCCAAGGCTCATTGATGCACGTGGGGAGCAAAGGCTAAATTTTATAGAAATATTTTGTTATAATTTCACAATTATACCTTATATAAACCATGCTTTTACAAAAAAAAGTTTTGGCTTAAAGGTGCTCTAAGTGAATTCACGCGTTTTAGACCATAAAATTTTTTTGTTACATACAGCAAACATCTCCTCACTATCTGCTTGCTGCCTGACTGCTGATCAAACTGTAAAAAAACGCGATCTCTGTAGACAGCCCAGGCTCCACAAACTGCAATAAAAACACAGTGGCCAAACCTACCACCAGAAACGATAACAAAGTGTTCCAGCCAATAAACGACAAGAAGGAGTTGGGGGTTGGGTGGTTCATGAAAGCACGGAAGGAAGGGGGAGGAGTTAGCTACGCTCAGTTTGTTTGAAAACAGTTCAAACATCAACAAAAAGTGATGTCACACAGATTCGCTTAGAGCGCCTTTAATGCAATTTGTATTACCATATGTTTAATAGAAAATCACAACTAAACTGGTTTCTGTAATGAGACAATGGTAAATTTGTGATAACTGTGGTTTAGCTTCAAATACTATAGTAAATTTAGAAATGGGTGAGCATTGTTAACTTATCAATCCATCAGTTTGTGTTTAAAAAGTAACTAAAACATAATTAAGAGCAACAATAAAGATAGCTTATCTACAAGTGTAATCCAATATCATAATAAAAGTGCAATAAAAGTTCTAGCAAGGATTGTAAAATGTAAAATTGATACCATGCCTAGTATATCATCATCACATACCTGTATTTACTTAAGGGGAACAGCGCATTTTCTTGATTGGCATTAAGACATAAGGAAATAAAGGGCCAAAAGTAAACCATGGTAAGGTGAATATATCCCTTCATTTACATAAATGTGGTGGGGAGAGATAAAAGTTATAATTCCACATCTCTTTAAGATCTCCACTGATCAAACATAACAGTGCATATTGTCAACAAACCTGACTGAAAAAGGTGTCGGTGTTGCTTGAGACATTCTGAAAAAACTTTAACCGCAGCACCACAGAGAGCATTTGAAGAGTTTGGTTCCAAAATGATTGTACATTCCAATTAATATCAATCAAACTGAAGCTGGTTTGTTTTGATTTAAGCCTTAATAACTAAAAAAAACACAGCAATAAAATAAAACACAATAAAAGCATGATAACATAATAATAAACATGTTTTGACACAAATTTAAAAAACAGAGTTTTTTTTTTAACCAAACTCTTGATTTTGACCAGCTGCATTACTGTGGTACTCACGTTGCTCTTCCACTGATTGCAAAGTCGGAAAGTGGTTCGAACATCAAGTCTCATCATATAAACAAACTTCAGGCCTCAAATTACACTCATCGTACCCCTATATTGCATAGAAATGATGCTGGTTCTTGTGTCCTTTCTGTATCAGTCTTGCCTGATTCCTTTGTAGTTATTTTTCTAAATCTTACTTGGTGTGGACTTTATACTGGCCCCTAATGTCAAGGAGACCTGATTAGAGACCAGCAGGTTTCAGGAGCTGGTGTGGAGCCAATTTCGGAAACATCAAGGACTGTAGTCACTCTGCACACAATCTGTTCTCAGTGCTGCGGTCTGGCAGTCACTTTCCTGTCATTACTCATAAACTGCTGTTATATTGTTATTATATTGTTGCTTGCTCATCTTTCTGTTTGCTGATGTATTTATTGTTGCTTTACAACTAAATAGCACATCTGTCACTTTATTATACTGCTACCGTTCGCTGCGCCCACTTCATTCCCTTGGGCATCTATTTGAAATTACAGTAAATCGACTAGAGGAACAAAAGCATGTTTTGGATAGAGACACACAGTTTGTGATTTGTTCCAGTTGATCTCTGTGCAATATGTGGTAGTTTCACAGCTTTATTTAAACTTTTATGGTCAACATTTAAAGGAACAGTATGTAGGATTGTGGCCAAAACTGGTATTGCAATCACAAAACTTGTGGCTAAAACTGGTACTGCAGTCACACAACTGGTGGCCAATACACAAAATGACTACATAAACATCAGTTGAGGGCTGCAAATCCACTTTTTAAATGACAATATCCTGGCCGGACCACTGTTGTCAGTGATATAAGTATTTGAAATGAAAATGATTTCTTAATGTCTAGTGACATATCAGGGCCATTTTATGATTAATTGATATACATTTCTTACATACTGTTCCTTTAAGAAGCTTGTGGGCCAAAAATGAGCAGAGACAGTTTGTGCATTATTCTAGTATAAGTGATACTGTATTAAGGCTTAATTAAAACTGTCAGACAATGTGTTGCTCTTAAATATCAGAAAATCAATATATAATTTTATACAGGGGTCAACCCATCAACATAATGTGCTCTTGGAAATCTTTCAGAGCCTGGAGATTTTCCAGACTTTATAGACATAATAGAGGCCCTGACCTCTTTTTTATGGTTATCAGTGTGTCTAAGGCATCTCATTCATCAGGGCTACATTGTGCAGGATAATAATAATAAAAAAAGGTTTAAACTTGTATTGAACGTGGATGTACGCTGACTTGTATAAATCAGAAGCAAACTGATTGAATACCGTATTGATGTCTTCGTCAGACATACAACAGTTTAACAGTTCTCCTTTCCAAATTGCAATTGTTTTGTTGCTTAATCTGTCCAGCAAAGAGCTTTACAGGTTTTTACCACGTGTACAACACTTGTCTTTATTTTAATGCATTAATGCTTTCTTATTGAATCATTTGCACAACTTAAAATATTTAAATATTAAATCTGTAAAATATAGGATTTCTATTCAAATTTAGTGCTTTGTTTTTCCAAATGTTTAAAGATAAACACCACTGTTTTTCAATATTTTACTATGTTCTTACCTCAACTTAGATGAATTAATACCTATCTTTTTTCAATGCGTGCGCTTAATCTTTGTACAGCGCTTCTTAAATGTGTTAGCATTTAGCCTAGCCCCATTCATTCCTATGGCGCCAAACAAAGGTTTTATTTTGTGCCACCACACTTACTTGTGTAACTACTCATGTACTCATGTAGTCTTTAAATAGGGAAAACATGCAAGTGTTTGGTGGCTTCTAAATTAATCCCTTTTTGGAGCCATAGGCATGAATGGGGCTAGGCTAAATGCTAACACATTCACAAGACGCTGTACAAAGATTGAAAGTGCACGCATTGAAAAAAAATAGGGATGTATTAATTTGTCTAAGTTGAGGGAAGAACATAGTAAAATATTGAAAAGCGGTGGTGTTTCCTTTAACTTCACCCACAGGTGCAAACCTCATACTGTTGATAATCTATAGTTGATGCAATGTTAAGTACAAAATTATCTATTATGTAGTGAATCTTCCAACAAAAACTTATCAAAATATCAAACTAGGTCTTGTGAGTGTATGGTTCCTCCTTCTTTAGTGCATATGTTTTCCACAGCGCTCCCACCAATGCAAATTAGATGACCCGGTTTGCCCTTGTTTATTATTGCCTATAAGAACCTCCTCTCTATATTGGCTAGATATGGAGTTGTGTAAAATGTGACCCACCCAGTCCAGAAGTGTCTTTTACATTATTAAAATGTGTTTGAAAAATCTGCTTTCTGGATTTTAAGAAGTGAATAAATGTATGTTCCTTATTTTGACAGTAAAGGGCTTTCTTTTCAATGTTGGAATTTGTATGCACTCTTCATAACAGAAAGAACGAAATGCAATGCTCAAATGCAAATCCTTTGAATAAAACAGAAATACACAAGCTCAAAAAGATATGTCTAGGCATCTCCTGGCCAACTACTGTAGAATAGGTAACACTTTACAAAAAAAGCCGCTTCACATTTTATGTCTTTTGTGCGCGCAAAATACGCAAATATGTTATTTGAATGTAGAAATCAAATAGACGTGTTCATGTTTAAGACAGAGATATATTTTTGCTGTGGTCAATAACTCACAAGTGTGGTCTATCAATACCAGGTGGAATTTTGAACAAATGTAAAACGACTGCAGTATAATTTCACTTTGAACATAGGGAGCGCATTGTTTTAGTAAATATACATGACTATGACCTTGTTAATATGTAACTAAACACATAATTTGTCATTTATATTTACAAAAAATAATGAAATTATATTTTAATTTTAAATTTCAGTTTTATCAAATGTTTCAAAAGCAACCCGATAGTACAAACTTGAATTGTTGAGAATAAATAATTTTTTAACATAATGCAACAGTATTAGCGGCAGGACAAAAGTAACAAGTGTTACTTTCGTCCAAACAAGAACTCATGACATTTAAACACATTTAAACTTTTATTTTGAAAAACTCTCAACTCAAACTTCAGGCTGTGTTAGAGCACTAAATAACTTGTAGATTGATCAGTAGTGTAACACATGATACCATATAAGAAAAAAATTACCACTTTAGGAATTTACTTATCATGGCTGAACCTACAGGCGCAAAATAGTGAGTGTATAACACAATAATTTTTCAGCTCTGTCAATTATCATGAAATTTACTTATGAAAGTAAAGTAATCCTAGTACCAACATCCCTCACCACCCATTGTGAAGTGTCATTCATTTTCATAATATAATTAAATTCTTTTTTATTTTGGGTTTTTGTCTACCTCACTTTAGCATTTAGGACAGAAATTCAGGACTTCTTCCTAATTCAGGACTTTTAGATGTCGTTGTCCTTCAAATCGATTGCTTAGAAGTGGTCATTTAGTTGTTTTTGATCTTGTAAAATAAAAATAACATGAAATAAATAGGGCTAAAATAGATCAAATGTGGTCTAGCTGGAATTTGAACCAGGGGTCGACCACAGCTTTAGCAATTTATATTGGAAAACTACCCACAAAGCCACAGTTCTGACAAATAAAGTAAAATACAATGTGCAAAGTAATAGGCAAGCATTACTCTAGTATGCTCCTAGACATTTCGCAGCTAGTCACTATGTGACTGTAATAAAAAAATGTGAAATACGCATTGCAGAATGTACTGAGTGTTCTGGGTTAAAGGGTTCGATTGAATGAACATCAGTGAGGCCATGGCTCTTTAAAGAAAAAGACTGAACAAAATTTACCATAAAGCTTATGTTTCAGAGCTCAGGCGTTGTGAGGACAATCCAGCTGCTGTCTCATTGTATCTGAGTGGACGTGGTTTAGAGGTTACATTATTAGATAATCAGACAGTTTTAGTTTTGCATGATGTTTTGCTATCATAGATTTGGATGAGTTGTTAAAAGCAGGCACTGTGATAAACATCAAACTTTATCAAATTATTTAAATAACACTTGGCACCGTTTTTCATTTTTAAATCATTCTTAATGTAAGGGTGCTTTGTAGTCATTTTTATGTTTTACTTATTCAATCTCGACTGAAATTTGTGGTCTTTAAAGAGGATACACACACAAGGTTTTTTTAAGATGTGAAATAAATCTTTGAGTACATATGTGAAGTTCTAGCTCAAAATATTATATAGATAATTTATTATAACATGTTAAAAGTGCCACTTTTTAGGTGTGAGCAAAATGTGCCATTTTTGTGTGTGTCCTTTTAAATGCAAATGAGCTGATATCTGTACTAAATGGCAGTGCCGTGGTTGGATAGTGTAGATTAAGGGGCGGTATTATCCCCTTCTGACATCACAGGGGGGTCCAAATTTCAGTGACCTATTTTTTCACATGCTTGCAGAGAATGGTTTACCAAAACTAAGTTACTGGGTTGTTCTTATAGTATAGGTTGATAAAAGCACTGGGGACCCTAGCAGTTAAACATTAAAAGGTCATGATATGTCCCCTTTAAAAGGAGGCTTGTGCACAGGATCACATAGTTTGTGCAACAAATGATTAATCAACAAAAAAGACAAATATGACAAAATGAGCCCAGTCTCCTGAAGATGCGTATAAATATCACGAAGTGTAAAACCCGTGCAATACATACGCCAAATTCCACTTTGGCGTGTATATGATACGCAAGTCCTTCCCATTCACTTAAACGGGGCATCTTTTTTTGTCGTTTTATTTATTGGTTTCTCAATTTTTTTTGCTATTTTTTTTACCATTTTCGCTTGGGTTTAGGGTTAGAACAACTTTTTGTTATATAAAAATGACATCCTATACGCAAACGCCGCCCCTGCTACTAATATGGGTAGGACAAAATATAAGCCTAGGTATTGCAAATAAGCACATCTTAGAAATATAGACTTATGCTCCATGCCAAAGGTTGAAATTTTGGTTTGATGTAGCAGCATGTTCTGCTAAATGTGGAGAAAAGGTGCATGTGAAAAGAGTTGAGAAATTCATGCATGAGTTGAGAGAAAAATTAAAGTATATCAGAACGATCATATAGAAATAGGACAATTTTATAACAAAATAAAAAGATGTGACTCTTTAGTTTTTTCTGTATTCTCTGTATTCATATTATGTAAATTACTTATGTAATAATGTATTACCCCTAACAAAAATTATGTATGTTAGGATTTAGAAATAACTTTATTTATTTAAATTATTATTATTATTTTTTAAATCTCCAAGAGGATGTTTCGTCATTTGAATTTAACTGCTGGAGACATATTTGTCCCCTAAGGTATAGCCAGGTAACCCAACCACACGCATTCTGATAACATTACACCATAACTGTCCCAAGACAGATCACAAATACAGTACTACAAATATTTTGACAGTTGTGAAGTATGTGGGCTAAAATTGGCAAATAATCAATGCTGACGTCTCTGTGGTTATAACACACACGTCATCTGTAAGCTGATCTTTTTCATACTGGTACAGTACTGCATACTTTGTACTGTATACAGATGTATTTGACTCAGAATCCCTATGATTACCAAATATGTGATCAGACAAAAATACATGAGGTGACATCTCACATCAGTAGATTTGCAGTCGTTGTGAAATCAATGTATTGAATTTTACCATTTCACAACAGCCATACATCAAGCAAGCCTCTCTCTCTCTCTCTCTCTCTCTCTCTCTCTCTCTCTCTCTCTCTCTCTCTCTCTCTCTCTCTCTCTCTCTCTCTCTCTCTCTCTCTCTCTCTCTCTCTCTCGTACCATGCTGCTGAGTAATAGCTGGCACTGTACCCAGAATATAATACACACACACACACACACACACATAAATGCGCTCACACAGACATGTTGCCATGTGAATTTAAATGGTTTGTTGCACTGGGCTATCAATCAGACCATCTGTCCCTGTCCTCCCAAACTTCATTAGTGGTTGTGCAGTGCATATGTCAGACATTTAGCCGGCACAAGCTCATGTTTATACACAGCTCCACCTTTGTCCACCAAATGCAATGCTTAGTTCCCAGCCAGTATTGGGTAGGGGTGGCAGCCAGAATTACTCAGTGACGCTTGAGAATCTGAAATCTGATTTAGTGTTTAAAAAGTGTGTGTGTGTGTGTGTGTGTGTGTGTGTGTGTGTGTGTGTGTGTGTGTGTGTGTGTGTGTGTGTGTGTGAGAGAGAGAGAGAGAGAGAGAGAGAGAGAGAGAGAGAGAGAGAGATAGCCTCTGTAATCTATTCTCAAACAGGACTAGTGTCTTGCAGAGTTTAGGTCCAACTTGCTTCAGGCGTGTTTAATTATGGTTGGAGCTAAACTCTGTAGGACACTGGCCCTCCAGGACCAAAGTTCGCCATCCCTGGTTTACAATATGGTGTCAGAAATTAACATAATTGTGCCCACATGCTTTGTTACCTATGTGTTGCATGTACAGTACAAATGTTTTAAACATGCTGTTTTAAAATACTAATTCTTAATTTTAGTTTAGGGAATGAAAGCTGTTTTTTGTAAAAAGCATTTTTAATGAAGCAGTTCAGTAGACCCAGGGGCACCACTAGTGATTTTGAGCCTCCTGAATTTTATTAGCTACGGGCCCCAATACCATTCGACCCTGCAATGTCCGATTGTTGACCCTGGTACAGACAGTGAGGTCCAATCGGTGGGCGCCCCTTCCTGTTAGGGCCTCATTCCTTGTCCATGTTTTCAAAGGTTAGTTGTGGTTCATTAGACGATGAATGTCAGATGAATGGGTAACATAAAGATTTGCTGCAGTGATGTAAATTTTGAATAGCCAGTCATTTGTAGCCTTTTGCGGAGAAGTGGGCTTTGATCTGTAGTAAAAATAACATCAAAAGGTAAAAACATGACTGAGTCTATTAAAAAATGGGCAATGGAACTAGTACAGTATGTAGATGTATCATAAAATTAAAAAATAAAGACATTTCATTTGAAACAATATTTGAATTTGTTTTACATTTGCATGTGTTACTATTGTCAGGATCCTGCCATAAGAGTCTTGTTTTATATTTATGTTTTATCACGATGGCAGGGTTCTGACAGCCTCATGTTCTATGTGGAGGCTCATGGCCTTTATATATTGGGTCATGTGCCTCTGGTGTCTCCTTCCTAGTCCCCACCCCCTTATTCTCCTTGTTAATTATTCATTATTAGATATTCCCCTCACCTGTGTTACCCTTGTTATCTTGTTTAGTTTTCCCCTAATTAATCTCCTCTTGTCTCTTGTCTTGTGCTGGTTCATTGTGTACTGACATGTTGTATTGTGTAGAGTTTGTGTCTGATTTCAGTATTTGTTTAATATCCAAGTCTAGTCGATAATGTTATGTCAGTGTTTTGTATATCATGTTTAATGTTGTGTTGCCCCCACGTGGGCTTTTGTTTTCTGTGGTTTTGTTAATAAATGTTCATCGTTCACTTCCCCGACATCGTCTGCGCATGGGTTCTCTTGTTCTCCGTCCCAATTCCTCACAACTAGTTGATTCACACTGTCCTATTAGATTTTTTGTAGTATGGGATCAAGTACATATCATTGGCATTAGTACACTTGCAATTCTTTTTCAGTAAATAGTTTATTATTTTCATCCTGTTTGTTTTATTTCTGCGTATATTCTATAATACAGCTGCATGCATGTGCATGATGTCCTAAGACTACAGAAGTTTAAAAGCCATTTTTGCCATTTTTATATTCAGAATATTATGTCACCTTCAAACCCTTATGAGTTATTAGCTTGCATCTTAAAAAATAGTTGATTGTCCGTAACCTTTGAATTATTTGAAAATAATGCACCCCCACTATGCAAATGACCACCTTGTATGTGCATTATTTTCAAATAATTCAACGGCCCGTCGTCAATTATTCCACACTTAAGCCGCCTTTCCACTGCACACGACAAACGACGGGCGATAAGGCGGAAGTCATTCATTTCCTATGGAGAGTCGCAAAGGGGTTGCGTGATGTGCCGACCATCTGCGAATGCGTAAATATCGTATCCGTTTTGAGCGTTGGATCCGTTAAAAAATTTGAACTGGTCGACTAAACCGCATGCGATATGCCCACCGGAAGTTATGTATTTCATTGTATTCTAATCACAAACTGTGTGTGAGGTGAAAATTTTTAATCCTTTTGGTTTAACTTTATATATATATATATATATATATATATATATATATGAAGAGTTTGGTTCCAAAACGCGATAAACGCCATTTTTGAAAAAAATTAAGTTATTGCCAGAATCAGGATTATATCAGGTCAGTAGTTAAAGGTAAATTCTTAATTTTACGCAAAATCCAATATCCGCCGTGTTATTCTGTCATCTTTTCTCCCTTTTTTCCCAAAATGCGACAAACGCCACTCCCCCTTTTTTACAGAACGCCATAAATCCATTTCTGATATTACAGCCCACCAGTCACGCAATGTAAACAAACAATGGCGGACGCGCTGAGTCCACGGAGTCCTAGTTTTCCTCATCTACTTTGTACTTCGTGATCAACAAACAAAACAAAATAATACTTTAATTGCATTGATAAACCTGTGATGGTTTTCTGTGATGGGAAAGAAACGTAAGCCATCAGCATCTAATATTTTCCCTGAGAGGCACTCGGGAGACGGGTGCTTCTCCCGACAGCATCAAGCTTCTCATGCTAACACATTGACCCCAGAGGATCTTATTAAAAACTTTCCATAATTTTACTCAAAGTCAACGAAAATCGAGCAGGACCAAAAACATTTTACAGCTGATCTCTGTGAAAGACGTTAAGCGACGACGTCAAGTAACCGCAATGACATGATCTTAATATGACAAAGTAAGTGTTTTGATTAATGACATTAATGTTTATATTTTTAATTAGTGTGTACAACTAGTCAACTAAATGAATATAACATGGCAAAGATGAATGCACATTTATATAGGCTATTGATTCAATAGATTTATAGCATTTTGAATAAAAACTTGTCATGGATTTATTGCATTTTGTGGAAAAAATTATCCGTTTTTATAATAAATCTTTGAAAATCAACTATGGATTTGAATTTTTTATGTTTTTATAACATAAAGATGCTATGTGAAAGTTTGTAACAGAAAATAGTTGTTTTCATCTTGTCACTTTCTTGGTATAGAAAACAGGTTTTTACCAAAATTTGTCAAAATGGATTTATTGCGTTTTGGAACCAAACTCTTCATATATATATATGAAATTATATTTACAAATGATTTAACCAAATAGTGTTTTTGTGATATTTGAACTTCTTGTTTTATCTTAAAACCGAAAGTAAATGGGTTTTCCCCTCGGAAGGTCTGCATTCGTTAAAAATTAGCAAATAAAATATTTAAAATCAATATTTAATGTTCTTTACTTTACTTATGAGGTAAATATAAGCGAGATAATAAGCAGGTTTCATCAACCAGCCACTTCAGCTTCACCCATGTCCCGCGTCTCCCCATTTCCGTTTATCCGCAATTGATGCGCGGTGTCACGTGGCCAAGATGGCGACGACAGGCACCGCCTACTTTAAACCTCAAAAATGCTCTTCACAAACCAATGGGTGACATCACGGATACTACGTCTATATTTTTTTACAGTCTATGTCAGTAACAAACAAATGACGTGAACTCCAATGCTTCACTCTTATTGGTAGTCGCTCCCGCTCATCATTTGCATGAAGTTTAACTTTTTCCAACTTTGTTACGTAGCTGGGCACACCCACTTCCTGTCGCCAATGGTTCTGTTTCGCTGGTTGCTCTGAAAGTTGAAATGAACAAGTTTGGGTTGCTCTGATGTTGCTATCGCTGCCATATTTTACCATATAGAAATAAGATCACTTTTTCCAGGATTAATGTCATTTTTACTTTCAGTAACTATGTAACTACATGCATTGATTTAAGTAAACAGCACTTTTTAATAAAAATTTTATTGTTGATTTTAATGCCCAAATTATGTTATTCTGGTTTTAGTGGTTCATTTGTGTGGTGGCTTGGGGTATGTTTTAAAGCGTAATGTAAAGTTTTGCAGTAAAAATATTTTTTCACTAATAATTTATTAATTGCAGGAGTTTAAAAATGCATCAAAAACTTTAAAAGCTTTCTTAAATGACACTTTTTAATAGATTCTTTTAGTTATTAATTAAAGATTCAGATTGGAAAAGAGCATTTGAAAGCCAAGCTTAGAAAAGTTCCCTTTACATACTGATTAAATTATTTAGCGCTCAATAAGTTTCTATTGAAAATGCACACCTTTGATGCATTAAAAAGGTTTTTTATGCAATCATACATTAAGTTGGATGTTTTGATTCTGGAGAGATGTCAGATGTGTGCAGTGTTGAATGATGTACATCCCTTTGATGTAGTACAGAATATTTCATAATTACAGTAAGCCATGTGGTGTGTTTGTTTGGTCACATCAAGTGTTTCAATATCTTTAGTATCGTAATGCACCTTCAGTTTCACCAGAAGGAAAACAGTTCAGAAACAATGTTCTGTGCTACCCATGAGCGCTCCTTCGACTTCACATGCAGAGGTGATAATGTACTTGCGTATGAACATTGTGAAAGATGAGCCTTGTTTGGAGTAACTGAAAGGTTTCGCTCTGTGTGCCGGTGATGCTGGTTTCTTCTCCAGTGATTTATGGGAATGTTGCTGTGGCAGATGGTTTGAGCTATAGTGGAGATTTTGTATCAGCAATGGAAAATCTCTCAACTTTGTTCATTGTTGTCCAGCTATCTAGCATCTATGTTCAGCGTTATCTCTTCATTTGCAAGGGCACACAGTAACAGTGATGATTTGATTGGATCTCTGGCATGCTATGAGATTCCCCACAGGACTGCTGGTCCCAGAGTAAGCCCACAGCAGCAGGGGTCCATCGGGGTGAGAAATCACCCTCCTGTATGCCACAAATCCATAAACATTGCCATTTCACAAACTCAGCAGGATCTAAGAAAGTTGGTTTGTGTGCAAGAGAGGGTACAATATGGTCTCTTTTTAATGACACTTCAAGCATTTACTTAGAAGCATTTGTGGGGAGAAAGGGCCATAATAGTGAATATTACTCTATTAAATGCCTTATCCAACATTAGACTTATTTCTTAACATTTAATCATACATATATCTAATATTTTTGGTTGATTTTGAGAGAGCACTTGCACTTGTTATATTTATGTATTTAATTACCTATTGATGTATTTGAATAACATGGTTTGTTTGTTATATGCACTCTAAAAAAATTAGGTTGTTTGAACCCATGGTTATCATTGGGTTATAAATAAATCTATGCTGGGTTATTGTTTCCTAACCATGGGTTGAAACAAACAACCCAGCATTTGGGTTAAAAATACCCAGCATTCTGTAGGTTAATTTATAACCCAAGAGTTGGGTTTGTCCATATAGGGCCCTATTTTAGCATTGTCTAAAGCACACGGTCTAAAAGGGCGTGTCCGATTCCACTTTTGCTAATTTAACGGCGCACAGCCTAAATGGGTTGTTTTTATTCTCGTAATGAGTTATGGATGTGTTTTGGGTATAACGTGCAATAAACCAATGAGTTTCATCTCTCATATCCTTTAAAAGCCAATTGCGCTGGCGCCATGCCGATTATATTAAGATGGCGGAATTTATAAACTGAAAAACTAAGCGGAGGAAGAAGACTACCAGTTTAAGATTGATATTAAAAAATTGCGCTTTTTTTTCATTTGTATTGAAATTGTTATTTTTTGTATGAATACCTTTAAAAGTCGTTTTCTTTCAGTCATGGAAGTAAAATAAGCAGGCTTTTAATTGCTGTAAATAAATGGATAACCTAAATTATATGTTATCTCAAAAAATTATTTTCAAATATGCAAGAAAAGGTTTGTACTCCAAAAATACTTTATTTGTAACAAACAGGAGATATTTATTTAATTAGATATTTAAATTAGCAAATGTGTGGAGAGCCGAAACGTTTCAGCACTCGGACAGCGCCGTGAGTGTTTTGAAAAGCATTTCAGCGCAAAAGCAAGCGCAAGCCTCTTCTTCTTCGTTGGATAACTCCTCTCCCAGGTCATCATGGGATAGTGAAGTGTCCATCATATACACACTGCAAAATCTAACCGGAAGTAGTAGGTCATCCAGGTACTTTTCGCATACTGTTTTTCGAATACTATGTATTCGGACATACCACTCGCCTTGCCTACTGCTTTTCGCTTACTATGGAAGTAGGCGGTTTTGGACGCAGCACATTACTTAAAAAGGTTCTCATCTCATCATATCCACACGTACAAACTCATCATATACAATAAATCCGTGGGGTGGCATTTAAAAAAAATCAAAATAGATGCAATATTTGCATTTATTTAAAGCAAAACGTTTAATTACTTACCAGGCTACATGTGAAGCAGCTCTTTACGCCGTAACGCCTCATAATCGGTCCTCATTTATATCCAAGAGACTCAATAATAATCTTATACATTTTAATCCTTTGGTTTTTCATATTTTAAACGTTTATGTGCTGCTGTGCATCCATGTGAGGAGCCAACCAGCAGTGTCGTCCCGTTTATAGGCACATACTAACGCGCTCATTAAATAACAACAACACTGCGTAGTCTATTTTAGTTGCCTCAAAATAGCAACGCGCCTGAACACACCTCGTTTTTAGACCAGAACACCCCCATGGGTGCAAAATTGGGCGCAAATGAATTTGCTATTTATACAACGTGGCGCTAAACGTGAGAATGATAATTGCGCCAGGTTGAAATACTAGCAAAAAACACTTGTGTCGCGCATTGCGTTGCATTGGGCCGGGTGTATGATAGAGCCCATAAACTCTCATAAAAAAGGTACAAGATGGTACAAAAGTTGTAACTGGGGCGGTACCTTTCCAAAAAGTAGGGGAGGGCAGGGGTGAAAGTACCATTTTTCAGAAAAATGTAATTTTAAAACTAGACAGAGATTTTTTTGCTGTGGTTAAGTGTGGTCTATCAATACCAGATGGAATTTTGAACAAATGTAAATCGACTTCAGAATAATTTTACTTTGAACATAAGTGGCGAATTAGTACTAGTAGCTGAACCCTGTCAGCTGGGACGAAAGTAACACACAAGTGGGACGAAAGTAATACAACAGAACATGACAGATTTTTGTGTTACACTTGTTTTTTAGTAAATGTACATGACTATGACTTTGTTAATATGTAAATGCAAAACATATTTTGTCATTTATCTTTGCAAAAAATAATTAAATTACATGTTCTTTTTAAATTTCAGTTTCAGTTTCATAAAATGTTTCAAAAGCAACCTGACAATACAAACTTAAATTGTTGAGAATAAAATATTTTTTTCAATATAAACACTATGGGGCGGTTTCCTGGACAGGGATTAGAGTAGTCCTAGACTAAAATAAATGTAAGAGCTGTCCAAACCGAAAACAACTTGCACAGACATTTCTTAAAATACATCAGTTCCCTTTGTTTTGCCTCAAAATGCACACAAGTAATGTTTTTAGTAAGACATTTTTGTTAAAACTAGTTATATGTCCTAATTAAACTAAGGCCTAGTCCTGGCTTAAGCTAATCACTGTCCGGGAAACTACCCCTATGAAAATTCAATTGAATCAAATGCCATTTACCAATACAATTAAATTTTCAACGTATGCAACAGTAATTAGCAGCGGGACAAAAGTAACAAGTGTTACTTTCATCCCGACAGGAACTCCTGACATTTAAAGCCGATTTACTTTTATTTTGAAAAACTGAGAAGGCAAACTTCAGGCTGTGTTAGAGCACTAAATAACCTGTAGATTGATCAGTAGTGTAACACATGATACCAGAAAAACGTGTTATAAGAAAAAATGACCGCTTTAGTAATTTACTTATCATGGCCGAAAACAGCTTTCTGGACCAACATGTGCGAAACAGTGACAAAATAACACAATATTTGTCAGCTCTCCCTACTGAAAAATCCAGCTAAGACCAGTATAAGCTGGTAAGCTGGTTTTTGCTGGTCTCCCAGCTTGGTTTTAGCTGGTTTTGCTGGTGAAGCAAGCTGGTCTAGCTGTGTTTTGGTCACTTTTTAAGCTGGTCTAGCTGGACTTAGCTGGTCGGGCTGGAAGACCAGCTGACTTACCAGCTTTGCCAGACTGGGAGGACCAGCTTAAACCAGCTAGTTCCACCTTAAACCAGCTACCAGCTTATGCTGGTCTTAGCTGGATTTTTCAGTAGGGCTGTCAAGGGGTGCGTGCCAAATATGCTGTTATAGTTTGAAATGCAAATGTTGTCAGGCCTCGCTTTGTTACTTTATTCCCGTGTTATTTTCGCCCCAGTTCTCACCTACACCTTTGTATCTAAAAGGTGCACATTAGTACCTCAAAGGTACATATCTGTACCAAAATGGCACATATTAGGACCTTTTTAGGTACTGTACTGTCTCCTTTTTTCTAAGAGTGTATGGACCCTTTTGTGACTTGCCCACAAGTATATGCTTTTTGGCAAATTATCCTTTTTAAAATTTTGGGGAAAAATAATATAAAGTCATCAGAGATAGCGAAACCTTGGGAAGAACAGCCAAAAAATATTGGCTGGGAAATGACAGAAATTTCAGTAAGCGTCTTTAATGGCTTAATGAGATTTTAATGAGGTTTAATGAAAGACAGACAGGGAGAGGACAGTAGAGCGTTGTGGAGGTGAGCTCGGGTGACTGTCTATTGAACTGAGTGTTAATGGCCGGTGAAAGTAAGCCAGTGTTTCGGTTGTTGTGGACCACAGATCTCTTGTGCCTTTGATGCAGGACAACAGTCAGTGTTTAATTTTTTCTTTCAGATCTACATAGACACACCTATTTGTTTTCTTTCTTACTAATAAGATCTCATTTGGAATGGTACTGGGGTTTTTCCAGTTTTTGCCAGAGCCTCAGTGGCTTTATTTTTCTCTTACACTTAAGAATAGGTGATGTGCTTAGGCACCCTGCAGTTCTGAATTTGTGCTGAATTTATTAAGAGCGTCTCTCTGTCGGTTCACTTTCAGACTTTTCAGCATTTTCTAAAATGCATTTTTGGGAAAATGCATTAAATTGAGCTAGTTAGTATAGCAAAAAATAATAATGTAGTAATAATGCAAAAATCCTTAAAGGACAAGTTCAGTATTTTACACTTAAAGCCCTGTTTATGGTGAAATAGAACGGTTTTGACTGAAATTTCGACATATGCGGCTGCCCCGAGAATTTACGGGTGTTTCTTGTATCACCTCCCACCTCTATAATGGCTTTATACAGTGGGGCAAAAAAGTATTTAGTCAGCTACCAATTGTTCAAGTTCTCACACTTAAAAAGATGAGAGAGGCCTGTAATTTTTGTCAAAGGTACACGTCAACTATGAGAGACAAAATGAGAAAAAAATCCAGAAAATCACATTGTCTGATTTTTTTAAGAATTTATTTGTAAATTATGGTGAAAAATAAGTATTTGGTCAATAACAAAAGCTCATGCCAATACTTTGTTATATACCCTTTGTTGGCAATGACAGAGATCAAACGTTTTTGTAAGTCTCCACAAGGTTTTTACACACTGTTGCTGGTAGTTTGGCCCATTCCTCCATGCAGATCTCCTCTAGAGCAGTGATGTTTTAGGGCTGTCGCTGGGCAACTCAGATTTTCAACTCCCTCCAAAGATTTTCTATGGGGTTGAGATCTGGAGACTGGCTAGGCCACTCCAGGACCTTGAAATTATTCTTACGAAACCACTCCTTCATTGCCCGGGCGGTATGTTTGGGATCACTGCCATACTGAAAGACCCAGCCACGTTTCATCTTCAATGCCCTTGCTGACGAAAGGAGGTTTTGAGTCAAAATCTCACGACACATGGACCCATTCATTCTTTCCTTAACTCGGATCAGTCGTCCTGGTCCCTTTGCAGAAAAACAGCCCCAAAGCATGAGGTTTCCACCCCCATGCTTCACAGTAGGTATGGTGTTCTTTGGATGCAACTCAGCATCTTTCTCCTCCAAACACAAGAAGTTGAGTTTCTACCTAAAAGTTATGTTTTGGTTTCATCTGACCATATGACATTCTCCCAATCTTCTTCTGGATCATCCAAATGCTCTCTAGCAAACTTCAGACGGGTCCGACCATGTACTGGCTTAAGCAGGTGGACACATGTGGCACTGCAGGAATTGAGTCCCTGGCTGCATAGTGTGTTACTGATGGTAGCCTTTGTTACTTTGGTCCCAGCTCTCTGCAGGTTATTCACTAGGTCCCCCCATGCGGTTCTGGGATTTTTGCTCACCATTCTGGTGATAATTTTTACCCTACGGGATGAGATCTTGCGTGGAGCCCCAGATCGAGGGAGATTATCAGTGTTCTTGTATGTCTTCCATTTTCTAATAATTGCTCCCACAGTTGATTTCTTCACACCAAGCTGCTTACCTATTGCAGATTCAGTCTTCCCAGCCTGGTGCAGATCTACAATTTTGTTTCTGGTGTCCTTTGACAGCTCTTTGGTCTTGGCCATAGTTGAGTTTGCATTCTGACTGTTTTAGGTTGTGGACAGGTGTCTTTTATACTGCTAACAAGTTCAAACAGGTGCCATTAATACAGGTAACAAGTGGAGGACAGAGGATCCTCTTAAAGAAGAAGTTACAGGTCTGTGAGAGAAAGAAATCTTGCTTTTTTGTTATTGAACAAATACTTATTTTCCACCATAAATTGCAAATAAATTCTTAAAAAATCAGACAATGTGATTTTTTTGATTTTTTTCCTCATTTTGTCTCTCATAGTTGAAGTGTACCTATGATGAAAATTACAGGCCCCTCTCATCTTTTTAAGTGGGAGAACTTGCACAATTGGTGGTTGACTAAATACTTTTTTGCCCCACTGTATGTGCACAGGAACAATTCTTCCTAAAACGCATTAAACTTTCGTTTGCAAAGATGTGGAGCTCACCGGGTGGTCAGGGGTGTTCACTGATATGCTCACACAAAAATCGCTGCAAAAGATGCTTTCCAACAGTTGATCGTTATAAACTTGTGGACCTATTTTTCCAAACGCCTTACAACTGTACATTCTTCCGTTGAGAGCTTGAATAATAAACACTCCAGCCCAGGTGGTGGCGCTAATCCGCCATTGCCAATTGCAAGAATAGAAACAGTGTTCCCTGCGCGGAGTAATACCGTACCTCACAGCACAACTAATACAAGTCAATGGAGTTGGCAAAAACTTTGATAAAACCTGTTGGAAAGGATCTTTTGCAGCGATTTTTGTGTGAGCATATCAGTGAACACCCCTGACCACTCGGTGAGTTTCACGTCTTTGTAAATTAAAGTTTAATGCATTTTAGGAAGGATTGTTCCTGTGCACCTATAAACCCATTATAGAGGTGAGAGGTGATACAAGAAACACCCGAAAATTCTCAAGCCAGCATAATATGTTTAAATTTCAGTCAAAACCGTTCTATTTCATCATAAACAATCTGAAAACAGGGCTTTAAGTGTAAAATACCAAACTTGTCCTTTAATTATGCAAAATATGTAATAATGCAAAATATTTAGAAACAAGAATGCAGTTGGTGGGGGGGGGGGGGCATTTATAAAACTTTGTGAGTGATACCATTTTTTTGGCACAGAATCTGTGTAGTCCTGGTCATAATTGTGCTCCTGTACTCCTGTATAGTTCAGTGGTAGAGCATTGCATTAGCAGCGCAAATGGTCATGGGTTTAAACCCAGTGAGTGAACACATTGTAATTCACTGTAAGTTACTTCGGACAGAAGCGTCTGCTAAATGCATGTAAATGTAAGCCACTTTAGCTGACCAGTAATGTTGTGTGTATTTTCTTTTCTATGATAACTTTCTCTAAGCTACACTTGAGCTTTAGTTGCTTGCTTACACACACACACACACACACGGATATATATACACATGGATGCTGGAGGGTCAGCTTCCACTTTAATCTAGGAAATAATTCCATTTCCCATTAGTGTAATTAATTGAAAGCTCACCGCAGCACGAAAATGTAGAAGACCAATGTCTGGTCTGTGTGTGTGTGTGTGTGTGTGTGTGTGTATGTGTGTGTGTTTGTGTGCGCACACAAGGGCCGATGAAATAGTGTTATGGCTGACTGATTAGCATAGTCGTTATAAAATTATTGCCTTATACTTGACATGACTAACAATGTGAATAACTCTTTTTTATAGGAACTTTGAAGAGACAAATTGTGTTTTTCCTGATTGCTTTACATTGCTAAAAGATTTCCTTTGTTAAAATGAAATGTAATTTGTAATTGATTTTGATAAAATTTGTGTTATGTTCAATTTAACGATGAAGAGGACTTATGGTTACTACACTGGTCAGTTTCTACTGCCTGCCTTTGTTTTGTATTTGTTTTTGTTTAATGCTGCTTTGCAATTGTTGTTTTCTGGGTTTGATATCTGTCTTTTTTTCTCATATCTGTCTTTCTTTTGTTTTTTTTCTTTTGTTTTGTGTGCAAGTCTCATATTTGTCTCTTTTTCTCCCCCCTTTCTCCCGTCCCGCTCTCTCACTCACTAATTAGAGAAGCCCCTGTCAGTAGAGCTGAGCTGTGGTGCTGGTCCCGTCCATGTGGTTCTGGAGCCTGACCAACCTCTGCTGCTGGACTGCCACCTGGGGGCCAATGATCCACCACTTAACGTGACCTGGCTGCGAGATGGAGTGGTGCTCACTGAGGGTCAGTACATCCGCCCTTTGCCCAATGGCTCCCTGCTTATCCTGCCCTCCACCACAGATGGCCAGGCTCCGGTGGGTGTGGAGGGCGGATACAGCTGCCTTAGTACCAGCTCGACAGGAGCCCTGACCAGCCGGGCTATCAGCATCCATCTCGCAAGTGAGTATGAACAAATGTGACCCATAACACTAATTTCAAGCTCTGGAAAACATCACAGTCTAAAATATTGTCAAATATTATTTTGAGAGCATGTGAATTTTGTTCCAGTATTCCTGAGGGGCGGTTCACATTTCGCGCCTTTTGTGCATGCAAATACGTTATTTTGAAAGTAGGCAATTGGGCCAAAAAGCTCAAAAGAATTTGTTGTCCACTGATCAGAATGTTTAATACTCTTTGCACTTTTTTATTTTTGCAATTTATGTAGCCTCTTGATAATAATTGTTTTGAGCGTTTTGGACCAACGTTTGTGTATGGATCTCTTTTGTTTTGTGATCCTTTTGAGTTATTTTTGGATCTACGCACCACTAGAAGTTTTGTGTATGAGCATACATTTGGACTGTTGTCTTTATGTCTCTATGTTATTCAAATCAAACCATGCTGCCTACTAAAACATCTGTCGCCACTTGCATATTCTAAAAATATTCACCTCGGTAGCAGTGGCAGCGCACATGTGAAATATTTTCTTGAAATGTGAAATATTTCAAAAAATGAGAAACAAAATCACCATGGCTCTTTGCATTTTGTGTGAGAGGTAAAGTTTTACCAAGAGACAGAGACTGACTTATACAGCTGCAAGTTAAACAAAATGCAAAGATCATATGAAGAGTTTGGTTCCAAAACGCAATAAATCCATTTTGACAAATTTTGGTAAAAACGTGTTTTCTATACCAAGAAAGTGACAATATGAAAACAACTATTTTCTGTTACAAACTTTCACACAGCATCTTTAGGTTATAAAAACATAAAAAATTCAAATCTATAATTTGATTTTCAAAGATTTATTATAAAAACGGATTATTTTTTCCACAAAATGCAATAAATCCATGACAAGTTTTTATTCAAAATGCTATAAATCTATTGAATCAATAGCCTATATAAATGTGCATTCATCTTTGCCATGTTATATTCATTTAGTTGACTAGTTGTACACACTAATTAAAAATATAAGCATTAATGTTATTAATCAAAACACTTACTTTGTCATATTAAGAACCCTGTCATTGCGGTTATACTTGACGTCTTCGCTTAACGTCTTTCAAAGCGATCAGCTGTAAAATGTTTTTGGTCCTGCACGATTTTCGTTGACTTTGAGTAAAATTATGGAAAGTTTTTCATAAGATCCTCTGGGGTCAATGTGTTAGCATGAGAAGCTTGATGCTGTCGGGAGATAAGCACCCGTCTCCCGAGTGCCTTTCAGGGAAATTATTAGATGCTGATGGCTTACGTTTCTTTCCCATCACAGAAAACCATCACAGGTTTATCAATGCAATTAAAGTATTATTTTGTTTTGTTTGTTGATCACAAAGTACAAAGTAGATGAGGAAAACTAGGACTCCATGTACTCAGCGCGCCGCCATGTTTGTTTACATTGCGTGAATGGTGCGCTGTGGGATTTATTGCGTTCTGTAAAAAAGTGGGAGTGGCGTTTATCGCATTTTGGGAAAAAAAGGGAGAAAAGATGACAGAATAACACAGCGGATATTGGATTTTGCGTAAAATTAAGAATTTACTTTTAACTACTGACCTGATATAGTGCTGATTTTGGCAGTAACTCATTTTTTTCAAAAATGGCATTTATCGCGTTTTGGAACCAAACTCTTCATATATCTTAATATAAATAGGATAAATAAACCCATTGTGAAAAGCCACTGTTTTTTATATTTTACTATGTTCTTACCTCAACTTAGACAAATTAATACATACCTATCTTTTTTCAATGTGTGCACTTAATCTTTGTACTGCGCGGGTCATGAATGTGTTACCATTTAGCCTAGCCCCATTCATTCCTTAGGATCCAGAAACAGGGATGAATTTAGAAGCCACCAAACAGTTCTAAATTTAAGCTCATTTTGTCTAAATATTTTTAGGTATTATCTCCTTCTGATATCACAAGGGGAGCCAAATTTCAATGACCTATTTTTTCATGTGCTTGCAGAGAATGGTTTACCAAAACAAAGTTACTTGGTTGATCTTTATCTAGGTTGATGGAAACACTGGGGACCCAATTATAGCACTTAAACATGGAAAAAGTCAGATTTTCATGATATGTCCCATTTAAAGGCTATACAAAATATTTTGGACTATATCTACTTTTAAAATTATATGTATTAAATCAAGTAATTTATTTCTTTTATTTTTTAACTGTAACAGCTTTGGTTCTCCATATATATCCATATACACACACCTAAAGGATTATTAGGAACACCTGTTCAATTTCTCATTAATGCAATTATCTAATCAACCAATCACGTGGCAGTTGCTTCAATGCATTTAGGGGTGTGGTCCTGGTCAAGACAATCTCCTGAACTCCAAACTGAATGTCAGAATGGGAAAGAAAGGTGATTCAAGCAATTTTGTGTGTGGCATGGTTGTTGGTGCCAGACGGGCCGGTCTGAGTATTTCACAATCTGCTCCGTTACTGGGATTTTCACACACAACCATTTCAGGGGTTTTACAAAGAATGGTGTGAAAAGGAAAAAACATCCAGTATGCGGCAGTCCTGTGGGCGAAAACGTCTTGTTGATGCTAGAGGTCAGAGAAGAATGGGCCGACTGATTGAAACTGATAAAAAAGCATCTTTGACTGAAATAACCACTCGTTACAACCGAGGTATGCAGCAAAGCATTTGTGAAGCCACAACACGCACAACTTGAGGCGGATGGGCTACAACAGCAGAAGACCCCACCGGGTACCACTCATCTCCACTACAAATGGGAAAAAGAGGATACAATTTGCATGAGCTCACCAAAATTGGACAGTTGAAAAACTGGAAATATGTTGCCTGGTCTCGATTTCTGTTTAGACATTTAGATGGTAGAGTCAGAATTTGGCGTAAACAGAATGTGAACATGGATCCAACATGCCTTGTTACCACTCTGCAGGCTGGTGGTGGTGGTGTAACTTTAGGCCCCTTAGTGCCAATTGGGCATTTAAATGCCACGGCCTTCCTGAGCATTGTTTCTGACCATGTCCATTCCTTTATGACCACCATGTACCCATCCTATGATGGCTACTTCCAACAGGATAATGCATAATGTCACAAAGCTCGAATCATTTCAAATTGGTTTCTTGAACATGACAATGAGTTCACTGTACTAAAATGGCCCCCACAGTCACCAGATGATCTCAACCCAATAGAGCATCTTTGGGATGTGGTGGATGGGAGCTTCGTGCCCTGGATGTGCATCCCACAAATCACCATCAACTGCAAGATGCTATCCTATCAATATGGGCCAACATTTCTAAAGAATGCTTTCACTACCTTGTTGAATCAATGCCACGTAGAATTAAGGCAGAAAGAATGAAGAATGAAGGCGAAAGGGGGTCAAACACTGTATTAGTATGGTGTTCCTAATAATCTTTTAGGTGAGTGTATTTTCCTCCATGTATGAAAATGCAATTTTCCTTATTGACTTCTGTTCGCTTGGTTGGAGCTCAGTCTTGTTCTCACCTGGTTAGCACGGGGAGTCGATTTTGCTCATGAAGCACCTGAATAGCGGGAAAGAGATCAGACTGCAGCCCATTGGCGCCAAAACACATTTCAGCCTGAAGGGACTGAGTGGAAAGGCTGTGCTCATGAATATAAATTTGCCACAATGTTACCAGGTATTATTCCTGAACTATTCAGTCATGAATCCTGTTTAATATTCATGAGCCGAGCCTTCACTTCGGCCATTTTTCATAAGTTGATGTCCTGTGCAGATATTCTTAAGATGTGTGGGTATATGTTTCCATGCTGACATGGCATTGAGATACAATATATAACAATATACAATCAGCTCATTTGCATTACAAAGGACACTCACAAAATGGCACATTTTTGCTCACACCTACAAAATGAAAATTTTAACATGCTATAATAAATTATATTTTGGTATTTTGAGCTAAAACTTCACATACATTCTCTGGGGACACCAAAGATTTATTTTACATCTTAAAAAGTCTTGTGAAATGTCCCCTTTAATTTCTGACTATCTAGAAGCCTCTTTTTTCTATTGATTTTAAAGTGATTAATAGATCAGTGCACATATGGACATTTTTTGTTTACTTTTTTAATGGAGGACATAAAAGTTACTTTTACCTGTTTGAAAAATCAGATACTGAAACTAAATATACCAAATTATACCATATACACGCAAATTCCTGGAGTATTTTAATATCACCTGACTAAATTTAGCGAAATCCAGCTCTTTAACCTTTTAACATTCTTTTATAGCCATTAACTTATTAAAAAAAATTATATAAGCACATTTTTGACACATTTAGTTTCTATTAAAGTGCATATTCAGTTTTTAGTCATATTAGACTGAAACCACACACTCTTTCTCTAAAACAGCTCTAATATCCATCAGTGTGTACAATTGAGATGACCGGCATCATTACTGGCTTCATAAAAGTAATAAAGGCAAATTGAATGAACAGAAATAATGAAGAAGACAGAGTCATGCCCAATGAAATACATAATGACTGAAAGAAATTGTCTCATCTACAGGGCAGTTTTAAACTCAGAGGTGAGAAAGAGAGAGAAAGTCGGACTAAGTTAAATAATGTTAGGTGTCTATCAGAGGCTGGTAGTATATATTACATAGTCAGACACTATTTGGAAAAAGTAGGGATTGTGGGTTTACTTATTACACAGAGGAATGAAAGAAAGCATTCTGAGAGCTGACAATCAAACAAATGAAATATGTATCTATGCAAATAAATAGACATAGTAGCCTTTATCAGACATAGGAAGGGGACATAGGACTTTTCAAGGACCTGGCAAAGATATATAAGTGTTTTTTAATCTGAATACAGTATAACATCAAAGCATCAAAATATTTTATGGTATTTAATTAAAAGTTAGTTCATTGAATGTCACAGAATGATGCCTTATTGTAAAGCATCGTGAGGAAGGAGATGACTGGAGACTTTAATTATAACAAAACAGAACAGGCAGACAGTCTTTGACCACAATTTTCGGTTACAAACGTTCACATAGCATCTTTAGGTTATAATAACATTAAAAATTCAAATTCATAATTTGATTTCAATTATTTATTATAAAAACGGATTATTTTGAATAGACAAATAGTTTTTTTCTCAAAATGCTAAATCTATTGAATCAATATATAAGTGTGCATTTATCTTTGCCATTTTATATTCATTTAGTTGACTAGTGGTATACGCTGATTAAAAAAAAACATTAATGGCATTAACCAAAACACGTTACTGCTATCAGACATTTATAAATAAAAAAACACCTCTGCTTCTTCTTCTTTGTTGGATAACTCCTCACCCGGGGGCTCACGGGATAGTAAAGTGTCCATCGAATGAACACTTCAGAATCTTGCCGAAGGTAGTAGGTCATCCGGATACTTTTCGCATACGGTTTTTCGAATACTATGAATTTGACATAGTGGCCTACTGCTTTTCCCGTACTCAATGAATAAAAATGTAATAAAAGACAACAATGTGGAAAACAGGGTGAGCAAATATGGAAAGGACATGATAATAGCTGGCAGATTAGGGTGATTGGAGGCACAATACAGGTCAAGGACATTTTATATTATAACTTTGATTGTGTTCATCTGAAAGATGATAGACACATGTATCTCTGATTGCTTTAGGGTGAGTAAATAATGGGGTAAATATGATATTTGGCTGGAGTATCCCTTTAACTCTTTCCCCGCCAGCGTTTTTTAAAAAAGTTGCCAGCCAACGCCAGCATTTTTCATGATTTTCACAAAAGTTTAATGCCTTCCAGAAAATGTTCTTCTTTAAATATATAAACAAACAATATTTCAGATGAAAGAACAGACCCTCTGCTTTCAAAAAAAAAAAAAAAAAAACGTTTAAAACAACCTTCATTATTTATATTGTAATAAACAATCAAAAATTGGTAGGTTTATTAAAAAAAACCAAATTTTTAGCAAAAAGATGAGATAATTAAATTTTTGTGAAGGACTTTTGATAGAGATCAGATGCAGAGCGATCTTTAAAACATACACGGAGTTCTTTCTCTTTCACGTGAGGCGCTACTTCCGGGTTGTTTAAGTTGCGGAAGTGCACCACCTGGTGGATAATAGCGGTATTGCGGAAAGACGGAAAATCTTGTCATTGGCGGAGAAGCGTTTTCTCTTAATTGACGAGATATCTCGTCAATGGCGGCGAAAGAGTTAAAAAACTGTTTCTTCCAAGAAAATTCTGAAAATATATGATTGTAAATATATACAGAGGAAGAGTATTGGAATTAGAAGGCACTGAAGGCACATTGAGTACATGACGAGTACATGCTTTCGTAATTTACCAGTTATCTGTCATCTCTACTACTGGATTCACAGCACTGCAGCGACTCTTAACAGCAGCCATACGCCAGTAGCTATCATGATAAATATTTTATTCTTCATTCACTTACAGTAGTTCTGACAACAGCAAGAAGGAGGTGGTCCTCATTTAAACACTCATTTATCTTTTATTCTCAATTTCCTACTTGTTGCGGTTATGCCTTCTCTTTGGGGCTAAATATTATTTTTTGTTCTCAAATAACTTTCTTGATATAATATTCTTGTAATTACCTCACACACTTGCTGCTGGCACTGTTCCAGTAGATCTCATGTTTCTTGTGTGTATTTGCTTTAGACAGCACGCTGTGTAAAAGTCAAAAATATCCAGTGTTAATGTTTAACAGATCTGCAAAGCTGTTTTCTCCCTTTTTCTTTTGGAACATCTAAACTAAGTTTCAGTTTGTATGTGCATATCTGCTTATCTGGATGATCATAAATTGCCAGATTTATGAGATTCAGTAGTCAACACATTCCCTTTAGGAAATAAATCAGTCCATTAAGAATGGTTTGATATTTTGCATTGCTCAATTGTTATTGCATTGCTCCTGTATAGCTCAGTGGTAGGGCATTGCATTAACGACGCAATGGGAACACACATATTGTTAAAAAATATATATACCTCGTAATGCACTTAAACTAGCTTTTGATAAAAGTGTCTGCCAAATGTAAATGTAATCTCATTAAAACAAAGACCAAGGCTACATTAAAGGGGTAGTTGTGCCAAAATATGACTCACTGTGACTGTTTGACCTGTTGAACACAAAAGCAATTCCCTTTGAATATATAAAAATGATGTGACTGGCTGTCGCTGCCTAACATTTTTCTTTTTGTTGCATATATATGCATAGGTGTATAAGTGCATCATCTTTTTAAAGTGATGTTTTTGGCCTGTGTTTCTGTGTGTAAGGGCTTGTTTGGTGGTCTGTAGTTTGTAGCTATGTGAATCTGGCAGATGCAGCAGATCAAAGTGAAAGTATTTTCAAAGCCAAGGGGCCCAGAGCAGAGGTCAGGGGCCCCACTTGCTTCCTGTATGCTCACAACATGTGTCTACAGTTCTTGTGCTCATTTCACAAAAAGTGAATGTACTGCATTCTTTTTTCACTTTCTTTTCCGCTGCTCTCTCCCTCTCAGGCATGTCTCATTTTCTTCAAGATCCTGAACCACAGGTTGTGCCAGTGGGTGGCACTGTCCGGTTTGAATGCTATGTGGATGGTTTGCCTACCCCAAGTATCACCTGGGAGAAAGACCAGGCACCCTTACCTGCCCATGTTGATGCTGCACAACCATCTAGGTATGTTTATGTGTGCCTTTTTAATCAGTTTTTAGATTGTTTGCAAAAAGGAGGATCTGGCAGGATAATTAAGCTAGTTCAGCATTAAAAAATCACTTTATTGCTTTATACGTCGTTATCGGTGCACCAGACTTATACGATTATTAGTGTCTCAACACCGGATGCAGTCTTTTATACCCTGTTCTAGAGAACTGATCATTATCTACAGTTAAGCTGGAAGCTTCACAGCTATCCTCCAATTATGGGTCCTGTCTGAAGAATATTTTCCTTGTGATGTGCCCAGTGGTGAAAACTCATTAGACATGATGAGACTATCCATAGCATCTGTGAGTGTGGTTCTGTCTGGACTGGCTCTGTTCTTCCCGACTTGATATAACATAGACACTATCCAGCAAGCAATTTTGGCTAAAACAAGGCAAAATTTGGGCTGTCAGTGAAAGTCTAATAGACGTCACACCCACGCCCTAGGGTGATGACATTTAAAGTGATAGTTCACCCAAAAATGAAAATAATGTCATTAATGACTCAGCCTCATGTCGTTCCAAAGACCTCCGTTCATCTTCGGAACACAGTTCAAGATGTTTTATATTCAGTCTGAGAGCTTGTTGACCCTTCCTTGAAAATCCATATACAGTACACCGTCCATGTCCAGAAAGGCAACAAAAACATCATCAAAGTAGTTCATGTGACATCAGTGGGTCAGCCAGAATGTGTTGAAGCATCGAAAATACATTTTGGTCCAAAAATAACAAAAATTACGACTTTTTCAGAATTACCATTTTGTTCTCCGGGTCTGGCGCTAGCACTTTTAGCATAGCTTAGCATAATCCATTGAATCTGATTAGACCATTAGCATTGCGCTAAAAAATAACCAAATAGTTTCGATATTTTTCCTATTTAAAACGTGACTCTTCTGTAGTTACATCGTGTACTAAGACCGACGTAAAATTAAAAGTTGTGATTTTCTAGGCAGTTGTGGCTAGGAACTATACTCTCAATCTGGCGTAATAATCAAGGAGTTTGCTGCTGGCTGCAGCAGGCGCAATGATATTACGTAGTGCCCGAAAATAGTCCCCTGCCATTGAAAGTTACCAAAGGGACTATTTTCGGGCTCTGCGTAATATATATTTTTAGCGCGGTGCTAATGGTCTAATCAGATTCAATGGATTATGCTAAGCTATGCTAAAAGTGGTGCTGCCAGACCCAGAGATCGGCTGAATGGATTCCAAAACGGTAAAAATCAACTCTAGGGGAGCTGAAAATTAGCCTATTTTTTTTTTAAGTGGAGTATCCCTTTAAATTAGTTTTTTTTTTGTGCCTAGTTGTACTGTAACTGTACCATCCAGATAGCATTATGTTACCTATTTTTATGTTTTCCAAGAAACCGTGTTTCATTTGTAATTTGGCTCGAAGAATTATGTTGTCACCACCAGTCCTAGCCTGTGGAGTTCTTTTGTAGCCTCAGCTTTCAGTATTACAAAGGTTTATAATGATATAATTGGGGTCACCAAGTTTATCGTGCAACATCCTAATTGTTTATTTCCCTAGAAATTTCATTAGATTACCATAACAACCTGCATCAGCTTTTAATGTTCATTTCTCTTTATTCTCATCCCTGCTTCTCTTTGTTGTTTCTTTACCCTTGTACCTTTTCTTGTAGCTTATTCTTGTTCTTGTCTCTTTTGCACAGTCATCTGCTTGAACATGGAAGCATCGTTCCTGTTTCACAAGATTATGCATTTCTCTCTTACTCATTCTCTATAACACACATAGGGGCTCACACGTAAACATATGCGTATACAGAGACTCCTAATAGATGTGTGGCTACATTCACCTGCAACACCCATCACAGTCTTTTTCATAGACACAGCAATTGTCATTGTAAAGCATTGTGGTTTTTATTTCTTCTTCTTAACACGTGAAACAGTTTTATATAACTATTGTATCCATTGTATGACACTTTTTCCAGTACCTGTTTTCAAAGCTATTCCAAAGCAGCTTTTCCAAGAATAGACTCTTACAATCCCCTGGTGAGCAACCCAAAGGCGACAGTAACTGCCTAAGATGTTCAGTCTTTATAGGAGAGCTGAGAGCGCTCATGACATGTTTAAACTAATTTACACATACAAACCTACTTGCACAAAGAAATGTTAATGTATGAGGTTAAGTGATGAGTATGGTGCTTGTGGCAGTACGAGGCATGCAGGTGGGGATTATTGCTGATGTTGGATCTAAACCTCTGATGCAGATGGGGCACGGCTGGAGGGTTGACGGTGGGCCAGGCTTTGATCAGGATAGCGATGAGGGGAACTGTCAGAAGTTCAGGACTAAATCGAACACATAAAAAATCTCAATGTAAATTCAGTGCACAGTGTTTGTCAAAAGTTGTCATGTATGTATGACTATTTTTTGGTTAAAAACATACCTAACACATACCTTACAAACTTTGAACATTAGATACTTGACACCTACTTTTAATTAATAGGTTAATTAAAGTAGTACTTTCAAAAACATGCAAAGGAAAGTATGTTAAAATAGGCTGGAAAGGATGTCTCCTGATTGCATCACCAGAAGATTTTCGCCTCCACCATCATATTCTGTTGAGAAATCCACCGAGGAACATTTTCCCACAAGTGTTCTGGTACAATGTGAACGTACAATATGCACACGTACCAGCACACACTGAACTCTATTGAAAGTTGTGCACCTTTATGTGAAGCTGTCCAGTGAGCTGTCGGATCGCTCCTTTCTGCAGCGCTTCGGCATTACAAATGTGAAGGAACTTGAAAAGGAAGACAAATTGTTTGGAAACCTGTCGCCAGGATCATTCCCCGTCTGCTTCAGATATACTTCCTTTCGTGTCTTTTGTATCCGCAGCCCTTTTCCATATTAATGAGAACACGCTCGCACATTAGCCGAGCATTAATACACGCTGTCATGTTCTGTCGGCTGCTGCAGTCATCTAATTTACATCCCAAGCACAGCTGAGACGGTTCGTAACTGTTGGAGGTGTAGCTCGGTTGTAGCACTGTCCTCAGCTGAACCCTTTTACCCCAAATGAATTCACTACGGTGAGGAAGAATTCAGCGCTCGATGGAGCCACTCACACACATGGATGCACAAATTCACCCAACCTTGGTCCTTGTGGCCTTTGTGAAAGGATGTCTTGCTCTTGTGGATGAGCCTCTAAGATTAATGGTTTATAATATCGTTCCTGAAGGAAAAGGAGATTTGTACGCGGTCAAGAATGACTACGGAATGAATATGAGAGCACAGTGTGAATGGAGTGTATTAGATTTACAGCATTGAGAGAAACTAAAACTAATATGCCTGGCATGTTTAAAGGTGCATTGTGTAACTTTTAGAAGGATCTCTTGACAGAAGTGCAATATAATATACAGAAATATGTTACAAGTGGTGCATAATGAACTGTATTGTTTTTATTAACTTTGAATGAGCCGTTTTTATCTACATACACCGCGGGTCTCTTTACATGGCAGTCGGCGTCATGTTTCTACAGTAGCCCTAAACGGACAAACTGATCTGCAGAGCGCATTTCATCCCTATGTTGTCCGAGTCAACAACATGTTTGTCCTGTGGGGGCTACCATATCCGTTTGTACCATTTGTAGAATATGTAAAATCCGTTTTATTTTTTCCAAATTCCGTTTTGTCCGTTTTAATTTTTGGCAATCATTTTTTTTACCCTTTAGTGTTATTTTAGTCATAAAAAGAATGTCCCTTTAATGTTAATGATTAAAATGTACACAAATACAAAAGGAATGACCTTAAATGTATTGAGGTAACATTTTTTCACATTCCCTGTTTACAGTAGGGCTGCTCGCTTATGTGAAAAAACGGGATAACACGATTACTTAATGACTGTAAAAACATGCATTTACACACACACACACACACACACACACACACACACACACACACACACACACACACACACACACACACACACACACACACACACACACACACACACACACACAATCAATTCAAAGCATTGTTTAGTGTTGTTGCAGAAGGCTACACGTGTCAAAGCAAGCTCTCTGCATGTGCGAGCGAAAGAGAGACAGAGAGCGGCGCTACGATGCAGATTATTATATTTTAAATGCGAGGGATAGTTTGCCTCAGCTCGCTCGAAACACATAAAATTGAACAAATACATGAGAATTTGTGAGAGGTGCAGTGAGACAGACATGGATGAGAGAGTGCATGTATCTTTGCGCTCCCAGTGAACGGAATGTTGACAAAACTTACAAAATAACAGTTCTCCGGTCACATAAATGTCAGGTGGGAACTGCTCGGAACTAAGTGCTCATCATCGAATTTCATAATTTTTTTCGCTGACGAAAGCAGAGTCGTGGAGAGAGTGGCTTCACCACACTGTAAAAAATTCCGTAGAAATTGCAGCTGGGTTGCCGGTAACTTACCGTAGATTTAAATTTATGTTTTTTATTGCCAACATTTTGTTCAAAGTTAAATGAACATTAAACATTTACAAGTCTTTGTCTATACAGAGTAAAACAAAAAAACAGCATCAAGCAAAACATTCTGGGAAACAAAATCTGAGGCAAAAAACTGAAAAAGATTGATGATGATTTCTGGTTCCCAGAATGCTTTGCATGAGGCTGTTATTGTATAGTCTTATTCTGTAAAGATAAAGACTTGTTCATATTTAAAATTTATTTAACTTTGAACAAACTCTTGCCAGTAAATAACATAAATTTAAATCTACAGTAAATTACCAGCAACCCAGCTGCAATAACATTGTAATTTCTACGGAATTTTTTTACCGTGCATGGTTTCAGTGTTTTGGAGGGGGTCTCAAATGACGAGAGGGGGTGTGTCGCCTAGATTTGCTTCCCTCGGTCTGCGTTTCCCCCAGACATACGTTCTTCTCCCACCCAAAACAGAATTTTATCAAAATATGTCAAATTCCGCTAAATTCCACGTTAACACTAGATTCCGTGTTAATTTGCCAATTCCGCGATTCCGTGATCGCGGAAATTATAGGGCCCTACATATGCGTTTTGAAATTGAAGGGTGAGCTGTTGGTTAACAATTCGCAATTTCACCACTAGATGCTGCTAAACTGTACACACACCACCCTTAATTATTTAATACTTAATTATGTTGTTACAAACCCACATACATTTCTTTATTCTGATAAACACAAGGAAGATATTTTGAGAAATGTTTGTAACCAAACCATTTTTGGACCCCTTTAACCCTCTGGGGTCCGACCATTTTGGGACACTGTCAGAGGTTCTGACATGCTCTTACATTTGGTCTTTTTTCAGTTGCTTTAAAACATAATAATGGCAAGTGTCTCATACCACTGCGTTCAGCACAAACTGAGCTAAAATATTATATGAGCTACATGTATGTACATGTTTGTATTTTTCAGAGAAAAAGGTTTATGCGTGGTTTTTAAAAAAGCAAAAATCACTGATATAAGTTCACAAAACCCATACTAAACATGTTTTAACAAGACTTTCCCAAACAGAATCTAGTAGTCTAGAGTTTTTTCTTTAAAATGATGTGAAAATCATCCTGCCTACTTATTCACATAAAACAATGTATTGATTTAGAAATTGTAAGACACTTTTTGTTTAGAGTGGCCGTATGCGAGAAGGATTGATTGACAGCTAGCAAACAAAGGCTTGCATAATGAGCTGCATGATGAGCTGCATAATGAGGCAGGAGGGAACTACAGTAAAGAATGTGAGGACAAATGTACACGTTTGTTTGAGGTTTATTAAGAAGTTAACAATATAATCAAAATAGAAATGAAGGTCAGTAGGACATTTTCAGTTTATTTGGAAACGAACCCTATTAAAAACCTTAACTTGTATAAGAAACTGATAAACAACAGAGCTGTAAACTTCATGTGGCTCATGTTACCATATAACTTTATGTCCAAAGAGTGTGAATATGTTTTTCCACTTCATAGTTTTGTACTGATGAGAGATATGCATACCTCTAAGAGAGTTATAAACAGCTGTTAGCATAAGTTGTCCACAGAAATACCCTTACATATATAACCGATGGGTAAATGATAGCACTACATTCAGATAAACTATCATAAACTAAATTAGTATCTCAGATAAACATCTGCAATAATTAGTTATATAAAAAGCTGTTTTCAGATGACTGTTTTCAGTTATCGTCTAGCTTCTGTTTTAAACGCGTTTCTGTAAGCGAGTATGAACTTTAAAAACACATTGCAAATGGATGTGCGCGAGCTCGCGTCTCCGTGTAAACAACGCGGAGCTCATAATAAACGGTGTCGCGTGTAAAGCGCAATGTATGGAATTACCTTGCATTTAAACAATATGGAATCATTTTACAGCAAATCCCCCAGTGCAGCATTTACTCAAAGTTGCCATGACAGATACGAAAGTGAATAACTGTGTCTTAACACTGTACAACATGTAACAGATATCCGCCATTATTATATACGCGTAACTTACTCGTTTGTAAATAAGCATGTAAACATGGAATCATATTACAGCACACACTTAAAAGATACAGCAGTTCAGGCTTACTGAAAGTTTCCATGAAGGATATAAGTGAATAACTGTGTTTAACACTGTTACAGCATGAAACAGTGAAATCCGCCATTACGTGAGATCGCGTCCGTTTGTAAACAACGAAAGTTTTTCAATCCGAAGCGTGTAGTCTGCTAAGGTTGCTTAACGTTACTGTATGTAGGCTGAACTGCACAAGCCATGAGCATATTAAGTTACATGATAGCAAATATAAATGGTATAAATTAACTGTTAGCGTTACTTACTTCTAATCCAGCAGTGCGTTCTCCATTGTTCTTCTTAGGTAATGTTAAAGATAAATGCTTCTCTTCCTCAATGTCCAGACATAAATGAAGATATTCCTCACGTGTGTGAATAAAGTTTATAATCCAAACATGCGGTAAAAAGTCTTTAAATCTGATCAAACTTTACGCTTTGCTTGTTATGGTATGGTGAACAGCTCGTGTCTTCATTACCATGTCAACAGCTGTGGGCGTGACCAAATTAAAGATAATGAAGTCAGCCAGGAAAAACGGTACTCTCTTTACTTCAATGCAGATTACATAAACAGGCAATATTTGTTTTTGATTATATTTAGCTTGTTTAAAAGTAGACATTTCAGGCTTTCTTTGGATGTGTGTATCATGCTTGTGTGACGAGTATTCGCGGAGTTTCAACTGATTTTTGTAACGTGTTTTGAGAGACAGCTGGCGGAGACAGAAATGTCTGGATGCACACCCTGTTTATTTTCTTTATTTGACAAAAACACAAAGATCTGTTGTTATTGTGAATGAACACATATTAAAGAAGACCCTTTACCGTTTCAAATGATGTCAAACACGTAAGTGTATAATTATTAATGATGGAGTATTTTAAGTTGATTCTGCCATGATAAGGAAAAAACACGTCAAAACGCGGCCCCGCGTTTTTGGACCCCAGGGGGTTAACTTCTATAGTATTCTTTTTTCCTACTGTGGAAGTGAATAGGGTCCACGAACGGTTTGGTTACAAACATTTCTTAAAATATCTTCCTTTGTGTCCATCAGAACAAACAAATGTATTAGAAGTAAATGATGACAGAGTTTTAAATTTTGGGTAAACTATCTCTTTAAAATAACTTATACATACACGCACAGATAAACTTACCCGCATAGATACAGTATTGACTGCCGTCTTGTTTTCTTGCCATCAAGCTCTTTCCTCTTCTCTTTTCTGTGTTTCTTCAGTTCCCTGCTCTGTTATTTCTACAGTATTGCATGGGCCTGTTGAGTGCTGGTTTATATTCAAACGCCTGTTGCTTGACACTATAGGATGAATAGCAGATTGCTAGCTTCTATAGATTACATCAGTATGGTGGAAGACATTAAACACTCGCACCTGCTTTTGTGAAGGGACTATTAGACAGTCTGATGCAGTCTGGATTGATTTCGAAATGCCGCTGAACAGCGGGGGAGTTGTTTTCTAATCTCTCTTTTCCTCTCATTTTAAAGGAGTGCTGTTTTACTTTGTCACATTATCAACTTTGATTAGTGTGTTATTTTCTGTCTGCAAGACAAAAAAGGTCTGCGAAGTTACAAAGCTCAAAGCCTACTCCAAAGGGAGATACATTCTCGAAAAGAAAACACTACAGCAACAATCGATTTGTTCGAACTACAGTGAACTCATCAGACTCTCCTAACAAAGCTGTATGGCCTGAGACCAGAATTCAAGCAAAAGTATTTGATGAACTATAATACATGCATTCGTTTTATATCAGTATCTAATTTTTGACAAAGGTGGTGTGCATCGACTTTTGCATATGATGTCTTCATATATTTTTTATATACTGTGAACCACTGTACAATCAGTTAAAGGAAAGTATCAAAATACGGACAAACTTATTAGAAGAGAGAGATACTGTAAAGTAATAAAGAAGAGCCGTTTTATAAAAGGCGTTTAGCAAAGTGTCATACAGTATACCGGGTAATGTTGTATGTGTTTATTGTTGTGAAACGTCTCCGTTTTGGGTGCATTCTGAACAAAACCTTTCTTCCTGTGACAGCAATGTTTTTCTATTGTGAGCCTGGGTCCACCGAGTCTGTACCTTCTCAAGGTGGTTGTGAATTATTCATCTGTCTCTGTGTAGTGTGGTGTATTGTCTTTTTAGGGCCAGGTAGCTTTTGCATAGTTAATATGATTTCTTTAATTTGCTTTGAAACGTAATCATGTAATCAGTTTTACATCGATTTCTTTCTCTCTTTTTTACACAGGTACATATCTCTCCCTAACGGGGTGCTGCAGATTTTAGGAGTCACTAAGGAAGATGAAGGCATGTACCGCTGTGTGGCCTTCAACACTGCCAGCAAGCGCTTTAGCCAAGATGCATCTCTCACAGTCAGTTCAGGTAGCATAAATACCTGTAGCCATTTAACCTTAAATTCATAGACAACCTTTGTTTACTCATTTTGAGTCATACATGGCTGTAAGGTCACTGAGTGCATGCCTACTGTAGGAGAATTTATTGTGCACTTTATGAAAAGAGACACATGCAGTATTGTTCTTTTATATGATTTTGTATTTTGGTACTTTATGCATCATGCAATTATGAAAAGTGCCCCACACAAGTCTTTTAAAGGCAAAATATAGTTATATGTAAAAGTAAAGTTTGAGTGTCTGCAGTGGCACTATTGGTAGTGTGCGTGTTTATATAAGTGCCCTCTGCAGAGGTGCTTTGTGTTGCAGGCGGAATTGATTTCCTTCAGTCCTTAAGGCTGCTGGGCTGATGAAATGGAGGGGGAGGTTGGGAGGGAGTGGTGCCACGAGGAGAGATGGAGATAAAAACGGAGAGATGGAAGAGAAGAATGAGATGAGAAACAAAGACAGAAAGCTAGGGAGATAAAGAATAAAATCAAATAAAAGGGAGAGTGGGAAGACGCAGGAGACCGATCTGTAACACTGTGAAGGCAGTCATGTATTCCCTCACATACACCTCTTAAGAGACAAATATCCCTCCTGACCTTTACTCGTTTTTATTATGCTCTTGTGTTATCAGGTACAAGCCCGAATGATCGCCTGTGCATATGCTTTCTGTTGCAAACGTTCTCCTATTAAGACATTTTTTTTAATTGTTCCACATTCATTTTTTTCCTTTATTTCTTTGAACCCTTAGATTTATATACCCCATGATGATGTTTTTCTCTCTCTTTTCAAACTGCAAGCAGACTTTTTCATGAAGGAAAACACAATGGGCTAAGTTGAATTTCTTAGTATGAGAGAAAGGAGAATAGAGACAGAAATAGCCTGAGTGGGAAATATTCAAAGAGATGCATAGTACATACCCGCACTGTACAGATCGTCTCATTTTAAGTTCTTTTTGTGGACTTCAGAGGCTGCCATCTCCAACGAACGAGTACTTGCCTTCGAATTTGGACTTAGCTTATATGTGACACCGTTAGTCAAAACCCTTCTAAAGTCATTTATTGTAGTATAACCTTAAAGGCACAGTGCACCATGTTTGAAAAATGCTTTGGAAAAGGTAGTCGGGCCGACTACCAAAACACACTTGTAGCCAAACAGCAGTAAGGGGCGTGTCTACTAACCGGCATCCTTGCCTGGGTTGCGTACTGTATGTGTGCGGCGGGTCTATCAAAAGAAGGTCCAGATTCAATTGGGGTAGGGGCGTGTTTGTTTAGGTGATTTCAAATGCCAACATTGGCTTACAAAAATTGTGCACTTCGGCTTTAAAATCTTTAAAGGGGACATATAATGAAAATCTGACTTTTTTCATGTTTAAGTGCTATAATTGGGTCCCCAGTGAAAATGTGAACCTAGAAAATGTGAAAAAATCAACCCAGTAACTTAGTTTTGGTAAACCATTCTCTGCAAGTATGTGAAAAAATAGGTAATTGAAATTTGGCTCCCCTTGTGATGTCAGAAGGGGATAATACCGCCCCTTAATCTGCACTTTCCAACCACGGCACTGCAATTTAGTGCAGAGATCAGCTCATTTGCATTTTAAAGGACACACCCAAAAAACACAATTTTAACATGTTATAATAAATTATCTATATGATATTTTGAGCTAAAACTTTACATATGTACTCTGGGGTTACCAAAGATTTATTTGACTTCTAAAAAAGTCTGTCCCCTTTTATAATTTGATTTTGAGACTTTACCATGGATTTCAGATAGAAAATATAAAAAAAATGTTACTTGATAAAAATAGTAAAGTCGCCAGAACATTATTTCATAGCATGAATGTTGTGAGATGGTGATAGAAACGATAAAGTTACAGATTGCAGCTTTTAACTCTGCTTCAGTGTTTTTTTTAACTGTGGATTTTGCTGTGATAGGGTTCAGATAAGGACACCGAACATTAGAAACAAGCATAATATGCAGCCACAGAAAACAAGTTTATAAAAGTTCATAAAAGTTTATAAAAGTTCAAAAATTTGTGCAAATAATTAAGTTTTACTTACCGTTCAATCTGCAGGACACATGGAAACAGAAGACTGAAATGTTTGGGGGGGAGTGTAATTACATCTTTAAAAAATTGAGTTAACACTGGCATGATTAATTCCATTAATGTCAATTAACTCCAACTCTGAACAACAATTTACTCTAAATATGTTCAATTTAGACGTTGAATTCAACTCAGAAATGTTTAACACTTAAATTTTAACTTACTTATTTAGCTGACGCTTTTATCCAAAGCGACTTACAATTGCTATATATCTCAGAGGTCACACGCCTCTTGAGCAACTAGGGGTTAAGTGTCTTGCTCAGGGACACAATGGTGTGTCAGTCGAACTCGGGTCTCCCACACCAAAGGCGTGTGTCTTATCCACTGCGCAATAACTCTCCAATGTTTGCTGGTCTTCTACCAAATGTATAATGCATAAGGCAATTTCCATTTATTTATGACAGCTCTTACTTTCTTTAACTCTTTTAATTTCTCACTTATACCAATATCCATTCTCTCTATGTCTCTGTCTCTTAAACACTTCTCAGATCAGCTGTTTAACCTTGTACCACATAAGGGTTAATAGGCTAATAGTTTTTGGTGTCCTCTAAACCTAACCTTGACACAAACCTGTTGACAATTATTTGCATCAGTCAATCCTCACATGTTGGTTTGTGACATATTTGAGAGGACATATAAAAATGTATAACCAAACCTGTGAACACACACAATTATAATCTGTGTATGACATATTTCCATAGGTCTGTCTCAGGAGAGCGAGGTGGTGATTGTTGCTCCACCACGAAACTCTACGGTGGTCATGGGTCGGCCGGCTGTAATGGAGTGCATGGCTCAGGGTGAGCCCAAACCGTTCGTTTCGTGGATCAGACAGGGTAAGGCACAAACATATATAGCACACACACACATTATCTCCATTCTGGTTTTCATATATTTAGTGCCGTATATGAATCCTTGCTTACTGTAGCAATCAGCCAGGACTGCAGGTCTGATGGAGATGTGTCAGAGATCTAGCTTAAAGCTTAAAGGTTCCTGGCAAATCAATAAGTTGAACTTAACCTGTAAACCGAGCTTGAACCTGACCCATGAAAATTTGAAGACTAACCCGCACTTAAACTCAAAACTGTTTACTTTCTCATTGAACTTGGAGACCTGTGTGCATAGACACATAGCTGGCTATGAAGTTTTGAAACAAAGATGCCAACGTGTGTGTGCACAAAATTTGTTTAATCTAAATATTATAATAAATTTTTTAATTAATTTCAAACACAAACTCTTAAAAGATCAGAAGTAATAATAAACAAGTGACCTGTGCCCAACACAAATCTGGCCTGTTTGTCAGCAGACATTTAGTAGATTTAAACGCTCATAAAATATCCATGAACAATCATCGCTGCGCCCTTGGGTAAGTGCCTGATGACAAATGTAATGAGCGTTGCGGGTACTGTCTGAACTTTGAGTGCCTGCGATGATCTAAACAAACCACACAAATTTCAATGATTTTATATGTTTGCTTTAAAGACACGTGGGTCTGCTGCAGCAAACACCCCAATTACCCACCCACCCTGTCACTCTCTTCATTCATATTCATTAAAGACCCTATTGGTTCCTCTTTTTCCCTTAAATTGACCCACAGGCTGTATAGCAGAGAGAATTATTCTCATTAGGTTCCATAAAAAATTAACAAGATCTTGTAAATCGCGTGAAGTGTCTCTTTCTTTGTTTGCGTGCTAATGCAGCAGGTGCAGACAGTCAGTATCTAGAAATCATTAATGCACATCATAGATCACTCAGTGCTGTACTGACCTCAGCTGGTTAGTGATGTACATTGCACACCATTATACCTTGTTTAATTGCGAACATAAAAGTCTTATGGAGGCATGTGTGCTTTATCTTGATACTACGATCTGATTTGTGGTTAGTTTTCTTCCTCTTCTGTAGATATTTGCTTTAAGAAACGTCTACTTTAGATGTTGATTTCTCATTTTATTCTTGTTTTACATGAGTGTTTTTCATAATTTTGCTCTGTTTGTACACACCCACTCCTCTGGGATGTATAGATGGGAAGCCTATAGCTACAGATGTGGTTGTCTTGGCAACCAACCTAGTAATTCCTGACACCCGCAGCCACCATGCTGGAGTGTATGTGTGTCGTGCCAACAAACCCAAGACCAGAGATTTCATCTCGGCCCCTGCTGAGCTTCGAGTACTAGGTAACTGTGCGTGTGTGTGTTTGCCTTTTTATATAACAGAGCTTCCATATTCATTCAGATATGTTGTGGGAATATGTGTACACGTATTACTTCAGCACAATAATATTTCTGATTTTGAAAATGATTGGGTATTGTACATTTCATTTTTAGCTGGGTTATGACTGCAAAACCTTGTCACCCATTGTCGTGGGTAAAATCAATAAGCTTTTATGTGAAAAGAAACAGATTGTTGCTAACCTACAGAGATCAAGGAAAGGATATAGAATATGTATATGACACATAGTAACAAAGAAACCAGTGGCGGCCAGTGGCTTCTTTTTTCAAGGGCGCTCGATGCGAAGGTTGTCACAACATGTATGTAGCCCGTCGTGTGTGTTTCGTAATTTCAAAATATGTGTTCTGGGCGTCGAATGATCCTATGTGCATCACATGTCTTGTCAAAGTAAGTGCCTGCTGCAGACGCGTCTAAAGGGTTTATGATAAAAGAGACGCTTGCGTCTGCCAGATTCTCACATAATCTCATGCGTAATCAAAGTTTAGTGTTAAGTGAGTGTCTTGTGTGTATTTTGTGAACGTGAGCGTCTCTTTTATCATAAACCGTTTTGACGCGTCTGCAGCAGGCACTTATTTTGACAAAACAAGTGATGAACATGGTTCACATGACGCAACAAACACATATTTTGAAAACACAAGCAACACACATGACACTCCCAACACTTATTTTAAATTTGCGCTCCTCGTATGTTGCAATATAGAACAAATGGTTGTGTGAATCCTGTTGTGATGGTGCTGTAATAGTGTGGTATACTTTGAAGGACCTTAGAGTAGCTTTAAAGCCAGTCCAAACACAAACTGAGGATCCTGCTATTGACGGTTTCAGCAGCAACAACATAAACAAACGGGTTTTGTGGACTAAACGCTAAACTTCCGGTATACTGATAATATCAATTTTCACAGTTGTTTATTCCTGATAACAAGGATTCATATATAATTATATTGTTTATATATAATATCTAACATGTATCAACTATTACATGTATACAATGTTAGCTACAGGTCCTTGAATTTTTGCTTGGCTGCCAAACCTCTCCATGCTCGTCATCTCCCCTCGTCTTTAGTAAACCAAAACATTTTATTTTCGACAAGGTATTTGTTTTAGAGATCAGTTTAGTCAGACCAATAAATAAATACAGATGCTGCTTATCTACAGCAAGGACTGCTGTGTGATTGTTACATTACCTAATAAATTTTAATGAGTCAAGCTGATAAGGTTTATAATGTGCCACCTTGCCTTTTCAATGATCAGTGAACACTAAAAGGCCCTGCATATCTATACATCTGGTATTAAGATGCTTTTTGGTCAATTGGATCACAAGTGGATGACACTAAAAACAGATGTAAACGGGGTAAGAAACATTTTGAGCTTATCCAGTTTCGAGCACATTCAGAAGTAGTCGAAAACGCATTTGACCGGATTGCTTTTGTGGTGTAGACGCTATGTGGTTGCAAGTGTCTGAAAAGACCGCCTACACTCCTCCTATTGATCTTATGTGTGATATACGAGCACTTTTTTTCATCGGTCCTGACGTCTAGCCACATCCACAGTGTTTGGTGCAGTCTTTAGACTATTTTTGATAAAATGAAAGCTTCTGCTCTCCGCTTCTTACATTTTTGTTTCATTTTGCAAGTGTTGTGAAAGTTGAGGTAGCTTATTTTAAAGGTTCCATTCTTCCTGCGTTTTTGAAGCTTTGATTGTGTTTACAGTGCGCAATATAACATGTGTTCATGTTTCACGTGTAAAAAACGTGGTATTTTTCAATTGACTGTATACGGCTGTTTTCACTGTCCTCATAATGGGCTGATGTCTTCCTTGTTCTAAGTCCCTCCTTCAGAAATGCGTATCGAGTTCTGATTGTGTAGTTTGTTTAGTGTGCTGTGATTCGATAGCAGCTTAGTTTGCCGTTAGCTTAGCTGGCGACTGATGTATTCCTGTGGGCGGAGTTTAGTCAAAAAACTGTTTTACTGACATCATTAATGCAGGAAGTAGAGGGCTGTAGTAGTCCAAACCAGCCGTTTGCTGTAGGCTTTGAAAGGCAAATTCTGTTAAAGAAAATATATCGCCTGGCAGTAAACTTTGAGCTTAATCATTTTACATGTATTATTTTTGCTATTATAGCAACATTACACACTAACTAGGGTTTAAAAAATGGGATCCGGAAGAACGTGACCTTTAAAACCTGATGTCCGACCCGAGACCCTAGCAGGTTCATGGCCTAAAAGTTTCACATGTACCCCGGACACGGGTCGGGTATAATAATAGCGGCATTTTGTCTCGGATCATTTCAAAAATGAATGTGTCTTTGCCCATTAGACCCAAGACACAAACTATCTCTCGTGTGTGCATCGAGTCCTTTTCTAGCCCCCTCCTTTGTTTGCCAGGAGGCTTGCGACATCAGGTTAGTTTTTGTGGGGCCAGACCTGTCAATCAATTTTGAATGCACATTTTAGCGGTTACCTTGGTGTCATTGGCTTCTTTTTGCCTGATTGCTGCATTTGAGTTAGCAGACTGCACACGTCAGTGCCGTTTACATTCGGGTCTAATCAGGTTAAAAAAATTGCTACTGGGTCGGGTTCGACTCGGGTCTAATTTTCTCTGGTTTGTCTCTGCCCTGATCTTTCTTTTAAAAAAAATTATATATGCATGTCGGGTTCGGGTATAAAGTTATTTGGTTCATTTCGGGTCAGGTACATTACTTTACTACACTTTACTATTTCCCCCCTTCTGACAATTTTTGCTATGTCCTGATTATCTTGATGGTTCTACAGATTATCTTTTTAGATTTTTCCTTGGTGTAAGGTGTGTTAAAGGGGGGGTTAATGGTATTTCAAGCATTCTGACTTATTAACACAGTTATAGAGTTGTTTCCTCATGCTAAACGTAGGCAAAGTGTCAAAACAGCAGTTGGACGTGTTACAGAGTATTTCTGTGCCGAATGCACTTCGCCAGGGTTCGTACAAGTTTCGGCAATTTTTTTTCGATTACAGTTCTAATTGACGTTTCAGGGGTTTTCGATACGTATCACTTCTTTATATGGGCTTCCACCGGAAAACTTCCACCGGAAAACTTCCCCCGGAAAACCCCGCCCACCCATCAATCAGCGGGAGACGCTAGAGCTGCTAACAGCTTATCATGCCACTCAGCTTTGTTTAATTTCAAAAGTCAACAATTGCACGAAAGAAGAAGTGTGTTTTTGGATGTAAGGAGAAGACATCCAGTTTTATGGAAACAATGGATATAGTTTATTATCCGGGGTAGCAGCGGAGTTTTGCGTGTGTGTTTGATGCAGTGGATTTTCCCAACCGGGTCATGACGAGTTGCACGCGGTAAGTAAGACTTCTGTCTTATGTTGGAAATAGTCGCGTGCATATTATATAAATGACACGAGCATGTAGTGAATCATAAGTTATAAGTGTTGTATAGTGTTGCATGACTCGTACTCGCTCCTCCTGCGAAAGTAACTCCTCCTTCTTCATTTTTTCGTACGTTATCGGAAAGATTCTGTAAAGCTGATCTTTCTTTTATAAATCTGATTAAACTAAAGACTCTTCAGAGATATAAAGGATGTCATACTACTCTATAGGTACTCCAGATTAACATCAGAAATGCAGAAACAGCATGTGTTACGTTAGCTTTAAGAGTGTCCGATCGCCCCGATCGCGAATCGTAAATATTAAACAAACGAAACAATAACCAATCAGAAAGCGAGATGATGGAGGATGGAAGCAGTCATGGCGCAGCAAAAGTGAAGTTGATGCAAAGTGAACTGTACAGACTATGTTACCGCTGTCTCCACGACTTCACCCAAACACTTAACTTTTTTTATGTGATAATCATTCTGAACGCTATAATTAAAATTTCTTACTGCATATCATCCGCCATGCTTATTCTGAAGTCTCGCGAGATTTTGCGAGATTTCCTGTCGAGACTCTGGTTGAAAATCTGTTTGTGTGTGGTGTGCTGTCTTTGCCACATCATGGCACACCACACACTATAGGAGCAAAATGGTTAAATCTAGGATTTTATCCTCATGCGGTCTATCACATTTTAAAAATCTTTTAAGATGTAAAAAATCTTTTGTTGTGTACCCAGCATAAGAAGACTTTTACTAAAAATACGAACAGCGATACTCTCTCATACAGTAATATTAGTGTGCATCAACTTAAATCTGTCATTTCTCCCACATACACCATACCCTCGAAGTAATCAGGACAGAAGCGGTCAAAAATGGACTAAAGAGACGGATTAAAAACGCGGATATGTGTCTCTCTCGCACACTTGTGTTCTGATCGACCAAAAACGCATCTTAATAGCAGGTATAAACAAGATGTAAGACATGACATCTTTTTTGTAGTGCTGGTACAGATGGTAGAATAGCAGATGGTTGGCTTCAGCAGCTCAAAACTATCTTCAGTTTAGTTTATTCACTACACATAAGTAGAGTGCATACAGTAAAATATGTTGCCAGATCAGCGATGATTTAAGGCTGGTGTGCTAATAGTGCTCAAGGGCATCTTGGGAATAAATTTCATTAAGTACCAAGATATTTTAGCTTAAAATCTGCTCCTGCCAGGTAGCTGAAACATAAACCAGACCTGCCAACCTTTACGCATTTTGCGTAACAGATACGCATTTAGACATCAAACTACGCTGCTACGATTTGTCACTTCAAAATACGCGAAAAGCCTTTGGTGGCTTTGAGTTAAACTGTCTGTGCATTTGCGCACTAGGCAACTCGTCTATCTCTGTAACCGCATTGGGCAGCAACCTGTTGGTAAAAGACGACGTCGACCAATCATAGCGCTAGTTTTAAACTCTTCAAAGCGGAGAGCGGGGAGCCATCGAAGCGAATAACGAAAATAACGAAATTGTTTTTCATCCCAGTCCATCTTCATACTGTGACTTGTTTTACAAGGGAGGATGGTTCTAAACACAGTTTTTAAAGGTAAATGGGCAGGGTATGGGAATTGTGAATTGGATCCATTGTAATAAGCCTGCCAACCAGGGGCGTCTAGACGCCTTTTACTGTTGTACGTGCCCCAGTGTAAATCTGTTGTACCCAGTGTCCTATGTTGTGCCTCAAGTTTAAGTTTTTACTTTATTTGCCAGTATATTCATTTACATTGTTAATCGCGCCAAAAAAACTGAGCTATATGAACCGTAATTCACGCTTGTAAACACGTTGCAGTCCCACAAGACAAACTGGCGCGAGCACGCAAAAATCGATGTCCGCGAGCGGAGCCTCTGTGTTTACTTTTTGTAGCACTCTGCCGCCGCTCACTCAGAAGAGCATGTGAGGCACGCGAGAAAACATGACAAAACAAAAGTACGCTTCTGAATTTAAATCAATCTTATTCTTACTCGATTGTTACTGGCTCATGTCGATGTACATCAGATTTTTTTGTGCAGAGCAGGGAAATAGAAGCAGAAAGTATAGATGATGAGGGAGGTAAAACGAACTATATGCTCAGCCAGTCAAAACCAAGTATAGAGGTTTGCATTATTGCTGAGAAAATCAATGTTTGTGTACTGTTCTGTATTGTCAGATATGACATTACTGTTTAGTTCACTAGATCTACTTTAGGACACTACATAAACAGTTGGCATCACTGCTGAAAAAAAAGCAGTATACCAGCAAGACCAGCATATGTTGTGTTTTGTTGCTGGTTTGCTGGTGACCAGCATAGACCAGCTTAATTCTCATGATGATTTGGGGCTGGTTTGGTGGTCATCATCAGCATACATACCAGCACCACCAAGACCATGTTGTGTTTTGGTGCTGTATGCTGGTGACCACCAGCTAAACCAGCAGGGGAATCATGCTGGGTTATGCTGTTTTTTCAGCAGGTTTAAACACTATGCTGATAACATACACAAAAGGATCATCCACATATGTTTTTTATTGTAGTAGCAGCTAAGTAATGTTATTGTAAATTTGTGTAAAAGACTCATTATCATCATTACTGTAGAATGAACATTTGCTAACATGGCATTTATGCATTAAAATTTTTAATACTGTTCATGTTAGGTATGTTAAAGAAAAAGTAGTGGTAGGCCTGCTGTGCCCCATTAGAGGTTCATGTCAACGTGCCTGCTGGAATATAAAGCAAGGACATAGCATGCTATTTGTTGATTCTTTGTTATTTATAATGTCCCATGTATTTAAGACATATGCCATAAGCATATTGTTTAATAGGCATATTTTTGGAGGTTGCCTTTTCATTAACCTGATAACCTGCGCGAGGGCGTGGAAGAGTTCTTCATAGCCTACTTGTATGTTGAAAGACTAGATATGGTGGTGAGTGGGAACAATTTGCTTAGTAATAAGTTGTAGTAATAAGTCATAAGTAAGCATGTGAACTCAATCACTACTGATCAGCAAATGTGCCTGACCTCGCGCCGCACCGCTGCGGTAAGTTGCTACTCAAAAAAAATTTCCAAGGTTGGCAGGTCTGCATAAACAAACATTTTAACAAGAAACAAGTAAATGAAAGACAATGATGTTCTGTGTGGAGGTACAATATTACAATAAATTGCTACATGCTTTTACTATATTACTTGCTAGATAGCAGATAACAGTCTACAGTATGTTTGCAAATAAAACTTTACGGTGTCCTACATATTTAAGCCTCACATATTAGTTTTATATGTAACAATAGAACTATCCAATATATAATGTATCATTTTGGCCAGTAGGAACTCAGTAATACTTGAGTTGATTATGCATAATGCCACTGAGATATAATCTAAACCATTTATCACTGTCATTTTTTAGCTTAGGATCAAATTTCTCTCTTAGTTTATCTTGATATGGCTTTATTGGCATGACTGTAAGCAATATTCTCTTCTGTTTATTTCACCAGCTCCACCGGTCATCCTTCAGCCTCCAGAGGCAGTGTCTCTATCTCGTGGGAATACGGCTCGCTTTGTGTGTAACAGTTCTGGTGACCCTCCCCCTGCCCTGCGCTGGTTAAAGAATGGAGAACCGGTCCAGTCCAATGCCCGAGTTAAGACTCAGAACCCTGGAGTTCTGCTTATTAACCAGCTGCGGCTGGATGATGCAGGCTACTACCAGTGCATTGCTGCCAACAGCCTGGGCACGGCATGCGCCACTGCCAAGCTCTCCGTCATTGTGAGAGAGGGGTTGCCCAGCCCCCCACGTCACGTGTTGGCCACACCCCACTCAAGCACATCTGCACTGCTCACCTGGGAACCACCTGAACACAACAGTGACCAGATTATTGGCTTCTCTGTGCACTATCAGCGCACGGCAGGTGAGAGCGTATTTCATAGCGCTTTTGCGTTTTTGATACATCTGCTTTCCTGTATTTTTACTGGTAGAGCATTGAGTTAGCAGCGAAAGCAGTTAGCAGCGAAAAGGTCATTAATTTGGGTCAGGGCACACAATAATGACATATGCACTATGAATTGCTTTGGATAAATGTCTGACAAATGCACAAATGTTAATTTGGTGTTTTATAATAATTCCTCAAACTTTCTTTAAGCTCTTTCCCCCTTTTTTACTGAGTCTGAATAGTCGGCTATCAGTAATACTTCCAAACAGTATAAACAAACTTTTCATTCAGCCTTATAATAACTAATATATAGCGATCAACATTATAAGATAATGATATGTATAGCTCTAGCTGATTTACATATTGTTGTGCATAAATATGCATGTTAAATGTTCCTATGCCCTGGCAAAGTAGTGCCAGTAAAGCTGTTTAAATCTTGGATTTGTAGCCCAACATTGACAACCTTCAATGTGACAACTAGCCCCGGTCTCTCTTATATGTATTTGTGTATTTGAGTACAGGCTTGGACAACATGGAGTATCAGTTTGCAGTGAATAATGACACGACAGAGATGCATGTAAAGGAACTGCTCCCTCACACGGCCTACACCTTTTATGTAGTAGCCTATTCGCCAATGGGGGCCAGCCGTCCGTCACAGACCGTTACCGTAGAGATGCTAGAGGATGGTAAGTATTAAGTAACAGCAAAGCGCACTTGTATTTTATATTAAAAGAGGGTATGCATTACTTTTATATGTGTGGGGGCAGCAAGCATGCTAATGCTGTTGTATCAGTGCATTTTAATTAAAGCATGTACTGTACATATCATTTCTTTGTCAACCTTAAAAAAATTATAATGCTATTTTAAGCCACTCAAGCAAACAGAATGTAATTTCCTGTAAATGTCTATATTCTCTCCATCCCGCAGTGCCCAGTGCCTCCCCCCAGTTATCTCTGCTGAGCACCTCTTCCACTGATATCAGAGCCATGTGGCTGCCCCTTTCCTCTCAGCAGAGTCGTGGAGCCATCACACGCTATCGCATTGACTACAGGGCATTGGAGCAGGGTGAGACAGCCCCACCTGCTGACCCTCATGATCTTAAGATCTCTAGTCTAAGGGGTTTATGTGAAACTGATTGGGTGAACGTGTTAATCCTTCTCAGACATACAAGTGATGTGCAAAAAGGGTTTTGCCTCGAGCATTAATGTGTACTTAAGTTTGTGTGTTAATCGATGAATGCATGTCTGTTGCGAAGTTCACATTTGTTTGTCGTTATCTGTTGGCACTGGCAGGTTTGTCTGAGGGATTTCGATCTGAATGACATGCCTGATTGCTTCTGCTCTATTAGAGCTCTGAATGTTTAATGAACAGAATTAAAAGTGGAACAAAAGCCTGATTCGCTCTGATGGGTTGTGACGCACACACACAGAGAGAGAGATAGAGAAAGAGAATCAAACTCAATTTAGATTCGCATTGTTCATATTTATCAGCCAACTGCAGTGATTTCAACTGGCATGTATGTTTTGTTTGATATGTGTGTTTGCATACATGTTCGTCCCACAGCGGATCACATATACTCTGTGGAAGTGGGTGGCAATGAGACACAGGTAACTCTGAGGGACCTAAAACCAAATCAAACTTACCAGCTGCGGATAGCCGCAGGAACACGTGCCGGGTTCAGTCAGCCTTCTGAGTGGGCCACACACCACACACCAAACCTTACTCAGGGTGAGTAAAAACATATAGACTAAAAAAACAACTTGTAAAACTTACTTTAAAAAAATCCTTGTAACAATTTGCACACACTTTTTTAAGTAAAACTTACTGCTTTTTTAAGTACAACTTACCTACTAAAATCAAATAAATTCTACTTAATAATGCATGAAAAACATTTGTTAAATAATTAAGTAAATGTCACTTAATTATTTTTATTTTAGAAGTTAGATTTATTTTAATCGTTTAGGTAAAGTCTATTACTTTTTTTGAATATTGAAGCATTGCTGTCCTAAATTATATATAATAAATCTTATTTACTGTTGTATGGTAGATTGTATTTACTGTTTGTTATTTTCTTTAACACAGTTCTACGGACTTACTATGGAGTTACTCTTAGGGCCCTATTTGAACGATCTAAGCGCATTGTCTAAAGCGCACGGCGCACTGTCTAAATGGGCGTGTCCGATGCCACTTTTGCTAATTTAACGACGGGAAAAATGGTTTGTGCGACGGTCGAAAAGGGTTGTTCATATTTTCCTAATGAGGAATGGGTGTGTTTTGGGCATAACGTGCAATAAATCAATGAGAGTCTTATCTCTCATCCCCTTTTAAAGCCAGTTGCGCTGGCGCTATATCTAATCCCTATTTAGATGATGGACTTTGTAAACATAGTCACATAAACGTCGCACACCTGTGTGCGATAGGTGCGTGGGAGAGCTGGACTCGAAAGTCCAAATATTGACAAATAGAAAAAGAAAGGTCCCGCACACTATCCACTTGCAAAAATAGAAATTACTTTATTGCTGCAACGTTTTGATCTCTCGATCTTCTTCAGGCATCAAAAATATATACATCACTTCCGTGTATTTAAATAGTTATCCTGACCAATCACATTGTCAAGGTCAAAGATAAACCAATCACAATGAGCAATAAAAAACATCATCATAAACTCGTCACAACCAATCACAGTGAATGGTAAAAATACATCATCATAAACTCATCACATTACAATAAATAATGGAGCTCATCCTAATAGACTCATCATATCACAATGAATAGTAGAATATATTCTTAAACTCATCATATCACAATAGATAGTAGAACACATCCTCAAAAAATAAATGAATGAAGGAACACATCATTATCCAGTCACCATCATAATGGGTAATATTTTCTCATACATTTTAGAGAAATATAAGATTATAACATTACATTATAGATTGCCTCATCATTGTCCCGAAAGGAGATAACGTATTTTAAGTGAAAATCCAAAAAAGCTCTCGTCTCTGTAGGAGCAATTCAATGTTTCCGCCTCTAGGTGGCATTCTGACTACCTCTATCCCGCAAAACCGTAAGGTTGACACATCATGATTATGAGATAAAAAGTGTGGCGCCACTGAAAAAATTCATGATTAAGTCTGTGATCACTTGTGTCTCTACACATGTTGTGTATTTGATTCGTTGTCCTTGTGGACTGGGGTATGTTGGAAAAACGTCACGTCAACTAAAGCAAAGAGTGAACATAAGAGCACCATCAGGAGAAAAGATTTAAATTATCCAGTGGCGGCACACTTTTTATCTCATAATCATGATGTGTCAACCTTACGGTTTTGCGGGATAGAGGTAGTCAGAATGCCAGAATATAGGCGCATAATTTACTGCGCTCTTTAAATAACAAAAAACATATTGCGCCATTGACTTTAGACTTTAGACCAGGTTTTTGTTGGTCAATGCACTGAAAAAAAGGATTCATTGAATTTAATCAATTTTTTTAAGGTAAGTGGTTGCAATCAATTTATTTAAGCTACATTTAAACAAAATTTTTATATTTTATTTTACGTTACTAATTTTTTTTGTTTAAATGTAGCTTAAATAAATTGATTGCAACCACTTACCTTAAAAAAATTGATTAAATTCAATGAACCATTTTTTTCAGTGTGGCGTAGTCTATTTTAGTTGCCTCAAAATAGCAATGCGCCAACAATGTGCCTGAACACACTACGTTTTCAGACCAGAACGCCCGTGGGCGCAAATACATTTGCTATTTAAACAACGTGGCGCTAAACGTGAAAATGATAATTGCGCCGGGTTGAAACTAGCAAAAGACACTTGCGTCGCGCATTGCGCTGCATTGCACCGGGTGCATGAAAGAGCCCTTAGTGTTATAAATGGCATTACAACACAAAATTCATGACTGACAAAGTCAGTCATTAAATAAACTTGATTCTCCACAGAAACGCACACAAAACATGAATTGTCACCACTGTGGAGAGAAATACAATAAAATATGCTGAACAGGGTTCATGTAAGGAAACACTGATTACCTAAACAGTGAGTTCACAAAATTATCATTTACAACAAAACAACATCAATGATATAAGAGCTTAAACCTATATGACATTTTATTAACAAATATGTAAGTATTTAAAGTTCTTATACTGTGAAAAAGCTTTAAAAAATATTTAACAAAATATTCAGTGTGCAAATTAATTTAAGTTAATTTTACTTAAATGTTTTAGTTTAATGGATTTTATATGCTCAAGTTAAATGAATTTTTGACTTGAATGCGCTACATTTTTTGATTAAAATGTACTTAATTATTTTAGGGCTATGTGCAGTGACTATAAAACAGTTAGGCTACGTTTACATGGAAACTATCTGAAGAGAAAACGCAAAAGTGGCGTTGCGTTATCACTTTTTATTTCGCGTTTATACGAGGGTTTTGGGGGTGGAAATCTGCGTGCACACGGTGACGCAAAAGTGTGTGATATTCTATGTAGTGTGCACTCCAGACGGCTAGGTGGCAATGTGAAGCACTGACACACAACAACACCAAGTCTGCGCGCCTGCGTACAAACGTCTTACTACTAGCGCGAAACACAACATGGCGAAGCGAACAGCAAAAGCTGACAATTTTGTCTGGACAGACGAAGAGGTGGAGTTATTGCTGCAAACAACCTTAAATTACAAAACAACAAAGGCACATCAGGGCGTGGACTGGGAGTCCTGCCAGGCAAAATATACAGACATATGGACCGAATTTCTTCAGCAGTATCCTATACCTGGAGGGACATCATATCCACACGAGAAAGACGCTATTAGTAAAAGTCAGATAACGTCAAAGCTGAAAGCCATCCGGATCAAGTATAGGCAGGCTGTGGATACCCAACGGCGGAGTGGCCATGGGCGAGTAATCACTCTATATTTTGATTTATGTAACGAAATATGGGGTGGGTCGCCAGCAACCACAGCAATAGAGGCCGGTGTTGAAACATCAGAGGTGAACGAAACCGTGGACACTAGTAGTGAGTCAAACGCGAGCATTACATCGTCTGACCTGCCGAACACAGAAGAATCAATTGTCAGCCCCCATACCTCAGCCCAGAAGCGGAGAAATCTACTTCAGGTATGTTTTTGTTTATTACACAAACCATGCCCAGTGGTGTAACGTAAGTCTACGACGTAATACGCAGTTATACCCACTAAGCTCCATGATTTCCGTCCAATAACATGTAACAACATACTTTTAATTATAAATTTGTCATCTGTGTTATTTTTGTCATCACATAGGCTAAATAAAAAGATATTTCCCTCGTTAATAAAGATACAACTCCATAAAAATGTATAAAAAAAATGTGTGTCAGAATACTGGAAATGAAGTTTTTGACGGTGAACATTTTCCTGGGGGAGGACACCCAGACACCACCACTATGATATGCCCCCCATATATATATATATATATATATATATATATATATATATATATATATAATATACAGTACAGTATACCCACTACAATACATTACACTGCACCACTGACCATGCCATACTATTTATCATTGTCAATACCAAAGATATCATTAGCTAATGAACGTTAATACTTTCCCTCTGTTCTTTTTAAAGGCAAGGCTTGATGGCCATAAAGGTGAAAGGCTCCAGAAGAAACTTCGGGTGGATCCAGTGCAGACTGACCTCGACATAAAGAAGAAGATTGTAGATATTTTGGAGAAGGCTGAAAAAAGCAACAGCAATAGGCTGGACACAATTGCAGAGGCTCAAATTAGAATAAGCCATAGTTTTGATGCCCTTGTGAGACACATGACATCTCAGCCACAAGCAAATCGTGCCCCACCTGACCACTACAACACAGCACAGCTCATGGCCCCTGCACATCCATACACACCATCACCCATGGGCCCTGCACATTCATACACAGCTCAGTCACAGCTCAGTCAATTCGTACACACCACCACCTATGGGCCCTGCACATTCATACACACCAGCACCCATGGGCCCTGCACATTCGTACGCAACACAGCCGATGGGCCCTGCACTTCCATCCTCCTACAGACAATTCCTGCTGGGGGAACACTCCGATGAGGAAGAGACTTAACCTGTGTCTCTTTAGGAAAACTTTGAGTTTGTAGAGTTAAGTTAAACTTGTTTACATTTTGTTAAACTGTGCAGTACCTGCCTACTGTTTAAGCACTTAAGTTCATTATTTCTCAATCACAAAGTGATATGAGCCACAAAGTTAAATGTACACAAAATGTGTAAGGATAACTGTACAAAAATAATTAATGTTTACAGTATCATCAGAGGTGTTAATTCTGTTAACAATATTTACCAGGCTGTTGTGTTGCAGTTATGGACTGGAGTAAAATAAAAGAGACCACATGCTTTAGTTGACATGGCACTTTATTATTCTTTGCATTGTTGTATTTTATTGTCTATTGCAATAGTAAAGGACAAGTTTGCAGCTTGAACAAGCATATCTTAAACACACCTGAGATTAAACACTGTTCATGTTGACTAAGGAATACAATTGGCTTGTTAGAATCAAAGTCATTTTAACAATGCTGTGCTGTATGTGAATACACTGTAGGTATACTGATCACCTTGCTGTAGAGAACGTACAGCCAATAGTCAGCTACCTTGGTCACTGTCCACACGTGCTAGTCCATAAGCTATTAAGGGTCAAGGTATTTGGTGAGGATTCTCCGCACTCTCTTTCCACTTCCCTCATTACAGTCAGTCAGATAGCTGTTTGTCTGGGTGGGAGGCTGCACATCCCTGTCATGCTCTATGGCTTCCTGCTCAACATGGTGATCCACAGTGTCGTTACAGGACTCACAGTAGTTGTGGAGCACAAAGCAAGCGTAAATAACACTTGGCAGGTCAAGGAGATTTATGTCCATGGGCCGCCTCAGGGCTGCAAACCTGGCCTTTAGCCGACCAAATGCACATTCGATCACCATACGGGCCTTACACAAACAAAGTCCAAAGTACTGTTCTGATGGGGTAGAGCCTCCATTTGAGTACTCTTTCATAAGGTAAGGGAGAAGGGGGTAGGCAGGATCACCCAAAATAAAGATGGGTATGGGCTGCTCTCCATCCACAATCTGCTTTTCGAGTGAAGGTATCTTCCCAGTCTTGAAGTAGGTGTTCACTTTGGAATTGGCGAAGACACGCGCATCGTGGACACTTCCAGGCCATTTTATGACCACATCCATGAATCTGTAAGGCAAGCAAATAGCATATTTTCATTCCAAGTGCTTTACAATTTTAGACAATGACAATACAGTGTTGCACAGCATTGTTAATACAGTACAGGCCAAAAGTTTGGACACACTTGACTAAAATGTTAACTATGATGATATTAAAAATCATTTAATCTGAAGGTGTATGGTTAAATGGTTGAAATTACGTTTAAAGACAAACATATACATGTGCAAAACATTAATTTCTGTTAATAGAAAAGTAAAAGTTTATTTTAAAATAATATTTTTTAAATAGATTACTTACACCAAATATTGAAGAAAAAGCTGTCAATAAGAGCCCAGATTAAATGTGAAGTCCTTCTATATTATTTAAAATTCATCTTAAGTAAAACTATAAAAATTTCTTGATAAAATGACGCTAGTATAAAATGACACGAGTATGGTTTTGCAATTTCTAGGCAAAGGATGACTGCACTTCAGATGATAAAATTTAACAGTTTAGATTTATTTTGGATGCTTTTAGTCACCAACATAATTCTCACAGTTACATTTGTGTTATGCCATAGTTTGAAGAAGTTTATTATTATTCTGTTATGTGTACAAATATATAACGTTAACGTAAATAAAGATCGAGTAAATGTGTCCAAACTTTTGGCCTGTACTGTAAATGAGATATAGAAAGAGCACAAATGTGCTTAAACACCTTGATTAGGCCTACCTGTATTTGTGGTCGCACACAGCTTGGACGTTTAGGGAAAACTTGCCCTTTCTGTTTATGTAATCCATGGCGTTGACGGCTGGCTGTTTTATTTCAATGTGGGTCCCGTCTACAGCTCCCAAACATTGAGGCATTCCATGATCCTGCAGAAATCCGCAAACGAGCTCCTCTGCCTCGGGCACAGTGAATGGCAAATGGATGTATTTCGGACCGAGGTGGACCGTTATAGCTTTGCATGTTTGTCTGATGATGACCGACACAGTGGACCGTGATAAGCCGAAGGCGTTCGCGGTTTTTCGTAGCCGCCCCTCGTCGCTTAAATAATACAACGTGCAAGCTACCTTTTTGAGTACTCCAACAGGTGTTCTCATGTTCGTTGTTTCACCCTTGATGTAAGGGCTTAGTTCTTCACTTAAGGCGACAACACAATCTTTGGACATACGGAAGTTTTCACGCCATGCATGGTCATCAACTACTCCTTCCACAAAGTTGTCCCACCATTTACTGGTTCTCCCAGGTCTCGTCCAAAGCCGCCTGATTTGCCTCCGACGAATCGGCGCATCAACAATTTGATGGAGGTAATTAATGCGCCTTCTCTGATCAGTAATTCTAGTTGTGAATATTTCGTACAACTGCTGTAAAGACTCTTGTATATTCATCAGAGCTGCTATGGTAACTTGAAGGTCCGACGTATGGAAGTAATCCGACATGTTTGTTGTTATTTTTTTCTGAACTGGCGCTTGCCTGTGACGTAAACGCGTACGCTACGAGAGCCACCGTGAGCAGTCTTTTGCGTTTTTACCCTTTAGACGAGAATGCGAGGGTAGATCGTTTTTAAGAATTCCACTCTGGAGGGTGGTTTCACTTTTTTGCGTTTTTAAGCCCCAAAAACGCCGTCGCCGTGTAAACGAAAGGCACATCCGATAAAATATTTTTACGTTTTCACCCTCGAGCGTTCCCGTGTAAACAGGGCCTTAAATAGTATAAGAAAATATCATACGAGTTACTGTTCCCACACAGTTCATTTTGTACATGAATTAATTGTGTATTTATCATCATTTTATTTAGAAAAATCTAGTTCTTAATAAATGTTAATATTACTATGTAGAAATTATGAGGGTTAATCTAATTTATTTTACTAAAAAGTTTGTTTTTTCAGTGTGTGAAGGAACAGTAAATGTAAATCAAATCAGTAATATTTGCAATAATGCAATAATTTGCAAATCTCATAAACCCATGTTTTATTCACAATAACACATTAAATGTTTCAACTGTACCAATGCAGGCACTGTAATTTGGTTTTGCCACAAACTTAAAACTTTCTACTGATATCAAATGCTTTTCTCCTCAAGGAGAAGTAAATAATCAATAAAAAGTATTGAAAGTGCTTGTCAACTTAGACAACACAGTGTGTAATCATTAAAAAAATACAGTGTTTATTCTGTTTCTTGAAAAAGAGTGAATTTGGACATACAAGCTTTCTGAGGGACAGTGACGATATGCAATTTCTTATGCATTGTCCAGGTATGTCCTCCACACACAAAACTTTTCTCACAATTTTCCTCACTTGTCTCTTCCAGTGCTCTTTGCTCCTACTGAGCTCAAAGTGAGAGCCAAAATGCATTCCCTCCTCGTCACATGGCAGCCACCACCCAATCACACACAGATCACCGGCTTTAAGCTTTCCTGGCGGGAGATGGATGGAGAGGAGTCGGCCAATGAGGAAAACCCTGTGATCAGTGAGAGGTTCCAGATGGGTCAACAGATCAAACTGAGGAAGAGAGTGAAACATTATGAGGTCACAGGCCTCTGTGAGTGATGAGCAGTAACTTTATTTATATACAGTACGCTTATGCACAAACACAAATCTTTTTAATTAAAGTACTTGTATAGCAGAGCAGCTTAGGGTTAATTGGCTTGATAGCTGTACAGTGATCTTCTGTTGCTGTCAGCAATTACAACAATTTGAGAAAAAACAGAAACCGGTTGCCCGGTGTTTTGGCTCGCATCCCAGAACTATGGGATGCCAACACCTATTTACAGCAGTATTTCTTTTATGCTTTTCATAGCAAATCAGGTCAAATCAAATCTTATTACACCATATAGATGAGTGTAACAGTGGGTGAAACTCGTGCAATACAAACTGAATATACTCCGGGCACACTGTACCACGTATACAAATACAAGAATCTCATCTGCCTGTCTCGGTAAAGATGATTTTGCGCCAAAATATTACAGAATTTGAATAGATGATATTGGAAGTCAGTAAACAGGTGAAGCATTTCCTTTATTCATTTAAAAGCTAGTTAGCTTATTCATTGGGCATTTTAATAAAAAAAATCCTTTAAATGCTTTCAATTCATCTACATAAATACATCTAATGACATAATATGATCGTTTCTTTCTGGTTGTTTCAGCTCCTGATCGGCTATATGAGGTGAAGGTCTGGGCATTTAATAAACAGACTGAAGGGTATCCTGCTGTCTGGCAGGGCACAACAGAAAAGTTCACAGATCGAGGTGCGAGATTAGACAGGGAATGACTTTAAATAATACCTACAGATTTTATACTACATGTATCAAAAGTCTTAACAATTTTGTGTGTGGTTTGCTTAGTGCGGACTCCAGAAGCTCTCCCGCCGCTGCCGCCCATCAGCGTCAGAGCCCGCGCGAACAGTTCCACCTCCATCTGGCTTCGCTGGGAGAAGCCGCGCTTTAGCAGCGTGCGCATCATCAACTATACTATACGCTGCAGCCCAGCAGGAATACGCAATGCATCGCTGGTCTCATACTATACCAGGTGTTATACTGTACATATACACAAACCATATGCTCATGTATGCACAAATTATGCAAAGTCAAAGTGACGGCACCATCCTGTTTTCTCACATGCTCGCTTGTTATTTCGCTTCCTCCCTCTGTCGTTCACAAAGTCATCTACCAAACAATAATTTTTCTCGATTTGTTTAAAACGAGAGGCGCTTCCTGCAAATTGTACTCTTATTTACATATGTTTCCAGTACTCTTTAGATTTGAAGACATATGGTAACACTTTACAATAAGGTTTTACGCATTAGCTTACAATAAACAATACTTCTACAGTACTTATTAATCTTAGTTGATGTTACTTTCGGTATTTACTAATACATTTATAAAATCAAGCATTGTACCTGTTAACATTAGTTAATGCATCCATAAACTAACATGAATAATTGTATCGCCATTAACAAGAATATTATATATGTGAGGGATTGGACGAAGAACAAGAGAACCCAAGCGCAGACGATGTCGGGAAAGTGAACACTGAACATTTATTTACATAAAACACTGAAAACAAAAACCCACGAGGGGGCAACACAACATTAAACATGATATTCAAAGATACTGACAAAACACTGATTCAACAAGACTCTGATGTAACATTTAAACTGAATTAAAACACGACATAATAATGTACATCAATACACAATGACCCAGCACAAGACAAGAGGAGATTAAATAGGGGAAAACTAAACAAGATAACAAGGGCAACACAGGTGATGGGAATAACTAATAATGAATAATTAACAAGGAGAACAAGGGGGCGGGGACTAGGAACGAGACACCAGAGGCACATGACCCAATATACAAGGCCATTAGCCTCCACATAGAACATGAGGCCTAGTCCACACAGACACGGGTATATTTATAACCAGAGTTTTCGCTAAAAAAAAATCCTGTCCACACATGCTCGGTTTAAATTAAATATCCATCCTCACGATAAAGCAAAAGCACGCTGTCAGGCGCTGTCAAGAGCATGCCACACCAGCAGGCGGGGATATAACCCAAATCGTGTTCCGCAATAAAGTGAGATAACTGAGCATCTATCTGTTTACATGTTAGAAGCCCTGTTAGCTCAGTTATTATTAGCAAGATACGTTCGCCATTGCACAGAATCATCAACAAAGCAGTCAGCGGCGCACAATCTTGACGTCAAACACAGTGGATAACGGCGCACACTCTGACGTCGCAAGGCAAACCCCCCCGGTTTTACTCTCTACACGACACCACTGTAACCGGGGTTTTTTAAAAAGCTCACCCTGGCCGGGGTTTTCAAATATGCTCGGTTTCAGTGCCCTGATACTGCGGTTTCGTGTGGACGAACGGCCGAACCGCGTGAAAAAACTCACGGTTATAAAAATACCTGTGTCCGTGTGGACTAGGCCTGAGGCTGTCAGAACCCTGCCATCATGATAAAACATAAATATAAAACAAGACTCTTATGGCAGGATCCTGACAATATACATGTTGAAAAACGATATTGTTTGTTGTTAGTTAATGCATTTACTAATGTTTATTAATATGACCTTATTGTAAAGTATTGCTATTATAAAGTATTTATTTGTAAAATGCTTTTATCCAAATTGACTTATGGTGCATTTGGGGTACACATCAGTATGTGTTCTCTGGGTTAAAACTGATATTTTAAAGCACAATAACATATTTGCCATTAAAAACCTCCTAATAAACATGTCTCTGTACTGTTTTCAGCACTTTTCAGGAGATTTTACTAAGATCACTAAAGCCTTTTACCAGCTATGAAATGGCTGTGCAGTCTAATGGAGTTGATATGAGTGGACCCTTCAGCACCACGGTGGAAGAGTCCACACTTCAAGACAGTGAGTATACGGCCGCTTTTAATGCTGAAATAAAACGCTCATGCGTTAAGAAGAACAATGCTGTCTTGTCTCGGCTAATGTTTGAGAGTGAACCTCCGTTGAAGCGTGTATACAAATGTGATTGTCTTTAGGCTTTCTGGTGTGTCAATTGATAAATGTGCATATATTGAGTCTACGCGAGTTTGTGTGTGTGTGTGTGTGTCTGTGTGTTTGTGTTAGGTTAACAGCTAGGGGATTAATATGGAGAGTGTAAGAAGATAATTGGCTTTAATTAAAAGCCCAGATGGAGTTGCCCCTCTCGTTGGCCAAGAGTTTTGCAGTTTGTCAGTCAGTCTAGCCAAGTGATGGCAGGGAGGGCCATGTTGCCACAGCGATGGAGTGTCATCCTAACTGAGAGGAGCTTCATCTGCTATTTGGGGGAGTTAGGGGGGCCTGGACACTTTCTTATTAGACCTCATATTATGCTGAAAATGTATCCTTTAAGGCAGTGGTTTTCAATTCCAGTCCTCGGGCCCCCCCTCCCAGAACATTTTAGATGTCTCCATATATAAAAACACCTGATTCCGATCATCAGCTCGTTAGTGTGTTAATTAAGGAGCCGATGAGTGAAATCAGGTGTTTCATATAAGGAGACATCTAAAACATTCTGGGAGGGGGGCCGAGGACTGGAATTGAAAACCACTGCTTTAAGGGACACTCAACTTTAAAAAAAAATAGGCTCATTTACCAGCTCCCTTAGAGTTAGAGTTTTACAGTTTTGGAATCCATTCAGCCGATCTCCTTGTCTGGCGATACCACTTTTAGCATAGCTTAGCACAATGCATTGAATCTAATTAGACCATTAGCATCACACTCAAAAATAACTAAAGAGTTTCGATATTTTTCCTATTTAAAATGTGAATTTTCTGTAGTTGCATCGTGTACTAAGACAGACGGAAAATTAAAAGTTACGATCTAGGCAGATATGGCTAGGAACTATACTCTCATTCTGGCGTAATAATCAGGGACTTTGCTGTTTTAACATGGCTGCAGCAGGTGCAATGATATTACGTAGTGCCCGAAAATAGTCCCCTGCTATTGAAAGATACTAAGGGGACTATTTTCGGCTGCTGCGTAATATCATTGCGTCTCCTGCAGCCATGTTACGGCAGCAAAATCATTGAATATTTTGCCAGAAGGAGAGTATAGTTCTTAGCCATATCGGCCTAGAAACTCGCAACTTTTAATTTTACGTCGGTCTTAGTACACGATGTAACTACATTTTTAAATATTAAAAATATCCAAACTTTTTTGTTATTTTTGAGTGCGATGCTAATGGTCTAATCAGATTCAATGGATTATGCTAAGCTGTGCTAAAAGTGCTAGCGCCAGACCCGGAGATCGGCTAAATGAGTGTCCCTTTAAAGGCAGGGTATCTCATTTGATCCAGAAACATTTTAGTTATGCTGGTTAAAAGTCTTCTCACATCCTGATAGCATCACTATGTTAAGTTGTTTAAATGTATTTGCAGAAATTTATGTAATCTGCGAAAGCCGTAAGACCAAAAAATGTTCAACCAATCATAGATCTCGGTCCAAACGGACGTTGCCTTTTTTGTCCCTCATCCGTAAGCGCAGCTTGTTCACAGAGACACCATACGTCATCGGCGCGTTCACGTGCCCTCACCTCCCGTCTGTAAACAGACGGAGAATGGCAAAGTTTTACGCTGAATTGACAACCTGCACAGGAGCCACAAAACGAAAGACATCTTTTAAAACAACAACAGCAAACTGCCTGGATCATCAGCAAAGTTTTTTTCACTGGTGAATGAGACATGAGATGTGGACGTCTGATCTGTGCGTGTTCATATCATGTGTTTTAAAATAGGCATGACTTTGGATGGCGATTTGAATGGAGGGTTGGGATCGTGATTTGCCATTCTAGTTGTACACAAACAAGTAATTTTTTATTAAAATGCCATCATGTTATCTTTTTATACGAGGCTAAATGAGGCAAAGATCCAAAAAGCACATACATCCATCATTAAAATAATCCACATGTCACCAGTGGGTTAATAAATGTCTTCTTAAGCAACACAAGAGAAAATGATTATTATTTTCAGGTTATCTAGTGATAAATTCTTATAAACATGTAAATAAATCAATGCTGTAAATTCAGATATGGTGGCAGGTTGATAACTTTGAATATCATTGGTTCTTGTGTGTCTTGTGATGAAACTAATAGTTGCCAAAAAGATTTTTTATTCTCCAGTCCAAAAAAATGTAAGTATTGCATATGACCCATATGTTATATTTTATAGCTTTTTGTGAGAAAAATTCTAAAAATAAAGTTTTTATTTATTAGAAACCTTTACTGTATGTTCTTTGAGTGTAGTCAGAGCAATCTGAGATAATTAAATAAGAATATGCATTATAAAGATGATCATGTGAAAATAAATGATTTGATGATTTAAATATAATTTAAATATCTTTTTGGTGTTGTGTGTTTGTGATTATATACTGGGTAATACTGGGTGTTTTTATCGCAGAACCATCCTCTCCTCCTGTGGACATGCAGTTAAGTGCACTGGACTCATTCTCTGTTCTGGTTAGCTGGCGCCATCCACTGGAGCCAAATGGTATCATTTTGACTTACTGGATCCTCTACACTGGGAACATTAGCAATCCGGACCACCTGTGGAAAAATGTCACACACGATGGTAAATCTGCAAACAGCATCTGAATCAACTAAAATGTTCAGGTGCTTTTGTCTATTAGCATGCTCCCATTTTCCTGTTGGTCTCATTTTGCCCCCTCTTTTTTAGGTTCTGTCACCAACGCTGAGGTCCAGGGCCTGTTGAGTGGCAGCCGTTATTATTTTAAGATGGGGGCCTGTACTGAAGTGGGGGTGGGACCATTTTCCCCTGTAAAGGATGTCTATACTCCCCCAAAGAAATACGGTGTGTATGTCAGTTTACTGTGTGTATAGACGGTTTCAGCAGTAACAACATAAACAAGCAGCTTTCGTGGTCATCACGTAACTTCCGGTAAACTCAGCGAAGAATAAATAACAACAAAGTCCTTTTAAAGTAGTTTATTTATATACCAAGCAAAATAAACAACACGTAAATTACATAGGAACGCAAAACATTTGTAATTTTCGACTAGGTATTTGTTTAAGAGATCAGTTTCAGCAACTAGTCAGACCATTAAACAAACAGAAACCAGAAGTAAAGTTCAGACCAGACGCTTATCGCGTCAACGCACGTGTGCCCGATGAAACGGTCTATATGCCACTTGTGTACCAATTCAGGTGTCTCACAGTTTGAAATGCATCACAGTTCTATGGTTACCGTAGGTTCTTGGAAAAGTAAAGCTGACATTAAAAACTGATTTGTTAATGTCACAAAATAATGCACAAAATTATGTAAAATTACAGTATTATACTTTTGTATAATAAGTACTCATTTTGTGAAATAACGCAAATAAGAAAACATATACAGTACTGTGCAAAAGTCTTAGGCCACCACCAGCTTTGTTGTTTTAGCAAAGTTTTAATGTCCATCCATATTTATTTTTACTCTTCTTATTAAGATACAAACAGAAAATACAGGAAATATGTACAAAAAATTATAAACAAAACAATTTAACCTGATAAGGAACACTGTGCCGTACACGGCACACCCCTCCCTAAAGCCTAGTTTATAGTCGCCGCGTCCGCAAGGGCGCGTTGGTGCGCGCGGCAAAAATGACGTCAACGCGGAGTGGGCGGTCGCGCGCGTTGGGTGCGCAAGACCCCATTTCGCGTGGCGAGGTGCACGGCATTTTTTGTAACTTTCCGCGCGGCTCCGCATCCGAAAATGACCGAACTCGAGGCGATTCTGTCCGAGCAGGCAAGCCTGTGACGTATCTCTTTGATCAATCCAAGCAAAACAATGTATATATTTATCTGACACTCTGTAAGTAAAGTATGGAAACTTTGCAGTTTAAAACACGAATTATTTTACATGATTCAGAATGTTTGGCTTATATTTGTATTGAATGAACCACTGGATGAGGAATAAAATATAAACCTTAAGATGTCTGTTCTGTTTGTTTAGTAAAAACGTTAATGAAATGATAATGTTTAATAAAGACATATTTAAAAGATTGTTGTTTTATTCATGTTCTCATATTTATTTATATCAAACTCTAATGTTAAAAGCAGTAGGGTTGTTCATGGTTGTTCCAGCGGACGACTTCTTCTATCTTCTTCTTTGTATTTGTTTTTGACTTTATTGCTCGCGTCGCCGCCTGGTGGTTAAAAAAATAGTGCAACGGCGAGCGCGTTAACTATAAACGTCTCGTCCGTTTGGTGAGACGCGCGCGCGATCCGCGGAGGCTTGCGTTGCGGACCAAAGCGCGAGTATAACCAGCCCTTTACACGTGAGGCTGCATTACGTCATTGTAACTTTGAAGCATTAAATCTTTAAAATATACGGTCATGCGGCACATCGTTGTAAAGCTTAGACTTTCGGGATTCCATTAAGCGCACACACAAAGCATAATATAATTTTTAGCAGTCATAAAACTGTAATCTAGTTGTTAGTTACCTGAACCGGGCAGCGCCGATTTAGGATATTTACTTACCTTCAAAACCTTCCTTAATCCGCTGAAATTGTCCAAAACAAATTGTTCTTAAATCCCCAAAAGTCCAATTAAATGGAATATCCAAGCCTTTTAATCCAAAACGATTTGTTCATCTCACAATCTTGACATTTCTGACCGAATTACGATATAAATAGTGTATACAATTAGTTCACTAACGGACATTCGTTCCAATCTCACTTTTCATTCACAATTTATAATTAATATATTCGGATCTCGGGTTTATTGTGCGACGTCTGAGGAACAAATACGCCCCCTTGTGGAATTTCAGTCGTTCCATAAGGGGCTACATGTCTTCTTCAGGCATCAGTCAGTATTTAGTGTGACCTCTCTTGGCACGGAACACATCTTGAGCTTTTTTGAGGAGACTGAAGTCATTCGATTAAAATTAGAAATTAGGATTTAATTTCATTTAGGTTTAAGAGATCCTGCAGTTTCCTGCTATTGCTCAAGTGGATGTGGAGTTTACCCTAAATACTTGACACTTCAGCTTGTACTTTTATACTGTTTTTAATACTACATACACATTTCCTGTATTGGTTGTATTCTAATAAAGAGACTGAGAAATAATTATATGTAACCACTATACAATTGTAAAAACAACAATTCTAATAGTAGCATGGTGACCTAAGACTTTTGCACAATACTGTATATGTAAGCAGTTCAAGGAAATGATATGATGTATACCTAAACGTCCCATTCTATCAAACTTTAAAATACTTTAGCTTAAATACAAGAATGTGCAAAAGTAATAAGAAAATTGACCTAGTATCACTGCAAACTTTATTGTGTTCTTAGTGTGTAATGTATTGTATCACTTTAGTAATGCAGAACTTTTATTTATAATGCCAGTAAAGTTTCTGTGAAACTGTATAAGATATCGCAGGTGTGTGTTTTGTGTGTGTGTGTGTGTGTGTGTGTGTGCAAAGATTAAAAAAAATGTGTGTGTGTGTGTAAAGACTGCCATCTGCCTCTGCCCATCACTGACACTCAATTAATGGCACTCCCACTGGGAGTGTGAAGTGATTCAGTCCAGGCTCACACACACACACACACACACACACACACACACACACACACACACACACACACATGCTGTCTGAGGGAAGTTGGACTCGAGACGTGTATACACCCACAAGATCACTTCATTATTATTGTGTTATATTATTATTAATATTTATTATAGTGTAGTAAATTTTATGCAGAATTACTATTAGCATTAATTATGTTTAATAACTACTTGATTACTTTTTCTCTTTTATTCTTTCCCTGTGTCTCTTGTAGAGCTGGATATCCACGCTGTGACTGGTATCATTGTTGGGGTGTGTCTTGGTCTTCTCTGCATCCTGCTCTGCATGTGTGTCAGTCTCCGCAATGGAAAAACAAGGTGCAAACCGCTTCAAACGGCTTCTTTAAAAGCTTTGTTGATTAAAACGGGAGCGGTGTAATAATGGGTGGCATTATTAAAAGACCTTAAAGACAAAGACCAACAATGCAGCAATTACAGCTCAAGCAGAAACGTATTTTCCCACAAGGGTTGCCTGCCTTCAACGACCGATAGGCTGAAATGAAAAAAGCCATTGATGCCTTGTGAAATATATTCAAATGATGAAAGTTTCAAGGACCTTTTTGGATGTTGCTTCAATCTAGAATGAGACACGGGTGAATAACAGTGCTCAATCACACAGTGTGCGAGTGAGTGCAAGTCTGTCTGTAGCAGATGTAGCAGATGTGCGGTATTGAGCGCTGAATGACAGAGAGTCATGCCTGATTGCTCTCGTTCTATTAGAGCGCTCCAGGCTTAATGAACGGCAGTAGAGGCCGATTGAGTCTGTAGGGCTTTTGCACTCAGAGAAAGAGAGAACCGAACTCATTACACCTTCTTCTGACAATTGTGGTCGACCGCAGCGATTACGGGTAACAGAATGAATATGGGGGTCCATTATATACACATGACCTTTACGTTTTAAGCCTTTCATGAAAGTATACATTGACATTAATAGGGGAAGATCAGACAAGCTGTGTGAAGCCGGGTTAATATACACTCGTCAGATTGGGGAGAAACTACCGGCTGTGAATGTTTTTAAATGGAAAGGACATAAAGGGGACTTGCTATTCAGACTACTAGACACATTGTGCTTTTTCTTTGTGAGGATTCTAGTTTCAATTGAAGGGGTATTTTGACCGCCTCTTCATTTATGCATTCACATTTATATTTATACATTTGGCAGACACTTTTATCCAAAGCGACCTACGGTGCATTACAAGGTATACATTTTTACCTACATTAAATGACCTTTTGCACTCCTGCTCTACCACTGAGCTATACAGGAGCTATCTTTTGGGCTTCAAAAGAAAGCAAAAGCATTATAAAAAAAAACTCAACATGACATTCTGTATATTTCAAGCGTACTGGATGCACACCAAAGGGTTTGATGAAAAACAAAGTAAAACATAATCCATTACTTTATAAAATTCTTGGCCTGCTTCTTGAGCTGACTAAAGAATGCCATCAGGTGTTTGAATGAAATGAGGGTGAGATTTATTACTTATAACTAGGAATATTCCATTTTCTTAAAAGAAAAATCCAGATAATTTACTCACCACCATGTCATCCAAAATGTTGATGTCTTTCTTTGTTCAGTCGAGAAGAAATTATGTTTTTTGAGGAAAACATTCCAGGATTTTTCTCATTTTAATGGACTTTAATAGAGCCCAACATTTAATACTTAACTCAACACTTAACATTTTTAACGGAGTTTCAAAGGACTATAAACGATCCCAAACGAGGCATAAGGGTCTTATCTAGCTAGATTGTCATTTTTGACAAGAAAAATAAAAAAATATCCACTTTTAAACTACAACTTCTCGTCTAAATCCGGTTGTGATGCGATAGCGTGACCCCACGCAATACATCATGACGTCAAGAGGTCACAGAGGACGAACGCGAAACTCCGCCCCAGTGTTTACAAGTATTGAGAAAGAGGACTGTTCCGACGTTGTTGGTTGTCGAATGATATTAATTAATGTCTTTGTGTCAGTTTATTGTTTACAATGGTCCGCAAATGTGCGTTTTATATATGTAACACGTGACCTCCCTACGTCCCTACGCATTTACGTTAGGTCGTGCATGACCGGACCTAGACGAAAAGTTGTGGTTTAAAAGAGCTTATACTACGGGTCTGTTGAATGCTGCATTCTGATTGGCTGAGATGAGAAATGTTCTATGGGTGTTGATTATTTTTCTGTAAACCGCACAGCTAACTTTTCAAATGTCTTAAAAATACCATGTTTGTGGTAACCGTGGTATAAGCGGAATAATTGACTCTGAATTATTTGAAAATAATGCACACCTGCGGTCGTCTTGCCGCATTACCACCTTGGTGTGCATTATTTTCTTATAATTCAATGGCCCGTCATCAATAATTCCTTACATATTTTTTATTTTTCTTGTCAAAAATGACAATCATTTCGCTAGATAAGATCCTTATGCCTCGTTTGGGATCGTTTATAGACCGTTGAAACTCTGTTGAAAAAACTGTTAAGTGTTGAGTTAAGTATTAAATGTTGGGCTCTATTAAAGTCCATTAAAATGAGAAAAATCCTGGAATGTTTTCCTCAAAAATCATAATTTCTTCTCGACTGAACAAAGAAAGACACCAACATTTTGGATGACATGGTGGTGAGTAAATTATCTGGATTTTTCTTTTAAGAAAATGGAATATTCCTTTAAGAAGTGGAAGTGTCAACACTTATCATCAAAAAAACCTTATCATCTGCTAGTGTGGACACTATCATTTTAAGAAAACACACAACCTTTATAGTGTTCAATATTTTTTCTCTTTGTGGCTTTTAGGGATGTGTCTGGTGTACTCGACTCCAGTTCTTTAAGCCCTCATTACAGGAGAGGGACCCGGGGCCAGGTGCCTGCTGCCACACCCGACTGCAGTGACTGCCATGAGATGGAAACACTCATGCCGCCTAGTGCACAAGACCCCGCCAGATCTGTCACAGAGCCCAGCGAGGAGCAGAGGCTCATGGGAGAGACTGGCGATGGCCCTCCAGATTCTAAGGTAATTGTTAAAAATGGAGGTATTTTCAATTTGGCTAGAATCTATATTATTTATTGTGGGGGTGTTTTTTTTAATAAGGACATTCTTGTTGTTGCTAAAAAGCATCTTTTCTAGTGCTGTGATGGATTGCAGTTGATCCGTGGTCCGTACGGATCACAACCCGCGGTTCGGCTCGCCTGCGTTTCCTGGATTAATATTAAAATTTATATAGGGAAAATGTATCATTTTTGTGTTTCTAAGGCTTGCAAATGTTAACATTTAAGTGATTTAAAACAATTTAACCACAAAAGGCGCTAAAGTGAGCAGATTTCTGTACGCACATGCGGTTAAATGTGTCATCCCTTCAAAGATCAGAACTCCTCATGTGTAAACTATAGAGAGAGTTGCGCTAAAACAATGTAAGATTTTTTTGTTAAGCGACTGTTTATGCTGCATCTTCTTCCTGGAGCGCCGTTTGGAAACTCCCCCTCGCCTGTGTGTGTGTGTGTGTGTGTGTGTGTGTGTGTGTGTGTGTGTGTGTGTGTGTGTGTGTGTGTGTGTGTGTGTGTGTGTGTGTGTGTACGCATTTAAGTGCCCTCAGTAGTGCATATACAGAGAGACACGTTTCAAAAAGCAAGCGAACATAAAATCTTTCTGTTCTTGACAGGGCACATACACACAAAATGATCTCACAGTATTCTTTTTCTAATAAAAACATTTGTTTATGTCTTAAGTGAATTATAGAGAGAATTATATACCAGTCTACTGTAACCTCAATTAATCTACTTAAGTCTGTGTCATTAATGTTAATCAAACAACCCAAGACAAATAGAAAATCACATCTGTGGCTCTAAATTTAATTTGTACAATAAAGACAGTGTTATTATTAATTTAATTCTTTCCCCGCCAGCATTTTTTTTAAAAAGTTGCCAGCCAGCGCCAGCATTTTTCATGATTTTCACAAAAGTTTAATGCCTTCCAGAAAATGTTCTTCTTTAAATATATAAACAAACAATATATCAGATGAAAGAACTGACCCTCTGCTTTCAAAAAAAAAAAAAACGTTTCATCCTACCTTCATTAGTTCTCTTGTAATCACCTCTCAAATATGTGTAGGTTTCTTCAATAACACCCAATTTAGAGCAAAAAGCTGAGATAATTAAATTTTTGCAAGGACTTTTGATAGAGATCAGATGCAGAGCGATCTTTAAAACATACACAGAGTTATTTCTCTTTCACATGAGGCGTTACTTCCAGGTTGTAAAAGTTGCGGAAGATAATAGCAGTTTTGCTGAAAGATGGAAAATCTCGTCATTGGCGGGGAAACGTTTTCTCTTAATTGACGATATATCTCGTCAATGGTGGCGAAAGAGTTAATGTGCAACTTAGTTCTTTTTTATAAATGTTTGTAATTTCTTTATTTCTTATTAGATTTTTCCCACCCTATTTTTGCTGATCCGAAAAATGATCCGATCCGTGCCTCAAAAACCGTAATGTAATCCGAACCGTGAGTTTTGTTATCCGTCACTGTCAGGATTACTGGAGAGAACCCAAGCGCAGACGTTGTCGGAAGGTTAACAGTGAACACTTTTATTAAACATACAAAACATAAATGCTCATGAGGGAGAAAACACATTACAGCACAAACGACATACTAAACACTGAACTTGATTAAGACTCTTTGACAGAAAACTAGACTACAAGACAAACACAAGAACCATACAAAACGAACGTGCACAGGACAAGGAACACAAAGGCATTAAATAAGAAAGACTAAACAGGATAATAAGGGGAAAACAGGTGAAGGTAATGAACTAATGATTAAATGATGAGCTGGGAGAACAGGGGGCCGAGACAAGAGACAAGACACCAGAGGCACATGACCCAATATACAAGGCCATGAGCCTCCACATAGAACATGAGGCTGTCTGAACCCTGCCATCATACCAAAACATAAATATAAAACAAGACTGTAATGGCAGGATCCTCACAGTACACCCCCCCCCCCCCGGAGCGGCTACCAGACGCTCCTCAGGGAACACACTAGACAAGAATCACAAAACAGATTGAACAAGACTAGATAATAAACTCAAACACAATAAAAATAATAGTGAGTCCAGGGGAAAAACACAAGAAAAAGCAATACAACTAATCAGACATAGTCCAGAGGGGTACTAGGTAGTCCATGGGGGCGCAGGACGTGGGCGCAGCTGGAACAGTTGCGTTTGACGGGTCGACTGCGCGGGCTGCGTTTGACGGGTCGACTGCGCGGGCTGCGCTTGACGGGTCGACTGCGCGGGCTGCCCTTGACCGGTCGACTGCGCGGCTGCGCTTGACGGGTTGACTGCGCTTGACAGGTCGCCTGTGCGAGACGGGTCGGTTGCGCGGGACGGGTCGACTGCGCGGGACAGTCGACTGCTTAATTAAGAGAAATCATTTGAATAAAAACGTGTTCCTGATTAATTTTTAAGTGAATCTGTAATACAGCGATTATCCACTAGATGGCTAATTTATAAAAACACCCAATTTATAAAAAACTGAAGCAAAAAAGTTTTAAACACTATGTATTTTTTGATAATGGTTCTGAATCTGATCTCTAACAAACTTCCTTCACAAAAATGCAATTGTTTCAGCTTTTTGCTGAAAAATATATTTTTAAAGAAAAATACCCATATTTTCTTTCTTTCTTTCTTTCTTTCTTTTTATTTCGAACAACAAAAAAATATATATAAAATAAAAATAACAAAAATAAAATAAAATAAAATAAAATATGAAAATACAATAATTGAACATACAGTAATTGCAAATACAATAATTGAACATACAGTAATTGCATTACCACATAAAAAAACCAAAATATTCTTTTACTTTCATGTGTTCGAAAAGGAGCGGGATGAAGCAAAAGCTTATTTTTTTCCCACCCCTTAAAGAGCCATTCAAAAATCTAATATATTTCAAATATTTTCTATATTCTATATCTTTCTATTACAATTACAACCAATTCCCCCTATTTTTAAAATATGAACCTAATTTACCTTTTATTCCAAACAACCCATCACACTTTAAACTTAACTAGATAGAAAAGTTTGAAGACAAACTTTATGTTGGCTTGACAAAGCCTGGCCTAAAAGTTTAAAACCGTTTGAGAGAAACTTAAAACAAGTTTAGTTTAGTAGTCTAACTTTCCATAAACATGATTTAACAAAAAGTTAGCATGTTAACATGATTTAACATGAAGTTGGCATGATGCTAACATGAATTAGCATGAAGCTAACATGATGTTAACATGAATTCGCATGAGTTAGCATGATGCTAACATGAATTAGCATGAAGCTAGCATGATGCTTATAAGAATAAGCATGAAGCTAACATGAATTAGCATGAAGCTAACATGAATTAGCATGAAGCTAGCATGATGCTAACATGAATTAGCATGAAGTTAGCATGATGCTAACATGAATTAGCATGAAGCTAGCATGATGCTAACATGAATTAGCATGAAGCTAGCATGATAGCATGAAGCTAGCATGATGCTAACATGAATTAGCATGAAGCTAACATGATGCTAACACAAATTAGCATGAAGCTAGCATGATGCTAACACGAATTAGCATGAAGCTAGCATGAAGCTAACACAAATTAGCATGAAGCTAGCATGAAGCTAACACAAATTAGCATGAAGCTAGCATGAAGCTAACACGAATTAGCATGAAGCTAGCATGATGTTAACACGAATTAGCATGAAGCTAGCATGATGTTAACACGAATTAGCATGAAGCTAACACGAATTAGCATGAAGCTAGCATGATGCTAACACGAATTAGCATGAAGCTAGCATGATGCTAACATGAATTAGCATAAAGCTAGCATGATGCTAACATGAATTAGCATGAAGCTAGCATGAAGCTAACATGAATTAACATGAAGCTAGCATGATGCTAACATGAATTAGCAAGTTAGCATAATGCTAACATGAATTAGCATGAAGCTAGCATGATGCTAACATGAATTAGCATGAAGCTAGCATGAAGTTAGCATGATTTAGCATGAAGTTAGCAAGATTTGTTATGAAATTAGCATAAAAGCTAGCATGAAACTAGCATGAAGCTAGTATGACTTAGCATGAAGCTAGCATAAGGCTAACATGACCAAAAGATCCAACCCCCATGCCTCTATGATGTTCGGATACAGAGATATAAGGCTTTGTTTATTATGTTGCTAGGGTGCTCATATTTGGTTGCTAGGGGCGTGGCTTAATACCTCAAAAGAATCCTCAGAGACTGATTGGATGCCTGAGTAAAATGAGCCCACCCCCATGTCTCTGTGACACTCTGCTGCAATGATATCCATCTGGGCATTTTATAATGGCAGTCTATGGAAGATGTTGCTAGGGTGCCCAAAAATGGTTGCTAGGGGCGTGGCTTAATAGCTATGGGGTGATCCTAAGAGACTGATTGGATGCTTGAGTAAAATGAGCCCACCCCCATGTCTCTACGACACTCTAAAGTGAAGATATTCCATCTGGGACGCTTTTATTCCCTTATATGGGCATGTTCCCTGCCCCATTATAAGTCAATGGGGAAATTTGGGTGCCTCTTACACCCCAGGGGTGAGACTTACACCCCAATGTGATGTATGTTCTTACAGAGCCTGCCAGCCTCTTCAAATGTGGTAACCCACAAGTTTCTACAAATTCCTCGCTTGCAGCTATGACCCGTCAAAGTTGGTCGTAATGTTAAGTCAATGGAAAATTTGGGGTGTTTGAGCGCCCCGTTTAGGAATTCGGTAGGTCCCATCAATTAGAAAAGATATAGCATAAATCTACGTACCAGTCTTAAAAGTTTTGTAAAGTTTTGTGGGTGTAGCTTGAAAGCTCTAGGAGGAGTTACTGTTAGAAAAAAGTGTGAACAGAAGAATAATAATAATAATAATAAGCTTAGATCGAAGAACAGTATGTTGGCTTTGTCAAGCCAACATAATAACCAATCTTTTGACCCGCCCTCACAATCATTACTGTTCATCCTCATAACCTTCTAGTAGCTTATTTTTATACATCTTTTTAAACTGTTTAAAGTTTCTACAATATTTAAACCCCTGCTCCAAATTATTCCACAACCTTACCCCACATATAGTCATGCACATACTTTTTAGAGTAGTTCTTATTCTGATCTTTTTAAAGTTTAATTCATCTCTCAAATTATACGCACCCTGCCTCTCCATAAACATGTACTGTAAATTTTCTGGAAGTAAATTATTTCTTGCTTTAAACATAAATTGTATCGTCTTAAATTTAACCATTATTTAGGAGTTTATAAGCAGAGAAAAAATATAGATAGGATGAAACGTGTTTTTCCCGTATTGTTTGTTTGTTAATTGTTTGTTTAAAAGCAGAGGGTTTGTTCTTTCATTTGATATATTTGTATGTTTATGTATTTTTTTTCCTGGAAGGCATTTTGTGAAAAAAAAGGCTGGCAGGGAATGAGTTAAAAGCATTGTTACATACATAAATATACTTTTTTATCTGCTTTCAACCCCAGCCAGCTTGGAATGGATCCGTGAGTCGGAACTGGGCAAACCGGATCACAAGATACAGAGATACTATAACTGAGGATTCTTCTGCTCTCATCAACAGAGCTCTAGAAGGACCAACATCAGAGAACAGTAAGGTGAGATAAAAGAAATATACAGTACATAGATTACTGTTTGTGTTAGGTGCATTGTGTAACATTGAGGAGACACATAACATATTTGGCATCTATGTCTTGCTGAAATACTTAATATCTTTGAACATCTGCTGGTGTGCACTCCGAAATGTGTGTGAGTGGGGGATGGAGCTGATAGATTGTCCCTCATGTGCACAGGAAATATAGACAGTAATTATCATTAAGCAGTCAGTGGGGATGACACACAGCTAATTAGTATGTGACACTTAAGATGAAAGGCTGAAGTGTGCATACTATTTACCAATTACTGTCCTACATAAAGGTCTACAGCTATATGAGCAGCAGAAATAACATGACACCTTTTGCCATTTTGCCTCCTCACCTCATATTAACATTGATTTATTCCTCTGTTGACATTTTAAAAAAACATTGTTTCTCCAATTCTTATAATTCAAACCCTCATACAGTAGGAGTGAATATGCAAAACTATAGTAAATAAGCACCTACTGTACAAAATGTGCACAAAAAGTCATTAACATTTAAACTTGTGCCATCCCCACAATGTCCAATTTTCATCCCCAGACTTTTGTGTTTCACATTTAAAATATATGTAAATTTATAATAAAGATGTATTTAATAAGAATTATAAGAAATTAATGCAAATTTGATCATAATCAATATGAATAATATAATAAATTCAGCAAGCTCCTCACGGCCCTACAGTACATGGATAGTAAATCTTTTAATACATCATGGAAAACTATACAGTATGTCTGCAGGTGCCTTAGTATTAATTGAACTGCATTAGATGTATTTTATGAGCAAAATAACAAGTTAATAATTTTTAAACAATCAGGAAGAGCTTTTGAGACGTTAGAAGAGGATTTAGACATTCTGGGAACATTGAAAGAATGTGGTGTGACAGCTCTTTGAAATGTGTTATCTTGTGATGTCCTGTATTTACAGAGTGGGCATGATGACATGCTGTATTCCCTCAGCATGAACCAAGTGGAGGCTGAAGTTATCGTGCATTCACAGCTGTCTAACACAACAGTTGACCAGGGTCCACAAAGCGACATGGAGCTCCATCCCGAGTCTCCATCTTCCCAGCACCCTTCTCCTGGAGAGAAGGCAACTCCGTCATCCCCTCGCCAGCGGCACGGCACCCCCCCTCCGCCCTGTGCTCACAGCGAGGACATCCGCGAAACTCAATCTTCATCTCCAATACCCAGCACGCACATCTCTGAGGTACTGTCCAATCACAATGGACCATATGACAGCGGTCTCAGCCAGCTACCAGTGGGCGGTGCCAAAAACCAAGGAGTGGGGCTTACTAATGGGTTCCACTCGCCAAAACCCCTTCGGCTGAAGGCAGAAACTCTGGAGAATGGGGCCCACAGACTGTGCCCGGCGGGGAAGGTCATGCCCACACCGGGTCTCCCCCCTTCCCCCTCATCCTTCACCGGCTCTGGCTTTGTCCGTTCTACCTCAGGGGCACATAGCTACGTGTACCCCTAAGCTGGAAGGAAGAGATTTTTTAAAAAGACAGCGTTCCCATTATTCTGGGAGAGGGTTTAGAAGAGGAGACTTTAACTATGCTGGAGAAATTTATGTTTTCTCGTAGCCTCCTCTCTTGGCTCAATTTAACTAAAACCTTTTGGTTCCATTATTTTATATGTATGTACATACAGAATATTTTTTTAGCACTAGTATCCATAGATATGCATTTTATGGCATATCAGTGGCACACTTTAATCCCTCTTTTCCTGCATGTACAGAATGTGAAGAAATGGTATATGTTTACATGCATACGACTCGAAGGATCCTGAGGAGACCGCAGTGCTGGGATCAGCTGTGGAGAACTCATTCACGGTTGAACGTAATGGATTGATTGGAGAATAGCACTATCAGTGCTAGCAGGTGTAAACCCATTCTGTCAGAGAGAACCCATTACCCTGCCACAAAAAAACACCTCCTGCTGTCTCAGGGTCACCGCCCTCCCCCTCACCTACCCAAACACACACACAGGTCTGTGCTTCAAAAACAGCTCTTCCAAAAAATACCACTGCATGTATACTGAACCTAAATACGACACAAAAACACATTCCCTGACTAGAGCTCAAGTCTCAGGAGTTTAAAATTTAAGGTGCATTTATCAAGGTCTATGTGAATATATATATACATTCAGAAGACGTGTTGAAATGAGGAAACCGTATACATTTTAACTTTTAAAACGGACTTCACGCTGATTCATGCTCCGAGTTTCTCTCAGTCAACAGCACTACCTCATTTCCTCACAGGATTATTCTTTCTGTGTGATTTTAATGAGTTTCATTAAGAAGGCGACTTCTTAAATCCGGTTTATGAACCGTCTAATTCATAGCCTTTGATAACAGCAGAATGTACTGCCTTTCTCACCTTGTGTCTGTATTCTTCTGTAGTAACTGTTACTGAAACTTTTGTCTCTGGTTATTAGCCTGTGTGCAGGCATGCTGTCGTCGGCTTGTTCAGTTCGTGCTATTCTTGCTAACATGGCTTGTTCGCAACGGTTTTGCAATATACTCTTCAGCTAAAAGGGATATAAACAGGATGAAAGGCTAACCACATGATTTAACCTGAGACCTCGGCATTTGTGTCCATAAGATCTACCTGTTGACTCGCCAGTCATTTCTTTCTCTCAGGGAGCTCTTTGCAGGGAGTTCGAGAACATTAGGAAACAGTCAAACTAGGAAATAAGCCTCCATTTCTCAGACAGCTTTTATCCACATGTTATAATTTGTTTTATCGCCAAATGCATTGGGTTCATTTGGAAATGTACATAACTTGAGTCCTCCATGCAGAAATCATGCTGCTGTGAGCAGGGTCTGTATCTCTATCGCGCTTCCTTTATATGCATTATTTAAAGTTTCTTTTAAGGAAAGTACGTATGTATTTTATGTTTATATGAAATGAATTTTACGCAATCAAAAAAAAAGTTTTCAACTGATTTTCTTTAATATTATTTCAATAGCAAACATCGCTGAATAGTGAGTTGGTGCTAGAGCAACACCAGGTTCTTTTAAGATGATCTTTAAAACATTCCATGTATGTACGTCAGCAGGCCAAACTCAGGGCTGTTCATTTAGATAAAGATGGTGAATGTCTCAAGTACTACGACTACTTTTATTCAAATGTATCTCACACGGCATCAGTGTATAGTTGTCAGTCATTGCTGGGTCTGTATTGATATACTGTATGTGGCCAGTCAACAGTTCATCCTTGCTCTGTAGCTTCCTGTAAAGTTCATGCTTTATACTGCGATTATAACGTAGCTGATTGTTACACCTCCTACGAGTTCAGAATGTTTGTTGTAGAGTTAAACTGTAGAAATGCAACCAGAAAACACGAAGCATTTTCTCATAAATGCAAATGTTATTTTACACAGAAATTATGCTTGTGCAAGTTCATCTCTGACATGTACTTCACTGTATGCAGTCGACATGTTTGTGCGGTTGTCAAACAGTCCTAGCTTTGCTCGAGTCTTATGCCAAGTACCTACAAAATTACATCAGATTGTATTGTTAAGTCTATAGCGCACCTACTGTACAGCATTGGGAATGTGTGAGGAAATTTGACTTATTTTTTAGTTTTGCCTGATATTGGAATAATGGGTTAGCTATGTGATGTCACTCCACTTTTTTGAAGGTATGCTCATTTTCCAGCTCCCCTGGAGTTGAACATTTGATTTTTGCCGTTTTGGAGTCCATTCGGCCGATCTCCGGGTCTGGCTGTGCCACTTTTGTCATCGCTTGGCATAATCCATTGAATCTGATTAGACCATTAGCATTGCTCTCAAAAATGATAATTATAATATTGCGAGCAATGATGTTACGCAGCACCCAAAAATAGTCCCCTTGGTTACTTTCAATAGCAGGGGACTATTTTTGGGCACTGCATAATATCATTGCGCCTCCTGCAGTCATGTTACGGCAGCAAAGTCCTTGATTATTACCCTGGAATGAGAGTATAGTTCTTATGCTGCGTTTACACCAACCGCGTTTGAGGCGGTAAAATCGCGTCTACCATGCCTAGTTTGCCGCTTGAACTGTTTGAATGCATTCAATCTCAACATCGGTCATCTTGCAAACGGACAACCGCATAGCACTTGCCCCTCCCACAAGAAACGGATTTTGCTTCTGACGCGCGTCAAGTGCTTGCTTTTTCCGCGCATCTAGAGCATGCATTTGACGCGCGTGTGCAGGTGCTATGCGGTTGTCTGTTTGCAAGATGTCTGATGTTGATTGTGCATTTATCGAGAGAGTTACCGGTTTGTATTTGGTCACCTTACTATAGGGGAAAATAAACAGCGCGGGTCGATAAACGTCACGTGACTCAAAAGAGAAATGTGTATTTACAACTTACCAGGTTGCCCGATGTCCTCACTGACACTCTTCGAAGCGAGGTCCTTTTTATTCCTGTCTCTATAGAAATAAGAACTTGTGTCGTATAGCTCCGTGTGACTGCTTGAGGGCAATATCAAGCGTTCCTTCATGTTGAATGAGTGACTCCGGGCGGGGCTGCCGCCACAGCAGCAAGCAGGCTCCTGATTGGTTAACGCGGCGCGAAAATCTGCCAAAGTTCACATTTTTCAACTCGGGCGTCAGCCGCAAATTCGCGCCAAACGCAAAATGCACAAAAAGCACGCCGCCAGACGCGTCTTTACATTGACTTAACATTGAAATCACTCGCGCGTGACGCCTCTACCGTGGCTGGTGTAAATGCAGCATTAGTCATATCGGCCTAGAAAATCACAACTTTTAATTTTCTGTCAGTCTTAGTATATGATGTAACTACAGAAGAGTCAAGTTATAAATAGGAAAAATATTGGAACTGGTTGGTCATTTTTGAGCGTGATGCTAATGGTCTAATCAGATTCAATAGATTATGCTAAGATACCGTATTTTCTGGACTATAAGTCGCTCCGGAGTATAAGTCGCATCAGTCAAAAATGCATTTTGAAGAAGAAAAAAACATATATAAGTCGCACTGGACTATACGTCATGTTTATTTAGAAAATTATTTCACAAAATCCAAGCCGAAGACTAAACATTTAATATGGAAAAGCAAGTTATTCAACTAAACAATAGCACAGAACAGCTGCCTGAATAGGTGTCCGTATATGTTAAAATAACATAAACAGTTATTTACACGATAAACAATAGCATACAGAACATACCTGGGAGGCTGAATAGGATAAATCAACAAGACAAGCAAAATGAAGTTCAAAAAGGTCCCGAAGTCATTCCGCATCACTGTATCCATTGAATTACATAAATACAGGAGCAGCATAGAGCGGACTCTCACGGCTGTAGACGGTAATGGTTTCTCTTGGTTTATATGAAATAATTTTGACGTATAAGTCGCACCTGACTATAAGTTCCAGTACCTGCCAAACTATGAAAAAGTGCGACTTATAGTCTGGTAAACTTTTAATTTTTCACAACTTTTAATTTACATTTTACGATGTAACTACAGAAGAGTCAAGTTTTAAATAGGAATAAATACTATTTGGTTATTTTTGGGCACAATGCTTTTGGTCTAATCGGATTCGGTGAATTGTGCTTGGCTATGTTGGGAGTGGTGCCGGCAGATCCGGAGGTCGGCTGAATGGATTCCAAAACGGTAAATCACATCCGTTATTAAACGGTATCAAGTGTTTGACTCTATGGGAGCTGGAAAATGAGCCTATTTTTTTTTAAGTGCAGTGTCCCTTTAAATATGCATCTTTTCCCCAGAATCAACATATTCATTTACCTCATTTACTGCTTATTATTTTAATCACAGTCAACACTACACACAGTTACATGTTGAAAGGATTCAGTAATTTTGATCATAATTTGTAGAAAACCATAAAGATGACACAGTATGATCTCCTATTCTGATCCTGGCTGGTTAGTGGTGGTTTGGTGCTGGTGGACCGATAATGCCTACCGAAGCAGGTGGTGCTGGTCAACAAGCAGGGCTTTTTTAGTCAAGCCAGTTAACCAATGAAACCTTGCTGGTTTAGTTTAAGTCTGGTGGATATTCCAGCACACCAGAATACTAGAAAGAACCAGCATCCGAATAGAAACACATGCTGGTCTTTTCAGTAGTGTTTTACCTCATTTTCAATTCCTGCTTCAGGCTGGATTCATACTGCATTCAATATGCTATTATCAGAGCTGAGCAAAGCATTTGTGTTTATCTGGATAAGCCTGTGGGATATGTGTTGTGTTTACTAGAGATGGATAATATCAGACTGAGTTTTTATCAGGTAGGTTATAGGGCTCTCCTGTCAAGCCTTACTTCCTCATAACAGACACTCAATAATACAGGGCCATATCTCTACTGTGCATTGGATCGGTGCTTAATGCTCAGGTGTCTTTGTATGAAAACATTGTAGGCAAATGCCCGCTGGCTCTGATGGAAGGGAAGATGACACCTCACATGTGCTCCTGAAGGCTCCTGAAAGGGGAAAAGCAACTAACAGTTAAATTGGTGTGCAGATATTTTTTCTTTTTGTTTTAAAGAAACCATGTTGTCTTATGCTTGTTTTTTTTCTTTGGTGCTTTGTGGTGATCTTTCTTGTCTCGTGTGAGAGCCAACCAGCCGGTCAGTGTTTTTCAGATATTCTCAGCACACATACTTTGGACACATCAGTGTAACACCAGCAGCAGTACTGTATGAGCTTTGATGTTACTGTAGTAAATGTGAGAGACACCAGCCTAAATATATACAAAACACCAACTCAGCATAATCACAACACGTTTTTGTCTCTATATTTTTTTTAACCTTCTCATGACCTTCTTTGTAAAGTCAATTGTGTTAGAAAGTATTTGGTTTAAGACACGGGTAAAGAAACTGGTAAGAGCGTTTCATTAATCATTTACTGTCCATTCACATTTTGGGAGATATTGTATGTAAACCCAATTATAAACCGTACGTGGATCTGCAGATGTCAGTTCTTTCATTGTTACATAATTGGCCATTATGTGTCTTTCATAGACAGAATATTTAAGAAATGCTCACTTTACTCACTTATATTGGATCTAATCCTTTAAAATCGAAAAATTTCCCAAATAATTCATTAAGCGATGAAATAATTATTATATACATGAGTTGAGGATAGAGTCTGTTGGAGTCTGTCAGATGGATGAATGCAGTGGAAGATGATGATATAGTGTTTATTTTCTTCCTCAGTTGCTTTGTCTGTTTGTGAGGTTTGCAGCAACAAACTCTCTGCAAACTTTTACTATGTAAATAAACATCTTAATAAAAAAAAACACTGTCTCAGCCAGAGTGCTTGTCTCATCCTTTATATCAAAGTGTCTGCATATCTTCCAAATTATATTTTGAATTGTGCATACACTGACAATTTAAGATTTCCTTTTAAAGATGTAACATTTGTGATCATGTTATGATATGTTGTAACATATAATGCACTTAAAAAAGCAAGATAAGGTAAGTAAAATGCTCTCATGTAAACATCAGCTATAGAAAATAATACATTCAAATAATATACTACGTATACTTTCATTTGCGATTCATAACCACTGTCACACCTTATTCAATATTATTCTGAACAGATGTCACCAATAGATGTCACTCTTTCACCGGCGTTGCACTTTTTATCTAAAATGTTATTTTTATTTATTTGAAGCATTGTTTTTCTTTAATATCAGGACTGTAAATTAACCGACATAGCCTATATGTTATATTATTCTTGTTAATATTTTGTTGTTGATAATATTAAGATTCTTGCACCTCATACCATCTCTACCTTTCATTTCAGCTTCCAGTAAATGCATAAATTATATTTTCCTGTTTAACAGACTTTTAGACATTAACATTAGTTATAATTATTTATTTATCCAAGTTTCAAATTTATTTTTCCTATGCACTTGAAACTTGGATAAATACATACATTTTATATTTATTTGTCATGTCTAAACAAAGACTTTCAAACACGCACGTTTACTGTAGTAGAGTGTCCATTTTCTGAAATGCAAAAAACATATAGGCTATTACAGATTAAACATTATAATATATATATTTTTTGACTAAAGCAAACGGGATCGGTGCTCGCTCTCTGTTTAGAGATTGCTTCTTTTGTTCTTGAGAGAGAGAGAGAGAGAGAGAGAGAGAGAGAGAGAGAGAGCCGTGTGATGATCGCAGTAAGGTGGATGAGCGCGTGTGCTGGTCGCAAGGAGGATAGAGCGGGGCGCGTGATGCTGCTGACACATTCCTGAAAGATGTGCAAAATGGCGCAAGTGTGCTGGAGTGCAGAAAGCCAGAGACTGTAGTTTGGATAAATATAATCTGAACACTGCTTCCCTGTCTCTCTCGCGTTCACGTTCTTCTTTGCATCTCGACTGAATTTCAATGTGATTAAATGGCTACCCGACGGCGCCCCCAGGCTCCAGGCTTACTCGCAATACTCCTGTTCGCTTTTGTCGGTAAGTGTGCGATTTCCTCATGGTACCGGGTCAGTTACGGAGCTGGATCCCAGTGTTTCATTGACCGTGAACTTGGCACCGTTATTATTGTCGGTTGGCTTAGCGGTGTTTCTCTAGTTTGTGATTGCACTGTTTGTAGTGATTTAAGTGGGTGTGTTGCCTGTATGTAAGAATTGATTTTGTGGAAACAGCTTTACACGCTTTTGCTTACAAGATGTTACGATTTCATGCTGTTTTACAGACGTGTTTTAGTGTGAAGTTGACTTGTGCTAAGACATGGTTAACAATGCATGTTGGATGTGAAATATGACAATAAAATGCTATTTCACTGGAAACTAATGTAAGTGAACGTTGGTTTGGTTTATGAGGAAGATTGGGTGTCATTTTTGATATGTTGTTATTATAGTGGATTGTAATCTGCAGATTCAGTCAAGACTGAGGATGTCTTTAATCTTTGAAAAGTGTTTATACTTTATAAGAGAGGGAATTACCTGTGTAATAGTACAGGTAGGCTACTGAATGTGCCAGATTTTTTATCTCTAAAGATTTATGATGGACTGTACGACTTCAATGGCTATTTTTAAGATCTTCCTGAGAATTAACATAGGGACATACAACACTGAATAGGTATAACGTTAGTCTATAGGTCAATGCTTACATTCACAGTATGTAGTGTTTTTTTGCATTAAGCTGTTTGTTTTTAGTAGTAAGGGCTTAAATTGATAACTGTGAAAAGTCAAGTGTTTTGTTAAAAAAAATTAAAGTGTCTTAAGTGCAGTTCCTAGAATTATTTTCGAAACTAGAAGTGTCCACTGAAGCCAGCACTTCTTCTGTTATTCACCGACAGCAGGAGCTTCAATTGACTCTCCTGTTTCATGTATCCATTATAGTGAATACATGTGTGCACTGATCTAAAGTCTCCTTTTACCATAAAGGTTGCATGTAAATCTGTCCTTTTCTCTTAAATTTCCTTGCTTCCTTTGTTCTTTTGTGATTGTTAGTTTGTGTGTGAACGCATGACTTGTTGTCTTGGGGTAGAGGGCAGCAAATGCGTATGCGTACATATAAGAGCATATCATCTATGTAATCAGGATATTGCTTAGAATTCATAAAGCTCATTTCAGTTTGATCTTTATATGTTGACTACGTTCATGTTGAGGTCATGTGTTAGAATTATTGGCTTGTACTGAGTTTGACTTCATCAAAAAGATTCCCAACATCGTTAGGTGTTATTTCTGAGCTGTCAGTCAGGGCGGCACTTGCAAGAGGTTAAAAGATGTTGAGTTGGAAAAGCTACTTTGGGTGGGTGGTTGTGGAATACATTTCTCTTATCCACAAAGTTAATGAAGGTTTGAATACATTTTGGTGTAATGTTTTATCTTTTCAGGTCAGTAACTTTTGCAATGCTGCAGATATTTAGAGTATATAATAGACTATAAAACTGACCATTTGAATTGATCTTTCTTTCAGTTTACTGGTGTAAGCTGTGATTCTTTACCATAGTCCATCTTCAGCTTTATTTTGTGTGGTTCTTGAATAACTCCGAGGCTGTGAGATAATGCAGAACACAAATGAAAGTCCATTCCCAAAGAGAAAGCTGGAGAGAAGTGTGTTATTTTGCCCACATTCTCATGTAGCGGTGAAGGCCACACCATTGCAGCCACAGGCTGTGTGTGTATGTGAAGTTGAAATAGAAGGCTATACATGAATAATTTATATATTGTTGAATTCCTTTGAATAATCTGCAGAAATGGCCAGTGTAAATTCCTTCACTGTAGGAATCCTTTCACTGTGCCTTGATGGAGCAATAAGAGCTTTAATTGAAAAATTCTTTGCACATCAAACAGCTGTTCCAGCAATCTGCTCCGATTTCATAGTGATGGTGGTTTCAAGGTCAGTCTGCAAAGTGACACTTTGCCTTTTCCCTATTTGCTCTTTTACTACCAAAGATTTCTTTTTGTAAATCTCAATTAATGAAACCAGCTCATTTTTTTCTGACAGCATGTTTTAGTGCTTTGTCAAAAGTTGACTTGCAGTGGATGCCGAATCCTATCACATTAAAAGCCCAGGAGAACTGGATAACAAAATGCACAAATTAGTGGGAGGTGTCAAAATGTTCCACATTTTACAAACTGTCTAAAAGCAAAGTAGACTAAATCCAGGCGATAAACTGGTCCATATAAATTGTTGTTGATTGGTCAAATATTGTTGATTTAGTTGATTGATCAAATATTGTTGATTTAGTTGATTGGTCAAATATTGTTGATTTAGTTTTAGTCAAATATATTGTTGATTAGTCGAATATTGTTGATACATAGGGCTGGGCGATATGGCCAAGATTTCTATCAACGGTATGCTTCTAAATCCCGGCCGGTACGGTATAAATCTGATAATGGTATGAATGTTAAAATAAACTGCAAAAAGGCCCACAACAAATGTTTATACCTACAAACTTCTGAACAAATGAATTTTCCCTATGAAGCCTTCTCCTATAAAACAATATAATATTTAAAAAAAATAATAATGGTATAAATAAATTGATGTTCATCTTTAATTTACAACCAATCAGAGCAACGGATCAGACCAGCGGAGTGTGTGACGTATGTAAAGCGACACTTACTTGTTGTCAACAGAGCTCAACTGCATGCACGCTGGAAGAAGTAGTTTTAAAAATATTGTTATGGTTTGGTTAGCAGATGTTAGCTAACAGTCAATAGGAGCCTCCTAGTAATGAGCGGTCAAGCAATTTACTCACGTGAATGTATTTTCCCTAAAGTACACCAAAAAAAGCACTTGAACACAACATACTGGTAAATACCAGTTCATAAACAGAAATTATCATATTTCCATAGCACGTGAAGGCAGCATAAGCATGAGTTAGCGTATATCGGCACACTATGTTTACAACATTTGATTCAGATCACGGCTTTGTGAGTTATTTACGTTAGAGTCAGACTATCTTTTACCGTTTGTAATTTAGGTGTACTTCATCCACGACGATACCCATTAAGTTGACTTGAAGTTGTCCATCATCGTACAAAGGCCGCCTTGACGATTTGAATGGTCCGAACAGTTTTTATTCGAGCATAGTAGCGCCACAATGGAGAAACTCCAGTCCGAATTTCCCGTCCTCGAAGGTTGTGGGCGGGGCTAAGTTCACCACATTTTATTTTGTGTAAGTCAAACAATGTTGATTAGTCAAATATTGTTGATTTATTTGATCAGTCAAATATTGTTGATTTAGTTGATTCGTCAAATATTGTTGATTTATTTGATCAGTCAAATATTGTTGATTTAGTTGATTAGTCAAATATTGTTGATTTATTTGATCAGTCAAATCATGTTGATATATTTGATCAGTCAAATCTTTGTTGATTTATTTGATCAGTCAAATATTGTTGATTTATTTGATCAGTCAAATATTGTTGATTTAGTAGAATAGTCAAATATTGCTGATTTAGTTGATCAGTCAGGTATTGTTGATTTAGTAGAGTAGTCAAATATTGTTGATTTATTTGATCAGTCAGGTATTGTTGATTTATTTGATCAGTCAAATCTTGTTGATTTAGTAGATTAGTCAAATATTGTCGATTTAGTAGATTAGTCAAATATTGTTGATTTATTTGATCAGTCAAATATTGTTGATTTATTTAATCAGTCAAATCTTGTTGATTTAGTAGATTAGTCAAATATTGTTGATTTAGTAGATTAGTCAAATATTGTTGATTTATTTGATCAGTCAAATATTGTTGATTTATTTGATCAGTCAAATCTTGTTGATTTAGTAGATTAGTCAAATATTGTTGATTTATTTGATCAGTCAAATATTGTTGATTTATTTGATCAGTCAAATATTGTTGATTTAGTACATTAGTCAAATATTGTTGCTTTATTTGATCGTCAAATATTATTGATTTAGTAGATTAGTCAAATATTGTTGATTAGTGAAATATTGTTGATTTATTTGATCAGTCAAATATTGTTGATTTAGTAGATTAGTCAAAAATTCTTGATTTAGTTGATAAGTCAAATATTGTTGATTAGTGAAATATTGTTGATTTATTTGATCAGTCAAATATTGTTGATTTAGTTGATTTGTCAAATATTGTTGATTTATTTGATCAGTCAAATATTGTTGGTTTAGTTGATCAGTCAAATATTTTTTATTTAGTAGATTAGTCAAATCTTGTTGATTAAGTAGATTAGTCAAATATTGTTGATTTAGTTGATTAGTGAAATATTGTTGATATATTTGATCAGTCAAATATTGTTGATTTAGTTGATTAGTGAAATATTGTTGATATATTTGATCAGTCAAATATTGTTGATTTAGTTGATTCGTCAAATATTGTTGATTTATTTGATCAGTCAAATATTGTTGATTTAGTTGATTCGTCAAATATTGTTGATTTATTTGATCAGTCAAATATTGTTGATTTAGTTGATTCGTCAAATATTGTTGATTTATTTGATCAGTCAAATATTGTTGATTTAGTTGATTCGTCAAATATTGTTGATTTATTTGATCAGTCAAATATTGTTGATTTAGTTGATTCGTCAAATATTTTTGGTTTAGTTGATCAGTCAAATCTTGTTGATTAGTAAAATATTGTTGATTTAGTTGATTCATCAAATATTGTTGATTTAGTAGATTAGTCAAATATTGTTGATTTATTAGATTAGTCAAATGTTGTTGATCAGTCAAATATTGTTGATTTGGTAGATTAGTCAAAAATTGTTGATTAGTCAAGTATTGTTGATTTATTTGATAAGTCAAATATCATGACTGTAAAGAAAGAGTCGAGATAAGAAGGTATAGCTAGGCAAGCTGTTTCAAAGAGCTTATTACATTCAGTACCCACCTGTGCTTTACATAGTCAAGATGGATGGACCGTTCCACTGGATGATATGTTTACTTCATGCCAAATCAGGATAAACAAATATTTAGAGTGACAGACAAATGATTTTTAAAGTGGAATTATGCATCACTCAAGGAAATGGCAACTTTTGTATGTGCATAGTCTGTGTGTGTTTATATTCAGTATTTTAATTCAGTTTGTGACTGGTGTGATATTTCACCAAACTCAAGGTCAGAAAGGACTGACTGGTTGGCATTTAACGCAGAGCTGGTGTTTTGATTACGTTATAATCACATTTATATGATCCGGGGCAGAATACAGATCATGTTGCTTTAGTTGACATTGGGATTGTGCAGAGGGGAAATGAATGTTGAAATATATATTAAATTGTAACACTTGTGGGAATCATTCGGTTTTGAAAAAGCACATGATTCAATATCTCCTTAATTTATAACCAAGCACTGTGTGGTACAGAAAAATACTATTTAACATTTAAAGCTTAGGTCAGAGTTTAACCTTTTATTAATAATAAATAAAATAGGACATTAGTCCAGATATCCTTTTGGGGGCAGTTTTCCAGACAGGGTTTAGATCAATTCAGGACAAGGCCTTAGTTATATTAGAACATTTAATTCGTTTTTACAAAGATAATAACTTACAAAAAACATAACTGGTGTGCATCTTGAGACAAAACTGTGGCACTGATATATGTTAAGATACGTCAGTGCAAGATGTTTTTTAAGGCAGATCAAACATGCATTTTAGTCTGGGAATTGGCTCAATTTTAGTCATTGTCGTACAAAGCTATAGCTCAATTTTAGTCTTTGTCACACAAAGCTATGGTGTTGGAATATTAAATTGATGGGAAATGGCCTGAAATGTGTGCATGGCATCAAGATAATATCACAGTGTATCCTAAAGCCTTTTCGTTGGAGTTGCCTCTATTGAAGCTCAGCTGTATGTAATATCTCATAGTAAAAAAAATCAAATACAGTTCAGACCATTTTAAAATAAAAATAAACCCCTTAAGTAATTTTCAATAAAACATGTAATTGCACACATAGAAGAGAGCATGTTGAGCTGCTCAGGGGATGCATATGAAATGCTGAGAATGATTTCCTGTTGTTGCTGTAGTCGAGAGCAGTCAAAGAAGACAACACATTTCAGTTAACAAAAGAGAAAGACATGGGTGAAATATCTGGACCCCTTTCATGGCATAATGAGAAGCAGTATTTCTGTCTTTCTCTTCTCCCTCTTCATTTATTTGTCATGTGATGTGCAGGGATGTGCAAGTCAATTCATTCCAGGGTTGTACCTGGGGTGGGGGTTGTGGATAGTTTGGGGCTGGAATTTGAGCGATGATGCTAGAGTTGGTCTGTAGCTGGCCCTTTTGTGCCCCTCACACCAACCCCCCCGAAATCCTGCCTAACTTTAGATGGATTCCTGAGCCGCAGGCAGAGGCTGCTACTGCTTAGCCCATCGGTGACTGAAATCCGATACCTCAAGCACTGAAGCACAGGAGAGTCCACTAAGCTCCCCCTTTATCACACTAAAGTCTGGGCAGCATGCTTGCCTCCCAGTTTATTGTCCCTATCTCATGAGGTATAAGTGTCGGTGATACATGTATGCTGGAGGACATTCTTATGAAAAGGGATCATTTAGTTAGATGTATTAGTGGAGGCGTGTGCGTACTGTACCTGTATGTCTCTATATATGAGGAAAATGATCAGTAGTATTTGAACACACTTTGCTAGGGGAGTACTAGAGTTCAGCTGAACATAGTAGCTGTTTTAACCTATAAAGGGTTGAATAGTGTTTATTATGTCATTTATCTCATAGTAATAATGAATAGTAATATTCCAAAAACTGGTCCACTCTAATCTGGTCTTTCTTTCTGTACCATTTCACATAAAGAGCCTTTAAATGCTTAGACACATTAATGCAATATGTGTGTATGTGTTCCTACAGGTATGATATCCGGGGCTGAGCTGTCATTTACCCTTGAACCCAGTGACATCATTGCCGTACAGGAACAACCTCTGATGCTACACTGTCAGGTGGAGGGAATTCCACCAATCACCACGCAGTGGAGGCGCAACGGAGCGCCGGTTTTGGAGGACCAAAACTATGTCATGTTTGCTAATGGCTCGCTTCTGATTGGTCACTTCCAGAAGACCAAGTTTGACGGCTCTTCTGATGAGGGAGATTATGAGTGCATGGCCCAGAATTTCTTTGGACTGGTTTTGAGCCGCAAAGCCAGAGTGCAGGCTGCAAGTAAGTGCCATAAAAGTGCTGTTTATGTGTGTACCTTTAAATGCAAATGACCTGGTTTCTGTGAAAATTGACCGAATTCTTGTCTATACAGTCAATGGGGCGGTTTTCCCGACAGTGTTTAGATTAATCCAGGATTAGGTCGTAGTTATGGTACTTTTCCATTGCATAGTACCCACGGTTTGGTTTGGGTCAGCTTATTTTGTAAGCTTTTTCACTGTGTGCAGTACGTAGTTCCCTATACTTTTTTTGTACTCCCTCAGTCGGGGTTCCAAGCGACCCGAGTTGATGCCAAAAAGTGATGCGAAAACACTGTAGATCACTGATTGGTCTGAGTGAATCGTCACTACCAGCGTCATTTCTATAAGATTAGCTTTACCTTAGTGCTAGCTTGCGCTGTCTCGGGCAAACATGTTGTCATCTGTGCTCTGCTATAACGCTTTTACGCCCGCGGCCGGCGCATGTTTTCAATTGTTTTCAATGGAAGCTCAGCGTTTTTCAAATAAGCCAGCAGCTAGCGGTTTTCTTCCGCGCCGAAAACCGGCACCCGGCGGTTTCTCCGCGCTCAGCGCTGAGCGTCGAGAGTTGAGAAATGTTCAACTTTGGAAGAAAAGCTCCGCTCGTCAATGTCAGTTCTCACGCGGCGTCCAATCACAGTGGAGGTGGGGCGGGACAAGTATCACAGCAACCAACCGTCTCACAGCTGACGTATCAGAGCTACCAAAGCGCTTAGCTGAAGAGAGCTGGCACTCAGCTGAAAAACAGCTGGCGTTCGGCGTCCTCAAGGCGTTTTCAGCCGCGTTTAAAAGTTTTGGTGTGTCCAGCCCCATAGCGATGGAAAAACATCAACAGGTTGAGAATCAGGAACACCATAAGGGGCTAATCACACCAACCGCGCTTTAAACGCTTGGAAACGCAAGGCACGACGCACTGCCTTTTTTAAGAAAAGAGCAGTGCGACGTGGCTTTTTATATTGCTAAGCAACCACCGAGTCAGCTGTCTTGTCAATCAAATATTGAAGCGTGAGCGCTCTTTTGCTGTTAACTGTCATATTAGCAGAAACTTTAAAAAGAGGGCGCTTGCTCTGACCTTGTTTGAGGGTGAGAGGTGCACAAACACGCAGGAGAGAGTGAGCGAGTTTCTTCAAAGCAACTGTAAACTTCCCTCACCACAACGTAAGGCCCGCCTCCCCCCTCATTCGATTGGACAATAGAAAGACGCGAATGACGTCGGACGCTTCTCCACTCTCAGCGCTCCTTCAAAAGTGTGTGCAGCGGCTGGCGGCAAAAACCGCAAGGCGTGCATAAACAGCGCGCAAACGCTCCCTGCCCATAGAATATCATTCAAAAAGGTGCTTGCAACTGCCATAAACGCTTTTGGTGTGATTGGCCCCTACAGTTTTTTTCCAGACTTGCAGTTTGTGGTGTCACATTCGCGACGCTCACATTCACATATATCCTCAAATGCAACTTCAATGAGACTCAGCGGGGAACGTCGACTGACACCACGGGTGTTTGTACAGAAACTGTCATGTGAGACAGAGGTAGTGATAAACACAATGTGCAAACATCTATTTGTGGTGGTCAATTTTAATTTTGTGGTGGACTGAAAAATAAATAAATGGATGGGAATGTACAACGGTGCTCTCACTTGTATGATGTCACAGCGGTAGGCAGCGCAAATATAACGACACGCCTACAATCCCTCCCACTGCAAAGTGTTACTAAACTCGATGGAAAAGCTAACCAAGCCAAAGTGAGGTGAGCTGACCCAACCTGAGTCACCTGACCCAAACCATGGGGTACTATGCAATGGAAAAGCACCATTATATTAGGACATTTACGTACTTTTTTACAAACATACCTTGCCAAACATTACTTTAAAGGTGTACATCTTGAGACAAAACAATGGCAGTGATAGATTTTAAGGACAACTCAAACAAGCATTGGACTAGACTTATGCCTTGTCTGGGAAGCCACCCCTATATCTTTAGCTGCATTAGTGCAATTAAGAAAAGCTTTTGGGTTAATTAACCAGTCAGTCATTGGCTGTGAGCAGGGCATTATTTGTGTGACATCACATTAACAAGAGAATCAAAGCAGCATTCATATTCTTCCGACACTAAATAGTCAACTGGATTTATTTACTGAGTTCATACTTTCAAGTTTTATCCTCAGCATCTGTTCTACAGTATATATATCTTGGGCTTGCTCTCTATTTGCTCCAGCAGATATTGGTGCAGTTAGATTATCACAAGAAGCTTAAGTGAGTTTGATAGAAACCACTGCCAGCTCATTGAAAGGGTGTGCTGGGGTTTTCCACAGTGCGTACAGTGTTACAGCGCTGCATGGTGTTGAATCGGGCTACATTAACTTTGGACGAACTGAACATGAGGGACACAGGGGGCTGGGACAGGCCATTTGATATATGGACAATGGGCCTCTTCTTTCTCTGAAGATAAATTGGCTTGTAGGATCCAGTCTGCCTTTTGTGCGCTGCTGCGGCGCTCCCGGTCGTGCATGTGTTGTGATTTATACTGCTTAAATCTCTGGCTCTTGTATTGAACTTAACTATTAAACCCTGCCATGCTGTGCTCTTTTTAGCACAGCTTTTGTCGATGTCACAATAATCTGGAGTGCTGTTGTTTGCCCGCTTGCTGGTCGCAGGGACCAGGGCTACGTTCGCTTTTCTTGTCGTCCGTACCCACTGCGGCCCTGTATGAATCGGGCCTTGTTCCCATCCGGTGCTGAAAAGTTATTACTGTTTTGTGCACATGATTGGATTTTCATAAACTCAGCGTGTGTTTACGCCAACTATAGATGACTTATTATCATTTGTCCGCTCCCATGTCGTCTAAAATGCGTTTGATCCTTTGATACAGATGCTCGCTAAATAAAAAGGGCATCAGAAGAAAGAAAACAGAAGAGCCATATGGAGGGTTCTTTATGTTCTCTTTAGCGTTTAGCAGGAGGCGGTTGTGTTGCCGCGGTTGTATATTGCAGCCGAGGGGAGAACGGTGTTGGTCATTAAATGCATGTCAGGCGAGTGTTAATTTGAAGGCACACTGCAGTGTTAATGCGAATGTGTGTTTCTGTGATGATGTGAGAAATTCAGGCTGGAAATATCCTCTCTCTCTCTCTTTCTCATGCTGTTATTACATGGTGCTTCAGAAGAAATGAGCACTCAAGTCCTTTCCCATCAACTTCACACGATCAGGACTCATACCTTCACTTTACAGACATCAGATTGACCGGCGTGAGAGCTGAAAATGGATTTGTCAAGTGAGGCAGGTCACTACTATATTAAAATATAAATAAAGAGTTTTGTCTCCAGCTTTTGCACATGCAAAATCAATTGTGCGCATGGCATAGAAGAAGATTAGTTTAATAGAGGTCTGTTAATCTATAATGCAGTGATGAGAAACCATCTTTTATTGAATGCATGATACCTTTGCAATTGATTGTTCCTCTGTTGAGTAAACAGTAGCTGCGAACACAGGAATCCATCTCTTCCCGTGGTCTTGTCACACACACACTCGGGCAGGCCATGCTGCGCCATATCTGAACACAGCAGTGCATTTGTTGGCTTTGCAATAAGGTGTGTGTGATGCGTTGAAGATCGTTGACTTGACACACACACACCCCGAGCGAAGTGAGACTGCCGCGCTGTGTGTAGGCAGCGCACCGCTGTGTTGTGGTACATACTTTGGCTCCACTCCCAGTAGGCCACTGGTTACCGTACGGCCTCTGAAGTTACACCGCCTCTGCCACACTGCGGGGAACAGTCGCCTCGGCTCGCTGGACAGGAGAAACCTTTAAACCCTCGCTCTCAGGGGCGCTGATTGGTAAAGGTCAGCGCATAGTTACTTTTTAGCACCTTTTCGATTTCTCATCAAGGTAGAATGGAATAGACAGCGTGCTTTCTGCATAAATTGCAGGCGAACAATGGCTGGAAGATAGCGTGGGATGCAAATCTAATGGCATATGAGCTCTATTGTGATGCAGAATGATTGACAAGTGGAACTCGGTGGACAAAAACTATGAAAAGCACCCAGATAAAAGCATATTATTATCAGACTAAAAATGTTGACTGCAAATGATGGAGTGCATTGGATATTGGTACACCATCAGGCACTTCCTCTGTACATTGCTTTCTGTGTGCACTTTGTAAGATTATTAACACTGTGTTAACTTTGAATTGCTATTATGATGTGAACATAACTACATGAAAGTGTAAGAAAAGGGTTGGCTTACTGGAAATGAATGACCTTTTAAATTAAGGCAGCTGATATAAAGTAAGATTAGATGTTGGCTGATCTCTCAGAATGGTTCGCTTTGTGTTTGGATAAATGTGTTTATTAGGAAGATTACATCATTTTGAAATGCTTAAGAGATGCTTATTTACCTAGAATTTGTGCGGATCTGAGCCAGCGTGTGCTTTTTATAAATTGTAGTTTACATACAGAAAACTGTTGCTTTTGTTTTGTGTGATACTGCATCCACTCTAAAAGGCTTTTCAGATAGCCAGCGATGCGTTAAAGCAATGCAAATCTCTAATGTGCCGAGCTTTCACATCAAGGACGAAACGACTGTTCCCCTTCACCCCTGTAAGATATATTTATAAACTGATATAAACACTGTATTATTTTTATACATATAAACATGAGATTTTTTCAGATTTATATCATATTTTATTTATGAAATGGACTGAGTTTTATGGCTGCAGTATTCTTGACACTTTGAAGGCATAATAACAAGTTACGTACAGATATTACTAATCATCCACATTTATTTACTTAAAAGAGCTCTGGTTATGCTGTTATAAAGTATTTAAGCAAATCATATATGTTTACTTGTGTGAAACATAACAAGTATTTTGTATACTGAATGCAGGGTTCCCACAGGTCCTTGAATTCCTAAAAGTTTGTGAATCTGGGCGAAAAAATTCAAGACCCTGGGAAGTTTTTGAAAATATACATACAAAGATACAGGTCATGAAAAGTGCTTGAATTTATTTTATGCAAGACATTTTTTTTTTGTTGAAAAAAATCCATATTATTCCCTGTGTAGTGTAGGATAATATAATAAAAAATCTAGACTTTTTAAGCACACGTGCTAAACTGTTCGCTTTAAATGCTTATATCTTCTGTATGCGAATGTTGATTCATACCAAAATGCTTTTTTGCATAGTTGTGTTTGACACATGAAAATGTCTCGGTTTACGTAAACTGTTGTTTACTGAGAAGGGAACGAGATGCTGCGTCTCCCTTGCCATACTTCCTGCATCCCTGTAACGCCATCATTGTCAATATTTCAGATAGCGATATACTTCCGGCTCCCACATCACCCTGTCTTTGTGGTTAAGCCTCACCATTGGTTGAATTTGATATACACATTCAGACGCACTTACCCCTGAAGGCGTCCCCAAAGTGTCACCGCAGTGATGCAATGCGAGTTCCCTTGAAAGTGAACTGTGAAACTGTATCTTAAAAGGTAACACGGTGTAACCTTGCTCTCACTTGAAATGTATCCCCACATTTTGTCCTTGAATTTAAGGGTATTGGACCTGGAAAGTCCTTGAAAGGTCTTTGAATTTGAAGTTAACTAAAGTGTGGGAACCCTGTGGATGTCTACTTTATTTGAGTTAAAAACCACAGTGTTGCATTTAATGACATATATAATTAAAAAAAAAACATATCTACCATATAAGTGCACAAAAGATAAAAATGTTAGTACTGATCAATATTTATAAATAAATATTGACCAGTATGATGTACAGCACCCCAAATAATGGCAATTCTCTTTAAGATATAAATCAAGAATGAAATACAAATAATAAAGATGAGACATATATGTTAAAAACAAGAACATTATATTAGTTATATAGTATTTGTAAATATGCTTAGCGCTGTTTCTGTCTTCTTCTGTTTAATGCAGTCAGTTTTCTGTGTTTAAGCTCCTCCCAACCGTGGGCCCAGGCACTTGTTTTGAAGTCCAAATCTAATTGGATGGGGCGTTTTCGTGACACAATGTAGTAAAAATATGACACTGGTAAAAAAATCCACACTTTCTCGCCGTGCGACTCATTGCACACATTATGAATGGTTTCATAGGGATCTTTTAGCGCATCTCACAATCACATTGCTTCATCGCGCCCTGTCTGCTTTAAAGGGACAATAAGTAGGATTTACCCCCATCTACTGGTGAAATTGTATTTTGCATTCAAACGAACAGTGCTCTCTAGCGCCTCGCTTTTCCAAAGGCGTGTTGCAACTACGATAGCCGTTATGTAATCACTGATCGTATTGTCCGTTTCAGCTGGTTCACGTGTTCTGAATGAATACGTGTTGTGGAAACGCGTTGGTAGGCTAGTGCTTTTTGTCCCTCTCTGCTATTATAATTTATCAATATGGCGGAGTGACATGGAAGCCCTCCTTGGACTTACCCGTTCAATGTAAGTAAAGAGAAGAAATTGTAATCTTACAAAGAAAAGTCAGATCACTGGGAGAGGTCATTTGATACTAACGAGGACATATTTATAAATAAAGACATTGATTTTAATATATAAAAAACATAAAACCCTACTTACTGTCCCTTTAAGTGTCAAATGATCTGGCTAGCGCAACATAAACAAAAAGTATAGAATGCATTTATTTTAATCACCAGTCTCTTAGTAAATGAGTGTACAGTATAAACAACATAACAACACCCCATTGTTTTGTTATATATATTATTAGACCCCATTAGCACTGTGGACTCTTAGCATAGTCTCCAATAATGACCTTGGCTCACACTTCCTGTTTGTCAGCTTGTTTGAACAAATGACCTCAGGTCTGAGGTTTGTATTGATCATAGCTGCAGCATCCTGGCTAATCTGAAGGTTACCTGGTGACTTTTTGTTCCCTACGCAAAGGCTTGAGGATAAGCTCTGTTATAATGAAGCATGCAAATGCACGATCTTGTGCTCTAGACACAGTTTATGTCTCCACACAATTTCCTCTTAACATGTGAGCCGACAGATAGTAAAAGGATATTACAGCTGCTTGTGTGTGCGGGTCTGTGTGCACTCGGTTCAGATGAACAGATGTGTGCCTACAGTATCAAGGTATCAGTGTTCAAGGTACCTCGACAAGACTCCTTTAGTATCTTACAGAAGACAGAAGGAGAGGAGTGTCCCTCGGCTGTCTGCAGAACAGTCTGTCCCACACTTCGCTGTGTTCTGTTGTTTGAACGCAGCCGAAATCTTCTCATTTCAACATCAGTACATGTAGGCAGCTAGCAGACTGCCTTCAGGCCTTCAGCTACAATCAATAAGACTATAATAGTTCCTACAGATCTTTTACTGAAGATGTACTTAATACATAAGTTCTGTACAGACAGCCTTGAGCTTTATATTATCACATATAGCATAATCCATAGTATTTGAAAAGCATAAATTGGCGCTTTTTGTTCTTTTATTTATTTCTGTTTCTCAGTCTCTGTGCTTTTAACGATATTTAAACATCTTTAAAACATATAGATGTGCCATGTTTATAGCTATGTTGTGAAATTGTCTGCTACAGCTCAGCAGTGACTTCTGATAAGAAAAAGTATTTATTTGTCTACTTTCTTTTTAAACACTAAATGGAGTTTGCATGTTCTCCTGTGTCATTGTTTTGACAGTTTTTATCCCACAGTCCAGAAACATGTAGGTTAGGTGAATTGGAGATGCCAAATTGCCCTTCTCCCAACTTATGTGTATGTACATCATCTTGTGTATACTGTAGATTAACTGATAATCGCTGTAATATAGCCGTAGATGCTGGAGTGAGATTAAGGAATAAATAACTAAATAAACAAACACTGACTAGAACAATACACAAGATAGGTCAAACTCTACGTAAATTTTAATTTCCTAAGTAGGGGTGCGCGGGGCACAGACTAACGCGGGGTTAATTGTAACACGGACCGTTTACATTGTTGCACAGGGTTGAGCGATGTGTTTTTCTGGTATTGTTTTCACGCTGCCAAAAGTTTGATCTCCCGCAAATTTATGGAAAGGTATAATGTTTTTCCATAGAGTTATTGATGAATGGCATATAAGTAAATTTTTTCATTATATGTTTTTTTTTCGGTCTCTGAGTGGGGTGTGTAAGATACCAAAACCGATGTTATGTCGTCTTAGTGTCTTGCTGACTAAAACATTGCATCATTTTGAAATATGTCTGCAGCTCTTAGCAACTTTTTGGTAGGCTTGAAAATATTTTCATCCAGCGGGGTTAGTTGTAACGCTGTGTTACAACTAACCCCTCAGCAATAAAGATTTGAAAATCGCTAGCGTTAACGTAATTGTTGCCGTTGTTTTAAATAGGTTAAACACGGATGATTGCTGGCTGCCAACAAAATAAATGTGCCTGTCTTATCAAAAATGGTGTCAAAATGTATTTTTGTTCATATCTTTAATATTGATTGAATAAGGTCACGTCAAAGATTAAAATCATAATGAAATTAATGGCTAAAATCAGAATTTGATTTTCATTATCTCAGAATTTGCTTTTGAGAATGGTTCACATATAAAACTGTTTTTTTTTTGGTCATAATTGTGCTGCTTTTTCTCACATATTTAGACATTTGTATCCATTTATAAATGAATATGGTTAGATGATGGATGAATAGTGAAGATACATATTATACCTATTATCTATTATAGAGAGATATATAAACAATATCCACTTCAAGTATATAGACAAAATAGTATTGAAAGTTGTAACGTTTGCACTTCTGTCATGTTTGGTGTAATTGTCCAAGAATGGTAAGTACTAGAAACAAACTTCAAATGTCATTTGTAGCAGAGATTTGTGTGTTGCTTGTGTAAAAATATAATTAATCAAACTCTTTATATTTCATTTTTTTTACGATTGAGCTAAAACCAAAAAGCGTTAGGTTGTGCCCAGTTCTCCCCTATGCTGTAAATGTTCATCTGATTTATAATGGAAATTATAAAACGGCTAGTTCCAATCCTTGATTCTGATTGGTCAACAGGTGTGCTTTATTCACAATAAAACACTGCTATGACCGCTTTACCCAACGGTTCTATTTAATATCACTGCGCCCTTAGCAACACCCTTAGCAACACATAAACATATAATAAGACAAAGTCTGAGAACAGTTTGTTGTTTTTATTTGAGCTTTCATGTTGTTGTTCGCAGTCAGGGACTATTTTTTCTAGCGGAAGGAATGCTTTTGTTGTTTTAACTTCATGAAAGTTGCACTAATTTTTTTTTTACTTCAATATTGTGTGGTAACCGTTTTATAAAAGCAATAAGGTACTCGAGGCAAGCGCTGCACCGCGAATAAGCAACGGCCGAAGGGGCTGCAGGCACTCCGCTTCGCGTCGTGCCTAACAACGCCCCTCAGCCGTTACTTATTCACGATACAGCACAGCCTCTCGTACCTTATTGCTTACATAAAACACTAAAATTTTACAAATGAAACACAACTGATAACACTTGTCACATTAGGTTAGAACTGTAATAGCAAGAAATATTGGTTATTCAATTGTACTGGAACATGCCCATGATAAAAAAAAACTTGTTCATAATGAAAAATGCCAGGAGAGACTAGCAGGAAGCCTTGTCACACATTTGTTATAAGCTGGGTTTCCATCGAAACTTGAAGCAAATCTTTTCAAAATTCTCAAAAAAAGAAAAAACAAACAAATGTGAATTAGGTGCATTTCCATCAAGTTGTTCAAGCAAATGACGGTGGTATTGGTAACCTAGTCACCAACAGTAGATAAATCAAGGCATGCTTAGTTAGAGACAGGACTGCATTTAGTTACGACTGGGCAATTTATAAATTTACTAGCAGTGTGTCTTGTAATTGCCAAACTGAATGCTGTGCACAGAAAAAGAAATGCTGAATTTTTGAATCAGGCACTAGCAGCAAGGGCAATGCAATGACGTCAAGCCCCATATAATTATGGTAAAGACAACATCAGCTGATACAGCTAGACGATCAGTCACATGGGTTAAATGTTCGCTACGTCAGAATTTATTCAGCAAATGCGTTTCCATCTACAATTATTTGCATTTACTTTACTTCACGCAAGTCAAAAACCACCTCAAGTGAGCATAAAAACCTGTATGTGAATAAAAGAGCACCAATGGTCCAATTCACGATTTAATATTTCCTTTGGTGTGTAAGTGTTATCATAATTCCAGCTTGGACTCACAACCTGTAAATTAACTCCTGTTAGCATTGCATTGTGTACAAATCTTTTAAACATAGTAAGGAGCGTCATATTTCCAGCTGACGTCAGAGGTATTCAGAGCAATCACAACGCACAGATTAGCTGGCCAATCAGGGACACAGAGCTTTTCAAATGAGTTTCAGGAAGAGAGTAAAATCTGGAGCTACAAAAATGTATGGAATATGGAAAATAATTATTTTTTATTTTTATTTTAAAAACAAATAATTGATTTTTAACCATAAACCATGCAAACCCATTGTATTACCTTATTTTCAGGACTATAAGTCGCTCCGGAGTATAAGCCGCATCATTCATTAAGACTAAATAACATATATAAGTTGCAATGGACTATACGTCGCATTTATTTAGAAATTATTTCACAAAATCCAAGACATTTTATTTGGAAAAGCAAGTTATTCAACTAAACAATAGCACACAGAACAGCAGGCTGAATAGATGTCTGTACGTTAAAGTAATATTATCAGTTATTTAAACGATAAACCATAGCATACAGAACTTACCTGGTTCACAGACTCGTCATTCCACGTCACTGAATCCATTGAATTACATAAATACTGGAGCAGCATATAGCGGACTCTTGCGGCTGTAGACAGTAATGATGTCTCTTGCCTCAAAAATGTCAAAATTAATTCATACTGCCTTACAAGGCGCACCTGACTATAAAATGCAGCACCAGCCAAGTTATGAAAAAAACGAGGCTTATAGTCCGAAAAATATGGTATACCAAATGCACAAAATAACGTTTTTTAGCAATAAAATAGATGCCCTTTAAGGGATTTTTATTCGAAATTTGGTGTTTCCATCACTTATGTGATACTTCAAAATGCGCATAAAATCAGCGTGATGGAAACCATTGTTGACAATAGTAAATTATAATTGATGCCAGGCAGAGAGAGTAAATGCAAAAACATGCACGGCTAAACTCCAGTTCCACAGTCTATTCAAATAGGTGGTGATAGTATATTAACCTCTCCTCTTTCAATGACACGTTTACAGTAGGAATGAGATAAATGTACCTGCTGCTTTGCTTTGTAACACTGCAGGCAGGCTGTTTGTGTAGCCAGTGCATTGAGTCTTCAATTATAAAGAAAGATGTGTAATGGCCAACCACCAGTCGGGCCGCTTTAGCATACAAGAGGCTTTCCACCCATTACTGCACTCTTTCATCCTTTTAGACAGGGCCAGTCTTGCACAGGCTGCTCGAGGAGGCCTTTCTCCCACAAAGTGAGGTGACATAGATCTACTCCTTAGTCCTCCAAATGATCAAACGCCTTTTTTCTGCCCTTGTGTTTTTTGTGTCTTTTCCGGTTTTGTGCACATTTGGGAGACACTGGCTCAATTTGCACTCTCAAGTAATTTCGGCCATTCTGTTTCCCACTGGCATGAAGACCGAACACTAGCGTTGCCCAAAAAAGGGTGTGATTAGCAAGGTTCTTTACAGCCCCTCTTGAATAAAGACCCTTTCTGCCCCCAAAACGGCCACTTTCTCCATAAATTACACTTCCCTTTTCTCGTGGACCGTTTCAGTGAGCGCGCAGTCGGGCGCTGAGCTCCCGTCGCCACTCTCAATCACACGGCCCTTTCAGGAAACGCTTATTTTTGCAAATGTTTCGTCTTTGATGGCTTTGCTGCTTCTTTAGTCCCATCTCCTCCTCCTCCTTTTCTTGGTCTCTCCACTTCTTTTTTCCTCTTTCGCTTGTGGATCCTCATTAGTTGGGTCTCAGGAAGCTTTTCATAGTTTGAATGAATCGCGAAAGTGGTACAGTGGATCGAGCCGCATGGTTTTTCCTGCTTCCTGCCCCCCTCTTGAGCCTGTCACCAAGCAACTCATCATAAAAGACCCTGCCTGATACCAAACAGCCCCTCAGAGATCAATCGCAATAGATGTGCTTTTGTCCTTTTTTTCAAAAGAGTTTAAACTTTGTTAAGTATTAATTTATTTTTTCTTACCGTCTCATTCAACTTTCTTGGGTTGTAATTGACCCTGTTGGTTCTGGAGAGGATCTGCTGAATCAAGATGGAGAGGCTTTACAGAAATGAGAAACTTGGCCAGGTAGAAATTAAGAAGAAACAGCAGACAGATAGTTAAGTGTGTTTGGCACTAGCTTTTACAATTCAGCATACTCTTATTATTTTAACATGGGCACGACTGCTGCAGACAGAAATTGCAATGCGAGCGTGGTAGGCAGAGTGAATGAGAAATGATGCTCCAATAAAAATGCTTCTCTGTAATGCCAGCCATCGTGTTTCAACAACAAATCCTGGGTGTCGAATGTGAGCTGTTTTGTTGGTAAAACCGGAGGGGAGGATATGTTGACACATAACCATCAAAGCAAAGGCAGTTACAGGGTTGTCGTGCTGGGCGAGGGATGGGGGAGGGGGTCCTCGCTTTCTATCTCTTTGCGTTTCCCTCCTTCCTCTATCTCCACCTCCACTGGCTTTCCTCTCTATCGCTCAACAGTCCGTGTCCTGTCTTTCTCCTTTGTCCTGTAGCCAAGCTCCTCCCACCGTCCCCTCAATCCCACAAGCCCCCTCACTCCCCCTGCCTGTTCAGAAGCCCGGCCGTACCCCACTGACACAGAGCTCAATGACACATGCTTTCAGGTCAGTACCGCCTCACAATAGGCTATGAAGGAGACGGAAGAAAAAGAAAAGGTGCCGAAATAGTAGAGAGAACTAATTAAGAGAGAAGGAAAGATGGTTGATAATTTATAATGCCAGGTGTACAAAAGACACTGAAACGTATTGCTCGATACAGATGGCAAATCAGTCAGTGTTTTAAAATCTATTAAGACTGCTGGTACCTGGAAGATTGTGTACATTTATGTGAGAGAAACAGGAGATTGAAAAAGGATGTAACAGCTAAAATTAGAGTCCATATTGAATCGGATCTGTCCGGCGACCCTGTAGCATCTGCCATAATGACTTAGTCTGTAATTCACCAGAGATGAGCCATCAAGAAATTCAGCACCTCTCAATTCTCTCAGGAGATGGAGAGTGTTTTTAACAGTTGTCTGTATGCATCAATCTAAAAAAATGACAAACAAGAAGAGATCCTGGAAATAGACCATCATTTTGCCATTGTGTAATGGATGTAGACTTGAGTCTCAAGGGTACTTCAGTGTTTTTCTCGCTTAAGGTTTTGATCGTTTTCTCTCAGTTTTATCCTCTTACAATCTTAGATATGACAGAAATGATCTGGGAAATGCAGTAGTTGTGCTTGCTTGACAATATCTGATTTCAAATTTCACAGACCACACAAAGACACAGATGGTAAATGTATGTGTGTTCACAAAAAAAAAGGTCACATTTAACACACGGTTTGCCGTACACAAAGTAATGATAGCGTACATTAATAGTAACAATTTTGTGATTCCTTACAATTCATAGAAAAACATTCAGATCATAATTTTTATGAGGGATATTCAATAAGTCAACAAGTGTGACCCTATGTGTGAAAATTAGGGATGCACCGATACCACTTTTTTGGAATACGAGTACTTGCATTTCAGTACTTACCGATACTGAGTACTTAATAAAAAAACATGATTTAAATTTACATGTAACAGCTTTGGTCATATAATTTAACAAAAAAACAATGGAATAGTTTGGAATTAAGAACATGTATTTAAAATGAAAAGCATGTTGTATGCAACATATTACAGAATAAATAATTATTAAAAAATGTAAACAGTGACAGTGCAACGCAAGTATTTTTTTCAGTTTGTTGTAAACTCTGCCTCTTTGGACAACACAAGAAGCATTAACCCCTTACACGCCGCTCAAACATAGACATTTCTCAGACCGTGGTATCGATCTCTGGTATCGGGGGACTTTTAACAAGTACGAGTACTTTGGAAAATGTGGCATCGAGGCCGATACCAGTATCGGTATCGGTGCATCCCTAGTGAAAATATGAGGAACATCAAACTTCTGGGTCAGTGACAAAAACGGTTTGGCAAGATAAGAAACGTAAAAATCTTTTTAAAAAACATGCATCAAGTTTAATTATTTCAAGGCACATAGTGTATAAAATATCATTTTATTAGTTATTTCTAAATGTAAATTTTAATGCGTTTTTGTAATATTTGTCCTGACATATGTTGAAAAAATAATCTTTGACAAATGATGTAAAGTATGAATAAAAGCATATTACACTAAACTAGATAATTATATTTTATTCCACATTTTTATGAATATATTTATATTTTCATAAAAAAATACTAGTTACACCAATTGACACAGGCTGGTTACACCACATTGACATTTTTGCAATTTCCCCCAAAAAATTCTTTCCAAATTAAATAAAACCAGAAATTTTAGACTTGGTCCTCAAAAAAGAGAATGTATGCAAGTAATCTGCAAATTTATTTTTAACTTTATTTAATTGAACCGTACAGACACGAAATAATGAACGTCACGTCATTGACCCTTCTAACATTGATTTCATTTAAATTTCAATCTTTGACACTACCTTACTTTACTTAATATTAAATATATCAATGTTTTTCTCAAAATGTTCTTTACATTATGCAGGATGGTTTTTACAAGCAGGGTCACACATTTGTGTACTATTGTAAGTCAAGCATACAAACTTCTGGAAGCCTTCCAGAAAGGTCAACAAACGAAGGTAAAAGGAAATGAGACCTGTTTTTGATTCCTCTGCTCCACACACATTTACCTGTTAGCATCATAATCCAGCCCTTGCTCTTATAAAGTAGTTTTTTTTTGGCACAGCTTGAATGAACCGAGGAGCGAGTGAATATATGGCTCACAGCCAGAAAGGGAAACGGGTACATCTGAAATTCACACACTCTTAAAACTGGCAGAGGGGAGACCAGAACCAGCTGTCACAAATATAAGTAGCCTTCTCTCCGGCAGATCCTTCAAATGTATCAATCATCTCTCTTTTTGTGTATCTCTCTCTCTGTTTATTTCTTTTCTGTTTAATTCTTTTTTTATGACTCAGTTCTGAAGTCTCTTGCTCTCACTATCTCTCTTTCTCTCTCTCTCTCGCTTGCTCGCTCTCCCTTTTAACAAGTCTGTCATTTAGTGGTGAGGTGGATAACGTGCTGATGATTAATGGCAGCAGGAAAGAAAAACACATGTCATTCACACTCCAAATTTTAGACGTACACTCATTTTTGCTCATCATTTTGCGCTAAAATTTGCTTGGAGAAATTCATTTAGTCAGAGGCCTGTCAGGATGCTGTACCAACCAAGTCAATTTTATAATGCAGGAAATAAATGTCTTGGCCAGTGCACTTTGTCTTGGCTTTAATTTGATCTCAGACTTAACTCATTTGGCCTCAGGTCCACTTCAGTGCCAAGATTCAGTGCCATTGTTAAGAGAATTTTTCCACTTGGTTAAGAAGGGGGCTTCATTTAGAGGCACTGCAAGGGGCAGGGGTTGTAAATGAATTCTGTCCGGATGTCTTAGGACCACCCCTGCTTTTCCCAAACAAGCAAAAGTGAAAAGAGGATCACTCCTGTGCTGGTTTGGGGCTCATCGAGAGAGAATTCCTCACTAATGGAGGTTCAATTCAATGGTTGGAAGTCAATGAGGAGGTTAGAGATCAGGATAAGGCAACAGAACAGAAGATCTTCTATCTAAACTTGAGTAGTTCTCCTGTGTTAGGGATAATAACAAGTTAAAAATAGATTACTGATTTAAATGTAAATTTATGCATTAGGCAGGTGCTTTTATCCAAAGCAACTTACACTGCATTCAAACTCTACATGTTATCAGTCTAGGATTAAACCCACAACCTTTTGCGCTGCTAACGCAATGTTCTACCAACTGTGCACTTGATTGACCAATCAGAAACAAGAGCTGTGTTTGTGACTGTGCATGTCTGCCTGTGTCTTTTTGTGTTCATGAGCTCAAGCATTTGTGCCAGCTCCTCCCAGAATCCCCATCCCTTCATATCCACTGCCCCGTCACCGCGCTTCACTACACTTAACAGCGCCTTTACAGCCAGCTAGTCCTGTTAAACACACTTTACGGGCCCCAAGCCATCCACCAATAAAAACCTCCCTGCCTGAGCAATCCACCAATGAGAACACCTTCTTCCTGTCCGCCTATATTCAACAGACATCTTAGAGATGGGCAGAAACATGCATGAGCTCGAGAGGATGAGGAGCGTGAGGAAGAGCACGAGGAAGGGTGCGGTGAGGCACTGCAACTTGTCACATTTTATTAATCTCTGACTCTCTCCTTCACCGTCTTTCCTTCACGCTATTCCCCTGGAGATTCAAGATGATATTTATGGTGGGATGTTTTTGTCTCTTCATCTATTCAATAAAACTGCTTAGTTAAAATTTCAGTGGCCCCTGGTGGTTTCAGGAGGCATTTATTGCTTTTGCCATCACATTTTTTGAAGTTTCCCAGTGATCACGTAGCCCTGGCCTGGTTAAGTCATTTCTGTCGAGGTGACCAGTTTTTTATTTCGCTCTGACTGACAGACTCTCCTGCCTCCGGCCTCCTTTTGTCATGTCTCCTTTTTTCACAGTGCCTCTCTGTCTTTCTATACTCTTTTGGACCCCCTTCACTCTTTACCTCTCTACATTTACTCAGTGATTGCAGGGTGATAGGTCACAGTAGGAAGGCGAGGGGGAGCGGTGACCTCTGTGTGTGCACTGGGGCAGAATACCCCTCCCTGTTTTCGCCCTTTTCTCCAACACCTCTCAACCCCCCCCAGTCTTCCATTCCCTGTGCCGCCAATCCCCTCCTCCACTCCCATGGGCCCCTCGGGGCCGGCGACATTGACCTTGGTTTTGAATAGATGAGGGTTCAACACTGACACAGGGCTGAGCTTTTTCCCCTAACATTAGAATCGCCCTGTCTGCCCGTGATCCGCAAAAAGAGAAAGACCACAGCAATCATGCTCTCACACTTAGAAGAAAGCTTTGATTTGTCATGCTGTCATTAAAGATCTGTTTCAGTAGGTTAATGTTTTTCCAGGCCAGTTCAAGTCTTTGCTGGCCCAAATAAATCCCTTTTCACGCACAAAGCATTTGCTTGCTGAGCAGCATTGGTGGTATACACCCCGACTGCCAGTCAGATAACATCACAGTACGCTTTCAATCGCTGGGAACTGTTTGCCCTTCTTGTTTTTTTTAAGAGTGTTAACCGAGCAGCCACATGTGTTATCTTATGTGCATGTTATACATAAAAGCTGGATTGCTGTATTTGGGTTGTTTATAGAGCCAAACATCACGTTGAAAAAGAGACCGGCAAGTGCTTGTTCTCTTGACTCATCTTCACGTGGGGAGGGTTTACCTGTGAAGAATGGGGTTAAAAGGTAGTCCGCTTGCTGTATTTGGGACAGGGTGCACCTGGGGCAAAGATGCAATTCCACAGCAACCAATTGGATGAAGTCCCGAGGTTGGAATGCTGGCAGGGGGTTTTAGAGCCAGCAACTATTTCAGTATTATGTTTTCTATTTCACGTGGACCAGTTTGTGTATGCGTGTGGGCAAGCTTGGGGGTAAGTGCTATGAAAGGGCTATGATGGCTGACTGATTAACTAATCATTGAATAACCAACTACTAGTCCATAAAAATATATGGAAAAGGAATAATTTATGTTCATTTTTAAATTTTACAGGTATCAAAATAAGTCACATGCTTGCATTTATGTTTGTAAATGGCCCAAAAGAGCATTTTCGTTTTTCGGCTGAAAGACTTTTATCACAGAAACAATATGGCCGAAATGTTGTGATAACGCAAACAGAAACCGCAACCTGTGATTTATGCAATTGCAATGCCTTGATTTTAGTAAAGTAGTTACAGTCATAGCCATAAATGCAATGGTACTGATAATTGGGATAATTTCTTTCCGTGTTTCAGTTTTCAGCCTTGGTTTCCTCTTTTTTGGTTTCGGCCAAGAATTTTCATTTCGGTGCATCCCTAGAAAATACAACAAATCTACATTGTCTGATTTGGCTCAAAACGCCACCCGTAGTGAGAACATGAAAAAATTTTCTGTTTTTGGTGCTGTGATGTGCCACCTTTTTTTGTCACTGGTCTTTTGTGGTAGGATGAGCGCATATTTGGTGGATTTTTCCTGAATACTGCAAACTTTTCAGTTTTCATACAGTATACATAGATATACCATACATATATTTTATTAAACAAAAAATTGTGGGTTTTTGGTTCATAGTTTTTTTTTATTTTTGCACATTCATAATGTTTACACATATTAGTGAACATCTGTTTACCCCTCATCCTTCACAGAATGAAGGTCTATAACATTTATCTGGCAGTTTTACATAGTGTATATACCCCAATAGAATCTGGACCTTCTTTTGATAGACCCGCCCCACACATACGCAACCCAGGCAACGATGTCGTTTAGTATACACACCCTTTCTGCTAATTGGCTACAAGTGTGTTTTGGTACTCGGCCCGACTCCCTTTTCCAAAGTGTTTTTCAAAAATCATGCACCCCGCCTTTAAGAACACCGATTCGCTCATTCTTACCAAATACATCAGCAGAATAACAGTAAGCAGTCATTCAGCCGACTTTATTTAATGCATTTTTTTTCTGAAGATAATTACAGCTATTACAGTGACAGTCCCCCTAGAGCAATCGTAGGTTAAGTGCTTTGCTCAAGGGCACAGTGGTGATGGCTCTGGGTCTCATCTAAAGTGCATATCTATTGTATAGTAATAGAGTATGTGGCCGTTATGTAAAGACTGGCTAAATCTCAGCTGTCAATGAAAAGGTTTGTTCCATGTGTTCTCCTTTTGTCTTGTTAGCAGAGACTGGTGGGGTAGATGAGAAGATGCGACTGATGACTTCACCTGGTCTAATGAATCATATAGCAGAACCAAGTTATCTACTAGCAGCATTGTATTGCAGACAAAGTGGCTTTGTTTTAAGTCCTAGTGAGTTGACCACCTACAGTAGATCATATTTTAGCCATCATATCGTATATGTGTTCCAGACATTACACAACACAGTTATGCAACTTTTTAGCTTGATACTGTATGGATTGGCATTGACTATCATACTGTATACAGAGAATGCATTGTGACAACAAGCTCGATGTCAAGCTAAATGCCTATTTTTAAACTCCGTATATAGAGGTAGATAGTACATAAAGGTATAGACAAAAAAAACAGGTACTTCTGATTTAAAAATAAAAATTTTCCTTCATGTGTGTCCAATGTTTTTTATGCGGATATTAGGCAGCTTAGCTGCATGCTAGTGTATGCTGTTGTTTGTCAAGTTTCTCATGACAAGTGCTATCGGTGGTCTAAGATGGTGCAGCAGGACCTCTGTCATTGTGGAGCTCAGGACCTTGACCCTGTACAGAGCATTTCATTCCAGAACTGAGCTGATCCCCCCCTGACCCCATCAGCTCTACTTCAAGGGCACACACATGCATTTATTCACACACACAGGCTGGGATATAAGACGCAAACGTGCCTTTCTGTGAAAGAACCTTTCAATCTTTGAGCCTATAGTGCTTGCATTTGTATAACTGTCATCTACTGTACACGTATATACAATAAACAACCAGTGTGTGTGTTCACAGCTGAAGGATTGTGGGATGGACCATGTATTTCATGGCAGTGGTTGGATAATGTTCATCTCTCAAGAGTAGCCTGCAATTGTTTTTCACTGGTGGGAAAAAAATGATAGAAAAGGAGTAACAGAAAGAAATAGAGGTCAGTACCAACCAAAGAGTGGTTTGCCTCCCCGCTTTGTAATTTTACAATGAATTTCTCCAGATGACCTTTTCAAAATGTTATATAGAGAATCAAATGCGCAAGAGATAATACATATACGTATTATTCTACAATAAGTGAGTGTTTTTGCTTTGCCTGTATGGGTACGAACACATTTTCAGCTGTTTTGTTTTTAAGTTTTTGTTTCATGAGACAGTAAACACTAGTGCTGACTCGACTCTAATATTTTAAAGTGTCAACTTTCAGATAATAATGTTATGTAATATAGATCTACACAGTATAATGACTAAAATAGCTTTGGAGCTAATGTGTAATTGCGGGTGAAAAACATCATTTGTTTATACAGTTCACTGGGTTTTTCTGGGACAGAATTATGTGATAGTGAACGAAAATCCACACCTGCTAAATAGCACATCTGAACAACGAATCCACTGACGACAATAACCTCAAAAAGGGTCACCCAACAGCTGAGGCACATTTTTTTCTTGAAACTGAAAGAGAAAACAGCTCTATTAGGAAAGATCAGTGCGTTTGTGTAGCACTTACAGACAAATAAATTAATTTTCTCTTTGCTTGCTCTGTTTGTTTGTTTTCCGCAACCTTCCAAAAGCGCAATCTGGCTCCCGCGATCACTAGGGGAAAATAATTTGCATCAAACATTTATTAAATTTGCTTCAGGTAAAATCTTTTGGAGAAACCCCGGGGATTCTTCTATAGATGATGTAAATACATGAAATTTAAAAAGAGATGTTAAGTGCTTTACAGCATCAGTACCACAACTATCCATCAAACCAGCAGTTATTTGTGTTACTTAGTTTAAAGGGGACATTCCATATTTAAGTGCTATAATCGGGTCCCCAGTGCTTTTACCAACCCAGAAAACATGAAAAATAGCAACCATGTAACTTTCTTTTTTAGTAAGCCTCTCTCTGCAAGCATGTGAAAAAATAGGTCATTTGGATTTCGCTCCCCCCATGACGTAGTAAGAGGATCTTATTATAATGATATCGCCCCTTCAACTGCGCTATCCAACCATGACGCGGCCTCACGAGTGCGAGAGACAGAGCGAAAGAATGACTGACAGCACGACGCATTTGTATTCCCTCAAACACAAACAGTAGCCTACAATCTTATAATAACTTGTAGTTTTAATGGTCTTTCTAAAGGTTGAAGATGAGAATTAACGTTACCTTAGTGCAGTGGTTCTCAATCCTGGTCCTGGAGCCCCACTGCTTTGCACGTTTTGTATGTCTCTCTTATCTGACAGACGATGAGATCTCTGCTAATGAGCTGATGATTTGAATCAGCTGTGTTAAACAAGGGACACATACAAAATCTGCAGAGCAGTGGGGCTCCAGGACCAGGATTGAGAACCACTGCCTTAGTGCAAGAGAGAGAGCGAGTGAGTGAGAGAGAGCGAGTGAGCGAACGAAAGAACGAGAGAGAGAGAGCAACGCGACGGTTCATTTTCATTAATACAAGTATGTTGTTAAATAGTTTTCTCTGAAGTTTATATGAATGAACACGAGGATTAATGCACTGCACGAGACAGAGTCATAGAACAACGCGTATTCACTATCATACACGATAAGCATAAATATGTTGTTTAATGTTTCTCTGAAGTTTCAAATGAATACAAGGAGTTACAAGATAGAGAGTGAGAGACTGACAGAAACGCGAATGTGTTCAATTAAATCAAAATAAACTTAAACATGTCATTTGATCTGTTTCTCTAAAGTTTAAGCATTAAACGTGTTGTTTTATTACAGATCATTTAAATGTGCTTGTGTGGTTTGGTCAAAAAGTAAACTTCTGAGTGTTTGTGGACGTGTATTTTATTGTAACATGCTGAAAATCATTGTGCCTGTTTAAAACACTAAGAGACCTTAAAGTCTTTATTTTTATTCCACAATGTTCTCCATCTGCTGATACACATGTATTTAGTATGCATAAAACAGATGATTGACTTTTTAAACTTGCTCAAATATATAATGCTGAACATCTCTTACTAACTTTTTTCGTGAGAGAATCTCCCTCTTGATGCTCTGTCTTATCTAAAGCGCGAGCGCTAGAGACTCCGCCCACCTGAGCAGCTCATTTGGATTTAAAGGGATACACACAAAAACGGTGTATTTTTGCTCAGACCCATAAAGTGCCTATTTTAAAATGCCACAATAAATTACCTATATGGTATTTTGAGCTAAACTTTACATATGTACATGGGGACAACAAAGATTTATTTGACATATTAAAAAAGTCTCGTGAAATGTCTCCTTTAAAGTGTAATCTGCCTTGTTTGGCTCCAGCGCTGTACAGCGTAGTTATAAAATAATATGATGAACGAAGGGGCGCGAGAGTAACAGATGTTCACGCAAGCCGTTAGATCTGTAATTACACAGTCAACCTGTTACCCTGTTCGGCTACATAACAAGCGAATGTACCTTCGAGTTGGACTGACCTGTGGCACGGCGAAATTACACCTGTTTGTTCAACGCGCTAAAATCACAAAAACACAACATGAAAGAAAGACATGAAAACATAATTACACTGCAAAAAAGCAAGTTAAAATCTGTCGGTGGAAAGATTTAAAACACACATCTGTGCACACATGCTGCGGTTAGTTTTGGTCATGTTTGACTGATTCTTTGCATTTAAATCTCATTGTTTCTTGTGATTGATTGTGAAAATGTGGGTTGCAATGACTGATTCTTTGTCTGTGACTGTGGAAAGGTCCACAAATTGATGGCCGTGTGTGCAGAAGCATTAACACAGCGGGCCTTGGGTCATATTTCTCATTCGCAGCTTCGACTGCTCTGTTATTTGTCAGAAGCGAGGCGGACAGTGCGGGGGTCAGATTAGCTTCCTGCTGGGTTTGTGGGTGTGTATTTGCATGAATTCATATGGATTAGCACATGTGCTGTAGGGGCGAGGCTTGCGCATTGCTGGGACCTGCACATCAATCCTGGAGGTGATTTCCCAAGTGACCGAAGTCAGCTGGCACTTTAGGGGCCCTGTTGCAAAAAAGGTGGAACAGAAAAGAAAAAGTCCAGCTGTCCTACTAGGGTAGGATGATGGAAGAGGTGATGGAGGAGAGAGGGGGGAACAGTGCAATGGTCCACGCTGCCACCTTAACTTTATGCTTTACACCCGTCTGCAGAGAGACACATGAGAAATGTGGCCATGAGAAAGCGGTGTGTGTGTGTGTGTGTGTGTGTGTGTGTGTGTGTGTGTGGGTAGGTGCGTGGATGTGTGAGAGAGAGCCCTTGACACAATAGGGTCCCTCTCATTCTGTCATCCATCATCAAACGTTTTGCTGGGTTCAATCTCATTCATTAACGCGCTAGATTTTTATTTCTTCGAAATCTCCATTTTAATAGAGGAGGTGGGGGTGTGATTTATGGTTGAGAAGCGGTGTGTGTTAGTGTTTGACCTGTTTTGGTGAACATCCCATCATTTGTTGAGACATAGAGGAGCCGGTAAGTGTCTGTCTCTCGTTCGGCATGATTGATGGGACTGCTTTCCACTTGCAATATTTCCACTCGTAGCGACAAACCGCTACATCTCGCTTATTGTTGAGCCACAGCCAGTGGCTGATAGGAAACCCGAATTCGCGAAGCACATCTACTTCCTGTATTTTCCCTCCTTTTTCGATTTTTTTTCCCCGTTTCCTCCCCGTGCTGTCCTGTTAAAGTGTTCAGGCTTCCCTCATATACTCCCATGCCACTGGGTTGCCCTAGATTGTGATTAATGGCCACAATTCAGCCAGAAATATTCCCTTGAGTGGGTGCCAGTTGGCTTATGCAGAGAAGAGGAGAGAAGAAACTCATTACTGCTGTCAGATCAGCTGACAGAGCATTTGAGGGTGTGTGTTTTTGTGTGCGTGATCACGTGCATAGGTGTCGTGCACGTGCGAGTGCCAGGATGAATTTGCCTGTATATGTGAAGGGGACCCAAAGATACCGATGTATCCAGTAAACATCTTTTTCTGCTTTCTAGATGGCTTCTGGCATTTTAATGGATAACTAGGCCACATCGATCATGTGGCTTTAGAAGCTGTGTACATATACAGCATCTCTGAGATGTTTGCTTTCATGTTTCGAGCAGATGGATTTGTGTTTGTGTAATGCTCTGCCAGTCGGTCCCGTCTATCGAGTTCAGATTTTTAACTGCATTTAGGTAAATGCTTTTCCTCTAGTCAGGCTTTCATGTGAACACTTGTTCGTTTGATCAGTATTGTCGTATCCATCACTGTGCTGCATTTTCTCATCCATCTCCAGAGAGAAATGATGATAGAAAAACTAGAGTAACATTTACAGTACTTTTACGGATCTGGCATGCGAAGCGACTTACAATGCATTCAGTTTGTATATCTTTATCAGCAAGCATGCAAAGAGAAGTGTCTCAGTATGAAGTTCTTTTCATGTGGATGATGTGGAGAGCCAAACATTCAGACGCAGCTGTGTGAATCATGGCTCATGGATCACAAGAAGCCAGACTGTTGGCCATATCATGTCAGTCTTTTTTCAGGAAGCTTATTTCAGTTACATTTATTTTTTATTGCGCTTTTCACAATTTTGCATTGTAGCAAAGCAGCTTTACACTAAATACAGAGTAGTATGGGCAAAAAAAAGGCATACAAGATATATATGATATAAGTACATTAGTAGTACCAACCGCGGAAATAGTCAAGCCACTATTTTCATAATGCTATTAAACAACCCTGTGTATCATTTTTTTCATAAAAGTTATATATTAGTAGTACTAAGTGTAAAAATAGTTAGTATTACATTCAAAACATTAATTTTATAGTGCTAGTAAGCAAATGAAGAGTTTGGTTCCAAAATGCGATAAACACCTTTTTTTATTAGTTGCCACCAAAATCAGTATTGTATCTGGTCAGTATTAAAAAGTAAATTGTTAATTTTAAGCAAATCGGATATCCACTGTGTTATTCTGTCATCTTTTCTCCCTTTTTCCCCAAAACGTGATAAATGCCAGTCCTCCTTCTCTGCAGAATGCAATAAATCCGCTCAACAAATCACAGCGCACCATTCCACACACTGTAAGCAACAATGGTGGCGTGTTGAATACACACTGAATCCTAGTTTTCCTCATCTACTTTGTACTTTGTGATCAACAAACAAACAAAACTGTGGCGGGGAAGTCGTGCGTAGGTCTTACGGCGTAGCCGCGACGGCGTAGGTTCCGCGTCGGTTTTCATTTATACTTTTGCGTCGTCGTCGACGTACAAACACGCGCGCAGACCGCTGGTAGGCAGTAACCACGCGTGTAACCACAGTAGCAGCAGAAGTCGTCACAGAAGAAGAAGCTAAGCAAGTTAACCCACAAACGAAGAAGAAACAGCAACTTGTTGTGTATAATTTGAGAAGACCAGCAATGATGAAAGTAAATAAACAGCTACTTTTGATGCAGTTTGATATAAATCACTCCTCAACTTGGCTCATCTTTGTTTTCACCGCCACAAACGGAAATACCTATGACAGAGTTTTTTTTACCTGACGGGAGGGGTTCTGGTGGACCAATCACAGCGCTTGCGGTCCGCGTAGATCTGACGCGCTGTTAAAAACTTTGTGAGGTGCGCGTCAGGCTACGCAGAGCTACGCACAAGCTACGGACCTACGCACGACTATAAATCGCCCTTAACACATTGACCCCAGGAAATCTTATGAAAAACTTCCCATTATATTACTCGAAGTCAATGAAAATCGAGCAGGACCAAAACATTTTACAGCTGATCGCTGTCAAAAAAGTTCAGCGACGACGTCCCGAGGATGACAGCAACAATGACAGTGTTCCTAATATGACAAAGAAAGTGTTTTGATTATTGTCATTAATGTTTATTTTTTAATCAGTGTATACCACTAGTCAACTAAATAATATAACATGGTAAAGATGAATGCACATTTATATATTAATTCAATAGATTTATAGCATTTTGGAAAAAAACTTAATATAAATAATTCGTTTTTATAATAAATCTTTGAAAATCAAATTATGGATTTGAAATTTAAATGTTTTCATAACCTGAAGATGTTATGTGAAAGTTTGTTACAGAAAAAGTGGTTTCCATCTTGTCACTTTCTTGGTGTAGAAAACACATTACCGAAATTTGTCAAGATGGATTTATTGCGTTTTGGAACCAAACTCTTCAAATATTCATATTAGTTTTTTATGTGTAAAGTATTGATACTAACTTTGCACCCTGAGTCTAAAGCATATTAATAAATCCGTAAAAAATTGCAAAACAATACAAATGTTTTCATAACATCAGCACTATTCACTAAGAATTGATAAATGACATTAGCAACAAGCAATTATTTAGTTAACTTAAGCACAGTACTGTATGATGTTTCAAACACCCTTTGTTTTAAAATCGGTACATGCCATCCTGTTTTCCAAGCTGTTCCACAATTATCTGCCACAATCTGTCTTGATATTCCGACTTCTTGTATTACGCGGTTTATTATACAGTGATCAACTTGTCAGACGCCATTCTGGATTTTGGCGTTTACTCTAAAATGTCAAAACACCTCTTAAAATGCTTGCTACGAATGCAAAAATTTTTATTTTAACCTGATCTAAATAAATATATTTTTTTCTGATGGAGGAAAGTTTCTGAGGCGTAATTTCTCAGTGAGCAAAAATACCGGAAAAGAATTTCGTATTCAGTGTGTGAACTTCATAACAGTAAAAATGTGTTAAGGAGAGAGCTAGCCAATTTATACAAAAGCTATGTACATTTGTTTAATATTTGTTTAAAGGTGTTGCTTGTAGATTTTAGGGACATTGAGCGGTGAAATTGCGAATTCCAACCAATGGCCATTGCTCACCCCTCTCTTTCGAAACGCATAGAAAAGCTACGGTAGCTGCCACAGGACAAACATGTCGTCGTCTGAGACAACGTCGTGACGAAAAGTGCTGTGTAGAGCAATTTGTCATTAAGGGCTCCTGTATAAACATGTCAGCGCAAAATGGCGACTTCTATGTAAAGGTTCCCACAGTGTATGTAGATAAAAATGTCTACATTTTAAAGTAATTAAAAACATAACAGTTCATTATATAAGGTCTTTATATACCACTGAAAATACACCACTATATAGTTCCCAGTTTTTCATGTTTTCAAAAATAAGCAGATCAAATAGATAATGATGACAAATGATATAGAAGTGAGCGAGCTTAGATAGTAAAGTGAATCGGAGAGCAGGTGGGAGAACAAAAGCAGCAGAATACTGAAGAACAGTGATCAGATTCACGAGAGTTCAAGGCTTTTGAGAGAACAACAGTATGCCTTTGAATTATACATGCCTTGCTAACATTTCCCATCTTCTTTCTTGATGGTTGTGACATCTATAACACTCTCCTTGGTTTACTGTTTCTTTCCTCTCTGTCCTTTATTCTCAGTCAGACAGGCTGGTATGAATATGGATGCGGTCTTTGAACAGGTCAGGATGGGGAATTAGATAACTCAAGCACCTTTTTTACTTCTTCTTTAATGATTGATGGATATGCTTTCTGGAGCTTCACCATGTTGATCCCCATGCTGTATAAGAAGCTAGATGGCATTTTAATGTAGACGTATTAATTTGTGTTCAACTGAAGAAAAGATGTACATCTGGGATGGCATGAGGTAGAGTAAATTAACAGAGTAAATTATCCTTATGGCGTACTGTATAACCACTATGGCACTAGAATTAGTCACATGGCAATGCACTAAATCTTTCTTTGCATTAACATTAATCGACTGCTGTCTTCTTTCAGCAGAGTGTTCAGCTGACAGATGGCGAGAGTGTGAATTTTAGTGAATAAACAACAATGTGAGAGAAGTCTGACCTCTCGTCATCCATCCACACTGATGCGGACAGACACATGGCTCTACACTCACCTGCCCCATCCAAACACCTACAGTATTCACAGCATGCTGACTGTTATGTGTGCAAGAATAGACTGTAACTCAAAAACAGCTCTATAAAGAGACAAACACAAGCAGATGCAAGCGCACAAAGCCATGTGGATTTACTGATGAATCTTAGTAACAACTGAGCCAATTAAAATAACTCTTGGCCAGTCCGATATGTTCGGCAATACTAATTTTCAACACACATTGTTTTCACTACAAAAAGATGAGTTACAGTATAGCAGGTTGACATTCTGTGTGTGTGAGAGTGAGAACTTGAGATAGTTGAACAGTTGTTGCTAATGAAGGGGAAGTAATTAAGTCTTTGCGGGAGTGAATTGTGATGCCAAAAGTCCATCTACTTTGTTCTTCAAAACTGAGCCTTGGCCCTTTCATTTCTGCTTTGACGAAGCAAAACGGGGTGAAAAGGACAACGAAATAAAAGAAAAGACAGACTTGGTAAAGAAAAAGTAATGACTGTTCCATTTGAATTTAAATGCTATTGCACCTTTAGCTGCATTTTTTATATTTTACATTTTGTTTAAAGGGATAGTTCACCCAAAAATGAAAATTTTGTCAACATTTGAAGAGTTTGGTTCCAAAACGCAATATATCCATTTTGACTAATTTTGGTAAAAATGTGTTTTCTATACCAAGAAAGTGACAAGATGAAAACCACTATTTTCTGTTACAAACTTTCTCATAGCATCTTTACGTTATAATAATTTGATTTTTAAAGATTTATTATAAAAGCTAATTATTTTTTCTGCAAAATACAATAAATCCATGACAAGTTTTTTTTCCAAAATACTATAAATCTATTGAATCAATATATAAATGTGCATTCATCTTTGCCATGTTATGTAAGGGATAATGTAGAGGCAGCCGGTAGTTATCGGGAACAGTGTGATCAGGACCCGACGCGAAGCGGAGGGTCTTGTATCACACTGAAGGGGCTTATTTACCCGATAACTACCGGCTGCCTCTACATTATCCCGCTTATTACACGACTACTTGCCACATAAGAAAAAAACTGGACATGAATATGAATTTGAAAATTTTATTGGCATATTTGTTTTAAATTAACATTTTTATCCTTCCGCAAAACTTTGCACAGATGCATAAAATTATCGTAATACCTTATTAAGATCTCTGCTTTATACTTGTCTGTCTCCATTTTTTTCTCTTTTAGCCAGAAGTTTTAATGCCCATTCTGTATTTTGTGTTGGCTTCGTAGCTGTCATGCTCTATTTTGTTCAGTCTCAGTAAGCTCTCTGTGTCTTGTCGTTGTTCGTTCTTCTATCCACTGTTTAAATGTTTTGTTTTTTCCGTACATGTTAAAATGAATGTCAAACTTTTTCAATTCTTAATTGTGGTTGTGCAGTGTTTGTCACAAGATGGCGCCAAACAGTAATCTTTGTTGGCGCGGAGGAATTTAAAACATACAAGTAGTACCGACTATGCGTTATTACTTTGGAGCGGTTATTATTTGAAAAGAACGAACCTGCAAATATCTCAACTGACCAATCAGAATCAAGCATTCCAGAGAGCCGTGTAATAAATTGATTTAGTTGACTAGTGGTATCCAGTGATTAAAAAAATAAACATTAATGACATTAATCAAAACGCTTACTTTGTCATATTAAGAACACTTTCATTGCTGCTATCATCCTTGCGACGTCGTCGCTGAACGTTTTTGACAGTGATCAGCTGTAAAATGTTTTGGTCTTGCTCGATTTTCGTTGACTTCAAGTAAAATAATGGAAAATTTTTCATAAGATCCTCTGGGGTCATTGTGTTAGCATGTCAGAGGCTTTTTGGTGTCTTGTGAGAACAAGCAACAGCCGGCATTTTTCCTTCGCCCGAGTGCCTCTCACGTAAATTATTTGATTTTGATGGTTTACGTTTCTTCCCCATCACAGAAAACCACCACAGGTTTTATCAATACCATCAAAATTACTATTTTGTTTTTTGTTTGTTTGTTGATCACGAAGTACAAAGTACACTCTAAAAACAAACGGTGCTATATAGCACCAAAAGTGGTTCTTTGCTCGTAATCATAGAAGAATCGTTTTTAGTGCCATATAGCACCGGTGAAGCACCAGTAAAGCACCTGTGTAGAACCAAATAGGGGCCATATAGCACCAAACATGGTTCTACATAGTACTACAGTATATGGTTCTAGAGGGGTGCTTCATTGGTGCTTCACTGGTGCTATATGGCACTAAAAACGGTTCTTCTATGATTACGAGCAAAGAACCACTTTTGGTGCTATATAGCACCGTTTGTTTTTAGAGTGTAAATGAGGAGAACTAGAATTCAGTGTGTATTTAAAGCGCCGCCATTATTGTTTACAATGCTTTGAATGGTGCGCTGTGATTTGTTAAGTGGATATATTGCATTCTGCAGAGAAGGAGAACTGCTGTTTTTCACGGTTTGGAAAAAAGGTAGAAAAGATGACAAAATAACATGGCGGATATTGAATTTTGTGTAAAATGAAGAATTGACTTTTTAATACTGAACTGATACAATACTGATTTTGGCGGTAACTATCTAAAAAAAAGATGGTTATCGTGTTTTGAACCAAATCTTTATTTACTCACCACATGTTGTTATAAACTTGCATTAATTTCTTTGTGCTGCTGAACACAAAGAAAGATATTTTGAGCAAGGTTTGTAACCAAACTATTTTTAGCTGTGCTTCTGTTTCCTGCTACATTACAAATATCTTCCCTAAAAGAAAATTAATTTATACAGGTTTGTAACAAAATGAGGGTGAGTAATTGATGACAAAATGTTCATTTTTGTGTGAAATATCCCTTTAAGACACAAAAGACATTTGTTTTATTTCTCAAACATATTTGTCAGATCAGTACAGTTGACCTGATTTATATATATGTTAGAGCATGTAATCGTCGGTTCGCCGCAAGAAAGGCACAGTTGAAATAGTGAAACGCTAACATTGCTATTACTTCGGATAAGGGGGTGAAAGGGCGAAATGATTCCCCCATTGGTGATCTGGAATGCCAAATGATTGAGAGAGCTATTTTAAGCTACATTAGCTACACTTTTCGATAGCTATAAGAATAAATTACAGTTGTTATCATGCACTGAAGCGAGAAACTGAAGATAACGGTTTTAACAATTATGAACATACGTAAATTAACATGGCAGTGAGATTGAGATGGAGCCTTGCGTAAGGAGTATTGCTGATCTGTAGAATCTCTATTTCACAGCAAGGAAATGTTTATATTGTGTTAAAGCAGGTTTTCTCAGGTTAAAGAGGTCTGTTTGTGCCATTTTTTCACACCCCCACCTTCTAATTCCTCATACCCTTCTCCCTCCATATCTTCCTCTCATTCCCTCCTTTTCCTTTCCTCTCTCTCTGTTGCTGGTCCTCTTGGGAGATTGTGTGGTGTTTGAACATAATGAGGAAGGGTGTCTCCATCACCTTCCTCCCCATCACCATTTCTTGCTGCCTTCTCTGATCTCTCCCTCTCCCTCTCTCTCTCTCCCTCTCTCTCTCTCCCTCTCTCTCTCTCTCTCTCTCTCTCTCTCTCTCTCTCTCTCTCTCTCTTTCTCTCTCTCTTTCTCTCTCTCTCTCTCTCTCTGGACAGCCCATTAAGTCGGTATTGCAGTGTGAAGAAGATGATGTAAAATTATAGTCTGATGAAAGTGTGAAAGGCCTGATTGCTGGCCCCGCATCAGGAGCAATGCGAGTGCAGAGTCTCTGATGAGGGGGTTGTTTTGTTGGAGTCTTTACAGTAAGGGGACAGGAGAGACGGCATCAGATTTTCTCGACTAACTGTATAATTCCTACAAATCCATATAAAGTGACCACATCAGCACTATCATGTTTGAGGGAGTATCTTCTGATTAAGGTAGCTGATGGATGAGGATTGTAATGTAGAGATTGTTTTACCAATATGGGTTTTTCAGTGGCAGTTACCAATGTAATATCTCTCCCCTAATGTCATGTATACCAGTGGTTCTTAAACTTTTTCAGCGTGCGGCCCCCTTTGTGTACGGTGTATTCCTTCGCGGCCCCCCCAAAGAAAATGTATGACCAAAAACAGTTCTAAAACTTCACATTTTAATTAAACAAAATATTAAATTATACAAAGTAGTGCTGCCTTATTTTTTTTGGTTTAATGTCACAGAATTCATGATATATTAATGTATTTTATAAAAATGTCATAAAACTGGGGCCCCCCTGGCACCATCTCGCGGCCCCCCTGGGGGCCCCGGACCCCAGTTTGAGAACCACTGATGTATACATCAGTGGCAGCCGATGACTTCTTTTTTTGAAGCGCACGATGCGAAGTTCGTCACAACATGTATGTAGCTTGTCATGCGTGTGGTTCGTAATTTCAAAATATGTGTTCTGCGCTTTGAGAGATCGTGTGAATCACGTGTCATGCCAAAATAAGTGCCTGCTGCAGACGCGTCTAAAGGGTTTATGATAAAAGAGATGCCCGCGTTTGCCAGATACTCCCATAAACGCATGGGTAATCAGAGTTTAGTGTTAAGATAGTGTCTTGCGTGTATTTTGGGAACGTGAGCCTCTCTTTTATCATAAACGGTTTTGACGCGTGTGCAGCAGGCACTTATTTTGACAAAACACGTGAAACACATGATGCACACAGGATCTCTCGACATGCAGGACATATATTTTGGAAAAAGGAAAGCAAACACGCGTGACAAACCGAACACTTATTTTGAATTAGCACTAATTTCGGTAAAAACGTGTTTTCTATACCAAGAAAGTGACAAGATGATAACCACTATTTTCTGTTACAAACGTTCACATAGCATCTTTAGGTTATAAAAACATTAAAAAATTCAAATCCATAATTTGATTTTCAAAGATTTATTATAAAAACTAATTATTTTTTCCACAAAATGCAATAAAACCATGACAAGTTTTTTTCCAAATGCTATAAATTCATTAAATCAATATATAAATGTCCATTTCATTTAGTTGATTAGTGGTATATACTGATTAAAAAATTAAACATTAATGGCATTAATCAAAACACTTACTTTGTCATATTAAGAACACTTGGGACGTCTTCGCTGAACGTTTTTCACAGCGATCAGCTGTAAAATGTTTTGCTCCTGCTCGATTTTCGTTGGCTTCGCGTAAAAAAGATCCGCTGGGGTCAATGTGTGCATGAGAGAAGCTTGCAGTCGGGGGAACAAGCAATCGGCATTTTCCGTCTCCTGAGTGCCTCTCAAGTAAATTATTATATGTTGATGGCTTACGTTTCTTTCCTGTCACAGAAAACCACCACAGGTTTATCCATGTCATTATAGTATTATTTTGTTTTTGTTTGTTTGTTGATCACGAAGTACAAGATGAGGAAAACTAAGATTCTGTGTATTCAATGCGCCATGTTTGTTTACATTGCGTGGAATGGTGCGCTGTAATTTGTGGAGCGGATTTATTGCATTCTGTAGAAAAGGAGGAGTGGCATTTATTGCATTTTGGGAAAAAGGGAGAAAAGATGACAGAATAACATGGTGAAGATTGGATTTTGCGTAAAATTAAGAATTTACTTTTAAATTCTGACCTGATACAATACTGATTTTGGCAGTAACTCATTTTTTTTAAATGGCGTTTATCGCGTTTTGGAGCCAAACTCTTCATATGTAGTGTTATATAATTTAATTAATACCTTTTAAACCTTTTAAAACTATAAAATGTGCACAATCCATTGACCATTTTTTTAAACGGCTCAGTTAATCAAACATTGGGAATTGTCTAAGGCTCATAAAATGGCTAAATATCAAATGATTAGTTTATAATGTCATCAGACGTGGGCACAGGTGGCCTGAGTGTTATAAGTTTAATAAGCTGTGATGTTTACAAACAAAATATCATGATCACATTTGACCGCTGCACATTCTCTAATTAGACACCTACACTGTACAACCTTAAATTCACAAACAATAATTAAAATATTTCCTGTTCGAAATGTGGCCTGAGAGTGATAAACATCTGTTGTTTTGAAAAGCAAAGCGAAGGCTCGGGGGTGACGGCTTGAGTGATGTAAAGCTAATGAGATGTTAATTGAGAGCCAACAGCCTAGTTTCAATCCAGCCCATTTAAATTTTCAGAGCCGAGGGCATGAGAAAGGAGAGAGGAAGAGAAAGAGCTTTTAGGAGCGTACCAATCAGCCCTCACTATACGGGCTGTTTATCATCTGGATTTTTTTTTATGTCTTTCTTCTGATTATGAGTAACAATGTTTGATGTGCTGTAATGAGCATAAAGATCTCAGCTCACACAATCATTAGAACAAACAAAAGACTGTCCCCAAACTCTCCCTCAGTCACGCACAGCGCCTCTAACAATCACTAATGAACCTTTCTTAGAGAAAAGCTAGAAGAGCAGAAATGACATGCCACATATCAACAAAGACAACCACAAAAGCGCAGAAGAGAACACAGCTAATTAATTTTGTTACCCCCTCCTATCTTTATCTGCTGGTGCATCTCTCTTATTTTTCACTGAAATACTCATTTAAATAATGTCTTAATTTTCGGCATCTGCTTTTTTGTGATCAAGGCAGCATACCCTAATAGAGAGAGAGAGATTTAAGTGCAAGAAATGCAGAGCGAGCCTCTTGTCTTTCAGAAGAGGTGGTGGTAAGAAGATTGGGTTGGGGGTAAAATAAGTAAAAACACTTTCCCGAAATTATTCATGTACATTACGCCTAGTCCTTTGTGTTTACACATCAATTACCCAGATATGTAGATATAGATGAGCCACATATTATAGTATGTAACACGCCTACTGTACAGTACCATTACGTACAGATATTTATACTGTACATTTGGTATTAAAGGGGACATTTCACAAGACTTTTTTAAGATGTGAAATAAATCTTTGATGTACCCATCTGTGTATGTGAAGTTTTAGCTCAAAATACCATATAGATAATTTATAATAGCATGTTAAAATTGCCACTTTTGTATGTGTGAGCAAAAATGTGCCGTTTTTGGGTGTGTCCTTTAAAATGCAAATTTTAGCTGATCTTTGCACTAAATGGCAGTGCTGTGGTTGGATAGTGCAGATTAAGGGGCGGTATTATCCCCTTCTGACATCACAAGGGGAGCCAAATTTCAATGACCTATTTTTTCACATGCTTGCAGAGAATGGTTTACCAAAATTAAGTTATTGGGTTGATCTTATTCATATTTTCTAGTTTGATAGAAGCACTGGGGACCCACTTATAGCACTTAAACATGGAAAAAGTCAGATTTTCATGATATGTCCCCTTTAATATGTACCTTTTCAGATACCAACGTGTACCGCTGATGTACTACTATTAACCCTTTAGGTGCAAAGCTGTACTTTTTGAAAGGGTTCAGCCCCAGCGACAGCTGGGGTACATATTTTGACCATTGTTTTTGACAGTAAGTACGTTTACATGCAACCAAATAATCCGTTTGTAATCGTATTGATGGCTTATGTGTATTGAAAAGCCTTAAACAATACGATTGAGGACGATCTGATGCAATTTTGGATTATATTGATGAGGGTGGTGTACTCCGATCTGTGATCCGATCAGCAGGAGAAAAGTAAACAAATCGTAGTATTTTCTCAATCGGATGCAAATATACATTGTGCACATGTGCAGAATATTTGTGCTCAAGTTCACATCTTATAATTACCGCTTATATCACATGATTCCCGTCACAAAAACACGCAATGGCAAGGCAATGCATCACGCAAATGTTAAAGGGGTCACGCGCTGTACACGCAATGTACATTCTGCAGCCTTTATGTGTAGGTTTCTTTTAAAGCCCAGAATACACTGCAGGATTTTTGCACTCCTATAAGATCATTACCTTATCACACTGTGGGACATGGATCGTTTAAACTCGGGTACGACAGGCGCGTAGACTGTACGATGATGACACGGGGGCTTTGACGGCTGCGCAATACGTTACCGCAACATCACCAGCATGCGCTCGTGTTAAACAAATACCAGTACGCAGATCGTAGCAGCAAACACACTGCGCTGTGATCATGCTGAATTTCTGACACTGTCAGAAAACTATCGTAGGCTATCTTTGGATGCAAGACCGGAAAAACGGCCGTCTTTGAACCTCTCTCACTGTATGACATAGGACCACCGATGAAGAGCCACGATCACAGAAATCGCGACGATTGTTTCACAATGGCAATCTTTCATCTGGGACAGCCAATAATCATGCAGTGTATCCCGGGCTTAAAACACTAGGCTACTTAAAGCAATAAAATAGCATTGTGCCTTTTCAAAAGTGTGTTTTTATTACATATATCTAAATACTTCTTTAGAACAACTTTTTTCAACTCAGTTTGACTTTTATCCAGAGATAAAGCGTGAACTCGACGAGAGATGCTGTCCGCAGCGTAGCATTGCCAAGTCCTTTGCTTTTTTCGAGGTTAGATTTGGCCTACTGTTAAACTGTATTTTTTGCGGGTTAAAGATGAAATGATTACGTTGATAAGTTATTGATATTTGGGCTGTGGACAGTCATTGAAATGCTTTTGGATGTCCATTCAAGGCTGTGCGCTTGCGCAGACGTTCGGATTCTAGGGAATTTACATGTAAACAAACATTTTAATCCGATTGCAATGTTTAGGGTGCATGGAAACTTTATTGTCGTAATCTTCAATCGCATTAAATTAATTTGGATAGATATTTTTTGTGCATGTAAACATAGCCAGTGTGTGTTCTAATAAAACAAATTAGGAAATGTTAAAAAGATCGAAATCCTTTACATATGTGACTTCAAATCATAGCTTCAAATGGTCCTAAATCTCAATAAATCGACTACAACAATAACAACAACATGCATGTGTTTGTGTTGTGAATAGTCTGCCTGCATTACTGATGTTCATCCATCTAACAGTATCAATCATATCACTTCCACTTCATTTAGTAAATCAATAGGAGTTTGTTTCGATCAGGGGTAGCTCCAGAGGACGAGAGAGAGAGAGAGAGAGAGAGAGAGAGAGAGAGAGAGAGATTATTTCTGGCCTAAATAAGAGAGAACAATGTTGTTATAGTAAATGAAGAAATTGATTTCTGCAGCACTGAATATTGCACACAGTGGACCACATGATTTAAGAATAAAATGAAGAAATAATTCTTCATGCAGAAACAATTCATGAAGAAATAATTATTCATGAATTGTGTTTAATAAATAAGTCTTCTTGTTTTAAAGCAACAGTGCAAGGTGGGTTAATAATGACAGAATCGACACTAATCACAGCATACCAGCAATAAATAAACTACTAATCTTCGAGTATGCGAACAAGATGCGACCCAGTTTTCTGAAAGGTAAAAATGTTCTTCCATGTCCTTCTGAGAATGGAAAAGTCATAGCATTTATTTACCTGTATGTTAACGGAGAGATGTGTTACTCAAAGCTATGGTGTGAAACAGGTTACTCCTTCAGTGTGCACCATAAGGCCGAGCAGATTAATCACTGTGTGTGTGCCTTTAGGCATGGCTGTAAAGCAGCACATCTGCATTTAAATGCCATCCGGGAGCTCGGTGTAGGGAAATAATATTTCGGTACGACTATTTAAAGCCTTTTGAGGCGACGCCACTTTGCGCTGGAAAAGCATCGCATACGATATGCATTATTTATGGACGCCATCTCCATTATAGTGCTTTGCAGACTAATGAAGCACCACATGTCAGTGATGTCACGTTGCTCAGAAGGGTGGAGTTAACATGAAGGGAAAAGTGATTGTGTGTTTACGGTGGTGAAAAGTCAGAGCTCAGTATGTGCTACATAATATTGTAATATTGAAAGAGAGTGATAAATGGGTGTTTACATGAGTGTGTGTGTATGTGAGTGTGAGAGAATCTTAGATCCTCCACCATATGGAAGTCACATCCATCATTGCACCTTATCACAGGCTTTTATATACAGCAGTCCATATTCTGAATTTGCCTTGTAAATCACACCAGTCCTTTTCAGTGTCCTTTTTCCTCCATTCCATATTCACCACAGTCCTTCACAATCAGTTAAACAAGGTGAAATATTAATCAACAAGATCAAGATGCACTCCTTTTATTTGCTCATACTGTAACTAGGGTTTAATGCATTACTATGGAGTACTGCATTTGAATTACTTCCACCTGAAATAGTACACTGTAAAAAAAATCCGTAGAAATTGCAGCTGAGTTGCCGGTAATTTACCGTAGATTTACATTTATGTTATTTACCGGCAACATTTTGTTCAAAGTTAAATGAACATTAAACATTTACAAGTCTTTGTCTTTACAGAGTAAAACTAAAAAACAGCATCAAGCAAAACATTCTGGGAAACAAAATCTGAAGCAAAAAACAGAAAAAGGTTGATGATGATTTCTGGTTCCCAGAATGCTTTGCATGAGGCTGTTATTGTATAGTTTTATTCTGTAAAGATAAAGACATGTTAATATTTAAAATTTATTTAACTTTGAACAAACTCTTGCCAGTAAATAACATAAATGTAAATCTACGGTAAATTACCGGCAACCCAGCTGCAATAACATTGAAATTTTTACGGACTTTTTTTACAGTGTAGGGAAAGGGGTTGTTCTTTATTCATGTAATTTGTTTACCGTTACTTAACAGTAATTTAATACCTAATTTTGAACAAAGATTCTTTTGGTTGAGGTCAATTTATTATTTTGTGTATACTGAATAAAATAATCAAAACATCCTGCTAACAAAGAATATTTTGTTGACTGAACTTGGATACTTGGATACTTCAAAACGTGTAAAAACATTTGCACGAGTAATTTGAACAAACAATTTAAAATCAAACAAAGCATGCACTGCGGCATGTTCAATTCAGTGGTTAATAGCTTTTTAAAGATTACTGTTTTAGTGTTTGCTGGCTTTATTTACACTGTTATTGTTGCTATTAAACAGACACTCCACTTTTTTTGAAAATATGCTCATTTTCCAGCTCTCCTAGTGTTAAACATTTGAGTTCTGTTTTGGAATCCATTCAGCCGATCTCCGGGTCTGGCGGTACCACTTTTAGCATAGCTTAGCATAATCTATTGAATCTGATTAGACCATTAGCATCGCGCTAAAAAATAACCAAAGAGTTTCAATATTTTTCCTATTTAAAACTTGACTCTTCTGTAGTTACAAAATAGTCCCCTTAGTAACTTTCAATAGCAGGGGACTATTTTCGGGCACTGCGTAATATCATTGCGCCTCCTGCAGCCATGTTACGGCAGCAAAGTCCTTGATTATTACCCCAGAAAGAGAGTATAGTTCCTAGCCATATCTGCCTAAAAAATCACAACTTTTAATTTTTTGTCGGTCTTAGTACTCGATGTAACTAGTCAATGAGTCATGTTTTAAATAGGAAAAATATTGAAGCTTTTTTTAGCGCGATGCTAATGGTCTAATCAGATTCAATGGATTGTGCTAAGCTATGCTAAAAGTTTTAGCACCAGATCCGGAGATCCGCTGAATGGATTCCAAAACGGTAAAAATCAAATGTTTAACTCTAGGAGAGCTGGAAAATGAGCTTATTTTTTAAAAAGTGGAGTGTCTCTTTAAGATGTGCTTTTGACGCGCACTAATATTATGTCAGAGTACCGCTGCTTGTGTTTTTAGTAAACTTGCTGCACAAAATATTGTACATGCATATGTAAGGGCATTCTCAGATATTTCAGGGCCACTTTAGTTTTTTATAATAGCCAAAAGACCATACTAAACACCAGGGGTTTGCACGAGAAGTCAGGACAGATGTATAAACATTATGCTCGGTAAATTATATATTAGATATAGTATATAGTAGAGAGGAGTCGGCCTTTTGTGCCTTCTCGAACACTTTTGACCATCTGGTATTTAGTGTCATCCACTTGTGATCCAATAGACCAGAATGCATCTTAAACAGCCCCTTAGGCTGGATTTACACTGCAAATCTTGATGCCCAATTCTGATTATTATTATTTTTTTGACGTCCCGCTTACATAATCTTATATGATATCCCCGTATATGATATTTACACTTAACACTTGGCAAAACAGTTCAAGGTAGACATACTGGCCCGGAACAGCTTAAACCACAGATGAAGAAAAATGTTGCGATATGCAGTGGACACACACAAAATGATTATACAAGATTTTAGAGCTTTTATTTCTGTAACAAGATCGATTGGCCAATAATGCTTGCTATGCTTCTCAATGAATTACGACGAAATGCCGCTACATCCAAAAGCCAGAGGGCGCTCTCGTGCAGAAACTCAGAATGCGGTGTAGACGAAGAACAATACACACACAGCTATGATGACACCCAGCTCCAGGAAATGTCTTAAGGATATATTTATATTGCTGTTCTTCAAACCTTTTCAGGTATTTTCATGATAATAAAGAATATGTTTAATTATTATGTTGCTTTTTCAAATGCATGTTATAAACGACTCAAACTAACAGTGATTTTAGATCGATAAGGAGTTACTGATCAAAAGCCGTAGTACATGAAATAGCTGTGAATTAGATCAGCTGTCCGATTCTGAATAGTGACCAGCCACGTATTTTTAGTGGAGATCGGCATTGATCGGAGCATCACTTGCCAGCGTTGCATTTTTAATGACACACGACACTTCTTGAGATGGGATTATCCGATTTGTCCGCTTACATTGCAGATGCATGTTTCTGATTCATATCCGATTTATCTCCACTAGGGGTGGTGATAAATCGGCTGCGATTATCATGCGTATCTCATCAGTAAAGCCGGTTTCGTGATTAGTAGAAAAATCGCCATCACCTGCTTTTAGATGGAGCGGCTTTTACTACACAGAGCCGTAGTTCACAGAGAAGCTCGGAGGCGATTTGTCCATGATTATAAACACGATTTTGCCTACCTTCTTGGTGAAATATGGCTCTGTGTAGTAAATGCCGCTTCATTTGCCGCACTCCTAATTTCCACATATAAATGAGGCCTGAAACCGATCAGAGAATATCGGAATCTATGTGTTTTACTCCTGCTTACACATCCATGGGTCATATCCAATCTGTTCCACTTGAGGAGAACAAATTGAGTCACTTTAAACGGGAAAATGCGGCCTTAGTTATTTGTTGTCTTCAGAGTAAACTTTTGTCAACGTTTAATTTTTGTACTTTTATTACTTATTGTGTGCATATGTAAACAATATTGAATTTAATATCAAAATGTATGTGAGTTTGCTTTAAAATCAGTTAGAAGTGCATTAGAAATTGTACTGAAAAGAACTAAAAGTATTTATAGCTTGTTACAAGTTATGTTTAGGGAAATCTTGATACATTTTCAAATGTAAAGATTATAAAACTGTTCATTTTTAGATTGTCACGGTTGAAACGCAATTAGTATTGAGTACTTCAATTACTTTTTAGAGTAATTAGTGAGTAATTTTTCATAAGTCTAAGTATCTGTTTTTATCACTTCATAAGCATCGTAGAGTCCGTAGCAGAAGAGTCAGAGCCTTTTGGTGTGTCTTTGCGGGGCATTATTTAGTACTCTAGTTAACCGCTCTAGTAAATCACCATCATCAGGTGGTCAGAGTTTTGATTTTCTCACTGTTTCTTCGTTTCCACGGTGATTCTCATGGTGAAACCAACTGCATCCGTCCATTTAGCTTTTAATGTATGGATAGAAGGAAAGATCTCGATCTCACTCTTTCGCTCTGTTTTTCTCACGCACACACACTCCTGCTCCTTTTCTCAATCTCTCCCTCCTCTCCCCCAATAATTAGATCTGGTTAATTTACACTGTGTGGCGCGGTGGGAAGAGGCAATCTGTAACTGTGTGTGCGTGTGTGTGGAGTTATTATGAAAAGGGGTCTAAAACAGCTCTGCCGGGAGTGCGGACTCTAAAGTGATACTGCCAAACCCTCTCAGCACTGATCTATAGATGTGTATGTGTATGTGTGAGTGCTTGGTTGGTCGGGTATGTATTTGTATGTGGAAGTGGTGGGTTGAGTATTCACATCGGAGCCTTTTGTGTCTGTCTACTGTACGCTGCTCTTCACCTTTACATTTGCATGCCCACTGAGTGATTCATTTCATGCTAATATAAGTTGTGTGTTTATGTTGTTGTGCAAAATCTGCAGGTCTGTGGACGTCTTTGTGTGGTGGTGGGCCTCTCCCAGTTGCAATTTGTATGTATGAGGGCAGAGGCCCTTAAGGGATTTTGTGTATGTGTGTGCGTACGTGTGTGTTTGTTTCCTTAAATACATTGTTGAACAGTTACTTCTTGCATGTCATTCTAAAGAAAAATAAATCATGTCTGTCTTTGTCCTCATCTTTTAACTGTCCCTTATTTTTCATCCCCTCCCGTTCAAACACTGTAGAGAGACCAGACCCTTTGTTACAACTGAACAATGCTAGATATTCCCAATAAATGACTACATATGTTTCTTGTTGCTGAAAAAATCGAACTTTCAATTACTAATATACTTTGTGACATCACATGCTAGTCTTTTGTATACAATATGTGAAACGCGCCCTTCAGCTGCAGTGTGAATGTATTTTTCCACAGTTCTGACTACCTGCCAGTCATTCAGTCATTGAATATTTGGGGGAGCTTGGATGTCACCACTGGTGATGGTTATTCTGTTAATTGTCTGGTAAGAATATAACCGAGGTAGTAACCTGCACCGAACAGGGTTTTGTTAATTAGTAACTAAGCCTTCAGGATGTAGATACTCCATGACTACGGCTGAACTGTCTGTGGAAGTCAATGCTCATTTTCAATTGTAGAGGACAGAACATGGGAGGATGTCAAGCTAATGATCTCATGTTACAGTTTCACACAAAGCTGAACAGTCCCTGACTGATTTTACATAAAATGCCTTTAATTGTGTGAGAATGCACCGACCTCCATTTCCATGATATGTATGGATGCAAGCACATGACTAATTTCTAGAAGCATGCACATACAGTAAATGTCAACACATACACACAGTTCTGTCAAAACAAGTGAATACCATTTTTTAATGTGGCGACAAAATGTAGTGAGTATTTTGAGACTATAATACGTTTCCTGCTTTACTCTGCTGGCAGAATGTCTTAATGGTTGAGGCATTGAGAAATATTTGTTTAAAATTTAATCTGCCCGCTGTGCGTCCGTGAGAAGAAGAGAGGTCAGAGCATGTCAGGAAATGGCAGATTTCTCATTAGAGCACAGCACAGGCGAACTGATGCTGAAACACAAAGAGATGAAAACAAGGAGAGAGATGGAGCACAGCAGAACAGAAGGAAACGGAGGGAGGAGGTGCGCACAGAGGGATACAATATGCTCCAGTACCCCCACCAGTGCAGTTGCTACTCTCTCATCCCTCATTGTGTTTACATGTGAGGTAAAGTGATGTGCTGGTGGCACAGTGGTGGAAGGGTGGGGAGGCGTTATGGTTCATGGAAATGCAAAGCTATAAGAGCTAAAAGCATTACTGTATGTTGCTTTGTTTTTATTCTTACAATTATGAAAATTATTACTTCATAATGTAGTGAAAAAAGATGTTTAATACTTCGGAGCTGTGATGAAACAACTGAGGAAACACTTTGAATACTTTGAGCAAATCATGCAGACACCTAGCAAATTAGCAAAGCTTAAATACGCAACTCACTTTCAGGTGTTTATGGTTTGTAATGTAGTACCGTAAAGTAAAAGTACTGTAGCTTAACCTGTAGCAATGTCAAAGCTATTGGTTTGATGTACACTTTTAACAATGATTGTAACCATGCCTTGAACATTGGATGAACCAAATCATTTGGGTGGGGATATACAGTACTGTGCAAAAGTCTTATGCCACCATTCCAGAATTAGATTTTGTTGTTTTTGCAATGTTATAGTAATTATATATAATTGTTTCTCAGTCTCTTTAATATAATACATCCAGAAAATACAGGAAATGTGTATGTAGTATTAAAAACTGATGTGTCAAGTTTTTAGCGTAAAAACAATAGCAATAGCAGGAAACTGCAGGATCTCTTAAACCTAAATGAAATTAAATCCTAATTTCTAATTTTAAAGAAATTAGTCTTTTTACTTCATCCTGCTAAAAACAATCAAAATGTGTTTAGTGCCAAAAGAGGTCGGACTAAACAGACGATGCCTAAGGAAGACATTTAGTCCTAAAAAAATTTTTTTGTACATTTTCCTGTATTTTTTGTTTTTATCTTAATAAAATAGATTGAAAAATAAATATGGATGGACATTAAAACTTCAAAAACAACAAGTCTGGTGGTGGTGGCCTAAGACTTTTGCACAGTACTGTATATATACATACATTAAGTGCTGGAGGGATGATGTATTTCTACAGGGGCACTTAACGTAGTAAACGGGACACTGGTTCCCAAGACAAAAAGGTTTTTAATTTTTACCTTTTGGATTATCGCAAAAGAAATGGCTTTGAGGCTAACAAACGTTTAATACGCTTACACATTTTGTCCAACAAAATAATCTTCACTTCTTTTTGAAGTCTAAACATTTACTAGAAATGAAAAACTAACCTTAGGCTATAAGCAAACTAAACCACAGTCAGTCAAACTCAACTTCATCACCACCAAGCTTCTGAGAACTCTTTCAAACTTTATTTAAAACATTTTAAAACATATTCCCTGTTAAAGGATTAGTCCATTTTCTTAAAAAAATTGACATTTTTGACAAGAAAATAAAAAATATGCACTTTTAAACCACAACTTCTCATCTATCTCCGGTCCTGTGATGCTCCAGCGCGACCTTACGTAATTGCGTAGTGACGTAGAAAGGTCACGTGTTACATATATGAAACGCACATTTGCGGACCATTTTAAACAATAAACTGACACAAAGACTTTAATTAGTATCATTCCACATACAACAACGTCGGAACAGTCCTCTTTCTCCACACTTGTAAACACTGGGGCGTAGTTTCGCATACGTCATCCGTGACCTCTTGACTTGATGACGTATTACGGGAGGTCGTGCTGGCGCATCAGAGGACCAGAGATAGACGAGAAGTTGTAGTTTAAAAGTGCATATTTTTCTTGTCAAAAATGACAATCGTTTCGCTAGATAAGACCCATATGCCTCGTTTGGGATCATTTAAAATTCTTTTGAAACTCCGTTGAAAAAAACTGTTAAGTGTTGGTGTCCATTAAAGTTCATTAAAATGAGAAAAATCCTGGAATGTTTTCCTCAAAAAACGTAATTTCTTCTCACTGAACAAAGAAAGACATCAACATTTTGGATGACATTGTGATGAGTAAATTATCTGGATTTGTTTTAAGAAAATGGACTAATCCTTTAAGAAAATACTCTGGGGATAAATCTTTGTTGGGAATTGTGCCCATGTTGCGTTGTTTTTGAGATCATGCGTGAAGTAGCAACTTGTTAGCAACTGCCCTTTCAAAAACACGGTAAAGCTATAAAAGTCACGAGTGAGAGTATTGTTGGTGTGTTTTATGTTGTAGAATACACTGTCAAAATATCTTGGGCTTGTGTTAACCCAAGATCTTATTTGAGGCGTTTAACCAAAATCTCGTAAAAAAACAACCGTAAGTGCAAAAATGTTACTTTCATGTTTTGCCCACAAAAATTTGTCATCCCTGCGGCACTCAGTAGTATTTCAGTATTTTGCTCTTCTTTTCTTTTTTGTAACATCATCTGTCAAATGAGTTGTTGTGATTTCATTTTAAGGTGGCAAATTAAACCATATTAATCTGCAAGATGTTTGTTAAATGTTAATGATTGAAAGATGGTTGACAAAGTCCTCTACCAGCTAGTTGGGACTAACCAGACAGATGTTTTTTTGGAATATGGTACACTCTTAAAAATGAAGGTGCTACACAATGCCAAAGAACCATTGCTGTATGCTTAGTCCCAACAAAAGGTTTCTGTTTCAAAAAATATACTTCGTAAAAATGGGATTTGACTATAAAAAATAAGAAAGAAATTGTTATTTTTTAAAATCTGATTTAATCTTTGTGGATCCAAAAATGGTTCTTATGTGGCCTCACTCTTTGAAGAACCTTGTGTAGCACCATTATTTTTAAAAGTGTAGCTATTTTTCAGCTATTTTAGACATGAAACGCTTTTATCTCAGTCTGAACATTCTGTTGCTTTATTGTGATAAATAGAAGGATGTGTTGTAAAGCATACTGTAGGTTCTACCCAGCAAAAAAAAAAAATGGAGCCATTGCACTCCATTGCACTAAAAAGAGACTTTATAGAGACAGTAAATGGCACATTAAATGTTATAGGTGTACTAGAGGGAAAGTTGATTGAAATCACAGTGGAGAGATAAACCAAGAAAGAAAAATAATACAGACAGAAAGCAGAGAGATTCATTCAGAAAGCAGAGAGCGCATTCTGAGAATGCTTTTCCCTCGCTTTTGCCTTCTCTGACTCTCGCAAAACAAAGCGACCGGTTACAGAAGCACCACTGTGTGAGTTTAAGCCGCTAAACGCCACCCAGAGATCCTACTGCGCTCAATGAGGCTAGATTAGCTGGAACAAGTGTATCGGTGGGACACAAAAAGAAGATGGAGAGAAAGCAAGAGTGTACGCAGGAGGGGCCCGGCCCTCTTGTTATGCTAAGAGTGTCCCGAACGCTCCCGTTTGGTTCAAGTTAATTACGAACAACATTTAAATAAGAGCACTTGTCTTGAGGATGCTGGTTGGCTGCGGGAGCGACAGACCTCGCGCTAATTATGTTTGTGTTTCTAGCTCCTCCCTTCACCCCCCTCATGTTAGCTCCTGTGGGACATTACAGTATGTGAACTGCAGCCCAATGAGATACTTTAAAATCACAGATCTGAAAAAGATCGTTAACTGTTTATTTCTGCCTTATCTTCTTCTGCAGATGGACAGGACTTTATTGACGTGTGTGATGGATTTGATTTCATGCTATCTGACATCTGGAACTTTATTTCACACGTCAATCTTTTTACACACAAAACTCATCGGCCAGAAGAGTATAGCCTTCAAAAGCTTTTTGAAGTGTTAGACAAGCAAACACATAGATACATACATTTTGAGACATTGCAGATTTGATTTCTTTATGTTTATCTCTAAAGTATACGCTTGAGTGTTATTTTTTGTGGTAGGTGGTGTTTTTCTTTTTACAATTTTCTAGACTTGGGGCGATTTGTGTAGATTTGCACAGACATTCCTCTATTGTTTAATCTGACATCAACGTATAAAAGGGGAACAAACATTCATGCCTTGAAATGCAAATGAATGTGAGCTGAGTAATCTGGCCATCAGCGATGCTGTTTTTCCATTTAATGTTATGTTTGTGTCTTATAATTAAAAAGCCTGTCTTTCTTTTTCAAAGGAAAATGCACATGGTTGTTGATTTAATTGAAAGTGAGCTAATATCTAGATTTGCACCGTGCCAAGTGCTGCTTACAAAATAACAGTGTATTGATGTTTCTTTTTTCTGTTTTTCTTCAGCAATGGCAGATTTTCATGTGCAGCCACTTTCAGTCCGTGCAGAGTTGGGAGGCGTTGGCCGGTTTCAGTGCCAAATCCATGGCTTGCCTGATCCAGTTATCAGCTGGGAAAAAGACGGTCGGGCTGTGGACACCTCTGATGACAGGTAGCACCAAAAATACACACGGCCATACATGACCGCATTGGAAGAGTGTCACTGGCACAAATACATGTCTCACTGTGGTCCTCTCTTTGTCTCTGAATATGCAGATATACTCTGTTGCCCACTGGCGTGTTGCAGATAACGGGTGTACGCCCCGAGGACAATGGGGTGTATTGCTGTGTTGCCCACAACAGTGCAGGTGTCAAACACAGTGTTGGAGCGCAGCTTACAGTCTCAGGTCTGCTCACATACACATATTCCCCCAAAACACCTTTGTTGAAATAATCTACTATGATTGGCACTTTATTATTTACCCCTTTTTATTATTTCCCCCTTGCTAAAAAGCAAACTGTTAAATAACTTAAGTAATAGTTAATAAACACATAAAAACATTTTCCACACTTTTTATTTTTTTACATAGTGAGAATTACCCACTGTGCAATTACCTTATAGAAAGCTTTATAGGTGAATGAACCGTATTCTTTCCATCCATACTGAATTCCTGCTAAGGTGATGTTTGTACGTTCATTTTCCGTTTCTAATAATCTGCGACTTTTTAATCTGCTGCTTTTTTTACCTTTATCTTCCTGAAGACTACCAATCATCTGTTTACAAAGAACCCATGATCCTCGTGGGTCCTGAAAACCTGACCCTAACTGTTCACCAGACCGCCATCTTGGAGTGCATCGCCACGGGTTACCCTCGCCCAATCGTTTCATGGAGTAGACTTGGTAAGACTTGGCTTCTAAATCTACTTTTTCAAGAAGACATAGGACTCCAGGAGAAGAGCTGTAGAAAGCTTTAACCTCCTAAGACCCGGATGTCCACATATGTGCACCATAATACTTAATTCTGTTTAACTGAAACCAATTACACTGCTTCATGTTTAATTAAAAATATTTGGTTATTATATTTATTGGTTCTTCCTAACCCCAAAATAGCTGGAAGAAATCTGAAAAAAAAGACAAACCAAAGATCGAGTCTTAGGAGGTTTAAGGGATAGTTCACCTAAAAAATTTAAATTCTGTCATCATTACTCACACTTCTGTTTTTGAACCTGCATGAGTTTCTTTCTTCTGTTAAACATACACATCAGAAGATATTTTGTTAAGTGATGGTACCCATTGACTTCCATAGTGGGAATCAAACACTATAGAAGTCAATGGGTATCACCAACTGTGTGCTTATCATCATTTATCAAAATATCTTTGGTAACACTTTACTTGAAGGGGTGTTCATAACACTGACATGATACCTTTATAATCATGACATGACACGTGCCATGAACATGAAGGAGATTTTATGCACATTTATAACAACTGTCATTAAGTGTCATTTGTTCAATCATGTAATTTTCAATGTAAAGATGACATTGTTTGAGAAGTCTTGACAGCTTCAATAAACCCATGCATCACAACTTGTCATGACAACTTGACATTACCAAGACATCATAACTGACCACTTTTAACTAGTGATACAAATAGAATTTTTCATTAAAATGTTAATACTCTGTCAAATAGTTTTATAACAACGTCATGAATATTTTTCTTGACCTTAACTACAGTGGTACAAATATAATTTGTCATTACAATGTCATTAAGTGTTAATAATACTAATAATGCAGTTATAAAACTTTTTGACAGAGTATTAACAATTAATGACATTTAAACGAAATGTTAACCCATAAAGCTAGGTAGTTTCTTAAGTTTGATAATTATTCTGCTATGTCATGTTTATGACAGATTTATGACACATTATGATGTATTGGTCACAAGTTGTCTCAACAAAGATGTCTTAAACAATGTCATCTTAGCATTCAAAATGACATAATTGAACAATTGACATGTAATGACAGTTGTCATAAACATGAATAAAAATCTCCTTCATGTTCATGACACGTGTCATGTCATGATTATGAACACCTTTTCATGTAAAGTTACAATATCTTCTTATATGTTCAACAGAAGAAAGAAGCTCATATATGATGAGGTTGAGTAAATAATTACATAACTTTAAACTATCTCTTTAATCTGCTGCCAATGACCCAAACAGCTTAAATCTAAAATCCCAAAATGTTATTTGTTTGTTTGTTGGTGTTTGACAGATCCTGGTTATCTGCAATGAAAATCATATATAAGTCAACTTTTTTTAACCCAATGCTGGGTAAATATTGAACAGAAAAACACATGTTGGGTTAATAAATAAACCTATGCTGGGTTGTTTTAATGCAATGTTTCAACTCATGGTTGGGTTTCCACAACAACCCAGCACAAATTTATTTATAGTGTTCTGTCCAATATTTAAACAGCATTGGGTTAAAAATATCCCAGCAGAATAAAGAGTGCAGTTTTTGCTATTCTATCTTGTAATAGTTGTGATGTCACAACTGTACATCTAAATAATGGGTTGACTTATATGTTTATGCTGACTTTTATTTTATAGGAAAAAACAAAATGAACTCAAGATCTAGAAGTGACAGTCTTTGTGGACTTGTTTTCACAGTATATCAAGTAGTATTTCAGAAGTAGCCATTTATCCTTCTCACTAATGCGGCTTTCACATAGGACAGCGGTGTGCGCTGCGCTATAAAACCCATTCATTTCAATGGCTTGTGCAGTGCGAGGGCAGTTTGTTGTTGCGTCGAGCAAAGCGAGAGCGCAGCAGAGTTCAAAATAGTTTAAAATAGTTTTACTTTTGCGCTCTGTGACGATTACTCACGCGGCCAGTAGAAACGGGGCATCCAAACAAGCGCCAAAATCAAAATGGACGAAAAGCTTATACTGTGTTTCGGAACTCACAGAGCTTTATAAAAAGTTTACGCTCCTACTGAGACATCGGAAGGAAAGCCGTGTCATGGAAACACGTAGCAATTCAAGTTGGCATGTCAGTTTTAATGCAATGTTTCAACTCATGGTTGGGCTGTTTTCACACCTAGTTCATTTGAGCCCTCCAAAGGCTCTCGGAGCAGTTCAGGTGTATATGTGAACATACCAAGTGATCTCAGACCCCCCTAAAAGGACCCAAAAGTGAACCCAACTCAGACCACTTCTGGAGGTGGTCTGAGTACGGTTTGCTTTTGGGTTCTTTTGTGGTTCGATGTATTTTTGAGATGTGAAATCAATGAGGTCCCGGTCAGCTTTGAGTGTCGTTCTGCTGCACAGAAAGCTTTGGTCTGAGTTCTTATGAAGTTGTGATGTGAACAAGAAAGGGTCTGAGATCACTTCAGTTCTGAAGAGGACCAAAAAAAGAACTGGGTACTCTTTTGAGTCCACTTTATTGTGAACACCAAAAGGACTGAGGTCATATTCGGCTAGCTCCTTTTCTGGTTCACTTTAAGTGAACTGGGTTTGGTTCTTTTAAAATGAACTATATGTGAAAACACCCTTAAAGTTACGTGAAATGGAGACGGGCAACATCAGTCTCTGTATTCCTCATCCACTATTTAACCCAAATATAAACACTATAGTAATTTGTTGAGAAGCCCACCTACTTTGGTCTGGCCATCAGAGCACAATCAATTGGCTGTGCTGAACGGATGAGGACACCTCGTCCTATGTGAAAGCTGCATAAGACCACTGATATTACAGATGAAATTGCCTTAAACTATACAGTGAGATTGGTTTTGGGTTGGAAAATGCTATTTTATTAGTAAGCACACTTGTCTTGGCATTTTGGTCATTGAACACTCTTTACCTCACATATGTTTCTCTATCTTGATAAAGATTAATAGAAATTAAAAGAGTGTCTCAGCTTTACTTTTAAAGGAGAGAGATAAAAGTGTGTGATTGTGTTGAAAGTGTGATAAAATGCCCTTTAATGTGTTATAAAGTGACTGTGTTTGCTCATGTTCATTTGTGTGAGATCCCCTCACTTGTATAAAATGAGCACACATACATGTTGTGTTGTTTTCTCATCTGAATCATGTGTAAATGTCATTTCCTCGATTTGACTCGTATTTAGTCTATTTGCATTTAAATGATCAGTCTGATCTATGTCTTTAGAGGTTTCATGACCTTCTGTTGTGTGTTCATTGTACAATCCACACCAACACACGTATAATAATCTGACCTCTTTCTCTCATCTCTCTCCCAGCTATTATCTAATGTGATTCTCACATTAAGAATGTAAATGATGGTGCCTCCCAGTAACTGCTGCTAATCAGATTCTGGATATTGCCTTGCACAAGGATATTACCGAAATTAACTGCTAACACAATGGGATTTTGTTGGATTAGATTACAGTGAGAGACAATCGGGGCTAGGCTCGGTAATGAATGAGATAGATCTCCATCAATCAGTGATTAACGCCATATTGCATTTATTTCTTCTCATTGAACAGCCAGTGTTCAATCTAAACAAACCCACACAACCATGCATAATTGTTCATTGACAATACATAAACACACTTACACCAGCATTAAAGCACTATTAAAACCTTATTTTCTCGATTTATGAACACTTTGTTACAAATGTAGACTGTCCACACTGGTTGTATTCTGTAGGCAACTTGAAAATGATTTCTAAAAATGCTTTTATCTTTGATGACTTACAGTACATTACGGCCTTTTATACATTTTATCAGTATGGGTTACCTGAGAATCAAACCCATGACCTTTGCGCGTCTAATGCAATGCTTTATACAGTATGTTCCAGCTAGATAAATGTTAATGTTGTTCATTTTTGCCGGTCTAGGATTGTCACTAGCTGCTGCAAACAGGTATAGATTGTTTATTAGTACGGCTGCTGGCTGTTTGGCTTGGTTTTTAACTGGATATTAATCTTTGTCAAGCTAATGGTGTTGGTATGAAAGCTAGAAAAACAGCTACTGTGTCCAAAATCCATCCTGACCACATTGAGTTGGTTTGACCTTTTCCAGCAAGATTTGTGGAAATCACAAATGTACTACACACACAAGTGCATTTTCTCTCACAGTTATCACCGTCTCTGTGATACTTTATTAAACATGTCGAAAGATTTCAAGTGAATCTGTAGCCCTTTTCACACAGACATTCCGTAAAATACACGGGAAAGGCATCCGGGATTTTTCCGGGATCTTTCGATTTTTTATTCATTCATACTGCTAAAATTACACGGCTTCTGATGGTCCCGGAAAGACACATGACCTATTGAAAGTCCCGCCCTCTCTTCTACGCAGCGTCTGAAGTTTGCATGTTATATATTATTTCTCTCTCCAAGAATTTTTGCATTTTTGTTTATGATAAGATTATAAAGGAGCGCGTGACGTGCGGTTCTAATGCTGGTGAATGATCTCAGCTTCAGAGTGGATATTTGACGGGCTCCATGAGCTCTGCTTTAATACAGTTTTCAGACATTTCTCATCGTGATTGTTTATATGCATTTAAAACCCGCACATTGAACGATATATCTTGTTGGGATGACGCGCGGGTATTTTCGTTTATTATAGCTCAAATGAGCGCGTGACGCGATATTATTTTATGCTGCTGAATGATCTCCGTTTCAACGCAGTAAGTGACGAGCTATCTTACCTGATATCTGCTTCAGTCCAGTTTGCTGACATTTCTTGTCTTGAATGTTGTAAATCCCTCATTTTAAAGAGTTGAACCAACTTCAACTACGGCACGTGCGTCATTGTTTATGCGTCTCATTTATAATTTCCTGATTACTGCTTCAATCTAGTTTGCAACATTTCTTGTGGTGAATGTTTATATGCATGTTATCTCTCGTTTTAAAGAGCTGAACCATAACTTTTGTTGTGATGATGCGCGCGTCCTTACTACAACACGCCCATTACGGCATTCTTTCGGCTTCTTGTTCACACAGAGGGTTATCCGTGTATCTGACTAGGTCCTCGTTCCTGCAACGATCCCAGAAGATTAACGGGACGAGTTTGTGTTCACACAGACGCTTGTCTGGCAATTTTACGGGTATTTTCTGGGACCAAAGGTCTGTGTGAATGGGGTTTGTGAAGATAGATGTGTGTTGGTATTATTTTTGTGGAACCAGGCTGAAAGTCACTTCAGTACAGCACTTTACAAGAGTATCTAACATCCTATCTAATGTCATTTTGACAGACACATTAACAACACAATGACAAACCTGAGAAGCCAGTCATATGAATAGATGTGATTATGGGGATTGTTCATTTTTATCACTTTTATTCACACATGGTTCAGTTAAGGCTAAAGTGAGTGAGATGTTGCACAATGACTACAGATAACCGTAGATTTAGTGCTGATACAGTGTGGCAGTGGGTGCTCCAGACATGTATGAGGGATGTCCATGGTAACAGAGTCCTCCTGCGTCATAGGGTTTTATGGGTCGTCTCACATGTCCAAAGCTCCCACTTTCAGTACTATTGCTTAATCTGTGTCCACTGTTCCTATGAGACCACATGAAATGAGACTGTCAACGGTACAACATGAATTATGTGTCGTTTTTGTGTTGGTTGGTGTTTGTGTGTTTTGTTTTATGGTTGCAAGTAATGTAGTCTTTGTTTCCTTCTTTTCCCACCTCGCCCTTTCAATCTTTTTAGTCTCTCTGAGTCTTTCTGTCTCTTTCCTCTTGGTAATGGATATTGCTTTTCCCTTTCATCAATTGGTCACATTTTGAAAAGACCTGTTAAATTCTGAGGCTCATATTGTACTGATGATATACACACGCAACAAATCTCTATATTTTTAAACATGTGAAGCAATGACTTAATTTAGAGCTGTACGGTTATGACAAAAATCATAATTGACGATGATTCAGCTTAATATTGTAATTGCGGTTATTGTTGATGATTAATAGGTTTTTTACAGGGAAATTTTAAAATGTTTTATACGTTTCATTCTGTGAAGCAGCTGCATTGTACAATCTAAACATCCAAAACTAAATAATATCATGTAAATAACAAATAGTTATTGGAGTTGTGTTGTTAGTAAAATCCAATATGAATGGCTACGGGACACATCAACTTATACATTTTAAAATATCTAATTCACCACTGTATTTGGTGCCAAAGCGCACAAAAAGAAGCTGTAATTGAGGCTTTTGGTGATTATTTAATTGTCTCACCCGTAATTGTAATCCCGATAAGTTTTTTGATTAATTGTGCAGCCCCACTGTGCATCAATGTAACTAAAAAAATTTTTGCTTATGATTTATCATCAGACCTCTATGTTTGTCTTTGTCAACACACTTTCATTCTATTCATTTCTCTTATTAGATGGCCGTCCAATAGGAGTCGAGGGTATTCAGGTGCTGGGAACAGGAAACTTGATGATCTCTGATGTCAGAGTTCAGCATTCTGGTGTCTATGTGTGTGCAGCCAACAAACCAGGAACCCGTGTACGCAGAACTGCTCAGGGACGGCTAGTCGTGCAAGGTGAGCTGCTGTTTAGCTCTGTTGAGAGAGGTAAGGTCAATTTGGTGAGAGGGTGGAGATGGTTGTGAACGTTCATCTATTTTGGGGTTTTGATGCTGCCTCAACCTGCAGCCATCTAAGCAGACAGTGCTATGGAATTCATAATGATATTATTTAGAAAACTTTTACATAAGTAAATATGTTGTGCTTTATGATCAGTGTTGGCCATTTTGGCCATCTTATTCCTCTTTGCAGATTTAATAAACACTATCCAGTTAGAATTTTGTGTAACACTTTACTTGAAGGGATTCTCATAAGACTGACATGACACCTTCATAATCATGACATGACACGTGCCATAAACATGAAGGAGATTTTTTAACGCTTGTTTATGATAACTGTCATTTGTTCAATTATGTATTTTTTATGCAAATATGACATTGTTTATGATGTCTTTGTTATGACAACTTAACATAAACCAATACAACACCGTCTTTCGGATGAGACGTTAAACCCAGGTTCTGACTCTCTGTGGTAATTAAAAATCCCAGGATGTCGTTCGAAAAAGAACAGGGGTGTGCCCCGGCATCCTGGGCAAACTTGCCCATTGGCCTACTAATCATCCCCATATATACTAATTGGCTATATCTATATCTCTCTGTCTACTCTCCACTAATACGCTGGTGTGTGGTGGGCGTTCTGGCGCAATATGGCTGCCGTCGCATCATCCAGGTGGATGCTGCACATTGGTGGTGGTTGAGAAGATTCCCCCATTCATATGTAAAGCGCATTGAGTGCTGCAGAAAAGCGCTACTGTATATAAATGTAATGAATTATTAATATTATAACATTCATAAATCTGTCATAAACATGCTATAGCAGAAAAATTATCAAACTTACGAAACAACTAAGCTTTATGGGTTAACATTACATTTCAACTGTCATTTAAATATCATTAAGTGTTAATAGTCTGTCAAATAATTTTAAATACCTTTACAAAATGCAATGGACAGGTCAAAAGATTATAATTAACTTTATTTATATGCACAATACATAAAAAGCTGTCAACTAACAGAACTTGTTCTTCCTTACACAGAGGTTTCTGAATTTTTTTGACATAGAAGAACAAGCTAACAAAACATTCAATTATTTAATGTAATTAACTGTTTTTTGCACGAACGCTGCATGGCTTAACCCATTATTGTACTGTTTTTGTTTAATTTTAGGTAAAATTTAATTAATTATGTTTATTATTATTATTATTGAATGATTGATTTTATTTCTCTAACACCTGGAGGAAATGCAAAAAAAACATTTAACATTTTAATGACAAATTTAATTTGTACCACTGTAGTTGAGGTCAAGAAAAATATTCGTGACGCTGTTATAAAACTATTTGACAGAATATTAACACTTTATGACATTTTAATGACAAATTTAATTTGTACCGCTGTAGTTGAGGTCAAGAAAAATATTTGTGACGCTGTTATAAAACTATATGACAGAGTATTAACACTTAATGACATTTTAATGACAAATTCAATTTGTATCACTGGTAAAAAGTGGTCTGTTATATAATGTCAAATTGTCATGACAAGTTATAATGTATTGGTTAATGTCAAGTTGTCATAACAAGGACATCTCAAACAATGTCATCTTTGCATTAAAAATTACATAACTGAACAAATGACACTTAATGACAGTTGTCATAAATGTGCATAAAATCTTCTTCATGTTCATGACACGTATTATGTCATGATTATGAATGTGTCATGTCAGTCTTATGAACACCCCTTCAATAAAGTGTTACCGAATTTTGTGAAATTTGCATCTATCTGAGTCTTTCTTATTTGTAAACTTCGCGCCCAGGTTAAATAGTCAGAAGCTGGTGTTGTATTTGAATACGGTACATGTAGATGATGCTTTTAAACTGTCTTAGAAGTTAGTGGCTGAAGTTCAACAGGTGTAAACTGCGATGGCGTATGCAGTGCTCTAGGTGCAGCATTGAATTAATATGATCTTAGTGGGCAGATGGTATCAGTTTCTGTCTCACTATAATGCACTTCATTTACCTCAAAGACAGAGATGGAGAGAGAGAGAGAGAGAGAGAGAGAGAGACATGATTTAAAAAAACAAAATAACTAAAATTGGTAATAAGAGAAAAACAGAATGGCCCAGGAGGGAAATAAATGAAAGAGAAAGAGGTAGATACGAGAAGACGGTAGAGATTTCTCAGTTGATATATTACGGTAGTACATCAATACTCAATGATTCAGTACCATCCCCCACTCTCTCTCTCTTTTTCTCTCTCTCTTTCTCTCTCACTCGTTCGTTCTCTCTCGTGCACACAGAGATAAAGAAATAGAAGAGAGGACTAATTTCCAGGGCTGTGACTGTGAGGCGTACTGGACCTGTGAGAGCAGTTAGAAGCTCTCTTATCATTTATTTATTAAGAGCAGGAGACTCTGAAAATCCAGGAGAGATATTGCAGGAGTCTTGAGCAGTTTAACACATGCCAATTTACAGCCTTTAATAATTAAAGCCATCATACCCTGGACGTAAGCGTGGATGATGATGTGAATGTAAATGTATGACAGTAATTGAAATGGCACAAATGTTGCTAATCAGTGAGCAATTTCAGATTGTTTAGATTAAATGTGACCTAATTAAGCAGCTGAAGTCTATTGGATCGGTGTGCCAGCTGTGTGTCATTTGGCAGTAATGCAACACGGATCAGGTAGAGGAAGGTTCTCGGGTGAGGTTGGGGGCAGCAGGAGACTCTGAGGGGCGAAACTGAGGTGTGGAGGTTCAAGCTTGCTCCATATCCCTTCCTATTCCCACACATCTGTTCTGTAGCACTTAATCTATTTTAATTTCCACACCGTGTCATTAATGGATTCCCGGTTTCCTCCTCTGGCCCTGAGAAATCTGTTTTTGTACTGCTTTAATTGAGTTCATGTAAATCTCTTCCAAGTTTATTCCTGTTACCACCCACTGCTGTCACAATACATTCATTATAGATGAGGTGAAGCAAGAGCCATGGAGAGAGATTCTCTCTCTCTCTACTGTAGATGCATTGTGTGTGCAGTGGGTTTCATATTCAGATACTGCTTTTGAATACTATGTTGAGAAAGTCTTTACATATAGAAGTTGAATAATGTAGAATTGGTAAAAAAGTGAATTATTAGAAGCAGTAACCTACTTTAAATAACCCAAAAAAAGGCTTCAGAATAAGTCATTTTAATTTAAAGATCTGCAGTTTATAATAGATAGCTACTTACTACAACTGATCGCTCATTGTATAACTCTTATTCTTTATCTTTCCCACAGCGCCAGCAGAGTTTGTACAGGCCCCTCAGTCCATTGCTCGCCCGGTGGGCACCACTGCCATCTTCACATGCTTGGCCCAGGGTGAGCCTGTCCCCCAAATCACCTGGCTAAAAAACGGACAGATCCTAGAGCCTGATGGCCATGTTAAACTCAGGAATAACAACAGGTGAGCTGGACCTGTTTTGTCACATTAATGCACTTTTAAATGTGTTTCTAACAGAAAATGAGTCACCAGTGTGTGTGCAGAAACATCCTGTTATTATACAAATCCATCTATTTTTCTTGGTTCTTCTGTGTAATCTCCTTTAAACGCAACAGTCACACAAAACAGGCTGTTGGGGATCCCCTAACAATGTGATGTCACATTGATTACGCCCCACCCATAACCGCTCACAGACTCTGCCTTATGAGCGCCTTATGTGTCTCTCACTTTCTGCCTTTCTGATGTAGTCCAAAGCACATGTGTAAGCACTTTACCTCCTACTTTGCAAACGGGGAGGGGAACAGAAGCTTTCTTTGCATTTAAAGAAACACATACAGAAACAGCGCATTCATTGCAGCCACAAATGGCCATGTTCAACATCATATAATGAAAGATCTGTGATGAATTTTGAGCTGAAACTTTACAGACACATTTTGGGGATACCAGAGACTATTTTTATCATGCTGAAAACACCAAGGTTAGTGGGCCTTTAACTCTTTCCCTGCCATTGACGAGTTAACGAGTCAATTAAGAGTAAAAGCTTTCCTGCCAATGACGAGTATTTACGGCTTTCCGCAATACCGCTATTATCCACCAGGTCTTCCGCAACTTATAAAACCCGGAAGTATCGCCCTAGGGCAAACAGCTGTATGTCCGTGTATGTTTTGGTGATTGCTTTGGATCTGGCTTTTTGCTCAAACATGGGTGTTTTTGAAGAAACCTACCCATAGTAAAGTTTGATCCTTGTGCGAAATGAGATCTGTTTTTATAACAACCACAACTAGGATTACTGTAGGCAGAGGCACAATTTTAAATCCGAAGTTATAGTTCAAGTTTAATATACGGGAGTAGCATACTTTTTTAAGTTTCTCAAGGATTCACAAGGTCAGGGCTAAGCAGTAATTCCCAGTCATAGATGTAGCCCAGGGGACTCTTGGAGAGATTTAGTTCCAACATTTTGCTTTGTTAAAGCGGTTATTCATTTGCACAATGTCATTCATTACATTTAGAGTAGGTTAAGTGCTTTGCTGCGTGACATTATTGTTTGTGTCATTGAGAGCGGTTGTCCTCTTCCCACTGCAGTGTTATGACAGCGCATAAGGTGGCTTGTTGAGGTTGATAAGACAAATGTCTGAACAGAACACACATTATTCCTAAGTGTTTTAGATATGAGACGGGGCATCTTCTTATTTTTATATTTTTGTTTATCCACTCTGTAGTTCCCTAAGTTATGATTTTGTCTTTAGAAATGGAGTCTGACGTGTTTCGTTGTCTACTGCTATAAATGTTTTATTGCCAGGGATTTGGTTGTGGTTAAAGAGCACGTTTACAGCATGAGAGAAAATCAATTTCCATGATCTCCACTAAATTTATAACACCAATGATAGAGAGAGGCTTTCATTTGTAGAAGAAATCAATTGGAAAAGATTTGGAGAAGACAAGTGGGGCGGGACAGGCATTACCTGACAGGAGTGACAGAAACTGGCAGTAGGAGAAGAGAGAGATGTAGAGAGAGCGGGCGAGAGTAAAAAAGCAGGTGGATAAGTTATAATCTGAACAGCACCATTTGCTAATTGACTTGTAAAGTCAAGCGATTGGCTGAAAAAGATGTTCCTCCTATTGAACAGTTTAATATACATCACAGACGTGTCTTTTTTTAAGTGTCTTCCATATCAAATTGTCATACGTAATGTCAATTACATTCTGTGAAAATATAACTTTGATATCTTTAATTTTGTAAGATCATGCCAGAGATTGAAATTTAAGAAAAATCAATGAATGAAATCAATGATGCTCCTAAGCTCACAACTAACTTATGAAACACTCTAAGTATGAATGTGTTGTCCAAAACAGACACATCTTTAAATTATTATTTTTAACAGAACTTGTGTTGTCACTCACACAAAACAAATCAACACAAAATGACATATAAAGTGTTAAAATGACACGTAGGGCCCTGCACTATGCAGTGCAATGCACGCCGCAAGTGTTTTTGCTTATTTAAGCCCGGCGCAGTTATCATTTTTACGTCCATTGTCACATTGTTTAAATAGCAAATGCACAGTGCCCAAAAGTGCGCCCATGGGCATGCTGGTTTCAAAATAAGGTCTGTTCAGGTGCATTGTTGGCTATTCTGAGGCAAATAAGATAGACTATGCCTTGACCAACTAAAACCTGGTCTAAAGTCAATGGCGCAATATTGTTTTTGTTATTTAAAGAGTGCGTTAGTGTGCCTATGTATATTAAATTATATGTATATGTATTATTAAATCTCTTGGACATAAATGAGGACCAATTTCCGAGACGTTAGAATGCATAAAGAGTTGCTTCAAATTTTTTAAATGCTACGCCACAGATTTATTGTATATGATGACTTTGTACCTCTGGATATGGTAAGATGAGAACCTTTTTTAAGTTATGCTTTTCGAAACACGGCGCTGTCTGAGTGCTGAAACGTTCGGGTTTTCCGCACCTTTGTAAATTCTTTATCTCCTGTTTGTTACAAATTAAGTATTTTTAGAGTACAGACCTTTTCTTGCATATTTGTAAATTATTACACTGATCATGTAGGCTATCCATCCATTTACAGCAATTAAAAAGCAATTAAAAGCCTGCTATTTTTACTAACATGGCTGAAAGAAAAGTACATTTAAGGAGAATCAAAGGTTTTAATACAAAAAAATTCAATACAAATAAAAACAACAAATTTTTTATATCAATCTTAAACTGGTGGTCTTCTTCCTCTGCTTAGTTTTTCAGTTTACAAATCCCACCATCTAAATAGGGAAACGTTATGGTGCAAGTGCAACTGGCTTTTAAAGGGGATGTGACTCTAATTGGTTTATTGCACGTTACACCCAAAACACACCCCTTACGCATTATGAGAATAGGAACAATCTGTTTAGACTGTGCACTAGGTGAACACAAACCATTTTCCCCATCGTTAAATGAGCAAAAGTAGATTCGGACACGCCATTTTAGACTTTGTGTCGTGAGCTTTACAATGCACTTAGATCGTTAAAATAGGGCCCATAGTGTGTTAATAGCATAACACAAAAAATGTGTAGAAAATCTACAGATACTTTCTTAGAGTGTAAGATTTCACATACGGGATCACACAAACTGTAAGAACCTTAAAAATCACACGTCACTTTTAAGGAACTGTACCATTGCATATTAGAACCAAAAGGTCTTATTGTAATTTTGTATAGCACTTCTAATATGATCGCTCCCTACGATGAATTGTTTTATTGTTTTCCTTAATGGCTTTAGATTAAAGCAACTAACAAATGCCTCAATGTAAATATTATAAGGCTGCCGTAATAGGTCATCTCTGCTCTAATGCTTTTAATGCAGCAGCTTGGAGAGGGACCATAAAAATGGATTTAAAGCGTTTGCATAAAAACATTTGCATTAAAGCATTAAATTTAGATTAAAATTAAATGTAAATTAACTGAACATACTTTTTCATAAATTATAGACTGCCAACAGGTTTTTGTGACAGTTGGGGTTAGGGACTGGGGTAGGGGAAAAAAATATATAGCTTGTACAGTATAAAAACCATTGTATCTATGGAATTGTCCCTGTAAACCACATATGCCTGACTGTGTGTACGTGTGTGCGTGTGTACCTGGTAATCATCACGTTGTGGGGACCAAATGTCCCCATAAAGATAGGAAGACCAGTATTTTTGTGACCTGAATCAGAATGGGGGTTATCCTACTTCCCGGCACTAATATGTCAATCCATGTTCCTCACAGAGAGACAGGGAGATGCTGCCCTTCATGTAGTTTGGATAAGGAAAGCAAAGGAGAATCGATTTGCACATTTAACAAACTTGCATGTGCACACATTAATCACACTACACACACATATATGGCGCCCCTCACCTCCACCCCAAAGGACATGATACACTGTATGCTCACATTGAAATGTTAATATGGACACTCAACGAGGGCAAACTCATCAGCTTGTCCTTTTGTCCGCATTAATTCTTGTCAGTGTGCTCAACACCTTGACACATACCTTTTACATGGTGCATTTCTGGCCCGCCAAAAGCCGTTCAGACTACGTTGATTTATATAAAAAGTAGTGTATTAATATCATATTTTATGTGAGGTTATAAATGAGGTAACATGTGTGTGTGCTTTTGGATATATAAAAATGTACGTGTCCACCTGCCCTCTGTGTTCATTAGGGGTAGAAAAGTGGCAATGCATTACAATCTCTGATAATATAAATTCAGTGGATTAATTTAACAGTATTCAACAATGCACTCAGTCATTTTTATATTTTTTTAAACCTTTATACCGTATAAAACGAAAACACCACCGTTTTTCAATATTTTACTATGTTCTCACCTCAACTTAGATGAACTAATACATACCTAATCTTTGTACAGTGCTTCTTGAATGTGTTAGCATTTAGCCTAACCCCATTCATTCCTATGGCTCCAAACAAAAGTTTTATTTTGTGCCACCATACTTACTCGTGTAACTACTCATGTAACAGTCTTTAAAGAGGAAAAACATGGAAGTGTTTGGTGGCTTCTAAATTCATCCCTGTTTGGAGCCATAGGAATGAATGGGGCTAGGCTAAATGCTAACACATTCATGAGGCACTGTACAAAGATTAAAAGTGCATGCACTGATAAAAGATAGGTACATATCATGATTTTACGTCTTTAGGTTTGTACAGAATTAAAGCGCTGCATTTGAAACTGTGCATGTGCGCAGTCATACATGCTTTAAGACCCTGGGGAATCCCTAGGAAGAGTGATGTAAGAGGGAACTTGCGCGTGAATGAAATATCTTTTAAATAAACAACAGATAACTAAATCACGATAACAAAATCAGTCTTCCGATGCAATATATGTTATACACAGCAATAATCTGACATTAAATCGATTTGCACAGATTAATTAGTACTTCACCTCCCACGTGACATCATCAACTATGTTGTTAAACCAACATTGTTCAAACGACGAATGTGCAACAAAGTTACTATGGTTTCGGGAAACAGTCGTGACAAGGTAGTTTGTTTCTCCAACTATGCATCGTACTATGTTGGTTCAACAGCAAGTTGCGTCGTTGTTCGGGATACGCACCCCTGTTTAAGTTTCACAACAACTTATTTCAGTTGCTTAAGAGTTATGAAAACAGCATTTAAACATTACTTATTAGGGTATAGTCTCCCAATCTCATCTGACGGTAATATAAATGCGTTTTTAAGGTGCAAAGTACTGACAGGAATGTTCATCTGACAGGAAGTTTGGTTTTATTAGGTATGTGCGTGTACCATATTTTTCACTGGCAGCACGACTAACATGGCAGGGCATCTCTTTGTTCAAGGTCAGATATTATATTTCATAAAGGTCTAGTGTAAAAATGGCATAGAATTGCTTTAAAAAATATTTTAAATCGAAAATCGAATCGTGACCTTAGCCTCGAAAATGTAATCGAACCGAGGATTTGGAGAAACGTGACACCCCTAGAGTACAGAATATAGTTTCCTGGTATTGTCCCTTGATCTTTTACATTGCTAACGTAATGCTTTACCAGATGAGCTACATGAACACTGTTCTGGTGGTCTCAAGTTTGATTTTACTGTTGTTCTTTTTTCATTGTCGAAACTCATTTTTCAAATGTTGCTTTGTTGCATCTCTTCCCTTTCATCCACAACTCCATTATGTGTCTCCTGGTCATTACCCTCTCTCCATCCCATGCAAAATGCAGCGGGTTTTGGCCTTGACCTCTCCTGCAATCAGTCATTTCCATAAGGCTTTCACTGAGATGGCTAACTTCCTATGCCTCTCTGCTACCCTTCTTTTTCCCACCCTCTTGTCTCTCTCTCCCCCCTTAGAGGGCATAATAATAAGGGTGACCACCCTATTCAGGAGCCACTGCTCTGTGACGGCTATGCAAACATGCTCTCAGTATGCTGAATAGCAGCCCTCCTGTCTCAGGATGTTCTCTGTCAGTCTGAAGAGAGGCCTAAATATACAGACAGATAGAGGGTGTGCAGATGGTCCTAGCAGACTGTGTGCTTTTCCTCTTCAAACATCAATATTCTGAACAACAACAAAGAGCTTTTGTAGTAAACACATCGGTCGTGAAAGTTATGTGTGGTTCTGTGAAAGAGAAAGAGTGCAGAAGGTGAGAAAAAGTTGATTCATTTATTTGAGTGGAATTCATTTAGTTGACTTAGCTCTGGAAAAAAACCAGAAAGTTTGGTGGGAATCAAAATTTGAGTTTTGTGGCTTTTAGTTAATTGCTATTGTGGCTTTAAAACTTTTTCTGCGTATCTGATTTATAAAAGACAGATCAGCTTTACCGATTCTTTCCGATAACATATGAAAAAAATTCTGACGGAGGAGTTACGAGCTGCGGGAGGAGCGAGTCACTTTATACAACACTGACTGAATAACTTATAAATCACTACATGCTTGTGTCGTTTATATAATGTGCACTTATGCGCCTATTTCCAACATAACACAGAAGTCTGTCTTACCGCATCCAACTCCCATGACCCGGTTGGGACTTTTCAATGAAATCCAGCGTTAAACAAACACACATGCAAAACTCTGCTGCTACCTCGGATAAACAAACCATATACATTGTTTCCATAATGCTGGCTTTCTTCTCCTTACATCCCAAAACACACTTCTTCTTTTGTGCCATTGTTAATAGAAAACAAAACTGTCATGTGAGGTGATGCCTGTGACTTAGCGTCTTCGGTTCTCACTGATTTATGTGTGGGCATAGTTTTCCGGGGGAAGTGCCCTTAAAAAGAAGTGATACGTATGGCTTACCCCTGAAACGTCAGCTGGACCCGTATTCGAAAAAAACTTCCCAAAACTTGTACAAACCCTGGCAAAGTGCATTCGTCACAGAAATACTCTGTAACACGTCCAACTGCTTTTTTGACATTTTGCATTTATTTAGCATGAGGAAACAAACTCTTAAACTGTGTTAATAAGTCAGAATGCATATGTAAAAGTTTTCCCAGTGACAGTAATTTACATGCTTTAAAACTGATTGGCTGCAATTTTCTAATTTAGTATACACCAATCTATGAATATGCAAATTAGTCCCCGCCTCTACTAAATCGCACAGCTCAGAACATAGCTATGAATATGCAAATTAGTTCCTCTCTTTTGTACACATAAATAGATGCTAATGTGGTTGTTCCAGACACATTACAAGTCCGGTTTTACAATGCATAGGTGAACTGCGTGTTTGCAGCACTAACTGTTTTTTGTGCTGATGTTAGCAAGGTTACACTGCATGTAAGTTCAGCATATGTGAGTTTAAATTTGTTGATGTTATTGGTTATGTGTGTGTGTGTGTGACGTGGCAAACCAAGGCAATTTTAAATAAGATGTCTTTGAAAAACTCAAATATTTTAAGTCCTTTGATATGTCCTTTCCAAACTTCATGTTTTAACATTTGTCAAATTGCATTGGGCAGAAAAAAGTGCTTAATAAAGTATTTCTTGCTGTCTTTAGCACACAATGTCAACCATTTCAAATATTTCCAGTAATAAGCATCTTCTTTGTGTCTACAACTAAAGTGAGATAAATAATAAGCTGTTTGACAACAGACGGCACATTGTTGCACACAGACTGTTGAAGATGCTAACACAAACTCACAAATTCCCCTACTGTGTGTTTTCACTGGGCATCACTGACACACTGTGCTGTCTAGACGGTTGTACGGAGATTTTAACAGTGTGTGTCCCTCTTTTCCTCACAGTGCAGGGTGACAGCATGAAACATAGACAGATTGTGTGTGTGTGTGTTTGTGTGTGTGTGTGTGTGTGTGTGTGTGTGTGCGCGCGCGCGTGCACGTGCGTGCTTGTGTGTGTGTGTGTGTGTACGTACGTGTGTGTGCTTGTGTGTGTGGAGGGTGGAGGAATGCCATGTGTAAGTGGCAGACTTTCTGTTGGGTGGTCTGCCAGTGTGTGGGCTATGATGTACAAGTCAGTGCTGCCATCCACATCATGTTCCACTCATTTACATTGACATACAATGGAAAGGTTCTGCTGGTATGTATGTTTTGCAAGTACCCAAAATAAAATCAATTCAGCTATTTACACATACAGTATGCAAGCCATGTAACATACACTGTAGAGCACTGCAAAATGCAAATATAAAAAAATGTAGAGGCCAAGGGCCAGATTTACTAACAGCTTACGCCAGCGCAAACCATCATTTTGACTGTAAAGACGTGCAGTGGATCATTAGCGCTGAAAAGGTGCGGTCTAGTTATTTTTGCGGCTGACCTTATTGCATATGCATTTCTAGGAGTTTCCCTTTCAGACGCAATATTTTTGGGAGAAGAATATTTAAATGATTGACGCAACACGATTTACTGATGTTTGCACATGTGTTTTCACCGCCATTATTTAATGCCGAAAAAGCATGTCTTAAATTACTTTGCACTTGAAATGGCTGGAATTATTGCTAAAAAGAGGCATCACAGAGAGCAGAGAATGCGTGAAACAAACAGAGGATTGTTTTAACACGTAACAGTTTATTTGGAATGCCAGAGGAACATATTATTCAAAAATATTGTTTGCCAAGCCATGTTATTTTTTATTTGCTGAAATAAATAAAATTAGCCTGACCTTGTCATACTCAATTCTAGTCAGAATTTGAGTTTGATACCGCTCCATTGGGCTATGATTATGAGGCGTGTCTCAACCGAAAAATGTCTCTGCACTCAATTGGATAGACCTAAGTCATAAAGTTAGACTATCTCTTACCATTTGTACATTAGTTGAACATCATCCACGACGATACCCATTACGTTTGCTTGAAAAATATCGGAGCCTAGCATGTCCCTCCACTTTATTCAGCAGCCACGATTCCGGGGTTCCGAAAAGAAACTGGCAACGACCGCTAATTATATCCATCTTGTCATGCACGCCGAGTTGCATCGCCGTTATACCCATTTCAGTTGCTTCTTTAAATTGGTCCTCCATAAGTGTGACCAACTTTTGCCGAATCCCGTAGAAAGGTGGCAAAACATCTTTCCAATCAACAAATGCCTTAATGGCGTTTCTCTGATCCTCTTTTAAAATCAATGTTCTGTCGATATCTTTTAGAACACACTCTGTCAGAATCCACACATCTGAATTCTACAGCAGCAGCCATTTCTTTGTGATTCAACACACGCGCTCTTTGGTGACGTGGTTGATTACGTTACTGTTGATCATCTGTCCATCATCGTATAAAGCCCGCCCTGACAATTTGATTGGTCGACCAGCTTTGGGTCTCACATAGAAGCTCCTCAACCGAGAAACCCCAGACCTTAAAAATGTTGTGGGCGGGGCTAAGATCGGCTGGCACCCAGGCTAAAATAAAATAGGAGTCACACAATAAGTCATACAATAGCAGACATTTCAAATCTTCCTGTAAACCTTCATTTTTTTGTTCTCCAGTTCTTTTTAGTGTACTATGGCTTCATTAGCTGCGATTACACACCCCAAATTTTCCACTGCGATGTCCGTGGTGCTGATCTCAAGATCTGCTCTGCTTATTTGCCACCCTGAACTAATTTGCGCTGCTCTTAGTGGACTGCGTTGGTCATTATGGAAATCAGCTGTTGCGCCTGTGTTATTTAATTTGCATATTACCACACCCATCTGCACTTTTTTGGAATTGCGCTCTTGCGTTAATTTGCTCAAACACAATAATTGATTTTGACCTAATAAAAAACAGTCAGACAACAACAATGATCCCACAACAGACCATCCAGAAAAAATAGCATCTAAACCTTTATCCACGTACTGCTCTGAGCTGTACTGTGTGTGTGTGTGTGTGTGTGTGTGTGTGTGTGTGTGTGTGTGTGTGTGTGTGTGTGTGTGTGTGTGTGTGTGTGTGTGTGCCTGGTAATTATCACGTTGTGGGGACCAATTGTCCCCATAAAGATAGGAATACCAGTGTTTTTGTGACCTTGTGGGGACATTTTGATGTCCCCATGAGGAAACATGCTTATAAATCAAACAAAATGATGTTTCTTGAAAATGTGAAGTAGTAGAAAGTTTTCTGTGATGGTTGGGGTTAGGGAATGGAGTAGGTAAGGGGAACAGAATATACAGTTTGTATAGTATAAAATGCATTACGTCTATGGAATGTCCCCACAAAACATGGAAACCAGAGTGTGTGTGTGTGTGTGTGTGTGTGTGTGTGTGTGTGTGTGTGTGTGCGTGCGTGCGTGCGTGCGTGCGTGTACACGTATGCTCTTGCCATTGCTCTTGCCAGAGAGACTTTAACACCCATGCCATTTATCCAACAGCACAATCAGCATGCAAAAATGTAGCAGAGAGAGCAAGGGGGCTTACAGAGAAAGATGGTTGAAGCTTAGGACGTCATTTAAATATCCTAGCCTTTTAAATGTTTTTCACAGTCTCAGGATGCTGGGGGAAACTCCTTATTATATATTCATCACTAATAATCCCCTAACTACCCCTCCTCCAGCGGTGAAAGAGGGAAAGCGGAGGAGGTGGTGTTACAAATACTGAAAGAGTAAAATTGAAAAATGAGGACCAAGAAACAGAATAGAAATTTGAAGAGAGGGATTCAGGAGGGAGGAGTTTGACAGATGGTTGAGTTTGTTCATGTTAATGAGCAACCAGAGATGATATACTGTAGGTATCATTTTTTTGCTTTGTTCATGAGTCATGACACATCATTTACATGAGGAACAGGTTTCCACACATGTCAGGGGTTTGGATGAGAAGCTTAATGTAAAACCAGCCATCGGTTTTTGCGACTCCAATTAAAAACTGAAGAACCTAACCATCTTCATTTTTTTCAACCCTTTAACACACTCTCTCTCTGTCTCTCTCTCTCTCTCTTTCTCGCTCAGTTCCTTGACTATCTATGGTGTAACCCCGGAGGACGAGGCAATATATCAGTGTATTGCTGAAAACAGTGCAGGCTCCACACAAGCCAGTGCACGTCTGACCGTGCTTTGGGCAGACGGGTTGCCAGGTGTGCCCACAGACATACATGCAGATGCCCTTTCTCCAACCACTATTCAGGTGTCATGGAAGGAGCCCACCAAAAACACTCAGGACATTATTGGATATGTGCTCCATATCCGCAAGACTGCTGGTAAGAATACCACTTCTCACAAACAAAAACTAGCAAACATTTGTATACTGTATCTTCCTCTAACACTACATTTTCTGCATTTCTACATTGTAATCAAGAAAGACATGATTTGGTTCATTTATTAACCTGTTTCCTCATAAAATTTCAGGTTTTATTTGGCTCCTGGGGATTTCTGATCTCCACAATGTTGTCAAACCGTAACCTCAAACACACACAAAGTCAAACAAAATGTAATATTTTCCAACAATGTACACAGTAAATCAATACCTTTATAAAAACTGAACATGTACATATTTAATGAAATACAGACTTTGCTTGCTCTATTGAAATCGCTGAGATTTGGGATCAGTAGCACTTTACTTGTCCTCTGTCGCCATCAGCTTGGGTGACCAGGGTTTCCCGCAGCACTTTGCAGTTCGGGTGGCCCGCCTAAGCTGGGAAACCCTATTGCTGTAACTAGGTCGTCAAAAAAAAAATCGCTGCACAAAAGGCCGTCAAGTGCATATCGGAGAATAGCGCGGACGCACCTCACACCGTGAGTGGGCACGAACCCCACACGGCCGAAATGAGAGGAAGACGTCTGGAGGATAACTTGCCAGTTGATAAAACATCTAGGAGAATAGCACGGATACGCTTCACACCGTGAGGGTGCACACGCACCACATGGCCGAAATGGTTTGTCACTGTCTGGAGGATAGCCAGTTAATAAAACGCGTGTCCGTGAGAACTGTAAGTGGACTTATGTTTTGGGTTTATTTAAGCCTGTTATTGTATTAGTCTATGGTTCTTGCGAATTTAAAGTAAGTTCGCTGGTGATTTTGTTGTTTGAACAACCTGCTAGATAAGTTGCACGTGCCTGTTGATCCAATATAATTGTTAAGCGCTCTCACTCACGTTATTTATGTGCATTATTTACATGCTATAGTAGTTACACTCCTTTTAGATAATGTAATTAATAGTGGAAAATAATTATTTTTTTACAATCTTCGTGTTATCAATCATCGTTTGCCAGACGTTCTACAACATCTGCTTAAGTTTGTGTTTATTAACCCTTTAGTTTCACTTCATAACGCAGCTATTCTCGTTAGAGGTATCTGATAAAAACATTTAATTAATTAATAATCTAGTATGTGTTCATTTTCTGTCATAGTTTATTCAATATTATGAATTTTATTTGAGTGTTTGAGCCCCTTTGTTTGCCAGGCCCCCCAGCCACGCCCACCCGCCCGATCCTACCACCTTAACTAACAAATTTTCTGCGGGAAACCCTGGGTGACAGTATTTGTATTTATGAGGAGATAGAAAGAGAGGGCAGACACTAGAAGCTCAGCACAAGGATGGATGTGTATTCAGATCTCTGTGCCTCTCTCCTGGGAAGCCTTAAAGTTGCATGTTGATGTTTATCTGTGCTGGAGCTGCTGATCGGAGCCGTTTACTGAAGTGCTCTTAAGTGTCCTCTGCTGAGCTTTTTCTTACCTCACTATCTCGCTCTCTTTCCTCTCTCCGGTATCATCAGATGGCTGATTACCAGCCAAAGGGACCGACCATTAGCCTCTGCTGTAATTTAGGTTTCAGAGACTCTGATACGCCTAGAGAAAGACAATCTTACTTTCATCAGTCTCGCTGCCCCACAGCACCGTGGGATTTGTTTTGGAGTCGGTGCCATTTATTATGTATATGCGCACTTGTAGCAATCGGAGTTGAATTAATAATAGGAGGGATATGAAATTTACTGCAGCCATAAATGTGACAAAGAGAGACGGTAACATTTAAAAAGTGATTTGTTATGATTGTTCCTTAATCCTTTTGCCTGCGCTCTCGGTCTTTCTCTTTTTTCATTCACCTTCACTCTTTACCCCCAGACCCAGTGGAGATGGAGTACCAGGAGGCCGTTTGTAAAACGACCCTGAAGCAAGTAATCGGAGATCTGGAACCTTCCACCAGCTACAGCTTCTACGTGAAGGCGTACACGTCTCGAGGAGCCAGCAAAGCCTCTGAGACCGCTGTGGAGAGCACCATGGGAGAAGGTATAAAAGTGCATTTTAACACACAATCTTATTTTATTAAGCAATTGTATAATGTCCAGTCATTTTATGAGTTGTTAATTACGTTTCCTTTAAAAAGCCACAAGGGCTACTTACACCAAGCAGTCGTCAACTAAAAAAACATATTGTTTTTCCATAATGTAGGATTTCTTAAAGTCTCCCTGTAGTCAAGAATTGTATCTTTGAGCATCATAACATACTGTACATACATCTATAAATATGCGAATTAGTCCCTGCTGCGTCTACTCTTTTACACCACCTTGGACCATAAATATGAATATGCAAATTAGTTCCCGCATCCACTCTATTGCACCACCTCGGACTAGGGGTGCTCCGATAAATGCCGATGTACATTAATAATACGTGTCCGATAACTATTCTGAATCGCACAGCTGATATATTCACAGCTATTTCACGTACTACGGCTTTTGATCAGTAGCAGGGTTCCCACACCTTAGTAAACTTCAAATTCAAGGACCTTTCAAGGACTTTCCAGATCCAATACCCTCACATTCAAGGACTAAATGTGGGGATACATTTCAAGTGAGAGCAAGGTTACATCGAGTTATCTTTTAAGATACATTGTTACACTACATTGTTACGCTGCGTCTCTGCAGTGACTCTTTAGGGACACCTCCAGGGGTAAATGCGTCTGAATGTGTATATCAAATTCAACCATTGGTGAGGCTTAACGACAAAGACAGGGTGACGCGGAAGCCAGGAAGTATATCGCTATATGAAATATTGCCAAAAACACCGTTACAGGGACGCAGTAAGTATGGCAAAGGAGACGCAGCGTCTTGTTACCTTTTTAGGTAACAACAGTTACATACGTAACACAAGACGTTTTCATGTGTCAAACATAACTACGCAAAAAAGCATTTTGGTATGAATCAACATTAGCATACGCAAGATATAAGCATTTAAAGTGAACAGTTTAGCACATGTCCTTAAAAAGTCTAGAATTTTTATGATATTATCCTTCACTACACAGGGAATAATATGTAATTTTCCAGAAAACTCGTGGGAACCTTGCAGTAGGTCTTTATCAATCTGAAATCACTGTTAGTTTGAGTCGTTTATAACATGCATTTGAAAAACACTCATCAAACATAATCATTATACATATTCTTTATTATCATGAAAATACCTGAAACTGTGATATAAATATATCCTTAAGCCATTTCCTGGAGCTGTGTGTCATAGCTGCGTGTGTATGGTTCTTCGTCTGCAGCGCATATTGAGTTTATGCACGAGAGCGCCCCCTGGCTATTTGATGTAGTGGCATTTCACCGTAATTCATAGAGAAGCATAGCAAGCACCATCGGCCGATCGATCGGAGCATCCCTACCTCAGACCATAGATATATATGTAAATAGATGCTACATTCAGCAGTTTCAGACACCGTTACAGCAAAGTTCGGTTTCACATGCGTACGTGAAGCTGCACTTATCTTTAAGCACTGATGTTAACTGGTTACAGCACTCACCCTGCACCACATAGACATATAAACAACCAATAAAAACCTGATTTTCCCCACAGTGGGACTTTAAGGATAAAGCATTTCCCACAGAGGTGTTTTTGACACAGCGCAGTCTTTATTCAGGGTTGTTCATATCTTGCTGAGGGAATACATTACTGTATATCTGAGGTTCTTGTGTTTGCTATGTTTGCAGTTCCTGCCCCGCCAGCCTTGTTCACTAAGGTGATTAATTTAACGGTGATTCAGGCCACATGGGAGCCCTCCGCTAAGATGGGCCAGCAGGAAGGCTTCATCCTCTACTACCGTAGGGTCTCCGTACCTCTCTTTACCGGACCCCTCACCTTCCCACGAAACGTGACCCAGTACAACATCACTCAACTGGGTGAGTCTGACTGCAGAGGTTCGTGACAAGATTTAGGGCAAAGTGGATCACTGACAGTACTGTAATTGGCAATACAGATCTGTGAACTCTTTGTTAACAGTGCTCCGGGCAGGGAGACAAGTGAATGGTCTGATTTACATTCAAGCATTATATGTAGACAGAGCAGCTGACAGAACCTGAACTAGCTGATTTTCAGGGAATCTGCAGAATTGGTTTACACATTGTCATATTTGTTTAATAAAGCCGGTATAACTACACTCTTATTGGTATCTGTAGGCATATTCAGATTAGCCAAAGAACATAGGGGAAGTGCGAGGGCGTGATATAATATATAAATCACTTATCTCTGCTTTAGTCTATGTAGTTTCTAACACAGTTTCTGCCTTTTTTTTGACAGATCCATCTTTTATTTATGAAATTAAGATTCTTGCTTTTAACCAGCATGGAGAAGGAAATGCCACTCTGCGTTTTGTGTCTCTGAAGGAGTCAATGGAGAAATCAGGTGAGTGATCTGACAGGCTCGTATATTTTAATTCTGTGTATGCATGCATGACTTACAGTACAGTATATCACTGTATGTGTGATTTTCTTTCCCAGTGCAAAATACTCCTTGTGACTGTGTAAAGGATGAACAGAGTAAGAGCTCAACCACGGGCATCATCATTGGCATCCATATTGGAGTCACCTGCATCATCTTCTGTCTCCTTTTCCTCATGTTTAGCTACAGAGGCAGGTGAGGAATCAAGGGTGGTCTTGCCACAGGTGCAACACATGATACATTTTATTAGCATCAATTTATTATTCTTAATCTGTGTTTGACATTAAGACAGTCCTGTCACTAACATGGCATTAAAATATTAATCAGTCTATATCTATATCTATATCTATGTCTATATATGAAGCGTTTGGTTCCAAAACGCAATAAATCCATTTAGACTAATTTAGGTAAAAATGTGTTGTCTATAACAAGAAAGTGACAAGATGAAAACCACTATTTTCTGTTACAAACTTTCACATAGCATCTTTAGGTTATAATAACATTAAAAATTCTAATCCATTAGTTTATTTTTGAATATTTATTATAAAACTGATCCATGACCATTTTTTTTCAAAATGCTATAAATCTATTGAATCAATATATAAGTGCATTCATCTTTGCCATGTTATATTCATTTAGTTGACTAGTGGTATACACTGATTAAAAAAATAAACATTAATGGCATAAAAGGTATTGCGGAGGATTTTCTTTTTCCGGGTGGATCATCAAGACTATTGGTCCTCCTAGTTGTCAATCATGAGTGTAGCGCAATTGCATTGTTACAAAAAGTGGAGAAGGCGGTTCTTTTCTAAAATTTGAGAAAATCCTCCGCTACACCTTTAATAAAACACTTACTTTGTCATATTAAAGGGGGGGTTTAATGGTATTTCAAGCATTCTGACTTATTAACACAGTTATAGAGTTGTTTCCTCATGCTAAACGTAGGCAAAGTGTCAAAAATGCAGTTGGGCGTGTTTCAGAGTATTTCTGTGCCGAATGCACTTCGCCAGGGTTCGTACAAGTTTCGGCTAATTTTTTTCGATTACGGTTCTAACTGACGTTTCAGGGGTTTTCGATACGTATCACTTCTTTATATGGGCTTCCGCCGGAAAACCCCGCCCAGCCGTCAGTCAGCGGGAGACGCTAGAGCTTGCTAACAGCTTATCACGCCACTCAGCTTTGTTTAATTTCAAAACTCAACAATGGCACAACAAGAAGTGTGTTTTTGGATGTAAGGAGAAGACATCCAGCCTCATGGAAATAATGGATATAGTTTATTATCCGGATTAGCAGCGGAGTTTTGCGTGTGTGTTTGATGCGGTGGATTTTCAGAACCGGGTCATGACGAGTTACACGTGGTAAGTAAGACTTCTGTCTTATGTTGGAAATAGGCGCGTGTATATTATATAAATGACACGAACATGTAGTGAATCATAAGTAAAAAAAGTGTTGTATAGTGTTGCATGACTCGTACTCGCTCCTCCCGTGTTATAACTCCTCCTTCTTCATTTTTTCGTACGTTATCGGAAATATTCGGTAAAGCTAATCTTTTATAAATCTGATTAAACTAAAGACTCTTCGGAGATATAAAGGATGTCATACTACTCTATAGGTACTCCAGATTAATATCAGAAATGCAGAAACAGCGTGTGTTACGTGAGCTTTAAGAACACTGTTATTGCTGCTGTCATTCTTGGGACATCTTCACTGAACGTTTTTGACAGCGATCAGCTGTAAAATGTTTTGGTCCTGCTCGATTTTCGTTGATTTTGAGTAAAATTATGGAAAGTTTTTCATAAAATCCCATGGGGTCAATGTGTTAGCATGACAGAAGCTTGATGCTGTCGGGAGAACAAACAACAGCCATCATTTTCACTTCGCCCGAGTGCCTCTCACGTAAATTATTAGATTTTGATGGCTTACGTTTCTTCTCCACCACAGAAAACCACCACAGGTTTATCAATGCCATTAAAGTATTCTTTTGTTTTTGTTTGTTTGTTGATCACGAAGTACAAAGTGGATGAGGAAAACTAGGATTCTGTGTGTATTCAAAGTGCCGCTCTTATTGTTTGCAATGCGTTGAATGGTGCGCTGTAATTTGTTAAGCAGATTAATTGCATTCTGCAGTGAAGGAGGACTGGCGTTTATCATGTTTTGGGAAAAAAGGGAGAAAAGATAACAGAATAACATGACACTGTATCATATATATTCTGTGGTCCATCTCTCCACTAAACCCAAGCATTTGGCTTATACAGGCTTAGTGTATTAAACCTATTTGCTGTGGATGATAAGACTGCTAAACCCCATGAAGAGCATCTCCTTGAGCTTGTTAGTTCCTATTGCTGACATTCCAGAACCAATGTCCTGTGTGTGTTTGTTGAGCAAGGTTTCAGTCTAAACTAAATAATTCTGTCGTTGCAGGTTGGTGATGTGTAAAACTGTTCAGGCCACCCGACAGGTGGGCCGTAACCCTGCAGCGGGAGTTGTGCTTGAGTCCTCCTCTTCCTCACAAGGAGCCCTGGCCCTGAACGGAGGACCCCATACCGCTAAGAACTGTACAGACTCCAATGAGATGGAGAGGCTCTTCTCAGGATCGCCCCACTTCTCCCATCCACCTGACGCCACCCACACGGTAGCCCTGGGGGATATGCATACATTTGTAGACATGAGGATCACATATGGTTGTTATTTTCATAAAGAAAAGACCGGTATGACTGTGTGTGCTTGACTGTGTGGGTAGGGTATAGATGTATAAGTAAAACCAATATGTATTTTTATGATTTTTTCCCTCAAGTACCCCATGATAGCTGATATATTTTTAACACTGTTTTTAAATGCTGTGATTTGAAACACATTCCTCAAATATCTATTACATGGGTTTGCATTAATAAGTGTGTATCCTCTCACTCTGATCAGCTTAAATAAAAGCATGTAGATGTTTTTTGTGTTTTATCAAGTTTTTTGTGTTTATTTTCAGATTGAGAGCTCTCTGGTCTCTTGTTCATTCAATCATACTCCGATGTCCACACTTCCTCTGGATGACTTCAGTCTTATGGAGGAGTGTGAGGTGCAGTTCCCACAGCATCCAGTAGAGGGATGCCAACAGGATGAGGGCAGATGAAGAAATGTAGGCCATGACATCCTCCACTCAGACTCTTGTCCAACTCAGGTCAACTAAAGTAATCACCTTTCTTAGTTCTGTTTTTATCAGGCGAATATAATATTATTTGAAAGTTACGTTCCCTTTGCGGGAATCACTGGACTGTATAATGCTGGGGTACCTCTGGCCTCATGGTGGGTGAGGTTTTGTGACGGACATGTTTGTTAGGCAAACAAAATCTCTATTTCGGTTTGAGTTTTAACACATTCAACTATCAGCCTACCAATAGTTTCGCAAGCCCATCCATTGGAGACAGAGACCTTCTACCAGACTGTTCTCAGGATTTTTCTTTTCAGTGATATATATGTTTTTTAATTAAGTGTTAGCCTTCATGAAGACTTTAGAGTTGGCTATGTGAACCTTAGGATTTGAAACAAACAAAAAAACCCTACCTCAGCTGGAATGAATGTGTTGTAGGAAGTCTCTGAGATCTGCATCTTGTCGTCTGTTCTGTTTCTATTCACATCAAGCGTACAGTCGAAAAGAAAGGTGCTTCTCTACCTCAGATTTCAAGGACCGCCGTTCTCCTGCTCACTGAAGCAAAACAAGAAAAATAATCCAACGTATAGCACTTCCAAATGTTACCGTTAATGTTCTACCTCAAAATAACAATGTTGTTATTGTCATTGTGGTTCTTTTCTCATATTGAAACATAGCTTCTGTTTGTGAGATCCTGGCTTCACTATGTCGATGAATAGCTGTGTTTTGATATGTCAGTACCTCATGCCAATTGACAGATGACATTGTTGTATGAATTTTGCCTGTAAAGTGTTTTTATATTGTCCTAGTATTCGTGTAGGTTTGTATTTTGTTCCTGATCAGAGTATTTTTTATTTTCATCATAGTCGACTCGGTTAAATTGGAAAGACTTTTTAAGATAAACTGCACTGTTATTAATGACTTCAGGAGAAAAAGTTGTAAGAAGATTGATAACCGTACTGCAACGCTGGACAACGCTATACGAATATACTGTACTTTCATGATTAAAAGTGTGAGTGTATGCGCATATAAAACCTATTCTGTTGAGAATTAAGCACATATTGTGTTTCTGAGGGAGCTGATGTTAGTAAGCATTGACAAACATTGAAACCATCCGATACTCGCCCTATGCCACCGTCAATACACATAGTCACATATACCAAGAATGGAGATCAAATAAGCGTGGGTTCTTGCAAATGCAGAAGTTGTGAATGGTTCCTTAGCTCCAGCATTCTCAGAAACTAAACCGATTGTTGTGCAGACTCTGCTGCATGTTATGAATGAAATAAAATGGCCAAGAAACTTAAAAGACTCGCTATGGATGAGCTGGGCATTATAGGCTTCTTTGAGAAGTTAACATTCCTTTAGGAGCCAAAGTCAGACACTGAAGATACTTCTGTGTGGAGTTTCATCATCTTTTCAATATATATTCATCATCACAGGCCCCTCTTCCATATCTTTAGTGCCACATTGATCAGGGAGCACAAAGTGCGTCAGACATACAGTACTGTAATGTATGCACATAACCACACATACATCTGTTAGCAGAATACAAGTAGTGGGCGATGTCTGAGCTGGTCTTGTCATCTCTTTATCACTCACACACACACACAGTATATGTCCTGCTTTTGAATCACTTTTCAACTGCTGTTCACTGTGTGCTCAGCCATCCAATTCAGGACCAGCACTTTCATCTCGAAAGTACCAGCGAGATGTTCTGTCTCTTCTGATGTGTCGAAGGCGTATATATATTTTTTTAGTAACCTACCTCAACACGGCAGCCATGCTCTCAGGTCGCTCCTACTCTGATTGGGGAGATTGTATTTTTTGTATAGTACACACACACACATACATACACACCTAATGTACATACAGTACACACATCAGTGGAAAACATGTCATTGGGGCCCTTAAGCATCAGTAAACAAACATTCATTAGCTACTGTAATCATATGCTTTGCTTTTGTGATTCATTTTTGTTCTCATGCATCTTGTTTTTGTATGGGGTGGTTTCCCGGACAGGGTTTAGACTAATCCAGCACTAGGTCTTAGTTGTATTAAGACATTTAAGTAGATTTTACAAACAAACCTTACAAAAAACAATACTGGTGGGCATATTGAGACAAACTGTGGCACTGGTTTATGTTAAGATATTTCAGTACATTTCAGGTGTTTTTTAAAGGAAAACACCACCGTTTTTTAATGTTTTGCTGTGTTCTTGCCTCAACTTATACAAATTAGTGCATCCCTCTCTTTTTTCAATGCGTGCACTTAATCTTTGTACAGCGCGTCATGAATGTGTTAGCATTTAGCCTAGCCCCATTCATTCCTTAGGATCCAAACAGGGATGAATTTAGAAGCCACCAAACACTTCCATGTTTTCCCTATTTAAAGACTGTTACATGAGTAGTTACACAAATAAATATGGTGGCACAAAATAAAACTGCGATTTTTTTAGGCAGATAAAAAATGAGAACTATATTGTATGGCGGAAGAGCACTTAGTTTGCAACACTTTGACCTCGGCGGGCAGTAACATCATTACTCCTAACTAAAGCTGTAACGATTAAAAATCTGAAATCTGTCTGAAATCGATTCTGAATCGCAAGGCTGCGATTCTGTGTTTCATTCACAGCTTGTACTACGGCATTTGGTCAGTAGGAAGTCCTTATCAATCTTAAATCATTATGAGTCGGAGTCGTTTATAACGTGCATTTAAAAAAGCAACACTCGTTTAACTAAATCATTCAACATATTTTTATTATCATGAAAATACCTGAAACAATTTGAAGGATAGCGATATAAATATTCCTGTAGACATTTCCTGGAATAGCGTTTGTAATGCTATGTTTAGTGGCACAAAGGGAGTTTCTGCACGAGAGCGCCCCCTGGCTTTGGGATGTCCTGGGATTTCACCGTAATTCATTCAAATCCATTCATTGAGAAAACGCGCATTTGCACGTTTAAAGGAGCATTTCACCCATAGAAACATTAATCTTTATTGAAAGTGCGTCATATGAATTTGGTGCCTATTTGACCGAGAAAAGGGGTGTTTGTAGGCACACCCCCTCAGCAAAGATATTGGACTTCCTGCTTTCAATGATGCAAAATGATGATTTTACATCATTGAAAGAAGGAAGTGCAACACTGAAATCTGTATTTCTCCTGTCTCAGCGGAAACTGAGGAAATGTTGCACAACCATTCAAAAACATGACTGGAGTTCTAACTATACAAAGCTTAATGCAAATGGGTGAAGTGTCCCTTTAATCGTTATACAGCCCTACTCCTAACTAGAGGTCGGACGATTTATCGTCCGGTCCGATAATTTGGCTGATTTTTGGCATATTTTAACACAGCACTGGTAAAAAACTGATCAAAGAGCAAGAAATGATGACAGCAGAGTGTCAGGTAATATCTGTGTCTGAAAAATGCATGGTGTGGAGGAGTTTGTAATTAGAAAGACCAGTCATGATTTTTTTAAATACTTTGGCTTAAATAGTGAAATTTTTTCATTTAAAATATCTGCTAATTATGAGGACATTTTGTTTATTATGTACAAATAGAAAATCGGTCAAGAAAATCAGCATCATATAGAGACATAGCGCAGCGCGTCATAACCTGAAAACCACGCCCACCGGGGGGGAAAGCAATCCAACAGTCTCCATTGACTTTGTATTGCGAGAGGCTGCCTCCTTGTCATTTCTGGCTTATAACAAAAAACAAAATAATGCCTAAAAGCTGCTGTGTGACAATATGTACAGCTAACAAGCCAAAAAAACCAGAAATAAGTTTTTATAAGCTGTCGACCCGTAAAACCCAGCCTATAAGGAGAATAAAGTGGATTGCCGACTACGTTTCCCCCTAGTGGACGCAGTTTTACTAATAGTAGTACTATGAAAAGTTGGTTGTTTCCATTTCTGTCTCTTTAAACGCTCGTTTTTTAAAGTCGACAGCTTATAAAAACGTATTTGGTTTTTTTTTGGCTTGCTAGATGTACACCTTGTCAAACACCAGCTTTTAGGTATTATTCTGTTTTTAAGTTTAATCTGTAAATACGTTTTTATAAGCTGTCAACCCCAAAAAACGAGCGTTTAAAGACACAAAAATTGATACAGGCAACTTTTCATAGTACTTCTATTAGTAAAACTGTGGCCAATAGGGGGAAAAGTAGTTGGCGATCCACTTTATTCTCCTTAAAGACTGGGTTTTACGGCTCGACAGCTTATAAAAACTTATTTCTGGGTTCTTTGGCTTGTTAGCTGTACATATTGTCACACAGCAGTTTTTAGGCATTATTCAGTTGTGGGCCGGGGGTGGCGGGGGGGCGGCCTCTTGCAGTGCAAGGTCAGTGGAGACTTGCTTTCCCCCCGGTGGGCGTGGTTTTCAGGTTTGCATAACTGCGCTCTGTCTCTATATCGGCCATCGGCTGCCCTGATTTCTAAATATCGGAATTGGCATCGGCCAGAGAAAAAAACATATCGGTCGACCTCACTCCTAACTACTCTTCCTCTCGCTCAAGCTTTTGTCAATATTACTGCGCCAGAGTGCTCTTCCACCATGCAATATGGTTCTCATTTTTTATCAGCTTATTTTGTCCGCTTGTGCCGCCATCTTACTTTAAATAAGACGTTCACAACGTGCTTTACAAGGATTGTGTGCATGCATTGAATAGGGATAGGTATGTGTTGATTCGTCTGAGTTGAGGTAAGAACATAGTAAAATTTTGAAAATGGTGTTTTCCTTTAATTAAGACAGCTCAAATATGCATCAAGTCTGGGACTAGAATAAGCCCGGTCCAGGAAACCGCCCCTATGATTTATTTACTCGGTTTAATCAACCTTGGATTATCGGGATATATAGTCCTATAGGCTTGTCAATCATAAGGATGTAAACAATCCCTATCATGAGTTTGTGTGTGTGTCAGATGATGAGTCAGATTTGCATACTTTCAAATTTCCTCATGTCCAGAGGTCGAAATCTTTTGGACAGTTAGGTTAGATTATCAAAACGGTCATAATACTGGAACTACCGGATCTCGAGAGAATTGCACAGTATATTAGGTTGGAGAAATGACTCAAACGATGTGCTGTATATTTATTGTACCGACTGCGTTTAAGTGTTGTCAGAGAAGAGCGTAGATGCTTTTGTGTTGTCTTTATACAGATATATACCCAGTTCATTGGCTGTCTTTAATAAATGTTAATGGTAAAGGTTCTGAACAACAATACGCTGTGCTGTTGAACTGTGTCCCTATTTCTAAAAGTTTCTATGAAATACCTATTGTGTACAGTTTTGGTGCTCTTGCCTGTAATATGAATATTATCAGACAATTGGGTTCTGCTGTTGTGTAACGTAATACAAACAACTGTCGATGCCTCAATGCTGTCACATTTCCAAAAGTTGACGTACATGACATCTGCAGTTGAAGGCAGTTTTCAGCTGTTTTTTTTTTTTGTGGATTTGGCTTTTTTGTCATGTGATATTTGTTCAGGGTCTAAAGGGTCTTGTGTGCACTTCAGCAGAATTCAGTGCTGTGTTTGAAAACAGTTATGTGTTAGACTGCATTAGAAAGAGACTTTCAATTGTAATTGCCAAAATGTTTTAATATGTGTTTTAGGAAGCAGGGGTGGATTGATTGATTACTGTGTTTTGCCGCAAACAGACAACTGTGGATATCTGATAGTTGTGATATCAGATCTTTGCTATGGCTGCTCTGACTGATGCTCTACCAGCCGCCCTATTTCACTTGTCTCCCATTTGATTCCTCTATTTTTTTCCAAAGAAAAACGATTTGCTTTCATGAGATTTTCGTGTGTCTCTATTTTTTCTTTTTAAATTACCTGTTCAGCCCCTTTAAAGGGAGGTATTTAGCTTTTTTTAATTAAAAAATAATTTCAACATGTAGAATAACCCTTAAAACGTAAAAGGTTTTCGAAATGTATTTAGTTTTTAGTTTGGATCCCTCACACAAAAAAGAACCAAAATGTCTCCAAAGTCTCACACACATGCGCTGTCACATCTCTGCGAAGAAAGACATGTTTGTGTCAGCATTAGTCCAGCGCCCCAGATTTCCCTAGGGAGACTCGAGCTCGCGGATGAAGCATTAACATGTAGCAGCCTCGACTCCCAGCGGCACTATGGCAACACTGACCTATTCAAAGCAGCAGAAAGTTCAAACTTTGAATGTGTAAAGCAAACACAGTTTCGTGTGGGATAATATGCACCAGTTTCAGTCTGTTAAACCCCGTTTAGGCTAGGGATTACATTGGCATGACTAAGAAGAGTTTATCACTAGTTAACACACACAATGTCTTGATTTCACACTGGGTAATGCCGTCAACTTTGCTCATAAATGTTTGGCTGAGCTGTGACTGCATGAGGGGTCTAAAACTGACTGGATATTTTTGATGTTACCGTGTTGATGAATGCTGTCAAGAACATGTCTGAGGCATATTTTGTCTTTAAAGGAACACTTCACTTTTTTTGAAAATATGCTCATTGTCCAGCTCCCCATTGTCACATTTGATTTTTGCCTTTTTGGAGTCCATTCATCTGATCTCCGGGTCTGGCGCTAGCACTTTTAGCATAGCTTAGCATAATCCATTGAATCTGATTAGACCATTAGCATTGCGCTAAAAAAAAAACAAAGAGTTTCGATATTTTTCCTATTTAAAACTTGACTCTTCTGTAGTTACATCGTGTACTAAGAGTAACACAAAATTAAAAGTTGTGATTTTCCCACGCAGATATGGCTAGAAACTATACTCTCATTCTGGCGTGGTGATCAGGGACTTTGCTGCCGTTGCATGGCTGCGGGAGGCAAAATTATATTACGCAGCAGCCGAAAAAATTCCCCTTAGTATCTTTCAATAGCAAGGGACTATTTTCAGGCGCTGCGTGGTATCATTGCGCCTCCTGCGGCCATGTTGCGGCAGCGGGGTCATTGATTGTTGCGCCAGAGTGAGAGTATAGTTCCTACACATATCGGCCTAGAAAATCACTGCTTTTGGTTTTCCGTTGCTCTTGGTGCACGGTGTGGCTACGGAAGAGTCGGGTTTTGGATGGGAAAAGTATTGAAGCTCTTTGGTTATTTTTTGGCGTGATGCTGGTGGTCTAGTCAGGTTCGGTGGATTGTGCTAAGCTGTGCTGGGGGTGATACTGCCGGACCTGGAGATCGGCTGAGTGGGTTCCAAAACGGTGAGAATCAAATGTTTAACTCTAGTGGAGCTGGAAAATAGCATATTTAGAAAGAAGCTGAGTGTTCCTTTAAAGCAACATACTTTTTTTTATTTTAGGACCTTTTCTAATAAAAATCAGTGAAAATTTAATGAGATTACTGAAAGAATTGCAACAAATTCAGAAGTAAAGTGGTGTGATAATGAGAATTTGAAAGGAAAACATTTTTTAGGAAAAAATTGTACTGGTCCTAAAAGTCTGTGAAATGTGACCTTGACGTGTTTTCATGAGAAACCTTCATGTGAAAGTCTGGTGCAATTGTATGTCGACAGTTCCAATTGCTTTTATTAAAAAATATATATTTATTTATCTTAAGTTCTTTGGATCTGTGGCATGCTGTCAAATAGAGCAAACTTACTGTAAGAGGCAAGCAGGCTGAAGGTTGAAATGTGAAGGTCTTGTTTTTGTTTTAGCACTTAATTCAGAAACATTTCTAAACAGTGTGATTCCTTCATATTTCAAGTGTTTGCATGCATATATATATATATATATATATATATATATATATATATATATATATATATATATATATATATATATATATATATATATATATATATATATATATATATATATATATATATATATATATATATATATATATATATATATATATATATATATATATATATATATGCTGTATATATAAAGAGCTTAAATGCATCAAAGTGCGTCTGAGTTTTCTTGTAAATGAGCATTTTTCACTTTAATGAAAAGGTTAATAGTCAATTATTTAAATGCCTTATTTTCACAAATGTCACTTTAGTCATTTCATTGGTATTTAATAAATTTGACTGTCTTACACTACAAAACCAAAGCAAAAATCTAAAAAAAAATCTCTAGTCACTCGTCACAATCCTTTTTGAATAAAGGTAAAAAGCTAAAAAAAAATTGTCAATATCCTAATTTATTCGATAAACCACCTTTATATGGGAATAAAAGTCTTGCAACTTGACATACGCACTTCTGTGCATTTAGAGGACTTGAAAAATTGTCATGGCGTTTTAAAAATTCTGATTTCTGAATGGCCCGTGGCAGGATTAAGCGGATTTGAAGCCAACATATTTAATAAACATGTAATATGTGCCGAGAGCATTCGGTCAATATCATCTCATTTTTGTCGGAGGTGGCTTTGGGCATTGCATCTGAGCTCTTCATATATACTGCCCGCTCACCTGCTTGGCTTTTATAGTTAAGTCTAATATTGTGATTTGGGAATTTATTGTGTGTGTGGTAAAAGACAGCATGACAGAGACAATTCATAAAGCTGAAAAAGACTAGATTTTTTTTATTGTGATGTACGGAAGTACAAAACCCATTCCCAGACTTCCACAGGTTTCTTAGATTGGCAGTTGTTCGGTTCACGTTGATCAAAACCAATGAGCACTTCACAGGTTTAATTAAGGAAGCACAATGTGAAAGAGCCTTGACGTTTAATAACGGTTTATTCATTGAGGTTCTGTCGGTGTTGTCTGATTTGATTCCCCAACTGTATAAAAGGGTTTTCTTTTGTAATTATACTGTCACTTCTGTAAAACTGTGTTCATGACTGAAGCACTTATTGTTTCAGAAAGTATTGTTTAACAGGCATTTTCTTACTGTACAGTATGGTGCTATTTCTGTCACTGCTGCACACCACAAAATGCTGGTTTGTATATTTTACACCTCTTCTGCTAAACAGTGAATATGTCTTCAGTTTAAATGACATCTGTATTGTAAATTTGTACTTGTTTACGACTGACTCATTCACTGTCAAAATGTGTTTTGGTTCATGGGGGAAATGATGAGTAAATCTCTTACTGGAAACTGTATTTGTGTGTAGAGTAGCTATTTAATAACTGTGTATAGCTATTTAACCACTCTCAAAGAGGCATGTGAATACTGTATAACAATCCCAGTTTGCACACATTTTTCCAGTGTGCATTTCTACAGACAAACTTTAATTCTGAAGCACAGCAGGGGTACATGCGATGCCTGCATGGGGAAGCCTCAAGCCCTTGCTGTTATGCGTATATATGGTTCTTTAGTATATACACTCCTAAGAAGTGACGAGAGCACAAGTTTACAAGTGTGTTACCTCTTCACCTGATAAAAATCCCACAGCATTTGTCAAAGATCACTACAAGTGTCTCTAAATCTGATGTTTGTAACTCATCTGGCCACATACAGTCACTGTTGTGTATGTACATATGCATATATTTGTATGTGTACATGTATATTTATATAAAGAAAGAATAATAGACCGTTTTTAGTGGTTTGTATTGGTTCAATGTGAAACACTGAATAAAGCTTGATAACAAGGATGACAATAAACTAGTTCTAGTTTTTAAAAACATGGTTTTATTTCTTTGATTTTCTGTCTTTGTCCGCCTTTCCTCAAAAGTGTTTCGGTGAACCTGTATCCGTGTATGCAGTGTGTATAGTATTTTTGTTTGGATACAGTGTGTTTGCAAACGTGTGCCTGCGTGTTTGTCTGTGAGAATCTGGATTTCCTTCGTCAGCTTTCTGGAATGGCTGCTAATTGACTATGGCCGCAGTAACCGCAGCATCAGTATATTGCACATGGATTGATTACACTGCATGGGGAAATTCATGAATATTTTACCTGTAATGACAGAAACATTTATCAGACTACAGTTCCCTGAGATTGCAACTTTGTCTTGCTATTTTTCTGATCTCAAATTCAGTCTAAACACTTCAACAATATCTCTAATCCTGGTCAGTGACTTGACTTTGTAGTTAATTATACAATATTTCTAAATAAAATAATTGTGCATGTTTTTATAATTTTTGGTTTATTATTTTTAATTAAACAAATTAAAGTATCCATCTCCCTCTACCTAAAAGTAAAAATATAAATTTGGTGGAAAACATCTGATCACTAATCAGATTTATGGGTAGCACTTTATTTTACAGTACGTGCACTTACCTTGTACATATATGGTAAATAAGTTGTACTTACTGAAAAAGGTGTGGTACTTACTTTTCTACATGGTAATTAACTGGTATAATTACTGTACTTACCAGTGGTACATGCTTGGTAGTTATTATGTAACTGTAGATAAGTACTGGGTAAAAACAGATACTTATAGTGTAGGTATACTGTTAGTAACGAGAAACATTACTGTACTTACAAATAAATGTACAATATAAGTATTTACAGGCAAGTTAGGGTAAATGACAGGGATTTATAGTGTACATATATGAAAACTAATATCAAACACTTCTGTACTTACAAATTGTATATACACAATAAGTGTGTACTAGTGAATGTACCCAGTAGTTAATGCGTACAGTATGATAGTCAATGGTTGGGTTTGCCTGACAGTGACATGTATATGATGCTATATCTTAGGTGGTAAGTCCTATGTAAAAACTGTGTAAAAAGCTACACTTTATTTTACAGTCCTGTTTCCATGCAGTTACCATGGACGTACTAGTGAATGTACCCAGTAGTTAATGCGTATGATAGTCAATGGTTGGGTTTGCCTGACAGTGACATGTATATGATGCTATATCTTAGGTGGTAAGTCCTATGTAATAACTGTGTAAAAAGCAACACTTTATTTTACAGTCCTGTTTCCATGCAGTTACCATGTATGTACTAGTAAATGTACCCAGTAGTTAATGCATACGGTTATTTAATGCTTGGTTTAAAGGACAAAGATACAGAGTCTGAGTATCAAAATGGCACATCAGAAATGTTTGTTCTTAGTTATCATATACGTATGGTATAAGTATAACTTACACTTGCCTGCAGGTACCACACACTTATCGTGTATATACAAATTGTAAGTACAGTAGTGTTTGATATTAGTTATCATAAATGTACACTATAAATATCTGTCATTTACCCTAACTTGCCTGTAAATACTAAATACTTATATTGTACATTTATTTGTAAGTACAGTAATGTTTCTCGTTAGTTACAGTATACCTGCACTTTAAGTATATATCTGTTATTACCCAGTACTTATCTAGAGTTACATAATAACTACCAAGTATGTACCACTGGTAAGTACTGTAATGATACCAATTAATTATCATGTAGATACCTAAAAGTAAGTACCACACATTTGTCGGTAATTACAATTTATTTAACATATATGTACAAGGTAAGTACACATACTGTAAAATAAAGTGCGACCGAAAAATGTTTGGTACTTACTTTTGAGTAACCACGTGGTACACTGTTAGACATTTTCAATGATTTTTACAATAGCCTACTGGCAACTCCAGAAAAATAAAATACCGCCAAAAGACTGTTAGAATAAATAAAGTACAGCAATTTTCAAAAATACAGTAAATTACTGTATATGATGGTTGATGTCGCAGAAAATTCCCATAATGCAAAGCGAAAATACAGTTATTTACGGTATAAATAGTTTACAGGATTGCACTGGTTGAAATACAGTTAATAACTGTAAAAATTGCAGAAATGTCTAACAGGTTAATTAAACGATATCATTACTGTACCAGTGGTACATACGTGGTAGTTATTATGTAACTCCAGATAAGGACTGGGTAATACCCAGACTGATCTCACGGAAAGTCGTGTTATAGTCACAAAAATTTGATTAATTTATTTGTCTCCATTGCACGAAATTCTGCTTTTTTTCGTGCCTTGAGCACAAATGTCTTTTTCATGTGAGTCACCTGGATTTCTATAAACTTACTTTCTGTTACATTTTTAGACATCCTAACCCAAATCCCAACTCTAACCCCAATTCCAGGCGAGAATAGTTTTAAAAGTGGAAGAAAAACATGTGTAAACCAATACATAAAAGTATATCCTAACCCAAACCCCAAATGTAACCTCAAGCGACAATGACTTAAAAATAGTATTTAAAAAAAATGAGAAAACAATACATAAAATGACACGAAAAAGAAAGTCGTGCCACGGACACGAAAAACTATTTATAGAAATTTGTGCAACAAACGAAAAAGACATTCGTGCTGAAGGCACAAAAAAGCTGAATTTCATGCCATGGACACGAATAAATTAATCAAATTTTTCGTGACAATAACACGACTGGCCGTAAGATCATGTTGGTAATACCAGATACAGTGTAGGTATACTATAACTAACAAGAAACAATAATGTACTTACAAATGTAAAAGTAAATTTGTAAGTACTCTCTTCAAACTAAAAGTGTGCCAGAGCGTCATTATTCTTTAAGATCTCAGGTACTTTTTGCTGTGTGTTTTTTCACATAATGCTATATATTGACCCAGGATATTTATTTTACAGATACCTCTTTACTTATTATAGCTGTCAAAAAGTCTGCTTTTAACTCTTTAGACATATCGAATGGCTTGTCTTATTATTTTCAATAGCCACAGCCATTGCTATTGTTACTCATCAAGTTGTATTAGAAGGAGGTTCCTTCTAGTAAGCATTTAAGATATATTAAGTTACTCCAAAATAAGTCATAAAAATTTTTGACCTGTTTGTAGAATATTTATACATTTTAAACTTCTAAAGTCTACAAGTTTTGCCAAATCCATTTAATTTCTAATAAAACTGAATCTATTAATATAAGCTTTATTTCTTAATCAGATTTGAGAGGAAACAACAACAAAAAACAGAGAAATTGAGAGAGAGATACAGAAATGAAGATGTTTGTTGCACGTCCACAGTCCCACTCCTGTGCTGGATTCTTCATTGCGCTAGTGTGCTGTAAATCAGAGAAAACATGAAGCTGCGTACACAACTAAGATGTCTGTTCTCAAGACACTCATACCCCCAAAGTCATGCCGAGTGACCCAGACTGCCCATATAAACCACTGAAACCCAATGCTGGTCAGACCACCTTCACTGGGCCCCTCTGACCCTGTAATTCAGGGCTGAGCTATGTGTGAGGACCCCTGGAACGAAAGAGAGGGCGCAGCTGTCTTTTGGCTGCTCAAAGGAAACAGGCAAGAGGTAAGCAGGGGTCATAGTTCAGATGAACGTATTTTCATGCCCACGTCTCTCTGAAGTTTTTTTCACTTTTTTCTTTTTTATAGCTTCCAGATCTCCCAGCCGTAACACGGTTCCCAGGTGACCGACGAGGAGGGGGAGGAAAAACATCCTTCTTACATGTTGCCAGTAATCAAAACCAGCCATGTGGCTCCTGCTGCTCTGATAGGAAGAGCATTCAGTGTGCGTGACGGGGCGGCGGTGGTGCGTAATCCAGTGCTCTAATATGCCATTGTTTATCCAGTATTTTACAGAGAGCAATTCTGTCCTAAAAGACAGAGCTTTATGTGTACTATATGTGATATAGTCTACACCAGTGGCGGCCGGTGACTTCTTTTTTCGAGAGTGCTCTATGCAAAGTTCGTCACAACATGTATGTAGCCCGTCATGTGTGTGGTTCCTTTTTTCAAAATATGTGTTCTGCGCTTTGAGAGATCCTGTGTGCATCACGTGTCCTGTCAAAATAAGTGTCCGCTGCAGACGCGCCCAAAGGGTTTATGATAAAAGAGACGCTTGTGTTTGCCAGATACTCGCATAATGTGCAACAAGGAATTTTTACAGTGATTTGTATGTGCTTATATGCAGGGCTGTAAATGGGTGACCTATAGGGAGGCTGAGTCCAGGGAGTGAATTTCATGGTTGGGGGGCAGAGTTCCAGTTTAAAAAGTAGGATTTCTAAATCTTATATCCATAACCTCCACACGCATACATAAATATATAGCATGATTTGCTGCATCTTTAAAAATATTTAAAATGTGTACCCAACTAGAGTCCAACCTGTGAACCATGGCAACTTCGAACACTGATCATATGTGTTTGTGTGCGCCGTGTGCCATGTCAAATAAAAAGTGATCTAGTACTAAAAACATTAGCAGAATGAATGTTCTTTCAAAAGAGAATACAAGATACAAGAAATGCATCCAGTGAGTCGCTTTCAGATGCTCCATATAAAACTATTATATTTATTTGCTAGGAATAAATCCACTGACCTTTATTAAGGCTGTGTGAGAGCGTCTTACATGAGAAAAGATATGGAATGCCGATTCCACAGGGATCCATGTGTCCACACACACACACGTCTACATTCACTTACTATGTGATCAAATCCCAATACACAAATGCACCATAAACCTGTGCACTTTATACAGACACACAGAATCTGTTAGCCCCTCAGGACAAGAGAGAGAGAGATGATGGGGGAGGGCGAGAGCATCCTGGGCACCTGACGGCAGTCATCTGTGAAACCGGACAAAGCATGAAGAGAGAAAGAGAGAGCATTTTTGTAAGAGGATTTGGCTGTACTGGGGAGGGTACATATTTTGAATATGTCCTCGCAAATCTAAAACGACGTGATGAGTTGTTCATTCGTTAATCATTAAATCGTGTTTTGGTTTAAAGAGCACCTATTTCATTGCTAAAAAAAGTTATTTTACGTATTTGGTATAATACAATGTGTTCGCATGGTTTATGGTTAAAAAACAACCCACATTATTTTCCACATACCGTACATTTTTGTAGCTCCAGATTTTACTTTCTTCCTGAAATGCACGGATTTGAAAAACTCTGTGCCTGATTGGCCAGCTAATCTGTACGTTGTGATTGGTCTGAATACGTCTGACGTCAGCCGGAAATGTGACGCTCCTTACCATGTTTGAAAGATTCGGTTGCTAACAGGAGTTAACTTACAGGAGTCCGAAGCAAGAGGAATTATGATAATGTCGGTCATCACCAATCCCAGGAAGTAAACTGTTGTCTACAATCCGTGTGCTTGTTGTAGTCCATGCAAAGAGATTTACCTTGGAGATGATAACTAGCGTCATCATCTTTGGGGTTTTTACCTTTTGCATATCGTTAACGTACTAATAACACAACCAAAGGAAATGTAAAAACGTAAATCGGACAATAGGTGCTCTTTAAATCTTATTTAAATGTAATGATGTTCACTGGTAGGTTATATAGAAACTCTCTTGAGTAAGAAAACAATAAAAGTCTATGAGACTCCTGTATGCAACATACTTGGGTGTGTGCGCCATTGGAATTGTAGCTATGCAAAGTCAAGTTTAAAGCCCAGTGATCAAATTGTTGCCTTTTCACAGTAAAACGATAACAGTCTTTATTGGACTGTCAGTAACATTTTTCCAATTCATTCCTGCAGGGCCAATCATACTCCTTTGTGAGCAAGTAAAATTGCTTTTCTTGCCCCTGTTTCTGCTAGGGAGAGAAAGAAAGAGAGAGAGAATAAAGGTTGTGCTGAGGCACATCAATGAAGAGGAAAAAACAGCTAATCTGTAAACACATTTATCAATATGGATGCACGAAATGTTAAAGTCCCATGGTGCTGCTGCCATGTCCACCTGTCTCTTCCTCTCTGTCTCTTGTTTAGTCTCTTTCTGCTGATATAGGAAAGAAAAAGAAGTAAACCCCACAAACCCTCCAGAGAGTCCACATTGTTGGCCACGTTGTGTCTGAGCTCCAGTCTCTGATTTGCATGTTTTGCTTTTTGTGTACCTATTTAACAATCTTTTAGAGACAAATCAGGCATAGTTTTTCAACGATGACATGTACAGTAGGATATCCTCATTTGTAAGAACCCTATATTTAAATAAAGTGAATAAAATGTACTGGTAGGTTTAGTCTATATTTTAAAATAGTTAGCAAATACAGTTACCATTTTCTTGTCAGACTATATAATTTAACGAAAAATTGCATTAAATGATTATTAAAAAAACATACAACCAAAACAACAGTTCAAGAAACATGTCCTTAAAGGGATAGTTCACATAAAAATGAAAATAATGTCATTAATGACTCACCCTCATGTAGTTCCAAACTTATAAGACCTCCGTTCATCTTCAGAACACAGTTTAAGATGTTTTATATTTAGTCTGAGAGCTTGTTGACCCTTCATTGACGGTCTGCGTGCGGTGTGCTGTCCATGTCCAGAAGGATAGTAAGGCATCATCGGAGGAGTCCATGTGGCATCACTGGGTCAGTTGGAATGTGTTCGAGGATACATTTTGGTCCAAAAATGACGACTTTATTCAGCATTGTCTTCTCTTCCGCGTCTGTTGTGGAGCGCATGCGCGGGACTGGAGTCACGTGACTGCAGTGACGCGGCTGACGTGTTATCTCGTGTGCCCCAGCTGTTTTTTGTGCGCCCGAGCTTCGTTTGCAGTTTACAATTTACGCACGCTGTAAGTTTAAAAAAAAAACATTTCTGAGGATAACACGTCATCTGCGTCACTGCAATCACGTGATTTAGTCTCACGCATGCCTTCACAACAGACGCCGAAGTCAAGACAATGCTGAATAAGTCGTAATTTTTTTTATTTTTGGACCCAAATGTATTTTCGATGCTTCAACACATTCTAACTGATCCACTGATGTCACATGGACTACTTTGATGATGTTTTTATTACCTTTCTGGACATGGACAGTATACCGTACATAGATTTTCAATAACGGGTCAACAAGCTCTTGGACTAAATATAAAACATCTTAAACTATGTTCCTACGATGAACAGAGGTCTTACGAGTTTTGAACGAGATGAGCATTTTTGGGTGAACTATCCCTTTAATATTTTATTATGTGGTTATATAAAAGCAGCATATATGGTGACAGTGCTCACAGCTGCAGACACTTCATCTCCATTTAGACTGTTCCTGCAATTCTAATGTCCACCGTTACCTCTTCTCCGATGCCCCTGCATAAAAACATCAAATCTATGAATGCCAATTTGTTAGCCATGTTACAAGCCCCCTGTGTGACGGACTGACCACCTGTCCAGGCTGTTTCCCTGCCTTAGGCTTGAGATATGCTGGTATACGCTCCAGCACTGATGAATGCTAAATGCCTGCATGCAAAGATTTAGAGTTGTGTCAAGTTTTTGTTTTCTCTGGAGGGTGTTGAAAGTGTTAAATGAAGATGTTGTTAACGGTGACCCAGATAGGGTTAAAATAGATTAGAGAGATGCATGTCCCTGCGTTGTCCCAAATCCTAGAAATAAACAAACATACTGTACCTACCCATACAGCAATCTCAAGCGTACTTTTTACAGTCCTCTTCTACATGTTTGTAGAGTACTACTGTATGTACTTAATATGTGACGCGTCTAAAGCGTTTATGATAAAAGAGACGCTCGCGTTTGCCAGATACTCGTATAATCTCATGCGTGATCAGAGTTTATTGTTAAGGGAGTGTCTTGTGTGTATTTTGTGAACGTGAGCGTCTCTTTTATCATAAACGGTTTTGATGCGTGTGCAGCAGACACTTATTTTGACAAAACACGTGATGCACATGGTCCACATAACGCAACAAACTCATATTTTGAAAACGCGAGCAACACACATGACACTCCGAACACATATTTTGAATTTGCGCCCCTAAGATGAGCAGTCACGAGCCGCCACTGCTTTGAACCTAGCATTAGGTTTTTTGTTGGCTAAGTGCTGTAAAATGTAATGTTTGTACCTCTGTGTAAATTTAACCCCAACACATGCAGGCAGGTTTGATAGACATATTGTACTGCTGTTTTATTAGCAATTCAAAGAGAATGGTTTCCCTGAGAACAACCTGAGATATACGACAGCTTTCCGATAACATTTTACTCAGCAGAACTGAAATTAAGTCAGTACGGTAAAGTGAGAGTCTCATACCAGCTAAAGATAGACAATGCTGCCGAACAAAGAAACAGAAGAGAAAAACACACATTGGTTTTTGCAGTAATATATAAATGGTTGATGTCATCATTTGTTCCCATCAACACTACTATTACTGTAAAATCACATTTACTTTCAATCGCATGTTTTACATTAAAAAAACTGATCAATGTGTTGGCCAGAATAAGCTGCAGTTTGGAGCAGGTCTGTCAAATTAAATCTGCGTTTTTTAAACTATAGCTCTTGTATGTATTCAGACTGAGAGCAGATAGTGGGTGGGCATCACCGGGTCCCCTATCACCAATTCTAAGAGCTGGGGCCCGGGCACAGGCTTCAAAGGTCAAGGCGAAGCAGAGAGGAATATGGTTGTTTGCCCAGCTGTCTACTGGGCTGCTGGGATTCAGAAGGACATGTGATGACTGGTGGGTTTTAGTGGGAGTTGCCATGACCTTCTTCATATAAAGTAGACAAACAAAGACAAAGGGTCTTACATCATACATTGAAGGGGGTTTGTGTGTGACAGAAAGGGGGCATCGTCAGCCTCTCTTCGCAGTAGAAGCTGGTGTAGTGGTATACTTTAATGAGGTCTTACGATACCCCGCTATCCCACTCCATCCCTCTCATCCTAATTTTTGTGTGTCTCTGGTCAGTATCTCCTCTAATGTCTTTCTCATCCAGAGACAAACTAATCCTTTCAAAGCCTTGCCTTTCATGGCATTGTCAGACTTCTCGTGTAAATCCCTCCTGTCTGTTTCATTTGCCTTTCGACACACATCCCCAGAATAAACAATTGACCGCTTGCTGTAAGAGGCATCTTAATTTGCCTCCCTCAACACACACACCAGCACTTGTGAGTAATTATTTTAGTAATTTAGCATTTTTAACATATGTATTGTAAATTTGTGTAAATATATTTTAATTTTTTTTACAGTTTGTGTGTGTGTGTGTGTGTGTGTGTGTGTGTGTGTGTGTGTGTGTGTGTGTGTGTGTGTGTGTGTGTGTGTGAAAGCGGCTGCTGTCTATAAAACCAACACAGAGACTTAGGGTCATTCAGTCTCTGTCTGTATTTCTGTTTGGATATAATGAGGATTTATTGCATTATATTGCATCATCTTCTGTATTGGTTTTATGGCTGCTGATGTAATGTTGCAATGCTGTAAAATTCCTCGTTTCTCATAAGGGCTTTTGTGCGCGAACATCTATTCTCTGCTGAAGGTTAAGATGTGGTAAATTTAAGATCTTTAAGCATGTGACCTGGTTCCATACGTCAATGGTATGAACATTACATTACCATCCAGGTCAATAGTGATTAACTCTTACAGGACTCGTACTGGTTGGGGAGGGGAGGTATAATAGGTTTGCGTTGGCGCAAAAACACCAGGATTGACTGTTATAGCCACTGAATCAATATTAAGTCTTTAAATAACTGAGTGACTGACAGAGAAAATATTAATTTTCATTGCTTTTGCATTTTGTAATGATTAATGTTAAATAGCATGTGCACTGTAAAACATTCTTTGCTGCTTTACATTTTTTAGTTGAATCAACTTAGATTTAGAAGTCATGTCAACTTATTATTATTTAGCTTGACTAGAAATGAATTGCTACAACTTATGAATTGAAGTTGAGTTCTTTCAACTATATTTTATAAGTTATAACAACTCATCTCAATTCAAAATAAATAATAGTAAGTTAAAATGACCTGTAAATCTGAGTTGATTCAACTAAAAAATTTAAGACAACAAAGCATTTTTACAGTGTGGGGTCAAAATGCTGTGTTTTAGGGAGTGCATTCACACATTTCCTTGCTCATATTTATGTTGTTGTTGAACTTGTTAGATCAATGAGTGGTCTAACACTGGCTTTGAAAACCAGAACCAGTAGATGTAAGTAAAAGGCATCCTAAAGAAACGTTTGGTTGAAAACAAAACAGTGAGCAGAAGATTACTGCCACCTGCTGGCCAAAAACAAAAGCGCATAGCTTTATATCACATTTTTAAAAACTAAATATAAAACACAGTACTGTGCCAAAGTAGAATCTCTTTTATTAAGATACAAACAGAAAATACAGGAAATATGTACCAAAAAATTAAAAAAATCTTTACCATTTTAAGCAGAATGAAGTAAAAAGACTAATTTCTTAAAAATTTGAAATTAGGATTTAAATTTATTTAGGTTTAAGAGATCCTGCAGTTTTCTGCTATTGCTCAAGTGAAAGGGGAGTTTACCCTAAAAACTTTATGTGCTACTGTAGCAAATATAGATGGCCCCGTTGAGTCTTGGTTTCTTTGCACCATCACAGAGAGGGTTTTTTTCTCCTTTACTTTATCTAAATGGTATTGGATATGACCCAGGCTTCATACGAAAGGCACGGTAGGATCTAATTACCTTATTCCGCCACGCCCCTTTTTAATTCTTCCCGCTTCCGCTTTTTGTCAACCGACTTCCGCTGCGGCACAGTGCATTCGGTGGTTTGTTTGGTGGTTAGAAGATTGTTTGTAGTTCACTATAACTTTAGCGAAATGACAAATATCGCTACTGCTGTAAATGTTTTAAATAAGGAGAAGGTTAAAACTTCATACGACGCTCGGATAGTCTTATATTGTCCAATCAATCGTCTCGTGGTTAGACGAGACATTCAAAATAGTTGCATTTTATAAACTAACGTTAACTGATCTTAAGTTTATTCGTAGAACGGACTTCACAAATCTAACAAGCACATTTAGCTAAGATAGCTTACCTGAAACTGACCACCTTTTCAACACCCGGCGTGGTTTAAAGTTACCGGAACATCGTAGTCGAACCATTCCTTGGGATAAGGGTGTTCCTCAGTCGGCTTCCCGTTCGTTAAAATTGGTAAGAAACAAACATAAATGTGCTTGAGTGAGCTTTTTAAGTTTAACGCGCCGTCTTAAGCCACTACCTCAGCTGCTCATCATCCATGCGGCAGGAAGTACGTTGACAAAATGAGCGCAATGGCGCCGCCCTTGTTGTCGTGAAAAATAAGGTGAATATCCCGTAAATCCACAAGGAGGCGTGGGTTCACTCCACGTGTGTAGATCAAAAGGGCTCTGGTTCGCCAATCAAAAGTAGGTCATGATGCAGAATCAAAATCCAATCATAAAACTCAATCTGCACAAAATAATGCAGATAACATTAAGCAGATCTCTTCATTTTAACATTTAAACACAGATATCTACCTCAAACTACATTAAATGCTCACCAGTACAAATAATAAACGCAATATATGACAATGTGAACACTTAAAACAGCTAAAAGTATACAAATGTGTGACAATATTGTCATATAACATCTTTCTTTCTCTCATTTCCATGTATATAATCATAAATGATGAAATAATTTAACCAACACAGACTTATAAGCTTCATATTTAACACATTTTAACATAAAAATATCAAGATTAAATGATTTTTTCTGAAACATCACTCCGACCTCATGGGTGCATGCATGTCCAGCTGGATTCTTCATCTGAACTAAAAGCAGCCAGTTCACTCAATAGTTCAATACACTTAAGTCAACAGAACGGTACTGCACCAATTACATAAGTCTCTTTGAAAATGTACAAATCAAAAAGGTTTAACAAAGTAAATTACACATGAAAATAGTGTTCAATATAAAGGGGTTACACTTTTTTTTCTAATAAAAGATATCAAATAAATTTGTTTTTATATTTACTCGTATATCTGTGTAATAAGTGGGATAATGTAGAAATAAATCCCTTCAGTGATATCAAACTTTTGAGAACGTGTCCTTACCTCCCCTTACACCTAACTGTGATACTTTCTAAATTATGAATCTTTCTCGACTATATTATTAATCAAACGTACACTTAAAATTGATAAGAGCAAACGTTGGCGACCACAGGTTGCAACTAATTGCGGGCTGCAACAACGCAAATACTGGTTCATTTGGCGGGAACAAAGTATATAAAGTGGGAGGAGTGTCACGGTCCTGTCGGACATTCGTGCTAGATGTAGGTCTGAGTGCATCTGACAGGACCGTGGCAGTATCATGTTCTGTGTGGGGACATGTGGGATCACATTCTGTGTGTGGCTTCCACATGTTCTCGGTGTCTTGTTGCTGTCGTGATCTTGCCAGACCTTAGTATTGTTTCAGGTCTATGTTCTGAGGGCAAGGTCAGGGCAGCATTGTGTTTTGTGGGAACACGTGTGTTTCACATTATTTCTGTGTGACACGTGTTCCCCAGTGTGGTGTGGCTGTCATAGTCTTGCCTGACCTTGGTTATTATCCAGAGGGCAAGACCAGGGCAGCATTGTGTTTATGTGGGAATACGTGTTGTTTCACATCATGTATGTGTAACACGTGTTCCCAGTGTCTTGTCACTTTTACCCTACTCCCTTATGTAATCATGTCTTAAGTGATTAATTATGTTCACCTGTTCCCCATTGATGTGCTGTCTATATAATGCCCTTGTGTTCTCTGTGTGGTGTGCGTGCGTTGTTGTGAATTCCCAGTGTTATGGTTCCCGTTATCTGTTCCAGTCATTTGTGTTCCATCACATTGTTTTGTTCCTTTCCGTTTTACCCCCTCGTGGGTGTTTCAGTTTATTTATAATAAATCAGAGTTTATTTTTTTACATCCTTTTGCAATTGGGTTCTTCTTTATTTTCCACTATCCGGTGTTAAACACACCGTGACAAGAAGTTGGATCTAGATCCAACCCCGCCCCTGGATGTTGTGTTCCGCAGTGAGAACCATCTCGCGGCCGGCGTCAAAAACCGCAAGGCGCTCAGGGCGCATAAACATAGCTTAAACAGCACGCAAACGCTCCCTGTCCATAGAATATCGTTCAAAAAAGGCGCCTGCAACTGCCATAAACGCTTTTGGTGTGATTGGCCCCTCTCATAATGCCTATTTCGCCCTCTGTTTTCCGATGCTCATGGAGCATCATATACAGTTAACTTATGTGCGATCTTCCGGTCGATCGCGATCGACGTATTGGACACCCTTGTGCTAAGCTATGCTAAAAGTGGTACCGCCAGACCCGGAGATCGGCTGAATGGATTCCAAAACTGTAAAACTCAATTGTTTAACCCTAGGGGTGCTGGAAAATGAGCATATTTTCAAAAAAAGTTGCAGTGTCCCTTTAAATGAAGCACTGTTTATAATTCGGGGTAAAAGATGTGAGCTTGATGTACAAAATACAAAAATGCTGTAATCTTGTTTACAAGTCTTGCCCTTTAGAAAACATATTTTGCATCAAAACAATTACATAAATGAAAATACTGATGATGTCACAACAACCCAGTAAAGAAGTGGAAAAAATCTCTTTAGAAATGTAAATTATTTGTATTTGAAAGCAAATATGCATTACAACAGAGTTCACAATGCTCTTTTAAATATAACTGATGTATCTGAACAAAAATGCATGTACATTATTTGCAATGAACAAACTTGGGGTTCTTCAACTTAAAGGTGCAGTGTATAATTTTTACAAGGATCTCTTGACAGAAATGCAAAATAATATATAAAACTAAATTATCAGGGGTGTATAAAGACCTTTCATAATGTGTTTATTGCCTTAGAATGAGACGTTTTATCTACATACACAGAGGGTCCCCTTACATGGAAGTCGCCATTTTGTGCCGCCATGTTTCTACAGAAGCCCTCAACGGACAAACTTTTTTACTAAGTTGTCTCCATCGATGACATGTTTGTCCGGTGGTGGCTACCGTAGCTTCTCTATGCGTTTCAAAAGCAAGAGGTGAGCAGTGGACTGAGCCATTGGTTGCAATTCGCAACCTTACCACTAGATGCCACTAAAATTTACACACTGCACCTTTAAGACCTCATGATAGAGGAGACTAAGTGCCAAGTAAAGCAAAACGTCCATCCGTTTAAAATAGACCATCTTGTTACACTTAACCAATGCAAGGTGAACCACATCATCCAAGTGGTGCAACCCATAAACCTTGTAATTGTTTGATCCGGCTTTACATTTCCTACACAATCCGTTCTATAAACAAACCAAGTAACAAAATAATTCAAAAGTATCAAATTTTATTTATAGCATCGATAAAAGACTATTTGCATTTAAAAACTAAGCCATCTTTTTGGTGCTCAAGTCCCTCAGTAAACAGCATACTTTATAATAAAAAATTAGATGTTTAGTTATTCCAAACATTATCTTAATTAGAAAATAGCAGGCACAACCACATATAACAGACAGTTCACCTAGATTTTCTCTTCTTTTTGGGTTTGACAGCTTCAGTTTCCACTGCATCATCTACCAGGCCATTGTCCTGTGACAAATAAGAAAACAAATTGTCTATTAGGTGTATTGATCTCCCTGTTAAAGGCAATCTGTAAAGAAGCCAAAGACAACATTTCTTTTTCAATATCTTCATAATGTCTACAAATCTACAAAAACAAATATTTTAAAGGGCCGCTGCACAATCAGACCTACCCTGTTGTTCCAGTGGACAGATCCCTTGGGAGGCTCTGGAGAGTCAGCTTCCTCTATAAAAGTAATGTGACTTTCTATGTGGCAAGGTGTGGGAGAGATGGACCGGCCTGGAGAAGCTGAAGGGGTGGCCACGGGAGTGGGTCGTAAAATCATGGGGTTGCTCACCTTTACCACTTGTGGAGTTTGCAACAGATTGAGCTCTGGAGCTTTACTGATAATCTTTGGGCCAGCCCATGAGTTTATGGACCTTGATGGTGTACCCGGCAAATTAGAAGAAGTTTGGGAAGATGGCTGCACGACCAAATCCAAAAGCCTGGGGACAAGCACTTGCATCTCTGCCTCTCTGGGGCTACAGAGGAAATAAAATAAACACAGGGTTCCCACACATCAGTTAACTTCAAATTCAAGGACCTTTCCAGGTCCAATACCCTCAAATTCAAGGACTAAATGTGGGATGGTTTTACTCGCCCATACTGGTTTAAAATGGAGTTTGACCTTTCCTTCATCTTAGGATCCCGATCGGCCTGAATCAGAAAAATTACAATACATTTGTGAACGACTCATTTTTCCGCTCAAAAGATTATATGGTTAATGCAACATCCCACAAAGACTTTTGACAAAACCCTTGTACTGTCTCAAAGTGTTTTAAACCCACCTGTTCTGCCATGCCAAGTGGCAGATTCAGTAGCTCTTTCTCCAGACCTAGCTCCTGGCACGTATCGAAGAAAAACTTCATCAGCTCTTCCATGTTTAACTTATTACAGTGCTGCCTTAACAACGCCCATGCCTCCACAATACACCTGTTCACCAAAAAAACCCCACCAAAGTAAGAGACTATAAATCAGCTTTTTCTAAAGCACTTTACACATTAAAACATGGCACTCTATACAATTGATAGGGTGCATTTCTACCTGTTATGGAGCAGGACTGAAAGGGAAAGCTTGGCTTGGCTGGTAGTGCACAGTGGAGGCTTCATCGCATGCAAGTAGCGTAGAGCAAGGGTGTGCTTCTGCTGACACATCAAAGCTTGCAGGACACGTTCATGTTGCCAGCTCCAAAGTGAGTGACTGGTGGCTGGATGCAAGAGCAGCTCCAGAGATCTCTGGTAAGGGGGAATATGTCCATTAAACATAACATATTACACACAAACTGATAGTAATGTTAGTTTCAACCAACAAATATATCTCAAATGTTCATAAGAGTTCATGTTAATTATAAACCACGCTAAGAAATGTGCTACATAAAATTGTTCATTAGAAATAATTACATATTAACTCTCTCCCCCATCATTGACGAGTTAACTGGTCAAATTAACTCTTTCCCTGCCAGCGTTTCAAAAAAAAGTTGCCAGCTAGTGCCAGCATTTCTTATGATTTTCACAAAAGTTTAATGCTTCCAGAAAATGTTCTTCTTTAAATTAAATATACGAACATGTAATATCAAATGAAAGAACGGACCCTCAGCTTAAAAAAAAAAGTTTCATATTACCTTAATTTGCTTTTTATCAATTCTCAAATATAGGTAGGTTTCTTCAAAAAATACCAAATTTTGAGCAAAAAGCTAAGATAATTGCGTTTTTGCAACTTTTGATAGAGATCCGATTCAGAGCGATGATCAAAACACACATGGAGTTTGAACTGTTTGGTGTAGGAGGATACTTCCGGGTTTTATAAGTTGGGTAGGAGCGCCATCTGGTGGATAATAACGAAAATATGGATTGCCGGAAAAACTCGTCATTGGCAGGGAAGTGATTTCTCTAAATTGACAAGTTAACTCGTGAATGTCAGGGAAAGAGTTAAGAAAAAACATTTCCCTGCCAATGACGTGTCCCTGACAAGTTTTTACAGTAATCTTTAATTCCTTTAATCTTTACTTATCCACTAGATGGCGCTCTTACCCAACTAACTGAAGCGTCAGCTAATTCTACAACATTGTAAACTCCATGTATGTTTTAATCTTTGCGCATTTATGAAAATGCAATTATTTAAGCCTTATTTTTAAAGAAACCTACCCATTTTCATAGGTTTTATAAACAGTATATTTATAGAAGAACATTTTCCTGAAAGGCGTTTTGTTGAACTTGTGAAAAATCAAAACACAAAAGCTGGCGGGCAACTTTAAAAAAAAAAGGCTGGTGGAGAATGAGGGGAAGGGATAACACTGCACAAATAAATGGACAGCAGATAAAAGCCAAGTTAAAGCAATGCTTACCTCATGATCATGATGGTCTAGCAACCACATGCCTTGTGCCAGTTTGACTATTCCAATCGGAATGCCAAATGCTGTGGTAAAAGACTCCACTGACGTACTCAAATCCATTAGGAAATAAATAACCTACGAAACTGAGTCAAGGAATAATCTTAAATGGCAGAACGCACAATATTTACACATTTTATACAAAAACGGAGTTTCAAAAGCTCAAAAAGGATGCAATAGCATGTCTGGCAGATTCCTCAATGTTTTCCAGCCGATATATGTCAAGCAAGGACTGCAAGCAAATAAATAAACAAAAAATAAGTACAGCGGAGACAAAGTCTTTTCTTTTAAGCACATCTAAAAGTCTTCACTTACATGAAGTGTCGGGGGAGGATACTGTCCAGTTCCACCCTCATCCCTTCTCCAGAGTTCAACTAGACCCTCCCCACACTGCGTTACCAGACCGTCAATCATTAGGCAGTCCGCACGCCACTTATCCCTATTGTAAAGAAAAACTGTATTATTGTGTGGCTTTATATTAGACAGAACTAACAAGAAACTATAAAGTACAAAAGGTAGAAGTGATGGTCCGCCCATTTATCAAATGTGTTAATCGTTTCTGACTTCTTTCGTGAACACACAGTGCAGCACTATCTTGAGGCTTTCATTGATAAAACTAAAGCATCTGCTCTCCGCGTTTTCCATTAGTTTAATTTTGCGAGCATGTGAAAGTTGCACGAGCTTATTTTATTAAATGCCCTGAAATATAGGAGAAAGCTCTTCCATATACAAAACACTGTTCAGCATGTTTACCAACAAGCAGTGGACTCTGACATAATATTAGTTTGCATCAATTTAAACCAATCCTTTCTCACACTCGTGTTTAAACACTTTATCACCCAATGGCACTTTGAGTAACTTACTTGGCAAGTCTCTGCAGCTCTTCCCTTTTGCTAACGTAGGAGTTCTTTATAATAGAATGACTGTAAAAGGGCCTTGATATTTGCTGGACATCATCATCTGTGAAAAAGCATATGTACGTTTATAAAATGCAATAGACAAATGTGGTCAAAGACTGGTGAAACTCTGCAAACAATCATACCAGTGCCCTCTGGAAGGAAGCCGGTACGGCAGAACCACAGAACCACCTGAGCATACACTCTTAAAATTGATGTGTTAAAATTTTACACAAAATATGAGTAAAAGGATTCCAACACATTTTTGTGTTAGAACTGACACATAATGTGTAAATATTATGCTTAACTGCTTACACAATGAATGTGTAAAACACGTTTACCAGTACACCATAAAATAAAATGCATAATTATTGTAATTTAATGACGATTTATATTTAAACAAAGTAACAAAATAAAATATATCTACTGTTAACCAAAATATATCTACTGTTAACCATTACTACCACATAAAAGCCAGCGGGGATTTTCATAAGGACTTGCCGAGATCAAGCTGCGTTGGGCGGGGTACATGAGCGCTGAGTATCCGGTGGTTGTTTGGATCAGAACTCCGAAAGAGTCGGAGCAGATTTTTTAATAAACGCTATCTTTATTAACCGACCGCACATTTGATCTTTTTATACATACATTCTCGCCTAAATAGCTTTTGAATATACATTTTGTGACACAATAAGAGTAATATTTCAAACATTATGCAGGCGTTCTCTTCCATTGGTGGCTGTCGTAAGTTCACACGGGAGTCAGCTGATGACGTTTCACATGGACAGATAACTACGCATTGTTGTATATTTTATTTTTTTGCGTGTGTTATTATTATTTTATTATTATGAAATTCATGAACATTATTATTGAGCCTCGGCAGTCTATTTTGTATTTGTTTTATTGAGGAGAAAAAACAGACAAGAACGCATATTGTTGCGCATGCGCTGTGACGTTCTTTATCCAACCGCATTTCCAGTCGAGAGGTCAAGAATGTTCCTGTCTGCATCAGGTAAGAATTTAAATTAAAAATTACAGTTATAATATAATATCTATTTATCATATAGTGTAAGAAACGTTCGCATTAATTGTGCAGGAGACTGTTCATTTAAACTTTATTGTGGTAACGTTAAATGCTCGCTCGTTTTGCAAAGTTACGTTTGGAGTTTCATGTTAACAGTCATTGTTTAATGAAAGGCACATTGGACTACGGGTTAGTATGTGTGATACCTGCAGCACTTTAACGTAAATCTTAAACACCGTGTCCTAAATAGACGTGACACGCGGTAACGGGTTTCTTTTCAGTCTATGTCCTGACGTTAAGGACGGGATATTATAAATTATGCCTTTCGATTATCACGACGCCTCGTCGCGTTTGGTTAAGCACATGGTGGATCAGTATGCACGTCACTGTACCTACTGTACACCTGTGAGCGGCATGACGAGACAAAAGACGGTAAAACTCATTATTAATCGGTGATGCTGTACATGCACCGCCACATTTTATAATAATGTTTTTTTATTTTCGTGTTGCGCCCCTCGCGTTCAATATAAAGTTAGACATTACGCAATTACTGGGAGAGTAACTGTTATAGTGGTCTAATGGTAATGTGTCAAACTTCACGAACCTTTCACTGCTTGCAGTAAGGCTGAAGTGCTGAATAAAATGGGTGTAGTTTTGTGCTAACTTAGATGTAAAGTGTTTTTTTTTTTTTTTTGCACTATTGAGTTATAAATACTGCCCAGTAATACTTAACTAGATGTAAATCACAATTCTTATGTCAATGTTTGTTTGTAATCTTTTTCAGCTATCCACTGCCACTCGCAAAGGAGATTGTGTTGTTGGATTATGGTATCATTTGGTCAAAATGAGGGACATGTACCCTAAGGATGCTTTTACTTACTTCATTTATGTGTATGAAATTACTTACTTGACAATGTGTATAACTGTACTTGACTCTAACTTAGTGCTATTTTTGCATTGATCATGATAGGAGCATTTTTCTTTTTTTTCTTTTTTTTTTTTGATGGGCCATCACACAGTGGATTTATAAAAATGAGACTACAGAACATCAGACGGAAGCTTCAACACGTGAGAGGACATCATCAATAAAGAATGCCATTGACCAAACCTTCAGTCATCAAAGGAGATGGATACAGGTAATGACAAAATCACCAACTGTTGGTGAAATCTTTAAGGAATATCCCCAATGTCTGGACATGCCAGTCTTTGTAATATACTTAACTGCAGATAACTTTACACAAAGTGCTTCATCATTTCAATATTAATATTTCTTATTAAATTTAATGAAGGTGGACATCGAGTTTTCCAGACTTACCGATAGGAAAGAAGACATGTTTATCAGGAAATGGGAGGTGACAATTATTGAGAAACTCAGGGAAATAGCATCTTTAGAGAAGAAAATGGACATCAGACATTCATTGACGAAAGCTTACAGTCAACATAATGGTATGATTTCCTGTCTTTGTTCCAAATTTTTTATTTGGAAAATTACATTTAAAATGTAACATTTAATGTAAGATATAAAAGTAATCCTTTTTAAAGAATTTTTTCTCATAATTTATATTTTGCATGTGACCTGCATGTTTACCACACTCAGATGAGCTGTGTTATACTCGTTCATCTTCTGCTGTGTGAATTCTGCTGTCTCAGACCTGTGGGACTTGGTGGCGGTAAGCTTTGTGACTAAAAACTTTATATAAAATAAGTAATTTTCATGCAACAACATTTTCTAATGATGTATATTGTTTCATTTCTGTAGGCTGGTACCAGCGTGACCTCTGCTTACTAAATGATGAAAAGGTGTCTAAAATCAGCTCAGCCACAGTTGGTTTCCAGCGGTTCTTCAGGACATAGAGGCCACTATGTAATTGTCGCAATGAATGATTCTCTTGACTTTCCACGTGATGTTGACAATCTGACCTGTGCGGTAGACAGACTTTTCAAATTTACTAGCTAAGTAACCTTAAGTATCCCTGCCAACTGTCTTCAGTTTTTTTTGTATGAATATGATCCACCCTTGTCCCAGTCCTCTTGCAAATGATCCAAGGCAATGGAGTTTCAAAATGGACCGCAAAATTGCAGTCTGTTTTAAACAATGCATGCACTGTGTGGCGGTTTCCCGGACAGGGATTAGACTAGTCCTAGACTAAAACATTTTTAAGAGCTGTCCAAACTGAAAACAACTTGCACTGACATATCTTAAAATACATCAGTGCCCTTTGTTTTGCCTCAAAATGCACACAGGTAATGTTTTTAGTAAGGCATGTTTGTTAAAACCAGATATATTTCCTAATTAATCTAAGGCCTAGTCCTGGATTAAGATATCCCTGTCCGGCAAACCACCCCTAAATATTTTGTGATGGAAATTTCTTTGAATACACTTGTCAAGTTCATTTGAAGTATTTTTCTTAATGTAAAATAACGTGTTAATGTTTCAGGACAAACGTTTTATAAATGGTGTTTTGGAACTAAGGAAGATATGTAGCGCTCCAACCAAAGAAGTGTACTTAGTTATAAGTCCATGTACTTCAGGTGCGTGGAGCCAAACGAGTCATTGAGTAAAGAGAGTGGCTAACCGCACACTGATCCACTTGTGACAATAAGTGCACTGAGGAAAGCAAGAGCTGAAACGTTTGCTCGCCTTGTCTGTTTTTATATTCACTTGCACTTTGCACTTTATTAATAAAAACTATGTTTTTGTAGACTTTTTGTAGACTTATTGTCACAAGTGGATCAGTGTGCGGTTAGCCACTCTCTTTACTCAATAAATGGTGTTTTAAAATGTATGAATGTAATGTATGTTTGAAGTGATTATACTTGCACTTACATTTATTTAAATTACCATACATCTTGCAACATACAGTACTAGCATATTTTCATGCTAGCATTAATTGTCAAATATTTGTTCTTTTACAAATAAATCGTTTGTGAACAATATTTAATAGTTGTCTGCTTGATTTCATTATTTAAAGTTTACAAATCGTATGGTTTTTTTTTTCTTTTATATTAAAACTAAACAATTACTGGGTAACACACAGTTGTGTTAAATTAATAGAAAGTTACACATTAATGTGTTTACTGAAGCAACACATTTTTTGTGTTGCATTTTATAACACATATTCTGTGTTAAATTTAACTCAACATGTGTTGTCCCTGCGCACACTCAGAACATGTGTAAAAAATAACACATGTTGTGTTGTTTTTAACACATTTGTTTTAAGAGTGTAGTGAGACATCAAACTGGACACCATGCATTTGTTCATGAGTCCAACCAACCCTGCAAACAAAAATAAACAAATCAATTAAAATAAGTTCAACACAAACACCAACAAAGAACAAGATCACATATGTATATTTTGACACCTTTGTGTGTGATCTCCTGTGCCCCATTAAGAAAACAATGGAAGATGGTGCTGAGGTTTGCCAGCAAGCGTTGACTGTGCTGTAGGAGCTGAAGTGTTTCTGGATCTGTGAAATTTGTGAAGCTGTCAAAGAGTGGAGCACCTGGAGAAAGAACAAAATGATCAGAATGCTTTTAAATTGACAATAAGGGGCTGTTTATACCTGGTATTAAGTTGTGATCTGATCGACCAAAATGCATCTTAATACCAGGTGTAAACAAGCTCTAACACGTAACAAACAGAATTCAGATTGTGAAGGATTGCTTACATATTTCATCCAGCTCTTCTTTGGTGCGCACAAACTTGTTCCAGGCCCACTCCAGTATATAGCGCAAATTCACGGCTGACCCCGCTTGCTCTGTGTGCACAAATGCGGCAAAGAAAGTTATAAGTATAGGTCATTTATTGGCATTAAAGAAAAAGACTATATTCTAAATATACTAAAACAAAGTACTAAAGCATCATTTTTACCCTCAGTGGTCCACTGTTTAATACAGCCAGTGATGAATCCCAAGGAGCTCGTCTCTACAGCGGTGCATAAGATGGCATCAAGTTGCTCTTCCTGTAAATACAAAAAAAAAAGTATTCGTTTCATAACATCTCTACTGTCTCTCAAGTTAGTCCTCCTGACCAATCCTACACAAGGCAATGTCGAATGAAAGGTGTGTGTGACCTGTGAGAGGCTAGAGGGCTGGACATCAGCAAGACGAGAGGACAGGAGACCAGACATAAGGCAGCGCGAGTATCCAATCGTAATGCTGCCGCCCAAACTTGGAGCCAGCTTCTTCAAGTAGCTCAGGGTCTGAGAGTGGAGAGTATGATTTTAATGCACAAGAATAAATAGAATTAGGCATACAATATAAAACAGTGGATGAAAACGAACCTCTTTTTGATGACCAGAGCAAGTAAAGTGCACAATTCCAGTATTAAGCAAACAACTCCCATCTAGAAAAAAAAACAAGTGCTATTAGACATTTATAAAGCCAGTATTCCATAAATTATAATAAAAAATGAATTTGTGTCTTGCCGAAGTTGTAGGTTGTGGGATTAAAGAACTGCTCTGGTGGGGGGCAGGTGTAAGGCAGGCCCCTACTTAGACTGCGTTCATGAACAATAAGGTCCATCAGAGGACAGGAAGCAGTCATCTCTACCACAGAGTCAAGAGACCACACTGCCAGATAAGGACAATTTCTCAAAGATTCACCCGTTCTGAGCAAGAAACAAGAGAAAAACATCAGAAATCATAACATACAGAGCACGATTTACATATGCACAAACATGTAGGCCTTATGGAAGTTTATTACTGTTTTGAAGCTTTGGTCACATGTCCTCTTACCTTAGTGAGTCTGGCATCTGAGCATGGTACCATCTGTTAATATCAAAAACACCAATGAAGGTAGATGGCTGGCCTTGTCCGTAAGAATTGACTTGCCAGCTAAAAATTGATACGCTTGTATCCGGAGATGGCACTGAAGAGAAAAAAAAAACTTGTAAAGTTGACCTGACATCAAGCACACTGCACGTAAACAATAAAGCTAGCCACGTGAACAAACCTTCATTCATGCTGTCATCGCGATCAGGATGGCGACGAAACTTCTCTATAGTCTGGCAGCCGATCAAACGAGTATTAGTAGCTTGAGCCCTGAGTGGGAACGCCGTGCCATTCAGGTCCTGACTATATCGCTCATCACAATACTCTAGACCCTGAGCATCAAAGTTTGAATCATTATCAGCGACAACATTGTATATCATAAGTATGTATATTTAAAATGGATATTACAGAACTGCTTAGTCTATTTATTTTACCTCATAGATAATTTTCCCTGAAGCCAAACACTTCCTCTCTCCAAAGGCCAGCTGTAATAAATGAATGCTAACCACATCCCCCTCACTGAAACAACAATTTCAAATCATAAGGTGCAATGTACACACTTAAAAATGGGATGGTTGTGTCCTTGGTCATAGAGACAGCAAACTTACTGATCCTGTGCTGACTGCACGGCCCACAAATAGCAGCAGTTTCGGGGATCATTCTCTGGTTCCTGGAACGTGAACGCGTAGACGGGCACTCTGCCACCCTCTAGCCGTGAGTGATATCTAGAGAGCAAAAGAAGACAGGTTCATGTTCACATTAAAGTACAATGAAAGAAACTTACACTTTTCTGGTTTTAAAAGTACTACGAAGTTTCACTAACTCTTTTTTGAGGGTCTTCATGTTCCAGAGCTGCAGGTAGCCATCAGCAAAGCCTACAGCAAGCTGGTTGGTCCGCTGTATATACTGCAGCGCTGTTGCCCCTGTATCTGTGGGGCTGCTGAGCTGCAGGCACAGGTGTCTGCCCTGCTGAATCGCACCCTCTCTAAAGCGTGGGATCTCAGAGGGAGATTTATTGACCACTTCCAAATCTGTGTCAAAGCACACACAAAAGTAATTTGAGGTTAATATAAAGCCTTTGGATTTTTTAAGGCAAAAAAAAACCACACCATCTGTCACAATCTCACCTGAGGCTTCCAGTTCACTCTGGCTGCAAGACAGGTCATCCAGACAGAGGTCAACCAGCAAAACGTGACCGACGTCTGTTACCACAGCAGCAACTCCAAAGAACCAACGTAGACTCTGATGCAGATGCTGTGTGCTGGCACTGGCCCCTCCATAGCTAACCAAGGGCTCAATGGCTGTTATCTGTATAAGACAAGAAGATGGTAAGCTTTTTGGTCACCTTATCATCCACAGAAGTCTCTATGCAAAAACCGGTGTGGAATAGTAAAGCACTGGTTCTTGGTTAAAGGCACTAATGGCGCTTTTCCATTGCATAGTAGCCCACGGTTTGGCTTGGGGTCAGCTTACTTTTGGGAGCTTTTCCACTGGATTCAGTTTGTAGTACCAGATCCTTTTTTTTAGTACCACCTCGGTCGGGGTTCCAAGCAACCCAAGCTGATACCAAAACGTGACGCGAAAACACTGTAAATCACTTATTGGTCCGAGAGAATTGTCACTACCAGTGTCATTGCTATAATGTAAAAGATTAGCTTTACCCTCATGCAAGCTTGCTCCGTCTCGAGTAAACCTGTTATCATCTGTGCTTTGCTGTAAGTTCCTAAACTCCCTTTTAGCGATGAAAACATCCACAGGTTGTGAATCAGGAACACCATAACAGTTTTTTTCCAGACTTTTTGTTTGTGGTGGCACATTCGCGACGCGCACTTCCACATATATGGTTAAATGCAAATGTTTGTACAGAAATTGTCATGTGAAGCAGAGGTAGTGTAAAACGCAATGTGCAAGCAATTTTAATTTTGTAGCGGACTGAAAAATAAATGAATCTATGGGAATGTACAACAATATCTCACATGATGTCACATCAGTAGGCAGCTCAAATATAACAACACGCTTATAATCCCTCCCACTCTGAATTGTTACTAAACTCGATGGAAAAGCTAACCAAGCCAAAGTGAGGTGAGCTGACCTGACCCAAACCAAACCGTGGGGTACTATGCAAAGAAAAACAAAATAAAAAATAATAAAAGTTTGTGTTTGCTTAATATATGCGTGTATACTGTAATTATTATGTATACATAAATACACAAACATTTATGTATATATTTAAGAAACACTGTGTGCTATTAATTGCGCGACAGCCCTAGTCTCTGCATTTTAAACATCAAGGCAAGAAGATACAGCAATCCATGAAACTCATCCATAAAACACAATAAAGCTGTTCACACTTACCTTGCCAGGTATGACCACAGCCTTGACAACACGGGAGATGCCAAGATCATAAAGGCACAACATACTGCCTTCACCTTCCTCCAGACCCACGAGAAGCCCTGTCCGCTTTAGCCAACAGAAATCCCGCATGGCCAACACCGTGGGCGGGTGCTCGGACACCCCGCTGAAGCGGTAAGCAGAGAAACGCTCGCCAGTAACTGCATGGACCACCTCCAACTGGGGCCCGCAAGCAAGCCAGGCCAGTCCACTCTTTCCTGATGGCAACAATTGAGAGAAACTTAAAGACGTTTGACATTATTCAAACAAAAACCATTTGTCATTACATTAATTCAAACAACTAGGCATGGGCCAGCATAAGATTTTTGCGGTATGATAACCTTAAGCAAAAATACCACAGCTTCAAGGTATTGCCATTGCAAAACTAAAATGTGTTATTTTCAGACGTCTACAAACAAAAAGTTTACTGGATGGAATATATTTTTTATTTTATTAAACATATATTAAATGTAAATTACATGACTACATGTGTAAACCCAGCTCATACATTGCAAACACTATTACAGAAAATGTTAGTGGTTTTAAAACCTTGACTGTTTAAAACCTCTGTATACCTTAAAACCGGTAAATGGCACATGCCTACAAACAAACAAATCCATAGTTTAGTCATTAAAACATACAATCAGGGTAAAGCAAGTAAGCAACACTCACCAACAGTAAATCTTCCATGCAGTACTACGGAGTCAAGCGTAACTTCATCCTCTCCCAGAGCGTCTATCGTCACTTCTGGGAAACTCAGCAAGCTGCTGGTGACTTGGGCTGCCAGGTCACGCATGCTTACTGATGAGAGAAATTATGTTAAAAATCTATTAGCATTTCTTGAAAAATAAACTATATAGCAGCATATAGACAAAGCATAACAAATACAACATGCTGTATCCTAGTATAAACTCATGATGAGATTTACTGAAAAGACTATGGACAAAAACAGTTGCTTCACATTTGCACAGCGACAAACATACAAACTCTTATTTTGTATTTGAACACTGTTCCTTTGTATATCTGGGTATTAAGTCAGATTAAACATTACAAATATTGTTATTAATTTAAAGTCAAAAGCCAAACATTTAGAAGCAATTATGACTAAATAGCTTATTAAATAAAAAAGCCCATTTACAATAGTAATATATAAATAATTTATAGTTTTCCATATTTTTATCACCTTATTACCCCAAACGTATCATATCGTTCCCTTATACCTAAGTTACAAGTATTATGTAACTTTACGGTCGCCGTGATTACACCAAGTAAGATGTGATCCTGGATCAACATTTTTTGTTGATCCTGGATCAACGTTTTAATCAAAGATACCCAAACCTACCCTTAACCCAACCCCTAAACATTTTTAAACCCTCAAATGAGGGTGAATAGTTTGATGAGTATTTCTTACAAGCCCCTAACCCAACCCTAAACCTAAATCTAGCATACACACTAATCCTAATCCTGCAATCTGATTTGATAATGAAATTGTTTATCAAGGACCAACAATGTTTTAATGTTTTAAATTAACTTTCAAGTTTTTAAGTTAGTATAGTAGAAAAAAATGATAATTTATTCTTACACTTTAAACGACTTTAGTTACAGATACTGACTCACTTACATGTCAAACTCTGATTAACACAAATTTAATAAACACATCTCATTTTACTTTATAGCTAATAACAGAAGAAATGGGTTTACTTACAGGTCTCCATGGCGGTGAATTCCGAAATACGGCGAACCGGCATCACCGCGGACTCCACAGCTGGCATCCGAGGACGCCTGCTGTTTTGTCCGCGGCGAACCTCCGGTTCACTGCTACGGTCCGGGCAGCCCAAAAAAAACAGGACCAGCCTGTAGACCGCCAAAAAAACCCGTGCGATTAGCCGGCCAAAGAATGGCCGGCTAACCGCAGCGGGCTTTTTTGGGGTTTTACAAATCATCAAAAAAAACAAACAAACAAACACACACAAAACACACAGCAAAAACAAACAAAAACACACTCGAAACAAACAAACACAGAACAAAACCACAAAAATAACGAAATATGAAAAAACACTCCGACAATTAGCAACAGTAACAACAACTCTCCTAACTATAAACCCACAAATTTTCTGGAATTCGCGCGGTCTTATATAGCCCTCTTACAATGACGAAATAATCACACACGCGTACAGTTCCATTAGCGTCACCTCTACTGTGACATCACCTTGTGTCATGGAAACACATAAATATTAGCCATATATAACATCATTTTAATTATCATTGCAGTATTTGGTACTGTCTTTACTGTATATAAAGTGTTTCTCTAGGGTATGTTTGTATTATAATTACTTGTTGTTTTAAACTGTAAAAGTAGACTCTTATACTTTTAACATTCAGTAACATTTATCTCTGACAATTTAATTCTTATCAAATGAACCCTAATTATCATATGAAAGAAAATAGTGACCGTGTATTGTTATCATATTAGTGGCTATATTAGTGTAAAAAATTCCCCAAATCCATTCACAATGTTTAAAATGTAGAAAATGGATTAAGGTTCACAGTGTTGGGCAGAAAGTAGTTAATAGTAACTAGTTAGGCTACTGTAATAATATTACTTTTCCTTGGTAACTGGTAGTATAATTAATTACCAAAAAACACTGGATTATTACAGTTACCATCCAAAAAGGGCTAGTTGCTAGTTACATGTTTATTTGGCACCTGCTTGAACCTGTTGCAAATTTTGGTATGTATATTACTGCTTTATTACATTACATAACTTGTTTAACAAATAGTTTGAGGCCGTTGTACTCTTCATTTATCTGCAACTTTCTTGGATTCACAGACTCACAAAACTTTTTTGGTGGGGGGTGCAATAGAAAAGTAATATAACTAGTAGTGTAACTAATTACCTTTGGCTGATAGTAGTAATAAGTACATTTACATTTAGCAGACGGTTTAATGCATAGCGATTAACAAATGAGGTGGAAACAATCACATCAACAAAAGGACAGCAGTACATAATTGCTCTGAATCTTGTCTCGGTCAACCTAACACAGTACATGAGGCGTGGTTATTTTTTATATAAAGGAAACATTATGAAAGAACAGAATAAGAGAAAAAGTAAGTGGTAGCAATGCAAGGTCAGGTGTAAATGAAAGTGATGTGTCTTCAGTGGATTTCTGAAGGTTGCCAACGACTCTGCTGCTCTTGTGGAGCTGACGATGACGGCACCGCAAGCCACCGGAGCGCAGACACCTGAAAGAGTGTGTGACTGAATTAGTTTATTAGTGTGTGTATGTATAGGGGTGCAGAGTCTGTGGCCGTCTTGTCATTGTAAAACTTTTCCTTGTAAGTTGACAGTAAAATACTGGCAGCTGGGTTGCCAGCCACATTCTGTATTTTTACAACTGTAGACAACTTTTACAGACTTGACCAGTAATTGCCAGATACAGTATCATGCTGCAATTTATTTTTTACAGTATGTTCTATAAAACTTTACACTGTACATTTACATAATGGCAGCTATAATGCCAGCAAATTACTGTATTTTTACAAAACTATAACCAAGTTCTGTATTCTACTGATATGTCACTTAATTATAAATTAGTCATTACATGTGTTATATTGGAATAAATTGTGAATATTGTTTTTATTAAAACATGAAAACTATTACTCGTTTTCTGCACAACTTGGCCAGTTTTCTTTGAAGTCATTTTCCCTGTCTTCATCTTTGATCCACGTTCTAAGTTGATGTCGAGAAACCATCTGCAAGGCACAAAACAAACAACAAAAAATACTATTATTTTGATGCCTACACTCCAAAAATGAATGTGTTAAACACAACACAATCAGTGTTATTATTGAAACAACACATTTTGTGTTACTTTTAACACAACTTGTGTTGTCACTTTGATTTATTTTAACACAAAATACATTGCATTTCACTGACAAAACTTGCAAACAAACCAAACTTTCCACCTTAATGTCAGGATCCTTTCTGGACTCTTGTCATAGTTTCTAGCTTCTTGAGACAGGGTTCTGGCAGTACCATGTTTTGTCAAAGCATGTGGCTTTGTTTGTCAGGCCATGTGCTTTGCTTGTCTCGTCTATCACCCCACCCCCTTGTCTCCTCGTTAATCACCTCATTATTGTTAGATTCATGTCACCTATTCCCCTCTTGATTTGCTCCCTTATTTAACGCCCTTGTGTTTGCTGTCCTGTGCTCGTTCGTTTTTTACTTATCCTGTTTGTTAATACTAGTTATACATATCATTCAGTCAAGTAAGTGTAGTTCATTGTCAAGTCTGTTTAGTGTAAAGTTGTGTCAAGTCTGTTTAGTGTTTTGTTTGCATAGTGTGTTTTGCCCCCTCGTGGGTTTTGTTTTCTTGTTTTTGTTTAAATAAAAGTTTCTGTTAAACTGTCTGCGCCTGCCTGGGTTCGTGTCCAGTTCCTGACACTTAAACTATATTCTGCTATTAAAAAAAATAACGAACTTGTGTATACTTTTAGGTGCTCAGCCAAGGCTGCATATCATAAATAAAAAATTGATTAACTTTTGGGTGTTGTCTTCTTATTTACACAGTAATTATTAAATATTTATTAGGCAGGGGTAACAATTTAACAATAAACTTTATTATCTGAAATGAGTCTGACATCAGTCCACTAAACATCACTTCACAAAACAAATAATGGCAGTTTTAAGGGACAAGAATAACAGTACATTGTAAAAAGGAAACTTATGGAGTCGTTGTTTATTAACTGAAGTAAATTTCTAAAAAAGTAATTATTGTAATTAAAAAAACTGTTTGTTTACTGTCAGTATAACTGATATTTCTTGACGATATTTATACTAACAATATAGATCCTCGTTTGTAAACTTCCTCAACTTACTCAGTTGTACTTGCCTAATGCAATAATGACAGGTCAACCAGTTTAGTTTATGTATACTGCACAACATTTGAATATACCTAACAGTGGCGGCTCGTGACTGCTCTTCCGAGGGGCGCAAATTCAAAATATGCGTTTGGAGTGTTGTGTGTTGCTCGTGTTTTCAAAATCTGTGTTTGTTGCATCATGTGAACCATGTGCATCACGTGTTTTGTCAAAATAAGTGCCTGCTGCACACGAGTCAAAACCGTTTATGATAAAAGAGACGCTCACGTTCACAAAATACACGCAAGACACTCTCTTAACAGTAAACGCTGATTACGCATGAGATTATGCGAGTATCTGGCAAACGTGAGCGTCTCTTTTATCATAAACCCTTTAGACGCGTCTGCAGCAGGCACTTATTTTGACAAAACATGTGATGCACATAGGATCACTCGACGTGCAGAACAAATATTTTGAAATTACAAACCACACACATAACGGGCTACATACGTGTTCTGACGATCTTCGCATCGAGTGCCCTCGAAAAAAGAAGTCACCGGCCGCCACTGACCTATAACATACACACATTGAACATACACACCTCGCTTGTGTTTCCTCCTGCATCAATAGTTCTATAGCAGCTGCGTTGCAGGTGAACACCTCTGAGCAGATTCTCCATGTTGTTCTTTTATGTGTAGCTGCTCCCCTTAAACAGATCCAGTACATTTAAAGTAATGTTTCAACACAAATGAAGCACTATAGTATTGTTTATGTTTACAATAATTGGTAATAGGTTTGACAGATAAAATGGTTTATACCATTCTTTATATAAATCCTATGGCTGTTAACTTTCGTTCAAGCCTGTCTAGATCTTCAATAGATGTTGGAGAAAAGACACCATCCTCTTCTATAATCTCCATCTGCATTTGGGGTAACAAGAGACTGGACCAGTGAAGACAGTGAAGATTGTCTTGTCTTAAGCTGCAATATCAAAGATAATTGAATTAGGAGTGTAGCTTTTTATTTACATGTAGTATTAAGTGTTTTTTTTTTTCATTTAAATTGATAATGTGCATATGTGTACATTGTTTTGGTACAGTACTCAAGACTGTAGATTACTGTGAGGTTTTGAATGTTGGACGGACCATCAGACCTACATCTGCCTCGCACAGCAAATGATGATGATTTTTCATAAGAGCTTTTATAAATATATTTATTTTTTACTTTTTAAGGCTACTTACTCTACATTCGACCTGGCAGGTCACACCATGATCTGAAGAGTGAAAATGAGTGCTCTATGGATTAAACAGAAATGGTAGTATTATTACCCAGTGTTATGTTGTATTTAAATGCCATGAGCAATGCGTTTGTTTTCTTCTTAATTATGTCAAAAAAATGCTCTTTCACCTTGTATGTTACTTTAGATCCGGGGTCACCAACGTGGTGCCCGCGGGCACCTGGTAGCCCGCACAGAGTCTGTGAGGTGCCCGCCAAAGCACATTCTATTAATAGTCTCAACTGTAATATTTATTCATTACATATTTTTTTATATTAGCTTGGCTTGGTTTACGTATGTTAAAATTTTAAACAATACTAAAACATATAAACAAGTCAAATAAAATAAAATAAACAAGTAAAACAAAAAAGTTTTAAGTAGACTATATCAAAAAGTAGCCCTCCAGATTGTTTTATCCATTTTGGTAGCCCTTGCTCATAAAAAGGTTGGAGACCCCTGCTTTAGATGAATCAAAACTCCAACCATCTGCATGAGGGTCTGGATTAGGGATGCTCACTGGAGCTGAAAATGATGGATCAGGGCCCGTATCCATAAAGAATTTTTGTGCAAAAAGTGGCTCCTAGTGACGCAATTCTAAGAAAATTCTTAGAAATGTGGGCGTTTACTCTTAAAATTAAAGACGAGGACTTTTAAGAGGCTTAAGAGTTTTTTAGCAACTGGGAAAGTGGACAAAACACGAAGAGGGAGACAAAAAATGTTGCACACAATGCATGACAGTAAGTTAATAACATGCAACACATTAGATCGTGCAGGAATCATGTTTGTGACCGATCTTATTATAGACATAATAATATAATATAACGCCAGAAATAAATAAATATAAATTAAATATATTAATTATACATTGATTCTATATTGTATATTTTCTCAATTTATATATATATATATATATATATATATATATATATATATATATATATATATATATATATATTAGGGCTGTCAAAATTAACGCGTTAACGGCGCATTCACACGGGGCGTCAGCGTTAACGCTTCCCATTCACTTTTAATGGGTGACGTCATGCGTTGCCGAACTGAATTGTGGACGGCGCCGCGTCAGTGCCGTTGCTCGCGGCAGAAGTTGAACATATCTCAACTTTTCAAGCGGCAACGCGCGCGTCAGCCAATCAGATCGCCTTATGCAAATTACCTAGACAGAGCCAGCCAATTACGTTTATGGAAGAACGGAGCATGTGTAGCGGCCACTGTGATTGGCTGTTGGCCACGCTTCAGACAAGCCTTCCGTTAAGCGTTAACGCTTACGCCCCGTGTGAATGCGCCGTAATAACGCGTTAACGCAAATTCATTTTAACGCCACTAATTTTATTAACGGAGATTAACGCAACGCGCAATTTCTGTTTGACCCTTGGTCCAGCCCATAGTTGAACGAACAGAGACGCAGACAAATGTAACTCTCTCTAAATGAGTAAAAGGTTTTCATAGAAATAAGAACATTAAGCAAATTGTCTACCAAATCCAATGCTCTAAATGCTCGTTGGACATCTGATATGATCTTTATTTATACGTCTGAGAGGTGTAACGTTACCGTCCTCCTAATGCTTAATCTAATACAAAGATGTGTCTCAATTCATTTTGGTTTCGCTTTTATGCATGACTTAGAAAATAGACTGCAGGACTTGCTTGATGTTAAAAGAGTCATTAAGAGAGATAAAGTTCGGTACCTGATTAATGTTAAAGAGTTATTAAGAGCGACAAGCCTCAAAAGCGATCCCCTCACGCTGACTGACTGATATCTGAAGCGCGTGCACACAGACGCGCGAGTGCGCGACCCGGATATATAGACATCTACACAAAATTACAGTTTTACAAATATCTGTTTTGATAAGAATTCACGCAGGTAGGCTCTATAATCTGTTATGTTTTAAGTAAATGTTTGGTTAACTGTTGGGTAAAACTATCTGATGTGTAACATTATATTAGATCACTTAGATTTTAAGCAGTCTGTCTCAATGTCAATCAAACAAAAGGAAAAAAAGTTGAACATACATTGATGATGTTTTTGCTTTGTGTGTGCTAAATCTATTAGTTTTACCAGTGATTTTAAGGTATTGATGTGGTAATATAATGTATGGATGTGGAAATGTTTGTGGTAATTTGACTCTTTCAACTTCAAACACATGTAGTTCTGTCATATTTTGTTATATTTCAACAAATCATGCATTGTTCTATGTTTTAATAGAGAATGTCAAAATATGAACAACTATTTTTTTTAAATTTGCTAATTCCGACTCAACTTGCCAATGCCAGCACAGGTCACAAATGATGCAGCAGCAAACAAAAATGGAGAAAGAAAAATCTTCTGAAAGGAAAATTAATATACAAAACAATGGCTGGTGATTCTGTTAAAATGTAAACAGGCTGTTGTTAACATACATTTGCATAAAGCATCTATATATGTATATATGATTAGAATATTAAAAACCTGAAAAGTGTTAAATTAGGGTAAATTTAGAATGGATAAAAATGTGCGATTAATTTGCGATTAATCGCAGTTAACTCATGAAATCATGCGATTAATCTAGATTAATTTTTTTAATCTATTGACAGCCCTAATATATATATATATATATAGGTCAAAGTATACCTGTCATTTCAAATTGATGGCTAATCAAATTGATCCTATACTTAGAGGAATATTCCATTTTCTTAAAAGAAAAATCCAGATAATTTACTCACCACCATGTCATCCAAAATGTTGATGTCAGTCTTTCTTTGTTCAGTCGAGAAGAAATTTTTTTTTTTTTTTTTTGAGGAAAACATTGCAGGATTTTTCTCATTTTAATGGACTTTAATAGACACCAACAATTAACACTTAACTCAACACGTAACAGTTTTTTTCAACGGAGTTTCAAAGGACTATAAACAATCCCAAACGAGGCATAAGGGTCTTATCTAGCAAAACGATTGTCATTTTTGACAGGAGGAGTGACAGATATACACTTTTCAAGCACAACTTTTCGTTTGGGTCCGGTCCAGCGCGACCTAACGTAAATGCGTAGTGACGTAGGGACGTCACGTGTTACATATATAAAACGCACAATTGCGGACCATTGTAAACAATAAACTGACACAAAGACATTAATTAGTATCAGTTGACATACAACAATGTAGGAACAGTCCTCTTTCACCCCACTTGTAAACACTGCGGCGGAGTTTCGCGTTCATCCTCTGTGACCTCTTGACGTGATGACGTATTGCGTTGGGTCACGCTAGCGCATGACGACCGGATCTGGACGAGAATTTGTGCTTTAAAAGTGCATATTTTTTATTTTTATTGTCAAAATTGACAATCGTTTTGCTAGATAAGACCCTTATGCCTCATTTGGGATTGTTTACAGTCCTTTGAAACTCCGTTGAAAAAAACTGTGAAAAAAAAGTGTTGAGTTAAGTATTAATTGTTGGTGTCTACTGTCTATTAAAGTCCATTAAAATGAGAAAAATCCTGCAATGTTTTCTAAAAAAAAACATAATTTTTTTCTCGACTGAACGAAGAAAGACATCAACTTTTTGGATGACAATGACATTGTGGTGAGTAAATTATCTGGATTTTTCTTTTAAGAAAATGGAATATTCCTTTAAAAGCACTCTTTTTCTTCCTTGTTGGACAACCAACCAATCACAGTCTTTAAAAGATTGTGTCACACGTAGCAACTGGGTCAACCACACCTCCTCACTAAGATAGGATTTTCCATCCATTCCTTGCTTAGAGTTCACTGAAAATGTTCTTGAATCACTTCTAAGCTAAAACTCCTGGAAAGGAATTTTTAGGTTAAGTTAGGAGCTCTCTGAGGGGTTTCTCAGAATCTATAGGGATATGGGCCCTGGTCATTTTCTTTGTCACATCTACAAAGAAGCACACTTTAGGGCTTGCTGTACACTGTCTGTGGCAAATACACTAGACAAAAGTATTGGGGTGCCTCCTTCTAATAAACATGTTTATCTATTCCAGTAATTCTTCAAAAACTAATATAAATGCTATACCATATAATACCACTCCAAAGAGTCTTTTTGATTTTTGTTGCAGCAGTTTTGGAAGTGCATTTTTAAGTTCCAAAATGATTATATAGTACGTCTCTGTGCAAATCATTGATAGGTTTAGGTGATGAGTGTTTGGCTAAAAACCTTTGAGGTAGGGCTGTGCAAAAAATCGACTGCGATTATCATGCGCGTGTCATCAGTAAAGCCGGTTCGGTGATTAGTATTAAATTGGCATCAGCTGCTTTCAGATGGAGCGGCATTTATTACACAGACCCGTAGTTCACCGAGAAGCTAGGCAAAATCGGGTTCATAATCGAGGAAAATCGACTCCGCATGGGCGGAGTGATTTGCACAACTCTGACCGAACTCTCTGCTCCTCACCAGGGGATTCTCGTGTGCTGCGAGCAGATCACTCCGCCCATGCGGCAGTGCTTTGTCTTCAGAGAATATAGTTCTCAGTATGTATACTGTTAAAAGATCGCTGTGTCTCATATCACCTTGTTATTTGTACACGGTTTGACTATACAAATCACAACACATAAATAGGAAAATGATCGCGTTATTTTGTCACTTATTGGGAGCAGTATACTAGCTGGAGCCATGCATTTCCAGTCTTTGTGCTAAGCTAAGCTAGCGGGGGCTGCGTCAGACAGAGTTACAGCACGCACGGAGATGAGAGAGGTATGTATGGACTTATCTAACTCTGGGGGATACGGTGAATAAGCTAAATTCCCAAAATGTGGGCGTGTTCCTTTAATAAAAAATGGGTTGCAAGAAGAACCCTTAAGTGAACCTAAAGGCTGTCAATAAGTATTTACCCTTAAATGCTAAAGTATTACCTTAAGTTCTGCTATGCGTTGCTACAAAGTCCCATTTTCCCTTAAAAACTTAAGGGACTATAATAGGTCCCTTAACGTCACACGCGATGGCTGATTTTATGGTTATTTAAGAAAATGAAGTACCTACATTTCTAACGTTCAAAATAACCCCTTAGAGAAAAGTGATGCGCCTTTATTAGGAGAATAGCGGTTTGATCGTCCGTCAATCTAAAGTGTTTCCAGTTTGAATTACTTTCAGGTTTTATACATGCGGCACTTTACAGTCTGTTATTTGCGATGTTTCATTGTACACAAATCTGCAGTCTGTTGAGCTGCGTGCGTTGATTTGTTTATGCTGTGAGATTTTGTAACTATAGCAACCGCTTCTCCGCTGCCGTGTTTTGGCAGAGACTACCGTAAAATACTTATGCTGCGTTCCAGGTAGGTTTTTGAGCCCGTGAATTACGACTTCAAAACCACGACTCACGACTCTATGCGGTCCAGGCAGCCTGTAACTCGTGTTTTTACAACCTTCTACCTGTGAAAGTGCACTGGAACGGCAGTCAAACTCGTGACTTCCCACGGGTGAACTCGTACCAACTTAGATCGATACTCCCAGTTCAGAGTCGTGAGTCGTGGTTTTGAAGTCGTGATTTACGGGTTACAGGTTGCCTGGAACGCAGCATTAGTATAAACACTTAGGTAAGGGTGACAGTTAAGACCTTTGTTGCAACGCTCTTAAAGAAATCCCTTACCTCAGGGATTTTTTCTCCCTCAGGGAAACCCTCACTTAAGGAGTTTCATGCAACCGGACACTGGTTACTACCAGAAACCCTGAGTTTTAAAGTACGTGTAAAAGCGATATAGACCCCGTCAGGCTATGGTAGACATGTCATTCAACCTATTTAAAGTCAATGTACTATCACAAGGGTCTAGAAAATTTATTATGAAGGTTGAAAAATTACATGGTGTCACTTTAACAAACATTAGTTACCATGAACAAACCATGAGCAATACATTTTGTTACAGTATTTATTAATCTTTGTTAATGTTGTTAATAGAAATAAAGCTTTAAATTGTTTGTTCATGTTAGTTCTCAGTGCATTAACTAACGTTAACAAGATTTTAATAAAGTATTAGTAATTGTTGAATTTAACCTGCAGAGGGGCCGCCGCGGACGCGACTGGGTTTGGACCATAGACATGTATAAAGGCTAGATGTCTTACGGCGGAGTCTCTAACGTCCTCACCTGGTGGCCATCTTACCACAGACAGTTCGCTCACTCTAAGCATTGAGTTTAATGGTGCAGGTACTTTTAAATGTCCATAACTTGCTCAATTTTCTACCAATTTTCAAACGGTTTGGTTTCTTACAAACATTATTAACGTGGCTATAATTCTGGATGCTTTAACATTTTTCATGAATTTTTTCAAATTTTTTCAGTATAAGCATGCAGTGTCATATGGAAAAACATCTTTGACGTTTATAACAAACCAAACCGTTTGAAAATTGGTAAAAAATTAAGCAAGTTATGGTCATTTAAAAGTACCTGTACCATTAAAACGAGTGAGCGAGCGTCATGTGGTAAGATGGCCGCCAAAATGCTGACGTTCCACTCAATTGGCCAGCAGCGCGGGCGAGACATCTAGCCTTTATACATATCTATGGTTTGGACCATAGGCCGTAAAAAAATATGGATGTAGTGTCCGTGACGTCACCCATTAAGATCGTTTTTGATGCTTAAAGTAGGCGTTGCCTGCCGTCGCAATCTTGGCCGCGCGTCACCGCGAATCACTTGCGGAAAACCGAAAATGGGTAAAGAGTCGGGACATGTGTGAAGCTGAGGTGAAACCACGCCCCCCTAACGCGACTCTAGTGACAGCAGTGGCTATTCAACTGTCACTTAAGTGGCCACACCCTTAATTATGCAGAAGTTTAAGGCTTAATAAAATTTAAATGGATGAGTAAGAAAAAAATTCACCCCCCTCACAGTTGCCATTAAGGGGAAAATTAGCTATATAGACCAAAATCTCTATTTGTACCAGGCTGTAAACATATTATTTTCTACTCTAAAGTTGGGCATTTTTAACATGGGAGTCTATGGGAATTGACTCCCTTTTGGAGCCAGCCTCAAGCGGCCAGTCAATGAATTGCAGTTTAAGTCACTTCCGTATTGGCTTCATTAGAGCGATAGGAAGGTTGCCCCTCGGTTTGGACGTAACTTCAGCTGTTTGAAAAGTACTTGCGCCCTCGCCAGTTCAGGAGGTCGCATTTCTAGGATCCATTCCTCATCAAGATTGAAACTTTGCTGAGTTTATTGATGTAAGTCAGTGTATAAATTAAAAATGTATTTTTATGTTAAATGTAATAAATTATTGTATTGTTTTGTATTTCGTTAATTGTCAGTGGAGATGTTCAACCTTAAGTCCTCCTTATCACATGAAAGAAGATAAAACCTACAAATGGATAGCACAATGATGATGTGGCAACGTATGCGCGCACAGTTTGGCAACGGAAGTATGGCAAGAATCACCAGTGAAGCAACACAGACAGAGAAAGTTTCTTTAAAAAGTTGACTTATCAACTTTTTCAACACAGCTACCAGATCCATGTACCATAGTGGAGTGGATAGAAGACGTTAGCAGATGGCCAAATATAAAGTGGCCAGATACATATATACGTATAGTGCAACCAAACGCAACAACTAGACATTTTGATGCTGGGAAATTGTTTTAATAAACTTTCTGAGTTGCTAACACTTTAGAGCCGAGGGGAAACCTTCCGATCTCTCTGATGAAGCCAATACGGAAGTGATTTAAACTGCAATTCATCGACTGGCGATCGATCTAGAGGCAGGCTCCAAAAGGGAGTCAATTCCCATAGACCTCCATGTTAAAATGCTACTTTACAGTAGAAAATAATATGTCTACAGCGTGGTACAAAAAGTGTTTTTGGTCTATATAGCTAATTTAGCCCTTCGTGACAACTGTGAGGGGGGTGATTTTTTGTAACTCATTCGTTAAAATTATATTAAGCCTTAAAGTTCTGCATAATTAAGGGCGTGGCCACTAGTGCTGTGTTCAAAATATCGATACGACGATACATCGTCATGGACACCTGAGGATGCGCGCATCGATACAGCACCTTCCGTATCGATTCGGATGCACTTTTGAAAGTAACGTGACGAATCGCTGTTGATCCATATGGAAAGGACGCATGTGTCCCGCAGTGTACATAGAGTTAAAGGTAGCGGGGTATACTTTCAATTTGCGTGTCTGTCTCGCTGGCGCACGTGTCTGCATAACACTCTCTCTCTCTCGCTCGGTACTTTCACTCTCTCTCGCTCTTTAAAATCAATGAGTTTAGTATAAAGCGCAGATATCTTAGCCTATACTATGGCAAAAGGCTTTATTAGCCACTCTCTTATAAAACAGTAACGCATTTGAGAAGAAACACGACAAAGATTTGCATGTGAAAAGTGTACGTCTAAAGAAGAGATACAGAGCTACTTCAAACTATAGCTGTCACCAGGCGCGGAGCTATGGGCGGGCCTGGACGGGCCTGGGCCCGCCCAAATTGACAGCTGGCCCGCCCAATCAGAAATGTAAAAAAATAGTACTCTGTATAGTTAGAAATGGATACTACTTCATATGGTGTATTTTATCTATTGCATGTTATGTTAAAAACAGTAAAATTATAAGTAAGCCTGATAACTATTTAAAAACTATTATAAAGAAGTTGAATGTTGCGTTACATTATGGTTCTAATGAGAAAAATATTCCCGATAACTTTTTTTGCAAGCAAGTGGAAAACGTATTTTGAATAACAACACGTTATAAATATGTGCTACGTGCTTTCCTCTCAATAACATAAACACACAACAAATATGACAGCGGGGTAAAAAATAGAAAGAAAAGATCTGATCACAGTGATGTTGTTTGATATACCCTACCAGCTCTCTAACTCAGCACTATAAGTCACGCCACGTTTATTGCTACACTTTATACAATATAGCCTATTGCTTTTAAGCAACAAATAGCCTATCATAACAACCTATAAGCCTACTGTGTAATTGAGACATTAATTTAAGAAATGCATTAAAAGCAGAAAGACGTAGGCTGCGGAAATATAGTGGGTTCACTTCAATCCACACCACAGACGTTCTTGGTTTGCTTCTTATTTATTAAATCGAAACAATTGTTTGATTAAACATTGATTAATATTAAGATACAATTTATACAAAACGAAATTCACTTTAAAGAAAGTCTTTCTACAAAACAAACCTATGCAGGGCTCGCAAAATCGCTACCCCGAAGTCCCGGGGCTATGGCGAATTCCTGTCGTTCTACGAAAATGTATCTGCGCCCTGCCCGTCGGGCGGAGGAAAAAATATTGTAATGTGTTTGCATTCTCTCAGATTTAGTTAGGTAATTATATTGTATGTAATTCGGTGTCATCTTGTTAGTCATTACTATTCCCACTAACAAGTAAAACTGTCAGGAAATGAAGCAAAGTGAAAGCATAATTAAACCCATTATTCCTTTGGTGTTCAAGTCTGAAATGCGCGCTCCGCTCTTCACGTGTAGGCTACCCGCTTGCTCTTGCTCATCAAAAGTATATTAAATGTTTATTTATTTGTCATTTCGTTTAACCTCAGAGTCAAACATGATTCTAGCAATTCCTTTTTTCTTTCTTTATTTAGTAAGTTAACTTAAATATGTGAGAACTAAAATATATTTTTAGTGATTTGCATGAAGAGAATATGATTTTAGAAGCTTCATTTTAAGCATTTAGTAGCTTAATTTATTTAAACAGTTTTAATAGGCTATTTTAAAAAGTATTAGGTTTTTTGTGTTCATTTATATTTCTTGTCACTGTGTGCAGGTTCTTTTTTTTGTAGGCTATGACAGCTCAATAAAAATTTTTTTTACCAAAAAGGCTTAATTAATGTCATGTTGCATTAAAATTTAAAGTATATCAATAATGTCAAAAATGTGACGTGCAGTTCGGGTGTGTGTGTATGCTGTTTAAATTAGTGTTCTCACCAATACGCTTGTGATTCCTGAAGTTTTGACGAATTTTATAGACTTGTTATAGTTTCTTATTCAAAAGTGACACCCATAGATTCAGGCCCACCCGGACTTAATCCATGCCCACCCATATGTCACGTTCTGCATCCGCCACTGGCTGTCACATTAATAATCTGATTTCTACTAAATAGCATTAACTCTGACTGCATGTTTATACATATATTCATAGATATAGAATAATTAAATGAGAGACAAATATAATGCCTAGAGTAAGTATTTCTATGATTTACCCTAAAAGCTAATAAATGAATGGCAAAACCACAACTGTTACAACACCGCTTATTCAATGTACAATAAACAGATAATAATAATAATAATGTTACTAAATTCTGAACAAAAATCTAATTCAAAATAGTCTTGTATCGTGATGCGCATCGTATCGGGGCCCTTGTATCGGGATACGTATCGTATCGGGAAATGGTTGGCGATACACAGCCCTAGTGGCCACTTGAATGACGGTTGAACAGCCACTGCTGTCACTGAAGTCGACCTAGGGGGGCGTGGTTTCAGCAACTAGTCACCTCAGCTTCACCCATGTCCCGCCTCTTTACCATGTTCGGATATCCGCGAGTGTTGCACGGTGACGCGCGGCCAAGATGGCGACGGAACACACCGCCTACTTTAAGCTTAAAAACCATATTCAGAAACCTATAGGTCACTGACACTACGTCCATCTTTTGTACAGTCTATGGTTAGAACTATAGACATTATATAGTACGTAGACACCTCGTAGACTGAGCTGCCTATTGGAGCTGACGTATCGCGCGGTCGCCATCTTGGATAGGTCTCCAGTGCGCTCCCTTGCATTCATTTCTAATGAGGAATAATCATAACTCCCCTAATTTTTTACCGGATTTTCACACGGTTTGAGTTGTTATAAGCGGCAGAGATTTATTTATGATACAGGACGCTGTCACACATTGAAAAATATTGCTTTCATGCTAAAATACTTTGTTTTATGCTCTTTAAGTATGGCATATACTTAAGAGGCAGACACTACTTAAGTATTTTACTTTCTACATAAAAGTACATTTTCAAGTATCTGAATTTTATGATTGTTTTTCTTTGGAAAACTTATATTCCAAAGCATATTATCATAATTTTTACTCCACTACATTTCATATTTTCAAGTTTTTGGTTTATATTTAAAGGAACAGTATGTAGGATTGTGGCCAAAACTGGTATTGCATTCACAAAACTTGTGGCAAAAACTGGTACTGCAATCACACAACTGGTGGCCAATACACAAAATGATAACATAAACATCAGTTGAGGGCTGCAACTCCACTTTTTAAATGACAATATCCTGGCCAGACCACTGTTGTCAGTGATATAAGTATTTGAAATGAAAATTATTTCTTAATATCTAGTGACATATCAGGGCCATTTTATGATTAATTGATATAAATTTCTTACATACTGTTCCTTTAATATTTAAGTACATTAAACATCTACTTTTTTTACTTTTACTTTAGTACTTTTACTCAAGAAAAGTAAAAGTACACAATTTTTATGTAATTAGGTATTTTATGTAATTAGGTAATAAATTAATTTTAATATGAATGAATTGAGAATGAATTGGCTGTGAGAATTTTCATTCCAAAATAGCGTCTGCGCTACTGAAGCACCATCTAGTGGCTGTTGCCAAAAACGAATCAGAGTTTCCCCTCTTGTTCTTTTATACCAGTGGTTCTTAACTCCAGTCCTCGGGCCCCCCCTTTCAGAACATTTTAGATGTCTCCATATATAAAACACCTGATTCAGTTCATCAGCTTGTAAGTGTGTTAATTAAGGAAATGTTCAAACATTCTGGAAGGAGCCTAATGAGTGGAATCAGGTGTTTCATATAAGGAGACATCTAAAACATTCTGGGAGGGGGGGCCCGAGGACTGCTCGAATAGAGCAAAACGGGAAGCGCTTTAGCTTTGATCGGCGTGACCCATGCATGTACAGAGACTCGAGTGTCACCGGCCTGCTCAAGCATTATAGCGACCCTTCCGCCTGTCTGTTTTTGAGCCGCTTCTTTCTCGCCCTCTACCTAGGAACTTTCCTTTTTCTCTACAGCACATGTGCAGGGCGGTTATCTGTAGTCGTTAACTGTAGCTTCGCGTCGTGCCTAACAACGCCCCTTAGCTGTTATAAAATGCACTGGTAACCCACTGCTTCATGGGGTTTATTGCTTTATTCACATTCAGGCTTGTCTTACATTTATATACATGTATATTTTTCCAACACGTCATATTCAGGTCATGCAAAGGCCATGCATATTCATGCGTGTCATATTCAGGTTGTGCAAACATCTGCTACTCTGTCAGTAATTTAATCTAGGTTCCCTCTTTTCTGCTCAGCCTTAGATTTAGGCCACTGTGCCCAAAGTGGGTTTGAGCTGTACTGGGCGCTTGGTTTGTTAAGACATGCAGAGGAGCCTCGGGCTACACTGGGAACCTGTCAGCTTCCTTCAAGCCAGCAGTCGCTCACTGTCCAGGGAGACACAGCCTGGTGCTTCTCTAGAGATCCGTACCACCTCCTTCTTTTCCCATCTTCTCTCTTATACATATACATAAACCTTTATGCTATGTTATACTGTATAACTGTAAATTCTGGATTTGTGTTTTAAGTCATTTAAAAGTATGTTAATTACACACATTCTGCTTTAATGATCTAAAAACATTGTGACATTCGTGTCTTCTGGTAAAATCACCATACAGCCTCTAATGGCTTATTAAATTTACTCTGACATTACAATTTTGCTGTGTGCACGTCAGAATTCATGTGCATGGTTATATTGTGAATAAAAAATATATATCAGGCATATAATGTATGTGTATACTACTGTATACTCAGCATTCCATAAAAATCAATATACTGCTAATCTGTCACCACCCTGGGGAGAAATATGTGTTGCTTTGTCCTTGTGCTGGATTGCACACTCAAACAGCTTATCTGTTTTGCTTTTCATAAAGGGAAAGGTCGGGCTTTTCACCATAGATTGCTTGTGTTTGTTTCAAAGACTACACTCTTAAAATGAATGTGTTAAATTAACACATTTTGTGTCTAGTTAAGGACAACACATCTGATGTGTTGTCTTTAACTTAACACATTTCTGTGTTATTTTTTGGAATAACACACTTTCTGTTGTTTTAATACATCTTGTGTTGTTTGTCCTTTCATTTATTTGAACTGAAAATCAACACGAAATGACACGTAATGTGTTAAATTAACACAAAACAATGTGTTAAAATGAACACATCCTTTCTTAGAGTGTAGTTAAATTTTGTCTATGCATTCATGTGCAATAAAAATGTCTTTGTTTTGTCCTTGTGCGTTAGGATGAAGTGATATCCATATAGGCTACCTGTGACATGTGAAGGGATGCATGTGTTTAAAGTCACGTCTGGAAAATACGAAGCTGTCTAGGTAGCTTTTGACTGGAAATAGAATGCCACTGTAAGAAACCTCTCAAAATCAAACGCACATAACCATTACTCTCCTCTGTAATAAAATCATCCCTGACATAATGCAAATGAAAACTGGGCTTCTAGAGTTCATTTGCAGAAAGATCTAGCAAGATCAGCTACTGTATTTATTCTTGACAGAGTCATGCACATGCAGCCACAGACAAAGAAAACTCCTACTGTTAAAAAAAGTTATTCTACAGACATTAAAGAGCACCTATGGTCCGTTTTACAACTTACATTTCCTTTGGTGTGTGAGTGTGTATTAGTACATGTTAACGATATGCAAAAGGTACAAACCCCAAAGTAAACAATGACGCGAGTTATCTTCTCCAATGTAAATCTCTTTTCTTGGACTACAACAAACACAAGGATTGTAGGCAAAAGTTTAATTCCTAAGATTGGTGATGTAAACAAGACCAACATTATCATAATTCCTCCTGCTTCCTGTTAGCATTGCATTGTGAGCGAATCTTTCAAACATGGTAAGGAGCATCACATTTTCGGTTGACGTCAGCTTTTACCACACAGACTCTAACTTTCTATCCTGGTTAAATCTTAAAAAGACTAGCTAGACCAGTCAAAACCAGCATGTAGATTTATGCTGGTCTTTTTATCAGGGTAGAACTGATGAAAGTGAGAGAGATTCATTTTCCATTCATTTTTTCGATTACCTCTGCTCATGTCAATCCTCATCTCAGAGTCAATGCTAATGTTTACATATGCACTGATGTTGTATATCTATTTAAATATATGAGTTTATTGTATGAAGACATAAACGCTAGAAATTTGATCACGTTTACCAGAGGATAAATTTGCCTGATATTCTACTCTTATCGATGAACTGTCACTCTTTTCTGCACTGACATCCCATCAGGCTGTTGGGTGAAGACTTGATGAACAAGGCAGTAAACAAGTGTAATGGGCTGACGACCAGGCTTGATGTTCATTGATAATAATAAATGAACAAACATGACACGCAAATAAGATATCTGACTTCATATTTAAGGTAAGCTCTACCTTCGCATACATTTATTTTAAAATTTTTGAGCACCGAATGTGTCTGCACGTTTAAAGGTATAGTTCACCCAAAAACAAGAATTAAGCTGTATTCAGACTAGCAGCGACTAGAAGTAGCAGAGCGCCGCGATCTTATTGATTTCAATGGAAGCTTGGCGACTTCCGGCTACACGAGCGACAGAAACCATTGGCAACTGGATGGTGCGTGTCCAGTCACCCGACAAAGTTGAGAAATGTTTAACTTTAGGCAAATTATGAGCGACATTCTGGAGCGACTACCAATGGGAACGAAGCAGGGGAGTTCACGTCATCCGTCTCTTGCCAGTTACTGGAGTTATTAGAGACAGAGCGAAAGGCTACCATTCATTTTCAATGGGAGTGGCCGTTTACCAGTGACAAGCAACGAGCTCGCCGCTGCGCCGAGCAAGGTGGGGCCAAAATAGACAAGAAGACTATTTTTTGCAAATGCTGAGGGATGTGACAAAGCAACTGCCAATCGGAGTGAAGAGGCAGCGTGACGTAGGTCAGTGGCTCGAGTCGAAAAAAAATAATTCAAGATGGCGGAAAATGCGTATTTCTGTATATATCTGATAAGCGACTAGAAGTAGCAGAGCGACACGATCTCATTGATTTTAATGGAAGCTTGCCGACTTCAGGCTACAATAGCGACAGTAACCGTTGGGAACTCGATGGGGCGTGTCCAGTCACATGACAAAGTTGAGAAATGTTTAACTTTAGGCAAATTATGAGCGATATTTGGGAGCGACTACCATTGAGAACGAAGCAGGGGAGGGGAGTTCACGTCATCCGTCTCTCGTCAGTTACTGGAGTGGACGTTACTCATTTGTTTATGACAACCAGATATAGAAACGCCTCTTCTGAAAGAGAAGAGCGACACACAGCGACAAAGTCGCTTATAATGTGAATGTCCCTTTATGTCCTTATTTTGTTCCTCATTTTGTCCCTATTGAAAAATCCAGCTAAGACCAGCATAAGCTGGTAGCTGGTTTTAGCTGGTTTAAGGTGGCAGTAGCTGGTTTAATCTGGTCCTCCCAGCCTGGCAAAGCTGGGCAAGCTGGTGGGTCAGCGGGTCGTCAAGTCTGGCCAGCTAAGTCCAGGTAGACTAAAAAGTGACCAAAACACAGCTAGACCAGCTTCCTACACCAGCAATACCAGCTAAAACCAAGCTGGGAGACCAGCTAAAACCAGCAAACCAGCTTATGCTGGTTTTAGCTGGATTTTTCAGTAGGGAGAATATTGATGCTACTCTCAATACTCTCAACACTATTTAAATAAATCCCTTTGTGTTTTATGGCAGTCATGGGGTTCGGCTAAACACGGGGTAGATAAAAATAAGAAATTTTTTATTTATGGATAAATAATCCCTTTAAGGACAACATGGCACATGAAACTCTGACAGGAATTAATCTTACACAGCGTGTAAACAGTGTATTTTTTGACATGAGATCCCAAACTGCCTGCTTATTTTTTGATAGTGTAACAAGTCTTAATAAAATGTTTCTGGAAGTCCCACATTCGCTATGCTAATTGAATATGACTAGCACGGAGCAAGGGAAATTATGATATTTTGAAAAAATGACAGAAGCAGAGGGAGGTGTGACAAAATCACGTCATTTTTTTCAAGGTTAGATCAGCTACAGATTGCCACCTCCCCCCCATTCTCTGCCACCTCCTGCTCTCTAGATGAGGAATCAATGTCATTTTGCCCAGCGGACTCGGTGTCGCCCGCCTTCCTCGTGCCTTTCATCAAACACCTCACAGAGGAATAAGACACTCCTCCAATCAATTCACCTCATGCCCTCTATCTCAACCATTTTGACGTAAATCAAAAAGCTGGGCAGCACGTATCCTTAGAGACACAAACACTCATGCATTCATCCTCCAGATAGCTTCATATCATACAACACAAACATCTCGCAAGAGAGGAGAGGGTTTTATCTTATCCATTTTATCTTATTGGAGTAGAAACATTTAGAAAGAAGTGTCTTTAAACTTCAGATTTGATCTGGTTCAGATTTAGGATTTCTGGAGTCAATTACATTAATAGGAAAAGCATAATTTCAACATACAGTCTATTTACAACAAGCCATTTTTAGTAATGACTTTGGTATTGTGTTATTGTTTTTGTATTGTTTCCACACAGTACTTGTCTGTTTTTCATATTAATGTGTGCACATGTTTAAGACATTAGTCCTTGGCAGAGATAGGTCATATCATTAGTGTTCATGGCCTTTAAAGACATGTCAGTGTCTTCATAGAAGATCCATTATGATTAACTGATCATCACTAAGCAAATTTCAAATTGTTCAGGGAATTTAACCCTGTTGTGAGATCAATTAGCCTGGCTGAATTGACTAACCCAACTCTGGCCAATGAACCTGCAGTTACTGAAATGGCATTGTGATCAATTAGAAAAATAAAAAACAGCAGCCGACTAAATGGAGGACCGTGGCATGTATTTAATTATGTCCTCATTTTGTTGATGGTGTAATGATTGGGTGGTCACCAGAGTTATTGAACCATAAGATCCAACCAACCGAAAACCTATATATGAAATACGAGACAAGGATGAATAAGAATATAACAATAAGGAGACAGTAGATGTGCCGCGGGTGAAGAAGGTGAATACTGATGTATTTGAAGCGTGATTCTCCGAGAGGATAAGGAATACAGTGGGATCGGGTCAGAGGAGTTAGTCAATCAGACCTATGTGTCGAGTCTGCTTATGAAGCTAACTGGGAAGAAATAAAAGACTAAGAAGTAATCTCATAGATAATGGACTCTTGTTGGAACCGGGCTGGTAAAATCAATGTTGGGGTCAGATTGAATGAAAAAGAGATATTCTTCAACCTCAAACAAGCATAAAGACACAGACTGTTAGTAAACAGAGATGTGCACACTGTATGCATTTCTTTACCCATATGTATGCAAATGTGCAATAACATGTATGCATTATTCTTCATTTTGTTGGAATGTGTCATTCACGCAACAAGCACATGCAGAGTGGATATGTGTGAAACATTTTTACTTTATCAATTCTGACAGCACCTGTAATTCGCTTTTACAAAGAGAAGAAACATGGAGTAACAGTTCATGCTGTTCTGTGAGAGATTATGGCAGGGAAAATGGAAAACTGTGAGTGACAGATTTGCAGATTTGAGATACAACTGCATAATGAAAATGCTACATTTTGAAATATACGCATTCCTGTAAAATTACCAAGTGTTATAAAGCATATTTCCGTCTCTAAGCTTTCCTAATAAATACAAGCTTTTCATTTTACCTGCTGGGAATTCTCTCTTTCAGTGTTTAACAGGACACATATTCATAGTCTTATTCATAGTCTTATTTTAACCTGAACCTGCAAAAACCTTGTATTTCTCACCTACCTGTACATTTCTGAAATATAAAACATTCATCAGGTCAAGAGTAATCTCCAAAACTTTACTCTGTACATTAGTAAATGGACAGATCCTCAAAGGTTGCTGGATAGTGAGCAGGGGCCCAAATATCTCAGCTGGATATTTGTTGCACAAAACCCCCATAAAGAACATTTAAACTAATTTCAGATTTAAAAGAGCTCAATTACCTTTCAGAATTAAACATGCTCCAGGTTGAAGGAGACAGGGCATAATATTCAGAGCACATGCATATATCCGCACACACATGCGTGATCTACTATAATTACTGTAATATATGCAGTATCTCTCTTTATGTCAATTGTTTTGTGATGCCATGTTTCTGAAAACATTCATGTCAGTAAAAATCCTTTAAATTGACAGAATTAAACAAAGTTATTGACATCTGACTTTTTTGACCCTACTCTGTGATCTGATCTAACAGTGCTTACTATTCTTCCCTATTACATTGAACTTGTTTTGTGCAGAATATTTGGTAACACTTTACTTGAAGGGGTTGTTCATATGTCTGACATGTCATCTTCATCATCATGACATGACACATGTCATGAACATGAAGGAAATTTTATGCATGTATATGACAACGGTCATTAAGTATCATTCGCTGAATTGTGCCATTTTTAATGAAAAGATGACATTGTTTGAGATGTCTTCGTTATGACTTGACATAAACCAATAGGCCTACATCATAACTTGTCATGGCAACTTGACATTACTAAGACAACATAACTTGACATAGCAGATTAATTTTCAAACTTCCTAATTTAAGAAACCACTTAGCTTTATGGGTTAACACTAGATTAAAATGGCATGTGGTTGGTTGTGACATTCATGAGACATTATAATTGTGTCTGCCACTTTTTTTTACCAGTGATACAAATTGAACTTGTCATTAAAATATCATTGTGATCTGAACAGATCGTGCATCGGAGCTCCGTCGAGTTCTTCATCTAAAAGCCTATTTTACTATCTTATTCCTATTTATATATTAAGTTTTACCTAGGAATACTTTACCGTGAGGATTATTGAGCATTACTACCACGTGAAACTATTTATCACTAATAAACACCCACAGTGTTAGCATATAGCCCGCTAGCTTCAACAAACGCTGCCGACTGAAGCTAGCATTTTCCGATCTAATGGCGGATTCATCTGATATATGCTTTTCTGACCTGTCCTCGCCTGAGCGGGAAGCTGCGAAGGAGTTGATCGGTTTGAGTATGGCAAGCCAGAAAGTCCACATTTACGCAATAAACGAATCGCGTTTGCATGCAAACGCCGTATTTAACGGCGTTTAAAACAAAATTTGCGCCGCTAAATACGCCGTAGGGATGGCTGACGCGAAACAGTCGTTCCGAAGCTTTGCGAGATCCCGAAGCGCAGATGTGTCGAAACACTGATCCGAAGCGCGATTCAAAACACCCATGTCACGTGACTATGACCAAATGAAGCCTCGAAGTGTTTCACCAAGTGTTTCATCAGGTGTGGTCTGCCGAATCAGCGTTCGATTGGCACGGTCGGGAACAGACAACACAATCGCACATCTGTATAAAAGTGAAATAAACCCATATTGACCTTGTGGGTTTTTGTGATAGGAGTTTTTTAAAGGCTGGAGAAATTATCTGTAAAAAAAGAAGTAGGCTAATTCCTTCCACAAACAGCAGATATGTGACATGGTGGCTTGATATATTTTATTAATTTCTTATTGTTTATGTGGTATTTATCTCTATTCAATGTATTTATTAAATAGACCAGCTTATAGTTATTGACAATGATGAGCCTAAAAGCTCATGTAGTTGTCAAACAGATTTTAAAACAACAACAAAAAATATGTAACTTCATTGTGACTATGGTAATAGTAACGCGTTGCCCGGGGTTCGATCTAAAGGGTTTTTTGAATGCAAGTCGAGGACACTATCCACTCTCCCACCTGATCACTTATGTCAATCAATCAACATGTGGGATACAATTTGTCAGCGCTCGTCTAAAACCTTGTCAATGCTGCTATATGGCAATACGTGCAAATGACCACTAGGTGTCACTGTGGAGGCGGTTTCGAACCATGTTTCGAAGCCTCGACACAATTGATTCAACTGTTTCAGTGTTTCACGAAGCCTCGCTCTGCCCATCACTAATACGCCGTCGGGATTACAAACGCCGTAAAAAACGCGCGACAATCGCCAACAACGCCGTTATTTACGGCGTTCTATACTCCGATCAATGACGCCGTTTTGTGACGCCGTTTGTCTTGCCATATGACGCCGTAAATAACGGCGTTATCTCCTCCGAAAGACGACGTTAAAAGCGGCGTTTGCTAGTGGTATAATGAGCCCCTCCCATCAATTTCCACAGCCAGTAGGTTTGAACCGTTCTCACCCAATCAATGATGAACTGAGTCAGGCAAGAGCAATTAATTACTGATCATTCATGATGAAATAAGTGTTTAAAGATTACATGCATGCGCAGCAAATCATAAATGGGCAGTAAATTATAGTTTTTCTCTAACGTTGTTACTAAGATTAAATATATGACTACAGTAGCTTAAGGAAAATACTGCATCTCTGTATCATGTTAAAATAGCAGCGGTAATAACACACTAACCCCATTGTACGTTAGGTGTCCCAATTATTAAGTAAATACCTCGACAATAAGTAAGGGGTTGAAATATTTCACAGCTTTGAGTAAACATGAAATCCCATGTGGTGTAACAGAGGCCAGATAAACTGTATAAGTCGAATTGTCATGAACTGTCTCAGTTAGCCTGGTTGTTAGAGCGTTCGGTTCAAAAGCCGAAGCTGCTGCGGTTCAAGTCCAGTGTGGAGCGGATTTACATTTTTATAATTTTGTTTTGTTTATCAACATCGCTTATTTTTTAATGGCTGTCAATAAAAATGAACGCATAGAATAACAGATTTTTAATGTTCATGCAATTTAACACATTTCGTATATAGTCTATAAGTGATATTTCAAAAATATTTTATGCAAAAGTGAAAAAGTGACAACAGTGCAAAGTGTATAAAAAACAGACTAGAGAGCAGACGTTTCAATCCATGCTTTCTTAAGTGCTCATCATGAAGTGTGCGGACAATTCCTACTGGACTTAACTAACTTTTTGTTCTATCCGAGTCATTTTTGTTCATTTTGAGCGCATTGTACTTGAAAAGTAATTTAGGCAAATTCACTAGGCAAAGCATATTTGATGTGTTTATATTTATGTTATATTTATGCATATTTAAAACCACCGAAATTACGGGAATACCCACACCTGCGCTGACTTTCTTGGACGAACGGCCAGCGGGTGTGCATGTTTCTAATAATTTGATCGACTGCTTTTCCGTTTAGGCTATATCCACCGCCATATGCTGGTTCAAGACAATTGTAAGATTTTTGGAATTACATGCTTTTGTTGGTATTGCTTTTTATGCATCTCAAACACCATAGGAAGCCATTTTTTTACTGTAGCCAGATGAATTATAGCAGAAATTGGTTGGAACAATTATCAATTTGCTAGTACCAACTTTTACCAAAATTGTACCAAATACGTTTTCCTTCTTTGTTAATTTATGTTTAGTCATTTAAATTGTATTTTCCATTTGAATTTTAAATATATTATATTAAAGTAATTTAAACAAATAAGCATAGAAAACGACAATAAATAAATATAGCCTACATTTAAAACATTACATTATCGTCATTGCAGGAGTGTAATTTGCTAGTTGTCCTGCAGGTGACCTTGTAACACTGTTGTCTTACGATGCACTTATGAATTAACGATTACTCCAGACCACTCGTAGATTGACAGCTGGCCCGCCCAATCAGAAATGTAAAAAATACTACTCTGTATAGTTAGACATGTATACTACTTTATGTGGTGTATTTTATCTATTGCATGTTATGTTGAAAACAGTAAAATTATAAGTAAGCCTGATAACTAAAAACTATTATAAAGCAGTTGAATGTTGCGTTACATTATGGTTAATGAGAAAAATATTCCCGAGCAGCTTTCAGCCATGATCACTTTGAGAACTTTTTTGCAAGCAAGTGGAAAACGTTGAATAACAACACGTTATAAATATGTGCTGCGCGCTTTCCTCTCAATAACATAACACACAACAAATATGACAGCGGGGTAAAAAATAGAAAGAAAACATCTGATCACAGTGATGTTGTTTGATAGCCTATACCGAGAGCCATACCAGCTCTCTAACTCAGCACTATAAGTCACGCCACGTTTTTTGCTACACTTTATACAATATAGCCTATTGCTTTTAAGCAACAAATAGCCTATCATAACAACCTATAAGCCTACTGTGTAATTGAGACATTAATTTAAGAAATGCATTAAAAGAAAGACGTGTAGGCTGCGGAATTATAGTGGGTTCACTTCAATCCACACCACAGACGTTCTTGGTTTGCTTCTTATTTATTAAATCGAGGCAATTGTTTGATCAAACATTGATTAATATTAAGATACAATTTATACAAAACGAAATTCACTTTAAAGAAAGTCTTTCTACAAAACAAACCTATCCAGGACTCGCAAATTTGCTACCCCGAAGTCCCGGGGGTATGGCGAATTCCTGTCGGGCTAAAAAAAATGTATGCGCCCTGCCCGTCGGGCGGAGGAAAAAATATTGTAATGTGTTTGCATTCTCTCAGATTTAGGTAATTATATTGTATGTAATTCGGCGTCATCTTGTTAGTCATTAATATTCTCACTAACAAGTGAAACTGTCAGGAAATGAAGTGAACTGGATAGAATTAAACCCATTATTCCTTTCGTTCACGTCTGATATGCGCGCTCCTCGGCTCCGCTCTTCACGAGGCTTGCTCTTGTGCTCATCAAAAAGTATATTAAATGTTTCTTTATTTGTCATTTCGTTTAACCTCAGAGTCATTATTGTAGCCATTCCCTTTTTCTTTCTTTATTTAGTAAGTTAACTTAAATATGTGAGAACGAAAATATATTTTTAGTGATTTGCATGAAGAGAATATGATGTTAGAAGCTTCATTTTAAGCATTTAGTAGCCGTTTTTATTTAAACACTTTAATAGGCTATTTAAAAAAGTATAAGGTTTTTTGGGGTTCATTTATATTTCTTGTCACTGTGTGCAGGTTCTTTTTTGTAGGCTTTTTACCAAAAAGGCTTAATTAATGTCACGTTGCATTACAATTTAAAATATCAATAATGTCAAAAATGTGACGTGCAGTTCGGGTCTGTGTGTATGCTGTTTAAATTAGTGTTCTGAAGTCTTGACGAATTTTATAGACTTGTTATAATTTCTTATTCAAAAGTGACACCCATAGATTCAGGCCCACCCGGACTTAATCAATGCCCACCCATATGTCACGTTTTGCATCCGCCACTGCGTAGATCTACGATGATTTTCAAGTGCAACTTAAGTTACGAAGCCTTTGGGAAACGGCCCGTAATTCTAAGATGATTCGTACGATAGTTTTTACGATCTACTTAGCCTTACGATGCTTTTGGGAAACCCGGCCCAGGTTTTTATGAATGTCAGTTCTTCAAGTTCACAGACTCGATCAATCATTTTTTTAAATCTTGGTTGTATAATAGAACCTTCCGTGTTAGAATAGAAAAGGGCCATATATTGTTGTTATAAAATAAGCAGCACATACGGTGTGTGAAATATCATGTTGTAGCAATAATTTGTACTTACAGAAACGATTAAAGTAACCTGTTCAAGTTGCGTCTTATCACAAATGCTGATTGTCAGATTATGCATGGGTTTAACAAATACACTTAATAATTAAAATATTAGCCTACATGAACTAAATTATTTAGTTTTTTGCTGGACCGCATATTTCCATCAAGTTTAACTGACATGATAGAAATACTGCGAGTCCGTCCGTTCCATTATAATGGCAAACTTTACAATCAATAAAAACATGCAGATTAATTTGATAAAATACAGCATTTCCAAAACAAATATAGAAATAAATACAGTGAATTAATAAAATAATTTAATAGAAAAAGAGACCGAATTAACCACTGATAACCCACTAGTTCATTTACTTATTGCAGTTCAGTGCAGTGGCGGATGCAGAACGTGACATATGGGTGGGCATGGATTAAGTCCGGGTGGGCCTGAATCTATGGGTGTCACTTTTGAATAAGAAACTATAACAAGTCTATAAAATTCGTCAAAACTTCAGGAATCACAAGCGTATTGGTGTGAACACTAATTTAAACAGCATACACACACACCCGAACTGCACGTCACATTTTTTACATTATTGATATACTTTAAATTGTAATGCAACATGACATTAATTAAGCCTTTTTGGTAAAAAAATTTTTTATTGAGCTGTCATAGCCTACAAAAAAAAGAACCTGCACACAGTGACAAGAAATATAAATGAACACAAAAAACCTAATACTTTTTAAAATAGCCTATTAAAACTGTTTAAATAAATTAAGCTACTAAATGCTTAAAATGAAGCTTCTAAAATCATATTCTCTTCATGCAAATCACTAAAAATATATTTTAGTTCTCACATATTTAAGTTAACTTACTAAATAAAGAAAGAAAAAAGGAATTGCTAGAATAATGTTTGACTCTGAGGTTAAACGAAATGACAAATAAATAAACATTTCATATACTTTTGATGAGCAGAAGAGCAAGCGGGTAGCCTACACGTGAAGAGCGGAGCGCGCATTTCAGACTTGAACACCAAAGGAATAATGGGTTTAATTATGCTTTCACTTTGCTTCATTTCCTGACAGTTTTACTTGTTAGTGGGAATAGTAATGACTAACAAGATGACACCGAATTACATACAATATAATTACCTAACTAAATCTGAGAGAATGCAAACACATTACAATATTTTTTCCTCCGCCCGACGGGCAGGGCGCAGATACATTTTCGTAGAACGACAGGAATTCGCCATAGCCCCGGGACTTCGGGGTAGCAATTTTGCGAGCCCTGCATAGGTTTGTTTTGTAGAAAGACTTTCTTTAAAGTGAATTTCGTTTTGTATAAATTGTATCTTAATATTAATCAATGTTTAATCAAACAATTGTTTCGATTTAATAAATAAGAAGCAAACCAAGAACGTCTGTGGTGTGGATTGAAGTGAACCCACTATATTTCCGCAGCCTACGTCTTTCTGCTTTTAATGCATTTCTTAAATTAATGTCTCAATTACACAGTAGGCTTATAGGTTGTTATGATAGGCTATTTGTTGCTTAAAAGCAATAGGCTATATTGTATAAAGTGTAGCAATAAACGTGGCGTGACTTATAGTGCTGAGTTAGAGAGCTGGTAGGGTATATCAAACAACATCACTGTGATCAGATCTTTTCTTTCTATTTTTTACCCCGCTGTCATATTTGTTGTGTGTTTATGTTATTGAGAGGAAAGCACGTAGCACATATTTATAACGTATTGTTATTCAAAATACGTTTTCCACTTGCTTGCAAAAAAAGTTATCGGGAATATTTTTCTCATTAGAACCATAATGTAACGCAACATATAACATCTTTATAATAGTTTTTAAATAGTTATCAGGCTTACTTATAATTTTACTGTTTTTAACATAACATGCAATAGATAAAATACACCATATGAAGTAGTATCCATTTCTAACTATACAGAGTACTATTTTTTTACATTTCTGATTGGGCGGGCCAGCTGTCAATCTGGGCGGGCCCAGGCCCGTCCAGGCCCGCCCATAGCTCCGCGCCTGGTTCAGTGTTAGGCCTAGTTTCGCTTAGTGCTGATCCAGCAAATGAATAAATAAATCTTGATATATTTCAAATGGATTCTTTATTGCCGCAGATAAATATTATAAATATTCTCATTATATTATAATATAAAGTGTAAATGACTTACCACCAAAGTCAAAGGCGAATCGTCTCCGGGGAGTGATTAATTGACTCGTGTCAATAAAGGCAAATGTTCTTTATATGCTGAAATTGCGTGTATTTTATTGGAACAAGCATAGGCTACAGTCACCATATTTCCATTGTTCATTCATTCACAATTTATAGTCCACGCCAATCCTGGACATAATATACAAGTGTAGCTAAACAAAAATCCAAAACGGTGAAAGTATATGCTCACACAATAAATCTCACATATTTGTGGTAAAGATCAAGTCCTGTTTCACGGTCAAAAACTGTAAGCTTCCCCCGTACACACAAACACCTGTCCCTCTATCCCTGGTGCACTCCTTTATTGATTAAAAGAGATTGCCCCCTACTGGTTCAACATAGAATTTATATTAGGCTCCTACACAAAGTTTGTAGCCTCTTACAAACACATGTAAACACAGCTTGCTCTTCATCTTCATCGATGTTGATAAACAAAACAAAATTATAAGAATTTGAATCCGCTCCATACTGGACTTGAACCGCTGCAGCTTTGACATTGGAACCGAACGCTCTAACCACCAGGCTAACTGAGACGTTGAATGACAAGTCGACTTATACAGTTGATCTGGCCTCTGTTACACCAGGTGGGATTTCAATTTCATGTTTACTCAAAGCTGTGAAATATTTCAACCCCTTACTTATTGTCGAGGTATTTACTTAATAATTGGGACACCTAACGTACAATGTGGTTAGTGTGCTATTACCGCTCCTATTTTAACATGATACAGAGATGCAGTATTTTCCTTAAGCTACTATAGTCATATATTTAATCTTAGTAAAGTTAGAGAAAAACTATAATTTACTGCCCATTTATGATTTGCTGCGCATGCACGTAATCTTTAAACACATATTTCATCATGAATGATCAGTAATTAATTGCTCTGGCCTGACTCAGTTCATCATTGATTGGATGAGAACGGTTCAAACCTACTGGCTGTGGAAATTGATGGGAGGGGCTCATTATACCACTAGCAAACGCCGCTTTTTACGCCGTCTTTGGGAGAAGATAACGCCGTTATTTACGGCGTCATATGGCAAGACAAACGGCGTCACAAAACGGCGTCATTGATCGGATTATAAAACGCCGTAAATAACGGCGTTATTGCCGATTTTCGCGCGTTTTTTACGGCGTTTGGAATCCCGACGGCGTATTTAGCGGCGCAAATTCTGTATTAAACGCCGTTAAATACGGCGTTTGGATGCAAAACGCGATTCATTTATAGCGTAAATGTGACCCTTTTCGCTTGCCATATTAGAGCAGATCCAACGCGAGCTACAGCGCCCACTTGTCTCCGGACGTCCACAAGCGACCGAGGAATGCGACAAACGAGTGCTCCACGCGATGCAGCTTTACGGACCTATGGCAAGCGAAAAGGGTCACATTTACGCTATAAATGAATCGCGTTTTGCATCCAAACGCCGTATTTAACGGCGTTTAATACAGAATTTGCGCCGCTAAATACGCCGTCGGGATTCCAAACGCCGTAAAAAACGCGCGAAAATCAGCAATAACGCCGTTATTTACGGCGTTTTATAATCCAATCAATGACGCCGTTTTGTGACGTCGTTTGTCTTGCCATATGACGCCGTAAATAACGGTGTTATCTTCTCCCAAAGACGGCGTAAAAAGCGGCGTTTGCTAGTGGTATAATGAGCCCCTCCCATCAATTTCCACAGCCAGTAGGTTTGAAACGTTCTCATCCAATCAATGATGAACTGAGTCAGGCCAGAGCAATTAATTACTGATCATTCATGATGAAATAAGTGTTTAAAGATTACATGCATGCGCAGCAAATCATAAATGGGCAGTAAATTATAGTTTTTCTCTAACGTTGTTACTAAGATTAAATAACGTTATATGACTATAGTAGCTTAAGGAAAATACTGCATCTCTGTATCATGTTAAAATAGGAGCGGTAATAGCACACTAACCCCATTGTACGTTAGGTGTCCCAATTATTAAGTTAATACCTCGACAATAAGTAAGAGGTTGAAATATTTCACAGCTTTGAGTAAACATGAAATCCCACCTGGTGTAACAGAGGCCAGATCAACTGTATAAGTCGACTTGTCATTCAAAGTCTCAGTTAGCCTGGTGGTTAGAGCGTTCGGTTCAAATGTCTAAGCTGCTGCGGTTCAAGTCCAGTATGGAGCGGATTCAAACTCTTATAATTTTGTTTTGTTTATCAACATCGATGAAGATGAAGAGCAAGCTGTGTTTACATGTGTTTGTAAGAGGCTACAAACTTTGTGTAGGAGCCTAATATAAATTCTATGTTGAACCAGTAGGGGGCAATCTCTTTTAATCAATAAAGGAGTGCACCCGGGATAGAGGGACAGGTGTTTGTGTGTACGGGGGAAGCTTACAGTTTTTTGACCGTGAAACAGGACTTGATCTTTACCACAAATATGTGAGATTTATTGTGTGAGCATATACTTTCACCGTTTTGGATTTTTGTTTAGCTACACTTGTATATTATGTCCAGGATTGGCGTGGACTATAAATTGTGAATGAATGAACAATGGAAATATGGTGACTGTAGCCTATGCTTGTTCCAATAAAATACACGCAATTTCAGCATATAAAGAACATTTGCCTTTATTGACACGAGTCAATTAATCACTCCCCGGAGACGATTCGCCTCTGACTTTAGTGGTAAGTCATTTACACTTTATATTATAATATAATGAGAATATTTATAATATTTATCTGCGGCAATAAAGAATCCATTTGAAATATATCAAGATTTATTTATTCATTTGCTGGATCAGCACTAAGCGAAACTAGGCCTAACACTGAACTGCAATAAGTAAATGAACTAGTGGGTTATCAGTGGTTAATTCGGTCTCTTTTTCTATTAAATTATTTTATTAATTCACTGTATTTATTTCTATATTTGTTTTGGAAATGCTGTATTTTATCAAATTAATCTGCATGTTTTTATTGATTGTAAAGTTTGCCATTATAATGGAACGGGCGGACTCGCAGTATTTCTATCATGTCAGTTAAACTTGATGGAAATATGCGGTCCAGCAAAAAACTAAATAATTTAGTTCATGTAGGCTAATATTTTAATTATTAAGTGTATTTGTTAAACCCATGCATAATCTGACAATCAGCATTTGTGATGGGACGCAACTTGAACAGGTTACTTTAATCGTTTCTGTAAGTACAAATTATTGCTACAACATGATATTTCACACACCGTATGTGCTGCTTATTTTATAACAACAATATATGGCCCTTTTCTATTCTAACACGGAAGGTTCTATTATACAACCAAGATTTAAAAAAATGATTGATCGAGTCTGTGAACTTGAAGAACTGACATTCATAAAAACCTGGGCCGGGTTTCCCAAAAGCATCGTAAGGCTAAGTAGATCGTAAAAACTATCGTACGAATCATCTTAGAATTACGGGCCGTTTCCCAAAGGCTTCGTAACTTAAGTTGCACTTGAAAATCATCGTAGATCTACGCAGTGGCGGATGCAAAACGTGACATATGGGTGGGCATTGATTAAGTCCGGGTGGGCCTGAATCTATGGGTGTCACTTTTGAATAAGAAATTATAACAAGTCTATAAAATTCGTCAAGACTTCAGAACACTAATTTAAACAGCATACACACAGACCCGAACTGCACGTCACATTTTTGACATTATTGATATTTTAAATTGTAATGCAACGTGACATTAATTAAGCCTTTTTGGTAAAAAGCCTACAAAAAAGAACCTGCACACAGTGACAAGAAATATAAATGAACCCCAAAAAACCTTATACTTTTTTTAAATAGCCTATTAAAGTGTTTAAATAAAAACGGCTACTAAATGCTTAAAATGAAGCTTCTAACATCATATTCTCTTCATGCAAATCACTAAAAATATATTTTCGTTCTCACATATTTAAGTTAACTTACTAAATAAAGAAAGAAAAAGGGAATGGCTACAATAATGACTCTGAGGTTAAACGAAATGACAAATAAAGAAACATTTAATATACTTTTTGATGAGCACAAGAGCAAGCCTACTCGTGAAGAGCGGAGCCGAGGAGCGCGCATATCAGACGTGAACGAAAGGAATAATGGGTTTAATTCTACCCAGTTCACTTCATTTCCTGACAGTTTCACTTGTTAGTGAGAATATTAATGACTAACAAGATGACGCCGAATTACATACAATATAATTACCTAACTAAATCTGAGAGAATGCAAACACATTACAATATTTTTTCCTCCGCCCGACTGGCAGGGCGCATACATTTTTTTTTAACCCGACAGGAATTCGCCATACCCCCGGGACTTCGGGGTAGCAAATTTGCGAGTCCTGCATAGGTTTGTTTTGTTGAAAGACTTTCTTTAAAGTGAATTTCGTTTTGTATAAATTGTATCTTAATATTAATCAATGTTTAATCAAACAATTGCCTCTATTTAATAAATAAGAAGCAAACCAAGAACGTCTGTGGTGTGGATTGAAGTGAACCCACTATAATTCCGCAGCCTACACGTCTTTCTGCTTTTAATGCATTTCTTAAATTAATGTCTCAATTACACAGTAGGCTTATAGGTTGTTATGATAGGCTATTTGTTGCTTAAAAGCAATAGGCTATATTGTATAAAGTGTAGCAAAAAACGTGGCGTGACTTATAGTGCTGAGTTAGAGAGCTGGTATGGCTCTCGATAGGCTATCAAACAACATCACTGTGATCAGATGTTTTCTTTCTATTTTTTACCCCGCTGTCATATTTGTTGTGTGTTTATGTTATTGAGAGGAAAGCGCGCAGCACATATTTATAACGTGTTGTTATTCAAAATACGTTTTCTACTTGCTTGCAAAAAAAGTTCTCAAAGTGATCATGGCTGAAAGCTGCTCGGGAATATTTTTCTCATTAACCATAATGTAACGCAACATTCAACTGCTTTATATTAGTTTTTAGTTATCAGGCTTACTTATAATTTTACTGTTTTCAACATAACATGCAATAGATAAAATACACCACATAAAGTAGTATACATGTCTAACTATACAGAGTAGTATTTTTTACATTTCTGATTGGGCGGGCCAGCTGTCAATCTACGAGTGGTCTGGAGTAATCGTTAATTCATAAGTGCATCGTAAGACAACAGTGTTACAAGGTCACCTGCAGGACAACTAGCAAATTACACTCCTGCAATGACGATAATGTAATGTTTTAAATGTAGGCTATATTTATTTATTGTCGTTTTCTATGCTTATTTGTTTAAATTACTTTAATATAATATATTTAAAATTCAAATGGAAAATACAATTTAAATGACTAAACATAAATTAACAAAGAAGGAAAACGTATTTGGTACAATTTTGGTAAAAGTTGGTACTAGCAAATTGATAATTGTTCCAACAAATTTCTGCTATAATTCATCTGGCTACAGTAATAAAATGGCTTCCTATGGTGTTTGAGATGCATAAAAAGCAATACCAACAAAAGCATGTAATTCCAAAAATCTTACAATTGTCTTGAACCAGCATATGGCGGTGGATATAGCCTAAACGGAAAAGCAGTCGATCAAATTATTAGAAACATGCACACCCGCTGGCCGTTCGTCCAAGAAAGTCAGTGGAGGTGTTGGTATTCCCGTAATTTCGGTGGTTTTAAATATGCATAAATATAAAATAAATATAAACACATCAAATATGCTTTGCCTAGTGAATTTGCCTAAATTACTTTTCAAGTACAATGCGCTAAAAATGAACAAAAATGACTCGGATAGAACAAAAAGTTAGTTAAGTCCAGTAGGAATTGTCCGCACACTTCATGATGAGCACTTAAGAAAGCATGGATTGAAACGTCTGCTCTCTAGTCTGTTTTTTATACACTTTGCACTCACTGTTGTCACTTTTTCACTTTTGCATAAAATATTTTTGAAATATCACTTATAGACTATATACGAAATGTGTTAAATTGCATGAACATTAAAAATCTGTTATTCTATGCGTTCATTTTTATTGACAGCCATTAAAAAATAAGCGATGTTGATAAACAAAACAAAATTATAAAAATGTAAATCCGCTCCATACTGGACTTGAACCGCAGCAGCTTCGGCTATTGAACCGAAGGCTCTAACCAGCACGCTAACTGAGACAGTTGGTTACGAGTTGACTTATACAGTTGATCTGGCCTCTGTTACACCAGGTGGGATTTCGTGTTTACTCAAGGCTGTGAAATATTTCAACCCCTTACTTATTGTCGAGGTATTTACTTAATAATTGGGACACCTAACGTACAATGGGGTTAGTGTGCTCTTACCGCTCCTATTTTAACATGATACAGAGATGCAGTATTTTCATTAAGCTACTATAGTCATATATTTAATCTTAGTAACGTTAGAGAAAAACTATAATTTGCTGCCCATTCATGATTTGCTGCGCATGCATGTAATCTTTGAACACTTGTTTCATCATGAATAATCAGTGGTTGGTTGCTCTGGCCTGACTCGGTTCGTCGTTGGTTGGATGAGAGCGGTTCAGGCCTGCGGGCTGTGGAGATTGATGGGAGGGGCTCATTATACCACTAGCAAACGCCGCTTTTTACGCCGTCTTTGGGAGAAGATAACGCCGTTATTTACGGCGTCATATGACAAGACAAACGGCGTCACAAAACGGCGTCATTGATCGGATTATAAAACGCCGTAAATAACGGCGTTATTGCCGATTTTCGCGCGTTTTTTACGGCGTTTGGAATCCCGACGGCGTATTTAGCGGCGCAAATTCTGTATTAAACGCCGTTAAATACGGCGTTTGGATGCAAACGCGATTCATTCATTGCGTAAATGTGAACCTTCTGGCTTGCGATACTGCCCGGCCTTCGCAGATTCAGCATGCCCAACATCACCCTGGACCCAGACGTTCGCAGGCGACTGAGGCGTACCACAACCAAACCCCCAACGCGATGCAGCTCCGCGGAGCGCGTTCGGGTAAACAAAGACGCCATCGCCCAGCATGAAAGCGGTAAGACTCCGCTTGTTATTGTAACATGTACTACTTGCTACATGTATAGTTTAGCTTCTGCCGTTAGCATAGATGGGTCTACATGCACTAAGTGTATTGAAGTATTAAGATTAACTGAGAAGGTTGCTGAACTAGAATCGCGCATCCGAACGCTAGTTGAGGATAGCAAAACCGCTAATGTTACTGTTGTAAATACTGTATCGAGCGAAAAGACTAATGGCTCGGTTCCGACATCAGATGCTAATGTAAACATTACAAACAATGTATCGAGCGCACATAGTGTTCCGACATCAGATGCTAATGTAAACATTATAAATACTGTATCGAGCGCGCATAGTGTTTATCATAATACACATGGCTCGGTTCCGACATCAGAGTCAAGTCGGCGGTCTAACTGGGTGACTGTCAGGCGGCATAGTCATATACGGCGTCCATCTAAGACCCATAACGTTACGGTACTTTCTAACAGATTCGATCCCCTAAGGAATACACTAGCTGAAACACCTGTTAAAAGTGCCCTGGTCATTGGAGATTCTATACTCAGGAACACTAACATTGAGGCACCAAACACCCTAGTCGACTGTATACCGGGAGCCAGAACGTCTGACATTAGATCCAAACTTAAAGTGCTGGCTAATGCTAAACGGAAGTTTTCTAAGATTGTTATTCACGCCGGAACAAATGACACCAGACTCCGACAGTCGGAAATCACCAAAGATAATATTAAGGAGATGTGTGAAATTGCAAAAACAATGTCAGACAATGTAATATGCTCTGGTCCCCTCCCCGCCTACCGGGGAGATGAAACACATAGTAGATTAGTGTCTCTCAATGGCTGGATGTCAAAGTGGTGCCCTCAGCATAATGTAGGGTTTATAGACAATTGGAAGCATTTCTGGGGTAGACCATTCCTCCTAACCCGAGATGGCCTTCATCCGACATCAGAAGGAAGTGCTATACTCACCAGAAATCTGATTAATATTCTTAATTCTGATATAGTATGACTATCCAGGGCCCAGGTCAGGAAACAGACGGATCAGCTTAACTGTCCGTCTGTTAGCTGGCATGATATGTCTAGATCACATATATCCCAGAACTTCGAGTCGATCTTACCAGAATATCAACACATTTCAACTGTATCTGTTCCCCGAACAAGCAAATACAGAGCACCGCTTGCCACATCACGTACAAATTTGACCAACATAAAATTAGAAAACAATACATTACAAGATGAACCTCGAATGTTAAAATTCGGCCTTCTTAACATTAGATCGCTTACCAATAAAGAACCTATTGTTAATGAAATAATTAATGACCAAAACTTAGATGCACTCTGTTTAACAGAAACCTGGCTTAAAGCAGACGACTACATTAGTTTAAACGAATCCACCCCACAAGACTATTATTATAAACACGAACCTAGGTTAAAGGGGAGAGGGGGTGGTGTAGCTACAATATACAACAAAATGTTTAAAGTAAACCAAAAATCTGAACTAAAATTTAAATCATTTGAACTAATGTTGTTAAATATGGAAATAACTGATCGTAACCACAAACAGCTCTCTTTTGCCTTAGCTACAATCTATAGACCTCCGGGCCACCATGCAGATTTCCTTAAAGAAATAGCAGATTTTCTGTCTGAGCTTGCAGTCACTGTAGATAAAGCTCTTATCGTTGGTGATTTTAATATTCATGTGGATAACCATAAAGATGCATTAGGACGTGCGTTTATGGATGTTCTAAATTCTCTCAATATTAGACAAAACGTGACAGGGCCAACGCATACTCGTAAGCACACATTAGACTTAATTCTGTCACTCGGGCTTAATATTAATGACATCAAAATATCACCTCAGAGTGATGCAGTTTCTGACCATTACCTTGTGTCATACACTGTACTTCTAGATAGGATCACTCAATCCACAACATGCTACAGATTAGCCAGAACAATAATTTCCACCACTAAAGATAGCTTTATTAGCACTCTTCCAGACCTGTCCCAAATTAAACATGCAGATAACTGTGATGATCTAGATATTGTAATAGAAAACCTAAACAATGTCTGTTCTAACACATTGGATGCCGTTGCTCCCATTCGAAAAAATAGAATCAAAGAAAAGCCGCCAGCTCCATGGTATGATCATCACACCACAGCTCTTAAAAAGGCAACTAGGAAAATGGAAAGAAATTATAGAAGCACAAAATTAGAAGTATGGCGTGCAGCATGGAAAGATAGTGTTAAACACTACAGACAGGCTATTAAAACCGCCAGATCTACATATCTTAGCAAGCTTATAAATGAGAATCATAATAACCCTCGTTTCCTCTTCAGCACGGTTGCAAAACTGACTAGAAACAAAGAACAAACAGAAACCAATAGTAAACTCCAACACAATAGTAACGACTTCATGAACTTCTTTTCTAACAAAATTACGGCTATAAGGGAAAACATCGTAGCTACACAGGCAGCCACCGCTCTACCCGTTAGTTCACTTAACACTAGACTACCACACGAACATCTTGATTCATTTAAACCTACTACAATAGAAGAGCTCTCTAAACTAGTAACGTCATCCAAATCATCGTCCTGTATATTAGACCCCGTTCCCACAAAACTACTTAAAGAGGTATTTCCTGTAGTGTCAACCCCGGTTCTAAATATCTTTAACTCATCGCTAGAAATAGGATACGTTCCAACATCTTTCAAACTAGCAGTTATTAAACCTCTGATTAAAAAACCACAGCTTGATCAGGGAGAGCTTAATAACTTTAGACCAATCTCAAATCTCCCTTTTCTTTCGAAAATATTGGAAAAGGTAGTGGCAAGCCAGTTACGCACATTTTTGACAAATAATAGTACATATGAAAAGTTCCAATCAGGATTCAGGCCCCACCATAGCACAGAGACAGCGTTGCTTAGAGTTACAAATGACCTCCTATTAACATCCGATCGTGGTGAAATCTCAATTCTTATATTATTAGACCTTAGTGCAGCCTTTGACACAATAGATCATACAATCTTACTCAAGAGACTAGAAAACTATGTTGGTATCAGTGGTCAGGCGCTAGCATGGTTTAGGTCGTATCTAACCAATCGCTATCACTTTGTTTATGTGAACGAGGAAGAGTCATATCACTCCCTGGTTAAATACGGTGTACCGCAGGGATCGGTTTTAGGTCCTATCCTGTTCTCGTTATACATGTTACCTCTAGGAGACATTATCAGGAAACATAACATAAGTTTTCACTGCTATGCGGATGATACCCAGCTTTACATCTCCTCACATCCCAGCGAAACACACACGTTTTCTAAGCTAACAGACTGCCTTAGCGATGTTAGTGACTGGATGGCACATAACTTTCTTAAGCTGAACTCCAATAAGACAGAGATACTTATTATTGAACCGAATCGCTACAAACATAATATGTCAGATTACACGTTGCACATAGATGGCTGCACTGTGGTGCCATCTTCCACGGTAAGGAACTTAGGTGTGATGTTCGACAGCAACTTATCCTTCGATAGTCATATCGCCAACGTCTCCCGTACAGCTTTCTTCCACCTTAGAAATATCTCGAAAATACGCCATATACTGTCTACATCTGACGCAGAGAAGCTTATCCATGCTTTTATGACCTCTAGAATAGACTATTGTAACTCGCTACTCGGGGGATGCCATGCAAATCAAGTAAATAAGCTTCAGCTAGTTCAAAACGCTTCCGCAAGGGTACTTACTCGATCTAAAAAGTACGACCACATAAGCCCAATTCTGGCATCTTTACACTGGCTACCAGTTAAATATCGCATACAATTTAAAATATCACTACTCACCTACAAAGCTTTAAATGGCCTAGCACCCTCATACCTTAGAGAATTACTATCAGAATACAATCCATCACGCACACTACGGTCACAAAATTCTGGTCTCTTGATTATCCCTAGACTATCAAAAGTGTCTAAAAGTGGAAGGTCATTTTCCTACTTGGCCCCTAAGCTCTGGAATGATTTACCAACCGATGTCCGAGAATCAGACACAGTCGATAATTTTAAATCTAGACTTAAAACTTTTCTCTTCAACAAAGCATTCGCATAATTTGTCTAGTAAAAGTACTTAACTCGAAATAGTTATCTGTACGGAACAAAGCACTCGCGGTCATAAAACAGACCTACCAAATAAATAAATAAAAACCTTATCTTAACGTATAGTCGGATTGCGATTTTGGAACTTTCGTGTTCTTGTGAATAGTATGCCATACAAACCCGTTTGCCACTGAACCTGCATTAACGACGACAGTGGGGCATCCGGCCTTAGTCAAACGGGTTGGCACGTACGGTTGGGTTGGGCTTTTGGCGCTTTCTTTATATTGCGAATACTATGCCATACAGACCCGTTTGCCACTGAACCTGCATTAACGACGACAGTGGGGCTTCCAGCCTTAGTCAAACGGGTTGGCACGTATGGTTGGGTTGGGCTTTTTGGCGCTTTCTTTATATTGCGAATACTATGCCATACAGACCCGTTTGCCACTGAACCTGCATTAACGACGACAGTGGGGCTTCCAGCCTTAGTCAAACGGGTTGGCACGTATGGTCGGGTTGCGATTTTGGCGCTTTTTTGTGTCTTGTGAATAGTATGCCATACAGACCCGTTTGCCACTGAACCTGCATTAACGACGACAGTGGGGCCTCCAGCCTTAGTCAAACGGGTTGGCACGTATGGTCAGGTTGCGATGTTGGCGTTTTCTCATGATCTTGTAAATAGCATGCAATATAGACCCGTTTGCCACTGAACCTGCATTAACGACGACAGTGGGGCTACAGGCCTTAGTCAAACGGGTCGACAGGTTTCATTTTCTCTTTCTCTTAAAAATCAGAAGGTGACCCTTAGTTACCATATATACCGTCGCAGTGGGCCCCCAATTTGCAAAATCCTCAACTGTGGATAATATAATTATGCCGCAATAGTTAGTCTGTCTGAAACTAAGCTGATTAAACCACATCACTGTGTGACACTTGCATTACATGTGAACGGCCCCTACGCTAATATGATTTTGTTTTTCTCTTCCTGTCCTGTCCTCGACCCTGAGGACAATGGGACAAACAGACCCAGTTCCGGTAGATGTGAAAGTCGACTCACCTCTGATCTACTGGTCGTCCATCACTGTGATGCCCAGCTGATGCCTGACCAACGACCACCGGCAGAACCCGCTTAAACCCCGCTTAATCCCCGCTTAATCTCCTTATCCGTTTATATGTGTTTATATACATATATATCTCCCAAGGGTTTTTCCCTCCTAGGACTTTTTATTTTTTTTTCCTCGGCTCAACAACCCGGGGTTTTTGTTTTTTTCTCCTAGGGGGTTTTTTACCCCGGGGAGGTAGCCTGCTTGGGCTTAATTTAGCTTCTTCTCCTAGACGTTACATTAGTAATACGCTCGTTCATAATGTCGAGTCATAGCCTCAGCAAATTTGACAGCTTATGCTATTGTGTATTATGTTGTGCTATCTGTCATTTTTCTGTGCTTTTACTGCTTCTATTAATGTAAAGCTGCTTTGAAACAATTGAGTATTGTGAAAAGCGCTATATAAATAAAATTGAATTGAATTGAATTGAATTAATACTATGTCAAGTAGTCTTATATAACAGCGTCATAAATATATTTCTTGACCTCAACTACAGTGGTACAAATTAAAATTGTCAATAAAATGTCATTAAGTGTTAATACTCTCTCAAATCAGTGTTTGAATTAAGGGGGGTCTGGGGGGGTCCCGGAACTGCTATAAGCCTTAAGGGACCCCCATAAAGCACAAAAATATAAATTAGGGGGTTCCCTGGTTTTTATTAAAATTAAAATACTGCTGAATTTAAAATTCTCATTTTGCGTGTCACAAAGCGATCCTGTCCGTTATTTTTCCCAATTTCACAATAAACTCATTCAAATGATTTCTGTCTGAAATAAATTCGCAAGTGCGCCTCATGCTGTTTTCTGGAGGAATTGACAGACGAGTCAACGAGTGTCTGTCTGCGTGTGGATTTTTTCACCTCAGAAAAGAAGGTAAGAATATTTAGTTATCTTTAGGGTTAGTTTTTTTATTATTTTCAAACTATTATTTCATACCAGTGGCGAGGCTACACACTCAAATTGACAGCTGGCCCACCAAGTCAAAAGAAACACAAAATATTTTATTAGGAAAGCAGAAGAAATCACGCATAAATGATAATAAATGATAGTCTCTTTAATACTAAACACTCATTACGCATTATTCAGAAATATATAGCTATTTGTAGAAAGTTACTTTTGCATGTGTTTTTTAAACCTTGCAAATGTTAACATGCAAGCGATTTTAAACAATTTGAGCGCAAGATGTTAAAGTGAGCTGCTGTGTGTGCGCACAGACAATGACGCACACTCATAAGCGGACGCATGGAGACGCGCGAGCATGCAAACACAAAATTATCTTGAAATATCACAGTCTTGGCACCTATTCTTAAAAAAACATTCAGTTATGTTTTAAAGTGAGTGCAAACAGATCAGAAAGAAGTCTTTGTGTTGGTCTGAAAGTAGCAGTTCTTATCTGCTTATGTTTCTGTCATTTATATTAATTAAACAACATAAAACAAAGGAAAATCACATCTGTATCTTTAAAAAGATTAATTATATTTAATTTATACAAAGAAGAAGACAGTGTTATTATTCATTTGATTCTATTTATGTACCTAAATACTACTGTTAGATCTTACTTTATTTGTATAACTTTGTTCTTTTTTATACGCTCATTTTTATTAGTATAACTTTATTTCTTATTTTATTTTCCTAGCCCCAGTTTTGCTGATCCGAAATTATTTGATATATAATTTAAAAACGTAATGTAATCCATTTAACCAATACAATATAGTAAAATTATGTAATTTGAGAGTAGGCATTGAGGTCTACCCCATTTTACCCCCATTCTGTTTAAAATGTCTGGCCTTGCAGTGTTTCACACTAATTTGAGGGTTAAAAAACGTTTAGGGTTTGAGTTAAGGGTAATTTGGGGTTTCTTTGATTAAAACGATGATTGTTGATCCAGGATCACATCTTACTTTGTCAAATTACAGCGACCCTATAATGAGGGGGGTGGGGCTTAGCTACGGGACCCCCCATTAGCTTTGACATAATTCGAACACTGTGTCAAATAGTCTTATAACAGCGTCTTAAATATTTTTCTTGACCTCAACTACAGTGGTTCAAATTAAAATTGTCAGTAAAATATAATTAAGTGTTAATACTCTGTTAAATAGTTTTATAACAGTGTCATGAATATTATTCAGTTCATATTTTTTTTTGTTTTCTCCATGTGTTAGAGAAATAAAATCAATCATCCAATAATAATAATAATAATAATAATTAAAATGGATAAAATTATTTTTTTTTTGCATTTGGAGACAAATTCACCTAAAATAAAACTAAAACAGTACAATGGTGGGGTAAGCCATGCAGCGTTTGGTTTATATCGTGCGCCTAAGATTTAGGTCACACTTTATTTTACGGCATCACTGTTACAGTGTAATTATACATTTAAGTACTAAGTAATAATCATTAACAACATGTACCTACTATAGGGTTGGGGTTAGGATTAGGGTTTGGTTTACAGTTAGTTGCATGTAATAACTGTTATTACTATAATAATTACATGTAGCATGTGTAACAAAGACACCATAAAATAAAGTGTTACCAAAATGTTGTTATGTTATGTTGTAAGAAGTTATGTTGTCTTGGTAATCAAGTTATGATGTACTGGTTTATTTTAAGTTGTCATAACAAAGACATCTCAAACAATGTCATCGTTGCATAACATGACATGATTAAACGGGTGACACTTGGTGACAGTTGTCATGGATGTGCATAAGATCTCCTTCGTTTTCGTGAAACGTGTCATGTCATGATTATGGATGTGTCATGTCAGTCTTATGAACACCCCTTTATGTAAATGTCAGGACCCGTCAGAATCATGTGTTAAATTAGATCTAGTCTCAGCCTCAGACGTCACGCCCACAAACTGTTGGCTGAACGTCTGATGTTTTTCGTACATTTTTCTGGAAACCCTGTGAAAATGTTAAAGTCGTCTTTGATTGGTTGAAAAAAACGTATTTCCAGGAGACGCGAGTGTCGCGATTAGTTTCGGTCCCTGGAAAACAAACCTCTGACGTTCCATTGAGGAAGAGAATCAGTCGTGTTCACGTGGATAATAATGAGCAGTTATCATGATTAGCTAAACATTGGATTCTCAAAAATCTGCAAAGTTCGCGGCATCGACTCTCTAAAAGGCGTCCAAGAGTTTTCTTTAAGGCAGTTAGTGGAGTCAAAAAGTTTGGTTCTCCTGTATTGCTTGTGTTAAAAAGTGGAGAGATATGCTTCAAACAGACTTTTGATGGGAGCGTCTCATTGGTGTGGCTGTTGATTAAGTGCACAACGTTGTCCTATGGTGAGTAATGTTGTTTATTTAGATACTATTTGGTTGCGGCTGGTTATTTCAATAACTGACTTGTTGCCAGCCGGTTCGTTATTGTGGGGAGTCCGAAACGTGACGCTAGATGAAACAAACTGTGATTGGTTGTTTGAAATGTCGGTCAAACAGCTCGTGGGCGGGCTTTGTCCAGAAAAAGCAGCGAAATACACCAGACCTTCAGTATTGAAGGTCTGGCTACGCGAGACTAAATTAGATCTAGTCTTTGTGTTCGGGGTCCTGGCAGTACCATGTTTTATGTGGGTTTTAGTATTGAATTATTCTGACCACGCATTTCCCGGGTCTCGTCACTTTTTACCCGCTCCCTTACTTGTCATTGATTTCAGCTGTGTCCCTCATTAGTTCTCCCTATTTATTGTCCTTGTGTTTGATGTACTGTGCGCGTTCGTTTAGTTTAGTGTTAGTTTAGTGTTGCGTTCATCTTGTCTTGTTTTGCCCCCTCGTGGGTTTTGTTTTCCCCTGTTTTGTATAATAAATTATTCATTTTTGTGTCAACGTTTGCACTTGGGTTCATTTCTTGTTATATCCTTACAGTAAAGTGTTACAAATATTTTATTTTATATTATCTTTTAGTTAATTATTGTTATGTTTTTAAATTCAACAGGTGTGTTGAAAAGGAGGATTGTCACATCTCCTTATTTTAAAGCAGTGTTTGTGAATAAAGCCCTAGATTTCTTCTACCATGGGTATTTTTTTAAAGTGCTATAATTTTTCTTACCTGACTTATAATGTATCTGCGGTATTTGTTAGGAAATAGGTGGAAATTAACTGTAGCATTTTGGATGTTGCTGATCTCTGCTTTGATGGATGATATCTATAATGTTGGAAGTATAGGCTGGTCTTTGATGAGTATTTTAATTATATTTCTGTTGTTGTCTCTGAGCTACCATTTGAAAAAGTGTCTGTTTAACAAACAAAATGCCCTCTTTATATTGTATCTCTAGACTCACTCCTCGTGTTTTGTCAAAATCTCTACGTCAGACTCTGTTTTGGTCTATATGTCTCACTTTCCTTCCAGTCTTTACAGCTCTCAGGAAGCTGCTAGCCTGTAAGAGGGAGTTAATCACTGAGGGCCATCAGCCAACCACATCTGTCTGCCTGCTGTGGATAGATTGTGCAGATCTTTGAGGTCCACAAGGTCAGACACTTTACCATGTTTTTAAACACACAGGCTGGCCCTCGTTTGGTTCAGGCACAAACACAAATGCATTCTCCCACTCTCTTTTCATAATCCTTTCCTCACTACTAACATATACAGGGTTCACATCTTACTTCACTGTCATTATAAACCCAAAGCCCCTGCATCAGCCACCCACCTTAAAAGCAATCAGCTCACGCCAGAAAGCTTCATTTAGTTGCAAGTCACTACATTCTGCACAGGATGGATGCCAGGTTGCTTTTAGAAGAAGATTGATACTGGATCAGTATTTCTATTTCAAACAGAAGGTGGTAATGATCTTGCGCATAAGCGAAAAGCATTAATTTTTCGCACTGCATGTGTGCGGAATACGACAAAGGATTTGACTATATTTACCCAAGGCTAGGTTTGTTCGGTGAGTAGCAGGTGTTATAAGTAGACATTCTAATAACACTACTTAAGCATAGACATACACACACACACAATCATCACCTCCTACATATACTCAACATTATCCTGCACTTACTCCTGTTCCTACCCACACAAGCTCACGGTCATAAAGAAAAGATAATGACGCATTCAGCTAAATGAGCCGCTGCTGTTTTATTCATGAATCTCATGCATAAAGACATGCAGCCTGCTTTTACTTGTAAATCCAAACACAAAAATCTGTTTGGCTTATTCCTTCCTTCCTCAATTGTACGAATTATGCGCCTACATTGAGGCCCCATTAGTTCAATGAGGTGGTAAAATCCTTCATTTTTTTTAGCTATTATTGTATTATAATAATATATAATTAATAGTATACTATACAAAATCGTATATTTAAAACACCAGGTGTGAACATCTCGTCCACTTTTGATTTGATCGACCAAAACAAATCTTAGTTATTTCATTATAGGCTTTTTTAAGATGTAAAATAAATCTTTGTTTTCTCCAGAGTACATATGTGAAGTTTTAGCCGAAAATAACATATAGATAATTTATTATAGCATGTTAAAATTGCCACTTACGTGTGAGCAAAAATTTGCCGTTTTTGGGTGTGTCCTTTATTATGCAAATGAGCATGAGCTAATGAAATGCAAACACTGATCGCCATAATGGTGGTTTGTTGAAATTGAAACTCAATTGTGCTGTCAATTATTTCCTCTCTTTCTTTCTCTCTGCACTAAATGGCAGTGCCGTGGTTGGATGGTGCAGATTAAGGGGCGGTATTATCCCCTTCTGACATCACAAGGGGAGCCAAATTTCAATTAGCTATTTTTTCACACGCTTGCATTGAATGGTTTACCAAAACTAAGTTTCTGGATTTATCTTTTTCACATTTTCTAGGTTAATAGAAGCACTGGCGAGCCAATTATAGATTTTCATGAAATGTCCCCTTTAAAACCAGGTGTAGGTGTGCTCTAGGTCACGTTAAATGTCATGTTATGTTGGTTAACTCTGTGGTCTCCTGGGGCCTCATTTATAAAATGCTGCATATAAGCCATCCTAAATTTGATCTCCCGATAATATCTCAAAAATGTTTATGTGATTCATAAAATGAACGTACGCACAGAAAACACACATACCCCTTACTTTCAGATGTGAAATCTATAAATCGCAAATGATCTTGAAATGAACTTGGTGCAGCTGAGCAGTGTCATATCAGTTTCAGTAAAAGGGCATCTGTCAATGTTCAAATCCTTTTCGAGCAGCAAGAATGGCTTACATTTCGAAAAATCTGTAGCATCGGACAAGCAAAAGTGCGTACGTCTGCTCAGACCCTGGCATGGCGCAAAGCACTTTTCCACGTCAAAGAAAGTTTTAATAAATGTGAACTTTGCCGTGGATTTTGCGTATGCACACTTTACGATCAAATCTGTGCGTATGCACGCTTTATAAATAAGGCCCCTGATGTTCTCCCAGCATAGGTAATAGTAATCAGACCTAACAAAACATACAGCAAGCACATGCACATTATGGGACATTGGTCTACCATTCAGTCAAAAGACTGAGTTTGAATAATTTTTAATATTCACATATTCACATTTAAATGTGAAAGGCACAGCACGAGTATCAATACGATAGTCTGGAGATTGAATGAGAGTGTGCCAGAGAGACAAATCTGCAGAATAAGCTTTAATTGGGTAATTACACAAAGTGGGAACGAGACATTTAGAGGTTTAAATGGAAAGTAAATTGCCCATTATACATTGATTGTCCCTTTCTGTCTTGCTGCTTAACACAAGGATTCAGATTTTACAACGACACAGTCGTGTACCGAGGTTCACGTTTATAAATTAGCCCCATTATTCCTTGTAAACATCACCTGTGCAAAAAGGCATCAACACGATAAAGCAGATCAACTGAATAGTGGATGGAATCAATATTCCTTTTATGGCCAAGCATTATGTGTTTATTTATGGGAGAAACATTAATCGTGGCTTTTAAATTATGGCCTGTTAGTTAGTTGTAATATTCAAATGTCTCAGGATCTCATGCGTTAATATGCATGGGTGCTTTTTGTCTCAGCTTTTGTCTTGACCTTTAAATCCCAGGCAGACCTTTTTTTTAAAAAACCCATTACATTTTAACGCTATGCTGTCTCTGCTGATGGGCTCATTTGTTTCTGAGGGGTATGTGATATTTTGCCAGTACATGTGTCTGTTGTATTTCTTAGAGATTACTGTAAGAGAGCTGTGGGTGAAAACCATTTTTGAATGATTGATGGCTCTCATCTAAGAATGAATTTGTCATTTTAACAGGTGCACAGGGATGCCCGTGGCACTCTGAAGAGCATCTGATTTGCTGTAATCTTTCTTAAACTGCCACCCAGTGGTGACTCTTAGAGTTGCATTGAATCAAATCTCATGAGAATAATAAGGATGAATCAATGTGTGAGTAGCACTGACAATCAATAAATCTTCTGTTTGAGAGATACTTTCTGGTGAATTTAAAGACATTCCTGTGCAAGGTTTTACAAAAACCTTTTTGTCTCACTTTTTAAATCAGTGTTGTTGTGTCAGGTTTTAAAAATATCCACAACCAAATCAGTTTTAAAGGTGCAGTGTGTAAATTTTAGCGGCATCTTGTGGTGAGGTTGCGAATTGCAACCAGCGGCTCAGTCCGCTGCTCACCCCTCGCTTTTGAAATGCAACATGAAGCTATGGTAGCCGCCACTGGAAAAACATGTCATCAATGGAGACAACTTACTAAAAAAAGTTTGTCCGTTAAGGGCTTCTACAGAAACATGGCGGCACAAAATGGCGACTTCCACGTAAGGGGACCCTCTGTGTATGTAGATAAAAACGTCTCATTCTAAGGTAATAAAAACATAACTGTTCATTATAAAAAGGTCTTTATACAACCCTGATAATATAGTTTTGTATATTTTTTAACATTTCTGTCAAGAGATCCTTTTAAAAATTATACTACACCTTTAAAGGGATAGTTCAGCCAAAAACGAAAATTCTGTCATCATTTACTCACTCTCATGTTGTGACAAGCCTGTAAAAATTAATTTGTTTTAATGAACACAAAGGAAGATATTTTGAGGAATGTCTGTAACGAAACTAATCGAAATTCTTTTTTCCTACTATGGAAGTCAATGGGGTCTCTGATCGGTTTGGGTACAAACATTCCTCAAAATATCTTCGTTGTGTTCATTAAAACAAATTAATTTTTACAGGTTTGTAACAACATGAGAGAGAGAGTGAGTAAATAATAACAGAAATAAAAAAAATTGTGAACTATCCCTTTAAGCAATTACTTAAACACTGTAAAAAAAGTATATTTTAAAAAATTGTGGAAACTGAAAGTTAAGTATTGACTAAACATTTCAAATAATTCTCCCCAAACAAAAATATGCATTGTGGTAATTAAAACCCATGGATTGGGGTAAAACAAAAATATATATTCACAGAACACTCTGCTCAGCCAATTCATCGTGTCAAATGAAAAATCTGAGTTGACTGAATGTAGTTTGAGACAGAAAAGCGCATGGGCATGCACCTGAAAATAATTGGCTTCAGTGTGGATACGCGGGAGTTGATGGTCGACATTTTCTACAATAAAGTTATGGTAAGTACTTAAATATTTACATTTAAGTCATTTTTAAGTATTTTTAAAGTAATTTTCAAGTTAAACTGAGTGAAAATCTAAATAATTACAGCATACAAACAAAAAGCATATTGCCGAGCCAGAGGAACTGAAAGCAAGACAGATTTTCCGATTGTTTTAATGTTTTGAAACGAGTTTCTAACTTTATTGTGAATGTACTGATTGATTGAGAGACTAGGTTAGTAGTTATACGATGTTTGTTATAAAACTGATATGTTTTCTCCTCAGTGTAACGCACCGAGCTAACGCTTCATTCAGCGATGAAATGGCAAGGCCACTACAAGTTTCACAGTGAGTATATTATATTTATATTTCTTATATAACATAATTGTGTGAAAACTGTTAGCTTTTTCGAGATTTATGTGCGTTATTTTTATTAAGAGTCGCTGCGCCGCGCCCGCACACGTACACACATAGACATGAACGGCTGCTTGCAACCTGCACATTTCTAGAGAGAAATTGCCGTGTTTTTTAATTAAAGAATATATTACGAGTGTAGGGGCATCTGTATTTGGCCTGGACGTAACGAAAAGGACGCATTGTTCACGAGTATTCGACCGTATGCAGCACTGCGCAGATAAATCAACCCATGACATCAAAGTTCCGCGAGAGCCATTCAAAAGCTTATTACTCTCGCGATACATTGATCTCATGTGTCAATCGATCTGCGCCACGCATGCTGCCGTCGTCATCTTGCATCAGGAATCCCACGAGGGGTAGATATTAAAAGGACGCTCTCTATCAGCTGGTGTTGTAAAGCTGCAGGCGATACTCAACGGCACGAGTCTCAATAAGTGCAAGGACACCGCCCAAAACGGATCATTTCATAATGTTGAACAGCAATATAGCTAAGAGCAGCCGTCTTTTTATGTTCAGAAGTGTAAACTTCGAGGATATTCTGTATTGATCTGGTTTTATTTATTATTTGGCTTCATTTGGTACATGAACGCTCAGTGATATTTTTTACTTCTTACAGAGTACCAAGGCTTTGGAGATTTACACACGTGACATGAAAATGGGAATTCGTGAAACCCTGAGATGTTGCTGATCCATGTCAAGATTCATTTCCAGTGAGCAGGTTGTGCTGGAAATTTTGTGAGACTTTATGCCTTTAATTTGTTGAATGTTTTAGGTGTTTAATGTTTAAACTGTTATGAGGCATTGTTTAAATGTTTAAGTGTTTAAAGTAGTTTCATAAGCTCTTACTTAGTGTGAGAATGTTAAATTCAAATGAAATTGTGATTGAGTGTAGAGACACAATGCATCTAATCAAGCTTGTGTGTATATATTTAGGGAGCCACGTGGTCATTCAATGATAAATTAATTTGTTTATCAATTTTATCCATAACAATGAGCAGCGCAGCGTAAGATTACTGTAAAAATTACTGTAACAAATTTACCTTAATTCAAATCAATTAACTTTTTTGTTTATGTTTATCAGTATTAAAATACCCGATTATCAATATTAAATTATAATTTAATAATTAAGTATTCAATTATTAAATAATTAATAAGTATTGAATTATCAGTGTTAAATTTCCAGTGTTAAATTGTCAGTGTAAATTTCCAGTGTTAAATTGTCAGTGTTAAATTGTCAGTGTTAAATTACCAGTGTTAAAATATCAGTGTTAAAATAGCAGTGTTAAAATAGCAGTGTTGAATTGTCAGTGTTAAATTTCCAGTGTTAAATTGTCAGTGTTAAATCTCCAGTGTTAAATTATCAGTGTTAAATTTTTAGAAATTCGATGTTAAAAACATTAATTTTTAAAACATCAGTGTTAAATTGTTGACATAACTTATAAAATCAAGTTAAATTGTTTAACTTATTTTTTTAAGTTAAAGTAACATAAAATAAATGTTGATTTGACAAAAATGCTGATTTTTTTTACATTGTTCCAGCACATTAACTAATTTTTTTATCAAATTTGGTATCCTTGATCTCAGGTTGAGAGGATACACCTTTTAGAGCACAACATGTGTGCTTTCTGTTTTTCGAAAGATTAGTCAGTGTGGGATGGCCACGTGGCTCATTTAACATTGAATGAGCCACGTGGTCATTCAATGTTAAATTAATTTGTTTATCAATTTTATCCATAACAATAAGCCACCCAGCGTAAGATTACAGTAATCTTACGCTGGGTTGCTTACTGTTATGGATAACATTGATAAACAAATTCATTACTGTAACACCTTAAAGCCGGTCTATGCATTTTCGGCATTTTTGTCAAACAGCGACCCCTAGAGTCGCTGGAGAATACTTGCAACAGTCGTAATTTCCCACTCTAGTACACCTCCGAAGATAATCATGTAATGTTTCACAATTTCATACAAATATTAGGCTACTGCATAGTCTACTAAACTACAGATGATGGTAATAGGATAATAAGAAGTTTATTCCAAGTGTAGAGACACAATGCATCTAATCAAGCTTGTGTGTATATATTTAGGGAGCCACGTGGTCATTCAATGATAAATTAATTTGTTTATCAATTTTATCCATAACAATGAGCCGCACAGTGTAAGATTACTGTAAAAATTACTGTAACAATTTTACCTTAATTCAAATCAATTAACTTTTTTGTTTATGTTTATCAGTATTAAAATACCTGATTATCAGTATTAAATTATAATTAAATAATTAAGTATTATATTTCCAGTGTAAATTTCCAGTGTTAAATTGTCAGTGTTAAATTGTCAGTGTTAAATTGTCAGTGTTAAATTGTCAGTGTTGAATTTTCAGTGTTAAATTATTAGTGTTAAATTATTAGTGTTACATTATCAGTGTTAAATTTTTAGAAATTCAATGTTAAAAACAATAATTTTTAAAACATCAGTGTTAAATTGTTGACATAACTTATAAAATCAAGTTAAATTGTTTAACTTATTTTTTTAAGTTAAAGTAACATAAAAATAAATGTTGATTTGACAAAAATTCTGCTTTTTTACATTGTTCCAGCACATTAACTAATTTTTAATCGAATTTGGTATCCTTGATCTCAGGTTGAGAGGATACACCTTTTAGAGCACAACATGTGTGCTTTCTGTATTTCGAGAGATTAGTCAGTGTGGGATGGCCACGTGGCTCATTTAACATTGAATGAGTCACGTGGTCATTCAATGTTAAATTAAATTGTTTATCAATTTTATCCATACACTCTTAGAAATAAAGGTACAAAAGTTGTCAATGGGACAGTACCCTTTCAAAAAGGTACACCTTTGTACCCAAAGAGTACATATTAGTACTTTGAACTGCCAAAATGTACCTTTAAAGGTACATATTTGTACCTAAATGGTACATATTTGGACCTTTTTTAAAGGGTACTGCCCCAGTGACAGCTTCGTACCTTTATTTTTGACAGTGTAACAATAAGCCACCCAGCGTAAGATTACAGTAATCTTATGCTGGGTGGCTTATTGTTATGGATAAAATTGATAAACAAATTCATTACTGTAACACCTTAAAGCCGGTCTATGCATTTTCGACATTTTTGTCAAACAGCGACCCCTAGAGTCGCTGGAGAATACTTGCAACTGTCGTAATTTCCCACTCTAGTACACCTCCGAAGATAATCAGGTAATGTTCACAATTTCTTACAAATATTAGGCTACTGCATTCTACTAAACTACAGATGATGGTAATAGGATAACAAGAAGTTTATTCCAAGTGTAGAGACACAATGCATCTAATCAAGCTTGTGTGTATATATTTAGGGAGCCACGTGGTCATTCAATGTTAAATTAATTTGTTTATCAATTTTATCCATAACAATGAGCCGCGCAGCGTAAGATTACTGTAAAAATTACTGTAACAAATTTACCTTCATTCAAATCAATTAACTTTTTTGTTTATGTTTATCAGTATTAAAATACCCGATTATCAGTATTAAATTATAATTTAATAATTAAGTATTAAATTATTAAATAATAAATAAGTATTAAATTATCAGTGTTAAAATATCAGTGTTAAAATATCAGTGTTAAAATATCAGTGTTAAATTGTCAGTGTTAAATATCAGTGTTAAATGTCCAGTGTTAAGTTGTCAGTGTTAAGTTGTCAGTGTTAAATTTCCAGTGTTAAATTATCAGTGTTAAATTTCTAGAAATTCAATGTTAAAACATTAATTTTTAAAACAGTGTTAAATTGTTGACATAATTTATAAAATCAAGTTAAATTGTTTAACTTATTTTTTTAAAGTTAAAGTAACATAAAATAAATGTTGATTTTGAAAAAAATGCTGCTAATTTTTTTTACATTGTTCCAGCACATTAACTAATTTTTTAATCAAATTTGGTATCCTTGATCTCAGGTTGAGAGGACACACCTTTTAGAGCACAACATGTGTGCTTTCTGTATTTCGAGAGATTAGTCAGTGTGGGATGGCCACGTGGCTCATTTAACATTGAATGAGCCACGTGGTCATTCAATGTTAAATTAATTTGTTTATCAATTTTATCCATAACAATAAGCCACCCAGCGTAAGATTACTGTAAAAATTACTGTAACAATATACCTTAAACCCGCTCTATGCATTTTCGGCATTTTTGTCAAACAGCGACCCCTAGAGTCGCTGGAGAATACTTGCAACTGTCGTAATTTCCCACTCTAGTACACCTCCGAAGATAATCAGGTAATGTTTCACAATTTCATACCAATATTAGGCCAGTGGTTCCCAAACTTTTTCAGCGTGCGGCCCCCCTTGTGTAAGGTACATTACTTTGCGGCCCCCCAAAGGAAATTTGTGACAAAAAACTGTTCTAAAACTCAAAATGTTAATAAAAAAAAACATTAAATTATACCAAAAAGTAGTGCTTTTCGTTAGTAGCCTTATTTTTTCAGATTTAACTCCACAGAATTCATGATAAATTAATGTATTTCATAAAATGTCATAAAACTGGGGCCCCCCTGGCACCATCTTGCGGCCCCCAGTTTGAAAACCACTGTATTAGGCTACTGTATAGTCTACTAAACTACAGACGATGGTAAAAGGATAATAAGAAGTTTATTCCAAGTATAGAGACACAATGCATCTAATCAAGCTTGTGTGTATATATTTAGGGAGCCACGTGGTCATTCAATGTTTATCAATTTTATCCATAACAATAAGCCGCGCAGCGCAAGATACCCGATTATCAGTATTAAATTATTAATTATTTAATAATTTAATACTTAATTATTAAATTATAAGTATTACATTGTCAGTGTTAAATTTTCAGTGTTAAATTTTCAGTGTTAAATTGTCAGTGTTAAATTATCAGTGTTAAATTATCAGTGTTAAATTGTCAGTGTTAAATTTTCAGTGTTAAATTTTCAGTGCTAAATTTTCGGTGTTAAATTTTCAGTGTTAAATTTTCAGTGTTAAATTTTCAGTGTTAAATTTTCAGTGTGAAATTGTCGGTGTTAAATTGTCGGTGTTAAATTGTCGGTGTTAAATTGTCGGTGTTAAATTATCAGTGTTAAATTGTCGGTGTTAAATTATCAGTGTTAAATTTTCAGTGTTAAATTATCAGTGTTAAATTATCAGTGTTAAATTGTCATGTATTAAATTGTCGGTGTTAAATTATCAGTGTTAAATTTTTAGAAATTCAATGTTAAAAACATAAATTTTTAAAACATCAGTTGACATAACTTATAAAATCAAGTTAAATTGTTTAACTTATTTTTTTAAAGTTAAAGTAACATAAAATAAATGTTGATTTGACAAAAATGCTGATTTTTTTTACATTGTTCCAGCACATTAACTACTTTTTTTATCGAATTTGGTATCCTTGATCTCAGGTTGAGAGGACACACCTTTTAGAGCACAACATGTGTGCTTTCTGTATTTCGAGAGATTAGTCAGTGTGGGATGGCCACCCAAACCGATCAGAGACCCCATTGACTTCAATAGTAGGAAAAAAGAATACTATGGAAGTCAATGGGGTTTCTGATCGGTTTGGGTACAAACATTCCTCAAAATATCTTCGTTTGTGTTGATTAAAACAAATTAATTTTTACAGGTTTGTAACAACATGAGAGAGAGAGTGAGTAAATAATAACAGAAATAAAAAAAAATTAGTGAACTATCCCTTTAAGTAATTACTTAAATTATTATTTACAGTTACTCATACAAATACTGTAACTAATAACAATGCAATTAATTATAACATTATTTTTACTATTACTATTAATGCTATTCACATGAATTGTCATTATACAAGGAGATTTTGGCACTACTGTCCACTTCCTAACATTAGGTGGTTGTGAGTCTCACTGCTTGGCTTGCAGCTGTTAGAATCTGACACATTAATCCTGGATGATTCAGTATATTAACTCGGATAGAAAAAGAGGCAAAGACTCCATGGAAAGAGTGGATGAAGTCTCAGACAATACAGATGGTGTTTGTTTGGTCTTGAATGAAGGGGACAGGAGCCTCAGTGGTGTTCTCAGTGATGTTTTAACCATTTAGGGACTTTGAGGTTTTTGTAGCAGACAGCTGGACATCCTCTGTAGAAGTCCTGTAGAAATTTGTTTCACAGTCTTGTAGTACCACATGATACAAGAACAAATATTTTCTGAAAATCATGTATGAAATACAATACATCGATGAAAGGAGAAAGTAGTCGAAAACATGGAATATGTTTGTTTGGACCATTCATGTTACACTGTTGGCACGGTGCTGACACTTGTGGTTTTCTTTGTTCTTGAATATGCTTTCCAGAGAAAGGATACATATGTTAATGCATGTGTGTGGAGGAGAAAGGCATTGGGATTTAAGTGCCTCTGATGGTTTTACCAGGGTGCTGTGTGCGAATCTACGTCTGTTTGTGGATGGGGGATCTTGATGTACAATACTTTACACAGCACTCTAATCCTTACCTTTCACCCCAAATCTACAGACTGTTATAACTTCTGGAAATAGTTTAAACAAAAGTTGAAATACATTATGCTTCTCAATGAATTACGGTGAAATGCCGTTACATCCAAAAGCCAGAGGGCGCTCTCGTGCAGAAACTCAATATGCGCTGTAGACGAAGAACCATACACACGCAGCTTAAGGATATATTTATATCGGCTGCGTCCAAAAACTCTAAATTGCTGCCTTCTGAGGCAGCTTTCCAAGGCAGGAAGGCATCAAGGCATGTCCGAATTTAATGTTAGGTTTACTTCCTGTCTCCTGAGATACCTATGTGTGGGCATACAATAAGAATGTGATTGCTTGAGCCTGGTCGAGTTCGAAAATTAAAATGGCGGCCAAGGAATATATCTGCATTTATCGATGCACCCCTAATTTCAATGTAGGTGCTCAGGTATGGGCCACATAATTTAATAATTTAATAAAAGAGTCTGAGGCTAGACTCACCCCAAAACATGGCAAAAGTGCAGATAAATGGAAAGAGCACCTGGCTGTAATCATAGAGGAAAGAAGTTCATTAAATCTATAACAATGTGTAGTTACAAACTGCTCAAAATAATTACATTTAATTAAATATAAGCTGTATAAGCTTTATCATGAAATTTTATATAGTTATACACACGTATGACTGAATTCCACACGTCCAGCTTTACTGTTTCAAGTTATGGAAGATTCATAGACATACAGCATGTGAGTTATGTTATCTTAGGCAGCACATTATTAACCTGTTACATGTATGATGCCATGAGCTTACTAGGGAAAGAAAGAGCAAACATGTCTGTCAAATATTGTTTTAGTTATCATTTTACCAGTATGATATATGAAAAGAGGATGTCAGTGCTCTAACACAAATGTTGAAGTGAGGCTGGTGAAGTGGATTTAAAGTGTCTGAAGTTGTTTTAGGTCAGCCCACCTTTAATAACATCTGAATGAGAGTTCAGAAGCCTGAGAAACAGATGTTTCGTTTTTTATCATATCATTTATAATGCATCTCACTCCAGAATATCAGTTTTCCCAGGTTTTCTTCTTGCTAAAGCTTTGATAAGGTACTGAACACAGGAAGAGAGGGAAGGAGGTTTGCCAGGAGGTTTCAGACAGTGATGTAATCTGTTTGTGAAAATGTTTTTAAAAAGAAATAGGAACGACCACATCTCACTGGTCGGCATTCCTGCCACCCCTTCCACATCTAGGTCTTCACTGCTATATCTTTCATTTTCACACACATAGCGTTATTAACACAAGATCACAGAAAGTCTGGAAAAACTTCTTACTGGTGTTTCTCAAAGAAAGATTTGGAAGTCCGGAATTGATCCTCATGCACAAATCCACAGGAGGTGAACAGATTTGCAGCACTGTGGCTGCACAGACCAAACCATCACAAGGACTATTACATTTGTAAATGTTACCACACAGACGTTGAATTACTGTAGGTTATTCTGCCAGCGAATCAAGCCAACAACGATAATGGCGTTTGATTGCTACTGCACTTATTAATAAAATAACAGATTATCTGTTATTTATTTTTAAAACCCCCTTTTCATGTTTCATTTGGGACATTTTAATAGTTTCTAACTGTAGGGAACATTTTCATTAATGATGTATTTTTTGGAAATATTACAGTACAGTAATGAAATGTTTTTGTGGTTGTCTAAACACTGTGTTCATTTATATAGTATCAAACACAAGGAAAAACACATTACAGAGAAACTAGGACCCTGATTGTAAGAGCGATAAACAGCAATATTCAGTTTCTCATTAAGTCTTTCGTTCAGTTGTTCTTGTTATTCTCAACAGAGTAGACTTGTGTAAGAGCAAAAAGTTATTAAAACAGTGGGCTTTATTAAAAAATGTATGTGTTGAAATAACAAGCTATTTGTACAAACATTTTATTGAAATACTCCCCAGAAATTTTGAGTCATATTCACAGCTGTTGCTATGGTCAAATATTACCATAGGCTATTGCGCTATGCAGTATAAAAAATTATTTCAAAGGCACCCTTTGACGTGCTAAATTCATTTTTTTTTTAATTGCTTTGTTGCATCATTTTATTCCCTGATGTAAATACAGGAAGATCTGCAGGACATTTTCCCTGCTCACCCGTTTTTTGAACTTTGAGGGAAAGACAGCTTTAGACAGAAACAACAAATGAATGCTGGACAGAGAGATGGAAGACTTTGTCTTTCCAGTATGGTGTGAGCATAGCTCATCCATCTTGTAGGTCTACCACATGTTTTTAATCTAATGGACAGTTCTGCATGTCTTTGTGTTTTATTGCTGCAGGGCAGCTAGCAGGCAACACCATGTGCTTCAGGTGATGTACATGTGTGTAAATGTTGAATATATCCTTTAAAACAGGTTTATATGGCTGCGAGTCTTGTCTCTAGTTTGATACCTGGACAGTGTTCATGTGACCTGGCTTCTAATACATGCAACGAACGGATGTGCAAGATTTCTGTTTCATCACATGAAGATTTCTGGGTGGTTATAAACTACAATGCTGTGCAACATCTTGTTCTACAGGATTACAATGATTCACAAATATTTATTGTCTGTCATCAAATGAAGAAAGTACATAGATGTAATATTTTGGCAGTGTTTGATAATTTGTTTCAAATTAGAAACCTATATGGCTGATTTAACAATGCTTTAAAACACAAAGCATCGTAACACATCATAACACTGCTGTTGCACTGTATCAATCCCCTTAACGTTAAATTACAACACTGAAATTGTGTATAGGAAGATGCTCTATGAGGCTGTTCTGATGTTAAAGAAATCTTGAATAATCTGCTTTTTGGCTTCCTTTCCTTGCCCTTCCATTATACCATTTACCAGTCAACAGCAATAGTTCATGTTAATGCCATTTAAAGGGATAGTACACCCAAATAAATTTTGTGTCAGATCAATGTTGTGTCTTGACGTCAGGTCACGGTTGGGTCTTGACATCTGATCAAAATTGGCCTAACATCAAGACCCAACCTTGGCCTGATGTCAAAATCCAACATTGATCTGACATCGAAATCCAACGTCGATATGACGTCAAAATCCAACGTTGATTTGACCTCAAAATCCAACGTTGATTTGACCTCAAATTCCAACGTTGATTTGACCTCAAATTCCAACGTTGATTTGACCTCAAATTCCAACGTTGATTTGACCTCAAATTCCAACGTTGATTTGACATCAAATTCCAACGTTGATCCAATGTCAAAATCCATTGTTGATTCGAGATCCAACGTTGATTTGATGTCGAAATCCAACGTTGATCCGACCTCAAAATCCAACGTTGATCCAACGTCAAATTCCAAAGGTGATTTGACGTCAACATCCAACGTTGATCCGACGTCAAGATTTGATGTCAAGATCCAACGTTGATTTGACCTCAAAATCCAACGTTGATTTGACCTCAAAACCCAACGTTAATTTGACCTCAAAACCCAACGTTGATTTGACATCAAATTCCAACGTTGATTTGACATCAAATTCCAACGTTAATCCAATGTCAAAATCCAATGTTGATTCGAGATCCAACATTGATTTGATGTCGAAATCCAACGTTGATCCGACCTCAAAATCCAACGTTGATCCAACGTCAAATTCCAAAGGTGATTTGACGTCAACATCCAACGTTGATTTGACGTCAACATCCAACGTTGATCCGACGTCGAGATCCAACGTTGATTTGACATTAAGACCCAATGGGCAGACGTCAAACTTTAAACTTTTAGAAAAAGACATTGATTTGATGTCGAAATCCAACGTTGATCCAATGTTGATCCAACGTCAAATTCCAAAGGTGATTTGACGTCAACATCCAACGTTGATCCGACGTCAAGATTTGATGCTCAGGGCATGAATAAAGCTGAATTTCGTGCCATGGATACAAATAAATTAATCAAATTTTTCGTAACTATAACACGACTTTCTGCGAGATCATGTTGCAATAAACCCTGTGAGCAGACTACTTTGCAGTACTGAAGTTTATTACTGGAAAATACACAACAGTGCAACAATGATTTTATGCTTGGAACTCATAATAAAGAATAAGTTTCAACAATCTGCGCTTACAACAATAATAACTACAAAACACTAATGTGAAAACCAGCCCTGCTTTTCTGGAAGACATAAAACCCCTGGAGAATTTCAACAAATCTGTTTAATATTTTCTTCATCTGCCTCAACCCCAAGTCCCATTTACCTCTAAGAGTGAATCATAAGCACAGCTTTTTAGCCATTTCATGAAATGTTTCATTATTCTAAATAGGAAGAAAAAAGGGGTTAACATCCTTTTACCGGGGACTCTTAATGACCCTACCAGAAGCTTTTCTGCATACTTTCACTGGTGTAGACATTAAATCATGCTTCCTCAAGAACCCCCAGCACACTTTCCCAAACCACAACATTATCCTGTCTGATACATACATGGATCCAGATTTTCAGTTTAGACTAACGGTACTGCTGGTCAAGTTTGTTTCACCCTGATATCCTTAATAACTTTAAATGCTCAACATTACTACTAAAATTGTTAAGCAAAGATTATTTCATTTTAATATTTATTTTAATTCTTCTTTCCTAAGCATTTCAATACAACTGAAACCCATTATGAGGTCCTGACATATGCCAATACTTGCCTTGAGTCCACATCTGTTGCCACGCAACAGGTAAACCTTGTGTGTTTGCTTGTGTTTGTTTACGTTTCCACTTCCTCCCTGTGTGCCCTCCAACTGGTCCTGTCATGCTCAATTATTAGGAAATAAAGTCCTTTGAAGACCAGCAGTCCACCTTAAAATGTTTTTCTCATGAAGAACCTTCAAGCGAACTTCACAGAAGATTACAGTGCAGCATGGTTATAAACTGGTGCTGATGTTTAATCAGAATTCTTGAGTTGCATCTATTTAAAAATTTACCAAAATAAAGTATTTTTATTAGACATTTACAATTCGCAATTCTGTAAAAATATGATTAAAGGTTCTTGTGATCCCAAAGAATAATAATTTTTTGTTCTTTAAAATAAAACATTTCTTTACATATTTTTATAATCCAAAAACCTTTTTGTGACACAGAAAGGTTCTTCGGATGTTAAAGTTTCTTTTTATTTCGACAAAAAAAGGTTTTTCTATTATAAAGTTGGTAAGGTATGAAAGGGGTATGTGATTTGTGAAAAACTGTCAATTGTGTAGGAAACACAAGTACCCTATATCTTGTGCTTTGTGAAGTATGGTATTATGAGGGCCCTGTGGGAACCCGAATATTAGTGCCCAAATATTTGTGGGACTACGCGTTTTTTAGCGTCTTTGCACCTCAGGAACTGGGGACAATTTTAGTACCAGGAACGCACTTTTCTGGGACGAAAGTAGCTCCTACTCCAGAGTAGGGTCCAACCACAAAATCAAACTATTCGTGACGTAAGTGTACAATATGTTTATAGCATGCCATACAAAACAACACTTTTTTTTTTTAAAGTACGAAGTGTGCCAAAAACAACACATTTGATGTTATTTATATAGATTTGATTGGGCACATTCATTTGATTAGACAAGCACTGTAATGTGGACATTTTGTTGTTACTTGCTTGCTAAGTTAAGAAGTCCGAGAGCAAATCATTACCGACACAGAAATACATAAACAAACTACCAAATTATTAATTCAGCGGATCAACAACTGAGGTAATGGAATGAATGTACCTGTTAATGCAATAAACTTTGTTAACTCCAAAGGTCTCCACAGAAACCCAAGACAACATTTTAGAGATTTTGGATGCATCCAGTGTGAGAGATGCTGTGGAGCAGTCGTGAAAACACGAAGTGGATTATAGGAATCAGGGAATTTTGAGCGAAATTGGCGGTTGGCACCTCAGTCGATGTGGGCAGAGGCGCAGTGGCTCTAGCCACCGGCCACCCCCCGTGCCCTGTTTCTGCTGTCTTAATAATGACCTCACCTTTTTCCAAATTACCTTAACACATGAAATTCAGTGTGCAGTAAGCACAACATAAGGTTTTATTGCTGCTATCTGCTTTTCCATTCATGTATGCTGGCTTAAACACTGCCAGTTAAAAAGGAATTTTGCATTTAGTTGTTCTTCTATTTTTATACATCAATAAATGTCAATAATGATATAATGTGCAAGAAAGATAAGACCATTATCCTCAAAGCTGTGGTCACTACTGTACTGTACATTCACTCTTGAGCAAGTCTAAAAGTTAGCAAAATGAATAAACACAGGTGAGATCATTTTCGTCTGACCTGATATCTGTCCATTGTCTTTTAGGAAAAATTATAAGGGCCATTTGAATTCCAGAATTAAGAGAAATAAGGTTCCTTTAGGAGGTTCTTGAACATACCTCAGCTTGTGTTTCTTAATCTTAATCAGCCAAACCAAAAGCATCAAAAACATTTACATGTCATCCCCATGTGAGTATCAAATGTTGGTGTAGGGAGTAAAGGAGACTTTTAGGAGTTCTTTGTGGTCATTTTTCCCCTAAACAGTCATTGAGAAGAAATGTTATCACGTACTGAATTTGAACATGGCCACAGAAGTTTTGCACCACAGAAAATTGCCCATACTCTTCATTATTAAAGGTCACATTCTTCCTGATCCCATTTTTTAAACCATAGTTAGTGTGTAATGTTGCTGTTAGAGCATAAATAATACCTGTAAAATGATAAAGCTCTAAGTTCACTGCCAGGTGATATATTTTCTTTAACAGAATTCGCCTTTTAAAGCCTACAGCGAATGGCCGGTTTGTACTACAGCCCTCTTCTTCCTGCTTTAATGACGGCACTAGAGCAGTTTTTGACTAAACTCCGCCCACAAGAATACGTCAGTCGCCAGCTATGCTAACGGGAAGCTAAGCTGCCATCAAATCACAACACACTAAACAAGCTACACAATCAGAACTCATTACGTATTTCTGAAGGAGGGACTTCATAGAACAAGAAAGACATCAGCCCGTTTTGAGGACAGTGAAAATAGCGCTATACAGATAAGCGAAACTGTTTGAAAAATACTACATTTTCCATATTGTGAATCTTTATCATATTTTTAGTTTTTACCCCTACAATGGGTGTGTTCTGCTGAATCTGACATCATGACAGATTATTGTTGTTGGCTCGCTGTTTTAACAAATCGCTCATATTGTTTATCAACACATTCAGAAGGACATGGGAGAGAACACAGTAAAATGGTTTGAGATTGAGTCACAGAAATAATTTTTCTCATGTGTTTTAAATACATGGATGTCTTCACGATCAGCAATCTAAATTGTTGATGAAAGCGAGCTTAGACAAATTGCGTTCTCTGTGCCTGTTGTGAAACTAATGTGAAACATGAAACACCCAACAATTAATATCTCATCCCACTGCTGACATGACTGTAAATTATCATGGAAAAAATAGGTTTGCATGTGTTTGGGTCTAGATTTTTGACAGGGTAAATTGACATCTGAATGCCATCGTTCACAAAATCTGTTTCTTTTATAATGTCTATTAAGACAGATTTTTTGGACTGTTGTTCCAGGACACCTCTCACTCTAAGTGTCTTTAGTTTACTGTACATGAGCAGAGCATAGTGCTGAACTCATTTTCTTGTTTCTTGAGAATGGCAGAGAGCCGACCCGTGGCTTGGGGCTGAGCTATATAAGTACCAGACAAAGACCTGGGCTGCACATTCACTCTCTGTCTTTCTCACTTCTACTATTTAGCTACTGCTCTGTAAATAAATCACAGACACAAGGAGTTAAAGGGCTGTCCATTTCACAGAGAAACCGTTGATTTGGTAAAGTATCCAATTTGGACACTTATAATAATTTATTTGTATGTTTTTGTTGGTGTAAAAATTTATATTTTTCATAGATTTGGATTAAAATTCTCATGCAAAATTCTTCAACTTCAGTTTAGATTTTTCATACACAATTCGTTATTTATTAAAATCTGTTAAGACTTATTTTCGACAATCTTTGGCTAATTTATTATTTGTATGTAAAGCGTATCTCCTTAGCAGCTGTGCAAAATGATTTCATTGTAAAATATTTCATATTATGTTTAAAGCTATAAGACTGCGAAAAATAAATGTATTTGTATGGAATTTGTGTAGTTCTGTACAAGTTTTGTGGGAGGATGTAGAAATACTTGTGAATTCCTTTGACATACACTGATGACTCTCACAGATGTGATATTTGAGCGCCGTTTTAGAAAATGTAAGAGCTTAAACTTTGTCTCTAAAATTTGTTTATCTTACCTGCTTTATTAAGATTATGCTAAATTTAGCATCAGTATTAAAAAATACACATGTTAATAATTTAATAATTTAAAGTTCTCCAAAATAAATTTAGCCATGTTCCATGTTAAATTGTTTTTTAAGTAAATGCAATTTAGCAAACTTTCTTTAGTAAATTAATATGTTCAAAGCATGCAAAGTTCATGGCCAGTAGAACAGATGCACATGAGAGTAATTTCGGGGGTTTACTGGATGATTTACTAAAATGAAAATACTGCTGCCAATTTCAGACAAATTGTAGTTTACGAATAGTTTACATTGTTTTTTCTCTTATTGGCACAGAATCTATGCTGGACTATTTTTAGTGTGGAGCTGTGTGAGAGCACCATTACCAGAGGTCAGAAGTCTTTTACAGAGAGCCAGGATGGGCTCCCTCTCAATACGGACCTTTCTTCTATTTCTTTTGGGAATTACATGCACCTTTACTCAGTGTAGGTTTGACTTGCTTGTTTTTACCATCCTTCTGAACACTACAACACCATGACTAAATGAAATCAGTTTATTAGCACATTTCCTACTAGATCTTATTGCAATTTATCTGGCAGAGGCTGACAAATTTCCACAGGATATTGACAGCTGGGTCTAAGTAACTTGACTCTACCTCCCTCCCCCCAGCTCCCAATAGCAAACCCATTACTGAAGAAAAGAACATTGTTCTAGTGTACCCAATAATATATCCAGAAGCAGGGGTGTTTTGCAAGCCACCTGTCAGCAATTGATCAAGTGTTACAGAACCACTGGCAGAAATTACTTTGATAGAGCAATAGATGCTTAATGGCGCTGTTTACAAATATATGGAAATTCTATCATCACTATTTCAAATCCAGATGATGTTTAATATAGAAGTGATAGAGTGATATTTTACAGGCAAAGCCATACTTCTTCAAGTTGGATTAATTATCCTGCAATAGTGGGTTACGTCATGGCCAAACTGTAAAATGCTTCAAACTGGCAAGAAAACTAAGAGATTGTGTTTGAATCCAAGAAAAAGCAGATTACAAATATTTGTTTTCTCCTCAGGGACCCAGAGAGGCATCAGCAAAAGATCAGAGAGACCAAACCCAGCTGTGAATCATAATGAGGGTAGATTTGTTTGTGCGACAAACAGCTGGAAAGATTTTCAAAAGTTGATGTGTAATTCAAAAGACACAGCTTGTTTAAGATAATCCAAACTTTATCTGTCCCCAGATGACTATGAGTGGACCACATGGTTCAATGTTGATCATCCTGGAGGTAAAGGAGATTACGAGAAGCTGAATGTCATTGGGTTCTATTATCGGACACGTGTGTGTGAGGTTCCTCGGGCTCTTGAAGCACGCACTACTGAATGGATCCCAGCTCGCAGCACCGGGGAAAGAGTGCACGCTGATCCAGCTGTGGGCTTCTGGTGTGTTAATGCCGAACAGCCTGTTGGTAGAAACTGCTCAAACTATGCTGTTCGCTTCCTGTGTCCAAAACGTAAGTAAATAAGACTGTTTATACCACGGGTCTGTTGAGAAATGTTCCGTGGGTGTTGATTATTTTTCTGTAAACCGCACACCTAACTTGTCAAATGTCTTAAAAATAGGCACCAGAGCAATGTTTTTGGTAACCGTGGCATAAGCGGAATGATTGACTCCGGTCCTTTGAATTATTTGAAAATAATGCACACCCGCATAACCACCTTGGGTGTGCATTATTTTCTTATAATTCAATGGCCTGTTGTCAATTATTCCTTGCATAATAGTTGCTTGAGGTTTGAAAGCACAGACGTTTGAAACCTGCATGATGCTTCGAAAGTAAAATCCTGTAATCAGTTTTCCTTCATCAATATATCTAAATGTTTAAAGCACAGAGATTGAATTAATTTAAAAGTTTTACTTTCAAAAGAACTTTGGCCAAAAAAGTGAACAAAATGTAGGCAAAAGCTGACTTATGTAAATGACTGTAGAGTGAGTTCATATTAGAATTTCTTAATGTGAAGTCATATCGATAGCAAATGTACTGAAATTAAACTGATTTTCTTTCCATCAAGACAATAAGTCAGATGTTGAACCCACCTGGGGTCCATGGTCAGACTGGAGTCCATGTCCAGCTCCTTGTGATCAGGTGGCAACACAGCATCGCTCTAGATCCTGCAAATCCGTTTCCAAGCAATGCAATGGCCAAGCTGTCGAGGGCAGGACATGTGAAGGGCCATCTTGCCCAAGTAACTCATCTGCTCAGTTTCATAAATAATAAGAATGAGCAAATGCTTTTCTGCCCAAGTGTAATTTTAGCAAATTGTCTATCATGTTTGTCAGAATACAATTTAACAATTTAGCCTGCAGTATCTGCATTACACACTGTTAGAGAAAAAGTACAAGAAAGGTACAAAACTGTACTTTTTCGGTTCCTGGGGTGGTACCCTCAAAGGGTATATACCTTTTCACCATGGAGCGCGAGGGATGCATTGGCACATTTAGTTTGGTCAGTGTGGAGACATGTCCCTTTCATTCTCAGAGCGTCAAATTTGTGTAACAACGCTCCCTATTGGCCAGAGGTGTCTTACCCGGACATTTACTCGTAACTCATCGAGTCAACAGGGAAGCAACAAGTGAATGATTTTACTTCGTATTTGAAAGTAACTTCGTATTTATATATTATGTCTTTATATTTAGAGTACTGAGTGCACTTTTCCGTCCAGACATACAACTAGCCTTAGTGATTTTCCAGCAATCATAGCGTTACACAAATTTGACGCTGGGAGAATGAAAGGGACATGTTTTTATATTGACCAAATTAAATGTGTTGATGTATCTTTCACGCTCTATGGCAGGCAGGGTGGACAGATAATTACTCCACATGTTTAATCGGAGTGATTTCATAAGTTATTTACGCCTGCCGGCTGTGTAAAAACGTTGCTTTGTTCCGCTATTTTGAATGGAAGTCAATGGGAGGTCTGGTTTATTTTCCCCCAAAAAGGGGCGGTGACGAAATTTACAGTCAAGTTCCCGGATGTGCCGGTAGTCCATACTGTATTACTCCACGCCGGGAACTTTGTTTGTATTCTTGCAATTGGCAAAGGTGGATTATCGCCACCAACTGGGCTGGAGTGTCTATTATTCAAGCTCTCAACGGAAGAATATACAGGTGTGAGGTGTTTGGAAAAATAGGTCCACAAGTTTACAACGAATGCTAAAACACCTGTTGGAAAGCATCTTTTGAAGCGATTTTTGTGTGAGTATATCAGTGAACACCCCTGACCACTCGGCGAGTTTCACGTCTTTGTAAACGAAAGTTTAATGCATTTTAGGAAGGATTGTTCCTGTGCACCTATACACCCATTGTAGCAGTGGAAGGTGATGGAACAAACACCCGAAAATTCTCGGGCCACATCATATGTCCAAATTTCAGTCAAGGACCAATTTTCTACCAGTTAAATTTTATTTAAAAATCCTTGAGGTACAGTAATGTATTTAATATTGTATTATGTTTAGTATACCTGTAAAGGTACAAAACCGAACCCTATGGTACCACTCCAGGGATAAAAAATTTTTTTGTACCTTTTGTCCCTGACAAAATTGTTAATAAGCCAACTAATTGTATTCCCTCTTGCTTCCTCAGGCTGTGATCTGCATTGTGTGATGGGCAGTGTAAATGCTGAATGTGATGGCTGTACATGTAAAGATCACACAGTTCTGGGATCAGTCCGTAGTGCCGGTGGCCTCCCTGCACCTGGAGCTGCCATCCTCCGTACTGATTCGAGCCCAAGACTCCTCACTGTTACCGATCACAATGGACATTTTCACATCCTTGGAATCTGCCCTGACGGCAACACTACTTTGATGGTCAAACTGCAGAATCACACTCCACGCAAAGTCATTGTGCCCCACAGCACAGAACCTACCTCGGTCCTCCATTTAAAGCTGGAAAGAGCAAGTAATGATGCTTTTAGTGACCTACTGTCTACCTGCTTAAATCACAATGTCTGTATAAGCTATAGACTTAGAACTAGAAAACTAGACACAATATGATTATTAATTAAAGTGGCAACTAACTTCCCTGTTGCACTGTAACAGCAAATATTAGAGTTAATGCAATATCACTGTGTTTCTCAGAAAAACTCTATGTGGTGAAAAACCCAGAGAACAAGGCCAGAAAAGAAGGTCAAACCGTTGCTTTCTGTTGTAAGGTTGATGGCTCACCTGAACCAGACATATATGAATGGTAAGCTTAAGTTTTCAAAATACAAATATGTGTTTACCATGCAGTTTCAACAGTGAGAAATAATTATTTTATAATGTGAAACGACAAAATTAGTAGTGAGTATGAGTTATAAATAATATGACGGGTATACATATACCATATGAGGACAGTTTAAATGAACCAAGCTGAGAACTTACTTAAAACAGTCTGTTAGATTAGAAAGTCCCCACAGGCTGGCAACAACAAATTATCCCATGTGGTAATCAATGGTGTCCATTCACAGGTTTCACAATGGTGCTCTGCTGGACAGGGATCAATATCAGTATGACAAGACATTGATTCTGAGGAATCTTAGTTTGGACCAAATGGGAGATTACTACTGCAGAGCCAGTAACGAAAATGGAGCCATCAAATCCAAACCCGCAACCCTCACAGTTATTGGTGTGCCTTTTAACCCTGGTCTAGTCACACACGTTACATTTTAAGATGATTAACTGCTTTGCAAATGTTGTGATCTCAGTTTGGTTTTTATCTGTTTATCTTATTTTGGTTCAGGTCAAAATGAACCATCATGTGACCCTACTCCTGACTCCCACCTGATCCGGCTACCACATGACTGTTTTCAAAACGACACCAATTCTTTGTACTATGACGTGGGAAGATGTCCTACATCCACGTGTACTGGAAAATTGAATAATGGCATCAGATGTGAAGACTCTGTTTCCTACTGCTGTGGAATTTCAAACATGGAGGAAAAAGAGATTAAATGTCAGGGATACCAATTACCCATCATGGTAGTTACTCAATGTGGCTGCAAAACATGCGTGGACACAAAATCTATTGTTCGCGGGCGTGCCATTGCAGCAGACAATGGTGAGCCCATGAGGTTTGGACACATTTACATGGATGGCGTAAGAATAAGTCGAACAGGATACAAAGGCACATTTTCAATCCAGGTTCCAAAGGACACAGAGCGTCTTGTTCTTACATTTGTGGACAACTTGCAAAAGTTTGTGAACACCACAAAAGTACTACCATTCAATACTAAAGGAGGAGCTGTGTTCCACGAGATCAAGCTGTTGAGGAAAAAGCCGGCTGTGATCATTAGCTCAAGAGAGACTAATAAGCTAGAGCTTGGTGAGGCAGAGGGCCAGGACCCCATTGCCGAGATTGAGATCCCACCCAACACATTCTATAAAGAAAATGGAGAGGTGTTTATGGGAAATGTCAAGGCTAGTGTGACTTTCCTTGACCCAAGGGATACATCAACAGCAGCGGCTGCCCAGAGTGATCTCAACTTCATTAGTGATGAAGGCGATACTCTGCCCTTGAGGACGTATGGAATGTTTTCAGTAGACTTCAGAGATGAGGAAGGAGGCGAGTCACTCAACGCTGGAGAGGTCAAAGTACGTCTCGATGCAGCGCAAGTGAAGGTACCGGAGCACTTGAAGACCATGATGTTGTGGTCCCTTAATCCTGATACAGGCTTGTGGGAAGAAGAGGGGCAGTTTCGTGCCGAGAAAAAGCAAAGAGGAAAAAGAGAAGAGAGGACTTTCCTCATAGGCAATATGGAAATCCGCGAGAGACGTCTGTTTAACTTGGACGTACCAGAGAACAGAAGATGTTACGTAAAAGTGCGGGCATTCCGTAGTGAAAGATTTATGCCAAGCGAGCAGGTCGAAGGAGTCGTGATGACTTTAATAAACATGGAGCCCACGCCAGGGTTTTCAACTAACCCTAGGGCTTGGGGTAGATTCGACAGCGTCATCACTGGCACAAATGGTGCGTGCCTTCCAGCCTTCTGTGACGAACAAAAAACAGATGCATATTCTGCCTACGTCATGGCCAACCTTGGGGGAGAAGAGCTGGAGGCCGTAGCATCATCTCCAAAGTTAAATCCTAACATCATCGGTGTTCCACAACCTTCTTTGAATAAACTAAACTACAGACGTACAGACCACGATGATCCCAGAATAAAAAAGACAGCATTCAGCATCAATGTGGCCAAACCTAATTCGAACATAGCTGAGGAAGCCAATGGCCCAATTTACCCATATGAGAAACTTAAGGAGTGCGAGGAAGCTCCATTTAGTGCCGCTCACTTTCGTTTCTCAAGAGTCGAGGGAGATCGCTATGATTACAACACGGTGCCTTTCAACGAGGATGATCCCATGAGCTGGACAGAGGACTACTTGAGTTGGTGGCCAAAACCTATGGAGTACAGGGCCTGCTATATTAAAGTCAAACTCAACAGCCCCCATGAGCTTAACGTTCGTTCTCGTAACATGGGAGGTACTCACCCAAAAACTGTTGGCCAACTGTACGGCATACGTGATACCAGAAGTATCCGCGACATGGACCAAGCCACTGTTTCTGCCGTGTGTGTAGAGTTCAAGTGCAGCGGGATGCTCTATGACCAGGACCGAGTTGATCGTACCCTCGTTAAGGTAATTCCTCAGGGCAGCTGCAAAAGAGACAGCGTAAACAGCATGCTACAAGAATATTTGGTAAACCACCTCCCACTGGCTGTCAACAATGACACAAATGAGTTTACCATGCTTGCACCTTTGGATCCACTGGGACACAACTACGGAATCTATACAGTGACTGATCAAGACCCCCGGACAGCCAAAGAAATCGCGCTCGGACGTTGTTTTGATGGGACATCAGATGGTTCTTCCAGAGTCATGAAGAACAATGAAGGCGTGGCACTGACATTCACCTGTGGCGATAAGGAGGTCACTAGGCAGAGTGTGTTTCAACAGATGCAAACCTCAGTGGGTCAGGCCACAGCTGGAAGTACACGGCAAGGACGAGGAGATAGGAGGCAGAGAGGCAGCTCGTCAGGATCTCGTAACAATAGGAGGAGTACTCGTAACCCAAACACACGTACCAAAACTGTTGGCTGATATCCCAAGTATTTAAAACTTGACCCATATCAGGGCTGCTCTTCTATGGGGTGGTTTCCCGGACAGGGGTTATCTTAAACCAGGATTAGGCCTTAGTTTAATTATGAGATATAACTAGTTTTAACAAACATGCCTTAGTAAAAACATTACTGGTGTCCATTTTGAGACAAAACAAAGGACAATGATGTATTTAAAGATATGTAAGTGCAAATTGTTTTCAGTTTGGACAGCTTTTACATTTATTTTAGTCAAGGACTAGTCTAATTCCTGTCCGGGAACCCCCCCTATGAGCTTTTGTTTAGTTGCTGGATTTAAGCTATTGAAAAAATCTTGAGGGCAGTAACAAACTTGATTTAGATGTGTACTTAAATGTTCCTGTGAATCAGAGTCATTAAGGATGGTTGTTCACATATTAACTGGCAAACAATAAAGCATATGCCAACAACCCACTTGCTAAAATTACTATACATTTTATTGATATCCAAAAGAAGGTGTGCTTTATGTAATTTTTCACGTCTTTTTTCACCTGTATTGTGGTAAACATTTACTACTTGAAATTGTAAATAATATTTATTGCATACTTCAGATTATCAAAGACAATGCATTTAAACATCTCACTTTCACTCAAACGTGACATTTGTCATTTACTAATCTAAAAACATTTTTTTTTTACAAAAATACCATGTGATTCATTTAGACCAATGATTTTATTAATTTCATTCTTTAATAAAAAAAAATGAAACGCTGCCTTTGTAGTATCTTTGTAGTATCACTATCACATTTTGTCCAAGTAAAAGCTTGAATTCATTTTTACTTTACAAAGTAAAGCTAGCTTTACTTCTAGAAGCTATTCTAAGACAAAGGGTCAAAAGAAAGCATTAACTTGACTTTACCTAGTAATAATCCACCATCAGGAGCAAATATGTACTCATATTTTGAACATCAATACTAGTTTAATTTCAAATACTTGAGGAAAACTAAAAAGTTTCATTATTCTAATGTGCTTATATGGCATGATCAGGGTTTGACAGATTCAAGATGTTTAGTGAAGTTTTACTTTCAATTCACAAGTGTTCAGATCCATCATTTAATCAATGTGCCACGACCTCTGTTAAATATGCTATCACTGTTTAAACTATAAGCACCGGCAAACTTTCAACTTCTGATTGTAAATGTAAAATTACGTTCATCTGGTTTAAGTTTGGAAATCTGAGGCTGTGATCCTGTTTGCAATTGTGGATAAATCACACAATCATTCTTAAAAGAAATGAACTTGCATAGAGCATCACATTTACCTTTGTGTAACTGAAATTGCACAGCTTTAAAAAAAAGAAAAGTCACTTTCAACCAAAACAAAAACACATTTTTTACAAAGTTTCCTAAGGCATTGAAGGACAATGAAAGGAGACACCTCCACCATAATTGTCCCACATCATAAAGTCTCTGTTTTGGAGATATAAAATAAGATTTCAAGGCCATCTTAATAAATTTGCTTTGCCCATTGTCACCAGTAGGGTGATAGCAGCTTTATGAAGAAAGTTTGTCACCACTTTAAACCAAGTAAAAAGGGTTGACACGTTGTCCATTTTACTCCAAAATGGCGCTGAGTAGCATGAAAGGGTACTGCTGCATGTCTGCAGGGGCGTTTGGGCATTGTGGGGGAATGGAAAGGGGGACGATGAACCTTTGTCACATGAAGTCATCATACTCATTGCCGTAACCACCATCAAAAGCACCATAATCATCAAAGGTATCTTTCATGTTTGCTTTCAAACCACCACCGGGCACTACACCTTTCTTCTTTTTCTTGTTTGCCTTCTTTTCCTACAGAAAATAGAAGAAATTGAGATGAATCCTTTTTGCATACCAAACAATACAGCATTATAAAAATGACCTATATGTGTGGCTTAATAGATTTGTCTAAGGAAAAAATGACTCCGGCTTTAAAAATGCACAACGGGTAAAACAAAGTCTTCAAAATCTAATATTCCTCATAATTCAACTCACCTTTTCTTGTTTCTGTTTTTCAGTGAGCAGAACAGATAAAGCACTACTTATTTTCTTCAGGTCATCTACTTCCACTGCATTTAAAACAAAAAACAACAAAAATGGTTCTTAAAGCTGTTTTTTTTTTGTTTCAATCCACTATACAATCTAAATACCAAATACTACCAGTATTACGTCATTACAAAAATAATAAGAAGAATTTGATGCAAAAAAAATTTGTGTACTTACACGAAATGCAAAGGTCTCGAAACAGTGACTCCAAAAAGCTGGAATAATGCACTGATTTTTCAAACTGTGTTATCTTATCTTTCAGTAATTTTTCAAACGCAACAAAATCTTCTTTGGATGAGGGGCACATGGCTTCAATTCCAGAGACATTGTTTGTATTATTAACAGTATTAACAGAATCAATACCTAAAATGAGAAAGTACTGATAAGTACATAAAACAATTCTGCTTACCATCAATAAACACACAATTATTATCAACATACAAAGAACAAAAGAAAAAAATGACAGACTACAAATAAAAAGCTGAGATGCAAAAGCCTTTAAACGCCACTTCAAAGATGAGATACTAAAAGCTCTCGTACTATACGTTCATCAAATACCTTCATTTCACATCCGTTTAATTCCAGCATCAGGCCATTCTGTAATACCGCTTTGTTAATTAAACTCCACTTTAATTTTTGTTTTGAAAAATGATAAACGATGGCGCACAAAACGACCGTGGATCACATTCAAACCTGGGCCCCTTCTGAGTATGTGGACTTGAATACAACCCTAATGTGGCAGTCACACGAATAACAGGTTCATTTTTCTCATTTGCAAAGTTTCTAGTTGCATTTTTATTGAATTTTGCAACTATGGTTTGTCCAAAGTGGATTTCTTTGCCATAAAAGTGGAGATTTTACAATTACAATTAAAGTTTTACAGCAAAAGACAGTCAAATGTGTTAACTACCTATGGACTGACTAAAGTAACATTTGTGAAAATAAGGCATTTCAGTTATTGACTAATAACATTTTCATTGCCATTAAAGTGAAATTACTTAACCCAAGAGCCTGATTAAAAAAAGATGTATAAGTTAATGTGAATATTAATTGCGTATTTAATAAAGATGTTGCCTGGCAACTTGCTGCAAGCATCTAGTTAAGCACCTTTAATATTCATGAGCTGAGTGTACACCCATATGATTCTGCAATTAATATAATTTGCAACAATTCATTTTTTTAAGAACCTGTCTGAATATTTGGGGCAGGGGGGCATATGCCCCTCAATCTCTATGATTGTTCTGGCACTGCTTAAAGGGATAGTTCACTTTAAAATGAAAATTCTGTCATCAGTTACTTATCCTCATGTTCAGGGCTCAACATAAAGGACTGCCCGGTGGCCCGGGGCAAGCGTGAGAGACGTTCAGGGCAGTAAAAATATTGTCAATTGCCCGATCGGGCCAGTGCTTCACCCTCAGTCATTAAAATATATTTTCATCAATGTATATTATTTAACATCTTGGAAGCAGACATAAAACACAATGAAAGAAACTATGCAATATTTTGCACAAGTTGGGAGCCTTTTTTCGTTGGAACATGTCTGTTGTATATGTATACAATTATATTTGACTTTTGAATTATTATTTTTAAATATGTGACACTGACTTTTTTTTATTGGGGCCAGTAAAAATTTTAGCAGAGCAAGTGAAAACCTGAACCACTGGCAGTATAAAAAATTATTTGCGTTGAGCCCTGATGTTGTTCTACACCTGTATGAAATAATTTTTTCTAATGAACACAAAAGAAGATATTTTGAGAAATGATGGTTAACACACAGCAGATAGTGACCATTGACTTCCATAGTGGGAAAAAAATATTTTGGAAGTATTGTGATAAATGATGAAGAAAATATTTTGAAAAATGATGGTAAGCAAACAGTTGATGGTACTCAATCAATTCCCTTATATTTTGTTATTCCTACTATGGAAGTCCATGGTCACTATATGCTGTGTGTTTACCATGTTTTCTCAAAATATCGTCTATTGTGTTCACCAGAAAAATGAAATTCATACAGGTTTAGAACAACATGAGGATGAGTAAATGATGACAGAATCCCTTTAATACAATCCCACCTTCTATAGTAACCTGCTTCAACTTTATGATTCCTATAAATACATGCTATTTGGAGGTCTTAGCATAAGGTGCCACTAGATATATCGGTCTTGTTTTTAAAATTCTGCAAATTACATGCAACAAACACAATCAGAGTCTTACCGAAAGCCTCACGGGCCAACTCCAGATCTGCCTCCTCCTGCAGCTTCTGCACTCGAAGCTTTTCTGCAAGCTGCTCTTCTGGCGATAGCGTTTCATTTATTTCTGTTTCCTAGGTTTACAGTTTGAAAAACAAAAATCATAAACCTTTTAGAAAACCTGTAAAATATTTTAATATTAGGGGATGCAAAAAAGCAATTAATAAAGAAAATCTGTTCTTACATTATTTTGCAACTCTTCTTGCTTTTTCTTTTGCAAGTTTTCCTTCTCTTTTATTTTTGCACTTAATTTCTTCTTTTCAGGAGGTTTCACAACTATTAGACAAAAGGGAAAAAAGGTCACTTGGAGTACACTGGTTAACTTAACATTAGATCTACTTAACCAGAAAACAAAGACGCAAAAAAGAGCCAACTAATGTCTTCCCAGTGTAAAAGTGTTTTCACACTGACCGCTAAGCAAAAAGCAAAGCGAATGGCCAACTGTGTTTTAAGACAACTGATCACCTTCAGCTATTTATTTTGTGAGATAGGTGGCGCTGTTGGATAATGGGTTCACACAAAACGCAAGTGACCAGCCCAGTGACCAGCATGAACCACAGGCAGAAAAGCTGTTAAAAACAGATACATCAAAAGCATTTCTCTACAAACAGTTTGAGTAGTGCAGACAACTTTGCTGTTGTTTAATTAAAAGAAGACCATAAAAGGCTAGCAAATGCATTAGTTTAAAAAAAGAAACACACATACGGAGTTACACAGACGGATTAAAAAAGGTGTATTATCTTTATACAGATCTGACTGTTATAAACGCAGTATTTTTAGCACTCAAACACCAATAAAGTTTGCAGGGCAAAGTTGAATAAATTTACACATCGGTTGCTTTTTCACGGCAGAATAAATGCGGCTGTGTGTATGGCTTGACGGGGATTTACTTATTATTTTAATTTTGCGTGATGTAGTGTTTCACATTCCCTCGCTGGACAGTGCAACTGAAAGAACCATAAGAAATATGCCTGTCTGTGTGAAATGTTTATACTGGTCAATCTAACCAAAACAGCTCATCTGAGATAAATACCTGGTTTGATCTCTTCTACCTTCTTCTCCTCCTCCTCTTCATCCCAGTTATCCTGCAGACAGAAAGATATGATATGACACCCATATATACAAGAAAAGGCAGGTCAAGGAACAATTTCAGTGAAACATGAGGCGGTACACAACGTGTTTGTGATTAAAAGCCAGTAAAAAAAATGTGACCCTGCCTGTGAAATCCAGGCTAAAGTCTCAATCTTATTATGAGATTAGGAGCATCAAATGTTGAAGTTTTTATTATAATTTCACACCTTAGTCAGTCAATATTAAAGATATCAAGAATTCTTTTTCACAGAACGCAAGTTGATTTTATGTAGAAAACAGACATCACAAAAATAACTTTAGCAGCGTCTTCACAGGCAGGGTCACAAAACGGCTTATGTTTATAACACAATGGATTCATAATGATTACATTTAACAAATCATTTAAGCGTCTCACAATATTAATGTCAACTTTAACAAATTACTTTCTTTCAATAAATAGTATTTGTATGATAAGGTCTGCTTCCATGTAGCTCAGTTGGTAGAGCAATGTGTTAGGAGCGCAAAATATGATGGGTTTGTTTCCTAGGAAAGACATGCTGATGAAAATTGCGTGAAAATTGTCGCTTTGTATAAACGTGCCTGCCGAAAGCATAAATGTAAATAAGCAGCATTAATTACTGTACAAACGTGTTAGACTTGTGGCACACAGCATAAGTTATAACTTGGCTTTATTTCACCATAATAAGGTTTCCCACAATTTCTGACTTTGTATAGTTTCTAAAGGCCTCAGATACTGTGTTCATCCATATGTCATTATCAACACAAAAGCAAGCAGCTGAAAAGACAGTAGTTTCTAGCGTCCGACATAACTAAACGACTGATGAATGACAACAGCACATTTAACTTCAGCTTGAGCTACAGCGCGCTAGAGATTTCTAGATCTTTGCGTCAACCGGAGACGCAACGTGACACGCTCGTTGTCGGTGACGTCATCTCGGAACTGATGTTGCTAAACGCGAAAACTACAACTTTTAAACGCAGATAAAATATATTTAAAAAAAAACTGTAAACCAATATTTGAGGCTACCAAAAACTGTAAGTGACATACTTCAGACCATTAACACGTTACCTATAATATTGCATTTAGCAATCTGTTTATATAGAGTTACTCATAGTTAATAAAGAGTGTAACGGTGAGTAATATTTGTTAGAATTACATCAAAACATCTTAATCATGTTAATAACAACTAAAACCAGTAACTTATCACAACGGAGTGCGGCACATGTCATGGCCTGTCACTTGCTGCTAACTTAGCTGCCACAAACTCCATTCACCTTATTTAACATATGGCACAAACACCAAGTGCCTGTTGCAATGTTAAAACTGCCCGATATGCTGTCATAACTGGTTTACCTAATTTGCAAAAGGCTGTTTGTTACTATTACAGCGAACAAAATATGTAAACTTCTTGCACATTCATTGTTATAAAGCTGAAATTTGCTGATGCACAAACACAGAAGCTGTCACTGTCAGTAAAATATGTCACAACACAGTTACGAAATGAAAAACAAGCAACTTGATACAGCTTGGTGAATCTCTAAATAAAACAGGCCTAACCTAAGACAGCTTAACAGCTAAAAAATACACCATATGATCGCGCCCATGTCAATGTTGTGATGCCTGCTACATTCAGTCACATATCGCTTCGCTAACGCAATGAAACTGAATTAAAAAGGAAAACTCTTTACAAATAGTTTTGATTGTATGAACATTAGCACGTTACCTTCACGTCTTCCTCCTCGTCCTCGCCTTCCCATCTATCCAGCCGGCCGGCGGCGTCTCTGATCGGCGCAATCGGCTCGAAGTTGTCAGCGTCTTTAGGAAACCAAATAACATAGTTATTGACGCAGCTTAAACACAGAGACCAACATCCTCTCATGCGCTTAACCTTAAATGTGAACGAAATCCCTACCCCAAGAGTCAGAATCCGCCATCTTGGCTAAGTGTGAGTTAGTTAAAGTATTAGCTGGGAAAGCATGTGCGCTGATGTACACGCTCTCTGTCTTCATCATGATACCGGGATACCAGAGCACAAGAGTCGGCTCACAACTGCGTCACAGCGCCCTCGCGTGCCTCATATCAACCATTACATTACCATAATAAATAGTATGCCTCAGTGACTGTATGAAAGTTTTTTTGTGTAACACAAAATAATAAGACTTTATTTTACAGAATTCACACAATGGGCTTTGCACAACAGTAGCAAGCAATGATAATACATATTTAAATGAAAGAACACAATCCTTATACAAGGTTAATACATCTTTTAACAGTTTGACAATATATGATACCAGAGTATTTGAAGGCCTATCCAGCAGGTACAACATGTAAATAAATAATATTTAAATACTACAAGGGGATTATAAAGCACAAGTCAAACCAAATCATATAAGACGATGTGTTACTTTCCGTAACAGAGATAAAATGATAATTACTACCCAAGTAACAATTATTAAAAAAAACAACAATTATAAAGTGCTGAAAGAGATACTTCCATGATTTATTGTTCTTAAATGCAATGCAATTTTAACTCGACATTTTTTAAGTGGATTAAAAATTTAAAATGTTATGGTTGTTTCATATTTCACTTATTTGAAAACGAGAGTTCAATGCATTATAGTGACAGGCCTAACTCATTCCAAAGGCCCAGTGAGAGAGATCAGCAGCAGCAGTATCAGGACACTCAAGAGACAGAGATGACAGGGGTGCATTGCAACTCCCAATGACCTGCCTGTAAACATACACAAATACGGTAAGACACAATTACCTCAGAAACACATTTAATCCTTCCCATTAGATTTTCACCAAGCTGTAGTTACTTGTTTTTATTTCAGTACTCACTGCTCTTATTTAATTGATTGCTTTAAATATTTTCTCTAACCTATTTCTTTTGATTAATATGGAAGAGCTTTCTGTACATCCATTCCTGTGAAGAAGTGAAAGTACCTCTGAAATCAATGGGTTTGTCCTCCCAGGGGTTGAGCACCATGGACAGGGCTGTCGCTTGTACTGGAGACAGAAGAGAGCGCTGGGTGTCTGTTACAGCAATGGCCTGCTCATAGGTAAACATCTGAATTTGTGCCTGGTTAAACACTACCTGAAAGGAATGCAAGTGGACACACCAGGTGAGAAATCTACTTAGATGATGTTGACCTTACTTTGGTATGCATCTTAAAAACAGACGATCTGAAGTTTTTATAAGTGTGTTAACATACTTTTAAGATGGAATTAAATGTCACAAATGTTTTCTCATAACCATGAATTAGCAAATTTATACCAAAGAAGAAAAGGGGATTTGGTAACACTATACTTGAAGGCGTGTTCATAAGACTGACATGACACCTTCATAATCATGACATGACACGTGTCATGAACATGAAGGACATTTTATGCACATTTATGACAACCGTCATTAGTTGAATGATGTCATTTTTAATGCAAAGATGACATTGTTTGAGATGTTTTTGTTATAACAACTTGACATTAACCAATACATCATAACTTGTCATAAATCTGTCATAAACATGACATAGCAAAATAATTTAATTTTCATTTAATTTTAGGTGAATTGGTCTCCAAATGCAATAAAATATAATTGTATTAATTATTATTATTATTATTATTATTACTGGATGATTGATTTCTTAAACACCTGGAGGAAAAAACATTATGAACTAAAGAATATTCATGACACTGTTATAAAACAATTTGACAGTGTATTAACACTTAATGACATTTTAATGACAAATTTAATTTGTACCACTGTAGTTGAGGTCAAGAAAAATATTCATGATGCTGTTAAACTATATGACAGAGTATTAACACTTAATGACAAATTCAATTTGTATCACTGGTAAAAAGTGATCAGTTACGCTGTCTTGGTAATGTCAAATTGTCATGACAAGTTGTGATGTATTGGTTTATGTCAAGTTGACATAACAAAGACATCTCAAACAATGTCATCTTTACATTAAAAATTACATAATCGAACGAATGACACTTAGTGACGGATTGTCATGGACGTGCATAGAAGAGTCTCCTTCGTTTTCGTGACACGTGTCGTGTCGTGGTTGTGGGTGTGTCATGTCAGTCTTGTGAACAGCGCTTCAATTAGAGTGTTTCCTTTGCAGTCATAATATTTTTGTAACAATTAATAAATTGACAAGCAGTTTATGATATGTTTTAAAATACTGTAGTATAACGTCTGAAATAAAGGGTTACTAACTGCAAATTTGTTTGCTGGGATGAGAGAGATGGCAAGGGGGGTAATTCCCACAATTTGGTCCCTCACCAAAGCAGACATGGACATATCAGGTAGCCCCGCTAGGGAAAGAAATGCACAAAAATACCATATATATAAATTATACAAATAAAAGTCAAACACACGTCTAACCACATCTGTTTTAAAGAAATAGTTCACAGAATAATACAAATTTACTGTTAATTTAATTATCCCCGGGCCATTCAAGATGTGAGTGCAGAAGGTGAGTAGTAACAGCAAATTTTTATTATTGAGTGAAAAGTTAACTTTTTTTTGTACACTTATTACAAAGGCAGTCCTTCTAGATCAAAATAAGAGCCATGCTCCATTGTACAATTGATATCTTTAAGCTTCGAACAAACCACCTATTGATTACAAGCTCTGGGCATTAATACACATGCCCCACTATACCTGCAACTGCTCCTATTTCGATAAAGACTTCTGTTCCCCAGGAGCTGACTGGTCCAAATGCTGAGCTTTGACTGAGCAGTCCTACCATTGCCTGAAGTTGTTCCTCTGAGCAAGATAGGCGTAAAAGGCCCAGCCACAAAACTGCCTTACTGGAATGAGAAGAATTAAACATTTCACATTCATTACAACAACAACTAGTTTGAGCAGTTTAATATAATCAACCATTAATGCACCAATAGACTTCAGTTGTGATAAAATAACCTGAACTCTGTTGCATTCAGGTTAAGTAAGACTGGTGCCTCAATCCCACACACAATGTGTCCTAAAGCCACAAGAGTACTTGAGTCTAATTGGGTAACACTCCTTCGGGTTGAGTTCAGCACTGTGGAGAAGATTGACTTCAACTGCAAGTCAAACAGAAGCATTTGGAATGATAAATGAATGCATAACAATACACCTTTTTAGTTTTGTTGCACATAAAATTTACTAGCCATTCATCGGCATCTCACCTGTCTGCTAGTCCATGCGTTGATGGCTCCCATAGCTGAAATTGACTGGATTTCAGACAGTTTTAGAGAGGCTAGTTCTTCAACAGAGAGCTGGGTTGCAATTCGACCCAACTGAGAGATCACAGAAGTGTTAAAAGAGGAAGGCGGTCCATACACCTGCACACAGAAAAAAACAGCCATAACTTGGGGACCACAAAAATTCACTTCTAATTTAAATGACCAAAATACTACATTTATTATTGAGGAGCTGATGGTGAAAAACAGGTACCTCTTTGGTCTTTGTAAGGAGCATTGACAGCTGGAATGTACTGAAAGAGGGATCCTGGCCAATGAGCTCCAGGCACCTCCGGAAAGCAGCTGCTGGCATGTTTCTGAGGCTGTCAATAGTCCAGGCAGCAGGTTGTGTCACATGCAAGCTTTCACAAGAGGGGATCAATCCAGTAACTAAGACAGGAATGGAGAGACACCATATAGACTGTGATCAAAATGACAGGCAAACTGCTTATTATATCATTCAGAATTCTGTTCCAAGGGAATAAATTGATTTGAGGTAATTAGAGCATTTTTTAGATGCCATTCTATTAAGGAAAACATTTTACTCACAAGTGGCGCGTCCCACTTTGAGGAAGCCAAGGAAATACTGAAGCACAAACTGCTTCTTTTCAAACAATTCTGAAGGTGTCTGCCCACACAAAGAGCCAAGCTTTCCTGTTTCCCAATGCTGCTGACTCAGGAACAGTCTCTCAATGCGCTCTAAGCTCATCAAACCCTAAAGACAAACACAAAAGACAGGATTAAAGCACAAGTGTATAGTGACTGTGTATTTCCTAATATGTTGTATAATGAATTAAAGGGACATTCCACTTTTTTTTTTGAAAATATGCTCATTTTCCAGCTCCCCGTTTTGGAATCCATTTAGCTGATCTCCGGGTCTGGCGCTAGCACTTTTAGCATAGTTTAGCACAATCCATTTAATCTGATCAGACCCTTAGCATTGCGCTAAAAATAACCAAAGAGTTTCAATATTTTTCCTATTTAAAACTTGACTCTTTTGTAGATACATTGTGTACTAAGACTGACGGAAAATTAAAAGTTGCAATTTTCTAGGCAGATATGGTTAGGTCTCATTCTGGTTTAATAATCAGTAACTTTGCTTATGTAACATGGCTGCAGCAGGCGTAGTGAAATTACGCACTTCCCCCGAAAATGGTCCCGTGGTTACTTTCAATGGCAGGGGACTATTTTCGGGCAGTGCGTAATATCACTACGCCTGCTGCAGCCATGTTACATCAGCAAAGTCACAATGTAACAACAGAAGAGTCAAGTTTTAAATAGGAGAAGTATTGAAACTCTTTGATTGTTTTTTGCGCGATGCTAATGGTCTAATCAGATTCAATGGATTATGCTAAGCTATCCTAAAAGTGCTAGCGCCAGACTCGGAGATTGGCAAAAAAAAGACTTGAAGATTGGCTGAATGAATTCCAAAATGTTAAGAATCAAATGTTTCTCTAGGGGAGCTGAAAAATTAGCATATTTAAAAAAAAGTGGAGTGTCCCTTTAAAAGCAATTGCTGAATAAATTCTGGCCAAATACTCACAGCAGGCCAAGTTCAAAATACTTTTACATTTTCTGCCTAAATTCTTAATTAAAATATGCATAATTTAGCTAAAAAGGTTTAAAATAATCCAATTAGGCAAATTATTAAGATAAATAAATATTAAAGTTTCTAATAAACATCTTATTTCTAAATTAATGTCTAAAATTAAATATTTATAAATTATATCAAATAATAAAATATAACAACAACATAATATAACTAATATAAAACATTTATAAAATATTAACAAACATGCAAGGCGTTAAACTTAGTAAATAAGTCTGTTGAGTTTATTTCTCTGAATGCATAAATTCTGTGTACACCTGCAGTACATGCATTCAAAAGTTCACAGAGGAGGGATGTGTGCACACGTACTGCAGGGATCTGCTGAATAGTTTCCTTTGGAAGAAAGAATAAGAAGCGGTCTACTTGGTTCAGTGTCTGCGATGTCCAGTTTTGCACAGGGCTGTTAATAGAAAAAAGGTTACAATTAGAGTGAATTTATATCCCATCATGAGCCATTATAATAAACATGATTTAGATACAATTGTAATATACGTGAGAATTATCCTAGGAGACTAAGCTGTACCCAAAGGTCCTTGGTTCCAGTAGCATGACTGCCAGTAGGTCTCTTTTACTGGCACTGTAGCAGAATCCTTGTAGAAACTCTAAACTGTCAACAAAGAAGCTCCGATCCAATTGCAAAAACATATCATCCACCACAAATGTAGCCATGACATCTAGTGAACGAAATTCCTCTTCAGTGTAAGGACCGGTGTACATATTCTGATGGAAAAATCAATTCACATGGACTAATTAAAAAATAAATTACAACTGAACAAACTTAAAGGGCACATATTTCATTGCTAAAAACAATCTTATTTTGTGTATTTGCACAGCAAAATCAGCAGTGTTAAATCAACACTGCTGGTGTTTATATGAGTAACACCAGACCTGGTGGTCCCCATATCAGGAGTGTTGATTTAACACTGCTGATTTTGCTGTGTGTTATAATACAATGTGTTTTTGTGGTTTATGGTTCAAAAAACACATTATTATACCGTACATTTTTGTAGCTACAGATTTCACCCTCTTCCTGAAACGCACGGATTATAAAAGCTCTGTGTCCCTGATTGGCCAGCTAACCTGCACATTGTGATTGGCCTAAATACCTCTGACATCAGCCGGAAATGTGATGCTCCTTATCATGTTTGAAAGATTCGCTTACAATGCAGTGCTAACAGGAGTTAATTTACAATCTGTGAGTCCAAGCGGGAGGAATTATGATCATGTCGGTCTCATCTACGTCACCAATCCCAGGAAGTAAACTGTTGCCAATAATCTGTGTGTTTGTTGTAGTCCAAGAAAAGAGATTGACGTTGGAGATGATAACTCGCGTCATCGTTTACTTTAAGGTATGTACCTTTTGCATATCGTTAACATGTACTAATACACTTACACAGCAAAGGAAATGCAAAAACGTGAATCTGAAGATAGGTGCTCTTTAAATTAATGTTCTTTTTAAATGTGACGGTTGAGAATATGTTAAACAAGACTTTGCCTAAAACCTTTGTGTTTGATTCACTGTTGTGATATTTACCTGAAAGTAATTCCTAACAAAAAACATGATATCATAATAAGTACATAGAGATATTTACCAATCTTTGAACTATCTTGTCCACCAGGAGAGCTTGCTTGGTGCTGGGAAGCATCAGAAAGTACTGTGGGTCCTGCACAATCATATTCCTCAGAGAATCCATCTTATCAGCAGGAAATTTCTTAATAGTGCTTATCCTTGAGGCAGTAATTGTACAATTAACATAGACATGAAAATGTAATTAAATACATAAAACTATTTTTCATTTATTGGAATTTTGACTTACGGAAGGGCCAGAGCAATCTGAGACCCCAAATCTACAACCAGTTCTGAGAAGAAGTCCAAATTATACAGTTCCTCAATAATGCACTTTTTCTGTAGTACAAAAAAGAAACAAATGACTAAATTATATTATGATGTAGTTACAGTATCATATATAATGTTACTAAAACAGCTTTATTAAAAGACCTTTCATTCCTGATATATGACTTATAAATACCACTAATTTTATCATCCTCTACACCAGTGGTTCTCAAACTTTTTCCGCGTATGGCCCCCCTTGTGTACGGTGCATACCTTCACGCCCCCCCCCCCCCAAAAAAAGAAAATTTATAAGAAAAACTGTTCTAAAATTTAACATTTTAATTAAACAACACATATTAAGTTATACAAAGTAGTGTTGTTGGTTAGTAGTCTTATTTTTTAGGTTTAATTACACAGAATTCATGATAAATGAATGTATTTTATAAAATATCATAAAACTGGGGCCCCCCTGGCACCATCTCGCGGCCCCCCTGGGGGCCCCGGACCCCAGTTTGAAAACCACTGCTCTACACAGCTTTCCACACTGGTTCCATACTGACTACAACATATTGCATACTTAAACAGCATTAAACGATTTAGCAGCTGTGTATTTCTGTCTGATCTTATCTCGCACTACAATCCACTCTATGAATGCAAAATGCTAGACTTTTGGTAGCACCGATTGCTATACGCTAAAGAAGGTAAAGTGTTTTTTTACAGGTTAAACAGTAAAGTTTACCTGATGAGACAAGACAAAACATTGGGTTGGCAGAAATTACCAAGGGTTCGGTCTTGCCAAGTGTGATGTGCATTACTAGATCCAGATTCCAGATTCAAGACTTTAGATTTTCAAAGATTTCAATATTCAGATTGACTTTTACTTAATGCAATTTAAGGCATGTACTCTCATTTAAGACTAATTTGTAATGTTTAAAATGTAGGTAAGGTATTGAATTTGAATGCTTTACTTGCATACCAATGAGGGATGGAGCGGCACAGGCTGCTCTCTCAGAAACTTCAGAATGTCACGTATAGGTGATGGAGCATCAGCAGAGTTTTGGAAAAGTTGTTCAAGTCCTGCGCAACTCACTCCTGGGGCTATGGTCCCCAAAGATCTGAAGAAAACAAAAAGAAAATGTCATGTGCCACGGCCATATAAACTTATTTACATATATTTAAGGTCACAAAATGAACTTAGAAATGAAGATAAAACATACATAAATTCCTTATCTGAGAGACTTGACTTGACGACTATAACCTCTTTAAAAAGGACTTGAGCCTAATAAATAAAAACGAGAAAATAATAGTGTTATTAGAACAATCAATGTATAATATACAGTTGTGCATAATATACAGAATGTATACATTTTGTTTTAAAAGTTTATCATCCATAAAATCTTTTAAAGATTTTTCTTTTTTTGATTGAGTACTAACTTACATTTACATGTATGCATTTGTCAAATGCTTTTATCCAAACCGACAGTGCATTATAAGGTATACACTTCTTTTAATCAATATGAGTGTTCCCTGGGTTCGAGGCCATGACCTTTTGCGCTGCTAATGCAATGCTCTACCACTGAGCTAGGAGCACAAAACCTTGGAAATGCTGGGGATTGAACCCAGGACCACATGCAAAGCATGCACTCTACTACTGAGCTACATCCCCACTCACTATCATTCAGTGCTATCTAAAATATTTACACATTATCCCCAGCGATAACTGAATTTACACCAAAGACTCTGTTCAAACGTTTTTCTGGGGTCAAAGTTGTTCAACTCCGGAATGGTAATGTTAATTAATAAAGATATTAAATTTTATTAATCATTATTTCTTCATTTCTTTGTGTTTATTATAAGCAGACAGTTATATACAACATGTAGGCTAACGTTACTTTAGTAGGATTTGTATATTTTATTTGATTTGTTAAAATTAAATTAATAAATTACATGTTCTGTCATAATTTTACATTTAAAGCAAAATATTAAACATTACAAACAAGCGTATCCAGAGCACGTGCTACTGCAATGCCCAAATGGAATAGCCTGCATCATTTGAATCCCGTCCGAATCGGTACATAAAAATCACAAACGTCCTGGGGGACACATTGAAACTCAAACGTCGTTTGGAAAACTAATCCCGTCCGAATAGTGCTTATGAATGTTTGACAATGTGTAAATTCAGTAGTTTTTCTAGCTTGTGGTATATTTGAAGAGTTTGGTTCCAAAACGCGATAAACGCAATTTTTGAAAAAAATTAGTTACTGCCAAAATCAGTATTATATCAGGTCAGTATTTAAAAGTAAATTCTTAATTTTACGCACAATCCAATATCCGCAGTGTTATGCTGTCAGTTTTTCTCCCTTTTTTCGCAAAACACGATATATGCCACTCCTCCTTTTCTACAGAACGCAATAAATCCGCTTCACAAATTACAGCGCACCATTCACACAATGTAAACAAACAATGGCGGTGTGCTGAGTACACTGAATCCTAGTTTTTCTCATCTACTTTGTACTTCGTGATCAACAAACAAACAAAAGCAAAATAATACTTTAATGGCATTGATAAACCTGTGATTGTTTTCTGTAACGGGAAAGATTGTGAGTCATCAACATCCAATAACTTACGCGAGAGGCACTCGGGAGACGGGTGCTTGTTCTCCCGACAGCATCAAGCTTCGTGCTAACACATTGACCCCAGGGGATCTTATGAATAACTTTACATTATTTTACTCAAAGTCAACGAAAATCGAGCAGGACCAAAACATTTTACAGCGGATCACTTTGAAAAATGTTAAGCGACGGCGTCAAGTATAACCGCAGCAATGACAGTGTTCTTAATATAACAAAGTAAGTGTTTTGATTAATGACATTAATGTTTATTTTTTATCAGTGTATACCACTAGTCAACTTAATGAATATATCATGGCAAAGATGAATGCACATTTATACATTGATTCAATAGATTTATAGCATTTTGAAAAAAAACTTGTGATGGATGTATTGCATTTTGTGGAAAAAATAATTTGTTTTTATAATAAATCTTTGAAAATCAAGTTATGGATTTGAATTTTTAATGTTTTTATAACCTAAAGACGCTATGTGAAAGTTTGTAACAGAAAATAGTGGTTTTCATCTTGTCACTTTCTTGGTATAGAAAACACGTTTTTACCGAAATGTGTCAAAATGGATTTATTGCGTTTTGGAACCAAACTCTTCATTTGTAAATGGTAAATGAAATATCTGAGAACAGTAATAAATTATAAAAAAGAAATTTTATAATCACTTTTATGATTTAAATGAACATCCTGCAGATTATGGGAGCAGGTGTATGCAAACTTGCATTCAAGTACAGTTCACTCAACTGTATATATACATAAATCAGTGAGTTCTTGGCTCTGAAATCTTATCGGTAATGGGAAGGGGGATTACAAAGCACTTTCATGCTTAATGTTCTGGAAAAAGGCACTGATAGTACCAGAGGAACTTTAAGAACTCTAAGATCTTATTTTGCTTCTAGTTAACATAGCATGCCAACAGGAGATCCAGTGTCTTGCAAGCTCAATCAGAGGTGACAGAACAAAGAAGCCTACGCTCCAATATCAATAATTAAACACACTAAGTAATTAGACACACTAGTATTGCTTGGATCTTTGAGGTAATGGGAGTGGCATTAGAAAAAACACAATTATTATCTTCCACCGAAACAATCCATTTTTGTCAAACCATACATTTTGTGCTGATGAATTGTAAATGTATGACATACCTGCTGTGTGTTCCAGTGGCGAATATGTACAGCTTTGTCACTGATCAGAAGTAAAGGGACTTTGGGAATCACACTATACAGAGGTGTGCTGGGGAGCCATGGCTCAACTTTATCCATCCACAATTGAACAGAAGCTGAATTCTGAAAACATACAAGGTGGCAGAGAAATTCACTAAATTTTTTGTGATTTACATTTTTTGTTGATATTCAGAATCATGCTGATATTCACATTCATGCACATGTGAAATTGTGTTAAACAATACAGGAGTATATTCAAATGAGATTGTATTACTGAGCTAATTTCTGGTGATGTCACACTAGACAAAGACAGGTGTGTAAGCATGTTAGCCAATGAAGTGTCCTTCATTAAGGACACTGAATGAAATGAGATGTGTTTACATTTTTGAGTGCATACTGTCGTATTCGTATTATAATAGGTCACAAGTGCTTGCAGATGGGACTGCAGTAAACTCACCCAGAGTTTGGTGATGATGCTGTTGGTCTGTGTGGGAGTGAGTCCAGGTGTCTGAGAGCTGATACCAGATAAAGCCTCCAGCAGTACATTAGATGGCAAACTCCATAAAGTCTCCACTTTTACCCCACTCATAAGAGACCCCAGTAAAGACAAATTCCAAGAGCCAGGCAGAGCGAGCTAAGGGGTACAAACATTATATTTAGGTAACACTTTACAGAAAAGCTTTATATGTTGCCATTATTTATTTATGTATTAAAGTAAGTATCATGAACTAACAATGCTAAAAAACTAACATTAGGTATTATTTTCATTAACTTCCTTATTGTTTTAACTTCATTATTTAAGTAATTATAAATGTCACACTGTAAAAGTCAAGTCAACCTATCGCACACAAATTTTTGAAAAAACTCAGCTAACAAGAACCAAAGTCTATCCAACTTAGAAAAATTGTATTAACATGACAAGTTGTCACAACATAAATATTTATGTTTATCAAACTAATAAGAAGGTGATGTAGTTCAGCTAACTAAATTTACTGAATAATGCAAACTTAAAGTTAGTACAAAGTAGTGAATTAAGTCCTCTAACTAAGATCACAACTGTCCCGACACCATTCCAGCATCTATCCATAAAGTTATCCACACACAAGTTGGGTAAAGGGCAATTTAGTATATCCAGTTCAACTAACCACACAGAAAGGACTTATCCCTTGCATGAAGCAGAGACCTTTTTGCTGTGAGGCAACAATGATGCGCGCTAACCCACTGTGCCTTCCTCTACACTGAACACAAAGATCTCAATCATGGTAACAACGAACAAACATCATTCTTTCAAAATTACAACACATAACTAACATTAACAACATAAATAAAGCCAGCAAACATTAAAACATTAAAGTCATCTTTTTAAATATTAACCAAAGAAGTGAACATGTCGCAATGCATGCTGGGAACCATTCAGACCAATGTTTTTTTAATACACTGAAAAAAATGATTCATTGAATTTAATCAATTTTTTTAAGGTAAGTGGTTGCAATCAATTTATTTAAGCTACATTTAAACAAAAGTTGTATATTTTATTTTACGTTATTAATCTTTATTGTTTAAATGTAGCTTAAATAAATTGATTGCAACCACTTACCTTAGAAAAATTCAATGATTCATTTTTTCAGTGTAGTTTGTTCAGATTAATCAGTTTTGGGTAAACGAGTTGGACAAAAACTTACATATCCAAGTCCAGTCAACAAAATAATATTTGTTAGCTGGATGATTATGCTTATTTCATTCAGTAAACATACTGAAAAAAATGATTCATTGAATTTAATCAATTGATTGCAACCACTTACCTTAAAAAAATTGATTAAATTCAATGAATCATTTTTTTTTCAGTGCACATAATAATAAATTGAACCCTACAACAAAAAAATCTTTGTTTAATTTTACTTAAATATCTTTGTTGAAAGAACAGTTTTGAAGTTGGATTTTTTTTGCAGTGCATTGAAAGTTCAGATTACTTCACAATACATTTACTAATGGAAACCTACATTTAAAATAACATTTCATGCTAAAAATATATACATATAAATAAAATAAATTGCATTAGAAGAAAGAAAGAAAAATGGCATTAACACAGACAGATTAACCATCTAAAGCAACATTATCCAGCTGTAATATACAATATAAATCTACTGTAATATACTGTATATACAATCCTGTGGTACTTTTAATTCTATTATAATTACAATATTTTGTTTTATTGAGGGTGTAACATGACCAATATAATCTCTGAAGTTTAAAATCGTCTATTAGCACTCTATAGTTTGTCTTTCGTTATCTCTGTGACACCGTACACAAAGGCTCACCAGCTCACCAATGACGCACGGCCGGTTTAGATCCACCTTCATTCATTCAATCTCATTAACATAACCACAGAAGCAAAACACAAAGAGCAGCTTGATAGCTTCCTGATGTAATTCTATACTGCCACAAACTGCCAATTCACGTAGATCACTTTGAAATAGGCAAATAAAATGATAAACAGTGAATGTGTTTGTGTAGGCGAAGGTGCCATTGAAGAGCTCAGATTTTTTGATCAGATTCTTAATGATTCTGTCTAAAACATTAAAGATTCTGTCTAAGAAAATGTATTTCTGAATGGCCTGAGGGCGGGATTAAGCAAATTTGATGTATGATTGATGAACTTATAGTACGTGTCAAAAGCTTTCTGTTAATATCATTATCTAATTTGTGGGGATGGTGGCCTTTTTGAGACTTTTGCATCTGAAATCTTTAATTCTTCCTGAAGCACTTTAAAATTGATTACAATGGGTTGCAGACAAGCTGGTTAGGACAGGGCTTCCATACAAACAAACATCGCCTTCACAGCAAAGACATACTTACACTCGAGTTGACTGAGATCTTGTCAATGATAACAGCTGCCTAAAATATAACAGGAAAATATATTAATTAATAGAGGATATCAACAATTGAATGGCAAAACATGAGTTTAGATGAGATGAGTTTGGGGGATGTCTCTTTAAGTAAATTTGAAGCTGTGGGTTTCTATTATTTCTTTGTTCTCCCATCCTCTGCCTTCCTTATGTTTTGTGTGTATGTTGAGATGGGCATGTAGAATTCATGTTTGGTCATGCAGAAATTTTTAAAAAGGGCTGAGCAGGAAGACAATCCTCCACCTATATCAGATACCCTGGTTTCTTTGATGGCAGTTTTCCATCTGTTGTGAAGCCCTCAAGACTAAACTCACCCACCCTGCTTATGACCTCTGACCTCTACTCCATTTTCAGCACCCACTAGAGTATACTGTATCTAGAACTTGTAGTTCCTTTACCAAAACAAAATTTAAAGTATATCTTTATCAGTAAAATAACATTTCTAACATTAAGTTTACAGCAGCATGGATCACACACCACCTACAAGAAACATCCTACTTTACTATGTACTTATCAGACATATTACATTTCATTATAAGTGCTTTAACAGTTCCAGGTGGTACCTGTGCTGGGGTGAAAGGTACAGAGCTGAGGTTACTGAGGGCAGGCAGAAGCTGGGCTGAGGTGAGCTGTTGCAGGAAGCTACATCCCAGGAGAGGCAGGAAAGGGGCAAGCTGAGAAATTCTCTGAGACGTAAGGCTGGAGGGAGACTGCAGCTCAGATGCATTCATGACCAGGTTCGTTATCTGGACATGAACAAAAAAAAAAACTAAACATGCTACCACACCTGTTTGTACCTTAATAGGGAGAATATAGATTATGGAGAATACAGAATTTATCCACAATAATAAATTGTGTGTAATTTGTATTGATCTGAAAAAAACACTTTTTTACTTACCATACTACTTGGGATGCTGACTCCTTGGATGACACATGTCCTAATGTTGTCCTGGATCACTGAAAAGTATTCGGATGCTGTGTATGCCATCAGCTGGTTATAATTAGCCAAACAGGTCATATTACCTAGACTGGAGGGTCATAAAAACAAACACTGATTTGTCTTAATGATCTTGTTGGATATCATAAAAAGGATAGTGAGTTTAATATTTATAGTTTGAAATATTTAACTAGCATATTCTAACCTCTTTAACTGGTCTACAGTAAGATTCCTGAAACCTCCAATGACACTTTGAGCAATGAACTGCTGCTTGAGAGGATCCAACGCGTTATTCTTTAGGACATCCAAACCATTCAGAAGCTAAAAAAATAAAGGATAATGAATATATTATGACCCATTATTGCTATTTACACCACCAAGTCAACATGGTGTTAAAGTATGAAGCAATTAAAAATGAGTTTATAAACATTCCCTCACAAATATTATAGTTCATTATCCTAACTGTTCATGGCCCAGCAAGTAGCATCTTGACGCATAATAGGTCAAAGGTGTGTGCTATTTTACAACAGCTCTTATAAACAGCTCATCGACACTCCCTGACAAAAGTCTTGTCGCTTATCTATTTTGTAGAAACACCTGCTATTAACCTGACTTTTAATTAATCAATTGGTGTTAGAAATAGCTCATATGAAAAGCTAAAAACCCTCCCAAATGAGGTTTAATGCACTAAAATAAATTAGTTACACTGAAAAAAGATTTATCATTTAATCAAGACAGAAAGGTCACATTTTGGCAAGACAAAAGTTTTGTCGCCTATACAGAAATTGAACAAATTTACTGCAAATTAAAAAATATGTCAGCAAATTAAGTAGTGGTGGTGTGATAATCAAATTTAATATCTTGTATGACTTCCATGAGCTTGAAGGACTGCATCCATGCGGTTTGGCAAAGATTTATACAATGTATTGATGAAGTCATCAGGAATAGCAAAGAAAGCAGTTTTGCATGTCTCCCAGAGTTCATCAATATTCTTTGGTTTCGTCTTCCATGCTTTCTCTTTTATCCTACCCCACATATGCTCAATGATGTTCATGTCTGGTAACTGGGCTGGCCAATCCTGGAGCATCTTGATCTTCTTCGCCTTGATGTGGAGATGGAAGTATGCGATGGAGCACCATCCTGCTGCAGAATTTGGCCTCTTTTATGGTTGGGAATATAAGAGGTAGTTAAGATTTCTTGGTATTTTAGACTGTTGATGTTGCCTTGCACCCTGCAGATCTCTTGCACACCCCCATACTGGATGTAACCAGACCATGATTTTTCCGCCACCAAACTTCACTGTTTTCTGTGTGAATCTCGGATCCATGCGGGCTCCAGTAGGTCTACTCTCCTGCAATATTTGAGGTGACTGTGCTGTAATTCAACAGAAGATTCATCTGAAAAATCCACCTTCTGCTTTTCCAGCGTCCATCCTTTTAGCAGGCTGTGGGCCTTGGCAAATGCCACACGGTTTTTCAATTGTCTTTTGTTTAGGGCTGGCTTCTGGGCACTGATTCGACCATGGAGGCCATTTCGAGATAAAATCCGACAAACTGTTCTGGTTTACACAAGGATTTCAGGTGACCAGGTCTCCTGGAGCTCTGCTGCAGTGGAAAATGGGCTGGCCTTGGATTTTTGAGCCGACAAACGGTCCTCTCGAGCAGTTATCTTCAGGGGTCTGCCTGACCTGGGCCTGTCAAAAATGTCTCCAGTCTCTTCAAATCTTTTTTTTATCCTCTGTACTTGATGCTGAGACACATTGAAGGTGTCTGCCACATCAGCAGTGGATCTGGTCTTCAGCCTCTTGATAATCAAAACTTTAGTCTAAGGGTGAATCTTAGGCATGTTTGCGGAGGTCTAGTTGCAGTTGATATGAAGGTCTAATGTACTGGGGTTCTTTTTATACACACCTAATTGATCCATTATTAGTCACAGATAAAGCTCATATGACTAGGCGACAACACTTATGTCTTTGCAAAAATTGACTGAATGGGCTTTACCAAGCTGTGAATACCAGAATACTTTTTGACAGTTTTGTTTTGCACTGAAACATTATTACAAAAGCTGTTGGGATTAAAATGAGCCATTTCTTGAAAATAAATCTTGATTAGAAATAACTTTTAGCGGCACTTCATGTCAATTTGTACACAAGCGACAAGACTTTTGTCAGGGAGTGTAATCAATTTAAAACTGTTTGCTGTATAAATGGTCACTGTGGATCAATATAACATGCAAAAAAGAAAAAAACTAGTATTTTTGTCTTGTTTTCAGTAAAAACATCTAAAAATTCTTAAATTAAGATGTATTTTCTTGATGAGCAAAATGACCTAGGAAAATAAGTCTAGTTTTTAGACAAAAAAAAGAAATAAAATTTAAGCGAATTTGTGCTTAAAACGAGCAAAAAATTCTGCCAATGAAATAAGAAAACTTATTTCAAGAATTTTTTTTTTATTCCATTGGCAGATTGTTTTGCTTGTTGTAAGCACCAATTTAATTAAAGTTTATATTTTTTTGTCTAAAAACTAGACTTATTTTCAGGTCATTACTTATCAAGAAAATACATCTTAATTTAAGAGTTTTTAGATATTTTTTACTGAAAACAAGACAAAAATACTAAGTCATTTTTTTCCAGTGCATGCTTTTCTTTGGATAGTAGAGAAGACCTTCTATATAGCAGTGATCGCTCTGTTCACTTTTGTAAGACCCACAATCTTAGACGGTTTCATCGGACAGATGCGCGTTGTCAGGGTTACACTCCTGAGCCGAAAATAAACTTCTCGTCTGTATTTATTTATTTGTCTGGCTAGTGGCTTAACTGATCTCTAAATACCTTATCAAATGTTTTGGTTTGCTAAAGGGCAGACAACCAGCATGGATCACTGAAGTGTGGAGAGGTTTGGCAGCCAGGCAAGAATTCAAGGATATGTAGCTAACACTGTATACATACATTTTACACAGTAACGTTAGCTTAGTGTAATAGTTGATACACGTTAGATATGATATATGAATGAAGGTAATTTTCTTTCCCTTGTTATCAGAAATAAACTACTGTAAAAGGACTCTGTTGTTGTTGTTATTGATTCAATGTGGAAGTCTACCAGAAGTTGAGCTTAGTCCACAAAAGCTGTGAAACCGTCTATTCAGGTTCACACGGCTATTCCTAAGTCATGCATCTCTGTGTTTATTTATTAAAAAACAGACTACGAGGGCCATGTCTGTTACAATAATACAGAGCCAAGCATTGGCATTTTCCCGACTTCAGCTGCCTACAGGTTAACCGGAGCCAAACAGGGTCAGGTATCTTTGGGAGGTGTTGGGGTTGTTACCTGAGCAGGTGAGAAGTATTGGAAGCTGCGGAAGGGTAGATACGCGATCAGATTACCAGTGTCCCTGATAAAGGATAAGCTGGCGGCTGTAACGTTAGGCAAGCTCATTGACTGACTGAACCATCGACCAAATGCCTGCTGCTGCTCCAGGGAAAGGTTCTTGATGCTGAGGTTAATTATGCTTAACCTGAAGAAAAGTATGCAAACAAAGGTTTTTAAAAAACAATGCTTTCTTATATTGTTATAATCTAAAGAACCTTTTTGGAAAAAAAGGAAAGAGTGTTTGCATGTAAAAGGTTCTTTATAGAATGGTTCTTAAAATTTTAATGATTTTGGTGCTTATACAGAAAACATTTCACCTTAGTGAAAATCCTCATTTAAAAGTTTGGGTTTTGGATTTTTAAAAATTTAAATAATTAATTGCAAATATAAAGTCAACTTATTATTTTACATTGATGAACATTTTTATTTGTACAACACGTATGATTTCTAAGCAGTTTTAATGAGCATCACCCCTTAAAGGAAAACACCACCATATTTCAATATTTTACTATGTTCTTACCTCAACTTAGACAAATTAATACATACCCATTTGTATTCAATGTGTGCACTTATTCTTTGTACAGCGTGTCGTGAATGTGTTAGCATTTTGCTTAGCTCCATTCATTCCTTAGGATCCAGAAACAGGGATGAATTTAGAAGCCACCAAACACTTCCATCTTTTCCCTCTTTAAAGAATTTTACATGAGTAGTTACACGAGTAAGTATGGTGGCACAAAACGTGGCAAGAAATAAAAAATGAGAACTATATTGTATGGCGAGAGAGCACTTAATATGCAGAACTTCGACCTCGGGCACAGTAATATTGATTGAAGTTTGAGCGAGAGGAGGAATAGCTAGTAGTGATGATGCTACGGCGCGCTGAGGTCGAAGTGCTGCAAACTAATTGCTCTTCCGCCATACAATATAGCTCTCATAAAACGCCATGTTTTATTTTGTGACACCATTTTTACTCAATCATGTAACAGTCTTTAAATAGGGAAAACATGGAAGTGTTTGGTTGCTTCTAAACTCATTCCTGTTTGGATCCTAAGGAATGAATGGGGCTAGGCTAAATGCTAACACATTCACGACGAGCTGTACAAAGATTAAGTGCACGCATTGAATAAAGATAGGTATGTATTAATTTGTCTACGTTGAGGTAAGAACATAGTAAAATATTGAAAATGGTGGAGTTTTCCTTTAAAGTTCCTATAAGTAAGCTAAATAGGCGAATAGGACAAAATGTTCAAGTTTTGCATGACATTAACATTTTAAAATTAATTAAATTAACAATAAAAATCTTTAAAGATTTAACAGGAAATTATCTAAACAGTTCATGATGCTTCTCAAGGTCTTTAAACAGGTTCAGCTGTTTGTGTGTCACTTACGCATTGATGTCATTCTGTAGCGGAGGCATTGACATGATGTCTGATGGTGTAGCCAGAGTCAACAAAAGACCCATATCAAGAAACAGGCTGCTATCCTTGGGCAGTTGGGTTTGAAAGAGCACCGATACCATGGTGTGCAAGTACTCATCTGTTAACTTAAAAAGAAAAATGACAAATACAAAACTTATTTCAAGACAAAACACAAATACTCTCCATACTTCCAACACTCTCATTCTCATTAATCTACTTTGATTTTGTGGTGGTTTACCTTTAAGGTTGCTTGGTTCCTATTATAATACTGCAAAATCTCCCTTACAACTGAGAGGTCTGCTGCACTGAGCACTGACCTCAGATAGGGCAAAGGAATCCGGAAATATTCCTGTAAAGCAATAATCAAAACAGGTTGCATAAAAATAGGAGATGACCTGCCACCAAATTCAACAAATTTAAAATTAGGACAATGTCTCTTAATAGTAATGCCAAATGATAAGCACAACATGCATTTTGTCAAATGCTAGTTAAATCAATGCAACTAATGCATCTAACCTTAATAAGGAAAAAGCTGCTGGCCACATCTCTTCCTGTTAGCATCAGACTGGTCAAAACTGTCTGAAATAGATGCATGCACATTAACAATCAGAAACAGAGGATCATGAGTCATAATAAGAACAATGATATCTAAAAAAATAAACATTAAGGTGTTACAATGCAAATTACTCTAGAGTTAAAATTTAATGCTAAGGAGAAGATAAATGTTATCTGGTGTCCGCTCAAAACCTTATACTAGATCAAAACCTGGTGAAAAGATGATCTTCCAAAACTAGTTCACACAGTACGTTCTTGTTTTCCATTAAGGCTTGGGAGAAACTGATCTAATGAAAGCAATGACGCCCTATTCTTATAGGGACACTCCACTTTTTTAAAAATAGGCTCATTTTCCAGCTCCCCTCGAGTTAAACATTTGAGTTTTACTGTTTTGGAATCCATGAAGCCGATCTCCAAGTCTTGAGGTATCACTTCTAGCATAGCTTAGCATAATTTTTCATCAGTCTTAGTACACAAATGTAACTACAGAAGAATCAAGTTTGAAATAGAAAAAATATCGAAACTCTTTGGTCATTTTTGAGCACGATGCTAATGGTCTAATCAGATTCAATGGATTATGCTAAGCTATGCTAAAATTGGTACCGCCAGACCCGGAGATCGGCTGAATGGATTCCAAAACGGTAAAACTCAGATGTTTAACTCTGGAAAATGAGCCTATTTTCAAAAAAAGTGGAGTGTTTCTTTAACCTTAATAAATTGCATAGGTCAAGAGTCATAGAATATAAACACCAACCTCAAAGCACTGCAGAAGCACAAGCTTGTTGTCAAAGTTGGTCTCATTCTCCATGTAGATAGTCATCGTCTCCAGCACGCTTAGCCGAATATTCTCTCTCACCCTCAGAGTAGTCATCTGACTTTCTTCAAGAGCCAATAGTATGACGATCCCTAAGCTTGTGGCTTGCCTGACCACTGATGTCACATTTGTAGTCATGAGATTCATAAAGCGCGGTATGAGAATTTCTATCCCACAGCGCAACAGCATCCGAAGGCCCTGGGCCTGACTGGCACCTGGTTGGCAGACAAAGCTGAAGTCTGCATTACAGGACCAGTTTAGCTTTCTAACTAACTCTTCAAATAAACACGGCTGGGGCTGTGTGGAGTTGCTCCCATTGACATTGGGAATATGTGGACCTGTGTAAGTCGCACAAACAGTGCCAACCCAGAGGCTGGAGGCCTCTTGCAAGATGTGGGTGAGCATTAAAGGGTCAGTACAGATGAAGGAGATAAAGTTAGCCTGGTCATAGTCCCAGCAGAGAGCAAGCAGTGCAGGATCCGGAAGCGCAAAGAACCACTTGAAGTACTGACACTGCTCATCTGGTCGGAAACCCATCAGGATACTCCCGTTGCCTACCCCGCCACCTGGGCCAGAAGCAGTTAGGTTTGAGCATTGTTCCAGTAACCAGGTGTTGTCTAAATTGGCCATCAAATTCTGAAGAACTGTGGCATTGGCACACACATTGTGTGTGAAGTTCTTAGTGTCAAGATCAGCACAGAGAGCCAGGTCGGCCATGTCTACGATAGTAGGCTGGCTCCAATCTGAATAGACACAAACATGTGTCAACATATTCGCAGTTTCATTATCCGAGCACTCTTTAATCAGCCATTGGTTTTGGGGATGCAAAATCAACTGTTCGTACAAGAGCGCATTGCAGCAGACATTCTGACGGAAGCCTATCTGGTCATATTGCCAACACAGAACAACCACAGAAGGATCCACGGATATCTCAGTCCATTTTGGATAGTTGCACCAATCCCCAATGTTCAGTATTGGTGGGCTTGTTGGTGGATTGCTTATAGCAAAAGTACAATATTGTTCCACCCAAGCATTTGCACTGTTAAGAACAATTGCAGTCACAAGTGTGCCATTTGCACAGACCGTTCTGATAAATCGAATCTCATCATTTTGAATACATACAGAGAGCTGAATGGTGGTGACCGCTTGTGCATTGCTCCATTCTGAATAGTTGCAAGACTCAGATACAAGTGTATTTATGTTAACTTCTGGTGGAGGTTCAGAGCAGTTGGGATTTAGCCAATTGTTTTGTTCATTCGAAAACACGATCATGAAGAAGTCAATACTCTCACACAAAAGGCTTTCCAATTTCTCCATATCATTATTCCAACAAAACGTTACTACTGATGGATCAATTGTTTCTGGAGTCCACGTGTTATATGAACAATACAGGTTCACTATGTATCTGTCCGATGAGTTTGCACAGTACTCCCACACCCATGCATTGATTGGATTACTGAGCAGCACTTGCATAACATTAGCATTGTTACACACGGCGAGGATGAATTCCTCACTATCATTTTCACTGCACATAGTGACCAAAGCTGGGTCCACAGAACCATCAGTCCAGTTGTTGTAGTTGCACAGAAGTTCGTTGAGGCTGAGGACAGACCGTGCATGACGCTGACTCGATTTTGTGGTGATGGGTTCACTGCAGGGCTCCATGAGCGGTAAGAAGATGTCCTTGATCATGTGACACGAGTTCTTCCACACCTGTGTCACCTCAATTTGAGAGAGTGTACTGAGTGCTTGACATATCTGATAAAGAACATACGATTCCTGAGACTTTGTGGTTAAAATTAGTGCGCAAAGGGTTTCGTTGAGTTGATTCATATGTTCTTGTTCGCAGGTAAGACCCAATGTGGGGATGTCCACAGAGGGTGTGGCTGTACGACCAAAGTATGGACATTCTGGGCCTGTGTAACTGCAAGGAAGACCATCAGGTCCCAAAAAAATATCCAGAATTGATTGACCAAACGACCAGCTTACATTATGATTCATTCCCCTGTACAGAGAAGACAAGAAATTTTATAAGAAATAGAAGTAGCTACCATATATTCTGTCTATATAATGTTATGTAATTTTATATTATGTAATAATACACTACAATAAATGCTGGGTTATTTTTAACCCATGGTTGGGTCACATAGATATGGTTTGGGTTAATTCAACTCAACTCCTGGGTTTGTCCCTTTTTGACATAATTTTTAAAGAATGAAATAATGATAAAATAAAATGTGTATAAAATGAAATTATAAAATGAAAAAGGGTGTTACCAAGTACCTACCACATGATAAGCTGTTTTAGGTCACCTGTAGACAAAAAGACAGATGGAGACAGGGGAAATTATTAATTGTTCAGAAAAAAAATATGTCTATTATAACAAAATCACGTACCTTGTTGACAATTCTCAATATTAGGCATTTCAATGCCGAACTGGAATCCAAGTTGTAGAAAATCCACTGGTGTTTTAAGCACATTCAGCATGATTTCAGACATGATTGACATTACAGGAGGAATTGCCATGTCCATTAAATTATTCCAAAATGCAATAAAGGTATCTGACAATAAATAAAAGTCTGAGGACAAGGCATTGGTCAGCATCTCCTGAAGAGAGGATAATTGAGCTGTGAAGTCCGTCATTCGCAGATTAGATGTTGGTGTGCATACTTGAGCTTTAACTGAGGAGATGAGAGAAAGTATCTGTCCGTTCATTGCAGAAGAAACAGTACTGGCCAAATCAGCTTGCCATCCACAGTTCTGTCGGTCGGCTAAAACACAAATTAATGCCTGAGGAAGAGTTTCAATGAAACTATCGACCAGCACTGGCTGGTATACTGAGTACAAACTGTTAAATGTTGCTAAGAGATCTGGGTTAGAGCTGTCAACTGCAATTCTCTCACGGAATCCAGTCATTTTGTTCATGCTCCGATGAAGAATTGATCGATCCTCTTCCACCTTTTCTTCTTTTGACATAGATCTAATGTTATCTATTAAAGCTTTCACGTTCCTTTCAAATTCATCTTCACTCTTGGAGCTCATTTTGCTCTGCCTGATGATGGTCTTGGGAAGCGAGGGATTTCTGGAATCACTAGATGCAATCCCTTTCAAAAAGGAGGAAATTTTAGTTAACGCTACACTGTGTTTATGTTGCACCTTTAAATGGATGAATCAGTCAAATAAATACTTTGTTGAGCAAAACATCCCAGCGGGCACCTTGACGTCAATTTGACATCAACAAATAGTCAAGCTTTTGACCACCATGTGCATGAATATGCATATTTTCATTATATTTTGTAATTATTTCCTTGTGGTTGTAAAGAGGCCCAACAAAGGTATGATGTTTTTCTGGTCTCTATATCTCAGGTCAATATCATTGACATTAAATCAATGTTGATTGGATGCCAGGAAATAAGATGTGAAATTTATGTCAAAACAATGTCTGGAAAAGTATATTTATTACTCATTGTATATCAATGAGCGACTCATTTTCAACATCTTGAAAGTTGTAGGCCTAGGCCTATGCATTTTGCATGTGTGTTTTTATTTATTTAAATCCTAGCATGTCTACATTTAGTTCATGTTTAAAATTAAATTTAATCTGATATCGAAGCTTGATATTGAATGATATCAAAATAGCATTAAAATGACATCAACATTATAACATCCTGACGTCAAATAGATGTAGAATTGGCATCAAAATGACATCAGCTGAGGTCAAAATCTTGACATCAAAATTACTTTAATTTTTGACCTATTTCGTGACGTAATTTTGACATCAATGTTTGATGTCATATTGATGTTAAATTGACATCAAATGTCCACTGGGATATCAAAATGACACCAGCTGAGGTCAAAATCTTGAACATCAAATTGACATCGACACTTTCATTTTTGACCTATTTCGTGATGTAATTTTGACATCAATGTTTGATGCCATATTGATGTTAAATTGACATCAAATGTCCACTGGGATATCAAATCAGCTGAGGTCAAAATCTTGACATCAAATTGACATTGACACTTTGACGTCGAAACCACTTTCATTTTTGACCTATTTTGTGATGTAATTTTGACATCAATATTTGATGTCATATTGATGTTAAATTGACATCAAATGTCCATCAAACTACGACAACATTCATAGCGCCATAAAATAATCAAACATTAAATCGGATTAATTCATTTTAAACCAGAGTTAGCGAAGTACATGCACACCCTTTTGTCAATTCCTCAGCAGAAAGGCGCACTTGAATGGTTTAAAAATTATTGTTATTTTTTGATTAAGTTATACATTTATTTATTAGCTAAATTCTACTTAGAGGTGAGTGTATATATTTGACACAAAATAGCCTATAATGTAGTCTGAGTGTAAAACTATTTCGATAGTCCACTTTAGACATACTAATTATAAATGCCTTTGCAACTTATCAACTACCAATTTGTAAAGTATTAGTAGACTGTCTGTTTAATATCTACTAACACTTTATTTTAATGTTTCCCCAACAGATATTCCACTGACTATAAGCAATTTTGTAGGTGCTGTCAACACAATAATCTAATGACAGTTGACAAAGTTGCAAATGAATGAGAGTTAGTTAACATGTAGTGAAACGTGAAAGTAATCATATCTAACACAGCTATTTTAAATATAGGCTTAATATTAAATCTTACACATTTAATATTTCTTAGATAAGAAAAAAATTAACTTGATTTTTAAATAGGCGTAACTTTAGACAGAACATTGCTTGCTTGCAATAAACATTGAGGTAAATTGTTGACTCAAAAGTAAAGAATCAAAAGGTGTTTGCATGGATATACATAAAAAATACATTATCATACAGCTTCATTTCTATTCCAATTAATATTATTCATATATAAAATATATTTCAAGCATAGGGTGATATTAAAACAATTCTTTAAAAGGCGTTTAAATGAGAAAAAACACTTACCGAGTATAAAGTTGAGCGTGAGAAAGGTTAAAGTCCTTCCGTGGTGCATTTTTACTTAAAATATCCAGATGTCGTTCCGGAAAATTAATTTAACACAAGCATGGCCAATATCAGCCTATTGCAACCCAAATGTAAACTTTCTTTTGATTTCTTAACATGTCTTGTATAACAGACGTGCTCTCCTGACATGTGGGCTTTCTGCGTTCCTATGCCCGAATTTCGTCTCTTTCTGTAGCCTACCTGTATCTTAGCACGTGTCAACTCAATCTTGTATCCGTAGACTAATTAAACAGCAGCATAAATGGATGCGAAACAGTAGCCTTAAAATACACGAACCGGATTTGGGCATGGAGACAGCCCACAGCCTACTGAAATATTAACACGTCGTGTTCACTGTCAGCATCTTCGTCACAAAATACATCCGACACATGGCACAGCACAGGTAGCCTATTCAACGAAAATTCATGACAAAACAATTTCAAACTTTGTATAATTTAATATGTTTTGTTAAATTTAAATTTAATGTAGTGTTGTTGTTCGGCAGCAATATTTTTTGAGGGTTGATTACACATAATTTTTGATAAATTAATGTATTTTATAAATGTCACAAAACTGATTTTATAGGCTACACACAGGTTAAACGTATAATTATAGAGTAACTACAAACTGTAGCCTACTTTGGCACAACATAGCTAGTTCTTCCAATGTTGTTCTACACTGAAAAAAAATACTTTAATTAGTAACTTTAAATTGTTTTAAGTGAAAACTTTAAGGTAAGAAAACTTTTAAAAACTATTTTAGTTGGTAACACCTAAAATATTTAAACACTTCACTTAAAGTGAGGAAAATTTAGGTAGAAAAATCTTTTTTAATGCATTACGCATTTTTTTTAAGTTGATCCAAATTTGATTGTTTCCAGCTTATAGTTATATTGGTAAATTTTTATAATAGCACCCTTGGTATTTTTCTCTGCCCAACATACACCCAAAGACTTCTCAAGACTGATAAGATTAGTCTGATTATGAACCAGTGAAATATTATAAAAGCTGAGCAGGTAATAACTACTAACCAAAGACCATTTTGACTTCAGAGCCAGGAAATCATAAACTCCCTGACAATTCAGAGCTTTTATGAGAACCTCGAAATGTACTGCTTATTAACCAAGAGTATATTTGATAAATACCTTAACCCATTTGACAAGCATTATCCACAACAGCTCTTTAAGTTACATTAAGGCATTCTGCTCCAGTTTTGAGGTTGCATCAGATTGCATCAACAGATGCCATTTATGCTGACAAAATCGATACAAGTCATGTCCATAAAATCTCCTTGACATAACACACCATTTGATGGTAAAACGAAGTAGCAGAAAAATACATGAAATACAACCATCCATTCTGAATTATCTAACATGTTTTGACATAAGCTAACATTAAAATGAAAAGAGCATGCAATTTTCCAAAGACCTATTTTCAAATATATGAGCAATCTTAAATAACACATCATGTTTCAGGAATTGACATTTTGACCCAGAGTGTTTCTCCAATGCACCCCGAGGACAATCACAAGCCATATGGCTTTTGAAGATTGAAAGTATAAAAGAAAATAAACAAAACAAACCTGAAACATTCATCTGCAAAAAGTGCCTTGATTAAAATGTCAACTTTCTTACATAGCAGGCTTTTGTACATGCTGAGAATGTTCAGTGATTGTGCTAACTACAAAGATACAATAATAAAAAACTGATGTCAAGTTAAATCTGCATTAATACATCTTGAAAAATAGATGACATGCCTTTTAAAATACAAAGAATCAAAAATACAAAAAGAGTTTCTTTTACATCTTTCCCCATGAAACTGCATGTTTTAGTACAATATGCATTGTACAAAAAGCACATTACAATGATGGTTTTACATATGAAACAAACACTTAATACACTACTGCTCTTTTACAATCATACAAAATTATTCTGTCTTAAAAAGTGCCAGGACCAAAGGGTAGTTGCAACCCCTGCCTCTGAGATATCGTTCTTGGGACACTACCGTCATATTTTGCATCACTTGAAAAAGTAATTTTGCATTAATGTAGAGAAGAATTCTTAATAAAAACAATAATGTTAATTGCGTATAACTATTTTTAGAAAATATGTGTAACCTTTGCCAATTAAGGTATGAAAGATGTGTTTGGTGCTTACGGGCTCTGTCAAACAGAAAAAAAGCTTTTGTAAAGCAGGATCCTTAGGATCACTTATTTACACTCCCTTTTTCTTTATACATTGGGAAGTACCATGACATATTTAGAATGACAATATGAGTACCTTCCAATATATTTTTATGGTTAAAAATGTAACAGTAATAAAAAAAATAATGGTAATAAAACAACTGCAAGGACACAACTATTTGCACACTTCATACAGGCAAGACAATAAAAAAATCTTTAAAGTAAAATCAAAGGCCTCGACTTCCCAAAAAAGTACTTTTAACAAACATTTTTGTGACAGGTTAACAAAGTAGAGTAGACAAATGATCTAACCATTGATTGTCCATTACTAAAAAAGACCCATAACCAAAAGAGTACACTGTAAACTCAAAAAGCGTAAATGGCACCAGTGGCATAATAGCAAGTGAACATGTAAATCTCCAATATAAACACATACAGTACATAATAAGGCAGAAATCAGATAAAAAATGAGTAGGGAATACAACTAGCCCGGCCCTGCATTCCTCTTTCTGAATGGCACTACTGTAGTTTGATCTCTTACTCTGCGTATTACTGGATTCGAGGCATCACCTAAAAGTGATGTAAAGAAAATAAAACAATCTTTGCACTATAGTCATCTTCCATTCTTTCAGACCTATACACTCTTATTCATCAGCAATAACCCACACAATGGTAAAAAAACACTTCAATATAGCAAAAAACTGAACTACAGGCAGTCAGGTTTAAACCACAGCGATGAGGCTTGTTGTTGTTATGCTGGTGCTAAAAACAGGGCTATTCTAGACTTCAGCCCTACATATTGTTAGTTTGCAGCTCAGGTAGAACAAGATCAGCTCGCCGTAATGCTACATTATTTTCTTAATTTAACTTGCTTTAAATCTAACATGTAATAATCAATCAAGAAAGGCTTAATATGAAGCAGCGAAAAAGTAGAAAAAAACACGTATATAAAAATGAAACAGTATGAAGAATACTATTTGTGTACAATTTTTGACAGACAGATGCTACTATTAACAGCTAATGCATGAGCTCTTAAAATAAAAATCTTACGTTTGAAATATTAAGATGACGCTGGACTTGAAGCTTTGTAAGGGAACTATTTGGTTAAACAATTAAAAATGTACTTGTTGCAAACCCGTTTATTAAGAAACAGCCATCACTATGGTTTAAACCATTCTATTGCAGTCATGCCTTACATAACAATGATTTTACTCATCTCTGTGAAAACAAACACCATAACCACAAAGTTCTTTGCAAAATTAACATTTTGGCAGAAGTCCGGAGCTGATTTGACAAACACCATCCAAATAACAAACACAGGTGTAGAGGAATGCATTATGAACATGTTTAAAAATGAAACTACTAGGAAAAATTTTAATTCCATTGAGACATAAATATCTAACTTCTGTCGAAAGGTAAACTTCTCTTACTGGCCATTCCTGTTGAAATTGGTTAACAGCACCAACCAATTTCATTGGAGCACCAAAAAAAAATACATGATTTTCTTTGACTGCTACACATTTACTTTGGAAGAAAGGGAGAGTCGAAAGGGAGCGTTTGAGAATTTTTATGTTAAAGTTATTAAAACAAGGGGAACTAAGGTTAATTTAAACCGTAATGGCAATAATATTGTAGTCCAAAGCATATATCTGCATTTGTTTTCTTTATTACTGTTTCATACCACAATGAGCACTCAGTCAGGGGGAAGGAGGTCGTGCAGCCGGAACCGCTCGCGAACATGTGGCCGCACATCCTCATTCTATAGACAGATCACAACAAAAAATACATTTACATCTAAAAATATTCCAAAAGAAAAATGGTCTATGTAGATAAGTAACGCAGAACAATCAACATGATCTCACGGAAAGTCCTGTTATAGTCACAAAAAATTTGATTCATTTATTCGTGTCCAAAGCCAAATTCGGCTTTTGTCGCGTCACTCGCACAAATTTCTTTATCATGTCATTTTATGTATTGTTTTCACTTTTTTCTATTTTTACATCATTGTCGCTTGTGGTTGGGGTTAGATTTGTGGTTTGGGTTATGATGTACTTTTATGTATTGGTATCTACATGTTTTTCTTCTGTTTTTAAAACTATTCTCGCCTGGAGTTGGGGTTTGGATGTCTAAAAAAGTAACAAAAAGTGATTTTAACCCCAAGCGACAATGGTAAAAAAAAATAGGAAAAACAATGAGAAAACAATACATAAAATGACAAAAAAAGAAAATCATGCAACGGACACAAAAAAACTATTTATAGAAATTTGTGTGAGTGACACGAAAAAGACATTCATGGCACGAAAAAAGGTGAATTTCGTGCTTGAGCACGAATCGTTTTTTGTGTCCTCCGTTGCATGGCTTTCTTTTTCGTTTCATGGACACAAATACATTTCTAATCTAATCAATAAAAATCGAATCAAATTTTTCGTGACTATAACACGACTTTCCGTCGTGTTTTTTTTTTTGTTTTTTATAAAATGTAAAATATTATTATTTCATCCTGCTTTTGGGTTATTTACATTTATAAATAGCACCTCTTTGCAATCAAGCTAAATATTTTTATTAACAAGTGTTAACTGACTGTACAGTATTTTGGAAAGCAAACCCACATCATGTGCAATGCCCTTATGTAAACTTATTTACATTCATAAAATTTTGTGTATATCATGAGTAATAAAATTTGTTAGCAACTTCTAAACTAAAAACTAAACATCAAAACATTGTCCATGCATACCAATTCCACCAGCTTTTCCAAGAAGGGAACAAGCTTTAGAAGCTCATTGTCATTCCTGTCCATGAACCAGCTTTCAATAGGAATTCCATTGGAGAGCTGTGGATGACACACATAAGCTTGAGAATCACTGTATTTCTTATTGTGGGTAAAATACCTTAGTCACAGATATGCATGTTATATAACATTTTATGATGGGTAATATTAAAAACAAACATTTTAAGAAAATATAAACCATTATTTTTTACATTAAACACCCAGACAGCTCACCTGATAAGCAAAGGCTTGTGGTGAGTTATCAATAATTATAGTCTTGGATAGATCCCGTCCAAGAATATTCAAATCCTTAATGTAATTTCCTTGTACACAGACACAGTGCTCACGAAATAATCGGTGCCTAGAACATGTTGGAAACACAAAAAGAGAAGAGCGAAATAAATCTTCAAAGCAAAAAATTAATAATGCATTTAAAACAACGCAATGACACCTGAGGATGGTGTGGAGTTTACATTTGTTAGAGACAAACCTCTTAATCCACACCAGTCTCTCAATCCCTCAATGAAACCAAACACTATGGCAACTCTTTCCTAAAGCTGAGACTGGGTTACCCAATAACTGATACTTTACCAGTTCCTCTTAGTAAATGTTATTTAAGGTAGAGTTTGCCAAAATAAAAAAGAAATAATACTTCACTGATGTTTTACTTTGTATCAGAACAGCATCACAAGGAACATTGTATTACAATTCTTAAAACTAGATAGAAAAGTTCGTCGGGACAAACTTTATGTTGGCTTGAGAAAGCCTAGTCTGAGAGTAGAGTTTGACAACTTAGCATGAAGCTATCATGATTTAAGATAAAGCTAGCATGATTTAACATGAAGCGAACATGATTTAGCATGAAGCTAGCATGATTTAGCATGAAGCTAGCATGATTTTAACATTAAGCTAGAATGATGCTTACACGATTTAGCATGAAGTTAGCATGAAGCTAGCATGATTAGCATGAAGCTAGCATGATTAGCATGAAGCTAGCATGATTAGCATGAAGCTAGCTTGATGTTAGCATGAAGCTAGCATGATGTTTGCATGATTAGCATGAAACTAGCATGAAGCTAGCATGATGCTAGCATGATTAGCATAAAGCTAGCATGAAGTTAGCATGATTAGCATGAAGCTAGCATGATGTTAGCATGATTAGCATGATGCTAGCATGATTAGCATGAAGCTAGCATGAAGCTAGCATGATTAGCATGAAGCTAGCATGATGTTAGCATGAAGCTAGCATGATGTTAGCATGAAGCTAGCATGATGTTAGCATGATTAGCATGAAGCTAGTATGATGCTAGCATGATTAGCATGAAGCTAGCATGATGTTAGCATGATTAGCATGATGCTAACATGACTAGCATGAAGTTAGCATGATTAGCATGAAGCTAGCATGATTAGCATGAAGCTAGCTTGATGTTAGCATGAAGCTAGCATGATGTTTGCATGATTAGCATGAAGCTAGCATGAAGCTAGCATGAAGTTAGCATGATTAGCCTGAAGGTAGCATGAAGTTAGCATGATTAGCATGAAGCTAGCATGAAGTTAGCATGAAGTTAGCATGATTAGCATGAAGCTAGCATGATGTTAGCATGATTAGCATGATGCCAACATGATTAGCATGATGCCAACATGATTAGCATGATGCTAACATGATTAGCATGAAGCTAGCATGAAGCTAGCATGATTAGCATGAAGCTAGCATGATGTTAGCATGAAGCTAACATGATGTTAGCATGATTAGCATGAAGCTAGTATGATTAGCATGAAGCTAGTATGATGCTAGCATGATTAGCATGAAGCTAGCATGATGTTAGCATGATTAGCATGAAGTTAGAATGATGCTAGCATGATTAGCATGAAGCTAGCATGAAGCTAGCATGATTAGCATGAAGCTAGCATGATGTTAGCATGAAGCTAGCATGATGTTAACATGATTAGCATGAAGCTAGTATGATTAGCATGAAGTTAGTATGATGCTAGCATGATTAGCATGAAGCTAGCATGATGTTAGCATGATTAGCATGAAGTTAGAATGATGCTAGCATGATTAGCATGAAGCTACCATGAAGCTAGCATGATTAGCATGAAGCTAACATTTATTGCGTTGCTAGGGTACTAAGTTTGGTTGCTAGGGAGAAAATTGGCATCCCATAATGATCACCCTTCAAGCCACAAGTAAAACGGTCCAACCCCCGTGTCTCTACAATGTTCTGATGTGGAGATATAAGGCTTTGTTTATTCCGTTGCTAGGGTACTAAGTTTGGTTGCTAGGGAGAAAATTGGCATCCCATAATGATCACACTTCAAGCCACAAGTAAAACGGTCCAACCCCCGTGTCTCTACAATGTTCTGATGCGGAGATATAAGGCTTTGTTTATTCCGTTGCTAGGGTACTAAGTTTGGTTGCTAGGGAGAAAATTGGCATCCCATAATGATTACACTTCAAGCCACAAGTAAAACGGTCCAACCCCTGTGTCTCTACGATGTTCAGATCCAGAGATATAAGGCTTTGTTTATTATGTTGCTAGGGTCTTCATATTTTGTTGCTAGGGGCGTGGCTTAATACCTCAATAAGAATCCCAAGAGACTGATTGGATGCCTGAGTAAAATGAGCCCACCCCTATGTCTCTATGACACTCTGGTGCAAAGATATCCATCTGGGCTTTTTATAATGGTAGTCTATGGGAGATGTTGCTAGGGTACCCAAAATTGTTGCTAGGGGCGTGGCTTAATAGCTCTGGGGTGATCCTAAGAGACTGATAGGATGACTGAGTAAAATTAGCCCACCCCCATGTCTCTAAGACACTCTAAAGTGAAGATATTCCATCTGGGACGCTTTTATTCCCTTTTATGGGCATGTTTCCTGCCCCATTATAAGTCAATGGGAAATTTTGGGGGCCCCTTACACCCCAGGGGTACAGCTTACACCCCATTGTGAGGTATGTTCTTACACAGCCTGTCAGACTCCTTAGATGTGGTAAGCCACAAGTTTCTACAAGTTTCTCACTCGCAGCTATGACCCGTCAAAGTTTGTCTCAATGTTAAGTCAATGGAAATTTTGGGGTGTTTCAGCGCCCCGTTTAGGAATTCGGAAGGTCCCATCAGTTAGAAAAGATATAGCAACTCGAGTCAGATCAGACCGAAGGTATGTCCAAAGTTTGATGGCTGTAGCTTGAAAGCTCTAGGACGAGTTAGAGTTAGAAATTTTGTCTCCGAAAACACGGAAGAATAATAATAATAACTAGATAGGTACATTTCCTGAAGAAAATGTGAGTGGTGCTTGCCGTGGCAAAATTCTGGGGACCATATATGATTATATTCCAAGCCAAAAGTAAAACGATCCAACCCCCGTGTCTCTACGATGTTCTGATGCGGAGATATAAGGCTGTGTTTTTCCGGTTGCTAGGGTACTGTATTTGGTTGCTAGGGAAAAAATTGCCATCCACTAGTGATTACCCTCCGAGTCACGAGTCAAACGGTCCAACCCCCATGTCTCTACGATGTTCTGATGCGGAGATATAAGGCTTTGTTTACTCTGTTGCTAGGGTACTGTATTTGGTTGCTAGGGAAAGAAATGGCATACACTAGTGATTACCCGCCGAGTCACAAGTCAAACGGTCCAACCCCCGTGTCTCTACGATGTTCTGATGCAGAGATATAAGGCTTTGTTTACTCTGTTGCTAGGGTACTGTATTTGGTTGCTAGGGAAAAAATTGGGATCCACTAGTTATTACCCTCCGAGTCACGAGTCAAACGGTCCAACCCCCGTGTCTCTACGATGTTCTGATGCGGAGATATAAGGCTTTGTTTACTCTGTTGCTAGGGTACTGTATTTGGTTGCTAGGGAAAAAATTGGCATCCATTAGTGATTACCCGCCGAGTCACAAGTCAAACGGTCCAATCCCCGTGTCTCTACGATGTTCTGATGCGAAGATATAAGGCTTTGTTTACTCTGTTGCTAGGGTACTGTATTTGGTTGCTAGGGAAAAAAATTGCATCCACTAGTGATTACCCGCCGAGTCACAAGTCAAACGGTCCAACCCCCGTGTCTCTACGATGTTCTGATGCGGATATATAAGGCTTTGTTTACTCTGTTGCTAGGGTACTGTATTTGGTTGCTAGGGGAAAAAATGGCATCCACTAGTGATTACCCTCCGAGTCACGAGTCAAACGGTCCAACCCCCGTGTCTCTACGATGTTCTGATGCGGCGATATAAGGCTTTGTTTACTCTGTTGCTAGGGTACTGTATTTGGTTGCTAGGGAAAAAAATGGCATCCACTAGTGATTACCCGCCGAGTCACAAGTCAAACGGTCCAACCCCCGTGTCTCTACGATGTTCTGATGCGGCGATATAAGGCTTTGTTTACTCTGTTGCTAGGGTACTGCATTTGGTTGCTAGGGAAAAAATTGGCATCCACTACTGATTACCCTCCAAGTCATGAGTCAAACGGTCCAACCCCCGTGTCTCTACGATGTTCTGATGCGGAGATATAAGGCTTAGTTTATTCGGTTGCTAGGGTGCTCAAATCTGGTTGCTAGGGGCGTGGCTTGGGAGTGGCCAATTATGTGCCCAATTGTTACACCCCTAGTCACAAGTAAACCGGTCCAACCCCCGTGTCTCTACGATGTTCTGATGCCGAGATATAACTATTTGAATTTTATGTTGCTAGGGTGCTCAAAAGTGGTTGCTAGGGGCGTGGCTTAGTAAGTCTTTAAGGATCCTGAGAGACTGATTGGATGCCTGAGTAAAATGAGCCCACCTCCATGTCTCTATGACACTGTGGTGCAAAGATATCCATCTGGGCATTTTATAATGGCAGTCTATGGGATAGGTTGCTAGGGTGCCCAAAATGGTTGCTAGGGTAACCTTACACCCCATTGTGGGGGACGTCCTGAAAGAGTCTAGCACCCTCTTCAAATGTTGTGACCCACATGGTTCTACGAAATCCTCGCTCGGACCTATGACCCGTCAAAGTTTTTCACAATGTTAAGTCTATGGGATTTTCGCCCATTGACTTTGAAAGGGAAATTTCGGGTGACTCTTAGACCCCAGGGGTACAACTTACACCCCAATGTGATGTATGTTCTTAAATAGCCTACCACCCTCTTTAAATTTAGTAACCCACATGTTTCTACAAAAATCTCGCTCGTACCTATGACCCGTCAAAGTTTTTGCAATGTTAAGTCTATGGGATTTTCCCCCATTGACTTTTCATTGGGGCACTTTTGGGCGCCTCTTACACCCCAGGGGTACAACTTACACCCCAATGTGATGTATGTTCTTACAGAGCCTACCACCCTCTTCAAATGTTGTAACCCACATGTTTCTACAAAATCCTCGAGCGGAGCTATGACTCGTCAAAGTTGGGCGCAATGTTAAGTCAATGGGATTTTTCGGGTGGTTTTTCGCCCCCCTTTCGGAAATCCTGCACCCGATCGCTTATAAAAGTCATAGCACACCTCTCCTCAATAAGCCGGTCGATTTGAGCCCTCTTTCATGGGACTACGACAAACCGTGCGGGACGAGTTAGGTGCCGAAAAAACGTGCAGATGTAAGAATAAAATATAATAATAATTTTTACAATAGTAATAGTGATGCCTTGCATAAATGCAAGCACCACTAATAACTAGATAGGTACATTTCCTGAAGAAAATGTGAGTGGTGCTTGCCGTGGCAAAATCCGGGGGACCATATATGATTATACTCCAAGCCTAAAGTAAAACGATCCGACTCCCGTGTCTCTACGATGTTCTGATGCGGAGATGTAAGGTTTTGTTTACTCTGTTGCTAGGGTACTGTATTTGGTTGCTAGGGAAAAAATTGGCATCCACTAGTGATTACATGCCGAGTCACAAGTAAAATGGTCCAACCCCTGTGTCTCTACGATGTTCTGATGCGGAGATATAAGGCTTTGTTTACTCTGTTGCTAGGGTACTGTATTTGGTTGCTAGGGGGAAAATTGGCATCCACTAGTGATTACATGCCGAGTCACAAGTAAAATGGTCCAACCCCTGTGTCTCTACGATGTTCTGATGCGGAGATATAAGGCTTTGTTTACTCTGTTGCTAGGGTACTGTATTTGGTTGCTAGGGGGAAAATTGGCATCCACTAGTGATTACATGCCGAGTCACAAGTCAAATGGTCCAACCCCCGTGTCTCTACCATGTTCTGATGCGGAGATATAAGGCTTTGTTTACTCTGTTGCTAGGGTACTGTATTTGGTTGCTAGGGGGAAAATTGGAATCCACTGGTGAGTACATTCCGAGTCACCAGTCAAACGGTCCAATCCCCGTGTCTCCATGATGTTCTGATGCGGAGATATAAGGCTTTGTTTACTCTGTTGCTAGGGTACTATATTTGGTTGCTAGGGAAAAAATGGCATCCACTGGTGATTACACTTCAAGTCACAAGTCAAACGGTCCAACCCCCGTGTATCTATGATGTTCTGATGCATAGATATAAGCCTTTGTTTACTCTGTTGCTAGGGTACTGTATTTGGTTGCTAGGGAAAAAATTGGAATCCATTAGTGATTACCCTCCAAGTCACGAGTCCAACGGTCCAACCCCCGTGTCTCTACGATGTTCAGATGCGTAGATATAAGCCTTTGTTTACTCTGTTGCTAGGGTACTGTATTCGGTTGCTAGGGAAAAAATTGCCATCCACTAGTGATTACCCTCCGGGTCACGAGTCAAACGGTCCAACCCCTGTGTCTCTACGATGTTCTGATGCGGAGATATAAGGCTTTGTTTACTCTGTTGCTAGGGTACTGTATTTGGTTGCTAGGGAAAAAATTGCATCCATTAGTGATTACCCTCTGAGTCACGAGTCAAACGGTCCAACCCCCGTGTCTCTACGATGTTCTGATGCAGAGATATAAGGCTTTGTTTACTCTGTTGCTAGGGTACTGTATTTGGTTACTAGGGAAAAAATGGCATCCACTAGTGATTACCCTCCGAGTCACGAGTCAAACGGTCCAACCCCCGTGTCTCTACGATGTTCTGATGCGGAGATATAAGGCTTTGTTTACTCTGTTGCTAGGGTACTGTATTTGGTCGCTAGGGGAAAAAATGGCATCCACTAGTGATTACCCTCCAAGTCACGAGTCAAACGGTCCAACCCCCGTGTCTCTACGATGTTCTGATGCGGAGATATAAGGCTTTGTTTACTCTGTTGCTAGGGTACTGTATTTGGTTGCTAGGGAAAAAAATGGCATCCACTAGTGATTACCCTCCAAGTCACGAGTCAAACGGTCCAAACCCCGTGTCTCTACGATGTTCTGATGCGGAGATATAAGGCTTTGTTTATTCGGTTGCTAGGGTTCTCAAATTTGGTTGCTAGGGGCGTGGCTTGGGAGTGGCCATTGATGTGCCCAATTGTTACACCCCTAGTCACAAGTAAAACGGTCCAACCCCCGTGTCTCTACGATGTTCTGATGCCGAGATATAATTGTTTGAATTTTATGTTGCTAGGGTGCTCAAAAGTGGTTGCTAGGGGCGTGGCTTAGTAAGTATTTAAGGATCCTGAGAGAGTGATTGGATGCCTGAGTAAAATGAGCCCACCCCCATGTCTCTGTGACACTGTGGTGCAAAGATATCCATCTAGGCATTTTATAATGGCAGTCTATGGGATAGGTTGCTAGGGTGCCCAAAATGGTTGCTAGGGTAACCTTACACCCCATTGTGGGGGACGTCCTGACAGAGTCTAGCACCCTTTTCAAATGTAGTAACCCACATGTTTCTATGAAATCCTCGCTCGGACCTATGACCCGTCAAAGTATTTGCAATGTTAAGTCTATGGGATTTTCCCCCATTGACTTTTCATTGGGGCACTTTTGGGCGCCTCTTACACCCCAGGGGTACAACTTACACCCCAATGTGATATATGTTCTTACAGAGTCTACCACCCTCTCCAAATGTTGTAACCTACATGTTTCTACAAAATCCTCGAGCGGAGCTATGACTCGTCAAAGTTGGGCTCAATGTTAAGTCAATGGGATTTTTCGGGTGGTTTTTCGCCCCCCTTTTGGAAATCCTGCACCCGATCGCTTATAAAAGTCATAGCAGTCGTGTCCTTAATAAGCCCGTTGATTTGAGCCCTCTTTCGTGGGTCTACGACAAACCGTGCGGGACTAGTTAGGTGCCGAAAAAGTGTGCAGATGTAAGAATAAAATATAATAATAATTATAATAATAATATCCCTGAGGAATAGTAATAGTGATGCCTTGCATAAATGCAAGCACCACTAATAACTAGATAGAAAAGTTTGTTGACAAACTTTATGTTGGCTTGACAAAGCCTGGCCTGAACGTTAAAAACGGTTTGACAGAAGTTTAGTTTAGTAGGCTATCTGGCTGTTAGTATGTTTAAGTATGAAGCTAGCCTGATTTAACATAAAGTTAGCATGATTAGCCTGAAGCTAACATGATTAGCATGAAGCTAGCATCAAGTTAGCATGATTAGCATGAAGCTAGCATGATGCTAACATGAATTAGCATGAAGTTAGCATGAAGCTAGCATAATGCTAACATGAATTAGCATGAAGCTAGCATGATGCTAACATGAATTAGCATGAAGCTAGCATGAAGCTAACATGATTAGCATGAAGCTAGCATCAAGTTAGCATGATTAGCATGAAGCTAACATGATGCTAACATGAATTAGCATGAAGCTAGCATGATGCTAACATGAATTAGCATGAAGCTAGCATGATGATAACATGAATTAGCATGAAGTTAGCATGAAGCTAGCATGATGCTAACATGAATTAGCATGAAGCTAGCATGATGCTAACATGAATTAACATGAAGCTAGCATGATGCTAACATGAATTAGCATGAAGCTAGCATGATGCTAACATGAATTAGCATGAAGTTAGCATGAAGCTAGCATGATGCTAACATGAATTAGCATGAAGCTAGCATGATGCTAACATGAATTAGCATGAAGCTAGCATGATGCTAACATGAATTAGCATGAAGCTAGCATTAAGCTAACATGAATTAGCATGAAGCTAGCATGATGCTAACATGAATTAGCATGAAGCTAGCATGATGCTAACATGAATTAGCATGAAGCTAGCATGATGCTAACATGAATTAACATGAAGCTAGCATGATGCTAACATGAATTAGCATGAAGCTAGCATGATGCTAACATGAATTAGCATGAAGTTAGCATGAAGCTAGCATGATGCTAACATGAATTAGCATGAAGCTAGCATGATGCTAACATGAATTAGCATGAAGCTAGCATGATGCTAACATGAATTAGCATGAAGCTAGCATGATGCTAACATGAATTAGCATGAAGCTAGCATGATGCTAACATGAATTAGCATGAAGCTAGCATGATGCTAACATGAATTAGCATGAAGCTAGCATGATGCTAACATGAATTAGCATGAAGCTAGCATGATGCTAACATGAATTAGCATGAAGCTAGCATGATGCTAACATGAATAAGCATGAAGTTAGCAAGATTTATTATGAAATTAGCATAAAGCTAGCATGAAACTAGCATGAAGCTAGTATGACTTAGCTTGAAGCTAGCATGAAGCTAACATGACCCAAAGACCCAACCCCCATGTCTCTATGATGTTCGGATCCAGAGATATAAGGCTTTGTTTATTATGTTGCTAGGGTGCTCATATTTGGTTGCTAGGGGCGTGGCTTAATAGCTCAATAAGAATCCTTAGAGACTGATTGGATGCCTGAGTAAAATGAGCCCACCCCCATGTCTCTGTGACACTGTGCTGCAAAGATATCCATCTGGGCATTTTATAATGGCAGTCTATGGGAGATGTTGCTAGGGTGCCCAAAAATGGTTGCTAGGGGCGTGGCTTAATTGCTATGGGATGATCCAGAGAGACTGATTGGATGCCTGAGTAAAATGAGCCCACCCCCATGTCTCTATGACACTGTAAAGCGAAGATATTCCATCTGGAACGTTTTTATTCCCTTATATGGGCGTGTTTCCTGCCCCGTTATAAGTCAATGGGGAATTTTGGGGGCCTCCTACACCCCAGGGGTGAAACTTACACCCCAATGTGAGGTATGTTCTCACAGTGCCTGTCAGCCTCCTTAAATATGGTAAGCCACAAGTTTCTACAAATTTCTCACTCGGAGCTATGACCTGTCAAAGTTTGTCGCAATGTTAAGTAAATGGGACTTTTCGGAAGTTTGATGTCCCGTTTTAGGAATTCTGTAAGTCGGATCCCGTCAAAAAGATATAGCACACTTCTTTAGACCAGTCAGAATGTCCGTGGAAAATTTCGTGGATGTAGCTTGAAAGCTGTCGGATGAGTTAGCCGCAGAAATTTTAGTCTCAGAAGAAGAAGAAGAAGAAGAAGAAGAAGAAGAAGAAGAAGAAGAATAATAATAAGTTTAAATACAATATCAGTATGTTGGCTTTGTCAAGCCAACATAATAAAAAGTTTATGTACAATAACAGTATGTTGGCTTTCTCAAGCCAACATAATAAAAAAAGAAAGAAGTCCACAGACCGCACCAGCTGTTTCTTCGGATCAAGAATGTTGAGCAACTTGTCTGCATAAACTTTCTTCGAGGCAGTAAAGAGAATAATCTGGGAAGAAAAGCCAGTCATGGAACAACTTCAGTTTACTATGAAGAACAGATGTTAAGCGAAGCAAAAAAAATTCATGTAATATCATCCATTATTAAAAATAAAATGATGGAAAAAGCTTACCTCATAAATTTGAGACATGCGTTCCAGAAACTCTCTGAAAAATGGCCTCAATCGCACATAAACCTTAAAGAAACTGTCTATTAGAATTTCCTCCCTCCAGAGAGAGCATTTTCATTTCTTACAGTAATGTAGTAAAAACTCTTATTTCTTCGGTGACTAAATTTCATTTCTGTTATTCATCAACCTTAGGTCAATAAAATTTGACATTTGCTGAAGAAAACAGACTTCCAGTAAGTTTCTGGAAATGGCTTTACAGTGTCCTCTAGTGGTGAGTTATTGAAATACAAAAAGAAAATGTGGAGTTGGTATTTACCTGGTAAATGACATCTTGAAAGAGGACAGGAAATGTAAGTGCTGCATCATCCAGCTCATTCAAGCTACAATGGACAAGAGTTTCATCCTGTAGAGAGAAAAAAGGGCAATGAGTATATTTCAAATTAGTGCTGCCTCACGTTTAGTCGCGACTAATAATTTGCAGAATAAAAGTTTACACAATATGTGTGTGCGCCGTGTACAACAACCATGCATATATAAACACACACACACATACACGCATAATTTTAAGAAAAAATATATTTATGTAATAAATAATTATATTTATATATAATATAAATATAAACATGTATATACACGTGCAAATGTTTCCTAATGATATACATGTGTTTGTGTGTGTGTATTTATACACAACTGCTATACACAGCACACCCACTTATATTATGTAAACAAAAACTTTTATTCTGCAAATGATTAGTCGCGACTAATACTGAGGCAGCACTATATATTTCCTCTTGAAATAAATTAACTGCAGTGCCAGAGTTAATCTTCAGTGGGTTTTAACACTGACCAGATCAAGTACAAGGGAGAATTCGGGAGTGCTGCGAGTCTTAAGAGGGAGCGCAGGTTTGCGAGTCATTTGTTCTTCTGTTAGCGGAGGTACATGTTTGATGAAAAAATACCTGTAAAAATGAACAAAATGCTTACACAACAAGAGAAGCCATGTAAAAAAACACACCAAAACACTTTTTTTATAAAAAGTAAGCAAATTAAACTCAGTATAGCTTTCAAGTTGCTGTATTTAAACTTCAGCTGTAATGTCAGCAGTATGGATTCACGGAGCACAAAGGTGAACTCACGGATCAAACACTTCCCACTCCTCCTCATATGATCCTTCAGCTGGGACAGTGATAGAAGCATCCACGTACCCCCCGGCTGGTGGAGATCCAGGTGCTGAGACAAACACATAAAACTAATTACAAAATGATGCCAGGTGACCACAAACACCTAGTGAAGCACACAGACTGATCTGATTACATCCATTTTCCTTAATAATTAACTTAATATGAGCATTCAGAAATGTAAACTATTGCACATTAATTAATAAAGATACTAATGTGTTTCATAATACGTGTAAAAGCACATGACTTTTGTCTGAAAGATGTAGTCCTCACTATGGATAATCCAATGTCATATCTTTCATACCTGTTAGAGGGGGCAGGTCAGGGTGAGGGGTGTCTTCAACCTCTTCTGCAGATGTGTGGATGGGTGGTGGTGGCCTAAGGGCAGGGGGCATGGCACTGGTGTATAGAGGGACACTCATAGGCTCTTTAGATGTGGCAATACTGGTGGGCATCTCCTCTACTTCCTCCATTTCCAGCTGCTTCACAATCTCTTCTGCCTCCACCTCCTGATCTGGAGAATTCAAGCCTGAAGTGACGAAAACAGGATTCAGACACATTTTAATTCATTCATCCATGTTATTTTACCCATGACCAACTTATTAAACATTATCATGTGATGAAATGAACTCGTATATCTGCTGCAGTGCCTAGCTGTTAATAATGGCATTTTAATAATAAAAATAATACTTATTCTTTATAATTCTGTTTGTTCATAGACAGGCAATACTTCTTTAAAGTTTTATGTGTTTTTTTATCTCACCGTTTTTATTTGCTGGTGAAAAGAAGCTGAAGACAGGAGAGAAGATGGTCCCAAGCAGAGATGTGCGGGGTGGACTGCTTAAAACCTCCTCAGAGTCCTCCAACTTCCCATTAGGCCTGACAGGCTTACTCGTGTCATGGTTTGTTTTAGCTAAAGAACAATGTTTGAGGAAAAAAGTATCTATTATTATCATCATCTAATTTATCAGTTTATTTAAATCTCTAATTTCATATCAGTCTATTTATACTATAACTACCAAAATAGACAGGGGGACACATTGCTACATATAGGCAAAGCGTGACAAAAATTGTGACCCAACAGTCTGCACACCATGTTATTTTATATCTTTAAAAGGTGCAGTGTGTACATTTTAGGAGGCTCTATTGAGCCACGGTTGCAATTCGCAACCTCACCACTAGGTGCCACTAAAATCTAGAGCCCGATTTTTTGCTGATTTTATCGATATGAGCCTGTTGCAGATATATCTGTATCGGCATATAAGCCGCAGATATGCAGCCGATATCAACATTTCTTAAAGAACAATTTAATGCTTTTGAAAGATGTAAGTACTTGTTTGTCCAGCAGAGCGCGCTCTCTTGGTTGCTAATGGTGACCCAGGTCACTCACTGTAGTGACACCAGCCAATCCCCCACCCCCTTCACTTCAGTCAGTGATCTCTCAGTTCAGGTGGCGGCAGTCACGCGGTGTCTTTACAACATTTTTACACCTGGTTTTATAAGTGGACGAGAGAGACACATTCCCGTTTACATTTGGTGTTTTTAATCCGTCTCTTTTGTCCACTTGCAAGTTTTTAGCGGGAGAAATGACGCGAGGCGGAGAAAGGACGCGTTTAATCTGATGTGCAGTCTGTGGAAGTACAGCTGCTTGTGTTGTTACTGAACATGCTCATTTCAAAGCAATTCATTAAATAAGTTTGCGCAACTTTACACTGCCTTTTTTACCCCCTAATATCTGCATCGGCCCAAAAACAATGCATATCGGTCAGGCTCTACCAAAATCTACACACTGACTGCACCTTTAAATACACATTAATTAGAAACCGAAGCTCAAACAACAACATTCATGGCCAAAAACATTGTCTTTTTAATGGCCATAACTGTAGACTGTTGTTGGTGATTTGTTCATATTTAAATTACTTGCTTGGCATGTTAAATGAATATTTTTACTAATGTTTTTGATAAATTAACATGTACCCATTGACTTCCATAGTAGGACAAAAATACTATGGCAGGGCTCGCAAAATCGCTAGCCCAACGTCCCGGGGCTATTGTGAATTCCTGTCGGGCTACCAAGATGTATCTCCGCCCTGCCCGTCGGGCTATCTTGGGGGGAAATAATATTTTAATGTTTTTGCATTGTCTCAGATTTAGGTAATTATATTGTATGTATTTCGGCGTCCTCTTGTCAGTCATTATCCTCACGTAACAAGTGAAACGGTCAGGAAATGAAGTGAAAGCATACATAAACCCATCCTTTAATGTGCACGTCTGATATGCGTGCGGCCCTCTGCACGCGCTTCTACCGGCCTCGCTCTTCACCAGCACCTGCTTGCGCGAACTCAAGTCATTTAATAAAATAACGTCATTTCATTCTTACCTCATAGACTAACATTGTTTTAGCGTTTATTTTTTCTTTCTTCAGTTAGTAACTTAAACATGTGAGAAAGAAAATAAGTTTGAGTGATTTCCAATCGATTTGACAAGTCTAAGTTAGGCTATTGAGAGTATATGATGTTACAAGTTGATAGATGACTAAACAGCAGTGGTAAGATATGTTTACCTAAAGCGAATAGAATGTGTGTTTGTCATTTCGAGTCTAACATTATTCTAGCGAAAATATACGGCTATGGCAAGATCTGTTAACCTAAAGGGAATTAAATGTTTATTCCTTTTTAATAAATATCTGCTTTAAGTCTTCTATATTGTGTTAAAGTCACTGGTTGTTTATATATTTGATAAAATACCATGTTATCTAAATACAATGTGTGATGTGTTGAGGTATTTTTTATAAAAAATAACCTGTTATAATACATTCATATATTTCAGTAATATAACAATTCAATTATTCTAACGTTAGGGGAACGTTAAAATAACCTAAAAAAAATAATATCAGGGGAATGTTTATTTTCTTAAAGAAAACATTCCTGGCTAACCAAAAACTTTGGAAAATAGGGGAACGTTTTGGGAACCAAATTCTTAGCTTGGGATGGGCAGGAATAGTTGGCTTACATGGAAATCCAGGATTTATCAATATTCTACATTAAACAGTGTTTTTTTTATTCGGGCTACTTATGTTCATTTCAGGCTACCAAAAATAAAAGAGTGTCTGCCTGAAGGGCTACCAGGGATTTTAAAATTTTGCAAGCCCTTTATGGGTACTGTCAACTGTGTGCTAACCATCTTTTATCAAAATATCTTCTTTTTTGTTTTGTCAACAGAATAAAGAAACTCATTCCGGTTTAGGACAACATGGAGGTGAGTAAATGATGACAAAATTTTCATTTTTGGTGTAAAGCTTCCCTTTAAAGGAATATTCAATTTTCTTAAAAGCAAAATCCAGATAATTTACTCACCACCATGTCATCCAAAATGTTGATGTCTTTCTTTGTTCAGTCGAGAAGAAATTATGTTTTTTGAGGAAAACATTGCAGGATTTTTCTAATTTTAATGGACTTTAATAGAGCCCAGCATTTAATACTTAACTCAACACTTAACAGTTTTTTTTAACAGAGTTTCAAATGACTATAAACGATCCCAAACGAGGCATAAGGGTCTTATCTAGCAAAACGATTGTCATTTTTGACAAGAAAAATAAAAAATATGCACTTTTAAACCACAAGTTCTCGTCTAGATCCGGTCGTGATGCGTCAGCGTGACCCCACGCAATACGTCATGATGTCAAGAGGTCACAGAGGACGAACGCGAAACTCCGCCCCAGTGTTTACAAGTGTGTTGAGGACCGTTCCTACATTTTTGTATGTCAACTGATACTAATTAATGTCTTTGTGGCAGTTTATTGTTTACAATGGTCCGCAAATTTGCGTTTTATATATGTAACACGTGACCTCTCTACGTCACTACGCATTTACGTTAGGTCGCGCTGGACCGGACCTAAACGAAAAGTTGCGGTTTAAAAAAGCATATTTTTTATTTTTCTTGTCAAAAATGACAATCGTTTCGCTAGATAAGACCCTTATGCCTCATTTGGGATGGTTTATAGTCCTTTGAAACTCCGTTGAAAAAAACTGTGTTGAGTTAAGTGTTAATTGTTGGGCTCTATTAAAGTCCATTAAAATGAGAAAAATCCTGCAATGTTTTCCTCAAAAAACATAATTTCTTCTGGACTGAACAAAGAAAGACATCAACATTTTGGATGACATGGTGGTGAGTAAATTATCTGGATTTTTCTTTTAAGAAAATGGAATATTCCTTTAAGGAATTATATTATTTTTCGGATTTTGCTGTGCTATTGAAACAGAACAGAATATAAATATATTGTCTTCTGTGCCTGTGACACTTTTAACTCACCTCCACCAATGGGGCTTCTTCTACAAGCTCTGTAGATGTTTTTCCTTGACAGGTCATTTCTCTGTGGGGTGGAAGTGATCAGCTCACAGCTCAGACGATTCTTCTTTGCTGGGATCTCCTGCTTCACCGTGATAAACACCAACAGTCATGAAAAAGCATGAGTTACTATACTTAGACCACAACATCTTACAAGCAGAGTACAAAAAAATTTAAACGTAAATGAATACAAAGCCACTGGCTCCTTAAACAAAACATGTTGTAGCCAAATTACAGAATCACTCAATTTAGAGGGTTGTTTCAAAGCAATATCACCCATAATCAATAAGGTGCCACTCAAAAGGTGTGTGCCATATCAATTTATAACATCTGCTGATAAAAAATAAACAATTTACATAGGCAGATGTACCAGCCTGAATTCATCTGTAAAAAAATAAAAATTTAATTCTCTACTACATGATTTCCAGTTATAAAAGAAGCTAACATTTTCTAAGTGTGAAATTTAGTCCAGCTAATCCTCAATCAAATCTTCTTTTAGGCACCTCTATGTAAAGTACTACAATTGAGAAGTTAATATCTCCTCTGAAGGCCTGGTTCTACTGCAGCAGGCTGTATGCCTGTTAAAGCCGACCGTACCTTGTGTCATTATGTGAGCACTGTGGAACCACAGCTAAAATTAGAACAGGACTGAGCTCCCCAGACAAGCAGCAGCATTCCACCATTCATTTCTGGGGGGAATATGACACCAAGTCTTGCTTATATTCTGTCATAGAACATTCTGGGCCATGATTATCTAAACCAATGGTTCCCAGTACAGACCCCCTTTTAAGCATAAAAATCCTGTCCTGAAAACTTCAAAATTACTTACGACTCACATTCCCACACCTTAGTTTACATTAAAATTCAAGGACCTTTCAAGGACTTTCCAGGTCCAATACCCTCAAGTTCAAAGACTAAATGGGGGGACACATTTCAAGTGAATGCAAGGTTACACCGTGTTACCTTTTAAGATACATTGTTACAGTTCCCTTTTGAGGGAACTCATGCTGCGTCACTGCGGTGACACTTTGGGGGTGCCTCCAAGTGCGTCTGAATGTGTATATCAAATTAAACCAATGGTGAAGCTTAACGACAAAGACAGGGTGACGCAGCAGCCAGGAAGTATATCGCTATTGCCAAAGACCCCGTTACAGGGACGCAGGAAAAATGGCAAGGGAGACGCAGTGTCTCGTTTCCTTCTCAGGGAACAACAGTTACATACGTAACCCGAGACGTTTTCATGTGTCAAACACAACTATGCAAAAAAGCATTTTGGTATGAATCAACATTCGCATACAGAAAATAAAGCATTTAAAGCGAACAGTTTAGCACGTGTGCTTAAAAAGTCTAGTATTTTTATGATATTATCCTACACTACACAGGGAAAAATATGGATCTTTTTCCAAAAAAACTTCTTGCATAAAATAGAATCAAGCACTTCCAATGACCTGTATCTATGTATGTATATTCAAAACTTTTTCCCCAAGATCCACAAATTTTCAAGGATTTCAAGGACCTGTGGGAACCCTGTGAATTGTAAATTCAGCCCCAATGTCCAAAGACAGATTCATTTAACAGCAGACTGTACCTTCTACTAAAAACTGATAAATGGATAACCAGAGAAAACAATATGGATGTCAGGGTCAGTTCAGGTGAGAGAAGAGACAGAGGAAGGACCATCAGCACAGCACTAGGGTTGTAACAGTATACCAGTATGGCAGTTTACCACGGTATTAACATGCACAGTTATCATACCATGAACATTTGCTGATCCACGGTTTTGGGGAAAAAATTAAAGCAGGTCTCACCTGCGCTGCTGCGCATATGCAACTTCATTCCATGTGACTGTTTAGACTCCACTCATACATGTATAGAAAATATGTCAGAACCAGAGGCTACAAATTCTTATATCTATTCTCCGCCAAAAAAAGTAAAAATCTGCATTTTTGCACCAGTGCAACCAGTGGGAAAAATTAGTCTAGTGGCCTGCATTTGCAATGTTTCTAGTTAAATCGTTGGTGATTTTGAATTGTTTACTATGTCTTGTCCAAAAATGTGAATTTTTTTAAGAAGTGGAAGTTTTTACCACAAAAACTTGCATGCACTTAAGCCCTTTTCACACAGAAATTCCGTAAAATACACGTAAAATGCATCCTGGATTTTTCCGGAATAGTTAGAGATTTTGTTCGTTCACACTGCCAAGATTACACGGCATCTGATGGTCCCGGAAAGACACGTGACATGTTGAAAGTCCCGCCCTCTCTTCCACGCAGCGTCTGAAGTTTGCATATTATATATTATTTCTCTCTCCAGAAACAACTCGCGTCCATTTTTGTTTATGAAAAGATTATAAAGGAGCGCGTGAATGCAAAGTTCTATGCTGGTGAATGATCTCAGCTTCAGAGTGGATATTTGACAAGCTCCCTGATTTCTGCTTTGATACAGTTTTCAGACATTTCTCATCGTGATTGTTTATATGCATTTAAAACCCGCATTTTGAGGAGCTGAACAATATATCTTGTTGGCATGACATGCGGGTATTTTCGTTTATTATAGCTCAAATGAGCACGTGACGCGATATTCTTTTATGCTGCTGAATGATCTCCGTTTCAACGGAGTAAGTAACGAGCTAACTTACCTGATATCTGCTTCAGTCTAGTATGCTGACATTTCTCATAGTGAATGTTGTAAATCTCTCATTTTAAAGAGTTGAACCAACTTCATGTTGCCATGACACGCGCGTCCTTACTACGGCACATGCGTCATTGTTTATGCGTCTCATATATCATTTTCTGATAACTGCTTCAATCTAGTTTGCAACATTTCTCGTGGTGAATTTTTATATGCATGTTATCTCTCGTTGTAAGGAGCTGAACCATAACTTGTGTTGTGATGATGACGCGCGCGTCCTCACTTCGACACGCCCTTTACGGCATTCTTGTTCACACAGAGGGTTATCCGCGTATCTTACTAGGTCCTCTTTCCGGCAACGATCCCAGAAGATTAACGGAACGAGTTTTTGTTCACACAGACGCTTGTCTGGCAATTTTACGGGTATTTTCTGGGACCAGAGGTCTGTGTGAATGGGGTTTTAGAGGGTTATAATATTTGTTAAATTTTAATAAAATGACAAAAGTGACATTAAGGCATTTCAATTACTGACTAATAACCCTTTCATTGCCATTAAAGTAAAATTGCTAAACCTAAACATAAGAGTCTGATAAAAAAAATTATTTACAAGTAAACATGTCAGATGCACTTTTGCATCTGAACTTTTCATTCAAGCTCACCGTGATGGAATTTCCATGGATGAAATTCTTGATGCTGGACAGAAGTCCTGTCCTTTCACCTGAACACTCCTCCATCTCAGAGTGCTTCCGTTTGGTCCGGGCCGGGAGAGGCCTACCAGTGAGGTTTGGCTGCTGAGAAGCCTTTCGCATTCTCAGCCTCATTTTGTAGGAGTCACATGTAAGACTGTGGAGAGAAAAAACACATAGTCTTACCTTCCAAGTATTGAAAGAAAACAGAACCACACAGAGAAAAAAGAAACAAAGGAGACAATCACTCAAATACCATCTTCAAGTTCTTCCTAACTGACAATGACCTTGAAAAGATGCACAAGCTTTGGTCGCTGGTTCTTATAGACAGACACAGGTAAATGAATCATATTGTCTTTGATGGTCTTAAATGAGTTACAGTGCTTTGCTCTGTGCAACACTTCAGCCAAGTGTGCTAGCCACAGACATCTGGATGTATTCAAGACACCATTTCCTCCAACACTGTTCATCATTATTGCAGAAGCACTTTCACAGCAAAGCATTCTCAACTACAAATGCCTTGTTACTTCTTCAAACAGAAGAAACTAGAGCAGACAAATGTGTATTTATAGGAAACTGTATGATTCCATGAAAACATAAGGTTACCGATTAAGAACTAAATAATTAATACCTAGCCTCGCGACTCGCGTAGCCTTTATAATACAGGTCTTGGAACCATGGCTGCTTTAAATGGCCAAGGACCGCCCAAGAGTCCATATGACTGACATGTTAAGCAACCAATCATGTTTTGCTTTGTGCCACGTCGTGTTTAGGGGGAACCAGGAAATCATTCATTCACAAACATCTCTGAAGTTCATAACAACAGGGGGAAAATACATAAAAATATCTCTTTGAAATTCCACTAACTGCATCAAAGCAAAACTCTTGCACACCTTTAAAGACTTTATGGCGTGAACTAGGGTTGTATAACAATTAATCGCGATTAACACCTTTCTTATCCAGAATAAGTTGAAGTGAGTAGTGGGTACTTTTCTGATGTTGTGTAAATGTATTTCCCCCCATTTTTTTTTAACATAAAACCATGGTGTATTTTGTTGTACATACATGTATGAAATAATAGTTAAAAATAATAAAAAACAAGACACAAAAAAATCTATTGCAGAATAAAGGTTTTTCTTTTACATCATATATGTGTGTGTACTATGTTTAATAACGTTGTAAAAATAAATACACACACACATGCATGTATATATTTAAAAAATGTATATATACATTTGTATATTTATGTATAATTTATATTATATATAAATATAAATACTTAATATATAAATAAATATTTTTCTTAAAATTATACTTGTTTGTGTGCATATTAATATATACATAATATTTATTTACAGTTCACACACATATATGATGTAAACAAAAACCTTTATTCTGCAATAGATTAATCGCGATTAATCGTTATGCAACCCTAACGTGAACCTCAAGTACTTTTTGGCTTTGTACAAAGGTGTCTGTAAACACAGCATCTTCTCAAAAAATATCTGCGAACACACAGAATGACTGAAACCGACTCAAACCGATGCAGTATACATGCCAGACCAGTATGTGGCACTACCACAGAGATATACAGAGATGAAGACTTTGAGCATGCACATGAACCTTATTATTGACTATAATCATTTGTTGTTTTTGTAAATTCATTTAATAAAAAAATAATAATCATTTGTTTCATTGGTGCACCCCTAGTCAAGACGTGGGTCTCATGGGATACATCATTGTATAAACTCGGGGCTAAACTCAAAACATTCGGGGCTGAAGCCTGGCGACGCCCCTGTGCTTACGCAACGAGGGGATAGACTTTAAAGAAGAGACGCACACAGCCGCAGGTAACTTGCGTATGCATCTCTCTCTCTCTCTCTCTCTGTTATTTGTCTCTCTCTTTTAATAATGAATTTAAATAAATGTAATAATTCATTTAAATAAAAGCAATACAATGGCACTACTTTATTTAAAGCGGACAGAGTGCGAGCCTTAACTTAAGAAAATTACCGTCATTTTTACCCGTCTGTTAAAAAATGACACTGTAAACATTAATTACAGCTTTAACTTGGCAAATAACCAAGGTATAAGCGGGATAATCCACGGCTAGCCATGCATTAAAGCAGTGCTTCTCAAATGGGGGTACGCGTACCCCTAGGGGTACTTTGGGGTACTGCAGGGGGTACGTGAGAGAAAGTGGAAACTGACATTTACGAATACATCAATAAAATCAGTAAATCATGCTGATAGTATTTTTATATGATATTAGGACTACAAAGATGCATTAAAAAATCATAAATTTAAAGCACGTTGTATAAAATGCATGTTAGAGTTCAACCTGTTGATCTTAGCATGCGCTAAGGTTTCAGTTCAGCAGCTTCAGCAACGGAGATACACGGAGTCTGCTCCTGTTATCATTTCTTTACTTTGTTTTGTGGTGTTTCTGTGCGTATATATATATATATATATATTTATATATATTTAAGTAAGTGACATCTGTCAGTGTTGTAAATATGTTTTAGTTTTATTTGGTTAAATGTACCTCATTAAAGCTTCCATAATCACCTTTTGAAAGCAGCTGTAATCCACAAAAAAAATCGATAATTCAAAGGTTTATTTTCAATTTAATATGACTGTCAATCTATTTAAATATATATTTATGCCATATTTGTTCAAATGTATGTTTAATTGCATGTGTGCAAATCTGATAATAGCGCATCACGGTGCTTCGACTGACGCACACTCATTTGTAACCTGACACCGCTAACCAGCTGCTGCAGTAGCCAGCAGACTAATCTTTAATACATACTGCCATATTCAACTTGTAGCTTGCAGTTTATACTTTGCTATATTGTTACTGCTGTAAGTTTAAACCTTTTGTTAATATATGTTCAGTACTTAGATCATTAACAGTATTTATTGAGATCAGGAGCAGGGTCTGCGGCTGCGCGAAAAAATTTAAGTTAGGAAAGGTGGCTTCTTAAAAGAGGATGCTCAAAAGAAAAAACAAACCAGAGCCTCAAAAATACCACCAGTTTCGTGATGAATACTAATAAGCAATAAACCTGCTCTGGGGCATCAGATATAATAACTGTCTCACTCTCATTTCACTGTATTTTAAAGCTAAATGATGTTGTCTGGTTTAAATCATAAAAAGGGATGCTTCAGCCAAAAAAGTTTGAGAACCACTGCATTAAAGGGTTTTCATGCACTTCGCAGAGGCAACTTCGTGTCGGGTGGTTCTTCGACTCTACGTCGTGCATTAAAACCCTTTAATGCTTGGCTAGCCGTGGATTATCCCTTACTTGTCTTTTTCTCTCTTTCTTTAACATTGCAAAGACACAAAAAACAGATTGGAGCGTAGCAAGAGTAAAAAGAGATGAGAAGAGGACACGAGGAAAACAGTTAATGTATTCCTGATGTGGAGGAAGTGTCCCTCTGTCCTTTAAGGGCAGCACTGTACATCAAGGGGGGGGGGTTCTCAAATTAAATACAGTGCACGGTCGTGTGCTTCCCCTCCCCAAAGTCTGGTTATGTAACAACTGGCCAAAAACATGCTTCAACATTTGTGACCTGTCAGGAAGTACTTCAAGCTGAGCCCTGCACCTTTAAATGCTATCTTGCATGCTTTCTAGTTTACAATACCACGAAAGACGGCACATTAAAATGCATATAATTAAGCAGCACACATTTTCTAGAGAGCATCGATAGATTTCCAAGCAGCTTGAGAAACTTTTAATACTGAGTGCAAGAAAATCTAATACATTATCCAGAACACTGGAGCAGTCCAGAGTATAAGATGGTTAGCTTTATAGAAAACATTGAAACAAGGATATTGACAATGCACAAATCCACCACTGACTATTAAAACGACTGAAGGAAAGCTGTGAATATCAGGAAAAAAAAACAACAAAGCAGAGGAATCCAGCTCCCTTTTGCATCGGCTACAGCGTGCAAGTGCTAGCCTATGAGACAAGCCCAGAGAAAGACAATGAGAGATGCAGCTAGCATTGAAGCATGCAAAGGAATTGGTAAGAGAAGAGTGGCAGACAGTAACAGAAAGAGCAGAAAAGAAAAGGAGACAAGGGTAGAGCTGGTAATACATCTGAGCTTTTTTATAACATCAAATGGTGACTCATCTATTGCCACAAACACACACACACACACCATGCCAAGACAGCTACCTCACAACAACGAGGAGCTAATGTCTTTCTTGCACAAGAAATAAAAGCGCAGAATGATTCAACAGATTCAATTAATAAGCAACGAACCCTAAAACTGCCTACCTTATAAAGATCAGCAAGTCATTACAACACTCTCTAGACATGATAAAAATAATAATTAAAAACTTAAATGATTAACAAAACCATTCATGTGAGTGACCCCTCTGATCTTCTCCATCACAACCACTTTCAATGCAAAAGCCTACTGTACATGTTCCTACAGCAAAAAATAAATAATACTGCTGGTAAGAAAGAAAAACATGTCATGACCGTCTGACGGTGAATATAAAGCTCTTGACACATTTCCAAGAACCAATCCCCCAGGGTCTTTTGCATCTGCTCAGTTTTGCTATACAAAAAATACCACCATACATCAGGAACTAAAATGAAAATATTTTACTGAATGCCTAATGCAATAATGATGTCACAGGATTCACAGACACGACCATTACACTAACCTGTCCCATAACATCTGGATAACTGTGCACACATCCACTGTACAGTGTAACGTTACCTACCTTTGAAATGCCTCATTAAAGGGGAAGGAACGGGAAATACATTACTAGTGTTACACAACTGTCGCTGATGAACCCCGTCAGATATTTTACTACAGAAATGACGAAATTCAACCACTGGTAAACACAAGACAGTGGTGTAAGGGGCGGGAAACATGCACTGAAGGTATTCGGTACAGAAGACGAGCAAAATTCTAAGGATTTTCCCGTTTAGTAAGACCCAATTAAATTCAATAAAGAATAACGTTTATTTTCACGACTCCAAGATTATATAATAATATGCGTTTTCGCAGGCAGATTATACACATTTGTGCATGACTAACGTTATCTCTAATGTACGTTACTCTATCCTAAACAGACCCGAGAGCAGGACCAGAAACTGCTAACATGCCGCTAGAGACATGCTTGCATTCTCACGGTGCGTCTCGTGCCACTCAAACCGACAGGCAGTCTGTAGAGAGAAAGCGCGGGAACGGTTCGCACACCGATAACAATCGTTTGTTTGCCCGTACGATGTGCTACAGGAGCGAGCCGAACCACGGCAAAACATTTCCGACCGAAGGGACGGTCAGTCAGTTACGGGGGGACATGCTCACCCATGCCGGACATACTGAGGAATTAACTTACTAGACCAAGCTCCGGGGATCAAATCGCTGGATAACGGTAAATTTCAATGTTGCAGTAGCGACGATCGCCGCGGTCTCGCGCTTGCTCTTGCCTCTTCAGACCAGGTTCACCTCTGTCCTGCCCGCACCTCTGGACGCCATTTCCCGCCTCCGTACCCACACAGTAAACGGCAGGTACCCGGATGAGGAGAAGAGCGAGCATGCGTCCTGGACTGCTCGTCCCACACCCCCTTTCTGTTTCCAATACAAAAACAATATTTAGGCTTCGCAGTGCGACATGTTCCGCTGACAGTGTTCATTTAATATACAGTAGAGACGCAATAAAGGACACAAAATAATACAAACACCAAAAATCGTTTTTGTTTGTTTGAAAGGATTATAAAAGTATTTATCTGGACGCGTGTAAGGTAACATAAAATATCGTTTGTAAATATTATCCAGAAATAGTTCTGGTAGAGCCTGGATACATTGTCATAAAAAGGGGCACAAATAAACTTTATGCTAGCAGCAGCATCAGACGTATGCATAGCAATTCAACGGAGCGTTAAAAATAGAAGAGCGTGCTGGGTATGAGTAGAAGTAAAAAGCACGTTCTTGTTGTCATGGTGATACCCCGTTACGAAAGCACTTGTTTGGAAGTATTCCTGAATGAACTTAAATTTCTGTTCACGTCTACTACTGATGCGCACGCATTCACAGGATTTATATACAAATTACACATGTGTTTAAAAAAAACATACAGCAAACAGTGGCCACTCGCACAAACTCTTGATTTGAGTGAAAAACTGAATAGAATCAGACAGTGTATGTATACATAAAACAAGTCATTTATTGACATTTTAGTGTAATCAGTTTTGTTACGCAGCCTGGGAAAACGCATCATGATTTCTGGAGCGTGCTCATCTTGGTACTTTCTATACTTCAATCACAGTGGTAAAAATTTGACTTTCCAAAACAGGAGCAGTTTATTGGAAATATAAAGCATTTTGTTAAACATTATCCTTGGATTGCGCTGCACAGCTTTGTAAGAGTTAGAGAGCCCAAACACCCATGTAACAATCTCAAAACAATCACAAGCTAGAAGAGTACATTCAGTTTGCGAATCCTATCATATTTCGCTTGACTATGAGAAAAACAGTTAGGTCATTATTTCCAGTTGAGAGTTTTGGTATTCTACAGCATTACTTTTAACATGGACTTCTCGGTTAGGTACTGTACATCTACCTGTAAGAAAAAGCTGACTCACAGCTGTGATGGGTTTAGTCTGTGGCACAAAGTATTGCTTCTTGTTCTACAGGTTGATTAGCAAAGGCTGTTTCTTTTGCATGCAATAATGTCCTTACAAAACTCTGCGTACACTTGTATGTGATCCTTCAGATCCAGAACCAGTACAAAAGGCTCCAGCAATCGTACAAGTCTTGTCTAATATCTGGAAAAAAGAGATGGTGCTTAAAAACAGTTCAAGATCAACTCAGATGCATCTTCCCGTAGTCTACAGTAACTGTTGTCCAGAAAGATAAAGGGACATTATGCTTTTCAACAGTTCTTGGAGGAGAAAAACGTTGTGTGCTGTAGGTCCTGTTCAATAGTTGAAGTATCAATATTTTCCACTTTGTGAAACAAACAGAAATATCACTTCCATATTGTCTGTCTATTCACAGTAATGTCCTCAGGTCCATGAACTTATTATTACAAAAGAAGAAAAAACAGCATTTGTACAGTAAAATTTTCTCACTTCCAAAACCCAAATCTGTTAAATCTGTGCAGATGGAAATACTCTCAAATTAGGTCATGTGCAAGCAAACATTCGCATTTAAGTTGAATAAAAGTCTGGTCAGCGATGATCAAGTTCACATCCATGACTCTCATTCGTCTTTGAAGACACTGTAAAGTTTGAATGTCTCCGATAATACATTACAACAAAATCACAGCTGAACTCCAAGGGATTTTTTCCTCTCTCGGCTACTTCATTTTCAAGAACATCCAGGCTGAATTTAAAATATTTTGACAGATGGGACTACAGGATGTCAATTGCTTTATGTCGTTTTCCATATTCCACAGCCCTTTCACCTGGAGCCTCCCGGTCTTCATCATCTGAAAAAAACAACAACAACAAGTATTACAACTAAGGAAACAATGAGAGTCAAGAAAACATGCTTAATTTCATTTAAACTAATAAGAGTGAGTGCTACTGAGGCCACATCCACACTGCAACAAAATATGCTCACACCAATTTCACTCTTAAACAATTCAGGTATTGACAAATGCACCTGCATTAAATTCATGTATTTGTACACTGAAAAACACCAAAAGTTTTAAATGCAGCCTGGCACTCAAACCAGTGACAGCTCATCTGAGGTGCAGAGCATGTATTTTTGCTCATTTGCGATTTTGACACGATCCCTCTCCACCATAATTGCTCCCATCAGCTTTACATTCTAGGGGCTATCCAAACATGATGCTTAAAAAGGTGCACAACACAACACAAGGATGCAAACTACTCACCATTTGGCAAAACTTGCCATTTTGATCCTGTATGTTTTATGCATACAGAAATGGATTTTCTTTTTTGGAACATTAGTAGTTTCCAGTTACCCAGCTGCTAGTACTCATTTCATTAACAATTAAAACCAAACATCTTATTCTTGGTACTCATGTTTCTTCTTTTATATAAGCACAAAACGTTAAAGCATTTCTATTGTATGTTTAAACCAGTGGCGTGTACTATACATACACAAGGCAATACTATACGGGACTCTTTTCTGCATTTAAATGCATCTGTCACTTTTAAAACTTTGCAGTGTGCATGTAACCCCCTGATGAAGGGGGACTATATGTGCAGACAAAAGTTTTCTATGATATCTGTGTCCACTATACACATCTACATGGCCAACCAATGGTGGTTTTGAAAGTTCTTATTAAGAACATCAAAACCATAGTTTGAAACAAAATGGGCAAATTGGACCATACATGCACCAAAAACACAACAGCTCTACACACAAGCAAGCACAAAGATTAGTAAAGACAATAGCTGTGTTTCCATTAAAGATTTGCCGAAAACTATTCGAATGTCGACAAAATAACTATTACGATATGATTGAGTTTCCATTAACCGATGTTATGCGACTAAAGCGTAATCATGTCGTCTTGCAAGAGGTCATTCTAAAAAACATGACAACGGGTGTGTTCAACTTTATACGATGTTATGCATACCTACATGTGTGTGTATGTGCGAGGCGTAGATTACGCGTCGGTTTTCATATATACTTTTGCATCGTTGTCCGCGTCGACGTGCAAACACACATGCAGACTGCTGGTAGGCAGTATCCACGCGTGTTACCACAGTAGCAGCGTGACCGTCAAATGAAGAAGCAGCTTGGCAAGTTTAACCCACAAACAAAGGAGAACCAGCAACTTGTGTATGTTTTGAGATGACCAGCAGTCATGGAAGTAAATTAACAGCAACTAATGCAGTTTGAGTTAAATCACTCCTCAACTTGGTCCATCTTTGGTCTTACGTCGCAAACGGAAATACCTATGACGCAGTTTTTAGCTACGGCGTAGACCTTATGCAAAACTATAAATTGGACTTAAAGGAACAGTATGTAAGAAATTTATATCAATTAATCATAAAATGGCCCTGATATGTCACTAAACGTTAAGAAATCATTTTAATTTCAAATATTTTTATCACTGACAACAGTGGTCCGGACAGGATATCACTCAACTGATGTTTATGTTGTCATGTTGTGTATTGGCCACCAGTTGTGTGATTGCAGTACCAGTTTTAGCCACAACTTTTGTGATTGCAGTACCAGTTTTGGCCACAATCCTACATACTGTTCCTTTAACCGTGCCGTAAGGTTGCCTGTAAATGCGATATGTTCCTTTTTCGAATTGCCTGAAAAACCACCTCACCCGAGCATAAAAAAAACATTTGTTTTTAAACAAAAAGTTGCGCAATTTAAAGCGTAATGGAAATGCAGCTACTGACTGGCATTTGGACAGTAAAATACACACACACGAGAGCCAAATGATGCATGCTGGGGAGAGGATCAGTCTCATAACCACATGGCCCAAACATGTAAGATATCACGCTTATTCAGGCCCTCCATCTCTTACATTCACACATGCTCTCAGCACACTGAGGGCTTCACCTACAACTGATCAGAAAAGGCTACAATGTTTATTGCATTACAAAAGAAAACTAATTTAGTATGCTGCAAGCCCATGAGGACTGAACCAATGGCTTAATATAAGCAGCACAGCAACAGGACAGGGGAGGGGGAGAGGAGACGGAATAGCAAAGTGGTCGACATCCCCCTGGCTCACCTTGGACGTCTTCCTCCCCACCATCACCATCCTCTTCCTCATTGTAGGCCAGCTCGGCCTGCTTGTCCGCCTCATACTCACCCACGTTGCCGTCGTCCCCGTTGTAGTCCGCCAGCTTATTGCCGTGTTGCGGATCTACAGGGGACTCATTTTCATCAAAGAAACGGCCTGCAGAGGCAGAGAACGGCCCCATCAGGAAGGAAGGACAGACAACAAGAAAAAAGAACAATAAAAGAGAAAAAAAGGAAAAGAAAAGCAGAACAGTCAGAAAAAGCAAGAAAAACAAACAGACAAGAAACATTCGCAGCAGGAATAAAGATAAACTAAAAGGTGCAAACTATGACCAAAATATGCATATGCCATAACTTAGGCCCAAGGAAATGGCAAAGGACAAGTGAGGATTGGAGCTGGTGGGTAGAGGACCTTAAACAATAAAAGGTGGGCTGGATGGAATGGGGTATTTGGTAGTATAGAGGAATTATGGCCAGAGAGAGCGAAATCAGGCAGCAGAGTTATCAGCCTTATCAGCAGAACACACACATACACAAAAATGTCTACATTTATATTGACAAACAATAACAATGTATACAGCTTTACAATCTCTATTGAACACACATCGTCCACTCTGTCTGCACTTTTTACTTACATGGGTTTATAAGGAAATATTCCTTTACTGAAGCAGACTATAACTGAGACGTGGTTAGATAATCCACTGGTATCTTACCATCGAATGACAGTAACACGTACATGAACAACCTGAGGTTCAATCTGGGAATATCATAGCTGAATCCTCGAGTTGGTTAATTGTCTGAATTAGAGACAGCGTTCATCCTCACCACAGTACTGTTTAATACTCACTCTGACGGTGACGTGGAGGGTCGGCGGGCGCAGGTTCCCTGCCATTGTGAGGATCAATAGGTTTGGGCAGGACCTGAGCAGGGTTAGGAGGAGGAGGAAGTCCAACTCCCTCTGCCTTAAAATCTTCAGGAGCTAAAGAAACAGGAAACCAAATTTAAAAGAAAGCGTGGCACAGCTAACTATATAGGTTCAAAGGTTTATATCACACCTGCCAATGGCAAGCGAGTCCTGGACAAACTAACTGCCCAAAAATCTGTATCAAGCCATGAAGGTGTATTTAACATTATTTGTATTAAAAATATCTCTGTACATTTAGTGGCGGTTTCCCAAACAGTGCTTATTCTAGTCCCAGATTACAATGCATGTTTGAGCTGCCTTCATTTAAAAACATCTTGCACTATATATCAGTGCCCTTGTTTTGTCTGAAGACTACTTAAAATCTCCTAATATAAAGTAAGGCATAGATTAATCTAAACCCTGTCCTATGTGTTTTGCGCTAAATTAACTGCAGAAAATAGTGGATCAAAGGATGATAATTAATAAAAAATCTGAATGAGTAACTTTAATACACTGCAATGTATTAGGGTTGTGCCGATAGACGATATTATCGTGTAGATCTTCAGACATATCACTAATAGCAGGCTTTCGTGATGATAGTTGGCGATAGTTATTATTATTTTCATCAACATAGTCACACATTAAAATACACATTGCGTGCATTTCCTCGCATGAGAGCGTTAATGGGCTTCTTTTTGAACGAGATAGCTTATAATCGCGCAGATTTCTTCTCGCACGCATTTGGACCCAATGCTCTTGGTCTCTTGCTCGGACCTGAATGAGCGCGGCATGGACTCTTTCTAGCATCCGAACTTGTAATACGCGCGGCTCCGACATTTCCTTGCACTAGAGGTGTTGTCAGGGGCACAGGGGGTTAAAACCAGGGGAGTGAAAATGATGCAGATAGATTAATGGCATTATTTTTAATAAGGTTACGGTCATGACAGTGTTACCCGTGCTTCATTTTTGTCCACCAATAAAGTGACTTGTCATAAATAATTAAAAATTAACAAATAAATAAATGAATGAGTAAACTACTGCCCCGCCCCCCGATCCTATTGTGTATCGGCGATCTCACAGGCTGATGATAGGACAACCTCAAAATGGGGCATATCACCCAACACTACAATTTATAGCAATGTAATATATACAAATTTTATACTGTCTGTTAAGTAACTTCCCTGAGATGTGTGAGTGTGTGTGTTTTTGGGCACTAAATGGGTACATTATTAATATAAACTTAAAAACATAATCTCTCACCTCCCAGTTGTCTGCGCTGCTCCCCAAACTCATCTGCCTTTATGGCCACCTTATTATCCTCATCAAACAGCATGGGTTTGTCAGCCACTGGCTTTGGAACCTGCTGCTGGACGAGGCCCTCGTGTTTCCTCAAATGCAGACTTTCATCGTGGGGCACATCTGGTTGATCCAGCGGCTGCCCACGGGCATGATCATCTCCTGGTCGGGCTAAAGCTGCAAGTCCTGCCCTCTCTTCCTTTAGCATCGCTGCAGCCTCCGCAGGCTCCATGTGTTTCTGTGTGATGGCCGGCTTCTTTAGTGCTAGAGAAACAGTGAAATGTGCAGTTTAAAGAAATGACTGCCATGGACTATTATTAGTATAATTTAAAGAATACATCTATTTATCTACTCTGTAACACTTTACAATAGGGTCTCTTTTATTAACAGTAGCTAATACAGTTAATCCATTAGTACTTCACTATCCAACATAAACTACACATATAAGTATATGTTATTTAATATAAATACATCGTTCATTCATGTTAGTCCATTGACAACCAACATTTGATTTTAAATGTATTAGCAAATGTTAAAATTAAATTGCAGTACAAGTATTGTTCACAGCATTTAACACAGTTTTGTGATCTGCTACAGTTGTCCATCCAGTTACTCACCAAACTGTCCAACTTCTATCTTGCCTACTTCACTGTCCTCAATGCCAGGCATTCCTGCATCACTACCAGGTTTAACCATTTCATCTTTTGTGTGTGATAGAAAGAAAAACAATACATAATTAAACATAAAAGTCAATCGGTTTTTTTTTTTTGTTAACCCAAATGTCTCGTTAACTCGTCAATTAAGAGAAAATGTTTCCCTGCAATCCGTATTTCTGCTATTATCCACCAGGTGGTGCCCTTACCGAACTTTTAAAACCCTTAGGGCAAACAGATCAAACTCTGTGTGTGTTTTGATCATCGCTCTGAATCTGATCTCTATCAAAAGTCCTTCACAAAAATGCAATTATCTCAGCTTTTTGCTCAAAATCTGATATTTTTGAAGAAGCCTACCAATATTTAAGAGGTGATAAAAAGAGAACAAATGAAGGTAGGATGAAACAGTTTTTGTTTGAAAGCAGAGGGTCTGTTCTTTCATTTGCTATATTGTATGTTTATATATTTAAAGAAGAACAGTTTCTGGAAGGCATCAAACTTTGTGAAAAACTTTTTTTTTTAAACACCAGCGGAGAAAGGGTAATGTGTTTTTGCTACCTTTTAGACCCGGGCCATCATGTTGTGGAGCCACAGTGTGGTGCTCTGCAGTGTCCTTTCTGTCTAGTCTTTTGTTTGAGTTCAGTTCCAGATCCACTTGCCGACCCACTCCTCCTTTTTTACCAGTCTCTATTAAATTCTGCACTCAGCAAGACAGTTTTAGAAAGAAGGTTATAAAGTGTGTAAATACAGGCATGAATGAGTGTGTACAGTATCTCATACACATCAAAGCACCTTTCTGAGTTTGGCCGCGTCATCTTCCGCTCTCTTCTTGCTCTCTTCATACTCTGCTTTCAGCTCAGTCATTTGGCGACCACACTGCAAGCTGCATGAGCAACAGGAGTAAAGTATTATTCCTTCTTATGGCTAAAATACACAATACTGACTAAAATAAACAAAAATGCTTTAGATTTGGCAATCTATATCGGTTTGATGTATTGCCTCATCATCAGTTAGTGTGTTTGTAATCACCTCTCATATTCTAGTTTTTTCTCCAGGTTGGTGCTGTTTTTCCGCACCTCCCTTAACTGGTCTTCCTGTCGGATGATTTCCTGTCTTAACTCCTTCATCTGCTCTGTAAATGTATACACATTCCTTTAAAATTAATTCCTGTATATCCCATAAGATCAGCAGTCAAAATGCACCGCATTGTTATGTTATGAGCTAATAAGAAGCAGATTGGGCAGCAACGACAAAGAGCTATAATGTTATAAATAATATGTTACAGCAGAATTAGGGCTGCACTTGACTTGCATAATCCTAGATTATTAAAGTGTTGATACTGAGAAACAGCACCCTCTAGTGAACATCTTACCCTCCAGCTTGTGAAGCTCCAACATCTTGGCACTGACATCAATTTGGAGTTGATTCTGAAAAACACACGCCCAATAAAGGTCAAGATAGAAAGTCCAAAATATATCTAAAATATATGACTTATACGTATTCGACTTTTTAGAATTCAGTGGTAACACAATTTCAATTTTTTTATTATATAATTTCCCATCTAATATGTAGCCGTGGGAAAAATTCACTACATTTCAAGGCTTTACAAACCAAACTGTCGTCCATTTTCCCTTTTTGTGATTCATGTGAGGCATATGTTACTGCTTATTTAAATCTATAAAAATAATGAGCCTTTTAGGACCAAGCACTTTAACAAAATTTGAAATTCACATTTCTGGTTGTAACCAAAGCATGCACTCTAAAAACCACTATTCTAAAAGCACTAAAAGTGGTTCACTAGCTCATAATCATAGGAGAACCATTTTCAGTGCTATACAGCACACATGTAGCACCTGTGCAAAACCATATGGTGTTATGTAGAACCATAAGTGGTTCTTCATAGGTGCTACATAGCAGTGGTTCCCAAACTTTTTCAGCGTGCGGCCCCCTTGTGTACGGTGCATTCCGTCACGACCCCCCAAAGAAAACTTGTGACAAAAAACTGTTCTAAAACTTAACATTTTAATAAAAAAAACATTAAATTATACAAAAAAGTAGTGCTTTTGGTTAGTAGCCTTATATTTTTAAGGTTTAATTACACAGAATTCATGATAATTGATAATTAATGTATTTCATAAAATGTCATAAAACTGGGGCCCCCCTGGCACCATCTCGCGGCCCCCAGTTTGAAAACCACTGCTATATAGACCCCTTCACGGTTCACGTCACAGGCGGTTCCCACTGCGCTTGTTGGGGTCAGAAAAGTCATTACAGCAGATTGAGTTGCGTGTTATTCGGTATCGTAAAAAATGCCTACTGACGTCGTGGGCTCTGAAAATCGCACCAGGTCTTCCGTTAAGTTTTTGCGATTCATGCAGAATCTCAAAAACAAAAAAATACAACATCTGCGGCTGCAAGCAATTAACGTGCAGACTGAGACAATGCAAATATCAAAGAGGCTTGTGTTTGTAGTTTCCCCTGTGAATACGAGATTACGAGATTAGATTTTAGTGCCATCTAGCAGTGAGACTGTGAATTGCAATTAACGACTCAGTCCACAACTCACCCCTCCCTTAAGCCCGGGATACACTGCACGATTATTGGCTGTCCCAGATGAAAGATTGCCATTGTGAAACAATCATCGCGATTTCTGTGATCGTGGCTCTTTATCGGTGGTCCTATGTCGTACAATGAGAGAGGTTCAAAGACGGCTGTTTTCCCGGTTTTGAGTCCAAAGATAGCCTATGATAGTTTTCTGACAGTGTCAGAAATTCGGCATAATCACAGCACAGTGTGTTTGCTGCTATGACCTGCACGCTGGTATTTGTTTACCACGAGGGCATGCTGGTGACATTGCAACCGTCAAAGCTTCCGTGTCATTATTGTACAGTCTACATGCCTGTCTGTCGTACCAAAGTTTAAACGATCCATGTCGCACAATCTGATAAGGTAATGATCTTATAAGAGGGAAAAATCCTGAAGTGCATTCCGGGCTTTACAAGACACATAAGCCCTGTCCCAAATGGCGCACTTCATGTGGACTTTCAGTCCCGTGGCCTTAAATTGCACGTGCTCGCTTTGTCTACGAGTCCATAGGGTATCCCATCTGCATTTTTACGCTCCGAAGTGTGCTCATCAGCACCCCCTTTGCACCTGCATTGCTGCAAGCCCCACACACTTTACCAACCCAGAAGTCCTTGCCAAAAAGTAATCAGACGACAGATGGGAGGAGTTCACACTGATGGGCAACTTCTCTTCCCATTTCCGGCGTGACGCTCGAATCTGTTCCAAAATACGATGCGCTAAGGGGGCGTGCACACCAACGCTTTTACGCCCGCGGCCGGCGCATGTTTTCAATGGTTTTCAATGGAAGCTCAGCGTTTTTCAAATAAGCCAGCAGCTAGCGGGAATTTTCCGCGCTGAAAACCGGCGCTCTGCGCCCCACACCAAAACTTTTAAAGGGGCTGGACACACCAAAACCTTTTAAACGGCGTGATAAGGGGCTGGACACACCAAAACTTTTAAACGCGTCTGAAAACCCCTTGAGGACGCCGAATGCCAGCTGTTTTTCAGCTGAGTGCCAGCTTTCTTCAGCTGAGCGCTTTGGTAGCTGTGATACTTCAGCTGCGAGCCGGTTGGTTGCTGTGGTAATGTCCCGCCCCTCCTCCACTGTGATTGGGCGGCCGCGTGAAAACTGACATTGACGAGCGGAGCTTTGAATATTTTTCAACTCTCGGCGCTCAGCGCTGAGCGCGGAAAAACCGCCGGGCGCCGGTTTTCAGCGCGCAAGAAAACCGCTAGCTGCTGGCTTATTTGAAAAACGCTGAGCTTCCATTGGAAACAATTGAAAACATGCGCCGGCCGCGGGCGTAAAAGCGTTGGTGTGCACGCCCCCTAAGAGTCCCTAAGATCCGCACTACATGATGTCATCAAAGTGTGGACTCAGAGATCAATGATTTGCCATCACAAATGCAAATGCAGAGGAGCTACAATCCAAAAAGGGCACACAAAGAAAAGAACACAACGCACACACCCCAACAGAACAGTAGAAATTAATGAGAGGGTCAATAATTAAAGCATCAGTGTCACGCTACAGAAGAGATAAAAGCTTAGCTCAGCACCCACAACCCCCATTCAGCAGGTGAAAGATGCAGAGGCTCACTGCATCACTTCAAACCACTAAAAGTGGTCCTTGGCTCAACATATGCCTTAACACTGTAATACTTAGTAAACATGGCAGTTCACAAAAACACACATGCTGTTTACACAATGTACATTTAAGAAGTAAAACTGGTTATTCCACCAGATAAAAAGTACTAGGAATGAGACCCATTGTCATGCGCTTTAATAGGAAGTCATTACAAAGCGAGTTATTTCACTTGAACAAGATTACAAACAACTACTTTTGTGCAAATCCGACACTGTTGTTTATGTATAACATTCCTGTATGTTTGTAAAGAAAACAATGAACCCATGCTAACATTAACCTGTCCTGCATACACACTTAAATTACACAGAACAGTTTCTTAACTACACCACTTAAGTTTCATTTGACAAACATCAACAAGTTAACATTATAAATGAATATATTTGAGATCATTCCACCCCATTTCTCAGACTCCCAGAGATTACATTAAATCAGTTCTCAAATAATAATAGTACACTTTGGAGATTATATATAAGTATTGTAAGGTGTTTATAAGAAAATGCAACTAAGATGATTAATCATTCCATTCCGATTAATCGCATGTGATTGTCGCATCTCGTCAGTAAAGCAAGTTCCTTAATTAGTAATAAATCACCAATATTTGCTTTCAGGCGATTCATCCACGATTATGAATGCAATATTTCCCCTCTTGTCAGTGAACTACGGCTCTGGGTGCTTCTCAATTCTTATTTGTGCATCCTCTTTTCCTTTCCTTGCGTCTTAGCTCCACCCTCCTAGGATGCAAGCGTGGAAAGATGTGAGGACGGAGGAGACAAAGTATTAAGGGAAATTATATCCTATTTCCTTACTGTCTTTATAGAGTTTATTCTCTGTTATCAAAATATCAAGTGCATTAAAAACCCAAATATTTAATAAAATAAAGTTTAATTTATACTTGAGTTATAGTTCATATCCTTACTACATTAAAATAAAAGACATTCTTAAAAGTGCAGTATAAATTAATTTATGTGTCTATACCACTGATCATTTATATAGATCAGTGGTTTAAACATAAATATAGAATCTGAAACGAGTCTACATTTACAATAATTTAATGACAAATAGCCAGATTTATGTGTGTTTAATGACGTGACGATGTGAAAGCGGGAGGAGATTTATACATGCGTCAGGTTTAGTTGATAAAACACTTCCGCATAGGACAAGGGTTTTCAAATCTGTCCTGGAAGACCACTAGTACTGCACAATTTGCCTCTCATTAGACACACCTGGTTTAAATCTTCAGCTCATTAGTAGAGACTGCAAGACCTGAACTGGGTGTGTAAGGTAGCTGAATGAGGTATGTCACAAAAGGGAAACATGCAAAATGTGCAGTAGTGGTTCTCCAGGACAGGTTTGAAAACCCCTGGCATAGGATACACTCATGTATCCTCGCTCATGACTCCTCAGAAAGCCTCCTAAAGCCCGATTTATAGTCATGCCGTGCGTAAGTTCGCGTAGGCTATCCACAGCCTGTGTGTAGCTCTGCGTAGCCTGACGTGCACCTTGTAAAAATGTTAACAGCGCATCAGATCTACACAGACCGCAAGCGCTGTGATTGGTCCACAAGAACCCCTCCCGTCAGGTAAAAAAAAAGGTATTTCCGTTTGTATTTCCGTTTGTGACAATGAAAACAAAGATGAGCCAAGTTGAGGAGTGATTTAACTCAAACTGCAACAAAAGTCGTTTATTTACTTCCATCATCGCTGGTCTTCTCAAATTATACACAACAAGTTGAGGTTTCTTCTTCATTTGTGCTAAGCTGCTTCTACTTTGACGTTTGCGTTGCTACTGTGGTTACACGCGTGGTTACTGCCTACCAGCGGTCTGCGCGTGTGTTTGCACGTCGACACGGACGACGACGCAAAAGTATAAATGAAAACCGACGCGGAACCTACATCGTCGCGGCTACGCCGTAAGACCTACGCACAACTATAACGAGCCCTTAAATGAAAACCGACGCGGAACCTACACCGTAGGACCTACAACACAACTATAACGAGCCCTTAACTCCTCGTTCCTCGCGGTGCAATTAAAGAATTGAGATGTCCTACATGATGGCGGACCTCGATCAGTTTCCGGGTCATAGGATGTAGGAGCGAGGAGGCATATTGAGAATCACCCACTGTGTAGTAAATGCCGCTCCATCTGAAAGCAGCTGATGGCTATTTATTACTAATCAAGGAACCGGCTTAACTGACGAGATGCGCATGACAATCACATGCGATTTATCGAGCAGCCCTAATTCCAAGTAAAACTGGTTACCCAGAAACACAATTGATACAATAATTATCATTCAGAGTGTGGTACTGGCCTGGGGTGCGCGTCACAAACGCATTGTTAGCTAATTATGGTCGCTGTTACCACTCAACTCTATTCGACCATTGTTGCATTCAAGGAAACTTAACAGATGCTGTTAATTGGTAAATGCCACATATGTACACAATCATGTGGGCAAAAACACCTTTATTGATGAGCATTTAAAAGTGGTTATTTTTTCAGTGACAGAATATGATACAGGTTTGCTACCATATCAACAACAAATATTTTATTATACAAGACAATAAAAAAAACATACTGTTTTATTATTGTCTGTTTTGGGCCTTCTGCATTGTCACGACAGGATTAAGATCCTTAGTCACACAGCAATTACGCCTCAAGTCATTGGCTCAAAAAAACCCTTCCTGTATCTGAGATCTTTATGAAGCAAAGCAGATTATATACCAGACAATCTACTATTTCGTAATAGAGAAGAAAAAATAAATGGGTGTGGTTGTGCATACATGTTGGCACACCAGCCATCCACCTTTGATACACTGTACATATTTATACAATGACAGTCCTAGCAAAAAACAGATTCTATTTGCAACCATTGAAACACAGGGTTGTGGTGTACAATGAAACATTTTCCACAATCCATTCTTGGAATTTGGTCACTCTATTTTTAGTTCCCGTGTACATTTAATTGTTTTCACTGACACTTTTATTCAAAGCGACTTACAAATGAGACAGCATTTAACGTTGTTGACAAAAAAGTTGTTAAGAGGGTTGACAATGGAGATTCAAGAGCAATAGAACGAGAAATGCAAAGAAAGCTAGATATTTTCCCGAAAGTGATCTGAAGTTGCAATCAAAACGGTTCTGCTGTCCCCTGCGACAGGAAGCATGAGGGGCTCTTACAGCCCCAAGCACACAGATGGGTCAATGAGCTCTCTGTTGTGTCACATAACCACAGGATAGCCTTCAAGCCAAAGGCTTGAATCCATTAAGAGCAGTATGGCAGGTATGCTCTCTCCCCACTCAGGTGGTTTGGGGGGTATACATATTGCCAAATCAGTTTTATCAGATGCATACAGAACGAAATTATATCTTTGCTTCTACCTGCCGGTCAGACCCCCAAACCTGCTAAATAAACATGCCAGAAAAGGCCTAAAGAGGTCCTTTGCAGCAATGCCATAGGAGAAACATTTCTGGATCTCCAAAAACCTGTCAAGTCAAATGATTTTAATAAAACTATTACTTTCTTACCTGCATAGTCTGTAGAACCTGTTTCAACTATTAAAAAAAAAACATTTGTGCAACAGAAAGGTTCTGCATAATTTAAAAGTTTCCACAAATAGTGCTTCTGTGTTGTTTTGTTATTTTTAAGAGTGAAGATCAAAACAGTTTACTCCTCAACCATCTGTCATATGAGGCATGTGATTGGGTTAACAGGCAAGTACACATGGGAACCCATCTCTCACCCACCTTTTCATCGTTGCAGGATTTCAGCTGCGCATCCCTGTTCTCCAGTTTGCTCTCCAGCGTGCTGTAATCTCCATCTTTCTGCTCGATCTGTTTCCTGTGCGCGTCCACCTGCATCATCAGCTCGGAGTTTCTCTTCTCCAGGCGGGAGCGCGCAGCGTCGGTGCGCTTCACCTGCGTTTGCACCTCGGCCAGCTCGTCCAGCAGCCTTCCGTGCTTACTGGACACGCTCCAGTAGTTAAACGACACAATGCCAATAATCACCAATAACGCGATCAGGATGAAAGACGGGAGGCGACCTCCGCGTCGATTCGCGCTGAACCCGATCATTGTGTGATCGAACAGACACGCAAATAGCGATCACTGGCTTTGTGTGAGCGTTAAAATCTGTTAACCAAAAGTTCCTACGTTAAAGTATTTAAATGAGACTCATATCTCCTCAACCGTTCGGTTTATAGCAACCTTGAGATGAAGTAGGTGACAACTACAATTTTGACGTTTCCTCCGTGTCCCTTCCGCACAGTTGGCGAATTCTCGCTGTTCCTTGTTTGCATTCATGCAACGCTACTGTCAGTAGATCAAATACATGAACACGCACACACAGGCGACGTGGCCTATTTGAGAGCTCAGCTGATGCGGGCTAACAGCGCGCAGCCATACGATTCCCTTCCTCTGGCTGATCCTACAAAACTTGATCGTGCACTTTTATTCGGTTAAGGTCATCTCTGCAGATCTGCCGTCATGCTAGTGTAATGTACAGATTTCTGAATGCAGAGATCAGCTGTTAATAGTACTAGCAATTACCTTGCTAAAGTGTCATGCGTCGATCTGATAGCAGAACCGGTGGAGCAAGAACTGTATCCTGGTTTATTCAAACAACGCGATATTGATATATCCTAAACACAGCGACAAACCCACAAAGCAGATCTGAAAAAAGATTATGAGCTCGTGAAAAGATCCATTAACATTAGCTACAGAGCACAGGCTATCGGCCAGTTAGCATCGCATTTGACACTACCAACGAAACCGGATGTACAGTAATCTGTAAGCGCGTTATATACGCCCCTTAAATTAAGCAACACACTATAAACAAACAGAAAATATGCGTTTGTCGCGTCTCTAAATGCAACTCTATGTAAGATTGACTATATACATACACAGCTAGCCTTGAGTTCGCTTAAAAGTCAACAACAGCAGGCTTTCTTATGTCGGTAACTTACAGACGTAAGATGGAAAAATAAACGCTGTATTCGTGTATACAGAAATAAACAATAAAAATGATAAAATGTAGACGGGTTGTTATTTTGAATCTCTAACTGCGAGGAGACGTCTCGGTAAATTTCAGAAAAAATGTCGCCCAGCGTGTAAGGTGTACAGAGGGGTGTGATTGACAGCTACGACACCCAATCAGTGGACACAACCGTATGAAGTAAACGTATCTGATTGGCTGCGTATGTAACAGTTACTGTTTGCTCAACTTTAATTGGACAATCAAATAATAAGAGAAGGCGGAGTTTACATCACTAGAATGAACGTCGCGTTTATGAGGAGCTCTTTATCTATATCGGTTATGATGCAAATGCCTGTGTTAAATAGTTTATTATACGTCATTAATATCAGTATATGAAAGATGTGCGTTAAAAAATCTGACAAAAGTAAGATTTTATGCTCAAACACCACAAGGACTTTTGAGAAAGATTTAAAGAAAGCAGACACCACCTTGTGCAGATTACCAAGAGCCCTTAGAATAGATTAGGAATCTGAACAAAACCTTTATTGAACAGCACAGTAAATACTCTGTTAGTTTTTTAACACAGACTGAGCCTGGTCCAAAACAAAGATATTAGGTTCAGAATTACAGTAAGATTTAATGAGATGTAATGCTGAATGAAGCCTGTTTTAAAACTTTATCAAAGAAATTGTCTCTTAACCGACTCAATGTGATGATCTTAAAATAGCACTCTATAGTAAAAAATACAAACAGACACAAATTTATTTTGCAACACTGAAAATAAAAATTACACGCTGAGGTAAGTTGAATAATCCAGCTTCATTAAGTTCTCTGTCCTGCAGTAGCACACAATTACCAAATATATTCAATATTTAACAATGTTTTGAGAAGATGTTTAAAACCAAAGTTTCGTAAAGGGGTACATCCATCTGCCCTAAATCCTTGGTCCATTACATACTCAAACAGACTCAATCTTTTCAGTACAATAGCAAATTCAACACTTATTTTATTCAAACAAATATTTTACCTTCATTCTGAAATTAAAATAAAAAATATACACCCCTGCATATAAACACTGGCGTTTTATTTTGTTTTTTTAGAACCTTTTTTTAATAATATGTGGAGTATCAAGTCCACATTAACTTGCTGTTGTTTCAAGAGCTACAGTTTCTGCTGATGAGAATTAGGATTCGGCCTTGGCACAATGTCAGAGGATTATAAGAAAAAGGTTTTGTCGTCCGGTGGTTAAAGTGTAGTTTCTCTGCATACACTGATGAGACTTTGAGGATGATGTGGAGATTGATGATCCAGGGTAGCCGAGGCATCTGTCTGTTTAGATCCTCGAGGTGAACGGCGTGAGGAGGAGGATGGGGAACTTAAAGCTCCACAGCTCTGTAAATGCAGGTCTCCGTGAGCGAGCTTCCTCGGGCTGCTTATGATCTTCTGCGATTGTGTCATTAACTATGTGGAGGATGAGGAAAAAAACATTGTAATTTACTATATAAGTATTTAGAGGTTGATAATTATTAAACATGAATATATAAAGTAGGGATGCACCGAAAGTTCGGCAACCAAAATTATTCGTCGGAATATAGCAAAACTAATTTTCGGTGTTCAGCCGAACAAGTGAAAAGGACAAATTAATCTTACCAAAAAATCAGATCTTTGATCACGCAACCAGTGCAGGGTAAGAGCAAACGTGCAAATGCCGCAAACATGTTTGTTAAAAGCATTTTAAAGTATCCAAGAAAGATGCGAAAACATACAGCACTACAAGTTAGCAATAAAATCAAGACATCCTGAACACCATAAAGTATAAGAAAAACATGGCAGTGGTGATCCTGAGTATTTGTCTGCTGAATGCACAAGCACAGTGAACAATAGACTTTAGCTCTTCATCTCATGTCATAGAACGACGAAGAGTGTCAGCAGTATGTAATAAAAACTTCCTAAAACCACTAAAGTCCTACAATGACGAACACGCTTATATTAAACGAGAAGCTTTTTGTTAGACCGCTTTGTTGGGCGCTTTTACCTGTGTCATCTCCTGTGCCTCCACGTGCCTGCGTGCTTGACTGTGCATGCAGGCACGTGTCCGCTGCTCAGCATACAGTGTTATAAAAGCATTGTTGCAGGTTTCTTAAGGCAGAGTAATATATAGGTTATGTGCATTTTGCACAGGAATAGAAGATCGGATTAAAATCTGTTTAGCCAAGACTCATTTATGTGGTCGAATGTAAATGGAACAGTTTTAACAAGTCAGATATCTATCTGATCAGATAAGTGACCAGGTGTAATGCTGCGTTCACACCAGCCATGGTAGAGGCGTCAAGCGCGAGTGATTTAAATGTTAAGTCAATGTGAAAAGGTCCCACAGCGTGATTGAGGCTTTTAGTGCGGTAGACGCGATTCCGCCTCATTCGTGCGTCTAGTTCGCATAAATGGCGCGAATTGAGCGTTGCCGCGGCAAAAACGCAAGTTGAAAAATTTGAACTTTGGCGGAAAAATGTGCCGCATTAACCAATCAGTTGCTCTAGTAGTGACGTGATTACAGTAAGCGAGCATAGTCGCAGAAGCCTATTGAAGGCCGTCCCATGACGCGAATTTCCGCTTGAATGTCTCGATGACTAGAATTTTATGCGGGGATGTAGCGAGTAAACTCAAAATGTTCAAGCGGCAAACTAGACGCTGTAGATGTGAATTTACGCCTCAAACGCGGCTGGTGTGAACCCACGGTAAAAGGTCTTATAATGACTGCTGGAATGTTAAAAAAATTTCATTGTTAAATAATGTGAAATAAATATAGTAAAAAGGACATTCTGAATGTAACTTCAGTTGTTCTGTATTCTGCCTTCGTCTGAGTTTTTCATTTTATTCGGCTTCGACCAAGAATTTTCCTTTCAGTGCATCCCTAATATAAAGAGATCCTATTCATTAATTTTGTACCAAACTTAACAGAGGTCAAGGCAACAATTACCTGATCGATTATACTGGCACTGAATATGGCCTCCTCCATGTGTTTCTCATCAGATTTAATAACACATTTAATGCTATTGACCACCTGCTGAACCTCTGGAGGTAGACTGCAGCTCGAGTGCTCCAGGAATTTGGCCACCAGTATTTTGGTGTCCTTGTAGGTTTTGAGGTCTGCAAGAGATTGCTGGCGATCTGAAGATGAGACGTGAGGTTTGAGTCGAATATCGACCTTTCCACCGTCTTTCTGCTTCTTGCCCCCTTGGCTGCCGTGGTTCCGTCGGACGTTCTCAGAGAGCTCCATACATGCTGTGGGAATATAATGCATTAATACTTCTAATATTGCTTTTGTTTTTTAATATAGAATGATGAATTAGAGAATGATGAATGTATCAGGTTTTAGGAAAAGAGGTGAGGATGTTACCCTGATCACAGGGAGTCTGGGGGGAGTCCTCAAGTGGATGGTTAGGAGCACAGCAATCACCTGGAAGTAAATTGCTCAGTTGACAGAATTGCTAATGGGATTTTGTATTTTTAAAGGTTGTACATTTTAGTTCGTTTAAGAAGCTGTAAAGCATCTGCAAACGTGTCATTTTTATAACTCCTCCTATACCACTTTTTGCATCCCACAACAGCAATGAAATCACAGAAAAAAGACTTATGTACCTCTAGTTATGGAAGTACAGGATATTGGTTCACTAGTGGAACGCACAATCCTCACTAGTTTTCGGTACCCTCTGGTGGCCCGGAGCGTGCGGGGACGCTCCTGGGGACTTGAGCTGCTGAGGGGAGAGGTAGCATGGGGCTGTGGAGCCAAGCAGGACGAGGACGATGGGGACCAGACGCTGAAGCATAGTCGTGTTCCCCGCAGCTGACCGGTGGGAGATGGGGAGGTGCAGGTAGATGGGGTCAGAGTAGTAGCTGCACCTGCAGTGGACGTCACTGCAGAGCTGGAAGCACATACGGATGTAGTGTTTGGCGAAAAATGGAGGGTTAGTTTCCTATTGGATTTTTCTCTGTGCTGTGTGTGAGACGTGGATTTAAGACTTGCATTCTCCTCCTTATCAAGGCCACGGACAGCATCAGGTGACAACTGGGGCGAATGAGGCTTAGAATCCTGTGTGACAGAAGACTCGCTGTAGTTACATCTGACACGGGCCTGTCGATTTAGGGAAGGTCGGATACTGTGTTCCAGGCTTGTGCAGCTGCCATCATTGACTACGATGGGTGTTGTGCCATAAGGAGAGGAATCGGAGCCCTGGACATCTAGGGAACACAGATCTTCAGAGGAACTGTGATCAGGAATGTCTACAGTTTCTGACGCCATAAGGGAAGCACTATCAACGGAGGCTGCGGAAATCACAAACATAGAACAAATAGTATTTATTTATACAACAAGGCGTTTTTTTCCTGACAGCATATGTTTTCAATTGTTTCTAATGGAAGTGCCACGCTTAAAAAAAAAGTAGCTGGCGGTTTTTGTTTTTCTGCTTTTAAGCGCTGTATTGCCCAAAGTTGAAAATGGTGAAAAATTTCCAACTTTGGGTAAAATGCTCAGCTCGTCAATGTCACTTTTCACTCAGCGTCCAATCACAGTGGAGGAGAGGCGGGACAAATACCACAACAGTAAAACGATTGTCATTTTTGGCAATAAAAATAAAAATATATGCACTTTTAACTTCTCGTATTACACTAGCCATGTGACATGCCAGCGCGACCTCATGTAATGCATTATCACATTAAAAGGTCATGTATGACTTATGCAAAACTACTGCCCCAGTGTTGATACGTGCGGAGAAAAAGGACCGTTCCGACATTGTTGTATGTGAAACTGTTGAGGTCCAATAAAGTGAATTTAATTGAGAAAAATCCTGGAATGTTTTCCTTAAAAAGCTTAATTTTTTCTGGACTGGACAAAAAACATCAACATTTTGGATGATATGGGGGTGAGTAAATTATCAGGATTTTTTTTTAAGAAAGTAGAGTAATCCTTTAAGAAACACTGGCAAGCGCCCACAGTTGGGTATACCTGTCGTTTTTAGCCACATTTGAACGCTTTGGTGTACACGCCACCTTAGACAATGATTAACAGCTAAGATAAAAACTTTAAATGAGTATGCTGTCTGTCAAGCGTGTAAATCTAATGACTTCAAATTCTTTACTGCAGTAATAACTATTTCCCACTATTTCTTATAACATGCTTATATTCTGTCAGTTAAAATCAATTTTTGTACACAGTGTTAAATTCTTGAATATAAAAAAGCCATAAAATCTAATTATAATCTACTATTATAGTCGATTTACTGAACACATTTTGACCTTTTATGTGTTGCAAATGTCACACTGTATGTGGTAAGTTGTCACATGGAATTTGTTATTAAACCGCTGATTTAAGGTCTAAATACAACTTAATTTAAATATAACTTAAACAAAGCAACAGTAATTTATTAAGCAGCAAAACTATATGTTTTAGTATGGTTTTGGCCAACAAATATAGCAATTAATAAATTGCATACATTTAAAACATTCAAAACACATGACATCTAGTCACAATAAAGATGTATGCTGTCTGTCTGCGTGTAAATCTAATGACTTCAAATAGACATAAACCACATTTATTTTAATTTAGGTTGACTGTTTGACAGGTTTAACTTTGTTATGGTTACAAGACAAGCATTGTCTCCACTGCAGTATAGTGGTTAAGTTATATATTACAGTGGGGATTTTTCTATTCAGCCTGCGTGTGCTGAGTTCATTTTGCATATTTTCTATTTGACCTTTCTGGGTTTTTTGACAATTTTGGTTTACATTTATATGAATGATGTTGTTACTGTGTTGGACGGCACTTGAAGCATACTATAAAATATGAATCCAATTTCTATAGCAATTATTTGAAAAAAAAAAAATGAGAACCATCGCTCAAGCCACACCTTGTCATTCAGCTGTCATTCCCCTTTTCATACCAAAGATGTGGAAAAACATTTGGTTTGTTAATAAAAAATAAAACTTTAGCTTTCTCACCCTGAGTGCTAAGGCCAGTTGTTGTATTCCTTTCACAGAAACTGGACTCGGTGACCTGTTGCTCAAGACTGGTGGTGATCTGGATAGGAAAAAAATCAAACCACAAATATATTTAAAATGTGTTTAAACCTCATAGGCTTTAAAGATGGATAGTGTAACCTTCTGGAGAGGATGGTGATTGAAAATTGTTTTACACCTGAGGATGATAACAGACAACTGGAAAAGGTGGAGAATCAGACAGCAGAACATCTGGCACTGAGGAGTCTGCTGTAGTCTAACATCTGGCAATTTAAAGCGACAGTAACATCTTACTACCAGCAGGAGGCTCTTTAAGATCACGTTTGCTCCTTAATCTTCACCATGACTCTCACTGCACATGTTGTAGTTTCGGATCATCTTTATAACATGATTGATCCAAAACACCTATACAGTAAACCTAATTTGTATACAAGAAGCTTATTTCACAGCACAGATTGATATTGGAAAAATAGGTGGGAGATATAGAGGATCTGCTTGAAGCTATACTTGACAGCAAAACATATTTTGTAAGAGAAACAATATTCTTACAGTAAACTGACTATAGCAATTTTTATCCAGTCTAAATATTTCTATTGCTGTCAGTCTTTTAAGCTTCTCATGCTTGTGCTTTAGACAAGAAATTGCTCCAATGATCGAAGTGAACCTGCTGCTTTGTTTGCAGATGGTTATCAATAGCTTCACAGGAGAAATGTCTCAAATCAAAGAAACCTCTTCCTTGTTAATCGCAGATTCCTTTGGGTAGCAAACAAATCTTCAAAACAGCAGATAATAACAGGTCCTTTCACAGGATTCTAAAGGTCTGGGCTGTACATTGTGGATCTCTTTGCAAAGAGGAGAGCTCTTGTTCCCTTTCATAAGGCAGAGAAGAGAAATGTGATGGAAAATCGTTGTTGAAATACAGGCCCTGCTCTCACTGTAAGAAAGCTCATTTCTCTGAACTAGGATAAAATTTTTGCCTGTACTGCTGATGTGATCCAAAAAATATATATACTCCATAATATATAAATCGCTTGTATTAATTTCTTTCAGCACTCAAGTGCAGTAAAGAACATTTTGACTGTCAAGCTTTACATAGACAAATAAGCATTGAGTAAGTGAAAATCACCTTAAGATATAGCCTACAGCAGTGGTTCCCAAACTTTCTCAGCGTGCGCCCCCCCCCCATGTTTACGGTGCATTCCTTCGCGCCCCCCCCAAGAAAATTTGTGACAAAAACTGTTCTAAAACTCAACATTAAAATAAAAAAAAATATTAAATTATACAAAAAAGTAGTGCTTTTGGTTAGTAGCCGTATTTTTTAGGTTTAATTTCACAGAATTCATGATAAATTAATGTATTTCATAAAATGTCATAAAACTGGGGCCCCCCTGGCACCACCTCGCGGCCCCCAGTTTGAAAACCCCTGGCCTACAGGATAAAGGGAAGACCGGGATAATCATCACATTTCTGTACTACAGTAATAACTATTTCCCAATATTTCTTATGATATGCTTATTTTCTGACAGTTAAAACCAATTTTTGTACACAGTGTTAAATTCATGGATATAGAAAAGCCATAAAATCTAATAATGTTTTTTTACCATTATAGTTCTGGAAAAAATCCATTTACTGCACACATTTTGACCTTTTATGTGTGACAAATTTCACACTGTATGGGGTCAGTTGTCACAATTTTGTTATTAAACCGCTGATTTAAGATCTAAATAAAACCTAAACAGAGCAACAATAATTTATTAAGCAGCAAAAGTATATGTTTTAGTTTGTTTTTTGCCAACAAAGCAATAGGCTTTATGCCCAGCTGCACCACCTCCCGAACTCCAGCCAGCTCCTTGTTTCCTGTCTGCCATTATTGGACAAACTGATTAATCCAGGTGTGTCTGATTATTGTTGTTGTGACTACTGAGGTCAGGCACACCTGGATTAATCAGTTTGTCCAATAATGGCAGACAGGAAACAAGGAGCTGGCTGAAGTTCAGGAAGTAGTGCAGCTGGGCATAAAGCCTATTAATAAATTGCATACATTTTTAAAACATTCAAAACATATCACATCTAGCCACAATAGAGACGTGACAACTTGCCCCAATCTCACATTCACGAAAATAACTTAATTTATCTTAAAAATATTAACAGCATGTTGCCGGCACACTGAAGCCAGCACACAAAACCCTAAAGAAAACACACATTGCTAAAGAAAACACACATTTGCAAAATTTAATGATTTGACTCAACACTAGCCTATATAAAAAATATTGACCCTAGACCACAAAACCAGTCAATAAGGGTCGAAATGTATAGCCTACATCACCTGAATGCTGAAGAAATAAGCTTTCCATTGATGTAAGATTTGTTATGAAAAGGACAATATTTGGTCGAGATACAACCAAGAAAATCTTAAATCGGAGGGTGCAAAAAATCTAAATATTAAGTCATTAGCAATTGTATTATTCACCCACAAACATTAAGTTTATAAATGTTTACGGTAGAACATTTACATGGAACTTGATCTTTACATAATATCCTATGATTTTTGGCATAAAAGCAAAATGTATTAATAATTTTGACACATACAAATATACCAGTGCTACTTAAGACTAGCATAACTAGCACTTCTGTGAAGCAAACAACCAGTTTAAACATTAACAAACAGGAACTGTTTTGTCAAGGAAAGAATAAAATCTTATCTTTTGAGTATGATTTCCTATCATTTATTAAGGGAAATCCCCATGCTAATGTGACCTCTGGCATTAAAACAAAATACAACTATTGGTATGTTAATTTTTATTATGTGTCAGGTTCTTGGTGCTCTCTAAGGTGTACGCAGGGTGAGAAATGGGGTCAGTTGAGGAAAATCTTATGTCTGATGTTTTCAGGGTTCCCACACCTTAGTTAACTTCAAATTCAAAGACCTTTCAATTACTTTCCAGGTCCAATAACCTCAAATTCAAGGACTAAATGTGGGAAAACTTTTTATGTGAGAGCAAGGTTACATTGTGTTACCTTTTAAGATACATTGTTACAGTTCCCTTTTGAGGGAACTCATGTTGCGTCACTGCAATGACACTTTGAATGTGTATATCAAATTCAACCAATGGTGAGGCTTAACGACAAAGACAGGGTGACGCGGCGGGAGCCAGGAGGTATATCGCTATCTGAAATATTGCCAAAGACGGCGTTACAGGGACGCAGGAAGGGAACTCTGGGTTTTAATGGTCGAATTTGGCAGATCATCTGTTACAATGAAGTTCACACGTTACGTTACAAAAACCTGACACAAACTCTTTGATACTGATTAGAGTTGTTTGTTCCAAGATGACTTGGTTTATCTTTATTTCTTTTCCCCTTTTTTTAAACTTTTTAATTGTTTTCTTGTGTTGTTTCAAATTTAATAATCAAATAAATAGCTGTGCAAATAATCAACCATGCAATGTAAATGCAAAAAAGTACAGTACTTCAGTATTTTACCTGACTAGCAGGTGTCTGTCCCACAACAGATTCATATGGTGGTGGCAGCTCGGATGGATACAGAACTCCGGGGCTGTTAATAGGTACTCCGTAAATGGCACTGAAGGGAGAGTGTGGAAAATCCAGATGCAAGCCTCTAATGGACGGAAATGGTAAAACATGATTACAACACTGCGTCGATGTTACAACAGATTTGGCTGTACGGTGTTGGTGGATGATGGCAGCAACAGAAACATCATGTATGCTATGAAAACAGTTCCCCCATTCCTCTCAAATATATCAAACCCATCACCTCTGTATGTATTATGACATCAGTGTGCTGTGAAACATCCAGTGCATATGCAGGGTGTTTGTATTTACTGCTTTGTTGACACATTAGTGTGGCCGTGGGCTAAACGGCCTCATCAGCACGTTTTTTATGATGAGATGGTGGGCAGAGTGTCTAACAGCGTGAGACAGAGAAATCAATGGTGGATTTACACCAGAGCAGGGACATTGCTGCTTCATAATATGGGTTGTCAGAGCACTATGTATTAAACCATACAATTATACGACAGGGCGGTTGTTTTTTTATGGGGCAGTAGGTCTGAATTCCCATAAAAAAGAAACTGCATTTTACTGATGATATTTTGCATAAATCTGATCTATGATCTATTATAAACACTTCCTAAAACATTTACATTAACGCATTTAGCAGATGCTTTTATCCAACAATCTATACATTTTTTTTATAAATATGTCTGTGTTCCAGGGGATCGAACCCATGACATTATGTTGCTATTACAATGTTCTACCAGCCACAAAAATACTAAAAATAGAGTGCAAGATATTCAACCCTGGGACGAGCAGCAGGTTGTGCGTCTTTGTGTATGTGAGTTTGCATGCGTGCAGATTTACCTCTGGCCCTCTATCACAGGTGTGCAGGTGTACTCTGGTGGGTAGTAGGGAGGAGGGGGGATAGGCGGGATAAACTCATCGAAGTCCAGTGTCTGGTGTAAGATCGTACCATGAGGGGTCATACAATCCGCACTCAAGGCTTGCGCTCTGTGTGGCATAAACTAATGAATAAAAAAAGTAATATGTTACAATGATTATAACATAATGTTGATTACAGTATACAGAGGAATACAATATCATATATTTATAGCTGATGTCACTTTAATTCTTACAATCGACATTACCCATATAACTATTTGGCATTTTACAGTTACATTACTCTTTAATGTTCAAATTAAAGGATTAGTCAATTTTCTTAAAAATAAAATCCAGATAATTTACTCACCACCATGTCATCCAAAATGTTGATGTCTTTCTTTGTTCAGTCGAGAAGAAATTATGTTTTTTGATGAAAACATTCCAGGATTTTTCTCATTGTAATGGACTTTAATGGACCCCAACACTTAACAGTTTTAATGCAGTTTGAAGTTGCAGTTTCAAGGGACTCTGAGCGATCCCAGGCGAGGCATATGAGGGTCTTGTCTAGTGAAGCGATTGTCAGTTTTGGCAAGGAGGATAAAAAATATGCACTTTGAAACCACGGCTTCTCTTCTTCCTCCGGCTGTGTGACGAGCCAGCGTGACCTCATGTAATTACGTAATGACGTGGAAAGGTCACGCATTACATATATGAAACGCACATTTGCGGACCATTTTAAACAATGAACTGACAAAAGACATTAATTAGTATCGTTCAACATACAACAATGTCGGAACGGTCCTCTTTCTTCACACTTGTAAACACTGTGGCGTAGTTTCAATACGTCATCCATGACCCCTTGACATGATGACGTATTACGTGAGGTCGCGCTGACGCTTCACAGGACCGAAGATAGACGAGAAGTTGTGGTTTAAAAGTGCATATTTTTTATTTTTCTATCCAAAAATGACAATTGTTTCGCTAGATAAGACCCTTATGCCTCGTTTGAGATCGTTAACAGTCCTTTGAAACTGCAATTTAAACTGCATTAAAACTGTTACGTGTTGAGGTCCATTAAAGTCCATTAAAATGAGAAAAATCCTGGAATGTTTTCCTCAAAAAACATAATTTCTTCTTGACTGAACAAAGAAAGACATCAACATTTTGGATGACGTGGTGGTGAGTAAATTATAATTTTTTTTTAAGAAAATGGACAAATCCTTTAATAAAGGCCCCAAGTAAGCTAAATCTGGATATTTTGTGAGATTCTGAGAATAGCAAAAGCTTTTTCTCAATTACTCTGCTGTGACCCCTTAGCTCAATACCTTTATACAATGCAGATTCATTTCTCTTAGCTTAATTTTTAAATGTGTCCTTGTTAAAAAAAAGTTGTGAATTCCATTTTTCTGATAATTGTGTGATGATAAAGCTTTCCTGTTGATGTCACGCACACTATAATCATAAACTATTTCCTACATGACTCCATTCAAACATACAGCAATGAAAGGGTAAGAAGAAGCAATCAAAACATACAGGTGCAAAGGGAAACGCTCCATACAACACTTCACACTCATCTCTGCCCTAAAGCCCTTGCTGTCTTTGTTCATGGACCGCACGGCTTGTAACAGTTGTGATTTCGTGCATTGCCAGTCTGTGCCTTGAGTTGAATCTAATCCCTCTACTGCTTCAGCGATTCACACAGCCACAGCCATGCTAATATAACTCATCTGAATTCATCTCTCTCTCTGCCCATACCTCTATACTGCAGCCACCCAGCCTGCGCAATTTACTGCCTCGTCTTTAAACGGCACAAAGCACACTCTTAAACAATATTAAAACTTTATGTACCACAAGTTTATTTTCTCTCACATCAAATAGGTTTGCTGAAAAAGAACAAATTCCCTAAAAGTGAAAATTACAATTGGTCTGCTCTTCTGTCTGTTACAAAAATAAAATAAAATAAAATAAAATAAAGAAATATTATTATTAAAGAAATAAATAAAGGAAATGCAGTCGCAAGAAATAAAGAATCCAGTAGTAAATTTTATGAATTTTCATGTAAAGCATACACTCACCTAAAGGATTATTAAGAACACCATACTAATACTGTGTTTGACCCCCTTTCGTCTCCAGAACTGCTTTAATTCTACATGGCATTGATTCAACAAGGTGCTGAAAGCATTCTTTAGAAATGTTGGGCCATATTGATAGGATAGCATCTTGCAGTTGATGGAGATTTGTGGGATGCACATCCATGGCATGAAACTCTTGTTCCACCACATTCCAAAGATGCTCTATTGGGTTGAGATCTGGTGACTGTGGGGGCCATTTTAGTACAGTGAACTCATTGTCATGTTCAAGAAACCAATTTGAAATGATTCAAGCTTTGTGACATGGTACATTATCCTGCTGGAAGTAGCCATCAGAGGACGGGGTACTTGGTGGTCATTAAGGGATGGACATGGTCAGAAACAATGCTCAGGTATGCCGTGGCATTTAAACAATGCCAAAATTGGCACTAAGGGGCCTAAAGTGTGCCAAGAAAACATCCCCCACACCACCACCACCGGCCTGCACAGTGGTAACAAGGCATGATGGATCCATGTTCTCATTCTGTTTACGTCAAGTTCTGACTCTACCCTCTGAATGTCTCAACAGAAATTGAGACTCATCAGACCAGGCAACATATTTCCAGTCTTCAACTGTCCAATTTTGGTGAGCTTGTGCAAATTGTAGCCTCTTTTTCCTATTTGTAGTGGAGATGAGTGGTACTCTTTGGGGTCTTCTGCTGTTGTAGCTCATCCGCCTCAAGGTTGTGCGTGTTGTGGCTTCACAAATGCTTTGCTGCATACCTCGGTTGTAACGAGTGGTTATTTCAGTCAAAGTTGCTTTTCCTATCAGCTTGAATCAGTCGGCCCATTCTCCTCTGACTTCTAGCATCAACAAGGCATTTTCGCCCACAGGACTGCAGCATACAGGATGGTTTTCCCTTTTTACACCATTCTTTTTCAAACCCTAAAAATGGTTGTGCGTGAAAATCCAAGTAACTGAGCAGATTGTGAAATACTCAAACCGGTCCGTCTGGCACCAACAACCATGCCACGCTCAAAATTGCTTAAATCACCTTTCTGACATTCAGTTTAGAGTTCAGGAGATTGTCTTGACCAGGACCACACCCCTATATGCATTGAAGCAACTGCCATGTGATTGGTTGATTAGATAATTGCATTAATGAGAAATTGAACAGGTGTTCCTAATAATCCTTTAGGTGAGTGGTTAATTCATGACAAATGTCCCTTGAGCTTTGGCCCTGGCAACTAAAAACGTTCATACACTGTAAAAAGTTGAATAAAAATTACTTTAATTGACAACACCCAAAAAATTAAGTTAAAATGTTCTCCTAAAGTAAAACTAAATTGAAAAAAGATTAAAAAATAACTTTTTTAGGTGTTACCAATTGAAGTAATAGACCCAACTTTTCACTTTTTCAGTGTAAGAACTTTGCTGAAAATGGCTGTTATGTGCAAAACAAAACGAAATTGAAAATTGCTTAGTGCACCTTTAAAGGCCCTGATATTTAAAATGGAAAATGTCCAAAGATCAGCATTAAATTCTGGAGTACCACTTTGAAACTGCTACACATCATAGCACTAGTATAGATGTTATTGGAAAAAAATGATTCATTATGAAAGATTTCATGTCATTCGGTGTGGATAAATTGAAGGATATGCTTAATAGTTTGTTTTTGTTTATCCCCAAATCCACAGTGCTGTTTTGCTTTGAACTAGCTTTATTGTCCTTAATGAAAAATATCTGTGTCAATATTATATTGCATTTTATAATTAAATTAAATAGATTTGCCCTTTTGTTGGTTTCCATTATACACTATTTCTATGTATTTATTTAATAATTAAACTATTTTATGTCCACATGTCTTGACGGTCAGATTATTTTTACATGATGTAATGCGAAAATGTACTTTAAACATCATTAACGAAAACGTAGACACTTACACACACACCCAATGCTAAATGTGCCACACTTACCATCTGTAGTAAATCAGTAGAAACCATTTGCATACAGCACACGGCTGTGGCCAGAGCACACACAATGGTGGAGATAACATTCAGTGCACACACGCTGAAAAGCAGCTCCTGGGAGACGGAGAGAAATAGAGACGGAAATAAAAAGAGAGAGGGGAAGAGGGTGAGAAACAAAGATAAAAGGACCAAGAGAAAAAGAGAGAAGAGAAATAAATAAGAGTGGCAATTTTTGTAAAAAAAAAACAGCCTGGCACAAACATTTATTGCTCTATTTGTCATTAAAGAAAAAAACAAGCAGTCAGAGTCCAGAGGAAAATAACAAACATTTGGATGAGAGAAAGTGACTGTGATAAAATAGGAAAGGTTGAATAAAGAGAGTCAGGAATAAGAACAGGATAAAGATTATGGTACTATTAGAGTGGAACTGCATGGCATCCTCATCATCATCATCATCATCAAAAGCAAAGAGCAATGTAGACCACCATGATTTTTAACGTTGGATCAGGCTGGTTTATGGTAGACAATGATAAGCTACAGTAGGTCCTATTCATCAGGCAAAATACTAGTCAAATAATGCAGTCTTTCTGGTAAAGCGTGTTTCTGGTGAAGTGCTGGGATTACCAGGAGTGACCAACATCCAAAACGAGTTTAATTGGTCTTTTAAACAAATAATCTTTATTCACTTTTTAATCAATGCTGCTTTTGAAATCTGTTCTTGTTTTTGAATCTGTTCATCTGTAATTTGGATTTAATGACACAAAATAATAACGCATAAGTTAATGGTTGAGGGCAGCCAATGTTAGTTCATATTCCTTTCAACATCAGAGCTCAGTGTGTGGTTATTGCAGTTAGTGAGTCACCTAGAAAAAGACACCATGAGAACATCCAAGGTCAGCTCTGCTCCGAGTTCTGGCTAGCAGATCTGTCTCCATAAAATTGTTAAGTACATTCAGTATTCATGACAGCCCGTCTCACACACCTGCTAACAGAGGCCTGTACGGACTCTCATAGTGACAACATGGGATGTATGTGACCCAATGATGTCCTCAAGGAAAATGCTGAGTTCTTATATGTGCAGAAACCCTTTAGGTGAGTCCATCCTAAGAAGACTGGACAGGCCTAACTGCTTCCACATGAATGTATAATCCTCTACACTTTTAATCCCCAAAGTCAAGACATGCATTTTGGGGGCAAATGTGCAAAACAAAGCCTTAGAAACAATTGGCTGTAATACATTTTCTTAACTACTTTGGTCTAATTTTAATCTTTGCCCTAGAATATCAATCCTGCCCGTAAACACATATTTTGTCGTAAACTTTAAAAGTCAAAAACCATTTTCTAATATGACTATCAACGTTATGATTAGGTTACACTACTATAAACATAATGTTTAAGGGTCGAACAGGTTAACACAAAAATACGTTTTTAAGGTATGAATTGTACGTTTCTACTTTTTTCAATCTAGATCATCCAAAGATAAGCATTCAAGTTCACATTTTGCCAGGATATTATTTATGACATAAATGCACAAAATGTACCTTAATTGTTACACAGAATCATTAATGTTACAGAGTGTTTGGCCATAATTGTTTTCATTCATTCATTCAAGCGGACTATATTAGCAAACTTATATAGGGTGCAGTGGCGACCAGTGACTTCTTTTTTCGAGGGCGCACGATGCGAAGTTCGTCACAACATGTATGTAGCCCGTCATGTGTGTGGTTCGTAATTTTAAAATATGTGTTCTGCCAGTCGAGTGATCCTATGTGCATCACGTGTCTTGTTAAAATAAGTGCCTGCTGCAGATGCGTCTAAAGGGTTTATGATAAAAGAGACGCTCGCGTTTGTCAGATACTCGCATAATCTCATGCGTAATCAGAGTTTAGTGTTAAGGGAGTGTCTTGCGTGTATTTTTTCTGAACATGAGCATCTCTTTTATCATAAACGGTTTTGATGCGTGTGCAGCAGGCACTTATTTTGACAAAACACTTGATGCACGTGGTTCACATGACACAACAAACACATATTTTGAATTTGCGCCCTTCGGAAGAGCAGTCACGAGCCGCCACTGATAGGGAGTGAGGGTAAATTGAGGGCAATTTCGGACACTTTTGCACAGGGAGCGTGCATGTAGTTTACATAACCTTTAACCTTGCCTGTATATACAGTAATACTAAATATTCATCATGATTATTGGAATGTTAAGCTCAGCAGTGTCTTCACATCGAGTTAATGCAAGAAAATTTTAAGCACGTCACGTTGATCAGCACATCATTTCATCGTTTCATGTTTCATTTTTATTTGATCTATTCAGTAGGTGCAGGTTGTAGGATCATGCCAAGTTTCTAAAACTGCCACACAATAATAACATCGCAAGACCATGATAACTGCCATCTTTGAATCTCTCTCACTGTATGATGAAAGATGATTACAAATGTTTCATGATGGCCCCCTTTTTTTCTGGGACAGCCAAAAATTGTAAACCCGACTTAAAACGCTGTATGCATGTTAGGCCAGTAGTTGATGATGTCACTGTTTATACAAATTTGCGTTTTTGTACACTTTAAAAAAATGGTGCTAAATAGCACTAAAAATGGTGAACAGTGTTTTTAGTGCTATGCAGAACCTGCTATAGTCATGCTTTAGCACCACTTATGGCTCTAGAGGGGTGCTATATAGGTGCACTCTAGCGCTAAAAATGGTCCCCCTATGATTACAAGCTTTTAGTACTAGGTATTAAAGGTGCAGTGTGTAAATTTTAGCGGGAATTGCAACCAACAGTTCAGTCCACTGCTCACCCCTCACCTTTGAAACGCATAGAGAAGCTACGGTAGCCGCCACCGGAAAAAACATGTCATCGTCGAAGACAACTTAGTAAAAATGTTTGTCCGTTAAGGGCTTCTGAAACATGGCAGCACAAAATGCTGACTTCCACGTAAGGGACCCTCTGTGTATGTAGATAAAAAGTCTCATTCTAAGGTAATAAAAACATCATTTTTCATTATAAAAAGGTCTTTATACACCCCTGATAATATAGTTTTGTGTATTATTTGCATTTCTGTCCTTCTAAAAATTACACACTGCATCTTTAAGCACCATTTTTTTAGAGTAGCCTATAGTTTAAACTGATAACAATAACAGACAATAACAGTTTAGTTTGTAAAACCCTGCACATTTTGAAACCCACTTAACAAAAGTTTGCATTTTCAGGACCCATACAAAACGCATACAAAAATCTATTTGTAGTTGGATGGTGTTGTGAAAACCTAGCTTAAATCTATAAGTTGCTGAACTCTAGTTGAACTGGACAGCGTGATTCTGTACCAGCACATCAAACAGAGGTGCTACTGTAGGTCAGCTCCACTGAGAAACACCTGCTTTTGTCTCCTTGACAACAAAGGAACAAAAAGCAGAAACCTGCAGAAAACCAAATACATTCTCGAGCATCTTAACCTTATCTGAACATTTATAAATTATTCTGTTGCTAAAGCTAATATAGTACAAGCATTTTTTATACCCTTACTGGCCTCAAAACACATTAGCTGCTTGTCTACCCCCAGGCAAGAAAGACTTTCATTTTCAGCGTGGTACAATATTCTTCTGTAATTTGTATACATTTTATACAGTCTATTTTGTAGAGGGAAATTAAACTTCAACTGTGCCATCTGACCAAGACAGATGGGCATGGGATGGCACAATGAAAACTGTTTGGCATAATGGTGAAAAATCTCTTACTTGTTATATAAGCAGCACTTTTGTCCAAAACAAACATTTAACAAACATCACGTATGTTCATATTACTCTGAAATAAAAAAAACAAACATATATACTGATAGTATTTAATTTAATGATGACATGTAAATGTATTGGCTTTGTCTATGTATTTATTTGTATGTTTTGTTTTACAGTTATTTGTAAGAAGCTGGTAATTCATTCCTATAGTCTTTGTTTATCATTGATTCAGGCAGAGGATAGTACCAGCAATTTTCATTCTCAGCAGGAGAACGCTAGTTTCACTCCAAAGTAATGAACATCTGTAGATTTAACTAGTAATCCTAATTACATACAATTCATCTGAAGAGAGCTGTTATATTCAGGATAGCACAGAGATTTGAAAATACATTTTACAAACCATCTTCGAAAAGAACATTTTGTGTGTGTGTGTGTGTGTGTGTGTGTGTGTGTATGAATGTTTCAAATGATAAAAGCCTGTAAACTAGAGGTCAAATAAAAACAATGCCACTAGTAGCTTTTATCTTAAAGCTCCCATAACACACGCTGTTTCTGCATATCTGATTTTAATCTGGAGTACCTATAGAGTAGTATTACATCCTTCATATCTTCTAGTTCCCTTTCAGTCGGTCACTACGACGTCACGTCGTGACCGACGAATTGGGAACTCGCTTAGAGAGACCAATCTGCTTCGTACTCTACTAAAACGCCAATGAACTTGGCATTGAGATATTTGCATAATGCTGGCGCCGCCCCGCCAGGTGCGTATAAAAGCCACAGGTGCAAATATGGAAATTAGCTTTTTCGCTTCGAAAGCCGGCATTATCTGCTGCTGAGAAGCTACTCTCTGCTCTTCTGGGAACGGTTGCTAAAGTTGATTGACAAGCAGTACTGACACAGCGGACGCTCGCAGTATTCCACTGCTCTGCATATTTTTTGTTTTGAGTTTAGTGTGTGCGTTGCCTTTCCCTGTGCGCATCATCAGCTGAGCACCTAAAGAGTGATTTCCCTAAAGAGTGATACGTGAGAGCTCTGTGTCTTTTTAAAGACAGCCACTCTCTTGTATATTCGGAGATCAGCGTCCTTTTCAGGATAGTTTTTCATCCGTGCGATCTTGGATGCGAGAAGTATAAGGGCTCCAGTGACGGTCACGAGCGCTGTCTTCGTGCTTGGGCATCAAGCACTCCGAGGCTGCGTTCGTGGAGAGTTTTTGGTTCTCTCTGTGAGAGCATAACCCTTCTTGGATTGCGGAGACGACTGACGTTTCTACGGGAACGACGTCCGCGCCTTTGCAGTGCTGAACGCCGCCATGGTGCGGCTATCAAGCGCTCGCAGGACGCTCTTCCCATCACTACGCTGAGTAGGACGGAGGATGCGTCCTTCACCTACCGGCCTTCTCATCCTCAGCCGGTTGAGGCTCCGGTGGAGACTGCAGAGTCGCGTTCTGCGATTTCTGCCAAATCCATTGGACCTCCCTCGGGTCCCGTCACTTCTGCAGCATCAGAGGGGTGCCCATTTTTTCCCTCCGAGGCGGAGTCGTCCCGGGGATGGCGGCCGTGCCCGCTCGAGCGGCGGAAACGGTAGAGTTGGAGGGGTTAACCCCTCTCCGCCCGAACCGTCCCGCCCACATGATTGGTACTTCGGAGCTGCCCGGGCCTCTACGGTGTGCCTTTCCCGACGGCACGAAGAGCTGACGTGATTTGCGGCCGTCTCGGCCGTTCAGCTTTCACCCCTCACCTCCCTCACCAACGGAGCCGCTAAGGACGGGGATCCCCCTATGCAGCTGCGTTCCTGGAGGGACCACCCAACCCTTCCCTCCCGTGTTTGTATAGACAGTCGTCCGGTTACGGGCGCTGCCCATCAGGCATGCGGAGACGCGGCTTCAGCACGCAATAACGTTGCTGCAGGTTCTCCAAGCGAAGGCTTTAGAGATTTACGAGGGAGGCCGCGACCTTCAGTCGTACGATGTCCACCACAGTGGTTCAAGATCGCCACCTTTGGCTATGTCTGGCTTACATGACGGCGCAGACGAGAACAACTTCCTGAATGCTCCTGTCTCACAGACCGGCCTCTTCGGCGAGCCCGGGGAGTCATACAGCTCCGCTGCGCAGACTGAGGCGATCTTCTAGATCGTGCCCCGGCGGAAGAGAGCTGCCCTTGGTCCACCAACGCCGGCTCCTCAGTCTGCCTCTCGCCGTCGGCGTCCTGCGGCGGCCACCTCTGTTCCCCTCCTCGGACCCCATTTCGGCAGCGCAGGGGAACCGGTCGTCAGCAGCTCGCCCCGCCCGCTTAGCCGCCTCCCGTGAAAATCGGGAGTTTAAGTGGACAGAGACGGGCGACCCGGAGTGGCAGAGGATCACTCTTCAGGAGACGGTGATTCGCTCCTTCCCCCGGTAGAGGGTCGGGTGGAAAATCCTTGGTTTACATTTGTTCCACCGGCTGTCCAGCCGGTACCCACTTAACCACACACAAGAGTGCATTCCTCTTCCCTCTCCAGGTCTCCGGAGGATTGAGAGCGCCGTGAGCGGGCACACACCAGATCACCCTACCTCTCCTCTATCGCCAGCGGGTGTTTTCCGGAGTCTGCGCTCTCCGCGCAGGAGACCAGACGACCGTCACCCTCAGTGGGCTCAGGTCAGTGTCACACATACACATACTGTAGATGTTTATGCTGTCACAGCAGACGCACCGGCAGTCCTACCTGTCTCGCTTCGCTGCCCCACTGCGGGTACTTCGGTAGTGTCGTTAATTCTCCTCGTACGGTCCCTGGATCATTCGCTTCAGTTCCCAGCCCGTCTCGTTGAGTTTTACGCACTGTCCGCCTCGGTTACGAAATACAATTACCGGCACTCCCCCAAATTCTCGGGCATTCGTTTCACTATAGTGAAAGCGTCCGATGCACATGTACTGCGTGCAAAAGTCAATGTCCTGCTGGCGAAGGACGTTTTGAGCCGGTCCCTCTTACCGAGATGATGATAGGGTTTTTCCAGCCTTTATGTCATAGTACCCAAAATACGCGGCGGGTTACGACCGATTTATTTACGCACCAGCTCTACAAATGTGATCCTTTAGGATGATACGCCGAGGCTCGTATTTCTATATTCAGATCGGTTGCAGCCTTAGACCGTTTTTTGCTCAGCGGGTGGGTATATTAATACTAAGTACACCATTCGAGCTGTCTCTCTCTCTCCCCGTGTCTCCATGAAAGTGCTAGTCACGGCATTAAAATATCAGAGAGAGAGCGTTGTTCGCATTCTGCTTATATTTACGTCAACTTATAATAGCTCGTCCTTGGCAGACGTGCGTGAATACAGAGATTTAATGCTTCGGCATCTCGCTCGTTTAAGTCATCAGGTCAACTGGGAAGAGAGCAACTTTGCCCCGTGCAGAGGATCCTTTTCTCAGTATGGAAATAGACTCGATCGATTTATTGGCGTGTTTTATAAGAGCGCACACCCAGCCTATTCTGACTTGCCTCGGTTTAGTTCGAGGGAAGAACGCGGTCCCTCTGAAACAATTTCAGAAACTCCTGGACATATGGCAGCAGCTGCGGCTGTGACACTGCTCGAGCTGCTTCATATGAGACCGCTTCAGCGTTGGTTTTACGATCGAGTCTCGAGGAGAGCGTGGCGCACCGGCATACACCATGTAACCATTACACCTGCGTGTCATTTCAATTTTACCCCGTGGCAGACCCAGCATTTCTGATAGCAAGATATGCCCCTGAGTCGGGTCTCCTGGCATTCTGTAGCACATACGATGCCCCCAGCACGGGATGAGCAGCCACGTATGACGGGCTTGCAGTCTCAGGGGTGTGCATAGCACCCCAACTGCCGCGAGCAGTGCGCTGTATATCTGGGACTTGTACACTCCGCTATAGAGATGTGAGGGAAGGATGTATTAGCCGACACCGACAACATTGCGACTGCTGCGTTATTTACCGTTAAGGCGGTTTTTGCACTCTCGTCACCTGTCGCATCTCGCTCGTCATCTCCTCCTTTGGAGTCAGAAGCATCTGAGGTCCCTTCGTGCCATTTACATCCCGGGTACGCTCAATACAGCGGCAGCTGCGTGCCCCGGCGAATGGCGACTCCACCCCCAGACGGTTCAGCTAATTTGGAAGAAGTTCAGTCGTGCGCAGATATATCTGTTTGCGTCGCCGGACGATACCCACTGTCGCCGGTTTTTATTCACTAACCGAGGGCAGCCTCGGCGTGGATGCGTTGGCACACAGCTGGACGCGGGGGACGCGCAAATACGCATTCCCTCCAGTGAGCTTAATCGCACAGACACTGTGCAAAGTCAGGCAGGATGAGTAGAGCCTTTTACTGGTCGCGCCTTACCGGACGATCAGGAATTGGTTTCCAGAGTTAATGCTCCTCTCGACAGCCCTCCCTGGCGGATTCCCCTGAGGAAGGACTTTCTTTCTCAAGGAAGGGGCACATTAGGCACCCGCGCCCCGACCGGTGGAATCTCCATGTATGGTCGTTGAGCGCGCGCAAGGTTTAGGTGATTTATCGCAAGCGGTATCTAACACCATCGACGCGGCACGAGCACCGTCCACAAGACGGGCTTACGCGCTTAAATGGAACCTTTTTCGTCACCTGGTGCTCTTTGCAACGCGAGGACCCCCGAGAATGCCTCATTAACATTGTGCTTTTATATCTTCAACATAGGTTAGATGGTAGGCTGTCACCCTCCACCATTAAAGTTGATATCGCCGCTATTTCGGCTCATCACTCACTTATTAACGGCAGAACAGTTGGCCAGCATGATTTGGTTATTAGATTTTAAGAGGCGCTCGCAGGCTAAACCCCTCGCGCCCTCCCTCTATTCCTCCCTGAGACCTGTCCATGGTGCTGAAGAATCCTACAGGTCCCACGTTCGAGCCTTTGCAGTCTGCGAGTCTGAAGTTTTTGTCAATGAAAACTCTGACCCTGCTAGCATTGGCCTCCGTGAAGAGAGTAAGTGATTTATATGCATTTTCTGTTGACGATTTGTGCCTTCAGTTTGGTCCTGCTGTCTCACTGAGACCCAGACCAGGCTACGTGCCCAAAGTTCCCACCACTCCCTTCAGAGATCAGGTGGTGACGTCGTAGTGACCGACTGAAAGGGAACGTCTCGGTTACGTATGTAACCCACGTTCCCTGAAGGAAGGGAACGGAGACGTCACGTCCCGTCGCCACAGGGCTGCTCCCTGCTGTTTATCGGCCGGTCACACTTTCCGGCTTTCTCAGCGAAACGAAGCTAATTTCCATATTTGCACCTGTGGCTTATATACGCACCTGGCGGGGCGGCGCCAGCATTATGCAAATATCTCAATGCCAAGTTCATTGGCGTTTTAGTAGAGTACGAAGCAGATTGGTCTCTCTAAGCGAGTTCCCAATTCGTCGGTCCCGACGTGACGTCTCCGTTCCCTTCCTTCAGGGAACGTGGGTTACATACGTAACCGAGACGTTTCATCAGATTAATACAAGACAGATCAGCTTTACTGATTCTTTCTGATGATGACGCATGGAAACGATGAGAGAGTCACGAAACACTGTACACCACACTGGATAACTTATGATTCACACTTACATTATATGCACTTACGCGCCGATTTCCAACATACCGTATTTTTCGGACTACAAGTCGCACCAATCAAAAATGCGACCCTCGCGGCTGTAGACGGTAATGTTGTCTCTTGCCTCATGTCAAAATACAAGGCGCTCCTGAGAATAAAACGCCATACCAGCCAAAATATGAAAAAAAAGTGACTTATAGTCTGGAAAATACGGTATCACCGAATTCTTACTTACCGCCTGCAACTCATTACCCGGTTGGGACTTTTCAACGAAATCCAGCGTTAAACAAACACACACGCAAAACTCCGCTGCTACCTCTGATAAACAAACTATACTACTTCTTCTTTCGTGTCATTGTTGAGTCTTGGTATAAAACGAAGCTGGCGCATGAGGTGATGCCTGTGACTTCTAGAGTCCTCTTTTCTCACTCTCCCGCTGACTGACATGTGAGCATGCTTTTCCTGGGAAAGTGCCCATAAAAAGAAATGATATGTAAGGCCTATCCATGATAAGTAAGCTGTACCCATGTTTGAAAAAAAACTTTCCGAAACTTATACGAACCCTGGCGAAGTGCATTCGGCACAGAAATACTCTGTAACCCATCCAACTGCTTTTTTGACACTTTGTCTATGTTTGGCATGAGGAAACCAACTCTTAGGGTGGGTTGCACCAACAAGGATTAGGCCTAAATCTGGTTTAAATCAAAGCTTATTTAATAATTCTGTTGCACCAAACTTTAAACCTGTTTAAAAATAATCAGGATTACATTTAAACTGTCATTTTGATCCAGGTTTACATCTTACAGTAAATCTAGATTTTCTTTAATCCTGTTGCTCCATTACTTTAAACTCTGTTTTAAATCTCCGTTAGGGATTAACTTTAAACTTGGATAAGAGGAGGTTTAAATCATTTTTTAATAATTAAATGTGTGGCTAAATCTTCAGAAGCAGACACCGCGAGCATGGTGCCGCTATTCAAATGTGCCTTTATTATAATGTCTCAACAGAGTGAGTTTGGCGGCTCAAAAAGATTATTAACAGCACCAGTGACCGTTACCGATGCTCGTATGCGCTTCTCCTCTGTCACGCGCGCTCTAGTCAGAAACTGAAAGCCAGTGAATGAACATACGGCGGCGCTTCATGACAAATGCGTCGATAACCTACATCTTGTTCATTATATCAATAAAACAGATTGTTTTAATAGATCGTCAAATGCTTTTATTTGAATCAGGCAATCATCCCTTTAGTTCCCTTTCAGTCGGTCACTACGACGTCACGTCGTGACCGACGAATTGGGAACTCGCTTAGAGAGACCAATCTGCTTCGAATACTACTAAAACGCCAATGAACTTGGCATTGAGATATTTGCATAATGCTGGCGCCGCCCCGCCAGGTGCGTATATAAGGCGCACGTGCAAATAGGGAAATCAGCTTTTTATCGCTTCGAAAGCCGGCTTTATCTGACTGAGAAGCTACTCTCTGCTCTTCTGGGAACGGTTGCTGAAGTTGATTGACAAGCAGTACTAACACAGCGGACGCTCGCAGTATTCCACTGCTCTGCATATTTTTTGTTTTGAGTTTAGTGTGTGCGTTGCCTTTCCCTGTGCGCATCATCAGCTGAGCACCTAAAGAGTGATTTCCCTAAAGAGTGATACGTGAGAGCTCTGTTTTTTTTTAAAGACAGCCACTCTCTCGTATATTCGGAGATCAGCGTCCTTTTCAGGATTGCTTTTCGTCCGTGCGATCTTGGATGTGAGGTATAAGGGTTCCAGTTACGGTCATGAGCGCTGTCTTCACGCTTGGGCATCAAGCACTCTGAGGCTGCGTTCGTGGGGATTTTTTTGTTCTCTCTGTGAGAGCATAACCCTCTTGGATTGCGGAGACGACTGACGTTTCTACGGGAATGCTGTCCGCGCCTTTGCAGTGCTGACACCGCCATGGTGTGGCTGTCAAGCGCTCGCATGACGCTCTTCGCACCACTACGCTGAGTAGGACGGAGGATGCGTCCTCCACCTACCGGCCTTTCATCCTCAGCCGGTTGAGGCTCCGGTGGAGACGGCAGAGTCGTGTTCTACGATTTCTGCCGAATCCATTGGACCTCCTTCTGGTCCCGTTTACTTCTGCAGCATCAGAGGGGTGTCCAATTTTCCTCCGAAGTGGAGTTGTTCCGGAGATGGCGGCCGTGCCCGCTCGAGCGGCGGAAACGGTAGAGTTGGAGAGGTTAACCCCTCTCCGTCCGAACCGTACCGCCCACGTGATTGGTATTTCGGAGCTGCTCGGGCCTCTCGGTCCTCTGCTCCTGTGCCTTTCTTCCCGACGGCACGAAGAGCTGACGTGATTTGCGGCCATCCGGCCGTTCAGCTTCAGCTTTCACCCCTCACCTCCCTCACCAATGGAGCCGCTAAGGGCAGGGACCCTTCAGTGGAGCGGGGGGTTGCGATGCAGCTGCGTTCCTGGAGGGACCACCCAACCCTTCCCTCCCGTGTTTGTAGACAGTCGTCCGGTTACGGGCGCTGTCCGTCAGGCATGCGGAGAGGCGGCTTCAGCCCTGCACGCAATAACGTTGCTACAGGTTCACCAAGGATTTACGAGGGAGGCCGCGACCTTCAGTCGTGCGATGTTCACGACAGTGGTTCAAGATCGCCACCTTTGGCTGTGTCTGGCTGACGGACGCAGGCGAGAACAACTTCTTGAATGCTCCTGTCTCACAGACCGGCCTCTTCGGCGAGGCCGTGGAGTCGTACAGCTCTGCTGCGCAGACTGAGGCGATCTCTGAGGTCATGCCCCGGCGAAGGAGAGCTGCCCTTGGTAAAAACCACCACGCCGGCTCCTCAGTCTGCCTCTCGCCGTCGGCGTCCTGCGGCGACCACCTCCGTTCCCCTCCTCGGACCCCATCTCGGCAGCGCGGGGGAACCGGTCGTCAGCAGCTCGCCCCGCCCGCTTAGCCGCTTCCCGTGAAATCGGGAGTTTAAGTGGCCAGTAAGCGGGCGACCCGGATTGGCAGAGGATCACTCTTCAGGAGACGGTGATTCGCTCCTTCCCCCGATAGAGGGTCGGGTGGTAAATTCTTGGTTTGCATATGTTCCACTGGCTGTTTAGCCGGTACCCACTTAACCACACATAGAGTGCATTCCTCTTCCCTCTCCAGGTCTCCAGAGGTTCGAGAGAGCCGTGAGCGGGCACACACCAGCTCACCCTACCTCTCCTCTATCGCCACTCAGGAGACCGGACCACCAGCACCCTTGTCGGAGTCTGCGCTCTCCGCAGAGGAGACCAGACGACCGTCACCTTCAGCGGGCTCAGGTCAGTGTCACACACACATACTGTAGATGCTTATGCTGTCACAGCAGACGCACCGGCAGTCTCACCTGTCTCGCTTCGCTGCCCCACCGCGGGTACTTCGGTAGTGTCGTTAATTCTCCTCGTACGGTGCCTGGGTGCTTGGCTTCAGTTCCCAGCCCGTTCGTTGAGTTTTACGCACGATCCGCCTCGGTTACGAAATACAATTACCGGCACAATCCCAAAATTCTCGGGCTTTCGTTTCACTATAGTGAAAGTGTCCGATGCACATGTACTGCGTGCATAAGTCGATGTCCTGCTGGCGAAGGATGTTCGAGCCGGTCCCTCTTACCGAGATGATGATATGATGATAGGGTTTTTCCAGCCTTTATCTCATAGTACCCAAAATACGCGGTGGGTTACGATCGATTTGATTTACGCACCGGCTCTACAAAGGTGGTCTTTTTTTGGATGATAACGCCGAGGCTCGTATTTCAATATTCAGATCGGTTGCAGCCTTAGACCTGTAAGACGTGTACTTTTTGTGTCCATCTCCCCTCGCCTTAGACCGTTTTTCGCTCTGCGTCGTGGGGTGGGCATATTAATATTAAGTACACCATTCGAGCTGTCTCTCTCTCTCCGTGTCTCCATGAAAGTGCTAGTCACGACATTTAAATATCAGAGAGAGAGTGTTGTTCGCATTCTGCTTTATTTACGTCGACTTATAATAGCCCGTTCTTGGCAGACGTGCGCAAACACAGAGAGTTAATGCTTCAGCATCTCGCTCGTTTTAGTCGTCAGGTCGACTGGGAAAGAGCAACTTTGCCCCGTGCAGAGGATCCTTTTTCTCAGTATGGAATTAGACTCGATCAACTAATTGGCGTGTTTTACAAGAGCGCGCAACTAGTCAGTTCTGACTTGCCTCGGTTTAATTCGAGGGAAGTACGCGGTCCCTCTGAAACAATTTCAGAAGCTCCTGGACATATGACAGCATGCTGCAGCTGTGACACTGCTCGAGCTGCGTCATATGAGACCGCTTCAGCGTTGGCTTTACGATCGAGTCTTGAGGAGAGCGTGGCGCACCGGCATACATTGTGTAAACACTACACCTGCGTGTCATTTAAATTTCCCCGTAGTAGACCCAGCATTTCTGATAGCAAGAGATGCCTCTGAGGGGTCTCCTGGCATTCTGTAGCATGCGATGCCCTAAGCACGGGATGTTCAGCCACGTATGACGGGCTTGCAGTCTCTGGGGTGTGCATAGCACCCCAACTGCCGCGAGCGGTGCGCTGTATATCTGGGACTTGTACGCTCCGCTATGGAGATGCGAGGGAAGGATGTATTTGTCGACACCGATAACATTGCGACTGTTGCGTTATTTACCGTTAAGGCGGTTTTGCGCTCTCGTCACCTGTCGCATCTCGCTTGTCATCTCCTCCTTTGGAGTCAGAAGCATCTGAGGTCCCTTCGTGCCATTTACATCCCGGGATCGCTCAATACAGCGGTACGCGCTTCCCGAGCTGCGCCCCCGGCGAATGGCGACTCCACCCCCAGACGGTCCAGCTAATTTGGAAGAAGTTCGGTTGTGAGTAGATAGATCTGTTTGCGTCGCCGGACGATACCCACTGTCGCCTATTTTATTCACTAACCGAGGGCAGCCTCGGCGTGGATGCGTTGGCACACAGCTGACCGCGGGGGGTGCGTAAATACGCGTTCCTTCCAGTGAGCTTTATTGCGCAGACACTGTGCAAAGTCAGGCAGGACGAGGAGAGCCTTTTATTAATCGTCCGTACTGGACGACCTAGAATTGGTTTTTCATAGTTAATGCTCCTCGCGACAGCCCTCCCTGGCGGATTCCCCTGAGGAAGGACTTTCTTTCTTAGGAAGGGGCACATTTGGCACTCGCGCCCCGACCTGTCCATGTATGGTCGTTGAGCGCGCGCAAGGTTTAGGTGATTTATCGCAAGCGGTATCTAACACCATCGACGCGGTTCGAGCACCGTCCACAGGACGGGCTTACACGCTTAATGAAACCTTTTCGTCACCCGGTGCTCTTCGCAACGCGAGGACCCAGAGAATGCCCTTTAACATTATGCTTTTATATCTTTAACATGGGTTAGATGGTAGGCTGTCCCTCCGCCATTAAAGTTGATATCGCCGCTATTTCTGCTCATCACTCACTTATCTACGGCAGATCAGTTGGCCAGCATGATTTAATTATTACATTTTAAGAGGCGCTCGCAGGCTAAACCCCTCGCGCCCTCCCTCTTTCCTCCTGAGACCTGTCCATGGTGCTGAAGCCTTCAGGTCTCCGATTTTAGCCTTTGCAGTTTGCGAGTCTGAAGTTTTTAATCAATGAAAACTCTGACCCTGCTAGCATTGGCCTCCATGAAGAGAGTAGGGGATTTACATGCATTCTCTGTTGACGATTCGTGCTTTTAGTTTGGTCCTGCTGTCTCACTGAAGACCCAGACCAGGCTACGTGCCCAAAGTTCCCACCACTCCCTTCAGAGATAAGGTGGTGAGCTTGCAAGCGTTGCCTTTGGAGCAGGCAAACCCAACCGAGGCTTTGTTGTGCCCCGTACGCGCACTGCGATTCTACGTGGCCCGCACGCAAAGCCTCAGGACCTCAGACCAGCTTTTTGTTTGTTATGGTGGCCAGCAGAAAGGGAAAGCTGTCACTAAGCAGAGGATGTCTCATTGGATAATTGACACTATCGCCCTGGCTTATAATTTGCAGGGCATTCCTTGCCCTTTAATTTGAGAGCGCACTCCACTCGGAGTGTTGCCTCATCTTGGGCTTTAGCTCGTGGTTCCTCGCTAACAGACATCTGTAGAGCTGCTGGTTGGGCGACACCTAATACGTTCATTAGATTTTACAATGTTCGTATCGAGCCTGTATCCTCTCGTGTTCTTTCCTCACTGGGGAGGGCACGGAGAGCAGACTCGCAAGTCGGCTTGCAGCCTCCGACTGAGGCTCCAAATTGAGTTTTCAGTATGGAAGGCTAACAGAGCAAAAATGCGTAATGGTTTGATTTGCTCTCTCCACTGCCTTGACAGCCTTTGTTGCGGAGCATTGGCTGTCAGCCTTTCACTAGCTGTATTCTTACGAACCTACGTGTTTGGCTTGGGCCCCACATTGCGTCCCAACGGGTTCCTTTGTGAGTATTATTCCGTGGGGTTAATCCTACTAGCCCACGTTTCTCTTAGCAGAGCTCTGCTTTGCTTACACAGCCACGGCTGTCATTTCCTCAACTACGGTTGACTTTCGCCCACCAATAGCCCTTAACGGGGCGGTGGCTTCCGCAGCGTCCCTATACCGCTCAGATAGGGCGCTTCCCAGTCGCTGGCACTACTGTGGGTTAAAGGAACATCTAGTGCCCGGCCTTCTGCCTTAAAACCTAATTCTCCTTATCCTTAAGTGGAACCGGAGGGCTTTACGCAGACACTGGAAGAGGTCAGCCCTCAGTGGCGTTTTGGTAGGGATTCCCAATTCGTCGGTCACGACGTGACGTCGTAGTGACCGACTGAAAGGGAACGTCTCGGTTACGGATGTAACCCTCGTTCCCTGAAGGAGGGAACGGAGACGTCACGTCCCGTCGCCACAGGTGCTGTCACCTGCTGTTTAGGCCGGTCACCTTCCGGCTTTCTCAGCGAACAGAAGCTGATTTCCCTATTTGCACGTGCGCCTTATATACGCACCTGGCGGGGCGGCGCCAGCATTATGCAAATATCTCAATGCCAAGTTCATTGGCGTTTTAGTAGTATTCGAAGCAGATTGGTCTCTCTAAGCGAGTTCCCAATTCGTCGGTCACGACGTGACGTCTCCGTTCCCTCCTTCAGGGAACGAGGGTTACATCCGTAACCGAGACGATTACCGATGTATGTTGGATGACTTTTTGAATGACAACGTCAACAATGTTGCTGTTTAATTACACCAGAAAATTCATCATGGCGGACAAAATAATCTTGTTTTAATTAATGATTAATGTTTTAATACAGGTTCAAGTTTTAATCTAACATTTGTTTATCAGTGTTTAAATGTAAGTGGTGCAACACAACTCAAATTAAAATTAAACTGAGATCAACAAATCCTAGATTAGCTCTAAACTCTGTAAATGTGCTTATATATGATGTTGCTTTTTAAAAGGTTTCATGTGCCAGGCTTGCAAGCATTTATAAGCAAGTATTTACTAGCAAATTCCCTGCATAAAAATCCCTGTAAAAATGTCCATGGTTTCATAAAGAGCAGTGAATGTTGGGAATTTGTGTAAACTTTGCATTGCCACAAGCCATTTTAAACGCTGCCAAATGCAGTCAGACTGTGGATGGCATGAGTGAATCACTCAGATGGTGAATAAGAAACCAACGGCAGGCACTAATTGAAGATGCATAACTAAAGATGACTGAGCCTCTTCTGCATATTAAAGAGAGACCCACAGTGCGATGTGAAGAGACGTCTCCAATAAGGCAGACGCTCTTAAGAATAGCATGTAATTCTCTGCTAAATGGTTGGTGTGCTCGCTAAAATTCAAAGGAAAAATGTGTGAAAATTAAGAAATCCCTGGAGGAGCCCAGCAAATGTGCATAGGACCAAAGCCAAAAAGCCTTCTGCTGGCCAGAAGTGTGATAATTTAATGATATATTCATCAAAAATATAATGCAATCTCTAAAACACTATGTGTTAAGAAATAATGTTTAAAGCCAGATGGCAGAATAAGTGCTCCAGCCACAACCAAAGTATGCTTTTAAATATCTGTTTTTCTATTCTATTTTACAAAAATATCACAATTGCACAAAGTAAGAATGTAAGACTGCAATGCAGCACGGGTTAATTTACTTAATGAGCATTATTCATCACATAAATGCTATTCTTCTTTTACATTAGCATACACTTTTCATTCAAGGTGACTTACAGTGTCGTTTCTTCAGGCACAGTAGCCAAGGAGTAACTTGAGGTTAAGTGCTTGCCCAGAGGCATGAAAGTGTGAGAGCAAGATTGAGGTCTTATGATCTCACATAGATCCGCATCATCCCTACCTGGGACCAGACCCTCAAATGTACCTCATTCTTAATCAAATGAATATAAATATTCACCATTTTGCTGTTTTTGTATATGACGTAATATCTTCTTTTAAATAGAGTTTTCAGTAATAAAAAATAGCAGATTTCCAAACATGTATCCTAATAACATTGTATTAAATCAACACATTACTGTGCCATCTACAACGTCTAATGTATCTGAATGTTTTCATTTGCCTGTCTAATGTCATATCAATTTACTTAATCAAAATGTGTAAACAGAATAGAAATACTCATAATACCAGAGTATTAAAATGATGAATAAACGAAAGCAGCCAAATGAAAATGATGACTAAATCTTAATCATCATTAATTTTAGATCTCAACTGAGTTCATCTCTTTTACTGTGTGAAATAAATACAAAGAGATTATGTTATCGACATCTAAACCCTCACACACAGAATAATACCTTCAGTCGTAGGCGTATTGTGTTGCAGTCTCTCAGTGGGTTGAGTTTAAGGGTCTCTCCCAGATTATTACAGGTGGATCTCAGGTGCTCCAGCTCACAGCAGACACACACACCATCACTGTCAAATTTGATCTGGAGAAGGACAGAGACAAATGATTGCAGCGTTATGCTAGTCAAATTATAATCTCTGCGAGAAGGAAAATAAAATTGCATTGTACTGTGTAAACACAAACTGAAATGTGTCAGATTGTAGATTGACACATTATTAATAAAATCCCTTCCTGTACCGAGCAATTCAAAATATGTATTGAACATGTATTTTTTTCACATATAAGTGATTGTTCTCAGCTGATCAATATATTTTACTTAAAGGAAAACACCACAGTTTTTCAATATTTAATATGTTCTTACCCAAGCTTAGATGAATGAATACATACCTATTTTTTCAATGCGTGCACTTTTAATCTTTGTACAGCGCTTCTTGAATGTGTTAGCATTTAGCCTAGCCCCATTCATTCGTATGGCTCCAAACAAAAGTTTTATTTTGTGGCACCATATTTACTCGTGTAACTACTCATGTAACAGTCTTCAAATAAGGAAAACATGGAAGTGTTTGGAGGCTTCTAAATTCATCCCTGTTTGGAGCCATAGGAATGAATGGGGCTATAGGCTAAATGCTAAAACATTCACGAGGCGCTGTACAAAGATTAGAAGTGCACGCATTGACAAAAGATAGGTATGTATTAATTCATCTAAGCTTAGGTAAGAAGATTGGTAAAATATAGGTAAGCTTAGGTAAAATATTGAAAAACGGTGATGTTTTCCTTTAAAAAATGTATCACATCTAGGGCTGGGTATTGGCAAGTGCCTCCCAATACGATACGTATCACGATACATGGGTCATGATACGATACATATCCCGATGCAATGCGGTGTGTTGCATGTTGCGATACATTGCAATACTTTTTCTTCTTTTTTTTTTAAATCAAAAATGTAAAAAATAGAGCTGAACACCTGCAGCTCTTTGAAAGCTGCAAGTGTTTTTACATTTTCTGCCATTTTCTCACTCCCTCTAACATCTGAGACATTGGCCGAATAGCCGAATATGGCAGACAACTGGACAGTGACAACTACTGCAGCGGTTTGACGCACACAGAGGGATTTGATGGTTTTTAAAATATCAATAGTAGAGATCGAAATATCGATACAGCTAACTAACTATCACGATAGTTAGCTGTATAAATATTTTTGCACAGCTCTAATCACATCATTAAAACTACCTTTAATGGAGGCGTGTTGTGTTTAATTTGTTCTCATTAGTTATAAATGAATGTGAAAATTGTTTTATTACAGTCAGTTTTATTATATGCATGTTTTCAAGTTGGCAGATGCGTCATTTGCAGTTAGTGAGCTGTGAATTTTTTTATAAAAATATAAAAAGCTTAGTAACATTGTATTTTGCTTTAATGAAAAAAAAACCGCCTTGTGTTTAGACTGAAAAAGAAGCTTTATTTGACACATATTGCACAAAAGCAGTATGTGAACTTTGCAAGCTGGGGTTAATTGAATTGAGGAAACAACTTCATTAATATTTCAGTCAGGGCAAAATCAAGTCTCTGAGGATTGCAGAGGGGAGAGAGATGTTTAACATGCTAATCCCTAAATCAGGTGAAGTAGACACTGACAGCAGACTGAAGACAGCAGTTTGTCTTTAGCCCCGTCTGAGTCCCCACCTGTAGACAAAAGGGAGGATAATAACCTAACCAAAGTGTGTGAATTTCCAGTGCTATTGCTAGAAGGATAACAAGGGTTTTGGTCCTATTGCACTATAAAGAATTACTGGACAATAATGAAAAGTCTAATCATAAGAATAAAGAGAATCTCATTGTTATAAAATATTTAAAACATATTTTTTTATTTAATTCTCCATCATTATTTTACAAACCACTTTACATAATATCATAATTTATGCTTTGTTAAAATAAGTATAATGCATGTAATTAAAGGCGGTGTGCATGATCTCTGAAAGCCAATGTTGACATTTGAAATCACCTAAAGAAACACACCCCTACCCCAATAGAATCTGGACCTTCTGTTGGTTAGTAGACACGCCCCTTACTGCTGATTGGCTAATGTGTTTTGGTACTCGGCCCGACTCCCTTTTCCAAAGTGTTTTTTTAAAATCATGCAACCCGCCTTTAACGTATTTAGTTACATGAAATGTGTGATTTAATCTGCAGCAGTGACTTCTCTTCCAAGGGGTGCAAATTAAAAAGATGTGTTCAGAGTCATGGGTGAGGCTCGTCATGTCAAAATATGTGTTCAGTGCGTTATGTGAACCTATGTGCATAGGCATGAGATTAAGCGAGTATCTGGCAAACAAGAGTGTCTCTTTTATCATAAACCCCTTCGAAGCGTATGCAGCAGGCACGTATTTCGACATGACGCATGATGCACATATAAGTATACATGATGCGTTGAACACATACTTCGACATGACGGGCCACACACATGACAGGCTAAATACATGTTTTGACGAGTTTCGCATAGTGCGCTCTTGAAAAAGAAGTCACTGGCCGCCACTGATCTGCAGGAAATCTTTGGGTTTGTTACAAAAGCCAAAATGTTCTAAATATTCAGCGGTACATTTCAGCTGTAGGACACAATCTTTTAATAATGTGGGCTCAACCTTGCTGAAATGAATCTTTAAAGCATTTTCAGGTTCACTTTCAAAGAGCCATCAACACTTTCATGGTGCATTCATCTAAAATACATCTGATCATTTTTCATCATCAAAGTACGTCTCCATTGCCCAGTGCATTAGATTTCATTTTTTGTCAAAGACTCTAATCACCACAGAACCGACTGAACACTGTTCAACCCACTGCTGAATCACTCAATTCAAAAACCTAAAAATACTTTTGCCGTGAAGCAATTTTCATGCTAAGATTCTGTGTAAGACCAGGCAAAATGTTTTATATACGCCACAAAACTGCCAGTAACAGGCCAACCACTGGGTTAAACCAGCATCAGAGATTCCTGTCTACATATCAATAAGTAGTCACAGAAGGAACTACAATTCTTTTTTTCTTTTTTTTGCTATGATAAAACCTGATTGCTTTATAAGGACCATTTCATTGAATATTTACTGATACAACCTGCTAACCTAACCACAAAACTGATTAATGGTCTCTGGTCTGTTAAAGTGAATGCTTATGTAAATACAAAAGCGATAAGCCTGACAGATCACTAACGCCAGAGAAAAGTGGAAATTAATTCAAAGCCTTCATCCATAAAAACCAATCATGCATTTAATTGTGTTTGTGACAAACAAATAAGAATTACCTGGTGATTAATGCACACAGAGACATGAACGCAGAATACATTTATAACTCTTCCACTAAACTTTTTTTTAATTTAAACTTTATTTCTAAGTACTCTGTTCACTTAGATTTTTAAAGGGGTCATGACATGAAAATCAGACTTTCCATGTTTAAGTGCTATAATTTGGTCCCCAGTGCTTGTATCAACCTTGGAAATGTGAAAAATAACAACCCAGTAACTTGGTTTTGGTAAATCATTCTCTGCAAGCATGTGAAAAAATAGTTCATTGAAATTTGGCTCCCCTTGTGATGTCAGAAGGGGACATAGACTGTAAAAAAAGATGGACGATGCCTGTTCGCTCTCTTCCATTGGTAGAGAGAAGCCGTCAGTGTCCCGATACGGCGCTGACATCTTGGGTCTTGAGTCTGCGCAGAAGCGATTTCGGTACCAGTGCTGCGCAGTAGCGAGCAGGACGTAAAGCCGCGAAAGCAAGGCCCCGCCCTCGCTCTTGCAGAATGCGCATATCACAGCTGTCAATCATGACGTGACACCACTGTTTTTATAGCATTAAAGGTCGGAGTCCACGATGTTTGAAAAACGCTTTGGAAAAGGAGGTGGGCAGACTACCAAAACACACTTATAGCCAATCAGCAGTAAGGAGCGTGTCTACTAACCGACATCCTTGCCGGGTTGCGTATGTGTGGGGCGGGTCTATCAACAGAAGGTCCAGATTCTATTGGGGTAGGGGACGTGTTTGTTTAGGTGATTTCAAATATCAACATTGGCTTTCAAACATCGTGGACTCCGCCTTTAAATAACTAACTAAAAACAAACTTATTTTAAAAACAAACACTTGAATTTACATCATCATGATAAAAACTACAGAAACCAGCTTCAGAAAAAACATAATTAAAGTGTAATTAAATTGTTTAGTTGGTCTCAAGTCCCATTGAATAACATGGGGAGGCGGGGTTTATGACCTATACTTGGACCAGTCACTGGGGGGCGATCGAGACGTTTAAGCTTCACTTTTCAGGGCTTGTGCAGCACGCTTGGAAGGGGATAATACCGCCCTTTAATCTGCACTATCCAACCACGGCCCTGGCATTTAGTGCAGAGATCAGCTCATTTGCATTTAAAAATGTTTTTAAAATGCATTGTGAAATGTCCCCTTTAAGTTTAATCAACTTGAATTTACAATTAATCTCAACTTTCTTGACTAGTGAGAAGTTGCTATAAATTATAAAAATGTATTATTAATAATTATTGTTTCAACTTTATTTTTTAAATTTATACCAACACCTCACTAGTCAAGAAAGCTGAGATTAATGGTAATTTCAAATGGATTAAACTTAAAAATATAAGTGCAACAAGGATTTTTTTAAGTGTATGTAAATCGGATAGCTTCCTCTAGTTTAATTAACTGTTTTAATTACATCAACACAACAAATTGAGTGCAAATCTTGAATTTACAAACTTACATTTTAAAATTGTATAGCACAGTATGTTGTTGTTGGTCTCCCTTTTGTTTCAATGACAGCATGTGTCGAGTTAGTGTAGATGTTTGTGCAAAGTCAGTTTTAAAAAAGCATCTTGTATGTTTTAATGGATGCAGGTTAACAAGGGCAATGTCACATATTTGCTTTGAGTGGGTTTTAATATTTTTTAGATCCCACTTTCCGTGAAAATTGTTTGCATGTCTTTTCATTTCAAGCCATTCTGAATGCTGCTAACTATCTGATAATTTAGTTATTCATCACTTCCACCCAGCAGATAAATGTAAAGGGCAATCCAGGTCTGGGCCATGCTGAGCTGATAAATCAATTTCAAGAAATCTCAATCTCAACAAGGACTGACTGCTGTATTAATCTCCTTTATAAACATGCACTTAGATAACACAACAGGCAGCACACAAACATAATGCAGCATTACTTTACCACACACTGGTTCTACGTTGTACTTTTTTATTTTATGATTTAATTACAGTTTTCATAATAGGTAGTTAAAACCAAAATAAAAACCGCATAGAAATCAAGCCAAACGTACAGTCTTATATACTCAAAGTCACTTAATGATCTCTAACAGACGTCTGCATTATAATAATAAGCTCATGATGTGACATTCAGCTCTAGCACTAGTAATGTACATGAATGGCTTACCTGACAGCACACGGCTCGCATGCTGCACCTTCTAACAAAACAACAGAGAACGGTTCACCGGAGGATGAATGATTGCGATTTTCCTGCTAGCGAAATCCTCCGAGCTTCAATAGACGATCGGGCACCCGGTCTGCACAGACGCGTCATTTATAATGAGGACAAAAGGTGGTAGGTGTTAATCTTTATTTTTACTGGAATAGAGCAAGAATATTGCAGGCCGTAAAAACGGGTCCCAGCAGACACTGTCATTCCCCAGGTCTCGGCTGCTGGATGTTGAGCTAATTTAATAGAGATTCTCGACAAGGGCATTGTGTTAATGAACGATTCTCCTGGGCGATACTCGTGTTCGGTGGCTTGATTCTTTTGTGACAGGTTCGTTTTGAGTGAGTGATAAAAAATATAATGGTTCACTGATACACACCTGGCTATTATTAGCATGGACTTCAGAAAATCTATTCTTTCTTAACAACAAGCTATTTTAGGTATGTGTTTGAGGACAAGCCCTATGATGCTCTCACCAGCTGACAGTCCTCCAGAGAGTTGACCAGCTGGGCGTTCTGACAGGACAGGATGGCTCCGGCGAGGTTCAGCATCACACACACAGCAGACAACAGCATGAAGAAAGTGATCTGTGGAGACAATAACAGAACAGACAGTTGGTTGCATAAGTTTAGACAGCAAATTAAAACTCCTAATAAACAAAAACACCGAGATGCAACTTTTCACCTCATTAAACAGCCATTAAGGAATGATTCTGCATAAGTGTGTCTGCATACACCATCTGATTTCTAGGCATGCTTCCAAACGATTTATCTAGTTAGTTCTTTAAATGTTTTACAAAAAAATCACTGCACTTTTGTCCCAAGCGATTTACAGTGCATTTAAATAATACATTTTTTCAGTATGCGTGAACCATAGGATCAAACCTATGACGTTGCACTATTAAGTGAGCTACAGGAACATGTTTAGCTCCTTAAAGTTCCAATGTACTGTACACTGCATTATTTGACTGAAAACTTATTAAAAAAAATGAACAAAAAGCTAAGCATGTCACATATCTATGGAAAGCTGAGATTCTTGTGATTCAAATGATGTAAACCATTTTAAGATACAAACAACACAGCAGGTACAAAAAGTGTCCTTTATAGTAAAGCTGTCACGATTATGAAATTTGGCCGATGGTTAATTGTCTAATAAATTGTGCCTGTTTTAGGGCTTTGACATTTAATTCTCATACATTTTTTGTTTGTTCATAAAATTATTTTCACAAATTGTTGTGATTATTTTAATTAAATATTTAGCAAAGTTTACCTGGCAGTAAATATTATTACACATTACAATATTAAGTTACTCCCCAAAAAAGTAACTAAATGTGTTACTTAGTTACTTTTAATGGAAAGTAATACAAGCATTACTTTTAAGTTACTTTTGCGTTACTTTTTCTTACTTGGCTAAGGTTTGATCTCTTTCAGTTTTATGACTTAGAAGTTCTGCATTCAGAAATTGCATGTTTCCATCACAAAAATTGTCAAGCTCTGGACTGCCATCTCCGTTTTCTGACTCAAACTGTTCCTCAAATGTGATTACATTCAGTTTAATTCAGTACATTTTATTAAACTGAAACATTTATTAAACTGAAAAGTAACTCATATTATTATTTTAAAAAAGTAACTCAAATATTAATGTGTACATTTATAAAGTAATGCGTTACTTTACTCGTTACTTCAGAAAAGTAATATTATTACATACTGCACGTTACTTGTAATGCGTTACCCCCAATTAAAAGTTTAATGAATTGTTTAATGAATATATCTTTGAAAAACTGAAAATTCTTCATAAGAAATAAACACAATAAAGTGTCTAAAGAATAACTGAAAATAAAAGTGCAATCAAAATAAACTGATTATACCAGAACAGGCCTTAAATAGTAGCAAATCCTACTAAGGTCATATTAGTACTGGACCACATGTCTATAATGGCTGCAAAAAATAAATTCCTTACAGATCCTTAAGAATAGCATCCTTCACTTCCCTAAATTTGGAAATGCTGTTTTGGAAATGTATGTTTTGCCAGGCAGTTCATACTGCTTATCAAAGTTTTGCAGCATTTCGGCATTTTACACTTAAAGCCCTTTTTTCAGATTGTTTATGATGAAAGGGAACGGTTTTTAATGAAATTTGGACATATGATGCTGGCCCAAGAATTTTGGGGTGTTTGTTGTATCAGCCCCCACCTCTACAATGGCTGCATAGGTGCACTGGAAAAATCCTTCCTAGCGTGAAACTCACCGAGCGGTCAGGGGTGTTCACTGATATGCTCACACAAAAATCGCTGCAAAAGATCCTTTCCAACAGGTTTTATCGTAGTTTTTGTCCAACTCCATTGACTTTTATTAGATGTGCTGTGAGGTACTGTATTACCCCACGCCGGGAACGTTGTTTCTATTCTTGCAATTGGCAAAGGTGGATTATCGCCACCAACTGGGCTGGAGTTTCTATTATTCAAGCTCTCAACGGAAGAATGTACGTGTGTGAGGCGTTTGGAAAATAGGTCCACACAAGTTTACAACGAATGCTAAAACACCTGTTGGAAAGCATCTTTTGCAGCGATTTTTGTGTGGGCATGTCAGTGAGCACCCCTGGCCACTCGGTGAGTTTTACGTCTTTGTAAACGAAAATTTTATGCATTTTAGGAAAGATTGTTCCGGTGCACCTGTGCAGCCGTTGTGGAGGTGGGAGGTGATACAACAAACACCCGAAAATTCTCGGGCCAGCATCATATGTCCAAATTTTAGTCAAAACCGTTCTATTTCATAATAAACAACAGGGCTTTAAGTGTAAAATACTGAACTTGTCCTTTAAATGCTGTTTTTTCCACTCTATTGAATGGCTTTGCAATGTATCGTGTTAAGGAGTGCCATCTGATACAATCTCGTTTAAGCTGGCGCTGCAGCTCTCCCTTGTGTTTTTAGAGAGATGTGCAATCATTGCGGTGATCTTAAATCATCGCGATGAGGTCAAACAATCGCAATGAGACGATTATTTAATCATTGTGACAGTTCTACTTTATAGGCATTTTTTAGCCTTGTACAGGGATGCTAAGGGGTTAATTACACACAATGTGTACACAATGGCTACACAGCGTAAAATGTGTCTAGTTCGATTATACCGAAAATAAACCCGTTGTGGTTTATGGGATTTGACTTGACAGTGCAAAAGTCGAACCAGATTGATCCGAGTGCTTCATCCATGAGGAAACAGAAAGGAACAGATGTGACTAATAATTAAAGCATTCAATAATCAATGACTTCAACCAAAACAATTACAGCTGATCTCACCATCTGAGCCCAAACTCATTACTGTGAGAGACGGCCCCTAACTGCTCGCATAAATAAATGACAGAAACAGAAACAGAAGTACACTTCAGAGCATTAGGGGATTTGTCTCTTGATCTTGATATACTACCTCTCCCACAATTCCTCAGTACAAGACGCTGATGCATGGCGTGACATATGGTCAGCTGGAGAAAGCAATTTTTGCGTAATTTCCAGCTTCACGTCATAAGAATGCACCCCTTTGCCGCTCAATAGATCCAAAGCGTTATCATTTTTCTTGTTTTGCACTGGAGGCGTGAACTGCGACTCCTGGTTGTTCTCCCCGTCTCTCCGTTAAAAACAATTCTCTTTATTTCTCAGATGACACTTGGGAGATTTCACTCGTGAAGGATGAAATACGTAGGACGTTCCGGTTGCTGTAAATCAGGGTTTTTATGCAGCACAATGGCTTTAAAGCTGTCACGTCCAGCCCTGGCAAATAACTTGCTAGCACACTGTGCTGTATATCAGCGCTGGTCTAAGCTCCACACACATCATGATTTACTAATGTGGCCCTGCACCTGACGGTACATTAACCTTGTGGTACCAGACGTGTCAGTAGAAACAGGATAAGATAGAGTGAAAAAAGCTAAACGTGAAAGTTTAAAAGGGCAGAGAGTCTCGTTTTAACTCAATCACATGGACAGACATTAACATTTGGAACATGCAGGAATGGTGTTGAAAGGGGTGAGATAGTGTTTTGTAGACTCCCGGTGAACCAAAAGGTTGGGAGACTGATGTGTGTGGGGATTCACAAACGTCCTGAGGTTGTGAAGGTCCTTGGCCGAGACGCGCTGGAAACTAAGCACTTAGTTTTCTCCTCGCTTAATAATGTGCAGACACTGTAGAGATGACAAAGGTGATCCATTGCAGCTGAATGACTGAACTAGGTTAAAGCCCGTCTTGAACAATGAACATTGAAGGTTATTGGCCAAAAATGATGACAATGAAAAAAAAAACAGATGTGTGAACTAAGCATAAATTATAGCTTATTTTTTTGCAATGTGGAAGATGTAACCTGCTACGGAAAACAAACCCGATCTTTATTAATCACTGACAGCAACATTCCCATCAAAATTTGTTTCTCATCCGCAAAATGACAAACATAAAACCAAGGCTGAGCTTCTGTCAAAAAGGTGACATCTCCATCACTTCTCACATAACAGCACAAATGATGATTGAGGGCCAAGTTATAACACAGGCAATAATGAGTCTGATTTTGGAAAGCAAAAATTGAGATGTTACTACTCTGTCTTCCTTAAAATGCAAAGCCAATGAAACACACACGCAATCTCTAATTTTACTCTGCTAGTAGTAGAGAGGAGGAAAAATTGTGTTTTCGGCAAATGCTTTGTAGTTTGCGGTGAGCAATATCAAAAGACAAATTTAGTTGCTTCGCTTCCAATCCACTACTGCGACTCGAATTCAATATTTAACTTTAATTGCAACATGCTGTCTTCTTTATGAAGTCCCAGTCTATCGGCAAATAGTGTGGGATTGTATTTAAGCAGCTGCTTTCAAGAACTAACCATACTTTTTACACTCTTAGAAAGGATGTGTTAATTTTTTACACATCTTTGTGCGTTAAGCTTTTAACATGTTATGTGTAATTTTAACACATCATGGGCCCTATTTTAATGATTTAAGCTGATTGTTTAAAGCGCACAGCACACGGTCTAAATGGGCGTGTCCGATGCCACTTTTGCTAATTTAACGATGGGAAAAAGTCTGTGTGCCGAGTGCACGGTCGAAAAGGGTTGTTCATATTTTCCTAATGAGTAATGTGTGTGTTTTGGGCGTAATGTGCAATAAACCAATGAGAGTCTTATCTCTCATCCCCTTTAAAAGCCAGTTGCACTGCGCTATGTCTAATCCCTATTTAAATGACAGACTTTGTAAAATGAAAAACTAAACTGAGAAAGAAGACCCTCAGTTTAAGAATAATGTAATAAAAATGGTTGTTTTCATTTTTATTGAAATTTTAATTTTTTGGATTAAAACCTTTAAAAGACGTTTTTTTCAGTCATAAAAGTACAAATAGCAGGCTTTTAATTGCTGTAAATGTATTGATATCCTACATAATCATTGTAATCTCTTAAAATTATTTGCAAATATGCAAGAAAAGGTTTGTACTCTAAAAATACAAACAAGAGATAAAGAATTTACTAACGTGCGGAGAGCCGAAGCGTTTCAGCACTAGAACAGCGCCATGGGATTTTTACAAAGCTTTACTTAAAAATGTTCTCATCTCACCCTATCCACAGGTACAGAGTCATCATATACAATAAATCCGTAAGGTAGCATTTAAAAAAACATTTAAAAATAGATGCATTTGTTTAAAGCAAAGCATTTCTTTACTTACCAGGCTGCAGGTGAAGCTGCTCTTTGCGCCTTCTAACGTCTAATAATCGATCCTCATTTATGTCCAAGAGCCTCAATAAAAAATTTGTAAGTTTCAATCCTTTAATTTTTCATATTTAAAAGCGTTTTTGTGCTGCTGCGCATTCATGTATGTGATAAGCAAGCCTGCGTCTCGCTTAAAGGCGCATAATTTACTGCGCTAAATAACAAAAAACATATTGTGCAGGTTTTTGTTGGTCAATGGCGTAGTCTATTTTAGTTGCCTCAAAATAGCAATGCGCCAACAATGCACCTGAACACACCTCGTTTTCAGACTAGAACGCCCATGGACGCAAAAGTTGGCGCAAGTGCATTTGCTATTTAAACAATGTGGCGCTAAACGTGAAAATGATAATTGCGCAGGGTTGAAACTAGCAAAAGAAACTTGCGTCGCGCGTTGCGTTGCGCCGGGTGTATGATAGAGCCCCATCTGTCATTTTGTGTTGATTTTGTGCTCAAATATAACACAAGTTGTGTTAAAAGTAACACAAAATGTGTTGTTTGAATAATAACACAGAGATGGGTGGATTCTGGGACGACACATTTAGTGTCTTGTCCCAGAATCAACACTAATGTGTTGTTTTTAACACATTCGTTCTAAGAGTGTAGTTTTCAGGCAGATATTTTTAAGACAGATGTTTCGGGTGGACTGTCTCAGTCACCATTACCATAACTGTGATATATATGTTTATTTGTATTAGTTGGATCTGTCCCACTAAAATCTCCTTCAGGAGCACTGAATCCTGAGAGCCCGGTCCCTGACGGAATAATTATTCTCTATGGCTACATGTTGGGTGTTTTCTAATTACCGTGTGGGATCACATATCACTGTTTAACAGGCTCTCATTAATTACATCCCATCTGGCACCTGCATGCCAAGCTGTAAGAAGAGTCGTGTGGCACGTGCCATTCAACAGCGCCAGATCAGACTCGAACGCTCATCAGCCAGTTTACACCTTTCAACAAGAACGTTTTTGGTGAGACAGGATTTGGTATGTTGGGGAAATACAGTTTTTCCAGCGAGGGGAACTAAAAGAAGCAGCATAGAAAGAGAATAACATTTTATTTCAATTAAGAGAGAGATACCCAACACAATGAAAGACAGGAAAGAGGTGGAACTAAAATGTGAAGCGACTGATATGTTTTTAAACCACCTGGCTGATATACAAACACATTGTGCTCACTGCGGCAAAACAGCCACCTACCATCCAATCATACCCAGCCCACAAATAATATCAGCAGCTCACATCCATGCTGATAATATAATGTGGACAAGAGGAAGAACACTAATACAGAATATTGCAGGAAAATTATCCTGAGACATACACTGTGCTTATTAAAGAGCACCCATGGTCTGATTCACGATTTTACATTTCCTTTGGTGTGTAAGTGTGTATTAGTACATGTTAAGGATATGCAAAAGGTACAAATCCCTAAGTAAACGATGACACGAGTCAACATCTCCAACGTAAATCTCTTTTCTTGGACTACAACAAACACACGGATTGTAGGCAACAGTTTACGTCCTGGGATTGGTGATGTAGTAAAGACCGACATTATCATAATTCCTCCCGCTTTGGACTCACAGCCTGTAAGTTAACTTCCTGTTAGCAACCGAATCTTTCAAACATGGTAAGGAGCGTCACATTTCCGGCTGACGTCACAGGTATTCAGGCCAATCACAACGTACAGATTAGCTGGCCAATCAGGGACACAGAGTGTGGCAAGCTGGATGGGCGAGAGACGTGGGTGCGTGGCTGGTGGTGCGATTGCTAATGATCATCACATATATGAAGGAACGACAACTGTGGAGGACATGAGAGGACCAGGCCTGGATATTGTTTTATAGTGTGTTGTATGTTTTTAGTCAACAGTCGTCCATGAGAGACAGCCGGTGTTTACTTTTGTTGTTTATATATTAAAGTGTTAAATGCGTTCCGGTTTCAGCCTTCTTCCTCTCCACTTATAAACTTCGTTACACAGAGCTTTTTCAAATCCGTGCGTTTCAGGAAGAGAGTGAAATCTGGAGCTACAAAAATGTACGGTATGTGGAAAATAATGTGTTTTTGAACCATAAACCACGCAAACACATTGTATTACACCAAATGACGTTTTTAGCAATGAAATAGGTGCACTTTAAATTAAATCTGGCATTAGGATTAGCTCCGTCTGGGAAACCGGCCCTATGAGTAAATGCTAATCCTCACTTAGTTTCTGTATTTAGTTTATCAGTTAAGATAAACACACTCTCTGTTCAGCAGAAGATCAGTCAAGCATCAACTCCTCAATAAGCTGCTGATAGTTCAGCTTTCATGAACAATGTTAATGCAATCTCACTCACACAGTCTCAAACTTATTCAAGTGCACTTTTATAATTGTTATGCTGTTTGGGTAATAAGGGGTCTACCAAGATTAAAGCAACACTATGTAATTTTTTGAACTTAAAATAATGTCTCAGACAATTGCACTTATCAATCATATCGGGGAACCGCGTGCCAATGTTACATATAGCGGTGCTTTAAATAAGTATTACAGGTCTATTCATGTGATCTCAACATGACCACTATGAGGTGCAGCATCAAGTGAATAAAAAAGTATTTCTTGAGGTACTGATAAAATATGGTTGAAATAACATTTACGCATTTGCCAGACTAATCCAATGCGACTTACAATGCATTGAAGTTGTACATTTGATCAGTATGCAGTATGTGTGCCCTGGTATGTATTCCCTGGAGACCTTACTCTGTAAAAAATACTTTGCTGCCTTAAAATGTTTTGTTGAATCAACTCGGATTTACAAGTCATTTCAACTTACTATTATTTATCTTGATTTATCTTGATTGTTATAACTACAGGTGAGTTGTTATAACTTATAATATTAAGTAGACTTTTTTCAACTATATTTTATAAGTTGTGACAACTCATCTGTGTTGACATGACTTGTAAATCTGAGTTGATTCAACAAAACATTTTAAGGCAGCAAAGTATTTTTTACAGTGTACATGCTTTTAAACATTTTTAAAATAAATGAATATTCAGAATGTGTAGCAAAAAGTTAAAGGAATAGTCTCAATATTAAAATATGTTATTACCTTAACTAAGAATTGTTGATACATCCCTTTATCATCTGTGTGCATGCACGTTAGCGCTGGAGCGCGCTGCGACGCTTCGATAGCATTTAGCTTAGCCTCATTCATTCAATGGTACCAATCAGAGATAAAGTTAGAAGTGACCAAACACATCAACGTTTTTCCTATTTAAGACGAGTAGTTATACGAGCAAGTTTGGTGGTACAAAATAAAATGTAGCGCTTTTCTAAGCGGATTTAAAAGAGGAACTATATTTTATGGCGTAATAGCACTTTTGGGAGTACTTCGACTCGCCTGAAAAGTCCGCTCCCCTTCTCCCTCTCATAATGGGACTCTCATAATGGGAGAGGGAGGGTGTTACTGCACCGAGTCGAAGTACTCCCAAAAGTGCTATTACGTCACAAAATACAGTTCCTCCTTCAAACCCGCCCAGAAAAGCGCCACGCTTCATTCCGTACCACCAAACTTGCTCGTACAACCACTCGTCTTCAACAGGAAAAACGTTGATGTGTTTGGTCACTTCTAACTTTATCTCTGATTGGCACCACTGAACGAATGGGGCCAAGCCAAATGCCATCGAAGTGTCGCAGCGCGCTCCAGCGCCCACGTGCACGCACACAGATGACAGAGGGATGCATCAACAATTCTTAGTTAAGGTAATAACATATTTTAATATTGAAAATGAGTAGACTACTCCTTTAATAGTTGACTTCAAAGATGTCTATGCAAAACCCCATGAGACACATTGTTTTACAAAATCTACATGCTTCAACTAACTAACTGTAAACAAAGTGAGTTTTTATCAACCTCTCAACCTCAGTGACTCAATGCATCAATGTCCAATGCTTAAGGAAGGAACAAAAATCGACCTAATCAATCAGTAGACAAGGTGATGAATCACACTAAACAAATCTAGTCCTCACTGTTTCATAAACAGAGATGCCAGGCAGGTCTCAGACCCCGTCTCTTCTCCCCGCCTCTCAGCTCAATCTAATGCAGTCTGTTAATTGCCCTGCTGATGGAGGAATACCTTTCAGCCTGCCAATCGTCTGTCTCTGCCCATCCGGCTCCTCATTACACTCATTAGTCACGGTGACTAAGTGATCTCAAGGCATCAAAAGCACACTGATAAATACCAAAATAAAATAAAAAATTATTCGTCTGTCATGGTCTGTACACCACTAGCATGAAGGTGATGAAGGTGTTTTTTTAAAGACACACTATGCAGTTATTTTACCTTAATATAACAGCTTCAAAGTCATTTCGATGGTAAACGAAGTCCTAGTATGGCAAATCATCCTCCTGTTGAAGCTCGGGGAGGATGCCGCTAGCAAAACCACCAATGCAAGCTTGAGAGAACCGCCCCTGACAAATCTCGCGAGAATCACGACTTGCTTTACGGCAATGACGTCACACAGGTTAGGCTTGTTCGACTTCGTGCAGCGCTGCAAGAACCGACAGTCGGATGACGTAAAAGTACCGCGAGAATGATCCGAGACGGCACTTTGACGTCATCCGGCTGTCGGTTCCTGCAGCGCTGCATGAAGTCAAACAAGCCTATAACAACAACTGCACGCGCGCATTTGAGACGTGATGCTCGATGAGGGAAACAGCTAAGAAAACCCGTTCGGAAGAGAGTAGAAAACGAAAAAGAGAATCTGACCCAGTTAGGAACTGGACAAGAGTCCCACTCGGTCAGGTTTTTACTCGTTGGCGTGAGCTAATAGACAGCCCTGGATGCAAAAGGGATGCTGATCTGGCGATCTTGTTGATGGACAAGTAAGTAAATCTCTTATTTGTAAATTTGTTTGCGGTCTATGTTGTATGTGGGTGCGCTTGCTTGTAGTGTGTATTTTTTTGACGACGCTGTTCATTCATGCAGTGTTGATAATTAGACCAGTAAAATAACTTCAACATGGGTCTAGCTAGCTTACGATCATAAGAGCATTTAGCAGACTTGCTAACAAACACTCGTTTCTCTTACATGTTTTTTTTGCCATCTAAACTCAAGTGTTGTGTTGTGATGTGTACGTAGTCATTTGTCTAATTTCGATTTCTTATGGCCAACGAATAACGGCCAATGTTATGAAGTAATGCAACGTATACATTACAAATAACTTTGTTAATGCATTTTGTAATGTTTACAATTAAATAACAAATGAAATTATACAGTAGACATAACGTTAGACTCAGTGTTGGGTGTAACTAGTTACTAAGTAATTAGTTACTGTAATTTAATTACTTTTCCCTAGAAAAGGTAAAGTAAGGGATTACTCTTATTTTTATTGTAATCTAATTACAGTTACTTCTGATGTAACTTAATACTGTGTATCAGAGATGGGACCAAGTCACACATGTGCAAGTCTCAAGTAAGTCTCAAGTCTGAACTTTCAAGTCTCAAGTAAGTCCCAAGTATTTTTTTTCTTGGGCAAGTCAAGTCAAGTCGAGTCACAGGCTATGTCAAGTCAAGTCAAGTCCTTTAGTAGGTCAAGTCAAGTCCTAGTCAAGTCATCTTATTATTGTAATTTTACCTGCAGAATCTGATCTTAATAAAGATATATAGAATATAAAGATATAAAGAAATACTCATTTTCAGTAAAATACATCATGGAATCAAACAAAATTGTAATCTCTTCCGTTCGCGCCCTTATATTTGAAATAACGAACTTGAGGGCGCAAAAGACGCAATATGTGAACCGGTCTTAACATTGTAGAATCCAGTAATTTTTCTGTGTGTGTGTGTGTGTTCAGGTGGCAAACGTAGAAACAGTAGCCAAGTCTCGTACCGCTCAGATCAAGGGAAATGGCTACTTTAGCTAACTACCAACTAACCAGATATTAACAAATTGACAAGCACTTACTGGGCAGAATGGCTCTTCAAATGACGGACGCAATTGGAGGTTGTGGCTGCCCGTGATTTTAACGTTGCATGTCTTGCAACGCACTGTTCGTCTTTTGCCATCTTGTTGAAGCCGACAGCGATGACCCTCGCTACCCCTTTCGGCTGACATGTTGATATCTGTTCTAAGTGGGCGTGGTGTGCATAAGGTACGAGAGGGCATGACTGATGATAGTGTTGTGATTCAGTCATGACAATGCCATTCTCAGCCTGCGCTCCAGTTGGGTCAACTTTATTTTTTTTAAATAGTTTATATATTTTAACTGAAAACATGATGTGATTAACACTCAAGTCATTCAAGTCATCGTGTCTCAAGTCAAGTCAAGTCCCGAGTCTTTAACTTTCAAGTCCGAGTCAAGTCTCAAGTATTTTATTTTTTGTCAAGTCAAGTCACAAGTCACAAAAATAGCGACTCAAGTCGACTCGAGTCCAAGTCACCAAGTCACAAGTCCCCATGTCTGCTGTGTATGGACTATAAAACAATTATGTATACTAAAATACAATAGTGGATTTAACATGGTTTTAGTTTACAATTCTCACTATTAACTGGTTGATTCATATTAATGAAATGTTGGCTGTTTATTAATACTTAATAGCACATATTAATGCCTGATTCTGCAAAACCTCATTCTACATCCTTGACCCTCCCCATTTCTACCAATACTTAAAATTAACAACTACTTTAGTATTAATAAGCAGTAGTTGGAGTATATTGAGGCAAAAGTAGTTAATAGTTAGTTAATAGAGAAAATTGGACCCTAAAGTGGGACCAGAATAATCGATATACTTTCATTTATTATTTCTTCGAGCCATTTCAAGCCTATCTTTGTATCATGTACTAATAGGATTTAGAAAGTAATTAGTAATAAGTAATTAAATACGTTTTGAAGAGAGTAATTTGTAAAGTAATCTAATTACATGATTGAAGATGTAATTAGTAACTAGTAATTAATTACTTTTTTTGAGTAACTTACCCAACACTAGTTAGACTATAGACTGTTTACTTGTGATTAAGCTGCAATCTTGTAAAAACGTAATAAGCCAGCAAACGCGGTAGGCTACTTTATTATTATATGCCTACTTTACACTTGGCATAAACTTCTTATTATCCTATTACCATCATCTGTAGTTTAGTAGACATGCAGTAGCCTAATATTTGTATGAAATTGTGAAACATTCCCTGGTCATTATCTTCGGAGTCCATCTCTGCATATTCACGGCCAACACTATCCTTACCGGTACGTACAGAGTGGGGGTGCGAAATTACGACAGTTGCAAGTTTTCCCCAGTGTCTCTAGGGGTCGCTGTTTGACAAAAACGTCAAACTGCATGGAATGCCGTTCATAGATTGGATTGTTAGTTAGTTACCTGCTTGGTAGATGTTATAACTACACCATTTTTCTGTCAAAAAATGTTAAATGATGCTCAGCCATTTAGTATCAAGAAGTATTCGTGAATTTGAAGTAACATGAAATATTTACTGTACTTATATGTGACTTGCCTTTGAAAACCTGTTTGCTGTTTTTACTGTTTGCTATATAGAATCTCATACATAAAGAACATTCTGTGAAAATATAGCATTGATATCTTTAACATTGACTGAGTAAGGTCATGTCAAACAATGAAATCAATGATTTATTTCAAACTTTAATGCTCCTACGGCAGTCTCATCAAGGTCACATATAATGATAAGTTTTGCTAGATTGATTTCAAATGAAATAATATATTTTTCTTGTCTGCTGACTTTGAGGTCACAGTGGTGAATAGGACCTGGCAGACATGGTTACCTGTTTTTGGAGGGGTTATGCACAACCCAAGCAACTACCATTAATATGATCTGAAAAAAAAAACTTTTTTTGACCCTACACCTACTGAAATATCCTCCATTTAACGTGTGACCTTGGAATTAGAAGGCAAATGTGCATGAAGAGACATAAAATCAGTGGCAGAGCTAAACCTATGGACTCTAAAGCTTAACTTGAAAGCATGCAAACATCTAAATTGGTCTTGTTAAATTACAGCCTAAAAACAAATGGATCTGTCAGCCAGAAAAGGCAAGAGGTACGACTGTTCACATTGCTGACGTGCTGGTTCAACATCCTGCCTCTGCAGCACAAATTAGTATTTAGTCTGCAGCACCTCTGCGACAACACATCATTTATTTTCAATTATCTCTGCCTGGATGAGATCGGGACACTGTTGGTTTGATGTTGTCTTTTACCATCTTCTTTAGAGTTTGTTTACTGCTAGCACATCCATTCTGTTTTCTTGCTTTCACTTCTATTCAGTTCCTGGATATTCACCTTCAGGCCAGAAAAGAAGCATCAATCGACTGGCATACCTCCATGTCAGCCTACTTTTCTCTCTTTTTCCCTCTAAAACTTCATCACTAATTCCCATCACCATCCACGCTTGAAAGGAAAAAGGTCTGAACCTCTACTGTCCTCCTCATTTTCTCTGTCTTTATAGGGTCTTTATGGCTTGTTAGCCTGAAAGTGAAAACGACAGAAACGTTTTCCGATGAAAGCCCATAGACGCGCAATAGAATTAACATTCAGTTAACCTTTAGTACATGGTTTTGGCTTTCTGTTTTTCTCTCTGCTTTGATAAACAGAAAAGATGAAGGTTAGAGATGGATTTACAGCCAGAAGAATAGCAGATGGATCCAACACAGAGGGTGATTCACATCTCAGCAAAGAAAAAAACTTTTCCCTGCTGTCTAGTAGGATATTCACAGCCACAACCATATCTGATTAAAGCCATGCTGTGCTCATCTATCCTTCCATAGCCTAAATATTTCATAAGTGACTTCTTTACCCCAAAGAGACGCTTTGCTCACACCATCCAAACACATTCTCAAGGTGTTATTGTTAAGACTCTGAGGGCAAAGGAAGTGACAGCCATGCCTTTGTTTTGTTATTCACAGGCATGGGATCCACAGAGAGGGAAAATTTCTTAAACACCACAACTCACGAGTAGTAGGTATCACTTACACATTCATTTATTACTGTTAGCTGCTAATCCCTGAGAGAGTCATGATAAACATACTGGTCTATAGGCTTAGACTGTTGGGGGCAGCGGTCTCCTCTATAAGACAAATGACAAAGAAGAGCTAATTTAAAAGTTTACAAAGAGTCCCAAAATGTAGGTTTAGCAAAAGTTAATGTTCTATAGCAAATATATATAGCAAATCTTAACCCTTACAAAACTCTTTTAGAGAGAACTGTTAAACTATAATAAAATTGATTTGAATTAGTAATGATTTACAGTATATTTCTTTGTTATTAGTTGCAGTACCTTTATGCAAATATTGCATGTAGTTTTACATATTATCTTATGGGTGATTCTCACAAAAACTTGGTTTTAAAAATGTCAAGCATGAAAATGTAAAAATTGCTTAAATTTACTTTTTTTCCCACCAGACATTAGAAACAAAGTCTGGAGTATATGGGAACATTAACATAATAACTTTTACTTATCATTTAACACTTTTTGTAACATAATTTTGAAAATAAGTCCTAAAAAATCTCATTACTGCAACAGTCAGAAAACATCAACAGTGTTAGAAAAGCAAATATATTTTCACATTTTTAAAAATGAATTATTATTAATATGTGAAATTCTGAAATAATATTACTTAAATTTAAAGTTTTTTTATTTTGTTTTATCTCATTTACCGCAACACCTTCCACAATTTACAACAATTTTTTATATTTCGAAGAAACCTGACATATTTTCAAAATGACATGACAAACCTGAAAAAAACATAATTTGGAGATTCTGCACATGCATTCAAAATCAAAGTATTATACTTCTATTAATTAAATTAACATTTAATAAGCATATTGTCGCTGTCCGATGAAACTCACGTATGTTCATTTTGCCGATTTTGAGATTTTTCGACAGATTGAATGTCCAGGTTCATTTCCATATACAGTATGCGTCACATACCTAAATAGCCAATGAAAACTTGTGAAATCATGTCATCTGATTTTCACGTACCCGTTTGGTGTCAAAGCTGTCAATCACGCCGCATATCTTCCGCCTGTGAAGCATCTCGCCGGTCTCGTAAAGTTTCATCGAAGCTCAGCACTGGATATAGCCGAATAAACATGACAATGACTTTCCTTCGAGGTAAACGTTTCCACCGGACGCCAGACTAAGATCTAGGAGTTACTTAATTACGGTAGGACTGTGCAAACAAAGTATCTGTCTAGCATTGGTGATATACGCTGGGGATTTCCCCACCACTTTGTGAAAGCATTTGGTTAAAATGTTCTGAAAAATCAAGCGATGCTTAAGACTGGTTTTGTGGTCCAGGGTCACATATGTTGCGTTGTATGCTGATGGTGTGTTTTCTTACATATGTAATGAAATTCATTGTAATCATTTATTAAACGCGCTGCTGTTTTCTACGTTGTGGTGCTTTGGCATTGTTCGGTTGAGCTGGTGTTGCAGGGACTTTGTCAGTGTATTGATTCATTGTCCCTTCATAGCTTGCAAGAGACATTTAATACACTTATAATTAATATTAAATAAAGTAAGCGTATTTAACTAAGACGTAGGCTATTTAATAAACTGAGCGTATTCATCTGTCAATACGAAACGCGACTTGGCCATTCTAATTAATGATCGGAAGAACGCGTATCGATCACAGTTACTGTAAAATATGCACGCATGTCCATTTAAACTCAATTTTGGTCAAATGTGGATTATATCATTACACTGGCAAGAATATGGTTACATGTAAATATGCCGTACCAAGTATGACAACGCTACATTCAACTGCTTTTGATATACAGTGTTTTTTTCACTTCCTGAAAAGTAACCGTTTTGGACATACGTGACTTTCATCGGGCAGCGACGATATGTTGCGGTAATGATACATAGGTTTCGGAAATTAGGTTAATTATTTCGGTAATGACAATATGTATACAAGCCTGAGATTTTGTAAAAAAAAAATTAAAGTAAAAAAAACAGATAATATTTAAAGCATCATGCGTTCAAGTTCAAAACGTTTATTGTGTAGTCTTTGAAAAATACGCAAAAAAAATATTAAAGAAAAAACATGAGAACATGAAGGCTTATATTAATATCCCTTTTTTAATATCCCTCTGAGTCCGAGTTTGAAGCCGTAACTAAGGGGGGCGGGCTTAGCGATAGGGCAATTGATTCATTAGTTTGCAAATCAGACATGCGCATTGGCTGTTTCTCAATTTGAAGGCTGTAGCCTCAGGAGGTTGCATATGCTGCCTGCATACTTTATCAATCCTGGTTTGTTAACTGAGCATTACATTCTCAAGTCATAAGCATATTACAACAATTTACGGTTAACTAAGAATAAGTGTCAACATTTTAATTGTTAACATACTGAAATAAGACCGTCTTGATGACATATGCTGCCTAGTAGGTGCACCAAAAGGTGAACCAAACTGTTCGTGGACCCCATTTACGTCCGTAGTATTATTTTTTCCTACTATGTAAGTGAACGGGGTCCACAAACGGTTTGGTTGCAAACATTTCTCAAAATATCTTCCTTTGTGTTCATCAGAACAAAGAATTTATAGCAACATAAGAGTGAGTTAATGATGACAGAATTTTCATTTTTGGGTGAACTATCCCTTTAAATATATACAGTAGAACAGATATTATGTATGTCACAATAATAGCGTCAAAAGAAACCAAAGCTATAAACCAAAATTATTCTGACAATGTACTGACTGGCAGGAACCCAGAATGCTGACAAAACAGATCAGTGGACAAGCAAAGTAATACAAACAGTGTAAAGTTCCAGTTGTGTTATGAGAAAAATCATGAACACATTTTGTCCAGTCAAATTAGATGGGCAGATCAAACAGTTGTATACAATATATTATCAATAATATGCAAATGTATGGTAAAATAACTAAATATTCTCATTAAAAACATTGAGACACAAGGCAGGAATACATGTACAGAGGTATTTTAACTGTCTAGACTGTAGGCGGAGGAGCCCAACACACTATCATAAAGATTCATTGATTAGAATGGACTGAGGGCCACAACAACTCCCATGGGGTCAGTCAGTGATTAACCCACACTTTTCAACTTTTAATCAGTTCCTGACCTCTGCAGGCTAAAACAAAAGGCCCTGGACGGAGCTCCAACCGAGCAACCTGTAATGAAGTTGGATCATTATGCCTTCATCTTATAGCAGTGGTGCGTCATGGGGCTGAGTGAATGAGAATGAATATGATACTGTCACAAGACATCATAGCGGCTCTTCTGTGTCACAAGCAGTAACTCAGTGATGGCCGTAAAATATCTAACAGCCTTGCAGTCTGCTCACGAGTGCCTTTAGGGCAAACGAACACCTACAGAAGCACACAAAACTCTGTTTCCTTTCACCTTTCACAACCCTACAGTACAACACTTCAGATAATAAATCCACAGCCATATACCTCCACCAGTGGAAGCTAGAGCTAGTCTTGCATGGCTTAGCACACCAAAATGCTGTCAACTGAAAAAATTATACTTTGGACTAACAATTTGTTAGGGCCAATTCTCAAAGTATTTATTTGCATTTTGCTGACAAAATGACCTACACTGGAAAAAAAAGAATTTACTTAATTTTTAAGTTTTTGCAAGCATGTATGCTATTGTGTATCGTGTTAATAACTGTTTATGTTACATTAACATGTACAGACACCTATTCAGACAGCTGTTCTGTTTGCTATAGTTTAGTTGAATAACTTGCCTTTCCAGATTAAATCTCTGTTCTTCGGCTTAGATTTTGTGAAATCATTTTCTAAATAAATGCAACAGTCCAGTGCGACTTATATATGTTTTTTCCTCTTCAAAATGCATTTTTGACTGATGTGACTTATACTCCAGAGCGACTTATAGTCCGGAAAATACGGTAACGAAGTACAGTAAAATAAGTGATATTTACTTATGTACAATATTGTTACCAATTCAAATCCCTCTTTTCTTTATATATTTATTATTATACACCACATTATGATGAGCAAGTAAGAAGAAACTGGTCTCAGTACTGGCATTAGCAAAGTTATTGTTCATTGAGTGAATTAACACATCGTGTCACCTACAGTCTAAACACAAGCACCACTTCCAATCCTCTAAATGATGGTATCCACAAAACTCCAAGAAAAAACTTTTCTAAATCTAAAAGATAAATAAACATTTAACACTAACAAGTCTTTCTTTTAGTTTAAAACACATAAATAGCATTTAATTTCAAATTTAACTCTTGAAATGCCGTCCCATGTAAAGCATGCTAGAAACTACAAGTCCATCGAGTTATGTCTACTAAAATCATTCATGTTTCAACACAAAATTATTTAGTTAATTCTCTTCTTAGAAAATTACATGGATTATATATGATAAAATTAGGTTGAATTTATTAAATAATGTTTTAATTCAAGATTACTTAATTTACTCACATTTACTCACAATTTTAACAAAAGTTTAGTTAAAAAAAACACTGCGTGCCACTTTTCTGTCGAACTGGAAGAGCGCATGTGCATCTGGGTAACTTTGCCTTGAGTTTGTCGTTTTTTCCACCCAATTGATTTTGATGACGAAAACATAAAGTTAATATAACTTGAGCAATTCCATTTAAATTTATAAGCACTACTTTTCTACTTTTGAATTAGAAAGTAACAGTATTTGTTTGTAAAACATACTTCGATTTATTTACAAATACAAAAAAAAATTTGTAAGTTATCCAGAGAAAGTGGGATAATGTTTTGTGTGTGTTGCTCATGACTCACTCCGTCAAAAAAATACAACTTAAACTACATTATTTCTTTTAAATTTGTTAAAGGGGAGTGTAATTTGCTTTTAGAAAAACTGAACAAGACATGTTAAAAATTATAAACAGTAATTTTTTGTTAGACTAAAAACGCACTTTAAAATAAATGACACAGCCATTTCACTGTTTCAGTGCAATGCAAGACCTCAAATACACCTCAAGTTATCCATTTAGGAAAAGGCCTGGAAGGGAAACGTAATTCAGGGCTGTAAGATATATGACACTGCCATTAACACATCATGACTTTTATAGGGGCTTCAGTTAAGCTTGTTCTTTACAACTGCTTAGAGGAACCGCTGAAGTGAGTTAACACACTGAGTCATCAGACACCAAAAGGACACACTGTTGCAGTTATTAGTATAATATACCACAGTTCCTGTACTAAATGAATTGAGAGAAAATGAAAAAGCGCATTGAGAGAACGGCAGTTTGTTTGGGAATGATGGATGGCTCTCATTCAATCTCGACATTAAAAAAAGAATCTGTCGGAGCCAATCTCACACCTCTCCACTTCAACAACAGGGCAGAGGACAGATTATGGTCTCTCCCTCTCAAGTACATGAGGAGAAAACAGCAGGGTGACAATAGTTGCATGAAATTATTTGCATTAGCTTTAAAATTGCAAAAGAGATTTTAAGTGCAAATCATGGTATGGATCAGATAAGAGGTATAATTTATATTCTAATTAATATGGCAGCCTAGTCGAGACTCTGAGAAGCTCTTAAGGGAGGGCACAGCTCATCAGCCTTATCTCAAAATGGGGAAATATCCAATGCATCATCCCTCCCCTTCACACACACACGCACACGCGCACACACATAACTGTATGTAGAAACAGCCACATAATAATATCACTTAAAGGTGCAATGTGTAACTTTTAAAAGGATCTCTTGAAAGAAATATATTATTAGTGGTGTATAAAGACCTTTTAACAGACCTATGGCCATCCAAAGCGCTTTACAAGTTGGCTCACATTTACCCATTCACTCACTCATTCATACACCGATGGTGGTGTCAGCCATGCAAGGCACCATCCAGCTCGTCGGGAGCAACTGGGGTTAGGTGTCTTGCTCAAGGACACCTCGACACTTGGTCAGGTGGAGCCGGGGATTGAACCACCAACCTTCCAATTTGTACAACCTACATGAACCACTGAGCCACTGCTGTTTTATCTACATACACCGCTGGTCTCCTTATGGAAGTCACCGTTATGTTTCTACAGTAGCCCTAAACTGTCAAACTGTTCTATAAGGCGTGTTTCGTTCCTACGTTGTCTCAAACGACAACATGTTTGTCCTGTGACGGCTAACGTACCTTTTCATTGAGTTTCGAAATTGAGGTTGGTTGCAATTCGGAATATTACCACTAGACACATTTCACCTTTAAAAATAGATAATTTTAATAATACCGACGTCACATAGCTTTACAAGACAGAGCGCAGCGCGTCATAACCTGAAAACCACGCCCACCGGGGGGAAAACAATCCAACCGTCTCCATTGACTTTGTATTGCGAAAGGCTGCCTCCTTGTCATTTCTGCCTTATAACAAAAACAAAATAATACCTAAAAGCTGCTGTGTGACAATATGTACAGCTAGCAAAAAAAAAAACAGAAATAAGTTTTTATAAGCTGTCGACCCCAAAAAACGAGGGTTTAACGACACAAAAGCGGAAAACAGGCAACTTTTCATAGTACATCCACTAGGGGGAAACGTAGTCGGCGATCCACTTTTTTCTCCTTAAAGGCTGGGTTTTACGGCTCGACAGCTTATACAAACTTATTTCTGTGATTTTTGGCTTGTTAGCTGTACATATTGTCACACACAGCAGCTTTTAGGAATTATTCAGTTTTTTGTTATTAGCCAAAAATGACAAGGAGGCGGCCTCTCACAATACAAAGTCAATGGACACGGTTGGATTGTCCCCCCCCCCGGTAGGCGTGGTTTTCAAATTTGCATAACTGCGCTCTGTCTCTATTAAAGGATTACTACACTTTCATAAAAATGTGTGAAAGCAATCCGGTTTCGACTACCTTTGAATGTGGTTGAAAGTGGGCAAGCTCAAAACGTTTTACACCCCGTTTAAACCTGTCTTTAGCGTCGTCTTGTGATCTGATCAACCAAAACATATCTTAATACTAGATGCAACAGTCCCTTTGAGGTTCTATAAAAAGATACATTTAGGACCTCTAATGGGAACTACAGACAACTCCACAGATCTGTGTTTGCCAGCTGGATGTTTATGAAGTCTGGCGAGACTTGGCATATGCTAATCAATAATATGTTAAATTACAACCTGGTTTATGGTAATAAAGCTGTTTCGGTCACCTTTGCATCTTTACAAAAATCTCTTCAAAAATGCTTTCATGGATTAGTTAACTGTGAATGCCAGCGTTATCTCTCATGTTTGAGGTCTTTGCAAGTTTTTTGTTGTAAAGAGTCTGAGGATGAAACAAGTCATTTATTTTAACCATTTACCTCATCAAAGAAACTTTTGCAAAAAACAGAGCTTCTAACAGCATCCACATAAAAATGTTTACTGGTGGAAATACGGCAGGAATAACAGCCGCTTCCTTGATTTCATAATGTGCTGAAACGTCAAAAGGACTTTACAAGTGCTGGATTGTTTTATGTGGTAACAGACCAGGTCTGAGGCCAATAAGCTATGTGACGTCGGTATTAGACTGCTGCATGGTGGTCTGGTCTACGCTCAGAAACATTTGCATTTACATGTAGTTGTGACTAAAATAACTAAAATATTTATAACTAATTATTTATTTAATCCTAGCAATGACCCATACTGTGCATACTGTAGATCCAGCAAAAACAACATACTGTACGCTTAATCCATGTTCACTGCAATGTACTGGTTTCTTTCATCGGCACTAAAAGAAGGTCATTGAGTGTCCTGAAGATGAAATGCAGAGAAGCCTCTGGGTTTTTTGCAGGGAATTTAAACAGAAATCACTTTGTCAATGCTTATTATTTAGTAAAATAAACCATAGTGACAGTAAGAGTCATAACTACAAAAAATGGGATAATACAAAGTGGAATACAAACAGGAAGCTTTGACACAGATATTTACATATTGTGTAAACAAGGCCAGCTGGATTTGCCCTAGACGAAAGCATAAAAATGGGCCCAACCAGTCTAAAAGTTGAATGATAAGTAAATTAAAAGTACATTATGCAAATGTGACATGAAAACACTCATTTATTATAGACGCATTTAAAAATTTGTTTACGGTGTGTAGTGTATCAAATTTCTAACAGACAAACTAAAGCTCATTTAATCATTGTCTGATCAATTGGGACTAAAAACAAACACTATCAAAATTAGCTTAAAGCCCCCCTAACCTAAAAAATGCACTTTTAAATGTGTTTAGGTGCCAGTGTGTGTGCAGAAACATCCAGTTATTATACAAATCCATCTTTTCTTCTTGAAACCGCAACAGTTGGGGATCCCCTATCAATGTGATGTCACATTGATTACGCACCAGCCATAACCGCTTCAACAATAACAATTACATCAACTGTACCATAACTTTTGTTTGAATTGAAGCTCAAATTAAAAAACACCTTTTACTTGGTCGCTATAGTTAGGGGCCAGTCACACCAAAAGCGATTTAAACGCTTGCAAACGCAAGGCGCGACACACTGCCTTTTTTAAAAAAAGAGCAGTGCGACGCGGCTTTTCATATTGCTAAGCAACCAGCTGTCTTGTCAATCAAATATTGAAGCGTGAGCGCTCTTTTGCTGTTAACTGTCATATTAGCAGAAACTTTAGACAGAGGGCGCTTGCTCTGACCTTGTGTGAGGTTGAGAGGTGCACAAACACACAGGAGAGAGTGAGCGAGTGGAGTCCGGTTCTTCAAAGCAACTGTAAACTTCCCCTAACCACAACGTAAGGCCCGCCTCTCCCCTCATTCGATTGGACAATGGAAAGACGCGAATGACGTCGGGCACTTCTCTGCTCTCAGCGCTCCTTCAAAAACGCGTGCGCGGCAGGCGGCAAAAACCGCAAGGCGCTCGGCGCGCATAAACAGCGCGCAAACGCGCACTGCCCATAGAATATCATTCAAAAAAGGCGCCTGCAACTGCCATAAACGCTTTTGGTGTGACTGGCCCCTTACTTTGCATGTGCACAGGTTGGCAAGCGCCGCTGCATGATTGATATATCATGAGTAATACTAAATCATCAGTATTTATTGATTGATGATTGTCTTTAACTGAAAGGAGGAAATTCGGTCACCAGAGCAGCCATATTGAGCGTTGCACTGACCCCTATTCATAGTCACAGGAGTGCTCTATCTTGTTATATCCAATATTATTGGTTGCAGTATGCAATATTCCAATATATTACAACACAGCTCAGAGCTTTCCATTGCCATGTGCATCAGTCTGATTCAATTGATGACATGGGGCTGCTTTTCCATTCTCCTGACAGCGGCCCCTCAGAGATTCATGTCCAATCTGAGGAGAGTGGCAGTACTCTCTCCTGTCTGTCCAACTGACTTCACTCAAAACAATAACACTCTTTAATGGAGGAAAAGGGAGGGGAAGAGGAGGACATTGGTATAACCCCAAAACACCAGAGCTGTCAAAATGACAGATGTGTGTGTACTGATGGGAGGAGGATCTACTGTAGTGCAGTTTTCAAAACTGCTACTCACCAAAAAATGCTTATAGATTTTAGCTGAGCTTGTGAACTTGTCTGACTTTTGTCCTTCTAGTCTCACATTGCCAAACCTTTGACCGCAGCGAAAGGCCTAGTGCTGTTACAGTTTAAACTGGCCAAGAACCGCTTTCTTATACAGGAAGAACTATCTACACTGTAAAAATGATATCAAATCAACATAATATTTTTATGTTACTTTAACTTAAAGGGGACTTTCACAAGACTTTTTAAAGATGTAAAATATGTGCCATTTTTGGGTAGGGATGGGTACCGAAACCTGGTATTAAACTGGCCCCAGTGCTAAATTATAAAAGACTGTATCAGTAAGATCTGACGCTATCTGACGCTATCGCTATCTGGAGAAAAAAATAAAAAATGTAATATGTATTCTTGCTTAATAATTTTATTGTGCACATTTTATTTCATCAAACATTTCTAATTTGTGATAATATTAAGACGTTTGTCTGTGAGATCTGCGAGATCATGCGTGCCGCGGAGGCTTTCTCATACTTTCTGTCACACACATACACACAACACCAATGAGCCCGGCGCACGCACACACATAACAGCACGTAAACTCCAGCTTAATACAAAGAGTGACGATGGCAGATAGAGCAAAACGATCAAAAGTGTGGTTATACTTCCCTAGAGTGTCATACAGGTAAGTGCAACAAGATTTTTGCATGTAAGGGCGGAAACGCAAGCAATCTGTCAAAGCATCTTTCAAAAGTGCATTACGATTACGTGCAGACAAAGAAATGCAAAGTGTACTAAAAGTCAGTCTATACTGACTGAATAGTCGTATGAAAATGTTAAATCAAATGTTTTATAGTGTTCTGTTCTACATAGTATTTTAATGGAAAGGGGGGAAGAAGGAAAGTGAGAGAGCCCAATGAAAGACAAAAGTAACAGTGAGTGAGTGAAGGAGAGAGCCATTTATTTGTATTAAGATATAAGAAATCTTATAAGACAGGAGCTCTGAGCCATAATAAATGTCTCCTTTCACAGCTTTCTAATTAATGAAAATGACTAAGAGTGGCGGCATTATTTAGAGAACTCTAATACCCCAAATGACTGCTCTGAAATGGCAGCTCGCTTCATTCACTCAAGCTCCAACAATCCTCTTTGTCAGAATGGATAAACAGAACCATTACTTTGAATGTACTGGTTGAACAGAAACAAGTGCATGAATCAGTCCTACATATAAAATCTATATTTGTTTGCGAATCAAAAGAAAAAGACACGCTAATAAAACACAGCAGGGCTTGAATTTAATATGGAAGACACAATTTCGTATTTCAGACCCTTACGTAAATATTGCACGTGTTTATTTATTCCCTTTGGCCTTATTAGTCTTAATGGGTTGCAAGTGTATATTTTGCTCAAATGAAATTACATATTTAATATTTCCTCATATGGAGGGTTTTAGCTTTTAGGCTATTAAATAGCAATTGAGCGAGTATACTTTAGTATGCATGTGTACAATTGATATCATATTCACATATTTCCTTTCATTTAAAAATTGCATTTAAACTCACATATTTAACAATAATTTTTATTTTTGAATGGAATATGCGCTACTGTATTTCTAAGTGTACCAGCATGTTTTGTTTTGCAAAACTGCTTTTCACATTAGATTCAGGACATTTAAATTCCTCAAATATCACTTGTCCTTTTTTAGGACAATAGACATGTCTATTAATTCAGGTATTACTATAATATTTGACAGTAGAGCTTATTTTAAAGAATACAGATGAAGTGTGCCAGAATTGATCCCATGAGGTTCAGTCTAAGAGAAAGAGAGGGCAACCAATTATTGAGGGCACACACACACACACACACACACACACACACACACACATTAGTAGGCCTAGTGTGAACTATGCTAACACACAACATGATTTGGAAAAAAGACAGTGTCGATTTATGGTTAATGAGATGAAGATGTTTGATATGAAGTCTGCGTGAATCCTGGGGGCATTTCAGTATGGTGAAAGCATTAGGCTTTAAGAACGTATTTAAATAAACTCAGAGTAGCTTTAAAAGGCTCACAGCTCTGTTTGAAATGAACCTCAAATAAAATAAACACCATCAATGTGAGTGAGCTCAGCTTAAATCAGACAAATTAAAAGGGAAATGGTGCGAAGAGGGCTTCTCTGTTTTCAGACTGTATATACAGGCTTTGAACTAGAGAGAAATGTTTATGTTGAATAAAATCTAAAATCCTGCTGAGGTAATGTGCAGATCTGTGTCATTAAACCCGTGTGAAAAAGATTTATCAGTGCCTGGACATTACAGGAGGTGGTGCAATGCATTTTGGAATATATGAATAGAGGCACACAACATTATTGATATAACATGATATATTCATGTTTTGAGGGTAAATGAAAGAAGTCAGTTGGGTTACAAACAAGGTTCTTGAAACATCAATATTACAAACACTAGTCAACAAATAGATGAGCATGTATTTCAGAGAGATGCCTTACTAAATGACTCCCTATAGAGTCTGAGTCGCTTAATGCAACATGATTCAAAACTGACCCTATTCACTTTTGTAATAAATTAAAGGCAGGGTAGGCAGGAATTATCTAAAAAACTTTTTTACAAGTTTGTCTAAACTGTCTTTATATACAAATGCATAATTAAAATGTAAGTACTCTAAAAAAGAGAGTATAAAACTCGAGTGTCTGTAGACCTCTCACGACTGTGTTAAACACAGTTAATTATTTCCATCCGGGACGAAACATATGATTAGCTTGCTCAAATATCACTCTCTCTCGCGACCATGGCTCCACCCGTTGCTATGGGATCTGCCCAGACATGCGCACACCCGATTGATTTGAACCTGCACGAGGCATTGGCAATAGGAAGAGCAATAGTACAGCAGAGAAATAGCACTAACAACTCACAGAAACTGCATTCACATCTTACAGTACCTGCATATCCAGTCAGCGAAGGCAAAAAAGGAATAAATGAAGCAATCAAACGAGAGGAAATATCGCGTGGCTTTTCCTCGAGTCGATGATGCGGTAGCGGTATTGTCTGCGGAGTGTAGTCCTCGTCAGAGTCAACAATGCTTTCATCACAGAAACTCTTCCATGCAAAACACTGCCTGAGTGAGTACTAAAAGCCATCCGTTTATAAAAGCCATCTGTTTATATTCCTAGTGATAAAGTTAGGTGTATTATTACATGTGATTGTGACTTGATGTTATTACATGCACCGCGCTCCTTCCTCTCCGCTTGTCTGAGGTAATTCGCGCGTTCATGTGTTTTGGGGGCGTGGCTTAAGTAGAAACCCAGAAGGGAGGGGGTGGAGTGAATGGAAAAGTTGGCTGTGTTTGGGACAGTGCTGAGAGGTATACAGACACTCGATTTTTGTACTCTCTTTTTCAGAGTGCTTACATTTTACTTGTGTATTGATATATAAGGTCAGTTTAAACAAATTTGTAGAAAAGTTTTTTTGGATAATTCCTGCCTATTCTGCCTTTAATGCAACATGATTCAAAACTGACCCTATTCACTTTTGTAATAAATTAATGCAACATGATTCAAAACTGACCCTATTCACTTTCATAATAAATGTTGTGGTAATATTGCGCCTGATTCATCAATGCATGTTATTCTAAAAAGTGAGAATGTTCATATAATGAAATCTTTCCTTAAAATCAAATAACTTGCAGTGCCTCTGAAATGACTTCTTTTCTGCTGTCGAGTCCAAGCCCACGTAAGTTGCGAACAATTATTTTAACCAACTAAAAAACTAAAATAAAACCACTTTCCATGATCCACTCAAATCCAATGTATAAAAATTAAGTCCCGTCGTATAATAACTATCCCTTTTAAATTGTGTTTTGCTCAGAGGTCCCATTACAGAAATGAAATGCCTGTTATTTTTAATAATAATGTTATTGTTTGTAACAAGTAGGGCTGCACGATTTGGGTAATTTTTCCTATTGCGGTTATTGATGCTAATATTACGATGTGCGGTTGCGATTACATTAAATGGTAACATGAGTCAACTTGATGGGTTTTAAGGAAAATCCACACACAGTTTAGTGATAATGCGTGATGTAGCAACTGCTCAGTGTCAGTAATCCTAAATCCAAAATACCGCCATACAACAGACGTAGAGTTTTTTTTGGCTACCAGATCACTGTCAATCTCCTCTGCATTCATCTTCGCTCTGGTATTTCCGCGCTGCGCACACACAAGTGACGACGCACGCCACACACGTGCATGCCACACGTGCGCTGCCTTTTTTGTTTATTTAATATAATTGCAACATTTTGCTGTCATATAATCGCACAGGCTGACATCGCGATTGCGATTAATTGTGCAGCACTAGTAACAAGGGCATTACAATATCCATGTTTCAATATATGATGAATTTGTTGACTTGCTTTATTCATTCAATCACCTATTTTTATATCAATCCTTCAATGCTGGATCAATGTAATGAGCAGTGCAGTGATATGACCCACCTATTGGCCCTTGAACTGGCGTATAGTTCAGAGGTCCCATCTATAATCAATACACCACTTTGGAGTGCACTGACACAACAACTACCTAAGGAATCAATTGTCAGAGACTCAGCTTTCTTCCACCTGTCCTTTCTCACCCAGCATGTGTTGCCTTTGTGTGAAGGACAAAGGAAAAGAAGAGATGAGATATTTGTGATTATATTTAAACCAAAGGCTTTTCAGCGGCTTCAAAAATGAAGAACATAACCGTAAAAAGCACTTTTCAGTTGTTACATTTATATGTTTTTTTTTCATTTGGCAGATACTTAATTCAAAGCCACTTACAATGCTTTCAAGCTATATTTTATCAGTATGTGCATTCTCTTGGAATTAAACCCATCAACTTTTACTCTGCTAACACAATGCTCCAGGAACTTGTCAGTAATGGACAGGTACGTCATTAGGCTATATTTGACATTTTTATTTTTCTGTATCACCTCTAGATTCAAGCTTGTCCTCCTACACAAAAATGACCCCATAGGTTGTTTGTGCAAGCAGCTTTTTACTATTTCCCCGGCATTGATGAGTAATCTCGTCAATTAAAGCCCGGGATACACTGCACGATTATTGGCTGTCCCAGACGAAAGATTGCTATCGTGAAACAATCGTCAGGATTTCTGTGATCGTGGCTCTTTATCGATGGTCCTATGTCGTACAATGAGAGAGGTTCAAAGACGGCAGTTTTCCCGGTCTTGCGTCCAAAGATAGCCTATGATAGTTTTCTGACAGTGTCAAAAATTCGGCATGATCACTGCACAGTATGTTTGCTGTAGGGCTGTAAACGATATATCGCATGTCCCATTTAAAAGGCCTGTCTAAAATCTAATCTGCATCGCGATTCTGTGTTACATGCGCAGCTTGTGCGTGTACTATGGCGTTTAGGTCAGTAAGAAGTCCAATATCAATCTAAAATCATTATAAGTCTGAGTCGTTTATAACGTGCATTTTAAAAAGCAACACTCGTTAAACAAAGTCATTCAAAATATTCTTTATTATCATGAAAATACCTGAAATAATTTGAAGAACAGCGATATACATATTCCTGTAGACATTTCCTGGAATAGGGTTTGTAACGCTACTTCTTCTGTGGCACAAGTGGTGTTTCTGCACGAGTGCGCCCCCTGGCTTTTGGATGTGGCGGCATTTCACCGTAACTCATTCAAATTCAATCATTGAGAAAACGCACATTTGCACGATAAATAGTTACAGCCCTAGTTTGCTGCTGGTATTTGTTTACCACGAGTGCATGTTGGTGACGTTGCGCTAACGTGTGATGCAGCCGCCGAAGCTTCCGTGTCATCATTGTACAGTCTACATTAGTGATAGACCGATATATCGGGCCGATTTTTGCTAGTTTTATGTGTATCGGCATCGGCCGATACGTGGCTGCCGATTTTTTTCCGGCATTATTTACAGACAGAGTGCTGGAAGCCGCAAGCGATTGCAGGTCATATGACCCAAAACAACCAACTTTTCCATGACAACATCGAAAGCTCGGCCTAACAGCTGATCATAGCTGGACAAAGCGGGTTTTTATTTCTCATTTCTCTCTCTATATATATATATATATATATATATATATATATATATATATATATATATATATATATATATATATATATATTTGTGGTAGTAAAGTGCTAGAAATCAATATCCTTTGCTGATAGTTCCTCGCCATTGTGGAGAGTGCAGTTCATGGTTCCATAGCATCCTCACCTGTTTTTACTATTTGTTAAATATAGTTTTTTTTAAGTTCAATAAATTTTACTTTTTTAAATTGAGACTAACATTTGCCATCATCGTGTCATTTTTATGATGTAAATTGAGTGAGCAAAAGCAGTATCGGCTCCAAATATCAGCTCAAGAAAATCGGCAGCCTGTATCGGTCATCGGCTAAGGCTGATGAAACAAAAATCGGTATCGGCAAAAAAAAAAAAACATATCGCTCGATCCCTAGTCTACATGCCTGTCGTACCCGATTTAAACAATCCATGTCGCACAGTGTGATAAGGTAATGATCTTATAGAAGGGCAAAAATCCTGCAGTTTATTCCGGGCTTAAAAGAAAACATTTGCATGAACATACTGTGTTCCTAATTAGTTTTTATGTTATCTATAATACAACGATTATCTACCCACCAATTTAAACAAAAACTGAAGCAAAAAAATTATTTACTAATCTTACACTCTGTATGTTTCGATAATCGTTCTGAATCTGAGCTCTAACAAAATTCCTTCACAAAAATGCAATTATTTCAGCTTTTTGCTAAAAAAAGTGTATTTTAAAGAAAAATTCCCATATTTAAGAGTTTATTTAATAGATAGGATGAAAAGTTTTTGGCCTGTTTTGTTTGTTTATGTTTAAAAGCAGAGGGTCTGATCCTTCATTTGATATATTTGTATATATATTTTTAGAAGAAAATTTTCCTGGGAGGAATTTTGTGAAACTTTCGTAAAAATCACAAAAAAGCTGCGGGCAATTAAAAAAAAAAGGCTGGCGGAGAATGAGTTAAAAACGATGCGTTTTAAAGACAAGTGCCCTTTAGCGGGCATAAAAACAAAAGTGTCGTGTTGTATGAAAGCTGTCATTTTATGCAAACCTTGCAAACGGTCATGAATCTTGATATTTATTATAAATCTATCAATATTGTGTGTGTGTGGGGGGGGTGATAGTCGATACCGCAATATACCAAACAAAATGTCATCATACGCAATACATGCATTAGGTATTTTCTTAGACCACTAATGAATACTACAATATTTAATTAAAAAAGTGTCCATTTTAATTTCATGGGGAAATTACTTAACTCTTTCACCGCCAGCATTTTTTAAAAAAAGTTGCCAGCCAGCAAGTTTAATGCCTTCCAGAAAATGTTCTTCTTTGAATATATAAACATACAATATACCAAATGAAAGAACAGACCCTCTGCTTTCAAACAAAAAAAACCCCGTTTCTTCCTACCTTCAGTGGTTCTTTTGTAATCAGCTTTTGAATATGGGTAGGTTTCTGCAAAAACACCACATTTTGAGCAAAAAGCAGAGATAATTCCATTTTTGTGACGGACTTTTCATAGAGATCCCATTCAGAGCAATCTTTAAAACAGACACGGACATGCAGCTGCTTGCCATAGGGCAATACTTCCGGGTTTAAAAAGTTGCGGAATAATAGCGGTATTGCGGAAAGACGGAAAATCTCGTTATTGGCGGGGAAGCGTTTCCTCTTAATTGACGAGATATCTCGTCAATGGTGGGGAAAGAGTTAAAAAGTACAGTAGACATTCTATTTTTGTTTAATATATTAATTCTTTCTTGTTTCCTTGTCATTTTCCCGCCAAGGACAACATAATACCCTAGGAAAATAATTGTATCATGTTTTTGCATCTTACAAAAACAGGAGTGAAAACTGAATTACAAAAACCTTCAATATGTAACATATCAGAAGGAGAATCTAGAGGTTACACATCAGTTGTGTTTATAATACAGCGCCTTGCCAGCGGCTGCGGTGGCTCGCTGCGTGGGGTTCTAATCCCAAAAGAAACCATGTTGTGAATGCTGATCGTCCTTTCAGCTGTTTGCCTTTGACTCTGATTATAAAGGTTTAACAGTGCAGCTGTAATCAGAAACGCCAGGCCGTCCTCCTCCACCTCGCTCTGTTTAATCAGTCTGACCCAGCCCAGATTAGCTAGATCCTAATCAAGATGCCGCTGTGGCAAAACACTACTGTCCGGTCCCTCGGGCACGCCGGACACTTTGCGGTCATGGTGACATATGCAGAGCGTCTATAAGGGCCTATAGACACATCTGCTGAATACAGGCTTTATTCATTCACCCATGCATGTAATCAGAATGGAGCAGATACTAACTGCAGCAGTTATGTTTGATGTAGGAGAGAGAAGCAATCCGGGAGGAAACTTGAGGAAGATCTGAACCCCTTAAGGGTTTCATTTCTCTCTCCGAGTGTTCTAATTAATTTTCTTGGCACTTAAGCTAGCGACTTCAGAAAAAAGCTGTTGGGGTGCCTTTGCTTTGTATGTGTGTAGACGTGTGTGTGAGAGAGAGAAATTGAGTGAGATATTTAGAGATAAATGCTAATTCACAGTGACGTATCCCGGACAGCAGTGAAGGACCGCCTACTCAACTGTCAATCACATAATATTGAAAGTTTTGTTGGTTATTATGTGCATCTGTAAAAGATAACTGTTTGAGGGAAAATGAGTTTTGCTTCTGGGAATACAAAACAAAAAGACTCATAACTCATTTTACACTACACTGCTTTTGTCCAAACAAATGCATTTCTAAATGAGAACATCCAACCGGATTTACAGGAATTCGTATTTTAAGGTGATTAGTTTGTATGAATCGGCTCCAAATAAATTGTACAAAAATGGATGATTATTGGAAAAACTGCTGAGTTGCTGTTCCAAAAAAGTGCTGAAAATCCTCCTTTGCGAAATGTATAAGGTTTTAAACGAAAGTAAAGCTCAAACTACCATGCATTAGGAAAATTAACAATTGCTTTATCTATAGTATATTTTCTATAGACGTTTAAAACCAAACTTGGCTTGCTGTTTTCGAAGGCAGCTTGGCTCAAGCCCCAAGTTTAAGTAGCAGAACAGAAGAAAAAAATTGCAGTGAAAAAGGAGAGATGCCTGAAGAATTGCGCTAGGTGCGGAAGACCGGGATTTACGTTTACCATATGATTTTAATGATGATTGACACAGGACTGTTTAAGTTCCTTTCAAATCTACATTAAAAGTGTACCCGTTAAAATATTATTACTGCAGTAGAAGAGTTTATTTTGATCATGGTGCTAATTCTGAAGTTGTTTTCCAGAAGCATGCAATTACATTTTATTTGGGATATCACAGAGTTGAATGTCTTCACATATTTACATAATTTGCGAGGTACATTTGCAAATGATTCATAAAGTCATACCTCTGCAATTCTTTGATCGGTTGTGTTTTAGAAGTACTGTATGCTCTGCTCAAACAGCCCAGTCTCACGAAATGACGTACCTATAGTCACGTATTTTTTTGATTCTTTTTCCTATCACGAGTTTATGTGTCATTGTCACGTATTGGTTATTCAACTGTTTTGTCCTATTTTCTTACCATTTTCTCTTCGGTTTAGGGTTAGATTTACATAAAATGACATCCTTACCCAAACCCAACTCTAACCCTAACGCCAGGCAAAAATGGTTTAAAAATCAGAAAATATAAAAAAAATAGTATAAACCAATACTTAAACATCTTAACACAAACACCAAATCTAACCCTAAACTGAAGCGACAATGGTTTGAAAATAGGAAAAAGCAGTTGAGTAACCAATACGTGACAATCAGGGCTTGACATTAACTTTTTTGCTCACCAGCCAAAGTGGCTAGTTGTTTTCCAAAGCATTTTCACTGGCCACAATTTTGTTGTAAGTAAAATACATTTTATGATTAAACTTGGCATCCTAAAATGACTTTAATTAAGAGTAGATGTACTTGATTTAGCTAGATTAGATTTTAAACCCTTAAAATGCAGATTGACCACCCAAATTAAGACTATACATTTATTAGATGGTATATACTAGGTATATCAGTAAAGATCATATCATATATTTAGCTGCATGAAAAACATGCTAGTAAGGTATAAATATATTACTGTAACTTCTTATAAATATATTAAAAGTGGCGCTGGGGTGTAGAAGATTAAGAAGATAAACACAAAAACCCTCGACAAACAATTTAAATATTTATTAACAACAACAGTAAATAGTGTCAAGACATGTACATGAATTTTACTGTCAACTTGTTTATGCAGATTGTATTTTATAAGCGTGATCATGGTTTCTATTAAAAGTGATTTAAGACTTCAAGGCTGTAAAGATTTTTAATGACAAATGTAAAGGGCATTATTGTTGCACAAAGTATCCAACTGTACATTAATTATGTGTGAACCTTTCTGCTCGTGAGTTTCCTTGGACAAAACTGGGATGTGTGCATTCAGGTATGTGCTATCAGTGCCGGTGCCAGACCATAACTAATGGGGGGCACGCAATTAGCAACAATAACTTGCAAAATCAAGGCAGTAAAACAACAAATACAGTGCACGCACACACTCATACAACTGGTACAGGCTGTCTGCTCATTTCCCATATAAAGTGCAGAAAATCACAAACTAGATCACAATCAGTATTACCATAATCACGTTGCAGTGCTGTTAATGGTCTATAGCCACACTTCACATTCAGGCTAACGTAATTAAAACAACGCTAACTAAACTTCAGACCTGCAAACTCCTCAGAGAAAAAAGGTGACAGTGTCACGCGGGGGGGGGGGGGGGGGGGTGTACTTTTGGGGCGGTTACCCCAGCTCTATTTTTTGTGTGATTTTAATATGATTCTGGACGTGACTTAACAAAAATCACCATACTTTAATCAAAAATCAATGTTAAAACATCCTTATAGCTTAAGGAGAATGACACATTTAATATTATACAAATGTTTTTATTTACAACTCACGGAAACGCCTGGAAGTGTTGTGAAGCATGACACTGAAATAAAAAATAACAAGAGACAGACAGAAATATGTTCGTGCGACAGAGCCACTTTGTCCTCAGCCGGCATCTGTGCAAGGATGACGATGACGGGCCATTGTGAATGGCAGTGAGTGCTCCACCAAAGTGCCCAGAACCATTGCCTGAAAGTAAATTAAAAGCATTAAAATATAACCTTGCAAATTATCATACATACGACTAATATGATAAAACAACGTGTCTCCATACTGTATGGCTGATATGCAGTGAATATCAACATACATCTGTTCAATAATTATAATAATAATGCATTTTATATGTAGGGCTCCTTACATTGAATAAACAATCTCAAAGTGCTAGTGTTCATAATGTAAATTCAACTTACAACACAATGTAAAGATTTCATTGACAGACTTTGATGCAAAATGTAGCCCTTTAATATAAAGAAATTTGCTGTTGGTGTATTAGCCTAGGACAACACGCTCGCCAGATTGTTTTGTCTAAACAGCCCTGTTGTAAAAATTACCATTTACCAGGTATACAGCCACCAGGAATGAACGGGGCTAGGCTAAATCACATTCACAACGCGATGTACAAAGATTAAGTGCATGCATTTAAAAAAGATAGGTATGTATTCATTAGTTTAAGTTGAGGTAAGAACATAGTAAAATATTGAAAAATGGTGGGTTTTCCTTTAACATTACTCTCGCATCAGCTATTGTGTAAACATTTACCCACATCACGAATGACTGCCTGGTCTGCGCAAGCGCGGACGCCAGCCACCGTAATGAAGTTATTCAGGGTAACGTTAGCTCAGAATTCGAGTAGTAGCCGTATATCTCGGAACTCAGGGCAGAGCACCCGGGTAACGATAAGCCTAGCTAACAATCGTCCTGCTAAGTTAGCTAACATTAGTCATTTTGCTCAAAGCATAGGCAAACTTTATGCAAGGTCTACGTTTGTGCATTACTCGGCGTAGACTCGTTCCTAAAAATACAATATAAGCGGTAGCTAACGCTAATTTAAATCAAGCAAACAAATAGTTGTTGTTTTTGGTCCAAAAAGTTGACTTACCTTGAATAAGATGGTTCCTTCACGTTAAAAGTGTCCATCAGACTCGCGTGGTAGCCAGGTGTGTCTCTCATCCAAAGGACCGCGCTCGCGCGCTGTCTTCAAGATTCTGAAGGAAGTGCTAAGATTCCGATTGGCCCAGAGAAAAGCAAATGCCAAGATTCCGATTGGCCCAGAGAAGTGTCAATTATAAGAATTATCCAATAATGTTTGGCAATTCTAGCCCACACGGCATTCAGATAAATGGCAGACTCCCGACCCCCCCCCACCTCAAAAAAAAAACTCTCCGGTTCTACGCGATTCACGTGAATGACCCAATTGACCAAGAAAACGGCGATTGTCGCCGAAAAGCGACAAGTTTGCAGGTCTGAAACTTACCTTTAACAAAAGCTGAAGGTGGCATGGGCGAACATTAAACTTCCTTATTACACGGCTCTCTGGAATGCTTGACTCTGATTGGTCAGTTGAGACCAAGTTGCAGGTTCGTTCTTTACAAATAATAACCGCTCCAAAGTAATAACGCATAGCCGGTACTACTTGTATGTTTTAAATCCCTCCGCGCCAACAAAGATTACTGTTTGGCGCCATCTTGTGACAAACACTGGACAACCACAATTAAGAATGGAAAATTTTGACATTCATTTTAACATGTACGGAAAAAACAAAACATTTAAACAGTGAATAGAAGAACGAACAACGACAAGACACAGAGAGCTTACTGAGACTGAACAAAATAGAGCATGACAGCTACGAAGCCAACACTCAAAGAAATACAGAATGGGCATTAAAACTTCTCAAAGACTGGCTAAAAGAGAAATAAATGGAGACAGACAAGTATGAAGCAGAGGATCTTAATAAAGTATTACGATCATTTTATGCATCTGTGCAAAGTTTCGCGGAAGGATAAAAATGTTAATTTAAAACAATTATGGCAATAAAATGTTTCAAATTCATATTCATGTCCAGTTTTTTCTTATGTGGCAAGTAGCCATGTAATAAGCGGGATAATGTAGAGGCAGCCGGAAGTTATCGGGTAAATAAGCCCCTTCAGTGTGATACAAGACCCTCCGCTTCGTCGGGGCTTATTTCCCGATAACTACCGGCTGCCTCTACATTATCCCTTACTTAAAACAGTGTCCTATAGATTTAAAAAATCCACCTCGACCTCTAATTCCTGAGTTTGAGCCAATCGCTGTTTGCATGAAGTCATGGAGCAGGCTTTCCTGGTTCGGCCTAATGTTCTAATATCCATATTTTACACAATCCATAAAATGGCGCGAAAAAACACGTTGCTAGTATCAAGTGACATTAATATGCAAAGACGTAAAGACGCATGAGACGTCGCAATACAACCAATCAGAGAAAGTGGGAGTTGTAGTTTCCCAGTGTCGTATTACGCATTGTTTGGCATTAACTTTTAAGAAAACTACAATAAAAAATTGGCTAGTGGGATTGGCTGTCTTACCTGCCACAGCCGAAATCTACCCGCATTTGGCGGGTGTTGTCAAGCCCTGGTGACAATGCAAACAGAAATTCATGATACGATCATAAAAAAACATGGAAATTTGTGACGGTGTTATGAAAAATAATCAAAAAAATTACGTGACTATAGGTATGTAATTTCGTGAGACTGGGTAGGCTCAAACTCTAATGACAGCAATGTGATTGCTGATGTGCTGGTAGAGATAGAAAGAGAGACAGAGAAAAAGAGAGAGCACGGCCCCTTGCAAAAGTGGAAATGATTGATGTTATTTGAAGTCAGCTCTTAAAGGATAAAATACCAGATTAAGCTATTACGTAGCTATTATAAAAAAAATTTCAGGCTGTTCTTGCGACCTGGTGGCAACTTGTCCATGATCCTTGTCCGCGACCCAGTGGTTGGGGACCTCTGCATTAATATACACGTTTCTGCCTTTAACAGCATTTAAATGAAATGACTTACACTCAACAGTCAAAAAAAAACAACTGTACAATGTTCATGTTATTTCAAGATCACCAGAAAATTCAATTGTGATCACGAGAAAAAAACGTTATGTTGAGGTCATGAGAAAGTTAAGTCATAATCACAAGAAAGCAAGCAAAAATAATAATATTACCTCTCTCTGCTTCCGTATGTTTCAGTAGTAATACATCTTATGAAAATGGCTCTACTCGAGAATTTGCAAGATCTTTTAAAATGATGCTAATAAAAGGCCTATGCTGAATCTCATGTTTTTCTTTTCTCTTTCCTTCTCTCTAGGGCATAAGACTCAGGTAGCAGCATGAAGACAGAAAAGCCCTCATGCAAGTGGCGACTTACAAACACCCTGCTGTCAGCATGCTACTCAATTCGTGACAAGTGTCAAAGCACCGTGCGATAGGGCCACCTGCCACACCGAGATCACATCATTCCACCCCAGGCGGTCAGACGGGTGAGAGAGAACCGTCAAATAAATCATCTTTTATCTGATTTTTGTTTTAGGACAGATAAAAAATTAATTAGACAATAAATAATAAATCATCATTAATTATTACTCTCGAGTCTAGAGCAGAGATGGTAAACCAATGATTTACTTGTTCGGTATTCAAATACCAACTACACTGTAAAAAGTCATTCTGCAGGCTTGTAGATTTGATGAAATTGAATATGTAAACTTTATTTAATAAAATTAATTTCATGTAGTTTGGTATTTTTTTGTGTTAAAATTCTATAAAAATGACTGGAATAAAAACAACTTATTGTTTTTGTGAATGATTTAGCTCTTCTTATTGTGTATCTGCGCATGTAGCGAATACTGAATAAATCCAACGTAATATTAATCAGCTGTTTTAAATCAAAAACCACTCCGGGTTGTATTGCAGGTCGTGAGCACTGAGCAGACGGATTTAGGAAATATTTCTGTTATTGTGCCACAATTCAAAGTTTTGAAAGCATTTCAGTCGAGAATGTATGTTTTTTAAACAAGAATCTGCAGTAGGTTCATGAAGATATCGCCTATTTAAACATTTCCTTCGAGTTTTGTGGCGATGGGAGCTCCAGATAATCAGCGGGCGCTCCGCGCGTAAATATACGGGACAACGGCGCCTCACCTCGGCCAGTCTCTCTGAAAATCTCCGCTGGCTGTGACGTCAATATAGTGTTTAAACTGTGGATAAAATTCATTTCGGGTAAATTTAACGGGCAATCTTTGGTCTTATAAGTCTATAAGCAGGGTTTCTTTGTATAATTTGTTTGTAATTTGTAAATATTAATTACAATAAGGATTAATATGAACTGGGTTTGGACGTAACTTCAGCTTTAGGACCCAGGAGGTCGCATATCTAGGATGCATTCGTCGATTCGCATGCTGCGATTGGTGGTCCAGATGCAACTCATTTTGAGTGACAGAAAAACTGACCAATCATACTGTTCCTCTGAATGGGTGGGTTCTCTTATCACTTACTCTCATAGATGTAATATGTATCTATCTATTATGACAAATTCTGCTCGCTCGCTCGCTCGCTTGGTTTGTGTTTTAAAGATAAATGTGACTTTACTGCGGTCTTTTTCGGTTTATTTAGTTTTGTGTTAATTATATCCACAAAGTATTCCAATACATTCGTAATGTAAAACTATTCTCCGCTGTAAATTAATTGTGTGCTCAATTGCGACGCCCTGTGTTGAATTTTCCCGCGAGTACAGTATCATTACTGAGGGGAAATATAACATTATTCATTTAGTTCCACACAAGGTAAGATATTAAATGTATAAGTTGTCTTTTTAAAATGTTTAAGCTTTCTACATTATGTAAATTGAACATTTATTATTATTATTATTAATTTCGCGACCTATTATCTAAATTGTGTGTTCATGAAGGCCTGTAACGTACTGCAGCTTCCTGCAGGCAACGTGAAACATTGCTGAGGGAGAACTTTATTCACAACAAAAGGTGAGGAATATTATTAAATGAATATATTGTACATATTATATTGTGTATATAGTGTATGTGTGTGTATATACACATGTGAGTAACTTGGTTAACAAATAAATATATATGACTGTCGTGTGACAGAAAAAAATGTAGGGAAAAGATTTGCCCTAATTATAAATATAGATTATATATCTTTTCAAACATTTTTTGATATTATTTGTAATTCCAATGAGAATTTATTTATTTTCAATATTACTGCACATTTCAAACACACCTAATAAGCCACAAATTCAGATGAACTCCATTGCACATATCTTCCAGTTTTCTTTAAAACATTTTAATATACAAGTTTAATGTGTGGATTATTTCAATATTCAAGCTGTATACATTTATAAAGGTTTTAAGACATATTTGCTGTTTAATGTTGCAGGATAAAGATGAAGAGGAGGGACCTGGACAGCTTGTGATGGCTGTAATTGTAAAGAATGGATCTTCTAGGAGTGGAAGCCCAAAGGATGCTGGAATTGTTATCGAGGCCTTAAAGGTGTTCCCAGGGCAGGCTTTATCCTCACTGGATTGGATTGGATGCATTGAATTTCCAGTACCCCAGGCATCTTTTCAGGTGTTTCAGAAACTTTTCTTGGAGCTGGATTCTTCAAAGTTTATGAACTGATTACAGTACAGTAAGTCTAAACTGCTGTCTGATTTTCTGGGTGTGAATCAATGTAACAGAACACAAACATGGAACCTTTCGTTGGGAAATGTGGACGGTTTTCTTTAAAGACGGTAAAATACTTTTTGAATTGTACACTGTTACAAATACACCATTAAAAATGAGATGCTTTCCTGTTCTTTTGACTGCAACAAAATAAGAATTGATTCATCTTTGTCTGTCATTCTGAAATCAGATATAATACTCATTACTAATAATAATATTAATGGATGATGTTAAATTAAAATAGTATAATTGAATAGTATTTATTGTATAGTGCTAGGTCTTTGTCCTGTATACCCAATATTTTGTTTAAATTTAAATTAATTTCTAGTTGCAAATTGCAGATTACCTTTTTGAATGGGTTACTATTAAAGAGTTTATGGAGTGATTCTAACTCAATTTTTATTTCTTGAATTTAATTAATGATATTGCTTGTAATCTGTTGCCACACTTTTATTGAGTAGATATGGCATAATATTTTTTATTGTATAGTGCTAGATCTTTGTCTAGTATACACAATATTTTTGTTTAAATTTTAATAACATTTTTAATTGCAAATTGCAGTTTGGCTTTTTGAATATGTTAATATTAAGGAGTTTATAAAGTAAATCTAAATCAATTTTGATTTGTTGAATGTAATTAATGATATTGCTTGTAATCTGTTGCCACAATTTTATTGAGTAGATGGGGCATATTATTTTTTACAGTGTATGAGTAAATAAAAAAAGAGAAAATGATAAGTTGAGTTTTTAACACAATCATAAGCAAACCATCATCTGTTACTCTTATTTATAAAAGTTGATGTGAAGAAAATGATCATAACTGAGAAAGTATTGTCGGTAGGCTGAGAATGAGCTGTGACACAGTATGTGGGTGTTTTTGTAATTATCCAAAGGAGTCTGTTGTTTTGTTAACAGTGATGAATGTCTGCTAGTTGCTGTCATTGAGGAAAAGAGAGAGAGAGATGAGATTGTCAAAGATATTTGACAATACGCATTCAAACAAGTCAACCTTAGAGACACCTGAGCGCTGTCATAAATACTGTATACAGTCACACTTCACACTTACTGTCATGTGTTGTTTACAACAGGAACACATTCACACTTAGACACATTTACATAAATTCAGAGCGACATATTTACACACACTTTCTCTCTCTCTCTCTTACACACACACAAAAGCTTGAATACACAGAGGCATAAATAACTTCGCTTGTCATGTTAGAAATGTTTCCCGGGGTGCCAAGTGAACTGTAATCAGATGTGGATGAGGGCTTCATGCCAGTTTGTTTGCTGAAGAGGGAAAGGAGAGAGACAGAGGGAGAACCAGACAGGTACCAGGCTGTGACACGTGTGTCAAACTTTGACACAGTTTAACTTGATTGATTGATCGATCCATCCATGCTGACCTAGATATCCAAACATTTAACTATGAAGAAACAAGGGACAATTTGCATACATCCAACAGTGCTCAATCTGAAGATCAAACTGGTCAAAACATGTACATACTTTATGTACATGTAGTTCCCGGTACTATCAAACAAGCCCAGCCCCAAAACAGCTTAATATCCACACAAAGGAAATTATAGCACAAAACTATCCAATCACTAAGTATCCAACACTGTTGACAACTACAAGACTATTACTTCCCAGGTAAACAAGTAGTATACTTTAGTGTATTAGAAATATGATTGAAGTACATGAAGTATAAAACAAGTATGCTTCTACTTGTTGTGCTTCATTTAAAGAGTATTTAATATGTACTTTTCAAAATTATACTTTTAAGTGTACTGTATGCACAAAATGGACTTAAACACAACTATAATTTGCGCTGCAATGCCTTTTTGCAATGATTTTCAGTAGTGTATTTTTGGTGCACTTGAAGTTTCAAAAAGTTGTTCCATTTTAGTATATTATTTACAATTGAAGTGTAGTCAAATAGATAATTGAAGTTATGATTGAATACACTTAACTATGCTTGGATTTGACGAAAATAGTACAAAATGTAGAAAATATAGTACACTTTTTAAAAGTATATTTTTAATAGAATTATTTTTCACCTGGGTTTTAATTTGTTTTCCATTATGTTAACTATTTTAAATAATTCAGCTAGCTTTGCATATGTATATATGTGAGCATGGACCAGTCATAAGGGTAAATTTCATCATCTGAAAGCTTAATAAACAAGCTTACAATTTATGTATTGTTTGTTAGAATAAGACAATATTTGGCCGAAATACTATTTAAAAATAAAAAAGTGAAAATCTGAAATCTGAGGGTGCAAAAAATCTAAATATTGAGAAAATCCTCTTTAAAGTTGTCCAAATTAAGTCCTTTTTAACAAAATAACTTTATGGGGCATGATCTTTACATAATATCCTAATGATTTTTTGCATAAGAAAAATCGATCATTTTGACCCATACAATGTATTGTTGGCTATTGCTACAAATACACCCTGGTGACTTATGATTGGTTTTGTGGTCCAGGGTCACATATAACAATTTTCTTTTTTGTATTTTCTCCTCTGCTGTTACATAATCACCTTAAAACATTAACATTCTGTTACCCACCTTTGGATTGAATTTTCAGCTTTATTCGTCATTAAACCCCTTCGTATAACATATTGTTGAACATAGGACATAAAAAGGGACACAATTTAAAGCAACACTAAAGAGTTTTTGCTCTTTGCTCCGCCTACAGGTTTGAAGCGTAATTGTCCATTACTTACTGTCGTAAATACTGCAGCATAGCTGGCTCTGACTGGATTGTTGGTCTGCCGTAAAGCAAGTTTTTGTAGTTTTCACTCGAACTACAGGACCCGACGGTTGGAAACTTCTTTAGTGCAGTTCTGGCCGATAGAGGGCTGCAAAGCGAATGTGAACGTGCCGTTCACCCTGTTTTGAGTGGATGAACGACTGAAACTTTTTTGGAAACGTTATTTTAAGGTAAAAAAAACTCTTTGGTGTTGCTTTAAGGTCACAATATGACACACATACCTGTAGGGGTGGTTTTCCGGACAGGGATTAGCTTAAGACAGCAGTAGGCCTTCATTTAATTTGTAAATATAACTTATGTTTTAACAAACATGCCTTACTAAAAACATTAGTTGTGTCCATTGTGAGGCAAAACAAAGGGCAGTGATGCATTTTAAGATATGTCAGTGCAAGTTGTTTTCAGTTTGGACAGCTCTTACATTTATTTTAGTCTAGGACTAGTCTAAATCCCTGTCTGGGAATCCACACCATAGTGTGTTTATGTATGCTTGTTTTCTTGTAATCTCCATCCTACTAAGCCAATTTCTGTTTCCTAATCTTTTCACAACTTTCAACAATTTTTTCTACCTGTTGTATTATTGTTCCTCCTCTGTCCATCAATATACAGAGTTAAAATGTGAAGTCATAACTCTTATAATGTTAATCTAGTTACAGCATATTGACATAATGTGCTCACCCACTCCTTCTCCATTCCTGTCCCTGTGGTTGTAAGGTATTTACTATCAAAATACATTACACAATATCACTATACACTAATGCAATAAATACAATGGCCCATTTTCCTGTACAATTTCCTAAAAACTAATGTTTTTGCAGCTGCTGAAAATCACAATCTTGGGAACACTTGTTCTAAAATAACAACAGTTTTAAAAACAACATTTAACATTTTCCAGCATTTTTAACAGTTTTACAAAAGGCAAAAGGCATTTTAGTGGAAATGGCAAAACATAGCAAATAGCTGAATTGGCTTCCAGCATCTTTGAAAATGGCTAACAATGAAAATTGTTATATCAAAACAAATAAAATAGATTACATAAATAATATAATGGCAGCAGTTAAAGTGTGTTTACTTCAGTAGGCCATAAACTGAATGTTACCACACCAAAATAATCCGATCTAAAATTTGTCGGTTGAAAATGTTCACAACTGCGATGTGTCCCATCTGGTCCCTATGGCTTTCTGGAGACACTAGAGTCAGAGAGGTAACTGAGGTTACACCGCTGGACAGTAAACACAACTGACTAGGGTGACCATACGTGCCACTCCTCCCAGACGCGTCCCGGCCAGGACCTCGGGGGCGTCCCCCGGAAGCCGCATTCGTCGACCGCATACGTCATAGAGGATTATTGTTGTTATTACAGAAAGCAACCGTTACATTTTAAGGTAAGACTGAAACTACGATTGTACGTCTTATGTTTTTAACTGAATGGCGTTTGCGGTCAGCAAATACGACTTCAGGAAGACGCACTGCAATCCTGGCCAGGGTGCGTCCGGGAAGAATGGCACGTCTGGTCGCCCTACAACTGACAAACTCATTTACTGCAGCCATCACAATCACACTATACAGACGTCAGTGACAATGTTATCTGTAAAGAAAAGAAAACCTATAAGCTTTGTTGTAACATCCCACCTTCAGAGAGCAACATAAATAACAACAACAAAATAATCTATGCTAGTTCAATTTTCTCTGCCATTTTTTTCAGGAATCGATTTTGAAGCATTTAATAAGCATAATAAATTTATTGAATCGTCAAGTTGTCCACAGTCTTGGCCGAAAGTGCTCATCAATGCAGCTTAGGCCTTTGTTTGGCTCAGCATCTTGACCGCATAACAAGGCCGCCCTACTGTGCCACCGTACTGAGATGAGTTTAATCTGCTCATCCACACGCACCCTGATATTACAGCCTCAGCAAGCTACCTAAAATCATGACCCGGTAAATCTAATTGAAACTGTGAAACACTAATAACATTTCAATTTAAACCGAAAACACAAAGCACTATTCAACTGTCAATCTTACACTCATTCTCCGCCCCCCGCGTCCCTCCATCCTGAGACACCCTTCCTGCAGCCATGGCAGCTGGCAGAAAAAGGCCTCTGTGACTGGCATTAGTACTGCTGGCTCAAACTGCTAATCACCTCATTTTACTAGTAATTAGCTGATTAAAATAGACACTTAAGGCCAGTGTCAGGGCTCCCGGAAACCACACATTACTGAGACAGGAAGACGCGACAGCTGCTGCCGTAAAAGAAAGGGAAAGACTGTGATTAAATCAGAGCACAATGCCGGCGAGGTTCAGTTTACGCATCCACGGTGGCAGCCTCTGGTAAGTAAGATCTGAGTAATTGACTGTTAAATTATCAAATTGGACCCCACTGTGAGTCAGATGTTTAAAATAATTCAGGAGATCTATTTAGGGCTTCCACATATACACACAGAGGTGCAAATAGCAGGCATGCAAAGCAACAATGCAGCAAATGAACTGAAATAGGTTGCACAGATAAAAGATAAACGCTAAAGCTGCTGCCGCTATTTAGAAAACTCCCCACTGGCATTATGGGTGATGAAGGGAAAAACAGGAACAGGTGTTCAGAGACTGTGGGTTAACCAGCAAGTTAATGATAAGTGTATGAGGCCCTATTCACAATGTAGATGTTAAATTTGACTGTTTCTGGCAGACTCGACAGCTCTTTAGTACAGTTGTTATGTTGATTAAAGAGCTGCTATTTTCCTTTTTACGATTTTACATTTCCTTTGGTGTTTAAGTGTGTATTAGTGTAGGGGTGTCACGATTCCCCAAATCCTCAATTTGGTTACATTTTCGATTCTAATGTACTTGCAGCAGGATGGTAAAGGTTCTCTATGGAACCATACAGCTCAATAAAAGTAAACTAAACGTGTTTGAGTGTATGGTTTCTTTATAACATGGAATTTGTTATATAATGGTATTTGTTATAAAACATACCAGATAACTTATTTAGATATTACACACCTACTGTAATAGACCACTTACTACAGTAAGTGTTACAGTACAATAGAAGGTCATGTTAAATTTTGGTCTTAATCTCTCTATCACATCTATAGTGTTGCTGTCTTAGCCTGATCAAGTGAATATCATCAAATTGACATCTCTCTAATCTCAACATTATTGGAGACCCAGTTCAGATCTAGGCCATCCTTCACTTGGCCTGGTTATAACTTTCTTCCCACCTCTTCTTGTTATTCCCTCTTCCCGCACTGGCCACTGTTTTTGCCAAAAAACCTCCTGAGGTGCTCTTCTGTGATAAACCAAGCCTGACAAAGCTTCATATGGCACCGAGATAGACCCCACTCATACCCTTTATCTCAAAATCACGATTTCCGAGCATTTTCAGCTTCTTCCAAGTCCCGGCTGTAATCTTGACCGATAAAGAGGCAAATAGACGTTAAAGCCCTGTAAGCTCTTGCCTTCAGCTAGACTTTACATTATAAATGCACTTGACTTCCTGCCGCAGGGTTGCCGTGGAGACGGAGGACAAATCTGGACCGGGCACACAGTGATATTCAAATGCACTTTCTGAAACCGAAAAAGGGAAACGACTATATTGTTTCTCTTGACACTCTCACATTCACGTGTTGCACTCGTGTCAATGGGCTGGAAAGAGAGAGGCACTTAATACTGTCTCTGTTAGAAACAGGAAGAGAGCAGGGACCAGATACAACGGTAGATGACATACAATTCAATTCATTCATACAATCAGTGATTTTTAAGTGTGTGAATAACCAAAACAATGACATTCATAAATATAGTACTATAGGTAAAGTGCTATTAGAATAATTTAAAGAACAATGTAACATATACAAACACACACGAATGAGAGAAAGCTGGAGAAAGCAACACATCCTCACCCCATGTCGTCAATATTTGACGACACTTGACCATTCGTCAATATGTGACGGGGAGGGTATACCTTTCGCGTCATTTTTTGACGAACTGGGGACTTCAATACTATTACGTCCGTTGCATTCTCTTTCCTATTTTCTTACCATTTTCGCGTCGGTTTAGGGTTAGATTACGCAAAATTAAACAGTGTACGCGAAATTAAACAGTTGTCACCTGGCGTTGGGGTTAGAGTTAGGTACGACAGTTGTCACCTGGCGTTGGGGTTAGAGTTAGGTTTGGGTAGGGATGTCATTATGTAAATCTAACCCTAAACCGACGCGAAAATGGTAAGAAAATAGGAAAGAGAATGCAACGGATGTAATAGTATTGAAGTCCCCAGTTCGTCAAAAATGACGCGAAAGGTATACCCTCCCCGTCACATATTGACGAATGGTCAAGTGTCGTCAAATATTGACGACATGGGGTGAGGATGGGTTGGAGAAAGTGAAGCTCAGAAACTGAATAAACTCATTCTATCAGGAAACACACCACTCTTGAGACACTCCCCGGCAGACCTCCATACGACTCATTCTTACAACAACCCCAAACAAGATAAAATATTAATCCAGGACCTCAGGTTCAGTTCTCAAAACATTTTTTAAACAATAAACAGTGTTTCCTCTAGGATTTTTTCCAGCTGTGGCGGCAGGGGGCGCCCATGATGATTATGAATGTACATTATTTTTTTAATGTAGAAAATAGGCTACAGTAAACTAACATGTATTTTTTTATCATTTTCATGCTGTCATTTACTTTTTCTTATATTTATAGCATATTGCTTTTCTGTGTTTGATCTAAACTGTATTTTCTTAAAAAAAAAATACGCAAGTTTTATAGCTTCATACGGATCTTTCATTGTAGTTTTAATGTAGTGTGCAAGTTCGTGCTCGTGTTTAGCGTTACAGAGCGGTTGCAAAGTCACGCACAGTCCTATTTGATATTCCGCACCGCTGTGATTGACAGAACACCCGACCAGTTATCCGACATCAGCAGCAATTTTATTCCACAACCGGCCTTTTTGGCATAAAGACCCCGACCCGGTCACACCGCAAATCGCGCAGTTAAATAGAAACCTTTAATGCTCTTCGCAGACAGATCTTAAACACAAAGCACGGTGCCATTTACCGCAGTTTACTCTCGCCTATTGAGGCCCGACCTGGATCTACAACGCATATAACACGTTAATATTATTACACCCGTTACATCAAATATTAGGAGTTTCACCCGCGGTTACCCGACCCTGTTGTTTCGTCTGAAAACAGATGAAAGAGTCTCACCATCTGCCTCAAGTTTTTATTACCAACGTCCTTCTCTTCCACAGGAATAATGTAAGATTCCTTCCAAACAGATTCGACTATTAATGTCTTGCAGTCCCATTTAAGTAGTATTCAGTGTTTAGCCTTTTGTTTTTGGACAAACATCTTATCATTTAATGTGAAACTTTGTGAGGGTCGATCTAAAGCACAGAAGATTGACTGACAGCTGAGCGGTCAGCAGCGCGCTGCGCTTATAGTCTATATTCTGAATAACTAATAAGTTGATAATATGAGTACAGTGATTACAAATTAATGTCCAAAAAACTCGTAATATGTTAAATCATGTCATTTCTCGCAGCCCCGCGCTGCATCCGTGTATATGCGCCTGTGAAAAGCATACGCGTGATGACCTTGCAACTTAAATTACCTTTAATTTATTGCCATACAGATAAAAGTAAAATAACATTCGAAACTGTAAATTGTGTATTTTTTATTTGTGTAAACTTACAATAAAGAGAAAACCTTGTGCTTATTTAAAATCATTAAAAACACAACGTGTTTTCTGCTGTTTGGTTTAACAGCGCGTCACAAAATAAGAACAGCAACTCAAAAACTTTAATTCGTTTTGTTAATCTGATAATTATAACATATTTCGTGTAGGCTTATTTAGTTTATTATTATTTCTCAAAACAGAGACGTAGCCTAATCATCATCTGTTGATTTAAATCTATTGTGCATGAAACTAAACCCATGGAGGAAATTATGATATTTTAGGATATTTATTTATAAATGAGTGAACAACGCGCAATCCAGAAAGGAATTTATTTCTTTTAAGACAGCCAGTCTGGCAGGGCGGACATTTCGGTAACTTTATTTATTTTGCGAGCTGCCGCCGTGGGTTTTGTCTAGAAGGGATACAGAAAATGCCGAAAAGTTTAGGATTAGATTTGGAGGTAGGATTTTTAGGATGAAAACAGCGGCTCTGGCTAAATGAGATACAAATACATCCTACAATCCTGTGAAATTTTGTGTTTAGAGTTGGGTTTGGGTGAAGGATTATGATAAAACAGTGCTCATCCGGCGAGATTTCGTTTGCTGTATCCCTTCTATTCACAACCGCAGGCGTGGCGGGGATGTTTTAGGCGTGGCGGCCCGCCACGGTTGAATGTATATAGCGGAAACACTGAATAAAAGATTGACATATCAAAGAGGAAGTCTCGCATTGTAAGGTACAATTCTGCATACCTGATCAACAGTCAGTAAAAGGAAACAATTACAACTTTTCGCAATTTGACATCCAGGATGGAGGATCAAAAACACCAACGGCATGTTTGAGAAAGATACAGAGAAATATTAAGGAAGTATTAAGTACTACAGCATACATGAATGGCAAATATCATGAGAGGTCATGAGGAGTGGAGAGCGAGTGGATCTATGAATATTACCTGAAGGCCATAGACATCAGATTAATGACATGGTACTCAAACAGATGCATAAATGTGGCTGAATTCTGCTAGAGAAAAGGTTAATGAATGCAAAAGCAGAGAGGAACATGGGGGAAAGCAAAGAAAAGCCATTTCACAACATACATGTTCCATTATTTCCAGCCAGATTCAATATCAATGACCTCTGCATATTAAACATGCATGTATTTTTTATCTATATGAGTATACTGCACTAGATCTTTACTAATTGTATAAGATTATATGTATTACTGTAATTGTCTGATGACATTTTTTTATTCTTTGGATTCCTTAACAAAAAAATATTTTTGTCTTCTATTCAAATACTGTACAAGCAAAACAGAAGAAAAAAAATAAACACATGACTTTACTATAGAACCCAGATAAAAATTTATGACTACAAATATGGCATCAAATTTAACATGTAAATCCCAAACCGGGTTATTAGGTGGGTTTCACAATAGCACTTTGGTGCAATAATCATGAACAAGGAAAAAGAACCCTATATATATCTGTGTAATATATATATTTTTTCCTTGTTAATGATTATTGCTTACGTGGGTGATTCTCACGAAACCATTGAAACACCACAGCACTAATGATTTTAGCTTTAAAATGTGTAATATAGTAACATTAAAAAGCATCAGAATTAACACAATACTGTGTTCTACCTTGTGATTTCAACATAAGAATTTATAATTGTAAATTTTATCTCATTTTCTGCTGAAATTCTCATTACTGCAATGTGTCTGGCTGTGTTTGAACATGCGTTATGTTGTAATTTAATCAAATTAACACAAAAATATAAGGATGTTTTGCTAGACTACTTTAGATGACAGAAAAAATATTTACTGAATATTCATGTATAATAATAATGAAGAAAAATTAGGAAAATGATGTGTCCATGCCTGATGTTCTCATCCTCCGCAACACTTTTTGAGAACAGTTTAAGCACACATACAGAATTTTAATAAAGTTTGATTTTGAGTGACCAAGCACATGGACCAGTTACTTCAAGATGGCTACAAGGTAAGATCATTTTTTACAGTTAATTTGAAATATTGTCTTGTCAGAATGCTTACACGACATTTTGATTATCATTACCGCAACAGATGCTTATTAAATGTTAATTTAATTAATAGAAGCATAATACTTTGATTTTAAATGCATGTGCAGAATCTCCAAATTATGTTCTTTCATTTTTGGATGTCATTTTGAAAATATGTCAGTGTTGATGTTTTCTGACTGTTGCAGTAATGAGATTTTTTAGGACTCATTTTTTATATTATGTTACAAAAAGTGTTAAATGATAAGTAAAAGTTTTTAAATTAATGTTCCCATTTACTCCAGACTTTGTTTTTCAATGTCTGGTGGGAAAAAAGTACATTTAAGCAATTTTTACATTTTCATGTTTGACATTTTTAAAACCAAGTTTTCGTGAGAATCACCCATGTGTGGTCTAAGTTGTTCTTACATTTTAAATAAATTTTAGAATGAAGTTTTTGTTTAATCATGATTTGTAAGTTAAAACGTCCGTACGCACATTTTAAGAACAAATTTGATGCGTATGCATGCTAAGTGAATGAGACCCATTGAGAATACGAAAAACATTTTGGCACTTTCTCTTTCTTAATCAAACCTATTATGAAACCACCCTTAGAGTATGTGTAATGTGTAAGTGTCTTTACAATGTCTACAGTATATATACACTCCTAATGAAAACCAATTGACATCAGAGCTGGAGCCTCTCCAAATGGCTTCACTTTCCCTGGTGTGTCAATTTTCCTCACAAGCACAAAATTAATCTCCATCAGTTCAAACTAACAGGACACAAACAAGATTTAATATTTTACGAACTGGGATCTGGACTGATTTGAATGCACTTTAACCACAGCTTTATGGCGACCATAATTGTCACACATCTGTGAAAAGTCATAGATCTATTAAACTGCAGCATCACCGCTTTCACTTGTTTACTTGTCGTTTAGCAGGAATTTGCTCCGTTCATTAGTAAGAAACGAGTGGTTTAATGACATCTTAAATGTCTCTTAGACAGCAGGAGCATCAATATCACGAAGCTCTCGCAGGGCTACGTACATGAGGTAGAAAACCAGCAGGATCTTGTGAAAACGCTGAGAAGTCTCTTGAATTAAAACAGATGGTTTGAAATAACGATGTGCATCTACTGTGAATGTCTTATTGACGAATTGTCAACAAAAACATTAAGATAGTCTTATAACTTGAAGACGTGAAATATAGTTAAAATACAGTTAATCCATTTTTCATACACGTAAGTGAGAAATCTCTGTCTGGCTATTGCTCCGCTATGACATGGAGTGTTTATTAAATCACAGACACTGTCGATACTGTGTTGCCCTGCCATTTCCATTTCTGCAAAACACTAATATGGCTAGTATCCTGCTCCCCTCTCTCTTTCAAACATTGATCAATTCCCCCTCCATTTAGTAAATGAGAGGCTCATCAATCTTTCTCTACTTTGACAGTCTTTAACTGTGCTATACCTTCCTGTGTTATGGGACTGAATAAACAGAGCCTATATTGATAACTGAATCATCACTGTTAGACCAAGTGAATGGAGACACTTGACCCCTGTGGGCCTATAGGAAAGACTCAAAAATGTACAGTTTGATTGGTGATCCCCTGAGAGTCTGCAGCAGTTTCAATGATAGTCCCTGAATTCAAGAGAAAACACTCTGGATGGCACACATGTCAGGACTGTACAGTCCTCTGCTTTCATTGCTGTAATGGGCTACAGGTGGGAGAAATTCCTCTGGATGTCAACTAGTCTTAGAGCCTTTAAAAGACCTGTCTGTCATATCGCTTGAACATTTTAAAACGGCAAGATCATGAGGAGGTAAAACCTTTGTTTAGCCAACTGCAAATAATATTTAGCTACTGCATAATTTACCCAAAAATAAATATTCTTATATTTTGTCACTCTTATGTCATTTAAAATATGTACAGTGTATGACTTTCTTGTGTGTAAATAAAAGTTAATGGTGATCACAGGCGTCTCTTTAATTTATCCAATTTAACTGTATATATAAGATAGACATTATGCTAAATATTTAAAGTCATATACTTTAACCTGACATGAGTTTGACGAAATGCTTTTTTAAGGAAGGGTGATCTACCCCTTTTAAACTGTACATTATTTTAACTATATAATTAAATAAGAAAATTTTGCAATTTAAAGAGTAGTTTACCTAAAGCAAATATGAAAATTCTCTTATATTTTACTGGCATCCCAAATGTATATTACTTTTTTCTAGGTGATCACAAACCAATTATTTTTATATTAAAATTCATCATGTTTTTTTCTTTAAGGCAGGATAGGCAGGAATTATCTAAAAAACTTTTTTACAAATTTGTTTAAACTGTCTTTATATACCAATACATAAGTAAAATGTAAATTTTAAACACAGGTCATTATTTCCATTCGGCACGAAACAAATGATTGGCTTGCACGACTATCACTCTCTCTTGAGACAATGGCTACCACCCTTGTTGCTACGGGATCTGCCCACACATGCGCACATCCGATTAATTTGAACGTGCACGAGGCACTCTAGGAAGAGCAAAAGTATGGCCGAGAAAGAGCATTCAGAACTCACAGTACCTGCATATGCAGTCAGCAAAAGCAAACAAGGCAAAAAAAGGAATAAACAAAGAAATCAAACAAAAGTGAATATAGCGTGGCTTTTCCTCGAGTTGACGATACGGTAGCGGTATTGTCTCCGGAGTGTAGTCCTCATCAGAGTCAACAATGCTTTCATCACGGAAACTATTACATGCAAAACACCGTATATTTTATGAATCTTCCACGAAATTCACCGTCATCACAGTGTAACTGATGGTAATAAAAAAGGTGTATCAATGCAACCTGTTTTTAGCTTTGTCTTATAAATATAGCTCGTTTGTTACCAAATCGAACAAAATATCTTTTAAACTTTACCAGTATCGATATGCTAGCTTAAGAGTGAGTACTAAAAGCCATCCTATTTGTTCATATTCATAGTGATAAAGTTAGGTGTATTATGACATGATGTCGCGCGTTCATGTGTTTTGGGGCGTGGCTTTAGAAGAAACTCAGAAGGTGGAGTGAATGGAAATAATTAGCTGTGTTTGAAACAATCGTGAGAGGTCTACAGACCCTCGATTTTTATACTCTTTTTTTTTCAGACTACTTACATTTTACTTATGTATTCGTATATAAAGACAGTTTAAACAATTTTGGAAAAAGTGTTTTAGACTTTTTTTAGACTTAAACCTGCCTACTCTGTTGATAATATTATCAACGTCCCATCATAAAGTACTTGAATGTAGTGCTCTTACCTGTTTGTTTACATGCTGTTGATCGCTAAATGAACTCAAAACTATAATATTTTTTCTTACAAATGTACCATTTGACTTTAGAAGACATATACTGTATTAACAAATAGGGGAGAGCGGGGCACAACCTAACGCTTTTTAACTTTTGGTCTATCATTCAAAAAATATTTTATTTAGATTAATAATTTTTACAATGCACGCATCTCTGCTACAAATAAACACTTAAAGTTTGTTTGTGGGACCTACCGTTATTGTACAATTACACCGGAAGTGACAGGTGTGCAAACATTACAACTTACCCCATAGGTGGGATTGTAACAAACAGAGAGTTTGTTGTAACACCTGCTGGAAAATGTAGTTTCAACACAAAATAATTCAATAAAATTCTGTCTATATACTAAAGGTAAATATTGTTTATATATTTGCCTATAATAGATAGATATCCACACATTCATCCATCCTTGATCCTTCATCTAACCATCCTTGTATTAAGCATCAGTGCATATAAATAGATTTTTTTTAAAGGGCTGCACAATTAAGACCAAAAATCATAATTGTGAGTTATTTCCCCTGATATTGTATTAACATCTATCATTTCGATGAATAGTATTTAAATTGTTTTCATTTCATTATCATTGATAACTGAGGCTATAAGTGAGGTAACACTGTGTTAACCTTGATGTGTAAAAATGTTTCATGTAATCCCAGCTGTCAGATAGTAGGAGTTGCTGACCTGTTTCAAAATAATGTTACGTTTTAGGTAACAAGACAGTGATTAAAAAAGTAAAAGGTTGGATTTGTGAAATTGAAAAAAACATTTTTAATTTACAAAATTTACTTTTATGCCTTCAAAACAGTCTTTGTTTAATATCTTTTCACAAATTCACAGGAGATCATCTTCTGACAGTAAGAGAAAAAGACCAAAAGCACAGATTGCTCAGCCCTGTAGAAATATGTAAACTAGCTACTAGCTGCATTACAATTAGCCCTGCATTAGTTTGTGCCCCGCTCACCCCTACTGGAGTCATTTGGATTACTTTAATGATAGATGTTTTTAAGCTTCACCATTTTGAGCCCCATAAAAGAAGATACCATGATGACATTTTTGTGGTAAGCTGAAGAAAGGAAGTCATATACAGTTGGAATGGCACAAGGGTTAGTAAATTTAAATTATAAGAAAATTTTTGAGAGAAATCCTGCTTTAATGACAATTGCTGATTCCATGCATGTGCACCGTTTGTTTAAGGAAATGACTAAACTACTTCATCTGAATACACAAAATGCTGTGTTTCCCTGAAACACAGTTCACGCGTTTACATGCATACTTTTCTCCTGCTGATCGGATCACAGATCGGAGTACACCACCCCCTTCAATACGATCCAATTTGCATCCGATCATCCTCAATCGTATTGATTAAGGTGTTTACATGAAGGCTTTTCAATACGATTGAGCCATCAACACGATTACAAACAAATTATTTGGTTGCATGTAAACGTACCTAATGTAGCTCATGTCATTCCTTGTTCTACATATATGTATTACATCTGAACAAAACACACACATAGAACAGAAATATAAGAGAAATAGAGAGAATATCATCTAATAAGACAGTCTTGATCTCCTTATCTTCCCGAGACGCAGATGTTTATGACAATATGTGACCAGTATAAAAAAAAAAACACATCTGAGGAAATCATACTAAACAACTTAAAATTCACACAAATCAACCGTTTCAGTAAGAACAAGTTAAGACAACAGCAAAACATGTCCCAGCCAAAATGTACAAGTGCCAACATTCATATAATTTCAGCTTTTTCCTCTTTGCCAAACCCCAAAAGCGTTAAAATAATAATGCAACACATCTGAGCAGAAATTTAATCAGTCACTCGAGCCTCTGTAAACAGTTCAGTAGTAAAGTGAATGTTTAGTGAATGTTTTTAAGAAGGATGTCAAACCATTAAAAAAGAATTTATCAAAAAAGCAAGATGCATTGATCTCCCTATTATATAACAAGGATTTGGTCATTAAGCCAGCGGATAAGGGCGGAGCTGTAGTAATATGGAGTAGATATTTGTATAGAAGAAGCCTATCGACAACTTAAGAATAAGGACTTTTATCAATCTCTATGGCATGATCCAACAGAAATAATGAAAGAAGAATATCCTTATTAACTGAAGCAAGAGAAAAAGCTGGATTAGATTTCTTTATGTTAAAAATCCATGTGTTACATGTTTTTATATGCTGCCAAAAATTCATACAAATTTCCTATTATTTCAAATAACTGGAGTCTTTTGGAACCATCTTCACAATATATTGATTTTTTAATTAAGCTTTTTGTACCTATTCTTCCAGCCTTTGTTCAGGATACAACAGACGCAATTAAAACAAAATCAAAGATATTGGGCCTATTGAACCTGCTTCTTTCTTGGTAGTCATGGACGTGGAGGCTTTATACACTAACATCAACCATGAAGATGAATGAGAGTCCTCCTGCTGAATTTATCCTGACACTGAATGAATGAATTTTGAAACATAATGTGTTTGTGTTTGAAGATAACTTCTTCCCACAGATTAAAGGTACTGCTATGGGAGATTCTTTTGCAACAAATTATGCCAATTTTTTTGGGACTCTATGAGGAAGAATTTGTATTCAATACTACAATTAATCCTTACTTCACGAAAATAAAATGGTGGACCAGATACATTGATGACATCTGCATGATGGAAATGAAACTAAATTACAAAGTTTCCATGCATTTTTGAACTCCACAAATACTTGCGTTGAGCCTTGAATATAATCAGGATAAAATATATATTTTTTAGGCATTACTATTTATAAAAACCAAGATGCATGTCTACATACTTCTCTTTTAAGAAAAAAATACAGACCGTAACACTATTCTGAAGAAGAGCTTTCACCCTAAACATCTGACAAAAAACATTCAATTTCAAAGTTTAAGAAGGATAAGTGATTGAGATTTAGATTTTAATCGTCTGGCTATGTATATAAAATATCATTTTAAATAGAGAGGTTATAAAAAAAATAGTAGTCGATAAGGCTTTGAATAGATACACACTAATGTACTACAACAGGATGACTTACTCAAAAAGTAAAGTAAGAAGAACAGCTCCACACGACTGTATTTTGTTATGGAATTTAGTACTGTCTCACATGAGATTAAGCGTATAATAAATAAGAACTGGGGAATTATCCAAAGTGATCCATGTCTATGTGAGACCTTTCAGCAGCCTCCAATAGTGAGCTACAAAAAGCTCCTACAATTAAAGACAAAGTTGTGAGAAGTAACCTACCCTCTATTAAACAGACAACATTGGACAGAGGAATACAAGGGATGTTTAAGTGTGGACACTGCAATCATTGTGAAAATGATAGATTTATAGATATGTGCCCAATGAAAATATACTCAATTAGATCTTTTATTAATTGTAAAAGTACATATGTAATTTATAGGCTTCAATGTCCTTGTAACTGTTCTTATGTGGGTTAGACTACTAAGCGTATAAATGCAATTCATACAAAAAACAAAGATTACCCCATGGCAGTACACTTTGCATCTGTACATAACTCCAATTCACATCTACCTTAAGGGAAAATTCACTTTTTTTGAAAATATACTCATTTTCCAGCTCCCCTAGAGTTAAACATTTGATTTTTACCATTTTGGAATCCATTCAGCTGATCTCTGGGTCTGGTTGTACCTCTTTTAGCATAGCTTAGCATAATCTATTGAAACTGCTTAGTCCATTAGTATCACACTCAAAAATAACCAAAGAGCTTCAAAATTTTTTCTATTTAATCCTATTTTGACTCTTCTGTAGTTACATTGTGTACTAAGACCGACGGAAAATTAAAAGTTGTAATTTTCTAGGCAGATATTATTATCTGGCGTAATAATCAAGGACTTTGCTGCCGTAACATAGCTGCAGCAGGCGCAATGATATTATGCCAGCGTCTCCTGCTATTGAAAGTAACCAAGGGGACTATTTTCGGGCAGTGGGTAATATCACTACGCCTGCTGCAGCCATGTTACAGCAGCAAGGTCCTTGATTATTACGTCAGAATAAGAGTATAGTTCCTAGCCATATCCATAGCCATAGTTTATGATATTAGTGGTCTCCTTGTAATGGTATTTTTGGTTTCAAATGATTACACTTACATCTGTGACTAATTTTGTACCTGACACAAGGCTTGTTCGACTTTATGTGGCGCTGCAAGAAATCGACAGCCGGATGACGTCAAGTACCACGTGAAGTCGAACAAGCCTACACTCTAAGGAAGGCTGGATGGCATCAGTGTGCAGTGTTTTAGTCGTTCTTTTAATGTTTCTAAAATAAGCCATGTTTGAATAAAGGCTTTTTAATATTTTGGAACCGGAAGTAGTGCCTTGGATCTTTATTTATTAGACACTAGCTCGAACCCAACCAAAGAGCACCGTCATTTCAGCAAGATTCTCGCCCCAAGATTCTCTTCTGGAAAAGTGAATGTTTACTCTATCAGTGTTGACAGTATTGACGATCTGCTGAAAAACTGCAGCATGGATGCTAGTTAATCTGCAGTGGTGTGAGCCCTGTGATGTGAACCATTGTGTAAATACATCTGTCTTGGGTGTCAGGGTCTGATCTTAACAACATCCCACCCATTTTGTAAACTTGTACATACTCAGTTAATGCTCCCATTGGAGCCAGTCGATCCCACAGAACAACAGACTTGAAAAATTTGCCAGCGCGCCCAATCCCCGTCACAATTATGCATGAGCAGAACGCCTGGCTGAACAAATCAAAACCCAATGCATACACTTTACATCCCATCCCACAGCTGACTGCCGGGCTGAATCTGTGCATGTTCAGACACTCACACTGTCTACAGAGCACTACATGACAGGCAATCACAAACCCTACAGCTCCCTACTGATAGGGCACGCTGTGATAATGCCTTAACTTCACACAGGCGAACACTTTTAAAGCAAAATTCAGACAGGGCAGAGGACAAATAGGAAAATGATGCCTTGTTTATGTAACACACATGGGCATTTCACATACTGGAAAATGGCAAATTATGAAAAACATCTTCAGGACGTTGTGTGACAAATAAAATAAATGTGGGAATGAACGGTGAAAGCATATGACAAACAATAAACACGATACACAAAAAGTTTATACATGGAAAGTTATTTATGGCCACTAAACTAATTTTCAGTTTATTGTCTGATATGGCAAAACCATGTAAACATAATCAAACAGCACATACAGTATGAAAATAACTCATTTCTTACCACCAAAGAAAGCGGCCTTTTCCACGACACCACTCCAATCAGTCCAGACAAAAGCACCTGAAACAAAAAGAAAAGTGCTTTTGTGGTGAACCAAAAACCAATTGCGCTGTACAGTTCACTGGGCCAATTCAATAACAGCACTGCTGAACCGCATGAACATCTTAGCACTACAAGAGACTGAAGGAATTGACTTCTTTCACAGGTGACTGTATCAATATTTCATGTGCAGGGAGTGATCCGGTCATCTGGATGTCAGTGGGAATTCTGTGTGCTGAGATGAAAAAATTAGCGTTTACATGAATACTTTTGTAGGACCCTGCGGCACTTGTTCATTTGCTCATCCACTCTTCATTGCCCAGCAGCTCTCTATCTATTACAGGCCGAAGTATAGTTCCATTTTTACACGTACAATGTCGGATTATAATTTCGATCAAGATTTTTCAAACATTGTAAACGTAGGTCGCGAATGCGGCTACAGGAGAATGTAGTATGTAGCCCAAGAGATTCATTTTTGTTGCAATCCACTGAACGTTTGTGTACACGTATGAAAAAACTATACTTTGCAAGGCTGTTCACATACACATAAAAAACAAACAAATTATACTCCAGGCTTTATTCATCATGTCCTGCAGGACTCTCTCCCTCATTCACACTCATTACCATGAGACCTCTGTGCTGCTGTGACCACAACATTTGTTATGAAAAATCATTCCAAACCAATTAAAATGCATATAATGCAACAACTTTTAGACACTAAAATGTGTTTGTCGACAAAAAGAAGATGAGACAGACTGAGGGATTGATTGATCCAGAGATAATGGGATTATGTTAACGTGTGCAATCAAACATAGCTGTGGAATTAACAACAACAAACAAAAGAAAAAAGAGAAAAGTAGAAAGTACTGTAGTCTAATGCTGCTTTCACACCAGCCGCGGTAGAGGCGTCAAGCGCAAGTGATTTTAATGTTAAGTCAATGTAAAGATGTGTTGAGGCGCATCAGGAGGTCTCGCGGCACGGATGAGGTGTTTAGCGCGGCGCGGTAGACGCGATTCCGCCTCGTTCACGCAAATGACGTTGAGTTGAAAAATCTAAACTTTGGCGTAAAAACGCGCCGCGTTAACCTATCAGGAGCTTGCTCTAGTAGTGACGTGATTACAGGAAGCATGCGGAGCCGCAGAAGCCCCTCACATGACACGAATTTCCACGTTAATGTCTCGATGACTAGAATTCATGCGTGGCTTTCACGCAAGAATGAAGCGAGTAAACTCAAAATGTTCAAGCGTCCAACTACGCGCAGTAGACGCGAATTTGACGCCTCAAACGCATCTGGTGTGAACCCACAGTAAGTCAGTGGTTCTTAATGTTATTCCTGGAGGCCCACTGCTCTGCACATTTTGTATGTCCCCCTTTATTTAAATCATCAGCTTAATTGTAGAAATCTCCATGAACTGAATTGAATCTGTCAGATAAGAGAGACATACAAAATGTGCACAACAGTGGGCCTCCAGGAACAGAGTTAAGAAACAAGATGATCATTTGATTTACTAATTCATCTTGGTCTGAGCTAGTTGTCATGACCTCTCCATTCCTTACAATCTCCAAAGATTGTAAGAAAGGTTAACCACAAAAGAGTGTTATATTTAAGTGCAAACACCTGCATCTTTATTCATCTGTGTAAATTAGCAATTTTACAACACTTTCGCACAATTTACATAGACTGTTATCACCTGCAAAAAGCAGGCATTAAACTGTATTTTGTTAAGAAAAAGATTACTGTTTGTCTATGGCTTGCTCACTGGGGGACTATGCTAAAATGTATATATTTTCTTATTATTATGTACATGCAACTATTAAGGTAGAATATGACAAAAATAAATATGTAATATTGCAGTAAAGCTGAACATAATGTGCCATGCAAATAAAACAAAACTGAATAATATTCAATCAATCATGGCAGCATTAATTAAAAAATAGTATTGAGGGGATTTATAAAAGCTGATTCTGGTAGATTGCAGTAGTGAAGCAATGATGGATAGTCCCAGTAAAGCAAGTCAGATCATGGTAATCTGTTGTGTCATTCACAAACTGAGACTATGGGAATTTGTTTAACACAATTTTATTAATTTATTTATTTTTTGATTGTTTGTGCCGTCCCCTGATTTGCATAATTCCTTTAGTGAATCAAGAGACTAATACCATGCAGACAGCACACATGCAAGCAAACATCACAATAGTAGGCACTCCTATATTTTCAGATATTGTGGATGGGCAGTAGACGTTCTGTTAAGATAGTACAGTCTGTATTTACATTCCACTCTGCTGGCCTCTGGCAGCCAGGGAAATTTTAATTTAAATGGTAATTTGATGTCATTATTACGGCCTTTCTCCAATTCAAATGAGTTTCTATGGCAAATATAATGTGAGATTACATTTGATGAGTGTGTGCGTGCATGTGTGTGTGTGTTTGCGAGAAAGATGCTTCAGAGAAGTGCTTCACGTTTTATTTGCTTTCTTCAATTATTGATCCTCTTTACAGTTGCAGCAGAGAGAAAGAAAACAAAACCACAAGTGAGGAAAAATGATGTTGAGAGAGTCATTTCTAGATAATATTAAAAGAGAAAGGTACTGACTGTGGGTCATCTGTATGTGTTGGTGGAGAAGCATACTGATTTTGGCTGAAAGATATTATTTGAGGTATACTACTCAGTAGCTATGTTTACATGCAACCAAATAATCCGTTTGTAGTCGTATTGATGGCTCAATCGTATTAAAAAGGCTTCATGTAAACACCTGAGGTTGATTGTAGGCAATAGGCCGATTGTGTACTCCGATCTGTGATCTGATCATTAGGAGAAAAGTATGCATGTAAACGCATGAATCGTAGTATTTTCTCAATCAGATGCAAAAAAACATTGTGCACATGCGCAGAACATTTCTGCTCAAGTTCACGTCTTATATTTACCTCATATTTATATATCACATAATTCTCATCACAGAACGCATTGTGAAGGTAATGGGGTCACGCACTGTAAATTCTGCATGTGTACTTTCATATAGGCTACATAAAGCAATAAAACAGTGTTGGTCCTTGTTTTAATTGCCTATATCTGAAAATTTCTTAAGAACAACTTTCTCTAACTCAGCTTTGTACATTTATCCAGAGATAAAGTGTGAACTCGGCGTTGCCAAGTCCTCTGCTTTTTTTCAAGTTAAGATTTGGGCTACTGTTTAAACTGTCTCTGCAGGTTGTTGTTTTTTCTGCGCATCATTAGAATGCTTTTGGGCTAGTTTTCAATGTTAATTTGGATGGTTTTGATACGTGAAGCTGGCAACCCTGGCTGTGAACTTGCGCAGACATTTAGTTTGGATTATAGAATGTACATGTAAACGAACATTTTAATCAGTTTGCAATGTTTGGGATGCATGTAAACTTTATTGTCGTAACCTTCAATTGGAATAAATTCAGTCAGATTGACAAAATTTTGTGCATGTAAACATAGCCAGTGTCTAATTAGAAATACACAAAAAAATGCATAAACATTGCAGATTGATACTGTATATGTACTTCTAATTTACTATCTTTATAGCTTCACATGACATGCTGCATAATTGAAAGAAAGCTGCAAATTGGTGTTTTTGTGCTTTCAGTTCACTTACCATATTGATATCATGCCCTACACAAATAATCGAAGCAGACCTTTAAATGTATTTTTTTCTCTGTCAAAACATTAATGTAATTCTGACTATTTAGTTCTGAATGTTATTTTGTGATAAGCTACATTTGAATAACTGCAAAAAAATATCATTGGACTGTTGAATGCTTTATTCTGGTTGAGAAATCTTTCACATATATTAATTATTTTTCTGTAAAACGCACATCTAACCTGTCAAATGTCTTAAAATAAACACCAGAGCAATGGTGTTCTGTGGTGACCGTGGTATAAGCAGAATAATAGACCTCGGTTCTTTGAATTATTCGAAAATAATGCAATTATTCCTTACCTACAGTAACCAATTGGGTAAAGGAGAAGCTGTGTCCAAGTTAAAGACCAAACTCATACACACATATAAATGTACACACAAACATTTGCGCATCCCCACGGACAAACTTTTTCTTATCATTTTTCGCTCAACGCTTGAATAAGAGCTCCATGTTGTTGTGGGGTTTTTTTTTTTTGGTACATTTACAGCATAAACTAGACTTAATATTTTTTACATATGAATAGTTCAGATGCAAATTGCAAAAGCCGCTAAATGCAAAACTGTTAAAAATTAGATAATGATTGTAGCCGGATGCTCTCAACACTTACTATATGGTCATCAAATGCTTTTGCATCAAATCCACTTAATAACTGTACTTAATTTCACCCTCAAGCCATTCAGAAATACTAGTTTTTAGGCAAAATCCATTAAGAGTCTAATATGCTAATTAACACGAAATCATGTCAGACACGCTTAGTTTTGCATCTGAACTCTTCATTTACTGTGCAACAGTTTTAGTTTTTTTTGTTTGAGGACAGCTGTAATAAGTTGTTATCTACACTCTTAAAATGAATGTGTTAAATTAACACATCTTGTGTCTAGTTAAGGACAACACACCTAGTGTGTTGTCCTTAAATTAACACATCTCTGTGTTATTTTTAGAACAACACACTTTGTGTTGTTTTAACACATCTTGTGTTGTCCCTTTTATTTTTTATGAACTTAAATGACACTTAATGTGTTAAAAACAACACATAATGTGTTAAATAGTTTAACACAAAGCAATGTGTTAAAATTAACACATCCAGGGTGTGTTAATTTTAACACATTGCTTTGTGTTAAACTATTTAACACATTATGTGTTAATTTTAACACATTATGTGTCATTTCGTGCTGATTTAGAGTTCATATAAATAAAAGGGACAACACAAGATGTGTTAAAACAACACAAAGTGTGTTGTTCTAAAAATAACACAGAGATGTGTTAATTTAAGGACAACACACTAGGTGTGTTGTCCTTAACTAGACACAAGATGTGTTAATTTAACACATTCGTTTTAAGAGTGTAAGAACATCTGCAGCCATCAAACTCAAACATCTCTGCATCTCCAGTGGATATAATTTTATGTCCAGGATGAAAACTAATGGTGTTTATTTCCTGCCTGTGCGGTCCAGTGTATAGAAAAAATGTTTTCTAGAAAGAGGCAACGATAGCAGGCAATAATCAAAGAAGGATTTCATCCTCTGCTGCGCTCTCAATAGGATTAAGACGCGCCACTCACTGACATTAGCCACTAAAGCCTTTTAGCTCAGTCAGCAGTGCTAGGAAAGAAGAAAGAGACCCTCAGTCAATTACCTGGGTACAGCTGCCCAACTTTAATACTGTATACACAAATGACAACTTCAGTTCAAGGGCCAGATTCTGTTAAGGTTTCCTGACACTGGACCACAAAGAAATCTAAAGGCAACAGAAATGCCTGAGGAAACCCTGGAAAATTGTCAAACAGTGCTGGATGAAACAAAATAAGGTTTAAAAAACTTCTGTTCTGCATAAGCTCATAGTGATTTGTGTGATGTGAGTCTAATGTTAATGCAGTTTGCAGAGTTTAAAGGTGCAAGGGGCGACTGTCTGCTTGGGGGGGCTGGTATTTAATCAAGGTGAACTGTTTGCAAAGTCCTGATATATTGCTGCCGTCCCCCAACACACACATAAGGAGGCTAAGAGATAAATCTGAACGTCACAGGAAAGAATCAGTAGTTTCAAAGCCACCAGAAAAATGAAGACTACCAAAATGTGCGTCATAAAATGTGTATCAATTATGTAGCAAAATTCTGAAATAATGCATAAATAATAGCGTAAATACAAAGGCATGCACAAACCAAAAAGAACCAGTAAGTTATGTTTCTGTGACTATGTCCCAGTTTAAATTGTAAATCACTAATATAGCAATAAGAGACCACGAAACATGCTACAGTACGTAACAGATAGACTAAACAAGCAAAATCAACACAACCAAAGTTCTTCTTCATTCAGTTTTGCCCTCATAATCTGACTGATGTTATATTCTCCCAGACTGATCCTTTTCACCGTACCCTCAGGGGTTACAACAAAACCATTCAGATGCTGAACATCCAGCAAAAAAGAGACGGAAAGACAGAAGGACTAAAGTGATCAAATCCAAATCTGAAAATACAAAAAGATGGCTCAACAATCTGTCAAATAATTTTTAATCAACAGTCTGCCTTTTTGACAGTCTTGCTTTTGCCACTGTTGTTCCTCCTGTGTACCTTTGAGCCTGTCCATGCAGAGACGTGTTTAGCTGTATACATACAAATTTTGTATCGTATTTGTGTTTCGCCTAGTCAGTGGCGGCCGGTGACTTCTTTTTTCGAAGGGCACAATGCGAAGTTCGTCACAACATGTATGTAGACCGTCATGTGTGTGGTTCGTAATTTCAAAATATGTGTTCTGCGTGTCGAGTAAACCTATGTGCATCACGTGTCTTGTCAATATAAGTGTCTGCTGCAGATGCGTCTAAAGGGTTAATGATAAAAGAGACACTCGTGTTTGCCAGATACTCGCATAATCTCATGTGTAATCAGAGTTTACTGTTAAAGGCGGGGTGCACAATGTTTGAAAAATGCTTTGGAAAAGGGAGTCGGGCAGACTACCAAAACACACTTGTAGCCAATCAGCAGTAAGGGGCGTGTCTACTAACCAACATCCTTGCCGGGGTTGCGTATGTGTGGGGCAGGTTTATCAAAAGAAGGTCCATATTCTATTGGGGTAGGGGCGTGTTTGTTTAGGTTATTTCAAATGTCAACATTGGCTTTAAAACATTGTGCACTCCGCCTTTAAGGGAGTGTCTTGCATGTATTTTGTGAACATGAGCGTCTTTCATCATAAATGGTTTTGATGCATGTGTACCAGGCACTTATTTTGACATAACACGTGATGCACATGGTTCACATGACGCAACAAACATATTTTGAAAACACAAGCAACACACGTGACACTTCGAACACATATTTTGAATTTGCGCCCCTCGGAAGATCAGTCACGAGCCGCCACTGGTCTAGATGGATCCGGCATTTTGGGACCCTGAATCCACAATTTTTTTAAACCAGGTCCCAGAGTGAATAAATCTAAAACTGACACCATTGTGTGTACATCCAATCCATATATTTGAGCCCTTTTCTCAGTAAGTTTGCTTATCATCTGCTATAAACCACACGCATGCATTTATTTTGTGATCTGATCATGAACTAGCGCATTGGGCTCGCTGTTTTTTGAAGCTGGCAATCAATCTCAGTTTCAGCACGGATAGTGAGGAGCTCCTGAACTCTGCCTTATTCCAGTTTGCACACATTTCTCGTTATGAATGTTGATCTGTATTTAAAACCCCGGATGGAAAAAAGTTTGGATTCAAGAAAATATTGTATAGTGGAAGCACTAGGACTAGGTTAATGTGGATGTGGCCTTAGTAAGGACATAAGTGGACCTGGTGATGGCAGCAGGATGTAAGTGAGAATGTTTTATGTGAAGCTGAACTGATGATCATGCTGTGTGTATGGAAATATCACATTCTCTCTTGAAGCTTCGTGTGATGAGCACACATGTTCTCAAGGTCTCCTGACATAGGCTGTGTCCGAAAACTTGGGCAGCTGACTTGTTGCCTCACTGCCTTATAAGGCAATGACTTTGGAGGCATGAAGGCAGCTAAGAGAAACGCTTTCGGACACACTTCAAAGGCAGCGCGTTTGAAATATAAACAAAGAGCACATACTTGAAAACTACAATACTAATTTCTGTCTAGAAATGCAATTAAAAGGTGTAAAAAGTGAAAATATACATTTATTTACAATAAATTTGTGCTCCAGCTGCCATTTTATTTTTTCGAACTCGACCAGGCTCGACCAATCACATTCCCCATTGCGTGTACATGCATAGAATTGTGGGACAAGATCTCAGGGGTCAGGAAGTAAACCTAACATTGGATTCGGACATGCCTTGATACCTTCCTGCCTTGGAAAGCTGCCGCAGAAGGCAGCAATTTCGAGTTTTCGTACGCAGCCATAATCATTTTACAGTAAACTATGATCATATACTCTATGCCAGTGCTTCCTGGTCCTCGAGGAGGTCTCCTTATTTAAAACCCCTGATTCAACTTAGCAGCCTCCTTCAAAAATGGTAAACATGTCTTCCTAAATACCTGATGAGTTAAATCAGATGTGTTAAATAAGGAGACATCTAAAACTTTTTGGAAGGGGGTCCTGGAGGACCAGGATTGGGAAGCACTGCTCTATGCTATTGGATATAATTTGCATATATAAAACTGTAAGCTCCCACTGTTAAACTGTTTGTGTACATATATCCTGAAAGCATTTTCTCAACCGTAACATTTTCCACATGCATACTAATAAAGGTTTGTGGCTTATCATCTTGATTTACATGCATATTTATGAAGGTGCATGCATACTTAAAGTGTGGAGCTTTCCACTGACACTCCTCAAGTTCAATATACAGCCTTGGTATACATTCTACAAATGCAATACTGATTGTCAAGACTTATATGAGTGACTGAATGAAGGTCCTGGAATGACTTACACATCACAAGCGAGTGGGAAAAAGAAAGAGAGAGAGAGGGACAAGAAGGAAACTGTGGTTCTGTTGCCTTGGAAACCCCTTTCTGGACACTTTCCAGGCTTTGTAATGATTTCCCATTTACCCCTTAGAGAGGAAGAGAGCGAAGTGACTTCAATATCAACATGCAACACACACCGCGATCAACACACCTTCACAGCAGCTCCCCAAGCGCACACGAACATACATAACCACACACAATAAAGAGCATGTGAAGTCATTCGAGGGGGCAACAAAATCTTTACCATTCTGAAAGTAAAATTCCTCCTTTCATTCCCAAACACGCCGAATCTGTAGTAAACCGATTCTGTTATTGCCTACTCTATAGCACTGAACGACTGCAAACTACAAAAAATAGCACTGTGATATCTGAAAGCTGAACTCCTGAGCAGGTTGTGTTGTGTCCCAAGTCTTGCCAATTCATGTCTAATACAATTACAGATCTCTTGTTGCTGTCCTTGTCATGGCTGTAATCATGTTAGAGGGCACATTTAACAGGAATCGGTACTATAGGTGCTAAGACAAAAACACTGTCTTGTTTTCATGCAGGTTACAAGCAAACGTGCTTGTGGATTGTGTGTATGCAGAGATAAAAGACTGTTTTGGGATTTTAATTGAATATACTTCATCTGTCCCTAGTTGTGAAACACATGAGCCTTACTCTTTTCCTCTAATATAATAATAAACAGTATGTAATACACATCACTCTCTTAAACTTATCTTCCAAATCTATTAAAATATATTTATTCCTCATTTGCTTATTTCTCTATTATAGGAGTAGATGATTTTAAAAAAACCTCCAGTAACAGCAGCTTACATATTTAACCCTGAGTGAACAAATATCCAATTTTGGGTTAAACACAAGAGAAAATTGTGTGCTTTTTCTTAATGAAATTGAACAACCCAGGGATTAAAAGAGTGTCAGTGTAAATCTGCTCTCCAAGACGGTGACACTCGGCAACTCCAGATATATCACATGAAAAGCTGGCAGCCCAGTAATTCTTTTGGCTCATTTAAAGGAAACACTTTACCAGACCGCATGCCCTGCTGTTTTCAATTTACAAATTGCATTCTGCAGTTATAGGCACACCTTTTAAACAAAATAAACCTGTACCTGTAATATATATGGCCAATAAACATGAATTCTGTCACAACTTTATTCACAACAGAAAAAACTTGAACTTGAAACTAAAACTTGTGTTTCTAAAAGTGAAAACGTGTCACTTAGAACTAGACTATATGGCTAATAAAAAATGCTGGAGCATAGTCAACAAATAATGTATCTTAAAGAGCACCTATGGTCCGATTCACGATTTTACATTTCCTTTGGTGTGTAAGTGTGTATTAGTACATGTTAACGATATGCAAAAGGTACCAGTCCCGGAGATAAATGATGACGCGAGTTATCGTCTTCAACGTAAATCTCTTTTCTTGGACTACAACAAACACACAGATTGAAGGCAACAGTTTACTTCCTGGGGTTGGTGATGTAGACAAGACCGACATTATCATAATTCCTCCCGCTTCGGACTCAGCATTAAACTCCTGTTAGCACTGGATTGTGAGCAAATCTTTCAGACAAGGTAAGGAGCGTCACATTTCCGGCTGACGTCAGAGGTATCCAGACCAATCACAACGTACAGATTAGCTGGCCAATCAGGGACACAGAGCTTTTGAAATTCATACGTTTTAGGAAGAGAGTGAAATTTGGAGCTACAAAAATGTACGGTATGTGGAAAATAATGTGTTTTTTGAACCATAAACCACGCAAACACATTGTATTATACCAAATACACAAAATATCTATTTTTTATAAACTAAATAGGTGTCCTTTAAATATAAACTATTTATATAATATTTCTCTGTTGGCTTGGAAATGACATTAAATTGTGATTTTAGTAGATTGATGTAGATATATAAATGCATGTAATGCACAAAATGTGTAATGCATAATGTGTAGAAAAATGTAAGGCATTGTAGGCATAGTCTGTTTTTACTAAATCAATACAAGGAAGAGAGATACTTATTGATATTTAATCTTTGCTTTTTATTTATATGCCATATATAGCAATACAGTCACTTCTAGGTAAACACAGTGATGGTAAACATAGACTACATTGAATCAGGCATTAGTGTTGTGACAATAAAAAACCTTATATTGACTTATATTAAGTTTTTTCCACATTCTTTAGGGCAGTGGTTCTCAAACTTTTTCTGCGTGCGGCCCCCCTTGTCTACGGTGCATCCTTTTACGGCCCCCGAAAGAAAATGTATGACAAAAAACTGTTCTAAAATTTAACATTTTAATCAAGCAAAACATATTAAATCATACAAAGTAGTGCTGTTGGTTTGTAGCCTTATTTTTTTAGGTTTAATTACACAGAATTCATGATAAATGAATGTATTTTATAAAATGTCATAAAACTGGGGCCCCCCTGGCACCATCTCGCGGCCCCCCTGGGGGACCCGGCCCCCAGTTTGAGAACCACTGCTTTAGGGAACCTAAAGGGCCAAATATAGGCCGTTTCATCGGGCCCACGTGCGGTGACGCGATAAGCGTCTGGTTCGAACTTTACTTTCGGTTTCTGTTTGTTTAATGTTCTGACTAGTTGCTGAAACTGAACACTTAAACAAATACCTCGTCGAAAATAACAAATGTTTTGGGTTCCTATGTAATCTACGTGTTGTTTATTTTGCTTGTTATATAAATAAACTACTTTAACTGTTGTTATTATTTTCTTTGCAGAGTTTACCGGAAGTTACGTGATGACCACGAAAGCCACGTGTTTATGGCGTTACTGCTGAAACTGTCTATAAAGAGTAATCAAATACAATTAAAATGAAAAATATATACAATGTTGCTTAATTTTACACCAGAAAAGTAATTGCAAATATACATCCTTCGGTCTGTTTTTTTACATGCACGCACAGTTGAACGCACACTTGTACTTGTACATGTAGACAGACATTCAAAGCATGTAATGTATCTCCTGGGCTACATAATACATTCTCTTGTACAATGTACTATTCAATCATGTAAGCAAAGTCAGTTGTGTTTGGTTTCATTTATTTATTTCATTATTTTTTGGGCAATGATTAGATGCTTATACATTTTTCAAGACATTCCAAATTTTGTCTTGTTTTAGCCAAGACGTCTGGGCTGTGTTTGGACGGCTATTAGACGTCTTTAAAAGCAAAATTGCTTGCTGGATGGTGTCATTCAAGATCCATTGTACAGGTTATTGTGTTTATGTATTGGAATGTAAATGACAGTGAGGCAAATAACGTTAGCAAGACAGAGATTTTTTGTTGCCTGGATTGTGCATGTGTGTATGAGAGAGAGAAAGAGAGAGAGAGAGAGAGCGCGAGAGAGAGAGCTTGTGTTTACACAATGACCTCGCCATCTCGTTTGTTCCAGCTCCTCCTCATCAGACCCTTGAGACACAGATGAGAGCTCCTCTCAAATAAGATCCCGCTACCCTCAAACAGCTGTAATCCAGCACTTCATTCAACCGTTAAGACAACGTAGCTCACCGGCCGAAGGTCAAAGATACTGCGAATGAAAATTTTTGGTAATTCCTAATGCGACACACACAGACACATGGTTACTTTGCTCTCCTTTTCACGTCGCTCTGCCTCCATCTGCTTCAATCAATGTCTTCTTCATCACTTTCTCTTGCACAAATCATTATTCCCTCTCTAACATCTCACACTGTTCTGAGCTCAGAACAAACAGCTCATCCTCATCACCATGGAAACAGAGGAACAACAGCAGATTCGCTGGTGTTACTGGGAGGGGGAGGTTGGGCATCTCAATCATCCTTTCCCTCCTCTTTGCCTCCTTTCCCTCCATCACAGATCTCCTCTGGAGACCCTGCCAGTATGCACACATGGTACTGGATTTAGGCTGTGCTGATAACAACCACAAAAGCTGTTTTTCGTCATTGCACTGATCACAGAGAGTCTTTAAGTCTCATCACATCTCTCAATAGGAATGTAATAATACACTGATATGGAAAGATACATTGATCAAATGACTAAATAAATAAATGTACTACAGTACTAGTATCATTCAAAAAATAACCAAATAAATCTTTTTCTCTCCTGTTGGATGCAACTTTCTGAGGTATACTGTATTTTAATATTGTATCGCTGGCTAAAAGAATCAATATCATATTATATCATGAGGAAGCGTCATATGCAACAGCATATCCACGTCATACTGTATTTCATGCCAAAATACCCTCCCCACAGAAAAAAAAAGTATTATAACTATTAGGGATACACCGACATTTTCAGCCCAAAATGGCATTATTGGTTTTCGGCTGAATAAAAATCAGCCTAAAATATAAACCAAAAATAAATGGTGCCTCTCAGTGCTACACACAGCAACCCACCAAATCCGGGTAGATTTCAGATGTGACGGGTAAGATACTTCCACTAGCCACTTTGCGGGTTGAATATAACTTTTTAATTGTAGTTTTCTTAAAGCGTAACTAAACCCCTGGTCAGAGCCTGACTCCACCCACTGCCAATATTTTAAAAATGCAAGAAAAGTGGGCAGATCCCAAAGGAGATAGAGGGGACGAACCAAGCTCGTACCAAGTGTGTGGTGAGATCGTAACAAGGGCGTGGTGAGCTTGAACCTGCTTACGTCACAAGTTATTTTTTGGACCCAACATCCAATAGGAAAATTCAACTGCAATAGCCACCATTTAACCTGAAGAGGGCAGCACTCAGACGTTTTCACACCATATATTGTAGTATTGAAACACTTTATATCCAAATGTCAAAAAATGTACTAAAATCAATGAACAACACTAATAAAGCATCATTCTTACAGATCATTAACTAAAAAAAGTTAGTTTAGGGTTTAGTTACTCTTTAAAAGCCATGTGAAATGAACAATGCATGGTGTTACACTACAAAACTACAACTCCCATGAGCACTCCCTGCACTGAGCACAACATAGGGAACGCACGTTGCGAACCCATTGGACGCAGTCTGAGCGCACACGTGCACAGTTCGGGCAAGGGGAAAGATTGCAATTGCATTGAAGACATTTAAAGGGGCCATGGCATGAAAATCTAACTTTTTCCATGTTAAAGTGCTATGATTGGGTCCCCAGTGCTTCTATCAACCTAGAAAATGTGAAAAAGATCAACCCAGTAACTTAGTTTTGGTAAACCATTCTCTACAAGCACATGAAAAAATTGATAGTTGAAATGTGGCTCTCCTTATGATGTCATCTCTTATTATAATACCACCCCTTAATCTGCACTATCTAACCACAGCACAGCAACGCCATTTAGTGCAGATAAAAAGAGAGAGAGAATTGAGTTCCAATTGCAACAAACCAGCATCATTGTGATCAGTGTTTGCACTTAATCAGCTCATTTGCATTTTAAAGGACACACCCAAAACGGCACATTTTTGCACACACCTACAAAGTGGTTATTTAAACATGCTATAATAAATTATCTATATGGTATTTTGAGCTAAAAATTCACATATGTGCTCTGGGGACACCAAAGATTTATTTGACATCTTAAAAAAGTCTTGTGCCATGGCCCCTTTAAAGTCTGTGCACACTCTGAGCGGAGAGAAATTCATAATAAGCTCAGGACATATTTGAGAGCGCACGTTCAGTTTTGTGCAAAGGCAAATTAAACCCTTGAGGGGAGAGGTTTGTGGATCATTATGTGGCTTTGTACTTTAGTGCAAAAATAATGCCCTATCGACATTTCTCGGTAAAATAGTTCCTTACAAGAAGTCTTAAATCTTTTAAAATACAATACATGTACATGTCAAACTTACAAAAGCTTACAAACTATATACTTACAAAATATTTTATGTAATACATAATTTCTTTTACTTTCTGTTATTAGGAGAGATGACATTTGCTCCCAAACATTTTAACTAACCATCAAGGTTATAATATTTCATCCTAAACTCTTTAACATTTAGATCTAAAGACAAATCTATATTTTCAGGGTCAAATACTTTATCAACGGCGAAAAACAGGACATACCACATGTAGGAAATTTATATTGACAAACAGTAGATAGTGCTGTCTCTCCTCTAATATGTCTATCTTGTCCAGCTCAGATAATTACAGACCAGCAGAAATTGAGACAGCATTAGATAAACAAAGCCAGCTGATAGCGTCCCCTATTACTCCCCCAGTCACTAACTATTACAGCCTTACAGTCAAAACCTGACATGCTGTGGACTACAGTGGCACTAAGAAAGAAAAACAGCTTTTCATCAGAGTAATCACTTACATTGAGAACACAAACAACAATCTTTAACATGATAGCAGAAATGTGTACTGTAATACTGATGATGATGGAAGGGGTGAGGAGGAGATAAAGAAAGATGACAAACAAAGACTAATTAGAGGAGTTTGGGAGGAGGGGTGAATCCCATGCAGCACAGGGACTTTTCTTCAGTAATTGAGATGGATGAAACAAGCACAGAGGCCAGATGTGAAAGGAAGAGACCACCCCTCTCTCTCTCTCTCTCTCTCTCTCTCTCTCTCTCTCCCTTTCTATCTCTCTCTCTCCCTGTCCATGCTCTGTCTCATACATTTTGAGCTTCAGAGCTGACTTTAGCCAGTTTAATCACTAATGACTTCTAAATTGAATTTAGCTCAAATTAAAAAAGCAAAATCAAATAGGAGATGGAGCGTGCTGTACCCACTCCTCCGGCACAGTCATTGTAACAGCTGAAACAGGCTTTTCCACTTTATTCTGCTTTGACACAAACCCTGTATGCCAGCAAATAAGATGGATTACTCGAGCCTCTTGAACCGAGGCCACGACAAACAAACCCTTTGTAAATTTAAATTACAATTTGATTCATGTTTTATTGCCAAGGTTGAAAGTGCTGATATGCAGAAATGCCATTTTCAGACCACACCTCCGGTTGCCCTTTACAGCCTCATTGTTTTCTGAATAACAGGCAGTGTTTGATTTAAATGAAAGCTGGCTGAAATTTCCTTTTAATAAACACAAGGAAATACCAAAACACAACTCACATGCCAAACTTTTTCCCGACAAATATTGTGGCTAGTGAAAATGCCGAGTGGCTAGTAACTTTGGAAAACCACTTGGTAAGCAAAAAAGTTAAAGGAAAACATTTTACTATGTTCTTACCTCAACTTAGACGAATGAATACATACCTATCTTTTTCAATGCGTGCACTTTTAATCTTTGTACAGGGCCTTGTGAGTGTGTTAGCATTTAGCCTAGCCCCATTCATTCCTATGGCTTCAAACAGAGATGAATGTAGAAGGCACCAAACACTTCCATGTTTTCCCTATTTAAAGAATGTTACATAAGTAGTTACACGATTAAAAATGGTGACACAAAATAAAACTTTTGTTTGAAGCCATATGAATGAACGGGGCTAGGCTAAATGCTAACACATTCAAGAAGCGCTCTACAAAGATTTAAAGTGCACGCATTGAAAAAAGATAGGTATGTAGTAATTCACCAAAGTTGAGGTAAGAACATAGTAAAATATTGAAAAACGGTGGTGTTTTCCTTTAATGTCAAGCCCTGTACTAAAATATACTGCCATTAATATATTCAGCCTCAGCATCACTGTAGGCACTTGTGAACATCTACAAACTGCAATTAGTACTAAGAGGGCTTCCATAATGTAATTAGTTAAAACGTCAGCAAGCTTCATCAACGAATGTAACGAAGCCGCCATCTAAACAATGTTTAACAATTGGCTCCTTTTAGCACTAACAACAGTGCTACAGTAAACTAATCATCAGTAATATATTGTAGGGCAGCATACTGGTCTTAATCAACAAAGATGAAAGCTTACAATGAAGCAAATAGGATGTTCTCAATGAAGTCAATATGCAAGGTTTTCACTGGTAGCCAATTAGGAACATTGGCCTCATTGGGTCATCTTGACCACACACGCGCACACACACAAGAGGCCAGAACACAGAATGCAGTAAGGTTTCCTGCAGTCTGGTTAGATCAATGGCAATAAAATACCACTGCTGATTGTCATAACATCGACTAGGTGCAAATTCTATTTGAAAATCAATACAGAAAAAGAGCTACACTTGCTTACTACAAATGCATTCACAATGTTTGCAGATACAAACCTCAAACTTGAGAATGGCTAAAAATCAACAGCTCTGAATGTTTAACCATACACACACACTCAAATACTATTTTGCTGTACTCATACCACCAGGACTGTTTTGGCATTGCATTCTAGTTGCAATTTCATTGTTACAGCACTTGATTGGTATGCATACAATGGCTGCTCATAAAAATCTAAACATTTTCTTGGCACATGAAAAGAGGAGTATCTGCCAAGATACATGTAACCATTAATGCAATACTGTTCTAGTGAAAAGAGACTCAGTGATGTGAGTTATGTGAGGGTTATATTCTCAATTACACATCAGGATTGTAAGGGTGGAAAAGATTTGAGAGAGAGAGCAGCCAGTTGTGCAACAGGGATTAGAGAGGAATAGACAGCAGCAGTCACCCAGAGGCTGCATAACCCAGCTGAGATGAACCAGAGAGTTCATGTTTACTAATACACACACACACACACACACACACACGCACGCACGCACGCACGCACGCACCCACGCACGCACACAGGCATATGTGGTTTACGGGGACAATTTCATAGACTGTATATTCTATTCCCCTAACCTACCCTAGGGAACTGTGAAGGGTCTACTTTTATTTGTGTACATTCACAATAACAACATTTTTGTATTTTTGTCAAATAAACAAATAAAACAGAATATGCTTATAGACATCTCTGTCTCCACCAGCAGTCTCTCAAAACACACTACAAAAATCCATTGAAACTCACACAAACATGATATATATATCTAAGGAAAGCCTAAAGTGTCTACTTTTAAACAAACTAATTACAATCGAAAACAAATGAAGAGTTTCGTTGCAAAACGAGATAACCACCGTTTTTTAATTGTTCAGAAATCTCGTTTTTTGGTTGTGCATTCCAATTAATTTCAATGCAACTGCAGTTGGTTTGTTCTGATTAAAACCTTCATAACTTACAAAATACAGCTAAGTAGCATCATAAAACAAAAAAAATAACATGATAACATAATAATAAAAATGTTAAAACATGTATTTATCTCGTTTTGCAACTAAACTCTTCAAATATTGCCTGTTTATATAATCTGTATTAAAGTAAAGATAGGTACTGTTTTTCCTGGCTAACTTCATTATCTATAATAATACAAGCGAGGAGACGCAAGTACTCGCACACACGCGATGGCATTGTTTACACGTGAGTGACGCAATGCCATATGCGACCTGTTTTGAAACAGTTTTTGAAACTGTGCTTACAGAAACACACGCATTAAAACATTGTTAAAAACAGAAGCTAGACAATCAGTCGATGGGCATCTGAAAACAGTAATCTGAAAACCTCATTTAAGTAATGTTAATCATTGCAGATGTTCATCTGAGATGTTCTGAATTTAGTTTTTGTACATGATAGTTTATCTGAATTTAGTGTTATCAGTGTTATTTACCCATCAGTTATGTATGTAAGCTTATGTGATAGTTCTGTGGACAATATATGGTAACAGCTGTTCAACTTTCTTACATGTCTATGTCATGAGTGAGTCTCAGCTGTTACAGTACTACACTGAACACAGCACAAAACTATGAAGTTGAAAGACATTCACACTTTTTGGACATATACACTAACATGAAGTTTGTTGTGTATCAGTTTCTTAGCATTGCTTGGATAAAGACTTTGGAAATGCCTGGCATGTGATGTTCACTTGTATCTTCAGGAACTGTTTTCCAAACTGGCACAAACTTGTCTGCTAAAATGTATGTGTACATACTTATGATTATTTATATTTAGATTTTTTTGTACACTATTTTGTTATTAAACTACAAGCAAATAAGTTTCTCTTTAAGTCTCCTCAAATTCATTCTAGCACAACATTCCTCATTGAGGCATTAGGGGGTTGGGTCTTTATCTCCTCAGGTGTAAATCACATCAATATTCATGACCATTGACATTCCCTTGCATATTGCTTTATACAACAAAAAGTGTCTTACAAAAGTTAAATCAATATATACAGTAGTTTCATGTGTGGGTAAATGGTTTCTACTTCGTTTTGATCCAGTACTTTTTTACTTATTTGTGTTCCTTGGCCTTATTTCAGCAACTTAAAAAAAAAATACTAAGCATGCCTAAACATAATTTCCTTAAAAATAAAAGCATGTACATACATGTTACTCACATATTATTGTAGCACAGTTTGTAAGTATGTAATATTAGTAAAAGTAAAAAAGGCCAAATGCAAGAGCATGTCGAAACCTAAGACCCCAGGGGGTTAATATGTCATTGGTCGAGGCAGATATGCAGATAATAAGTAAAGAGAGTGAAATTCTGTTAATGCAGTCAAAGATCAGACTCAATCAACAGGGTTATTTTAAGCTGAACATGAAGCATGACATTATAAACTTTATTTATCAGGAGAACAGCTTAATAATAGAATATTAATTATTGATTCCTCTGCAATAATGGATGCTACTGTACAAAAAGGATATTGCACAATTTGAATTTTAAAATTCTGCCCCTTATTTATAACAAATACTTTCAATTCATCTTGGGGCCGACAGGTTAACTATTTTCAAGGCTCATTCAGTGCACATAATTAAATCCAAGCAGCTTTAAAATGAACTCACTCCTGTTTAGATGGTTATGTATGAGTGTGCCCGCGAGAAAAACTTGAGAAAGCAGCAGAAGGAGGTAACGTGAATGTGTGAAGGAGCTTTATGAGTACGTTCTTCCGTCAGCTTCACCGCAGGACATATTTCACTTCTATCCCTTGAGGATTATTAATAGATCTATAACTACCCGCCTCCCTCCCTCCCTGCTGTTAATCTACTAGGCAACATGTGTTACATACATAACTGCATGATTGCACACATCAAAAATGAAAAGCTTTTACTTTGAAGTGGCCTTCCATTTACTTTTGCAATTACTTTATTGGCAAACACTTCATCATCACCAATACAGCGACCAACAGCAAATGTGTATGCGCTGTGACAATCACTGGGCAATATATCAAAATGAAGCTGAGAATTGCAAATAAGAAAGTAATGCTATATTTATGTTTTTACCAGCTAAGGAAATTAAATACTTAAAAAAGAAGTGCTTTCAACTCACTCAAAATCAAAGACACCATCTACAATCACTATTGATCTCAGAAAACTCATTTGAGACTGAATGATAAAAAGCTTGTGATGTCCCTTATTTGTAAGATGTTTGGATAAAAGCATCTGATAAAATGTAATTTAAATCAGTGGTTCTTAACGTTAATCCTGAAGGCCCACTGCTCTGCACATTTTGTATGTCTCCATTATTTAACACACCTGATTCAAATCATCAGCTCATTAGAGGAGATCTTCATGAACTGAGCAGATAAAAGAACAGTGTGTCAGATAAAAGAGACATACAAAATGTGCAGAGCTTGGGCCTCCAGGAACAAAGTTGAGAAACACTGATTTAAATGACAAGTTATAGGTGTACAGAAAGATACTGTCTTGCCATTTATGATCAGATCGCCTGAGATAAATCCTAAATCGAAGTATAAACATTGCCACAGAGGTAGCTGTTATATAAAAACAGTTATAGGAAAAATTGTGACTTTGTGGCATTTTGTGTCATAGAAGGTAAATCTTTTCCTCTTATCAAACTACCATGCAAACAATCTATAGCTCTGCCTGAAATGCCTTTACATTATTTGACAGCATAAAGATGAGCAGTTGGAGGCTGTCAGAATCAAATGTAAATTTTCCAGGAGAATCATGACTGCTGTTAGTGATTCAATCACTGCATGATTCAGTAAGCTGTCTTTTAGGTATCCTGTGGTTCAGCAGTGGTTTCATTGAGGATGTCTAAGGGGAGATTCACATTTCGCATATTTTGCACGCACAAATACATTATCTAGAATGTAGGCGCATGGCAAGCGCACTCAAATAGAGAGCGACATGGTCGAGATGAGCACACGGTGCGCCTCGCTCTTTTTTTCAGACGTCAAAAGCGTGTTGAAAAGAAGAAGGGGAAGCGACATGGTTGCGCTTTCCATGCGTATTTAGACACAAAATGTGAATGGCCCCTAAAGCTCTGGAAAACCCAGTGCATGCAAGCTTTTTTGGCTAAAACATTTACTTCTAAAATAAGATCTTTGGACAAGACAAAGTAAACACTAAACAGTTGCAAGATCATTAAAGATGCAAATAGAAACATTGCAAATGGTTAAAGTCAGAATTCAAAATGTAAAAAATATATGCCACTGTCACATTTAAGTTGTATGTATACATATACGTGTCATCGTTCATCCAATTAATTTTCAGTGCACTCAAGGCTGAAGTATGGTCCACTTTATACGCGTAAACGAGGGTCAGCGTGCATGACACAATTTTTGGATTTGAAGCGAAGATATTTGATAAACATATAATAGGTGCCAAGAGCATTCGGTTAATATCATTATCTAATTTTTAATGGAGTTGGCGTTTAGTGGCTTTTGCATTTAAGCTCCTCATATGTTCAAGAATGTAAACCACTCTGGTAATGTTATTAATATAAATAAAAAATTCATAAGTAAAGACAGAAAATAAGACTACAGGATTAAGATAGGAAAACCACTTCAGATATCACCATATAAAGTGATGATCTACAGAGAAGAATAACATTTGGGGCTCTATCTAATACCTGGCGCAATGCAGCGCAATGCGCTACGCAAGTGTCTTTTGCTAGTTTCCACCCTGCACAATTATCATTTTCACGTTAACCGCCACGTTGTTTAAATAGCAAATGCATTTGCGCCCCCTTTTGCGCCCATGGGCGTTCTGGTTTGAAATCGAGGTGTGTTCAGGCGCATTATTGGCACGTTGCTATTTTGAGGCAACTAAAATAGACTACGCCATTGACCAACAAAAAACCTGGTCTAAAGTCTAAAGTCAATGCCGCAATATGTTTTTTGTTATTTAAAGAGCGCATTAGTAATATGCGCCTATAAACGGGACGACAATGCTTTTAAATATGAAAGATTAAAGGATTGAATGTAAAAGATTATTATTGAGTCTCTTGGACATAAATGAGGACTAATTATGAGACGTTAGAAGGCGCAAAGAGCTGCTTCACCTGCAGCCTGGTAAGTAAATAAATGCTTTGCTTTAAACAAATGCATCTGTTTTTAAATGTTTTTTTAAATGCCAAATCACGGATTTATTGTATATGATGACTCTGTACCTGCGGATATGGTGAGATGAGAAACATTTTTAAGTAATGCTTAAAAAAATCTTTGCTTAAAAAAACGCTGTCCAAGTGCTGAAACGTTTGTAAATTCTTTATCTCCTGTTTGTTACAAATAAAGTATTGTTAGAGTACAAACCTTTTCTTACATAATTATTTTTTGATGATATTGGATAGCCATACATTTAAAGCAATTAAAAGCCTGCTTTTTTACTTCCATGACTAAAAGAAAACGGGTTTTAAAGGTTTTAATAAAAAAATTACAATTTCAATCCAAGTGAAAAACAACACAATTATTTAACATTAATCTTAAACTGGGGATCTTCTTCCTCCGCTTAGTTTTTCAGCTTACAAAGTCCATCATCTAAATAGGGATTAGACATAGCGCCAGCACAACTGGCTTTTAAAGAGGATGAGAGCTGAGACTCTCATTAGTTTATTGCACGTTACGCCCAAAATACTCCCATTACTCATAAAAAAAGGACCCCCTTTTCGACCATGCGCTTGGCGCACAAACCATTTTTCCCGTCGTTAAATAAGCAAAAGTGGATTCGGACACGCCCATTTAGACGTTGCGCTGTGCGCTTTAGACAATGCGCTTAGATCATTAAAATAGGGCCCGAGATGTAAAAGAAAAATTTTTTTTGAACACTATCCTATTCCTTTCTCTACCAACACAAACACAGTCTCAGTCAGATGATTGCTTACACAAAACACATTAAACCTTTCCCCATACAGAGCATTGCTAACCTTCTCAATTCATAAAAGTGCACCACAAATCAATGGGGATTATGTTCCAGAAAACATTATTGGTGAGACGACTTTTCCATTAAAGAATAAAAGAGCATGATAGCCCTTTTGTGGTATGGCCGTAATTTTCTCAATTGATCCAAATGCAGGCTGAGATAATCTCTTGTGCTGTAGCGGTAGATTTAAACAGTAACCAAAATACAATAATGATAAAAAAATAGAAGTCTTCAATTATTGGTAGTTAGCTATTGTTGGAAATATAAATAAATATAGATTAAAGATATATTTCGACCTATAAAGACATTTGATTATAGCAAGGATATTTTTTTATATAACTTTGATTGTGTTTGCCTGAAAGAAGATGGTCATGTGTATCTCGGACAGCCTGAATCAAGGGGTAATTTTCACTTTTCTCTAGAGAATCTCTTATAAAATGAACATTGCAGATCGTGCTGGATGTTACACAATTCTATTTAGACTCATTTTTTGCATAAGGACGTATCTACATAAGGCGTCATAATAAATCATGCAGACAAAACAATGTAAACAAGCCCATATTTTCTTTCACTAACAATCAGCCATGTACCATTTATTCGTAACTATTGTGTGACACATAAACATTACAAAATATCAGAAAATGGAATACCAAAAGGCATAATGATCGTGTGGAAGAAATTGTGTGCAATGCATGGCCTGAAGAACAAGACAATAGTACAATGTTGAAAAGTACTCAAGGATATCTAAAGCGCCAGTCCACACGCTCTTGTTTATCGGCTAAAATAAATCTGCAGGTTCATTTTTGCAAAGTTGACTCCAATTACAAGTGTAATGGGACACATGACCTCTAATTTCACAGATCAAAGGAGTGTGCATTCGTCAGCATACAAACTGAGCGAGTGAGCACTCTTTCAATCCACAAGCCCTGAAAACTTTAAAGGGGCAGTTTGCCATGAAATGTTACATTCCAAAAATTCAAGTGTATAAGTGCCAGAATGACACCACAGCCAAAAGAGAAGGACAAATGAAAGACCAGCTAATTTCCAACAACTTCAAATTGTGGGTTGAACTTATAATAAAACAAGAATTCACAAAGGGCTTCTTTAAGATTTTATATAACAAATGAAACAGCAATATGATAGTTAATTCATTAATATTCTGCAAAGTAATATTCATAGTCTTAAAAATAAACTGTTTGTGGTTGCCAAAAAATAACAAATTGGCACATTAATGTAGGCTAATGTTTAGTGTGCGGGATTGTGTTAATGACATATTTTACATTGTAAACATATTTCTGACATGGCTTCAGAACGTTGCACAGTGTTGCACAATGATATAGAATTTGAGATCTGTTGCACAGTGATATACAATTATTGTTTACTCACCCTCGTGTTGTTAGAAAATATCTTTTTTCTGCTGAAAAAATATTTGTAATGAAGAATGAAAATACTAGGGGAAAATACTACTATGGAAGTCAATGGTACTCAAAAACAGTTTGGTTACAAACATGGCTCAAAATATCTTCCTTCGTATTCAACAGATGAAAGAAATGAATACAAGTTTGAAACAAAAAGAGCAATATTGAGTAAATGATGACAGAATTTTCATTTTTGGGTGAACTATCCTTTTAACAGTGGCGGCTGGTGACTTTTTTATTCGAGGGCGCTCGATGCAAAGTTCGCCACAACATGTATGTAGCCCGTCGTGTGTGGTTCGTAATTTCAAAAATATGTGTTCGGCGCGCCAGTGATCCGATGTGCGTCACGTGTCTTGTCAAAATATGTGCCTGCTGTAGACGCGTCTAAAGGGTTTATGATAAAAGAGACGCTCACTTTTGCCAGACACTCGCATAATCTCATGCGTAATCAGAGTTTACTGTTAAGGGAGTGTCTTGCGTGTATTTCGTGAATGTGAGCGTCTCTTTTATCATAAACGGTTTTGACGCGTGTGCAGCAGGTGCTTATTTTGACAAAACACATGATGCACATGGTTCACTTGACGCAACAAACACATATTTTGAAAACACGAGCAACACACATGACACTCCGAACACATATTTTGAATTTGCACCACTCAGATGAGCAGTCACGAGCCGCCACTGCCCTTTATTACAGCACAACTAAGCAAAACCTTTAAAATCATTCAGTTTCCAGCAGCAAGTATATTACAAAATACATATAAAAAATATAAGATCCTAGCAACTGAAAAACTTAAATTGAATGATAATGTTTACAAAGGTCTACAATTAAACGGGAGTTATCTATATTATAAAGATTGACAGTGCTATACGTTGAGTAATTCAGAAGAAATCATGTTATATATATCTGATCGTTCTGCCATTTATATTCACAGAATGCAGGATACATGACAAGTAATATTACATTTTGCTATTCAGATGAAATGCTCTTCTGGATGGATGCCAGTGACACTATCCAGCACCTTAATTTAACAGGGGCTGAAGGTTTATAAAAATAGTCGTGTCAAGTTGCAACTCCTTATTGTCACTTCCATTAATCAGCGGCTACGTTTACAAATTATGTTTACTGTTATTATAGCATTAGGAATCCATTACCACATTTGTCATAACTGCATATGTAATCAGCTGTCAGCATCTCCTCGCTTTGGGTTTCTGCGCTTGCTGTACTGCCCTGAGCTATTCTGGACTTCAGCCGTTCTTTATCACTGTTGCAACACCCGAGCTAAAGATTCCACAAGGCACAAACACATTCTGTAAACCAGAACAGTGTCAAAACTATGACATTTAAGCCAAAACCAGCCCTCCATCTTCATTTCTATACACTAAAAAACAGCAAATAATCTCCAGGGCCTTTACATCATTTGGAGTAGACACATTTTTTTCACACAAACAGCCCTGTTTCAAGATATTAATACACATTCAAAAAATGATCACACTTAATTATATAGGAGACTGGACTCTATTAGCAGGCTGACAGCTGTCTTAACACCCGGCTCTAGGTGAAATACACTATATGTAATTACATGTGCACCGCATTATTGGTCATTAGTCAAATAGATGTTGCTGTTCTGCAGAATTTTGAAAGCATTTTATATATATAAATGTCATATTTTTGATTAAAAGTACACTGATGTCAAAATACCGTATGTCAAAATGGCTCTATGTGCGTATCTGGCTGTCTGTCAGAACATGTTTGTTTTAGAGATAAAGCTGTTTAAATGCATCAAGTCTTTGAACACAATCCTTTATAATCTCAGCCCTCTCACTAAGGTAAAATAATGGCAAAAATGCAGTGGCATAAACTATCCTCATTTATTTCAACCCCAACCATCCATCATCACCCTAGTTTCACAAGTAAAGAGTACTGGGGCAGTGTGGGTGAATGGAGAAATAATGTATGGAGCAGGGCCGGGTTTCCCAAATGTATCGTAAGGCTAAATTGATCGTAAAAACGATCGTACGAATCATCTTAAAATTACGGGCCGTTTCCCAAAAGCTTCATAACTTAAGTAGCACTTGAAAATCATCGTAGATCTACGAGTGCTCTGGAGTAATTGTACATTTATAAGTGCATCGTAAGACAACATTACAAGGTCACCTGCAGGACAACCAGCAAATTGCACTCCTGTAATGACGATAATGTAATGTTTTAAATGTATATTTATTTATTGGGTTCTTCTTTGTTTATTTGTTTAAATTACTTTAATATAATATATTTAAAATTAAAATGAAAAATTTAAATTACTAAACATAAATTAATAAAGAAGGAAAACATATTTGGTAAATTTTGGTAAAAGTTGGTACTAGCAAATTGATAAATGGTTCCTACAAATTGCTTCTATAATTAATCTACAGTAAAAATAATTGTTTTGAAGTAAAATGGCATCTGATTAAGGAAACCAAATAAATATGTATGGTACAATGCAATAATCCCTAATAATAAATAAACATAGATAATAAAAAACAAATAATAATAATCTAAACTATTACATAAAATGCAGAAGGCATTTCGCAGTGGGACGAGTCCTAACTACATACGGAAAATAATATTTCATTATGCACAAATTATTAAAACATTTTAATAATTTTAAACAAATAATTGTTTAATGACTACATTTTATAATATTTAGTCATTAAACAATAATGAAAAATATTATAAAAAAACATTAGTGCACATCAGCTGAAGATCATTACGGATAGCGACTCGTATGTAGCACTTAAAACCCAGCTGCGAGCGATCGTTTAACGTGCATATTTGGGAAACGCACGTAAATGAACAACGAATGTTTGTTAAGTAGCTCGTAGAAAGCGCTCTTAAGAGCTAAGTTCAATCGTTATTATCGGGAAACCCAGTCCAGAACTACCAGCTGCCAGTACTGCGGATGGGCACAAGTACTCAAAAATGTCATCAGTGATCAATCATGAAAACAGGACTTAATTTTTAAAACATTTTACACAAATCACCAATCAAAGTTAAAGAGCACCTATTAAATTGCTAAAAACAACTTATTTTGTGTATTTGGTATAATACAATTTTTGTATCTCCAGATTTTACTCTCTTCTTGAAACGCACAGATTTGAAAAGCGCTGTGTCCCTGATTGGCCAGCTAATCTGTACGTTGTAATCGGTCTGAATACCTCTGATTAGGGATGTCAAAATATGCAATTTCCCATATTCGATGATCATTTAAATTAACGATCAATCAATCGAATAATCGTTAACAGTAATAGTGCAATAAGCCATTACAGCAGTGACATATAGCCAATGACATAAAAGTGTGCGTAAAAATGCCAGCTTCTCACGCGAATTAAAAGTTTTTATTTTGTCTAAATAACATGCTAGTGGGATTGTAAAATTAGTCAATGTAGTTGGTGTTTTGATAAAAATCATCAATTGAATCTCGTAATGAAATATAATGACTAATAGACACAGTAAACTCCGCCTCATAACGGGCACTCCGCACAGTCGGATGAAAGTCCGTGCGTCCATGACAAAATAAGTTTTCATTATCATCAAGTGTTATTTTTCTAGTTGTTCACCTTGCTTTCTGAGTCGTTGATACATCACTTGTTGTAATTATATCCAGGAAGCACACAAAGGGCATTTTTCCCGTCGTCACCTCGGCTTTAGACCTGCGGCGTACTTTCAGCAAAGATGCTTATTATGAAGACTTCAACCTTCCATTAGAAAATCCGTTTAGCGTGTAGCGCCTCAGCCAATCATGATGATGATCAATGATATATGTTGTGGGCGTTCAGAGTGTAACGACAGTCAGTTACAGTTTACATTTAACAGTTTCTTTCCAGAATGTAAGTTTTACATTTTAATCTGTTTATTAAAAACGGCTTCTGGTCTCCTTCCCTGTGTAAAGCAGCGTTAGCAGCGTTGCTATGCTAATCTTGCAGGCTTCCCTGAAGAGGGTCTTTGCTTTCAGTATCCTAACTGTGTTTAGATTTTCGGCATCGGAACCTCTCAGATCCACCGCGGATGCCATTTCGTTGCGTTAGCAGCCAGCCTCGTCTCGAACGAGGTTATAAAGCCCAAGTGAGTGTTTGGCATCAAGCATCGTTGTGATCATGGCTAGTTTAACTTCTTCGCGCTTGTTTAATTTTTTCACCAGCTGTGTATGTGCTTTGCGCAGGCGCTGGACACACGTGCTTGCTTTGTCGACAATCGTTAATTTTTATCGATTTAATTCTTATCGACAATTAATCGAAGATCGATTAATTGTTAACATCCCTACCTCTGATGTCAGCCGGAAATGTGACGCTCCTTACCATGTTTGAAAGATTTGCGCACAATGCAATGCTGACAGGAGTACAGGCTGTGATTTCGAAGCGGGAGAAATTATGATAATGTCGGTCTTCTCTACCAATCCCAGGACGTAAACTGTTGCCCAAAATCCGTGTGTTTGTTGTAGTCAAAAAAAAGACATTTACATTGGAGATGATAATTTGCGTCATCTTACTTGGGGATTTGTACCTTTTGCATATCGTTAACGTGTATTAATACACACTTACACACCAAAGGAAATGTAAAATCGTGAATCGAATCCATTGGTGCTTTTTAATGTACAAATGTGTTTGTGATCCATGATAAAGAAAACACAAGAATTTAAAATTTTTCACCTATGATCAAGCATCCACATAAATGTAGTTTAAATTTTTTTCTTGTGAATCCCATGTAAATTCACATTTAAAAAGCCATGGCATCACATGTGAAACATCTGGTGAAATGTTGTCACAATTTAGTGACAGGATTTATACTTGGGTCCCATTGGTATTTGCACGTGAAACTGATGCTGTTTTTCTGTAAGGTAATTTGCATGGTGTCATTTTCACATGAAAATACGATGCTAATATTCTGAAAGCTACACAATGTTTTAAATTAAAAAAATGGAAAAGCTTGATGATCGCCCTTCAGAAACTTAAATAGTCGCCCATCACCCATCCAAACTGCACATCACTCAAATCAATCAGCCGAACCAACCCTACTGGTCCCTCACAGACAGACATGAGCGACCTCATCCATCTTACTCCAAAGACAGCACAGGAAGCATTCGATGCTACGGCTTAGCCTGATGGATTGCAAAAAATAGAAAACAATATGCCTTTCAATCCACTGCACATCAACAAAGCATAAATGGTAGGTGCTACTGCTAAGTGTATGTTTGGGATGTAGAAAATGGGAAAGATGTTTTTTCCAAACATCAGCTTTGCAAATCCACTACAAGCTTCACCGTGGCAACGTCAAGCAGAAGGAGATGCATCTCAGGAGAACCATATAATAGAAAAAACACAACCAGAAAGAAGAGGGAAAAATGTGAAAACTTGACAGGTATGAATTTGAACACTAGGACACCTTTATCCTCTCAAAAACTAAAAAGATGCCATGAGAATGGATGCAGCCTGCAACAAAGGCACTATATAGAGACATACATCATCACAGGCCTCTGTGAACCTCATATACCTTCCTCTATTACAGGACATACTCCTCATAACTCATTGTATATATCCTGGAACAGTTTTCCCTCATGAATTACATAGATTCTTTGGGAGAGCCCTTCAAAGACAAACACACCAGCTCAAACCACCCACTCCTGCGACCTGGTATAAAGCAGCTGTTGGTGTCCCTTCACGAGATGCTTCAATGGATGCTTTCATGTGCTTTGATGCTACGTCTATCACATCAAAAGAAATAGTAGTAGATGTGATCGGTAGCACAGTGTTGCCGGGGACAGTTTACTTGTACCACCCCAAAAAATACAGGAGATAACATGGACATCTCATTAAGCAGAAAGATTGAAACAATAGAGCGAGAAAGAGAGAGGGAGAAAACAGAGAGAATACACTGCCACAGATCTTAATGAAATCTTGATTCTGAAACAATAAAACACAATAGAATATGTAATGTTCACACTTACTGTCATCTAGACTGCGCAATTGATAATGACTTAAAATGACTTATTGAAGTCATTCCTGCTTGGGGTTTTCAAATCAAGACATAAAATAATCTTGCTATCCATGGCAACAGAATTACAGCAGTCGTCATGGTGCCATCATCAACCCTAATGGGAGAGACGTGACGGTGTCTGGGATAATAAAATCATTAGTGTTGGGATGCAGATGGGCCACTCTTTCTCTCTCGCTGTGTATGTGTGCTTATATGCACCTGTGCATTGTGTGTCAGTTACTGACTTCCCGCAAAAGTCCAAAACTCTTTCCTCACCTGCTCCCTGTGCGACCACCCTCCTGTCTCATCCACGATCCATAATGCCTCTCTGCTTTCACTTATTTGACATCTCAGCATTCCCTCAGGCCTCTGTGCTGATCCACACCTAGGCCCATGTTAAGAGCGCAGGGATATCCCCATCTTTGAACCAACAGCTGTCAGGTAGCTTATGAGTACTGAATGTCATGTCACAAGTGCTGGTTTGGCCTGTTCTAATAATCCAATATAATGAATCTAGGGTTTTTCTGTGAGATACTCAAAGGTCAATGCAGCTCACAAAAACTAGCTTACAAAAGCACAACAACATAAAGACCTAAAATAAAAGGGGACTCAGTACACGGCCTTGTGGTACACCTGTGCTTAGGATGATGGACTGGCAGCTTTCTGTTGCTCAGGAAATCAAAAATCAAGTTGCAAACTGAGGTGCTTAAAGATTCAATTTGTATAATCTGTGCCGCTAGAGGGCGCCAGATCAAATCAATAACAATGACGTATATTAATGATGCTCTGAAGCAGCATGGACTGATGGGATTTGTTGTCTTTAACTCAAACGCTGATGGTCATCAATCAGACGGGAACGAGAAATTATATGTTACACATGAGGTAAAGTAATCAAGTTTTATAAATGTTGTGTTTGATAATTTTTTTTTAATTCGGTAGGGTTTCATGTAATGTTCAAAAAGCAATTGTTAGTCATAGATGTTACAGTATTAGCCCAATACGATGGTTTGTTAACAGCACAGAATTAAGTGTTCAGATGAACAAACTTACCATAAAAAAAGTGAGTGGCCCGATAGATGCTATTACTTCTGCATTTGTCCACAACACTGTTGTCATGTGGTTTTTACATCAGTAAAGGCAGGAACAAAGGGTAACGTATATATTAACGTCATTTACAGGCGACTGCACTGCCCCGTGTCACTGTTTAGGGCTGCAATTTTCTCATAATTTACAAGTAGTTGAAAACATTAAAGATATTGTTAGTAATCAGCTGGACAAAATATATAACACCGGACTAGTGGTTTTTGGATATTTTACTGCAAATATCTTACAAATTGTACCTTTAATCAAAGTGCAGAAAGCTTTTTCAATTGGTGTCTGTGGAATTATTGTAATAAAATGCTGAACTATAGTCAATGAACAGCATTCTGACATACAAGTCCTTGTTTTCCAGTTAAAAGACAGTAGGATAAGAAAATGTTTTACTTCGGACGTAAAGGTGATGCATCTATAACCTAACATCTCATTAAAATGGGCCTTAAAGATTTGCTATCTGTTTTGCTCATTACAGAAAACATTTGTTTAACTTAACTGGAAAACATTTTATCATTTATTAATAATTTTTTGAGCCTGAAGTACCACCAAAGCCATACAAAAATGATGTGCGAAAATTCTTACATGACCAGTAAACCCCTAGGGTTTGTGTTTAATTCCAGGCAGCTAGTGATAAATGTGTTCATCTGTGTCCATGCTTTCTCAGTAACTTGACTTCCAAGGAAGACTAACTGGCTCTTTATCGATCGAGACCCTAGAACAACATTTGGGATCAATTCATTAATCCACCACCTGCAGAGCATCACAAAGCAGAATAAAGTGGAAACACCCTGCAATATTTACTGCAGGGGTGTGTATGCAGGAAATTAATTTAACCAGATGCAAGTGTAATTTCATCTGTGGGATTCTACCAATAAATTACCCAGGCAAAATGATCTAAAGTCACCTTGTGATCAAGAAGGGAGAGAGCTCCAATAATACACGCAGTTGCAATTACACCTGACTCAAACAATATAAATCAGCATCATCAGCCCTTTTCCCAGTGAAAGGGTGTGTGAGAGATTAGGGATGTGAATTGCATGATGCCCAGACTCAGGCTATGAAAAGCAGGTGAAAGAGAGACAAAGGGGTTTTAAACTATCCCTCCCATGTCCTGGCAGAATGTCCATGTTCTGTGCCAAAAAAACAACTGCATCTCTCAACACTACTAACCAGAACAAACAACTCTTTTCTCCTCTTTCAAAATAAATCTTTAATTTAAAATCTTTCTTTCTTTCTGTGCATATAGAAAGTGACACCTTCATTTAGCTGGAAAATACATCATCTGAACCATCATTACAGTGATGGACTGACTTTCAGTCTTCATTTAAAGAAATAAGCCTTTTGTTCTTCTATAAGTAATAAATAAATTAATAAGAACAGCACCACTATCAACTATGAGCATGCTTTCAACAAAATTACATGAATCAACCTTTGTTGTTGATTGCTTAGAACAGAAGCTTAATTTAAACTCATCCTCTTTCAAAACACTGATTTTGTACAGTACCATTACATTTCTTTGCCAGACCTTTTTAAAGACACCAGAATAAAGATTAGACTCCTTTGATTTTTGCATCAAATTGGAAAGCCTTCATCAAATATTCATCTATTGCCTTGTTGTTTGGATGAATTACACAGTTACTTCACTTCAGAAAATATGGGTGCCAGTATCTCTGCCAACTCAAATTTATGGGTGAAATGAGAGAAAAAAGAGAGAGGTGAGAAGGTCAGAAAAATGTAATAAAGAAAACACCTTAAGCTGACGAAGCTCTGCTAAAGGTTCCCTAGAGACACTGTCTTTTAAAATTACAAACATGGAGATTTTTTCATCATCTTTCCCAAGCATGACAGAAATGACAGCATCCTGTGTCTATGGGGGGGGGGACCAGGATGCCATGCTTGACATGTTAAGTGTGCTAAGACCACAGCTCTGGTACCCTTTCCTTATTAGAAAGTAACACTGTGTCCAATCTATTCCTCTCATCCATATGATGTCATACATTTGACACTCATAAGCATTATGTTTACTTCAATAAAAATACATACATGAACATCAAAACAACCTGAACTTTCCCTTCACATGACTTTTCAGGTCAAACCTGCTCAGACAATGCAAAATAATAGTCTGGATATGCATAGGCCTGCACATGAGACCAACAAATATCCACAGATCTTTTAAAAGAATCAATGAGCCTTTATGTGCATTAACTCCTTCCTCTCTAATAGATAAACATTTGACCTCCTGACCCACAGGTATGTACCCACTTGGCCTTCAGGGCTTGAATACATCAATGGGCACAATTGCATCACTTCTTAAACTGTTTATCAATTTTTTAGCTGTTTCATCGATGTGTGTGTTACTTTTTAGAAATGGATTACAATGTAAACAACATAAATTTAAACAAAACAATATCTGTTTTCTGCCTTGAGTCTCTAACTCTTTGGCCAAAATTAATGGCTCATCTCCACCATATGATCTCATATATTCACACAGATACACAAAGTGTGATATGCATGTCGATTTGTTTGACATTATACTACTGTTGTGTTGTTGTACTTCTAAAAGTCATTTACCAATTTTATTACATTACATTCATTGCATGGCAGACACTTTCCTTCAAATACACTTTACAAGAAAAAGCATTCTAACTTTATTACTCCAATAGTCATTGTTATTGTCTGTGTCCTGATTTAGTCAAAATTCCCTGCATTAGTGAGCACTGGTATTCACAACACAAGTCACATTCTTTCTTAACAAAACCACTTTACTAATCATAGCACAAAAGAAAAGCGAACATCAAGCCTTCCATTGATCAGCCTTTGTAAAAGGCCACGCTTGGCTTATAATGCTTCTTTGTGTCAGAGGAAAGCGCAGTGAAAGTATAGTGACAGCATGTGGTGGCAAATCTGATTGTTAACTCATCTGGGGTGAATGCAGAACATCACCTGACCTTTACGTAATGTAGGTGACATACACACACAGTGCTAACATACACTGACCTGCCTGTTGGTTCAGGATTGTGAGCTGATGTCTGTGTTTTTCTTTAATAATGCTGCATTAACAGCACTTGAAACACATTTTTGATTTATGATAGTTGAACGTTAGGGAAAATGTATAAGCAGCAGGTTGTTATCGAAAAAATAAGCCCCGACAGTATTCGACACTGATATCACACTGAATGGGCTTATTTCACTATAACAACCTGCTGCCTTTACATTATCCTGCTTATTACACAGCTATTCACCTTATAAGTAAGGATAGGTAGGTAAATATTTTATTTGCTTATTTTTAACGTATACAGACGTTCCGTGAGAAAAACACGGTTTAAAGATAAGACAAGACATTCAAATGACACAAGCACACTTTTTGGTTGAATCATTTTTAAATATAATGTCATATATGTTATTTAAAGACATATTTATATATAATTTTGTGTAATATTAAACTGCCTGCCAAAATGATTTGCAGCATCTGCAGCAACTATCCCTTTAATAAAATGTCATAAACTGGGTCCCACTGGCACCATCTTGCGTCCCCACGTATGAGGGCCACTTTTATATAGTTATAACAATGCAGAGGAATGACATTCTTAAAATCACCTTCGGAGCCATTTTTAGCAGCTGAATTTGTCGGAGCCGATGGTGTAGTGGGCAGCGCTCTGACATGTGGTGCTTTCGCACTTTCAGTGACCCGGGTTCGATTCCCACCTTGTGGACATCTGCCGATCCAATACCCCCTTTCCTCCCTGTACTTTCCTGTCCTCTCCTATATCAGTGTTTAAAGGAACAGTATGTAAGAAATTTATATTAATTAATCATAAAATGGCCCTGTTATGTCACTAGACATTAAGAAATCATTTTCATTTCAAATACTTATATCACTGACAACAGTGGTCCGGCCAGGATATTGTCATTTAAAAAGTGGAGTTGCAGCCCTCAACTGATGTTTATGTTGTCATTTTATGTATTGGCCACCAGTTGTGTGATTGCAGTACCAGTTTTAGCCACAAGTTTTGTGATTGCAATACCAGTTTTGGCCACAATCCTACATACTGTTCCTTTAAATAAAGGCAAAAATGGCCAAAAAAAAAACCTTAAAAAAAATCCATGTGGCTTACACTTTCAAAACGTGAAACTCCAATGTGCAACTGTAGAATAAACATAACATTACCATTATTGTGTTTGGGGTGGACAGGCCTTGAGCAATATTTCAAGTCTGGAAACCATAGTTTTCTACATTATAGCTTGCACATAACTTATCATCTTGCCATTGGTTGCAAGTCCAGAACAATGATATTTGACTAGTACTTACAGTATGAGTCTTATAAGAGCTCATGAGATTCGTGTTATAGCAGAGAGAATCCAATTTTCTTTGTTCCATAGAAAATCAGGGGTAAGGGTGAGTACACAATGACAGAATTTTCATTTTGAGTGAACTAATCTTGTAATACTACATACACATCGCTCTTGTTTTGTCATTTTATACAAATGAGAGCTCAAATGACAGCTAAGTGTGAACAGAAGATCACAAACTCAATGCATTAGATTTATTTAAAAACTTGACGGCACCTGTCTGTGTGAGAGTTAATTGTGTAAAGCTGTCTTTCTGCCTGTCATGCTCCATCAGTCACATTTTGTGGTATTTCCTTTTTGCCCATATGCCCAACAGATCTCAAATTTCCTTTAAATTTGGAAAAATGCATTGACAGTTTTTGTTTAGTCGAAAGAAATTGTGTTTTTTGAGGAAAACATTCCAGGATTTTTCTCATTTTAATGGACTTTAATGGACCCCAACACTTAATAGTTTTTAATGCCGTTTAAAATTGCAGTTTGAAAGGACTCTAAACGTTCCCAAATGAGGAATAAGGGTCTTATCTAGCAAAACGATTGCCATTTTTAGCAAAAAAAAAAAAAATGCACTTTTAAACCACAACTTCTCGGGTCCTCCGTACAGAAGGGTTTGATATTAGTTATCATATAGGTACACTATAAATACCTGTCATTAACCCTAACTTGCCTGTAAATACTAAATACGTATATTGTACATTTATTTGTAAGTACAGTAATGTTTCTCGTTAGTTACATTCTACCTACACTATAAGTATGTATCTGTTATTACCCAGTACTTATCTAGAATTACATAATAACTCCCACCACTGGTAAGTACAGTAATGATACCAGTTAATAACCATGTAGATACCTAAAAGTAAGTACCACACATTTGTCGGTAAGTACAACTTATTTACCATATATGTACAAGGTAAGTACATGTACTGTAAAATAAAGTGCTACCAATTTGTTTTAGTATTAAATTAGGTAAACATTTTTAACCTGTAAATGCTGTATTTTGGTCACAGAGCTTATTGCAATGCATTCACTATAAACAATATTGGCGTTTCTCAACCCAAGATTGGGTCAGAAAGAGATAAACCGAAACATTGGGTTAAATTAACCTAGAAAATGGCAATATTTTACCCAAACATGGGTTAAAACAACCCACCATTGTTTAATTTACAACGTCCCTGTTTGACCCAACCATGAAAACAACCCAGCATTTTTTGAGTGCTTTGGAATTGCCTTTTCTGGAAATGATTTGTGTCTTTGGCTAAACTTATGTATCATAAACTTATGTATCATAATAAGCAGCATATCCAAGTTGACGACCTTTCGGAGCAGTCTTGGCATTAGAAATGTATGCATGATGTTATAGTTTTGATATGCTGCCACTAAATGGCGGCTTATGGAACAGAGGTACGCACAGACATATCTGCACCCATTTTTAGCAGGCACAAGGAGGAGAGGAGACCACCACACACTGCAAAAGGGCAAAAACTGCAGGTCATCTGGGACATAAACCACAAATCTTTCATTACGTTCACAAACACAAAGGTCTGTGTGACATTAGCCATACAGTACATGCGTGTGGTCCGTGTTTGCACTTCTGTGGTGTTCTGGGCACAAGAGAGAGAACAGAAGGGAGCGTACTGGTCTGGGGGGAAAAGACTCATTAACAAATCTGCCGTACACGGCGGGAAAATGCCTTTTATTGCCTCTGTGCTTTGAGATTTATCACTCTGAAGCTACAGGACACCACAGGCTGCTGCTAAAACTACTGGCTCATAACTGACTCATCCTCTTGATCTACCACAGAGACATAACAGACAACTGTTCACATGTTTAGCTTCAATCTTCAGCTGCACTGGGAGCAACAAAAGTTTCAAATAGATTTTCACAGCAACAAAAATGATACCTGTATTGGTATTTTAAGTTAATATGTTCTTGCTCTGTCTTTAACGCTCTATAGTCTGTGATAACAGTTTATGTGTTCTTTATAGATCCTATGGGAATGCTTTACTTCGGAAGTGAGCTAAATCTGACAAAATGTTTCTTTGGGGACATCTGAGATGTCCTTGTTTAGAAATAAAGTAAATCTTGTTTTCCCACTTTTTCACAATTCCAAAAATGCAGAATGTCTTCGTTCCGGTTATAGTTTGTCTATTATAATTATGAACAGTCTAAGGTATTTACCCATAAATGGCCCTTTTTCATTGCATAGTACCCCACGGTTTGGTTTGGGTCAGGTCGGGTCAGCTCACCTCACTTTGGCTTGGTTAGCTTTTCCATTGGTTTTAGTAGCACTTCAGAGTGGGAGGAATTATAGGCATGCCATTATATTTGCGCTGCCTACTGCTGTGACATCATACAAGTGAAAGCGTTGTTGTACATTCCCATAGATTTATTTATTTCTCAGTCCGCCACAAAATTAAAATTGACCACCACAAATAGATGTTTGCACATCGCGTTAATCACTACCTCTGTCTCACATGACAGTTTCTGTACAAACACCTGTGGCGTCAGTCGGCGTACTTCGCTGAGCCTCATTTAAGTTGCATTTAAGCATATATGCGGACGTACGCGTCGCGAATGTGCCGCCACAAACTGCAAGTCTGGAAAAAAACTGGTATGGTGTTCCTGATTCTCAACCTGTGGATGTTTTTCATCGCTACAAGGAAGTTTGGGAACTTATAGCAGAGCACAGATGACAACAGGTTTGCTCGAGACAGCGCAAGCTAGCATGAAGGTAAAGCTAATATTTTACATTATAGCGATGACGCTGGTAGTAACGATTCTCTCAACCAATCAGTGACCTGCACTGTTTTTGCGTCACGTTTTTGTATCAGCTCGGGTCGCTTGGAACCCCAACCGAGGTGGTACTAAAAAAGTATCGGGTACTACGTACTGCACCCAGTTGAAAAGCTCACAAAAGTAAGCTGACCCGACCCAAAAAAGGTATTGTGTGTGTGTGTGTGTGTGTGTGTGTACAGTACACGTTCACCCAAATAAAAATAAAATATCATAAATCTATTGAAACACACATTGAAAATTACTTTTTGGTCCTCAGAGGTAAAAAGGCTCACAAATCATAAATACAGAAGAGTAACTGAATTATTTCTCATCATGTCAGTCAGGGTCATTATTTAAAGCCACCGTTGATGTAAAAGGTGAAGTGCACCTCAGTGTGTTTCATTTGATCTTCAGAACCCTGACGAAGGTGCGCTGACTAGATTCAAACATGTCCTAATGATGCAGGACAGCCTCAGGAGAAGATCACTTCGACTGCAGACAGCGAAAGCAATCCTTTAACTCAGATCTGAGAGGCGTCTACATAAAGATCTGAAGTACTTTATCAGAGGCACAAGCCTCCAAACGCAGCCAGTGTAGACTGCAGCCAGCGGCAGATCGTAGCCCTTGGCCTGGTTTTGACAGACAGCCTACTAAATGAGAGCTAATACCTCTGGAGCGCCGCTAACGGTACACTTTTGTTTTATAATACCTCCTTCTCTGTTACGCCTTGAACCTGACTGAGCTCAAGCTTTTAAATGCAAAAGCTCATTAGATTTACGTTCATCCCCTCTGGAGTATATCAGCATATATATTATACAGTATTTTGGATCAATACCCGTTTTATAGTTTACAGGTGGAAAGCTTGCAAAAATGGTAAGCGTACTCTTGCCCAGGGCCGTACACAGGCTGAGGTCCAACAACAATTTGACGGGTCCTGGTTATAATATTTTATTTCCTTGATCTACATACAGTATGTGCATTTTAAAATGAGGATAAAACTCCCACGTTGAGTTTAATGAATACATTTTAGACAAGTGAGTTTACTGAAAGGCTTTCAGGAAATCCAGGTAACCAAGTTCATCGAATTCACAATAGAAACACATTTATTCTTGATATTATGCCTAATAAGATACTGACAACTGTTGATGTTTCTTAAATCGTCAAAATGACAGTTCCAAATTACATTATATGAATCACATCGATGATATATTTTCAATTTAAAACAGCTTTTGGTTTGCATTGTGATATATTACACTGTTGGTCAATAGATATTTCTATTGTAAAAGTTGTCAAATAATAAATGTGTAGTTACTTGTATATTTTATATTTAACTACACTGGAATCCGCATTCTGTCAGTGATTTTTTTACATGATTGGCAAGTAACTCCCATCTTCTTTTATTTTATTGGCCACTTCAATAATTTTGACATTGACAAGCACTGTAAGACCACTAGAGGCAAACCAGATGAGAAATAAGTTATCTAGGCGCCAAGTACAATATTTGCAGCACCAAAATACAGTTGGCATATAAGAGGGTGTGCACACCAACGCTTTTAAACATGGCTGAAAATGCCAGGCGGACGCCGTATGCCAGCTTTTTTTTAGTCGACTGCCAGCTTTCTTTAGCTGAGCGATTTGTTTGCTGTAATATTTCTGTTTTGTATATCAGTCGTTGTACGATGTGCCGGTTGGTTGTTGTTATATTTGTCCCGCCCCTCCCGTGATTGGATGACATGTGAGAGCTGACATTGACGAGCTGAGCTTTTCACACAGGTTGAAACCGGCGAGCGGCGGCTTTCAGCCAGAAAAAAAATGCAAGCTACTGGATTTTTTTTATAAAACCTGCACTTCCATTGGAAACAATTGAAAACATATGCCGGCCGCCGACGTAAAAGCTTTGGTGTGCACGCCCGCTATAGAAATTATTTCATGATCTTATTTAGTGCGTTGTCGCAGATTAGCGTCTGAGTGGAACTTAACTTCCGGTGTCGGTTTGTTTAATGGTCTGGCTGGTGGCTAAATTGAACTCAAAAATAAAAAAAAATTTGTTTCCTAAAGACAAGGGGAGATCACACGGCTCCAGACTGCCACCAAATGGTGGCACTTTGCCACCAATATTTAAGAGTGTGCCACTGAATTTTACATCCAGTCGCACATGTGCAACCAGTAAATTTGACCCTTTTTTTTGTGATGTGACACTAAATTTGAAACAGCACATGGTACTTTCTGCATCTATCATCAAAGTATTTATTAGTAATACAGGGGAAATTAGTAGAAATGTGATTAGCATGTTGATTTACAGTGTGTGCCCCTAAATTTTCTGGTTGCGCCCCTAAAATTTGGGGGCCCCTGTGCTCCTAGTGAAAAAAGTTAGTCTGGAGCCCTGATGATGATCATGGATCACCACTATGTGAAGGGATGTTTGGCAGCCGATCTGTAGTTAAGATTGTATACATTATATAGTACACTTTTTAACACAGTAACGTTAGCTCAGTATAGTTTTTGATACGCGTTAGCTATGATTTGAACTAAGATAATCTACTTCTTGTTTATTTAGCTTGTTATCAGAAATAAACTACTCTTAAAGGTTGTTTGTGGAGTTTACTGGAAGTTGCGTTTGTTCCAAGAAAGCTTGTTTATGTTGTCTATAGACGTTTCATCGGACAAACGTGCATTGCCGCAGTTATGTGTCTGGCCCAAAGTTAACTTCTGGTCTGTGCTTTTTTATCGGTCTGGCTAGTAACTAAACTGATTCTATGCGGAAGTCTACAGGAAGTTAAGTTTGGGCCACAAAAACGTTTAAGTTGTTGCCACTGAAACCGCCTTTACAATACTAAGGTAAAATACTGAGGTCCTGACCTCGGAGACAAGGTACAGCCCTACTCTTGTATGTATTTTTTTTTACAAAAATGATCTAATTGTCAGAAAAACCATTCCACACGTATTTTTGAGGGGTGATCTCCTCCATCACTTGCAAGCTTTATCTTTGGGTCTATTAATGTGCAATACTAAATGTAAGGAAATTTGAATGTAAGTGACAGGCAGGAGCAAAAGTTATGATGGAATGGACTGTCTGTGTTATTTTAAGTGAATGCAGCGGTAGACGAGCAATGAGACGAATATTAGCGTAGCAGGAATAATGCGGGTCTCTGGAGATGAGACACTCAAGTGATAGGAAAAATGAGCCTACTTATAATAAAGAATTGCACAATGAAAATGAATTACTACTGACCGCCGACACCTGAACAGCTTGCAAGCTCGCAGGGGAGCTCGTAAGACGCAGCGATATCTGGGAGTGCACCAAAATGAGGTCACCGCAAAAGATTAATGACCCAGCCAGACGTTGCAAAGCCCAACGATACGCTCAAACGAAATATGCAAGCGGGGAAAACATGCAAATCTAAACATTGATCAGAATCCATCTAATTAATTGATCTACCACACTCTGTCAGATGAGGGTGATTTAACTCTGAGTGGCATGAGAGCGAATTCAGTAATGGATTCTGCTGCAGACAACTTTGATTGATTAGAGTGACTGGTGAATATTTGCATGGCCTCAAACAACCAGTGTGGACTGCTGAGTATTAGAATAAACTTACCAACTGAAACCAACGCGCTTTACAAAGCCTCACACCTCTGTGGAACAAAACGTAATATATAACCACCATCTAATGGTGCCAGACAAAACAGTTTTACTGATTTTAGCAGCAATTAACACTGAAAGCCTGGGTTCACTTGAAAACACTCTCCAGTCACTGACTGTCTTATGCATACACAGTAAACAAAACTGGTTGCTTGTGCTACAAAATCTTTTCTTGTATGGATGCACCAAAAGGAAAATTATTGCCCGAAGCAGAATACAATGAAACACTCAGCTGAGTACATGTTTTTTTTTTGCCAATTTTCTCATCATTGCATAAGTTACCTTTTCAGAATTTCCTTTTTACTATATTTATTTCACATTATTTAACAATAAAAAAAATTTACAATCCAGCATACATTTTAGAGCCATTTTACACTGGAGCCACATAAATGAGTCTTGGCTAAACGGATATTAATCCGAACTTAAAAAAATACTTGCAACGACACACTCCGGACTTGTGGTCCTCCTTAGAGGTCCACACTTTGATGACATCATAGAGTGCAGACTTTAGGGACCCTTGATGCGAGTCCACGTGTGTGTACCGGAGTCGTATTTTGGGACAGACTCGAGCGTCACGGCGGAAATAGGAAGAGAAGTTGCCCGTCAGTGTGAACTCCTCCCTTCCGTCGTCCGATTGGTCTGATTGCTGTTTCGCAAGGACTTCTGGGTTGATAAAGTGGCGAAGCCTGCTGCAGTGCAGGCTTTGCCGGAGACCGCATCAAGGGGTAAAGGGGGCGCTGATGAGCACACTTTGAAGCGTAAAAATGACAGATCAGACACCTTACAGACTCGTGGACTAATGCGGCTTTCACATAGGACGCGGTGCGCGCTGCGCTATGAAACCCATTCATTTCAATGGCTTGCGCCGCGCGAGGGCGGTTTGTTGTTGCGTCGAGCAACGTCAGGCGCAGCGAGCGCAGCTGCGCCTGACTTTGACCGCTCACGCCGCGGTCAAAGTTCAAAATAGTTTAACTTTTGCGCTGCGCTCTGTGACGATTACCCGCACGGCCAATAGAAACGGGGCGTCCAAACAAAATGGACGAAGAGCTTATACTCGGGTCTGGCCAGCAGAGCACAAGCGGCGAGCGCAGCACACACCGCTTCCAATGTGAAAGCCGCATAAGCGAGCATGCGCAATTTAAGGCCACGAGACCGAAAGTCCACATAAAGTGCGCCATTTGGGACAGGGCCTTTCTCAAATACCGCTTCGAAGCGGTATTCAAGGCTAAGCATATCCCATCATGCATCATGTTCAGGATGTAAATCATGAGACTTTTGCCCAAATCTCCCGAGATGTCGTGAAAACTTTTAATTGTAAGTTAATAAGTGGATTTTACATATTTTGCTGGTAAAACGAAAAGTGTTACACATTTTATTGGTGCACACATTGTTATGCATTTTGTAAAACATCTGTAACTACTTTTATAACATTAAAACGACATTAATGGTGTTGTTTATTCAGGGACTACTAAATAAACAATAAACTTAAAGTTACATGCACAAAATTAAGAGTTTTTTTACAGGTGCAAGGAATTCTGTGTCTGAAAGTTTCAGATAAGTGTAGATAATATTCTTTAAATGTTCAGTTATTTATTCATTTGTTGATGTGTTCATTTTATTTAAAGCAAACCTTAAAAATATATATTTTAAGTAGCCTAAATAAAAAAATGAATACGTTTTGGTGCAAATTTCTTTGTCCCATCGGGTGAATAATTTTTACATGCACGCCTTGGGATCTTCACACCCACTAGAACACTTGGGCAAAATACAGGAAATACATCATGTTAGTATTCAAGCGGTCAAGTGCAAAGACTGCAAGTGTGGTTATATGGATGCAGCCAATAGCATCTATACCACACTAACTGAAGTGCACATTTGTTTTTCCTCACTCACCTCAAGCTCAAGTTAGTTTTAGACGACAATAGGACGTTTTCCCTGAACTCTGTCAACATGACTCAGTGTCAACAGTCTGCCTTCATCCAAAAACAGCTCAAATAACGCAACAACAATCTATAAAACCGTTACAAGCACATATGTAATATTTCTGTCTTCATCACGGCACCAAATAATGAAATATGTCCATAAGAACGTGTCTGTCATTTAACTTTAAGTATATTAAAACAGTGGACAGTATATGTGAGTTTATCATTTGTGCTCAGCATTGGGCTATGTGTAAATAATAAGCACAATCCTTAACGTCATGTAAACATATTAAGTCCTTACTCTGATAATTGGAAATAACCACATTATTGGTGTAAATGTAAATGTAGTCATTGACAGGAGCATGACAGAGGAAAAAGTGCTCAACAAAGCGCTTCTGTCTAACAAAATGTTTTATTTCCCGTTTAATATAAGCGTGTTTGTCATTGTAGGACTTTACTGGTTCTGGAAGTTTTTATTACATACTGCTGACGCTCTTCGTCATTCCTCTTCTCATTTATAAGGAGTCTCTCACTCTCCCTGCTTGTGCGTTTAGCAAAGATCATAATCACCGCCGTCTCTTTCTCATACGCTGCATATTGTTTAGGATGTCTTGATTTTAAATGATAAATGAAACTTGTAATGCTGGTTCATTTATGAAGCGTGCGCACCTCTCACTCTTCATTGGTTGCTATTTGATTGCGTCATCAAAGGCCTCATTGTTCTGTAAAATTAATTTGGTTCGGCCAAACACTGAAAATAATTTTTTGACAATAATTTCGGTTGGCAGATCCTGTCCAATAAGTGGCAATGTGTAGCAGACTTTATGCACAACAAACTGGTAACCTACTGTTGTGAGTTTCCAATAATGGAAAGATCAGAGATGGCTGTCAGGACATTTACTTCTACTCACTTAAGTCACTAAACCTGAACTCACATTTAATTATTTTGTTTAATTATGTATAACATTTTAATAGGTATATGTGATGCTTTAATATGTGTTGGCAAAAACATAGGCAATACTTCACAGAGTTATATAGAACAAAAGTCCATTATTATACTTGCTGACTGCAAAAATGATGCACTGCATATGAACTGCTCGTGCAAATTACATCTAAATATGAACACCTGTGCCTGAGAAGTTCATTAAATGAGATCCATCCCACCTCCTCAGTCTTTAATCATATTTCATATTCAGAAACAATTACAAAAGGCAATTTAGCAAACCCTGGAAATGAACAACTCCCTTCCAAGCCTTTTCTCTCAGGCAAACTTGTAATTTACCAATTAGTATGCAAAGAGATTTTAATTCAGCCAGTTCCACACCCAAACCACCGAGGCGATTTCCTTTTTTAATCCATCGCCGAACCATTAATCACTAATCAAAGCTTAAAATGACACACAGATTTAAATATGTACACAATATTATATCGCAGACTATACTATGTTAAGGACTGTTCCTTATGGATGGAAAATGGCAAAATTGCTCTTTCATCATCAAAAATAATTATTTTTATTGGTCAGATTCAGGCTATAATGGTCCCACCAATTAGATTTGTCAGGGGTTCTGCTAGTGCACATTTATTCAGCTGTCTCAAAAACCGAGCCAAAGTTGCTGATTCATAATTATGGCATTCAAATCATTACATGGCGAAAACGTGTGAATTTTTAATTGGAAGAACTATGGGCAGACACATAGGGAACATAAACTGTTTGTTATAGACACCACCATCTAGATTTAAAGTCGGAATGAAATTGAAAAACTATAATTTGTTTTGGAATATTGTGGTCTTTTTTACAAATGACTTATATGTGTGCTTCATTATTTTTTTTTAATTCATGTGCCCTCATAATCTTTAATTAAAAAAGCAAATCTCCTCCCCTCCTCAAAACGATCTCTCTTTACTTCGGGTCATATGGTATGGCAGGTGGGCGGAGTCCGGGAGAAGATCGCAGCGATTAGCAATTAGCAACACGACCCAACTTCAAAGGATCCAATCAGATCTCGATGGACAAATTCAAATCCAGCCCTACCTTATTTCATTTCAGAAGCCGTTTCACTCGGATATACGTCACCACGGGGAAAATAAGGCAATCATCACTTCCGTTTCATGGTGACTTTAACAGATTTATCCCAGAACAGAAAAGGCAATCTTACAATAATAGTAAATATTTGAAAAAGATTTGAATTATTTTCTCGATTTCAGCAATGAAATGTCATCTGCCAGAGGCTCTGACACCTATCAAAGCTCAATACAGAAAGTGAGCGCTGCAGAGAATCGACCTTGTCTATTGAAGGACTCTATCTTCTCATACTGAGGGAAATGTCTCCCCTCATTCTCTTTCTCCACCTCAATCTGGCCTCGGTCATCTTTTACTCTTTTCACAATGATCCCATGAGGCTTCAACCAACACACAACTCTCAGCATACAGTACAGAGAAACAAGAGGATATAAATGCGTTGAATGAGCAAACATTTGAGAAAAGCTTCCTTATAAACATATAAGATGAGTTTTAAAATGCAGAGGTGACCAACAAAAAATGAGCTGGAGCGTTAGAGCTGGAGGATACAGTAGGTGAATTAGTAATAATTAGTAACGAAACAGCATGATAATCGAAAAAGGATGCTAAATTGTTAATGGAGGAGTTTCTTTAAGCAGGATGGGTAATAATTAGCCTGTGGAGTGTGATGTTTTCCCTGTCTCAAATCTCTAAGCACCTGTTCTGATGTTTAACTATCATGCAGCCCAGCTGTAGGACATCTCTGCATGCAGCAACAGAGTATATGTATAGCTAGATGAAAAGCTGGTGCAAGATATTTGAGGGTAAAGGGATAAATTAATGAAAACATAAACTTCTCAGATCTTGATGGGGTATTGATAAGTTTCATTGTGGTATAGAGGGTATGCACGTGGCGTCACCTTCATCGAAAATGACTGTGTTTACGCCCACTGAGTGGCAAAAGACAGAGCGTCAGCATTTGAGTACAGTGTGAAATCAGAGAAAACACGGGGGGAAATGCGTCTAAATTGGAAAAAGCTGTTGTGCAATAGACTGTACGTACAGATTTAACAAGAATTCAGTGCTATCATTTTACAGACTGCCAAAAAACACAGAAAGGAGAAGTAAATTGATCGTTCATGTCAACGTCCACAGACCACAGGTGGGTTGATAAGTTGCTAGTAGGGTCACTATCAAGCAGAGGTTTTACTTTCTACTTAAAATATTATTTCAAGTATTTGTATTTTATTCGTGTTTTTCTTTGGAAAACATACATTCCAAAGCATATTATCATAATTTTTACTCTATAACATTTCATAAATACAAGTTATTGTTTTACATTTAATATTTGAGTACATTAACATACTTTTACTCACGTAAAGTTACACAATTTTAATGTTATAAGTTATTAAATGCATTTTAATATGGAATATTAAAGAATACACAGTATGATTCTATGCTTAGAATGTAGTAAAGTAATTTTTTCCCAAGACAAACACCCTAATAAAGCACAGATGCTTGGAAAATGTCAATGTAACTAAGTCTTGTCCACCTCTACTATCAAGTCCAACTAAATTAAATTTAAGCTGATAATAGTCAGTTTTACTGGTATTTTTGCAGCAGTCGCTATGAAAACCAGCCATTTTATTGAACGTTTGCCACTCAACAGGGCGTGCTCCGATGTGGTCACGTGGAAAAGTGAAGTCAATGCACTGCAAAAAAATTCTGTAGAAATTACAATGTTATTGCAGCTGGGTTGCCGGTAATTTACCATAGATTTACATTTATGTTATTTACTGGCAAGAGTTTGTTCAAAGTTAAATAAATTTTAAATATTAACAAGTCTTTATCTTTACAGAATAAAACTATACAATAACAGCCTCATGCAAAGCATTCTGGGAACCAGAAATCATCATCAACCTTTTTCTGTTTTTTGCTTCAGATTTTGTTTCCCAGAATTTGCTTGATGCTGTTTTTTAGTTTTACTCTGTAAAGACAAAGACTTGTAAATGTTTAATGTTCATTTAACTTTGAACAAAATGTTGCCAGTGAAGGACATGCATTTAAATCTACAATGGGTTACCGGCAACCCAGCTGTAATTTCTACAGAATTTTTTTACAGTGTACCCTCTATAGCTCATCCTCTACATGACTCACCTGAACATAACTTACCTCCTACAAACCAAATGAATGAATCTGTATCTTTAATAAAAAATGCAAATCTCCTCCCCTCCTAAAAACGATCTCTCTATACTTCCGGTCATAATGTATGGCAGGTGGGTGGGGTCTGGGAGAAAATCGCTGCGATTAGCAATTAGCAACATTAGTTTCATGGCGACTTTAAAGGTAGGATATCAAATTTTGAAAAAATGCTAACGGTAGCCGACTAGCAATGAAATCACGATCCCACCCTCCATTCAAATCGCCATCCAAAGTCACGCCTCTTTCAAAACACATGAACACGCACAGATCAGACGGTCACATCTCATGTCTCATTCACCAGTGAGAAAACTTTGCAGTACACATTGAAAAACATTACCAAAATAACCAACATAAACAACTGTTTTACATCAGAATTAGTTAAAGCACACTTTCGGTTGTGTAGACGTAGTAACTATATCTTTATGCTAATCCGTAAACGAACACAAATTTCATAAGCAACACAATGTTTCACCAAAGTAGAATATCTGAATCCATCTCAATACAAACATATCGCGTACCTACCTTACCAAAATAAACAGTGCAACGACCCTTTCAGACCCTTTGCCTCCTGGAGCTGTTTGCATCTCGTACGGATGAGGGACAAAAAAGGCAACGTCCGTTCAGAACGTGATCTATGATTGGTTGAACATTTTTTGGTCCTACGCCTTTCACAGATGACAAACATTTCTACAAATACATTTAAACAACTTAACATACTGATTGCTATCAGGATGTGAGGAGACTTTTAACCAGCATAACTAAAATGTTTCTGGATCAAATGAGATACCCTGCCTTAAAAGAAATAAACTATTTGCCCAAGAGTTACAGAGTTCCTTTTCTTTTCCCATTGGCAAACATGCTTTTCAAGTATGAACTTTGCTTATCTAAACAAAAATGTAATAAAAATTACTATATTACTTTCAAAAACAAAACTTCATATCTTCCTTTTGCTTCTCAAGCAAATGTGTCTTGTTTAAAGCATGTTTAAATGTTTCTACTAGAAAACAAGGCACTGGGTAAAAAATGAATTTTTGCACAGCAATCCTTTTAGTCTCTAAAGTGGTGCAGGGCATATGAAAGTGATGTAGGGGCTTTGAGAAGAAGCATTAACACCACACACCTTTGCTAAACAACAGTACATATGTTTACACCACTGTACCTAATCCCAGAAGTGTTTCAACTGTATTGTGTGTGTAACTGTCAGTCAAGTCTGCTGTTATTGCAAACTGCCTCACAAAAATTATTAAATATATATATAAATATGACAATAAAACCACCAAACAGCATGCACACTGCCTGCACACATACAACAAACAAGCTACCAAAATCAAAACACTGATGTTTGTTTCCATTATAGTGTTGCTGGATGCAGCAGGAATGTGATGCGACACAGGGTCATTTCATATAAACCTGTCAAAGCTCATTTTATTACCCTGGTGACACTGCTGTTTATGCCTGTCAGCGTTCTAACACCTTTCTGCCATTTTCCTGCACTGATGACTGTCTCCTCTAGATCGTGATGGGCTTTGACTGAAACAATCAGTGATGGAACAGAATAACAAAATGTGTCTTGTTACACAGCAAGAGAAGATTGATGTGCTTAATTCTCATATGAAGGTGGATTAACAAAAAATGCCCCTATACACGCACACACCTGCTGTTCAGGTATCCCTGCTGTGGTCAGAGACTTGATGTAGTCTCTTTGTGTCTGTGTGATGTGAAGCAGAGACAGAATGAGAGATGAGGGGGATGGACGTACAGGGGGAGCACGAGCGGTGAAAAGCAGAGAGAAAGGACGTAGAGCTACTTGGCATAACCTTGACTTGCCATGTTAACTCTTTCGCCGCCATTGACGAGATATCTCGTCAATCAAGAGGAAACGCTTCCCTGCCAATGAAGAGTATTTCCGGCTTTCCGCAATACCGCTATTATCCACCAGGTTCCTTCCGCAACTTTTTAAACCCGGAAGTATTGCCCTATGGCAAGCGGCTGCATGTCCGTTTCTGTTTTAAAGATCGCTCTGAATGGGGTCTCTATGAAAAGTCCGTCACAAAAATTGAATTATCTCTGCTTTTTGCTCAAAATGTGGTGTTTTTGCAGAAACCTACCCATATTCAAAAGCTGATTACAAAAGAACTACTGAAGGAAGGATAAAACTTTTTTTTGAAAGCAGAGGGTCTGTTCTTTCATTTGATATATTGTATGTTTATATATTTACAGTAAAGAAGAACATTTTCTGGGAGGCATTAAACTTTTGTAAAAATCGTGAAAAACGTTGGCGCTGGCTGGCAACTTTTTTTTTTAAACGCTGGCGGCGAAAGAGTTAACGTTGCTAAGACAGATGCTTGAGCAGTTTGTAGTACATACAGTAGGCAGGTGATATGGCATTGTAAGGGGCCAGTCACACCAAAAGCACTTTAAACGCTTGCAAACGCAAGGCGCGACGCACTGCCTTTTTTTAAAAAAGAGCAGTGCGACACGGCTTTTCATATTGCTAAGCAACCACCGAGTCAGCTGTCTTGTCAATCAAATATTGAAGCGTGAGCGCTCTTTTGCTGTTAACTGTCATATTAGCAGAAACTTTAGAAAGAGGGCGCTTGCTCTGACCTCGTTTGAGGTTGAGAGGTGCACAAACACGCAGGAGAGAGTGAGCGAGTGGAGTCCGGTTCTTCAAAGCAACTGTAAACTTCCCTCACCACAACGTAAGGCCCGCCTCTCCACTCATTCGATTGGACAATGGAAAGAGGCGAATGACGTCGGGCGCTTCGCCGCTCTCAGCGCTCCTTCAAAAACGCGTGAGCGGCAGGCGGCAAAAAAACGCAAGGCGCTCGGCGTGCATAAACAGCGCGCAAACGCGCCCTGCCCATAGAATATCATTCAAAAAAGGCGCCTGCAACTGCCATAAACGCTTTTGGTGTGACTAGCCCCTAAGTGTGTTTGGAAGTAAAGGTTGCTAGGGTGTCCTGGGTGGATGCTGAGGCATTACTAACCAGCTTAGGGCGCACTCACATAACCAAACCATGCCCGGACACGATTGCCCCCCCTTCCCTACTTCCCCAGAAGCACACACACACACGGTACTTTGAGCGATCCGAGCCAGGCCACGCTTTTGTCATTAGGATGTGGTTGTTTTGATGAAAACAGGAAGTGCTCTCTTAAGACTGGATCTCATCGCAATGTTAAGTCTGTAAACCATGCTCAAGCCCATCTCTGCAAGCCAGCCAGGGTGTGATTAACCAAACAGCGCCCATGCGTGGGGGTTTGGACAGTGTGAGCGCGGCCTTATTGTGCCATCTCTGTGATTTAACTTCATCAGTGTATTTAAGTCTATGAAATGGTTTATCATCTGCAAGGAAAAATAACAACACATCTCTCCTTAACAAGTTACATTGAATATTTCTTCTTATGACAATATTATTGTCACAACTTAAAGGGATACTTCACCGATTTAGCATTCAGCTTTGTATCTGTAGAAACCCGGCAGTATTACTGAATGACCATGTTTCCCTCCCTCATTTCCCCCTGAGAGGAGAGATATCTGCATTTTGGTTCTGCAAAAAAGTCCTCCGATGATGTAATATGACGATTTTTGCATCATCGGAGGACTTTTTTGCAGAACCAAAATGCAGATATCTCTCCTCTCAGGGGGAAATGATGGAGGGAAACATGGTCATTCAGTAATACTGCCGGGTTTCTACAGATACAAAGCTGAATGCTAAATCGGTGAAGTATCCCTTTAAAAACTAATATTTTACATTTTTTACAGAAAAATGATAGGAATTGAATTAAATACCCTGTAAACAGAGAGGCAGATAAAGAGAAAAACAGGTGAACAGGTAAAAGAACAAGCACACATACAGTACTGTTCATCCCCATACTCACTCCACACACCATTACCACACTATTAATCCAGTGCACTCTGACTGCTAAGTAATTCTGCAGAGGTCCATTATGCCCCAGTCACTCAGCACATTCCCGTGAGGAACACAGCATGTTCACCAACTATAACCTCAGGGATGGACTGGTGGTTGGCCCCACCAAAACCCAAAGCCCCTAAATATATTCAAAACCCCTATATTTAAAATCAGCTAACCCCCTGCACCTGCAGTACAATTACACAGAAATCCATGAAACACAAATCAAATCATTCAAATATAAACAGATAAGCTTTTACACATCCTCTTATCTGGAACGTACAATACATCAGTATCAGGTGAACGATCTAAAGACCTCTGACTCAGGCTGGTTATCTTTGTCGCCACGTTTCGTTTCTTTCTATATTACTTCATAATTAACAACACCATCTTACACACAGTCTATGGTAGGACATGTGCCTTCATAAATATTTACTGATTTTGCCATAAAATTATTGTTAAAAATACTGTACTACACAAGTTCCCTCTGTGTAATAAAAATAAAATGAAGGGTTGTCCTCATGAGTTGGTGAGGAGCAATGCCAATGTCAAATGTCACTGACTAAAATCATACAATCAAGAGAATTGTGGTGGAGTCTTTTTTAAAGGTCAATTATTAAATTGAATAATGACAAACCGTTGTGCACAGTGTATAAAATGATTTGTTGGTTCAACTTAAAAAAGTAAGTTACCTTACCTTGCCTTTTTTTTGTTTAATTAAAGGCGGAGGGCACAATGTTTAAAAAAATGCTTTGGTGAAGGGAGTCTACCAACTACCAAAACACACTTGTAGCCAATCAGCAGTAAGGGGCGTATCTACTAACCAACATCCTTGCCGAGGTTGCGTATGTGTGGGGCGGGTCTATCAAAAGAAGGTCCAGATTCTATTGGGGTAGGGGCATGTTTGTTTAGGTGATTTCAAATGTCATTTTATTGTGTTAGCAGCACAAAGGGGTGCGGGTTTGATTACCAGGGAACACACATGATGGTGACATATTGTTAAAAGTGTATAACTTAAATGCACTGGAAAGGATTGTGCACACCAAAACTTTTAAACGCGACTGAAAACGCCTGGAGGAAGTCGAATGCCAGCTGTTTTTTCAGCCGAGCGCTTTTAAGCTGTGATACTTGAGCTGTGATCCGGTTGGTTGTTGTGATACTTGACCTGCCCCTCCTCCACTGTGATTGGACGTCCTAGTGAGAACTGACATTGATGAGCGGAGCTTTTCACCCAAAGTTGAATCTCTTTCAATTCTCGACGCTCAGCGCCGAGCGCCGGCTTATTTGAAAAACACAGGACTTCCATTGGAAACAATTGAAAACATGCGCCGGACGCGGGCGTAAAAGGTTTGGTGTGCACGCCCCCTAAGTCACTTTGGATAAAGCGCCTACCAAATGCATAAAACATACTTTAACATGTTTATATACATTTAAACAGGCACTGTGATTTGTTTAATTATGAGTGGAGATTTCATGTAAGTAGCAAGAACATCAATAGTAATTCTTCATTAAAATTGATAGAGTTGTTATCTGTGTGCTGAACCAGAGAAAATATTAAAGGGGACATTTCACAAGACTTTTTTAAGATGTCAAATAAATATTTGATGTCTCCAGAGTACATATGTGAAGTTATAGCTCAAAATACCATATAGATAATTTATTATAGCATGTTAAAATTGTCACTTTGTAGGTATGAGCACGTTTTGGGCGTGTTCTTTTAAATGCAAATGAGCTGATCTCTGCACTGGTTGGATAGTGCAGATTAAGGGGTGGTATTGCAAGGGGAGCCAAATTTCAATGACCTATTCCTATAGCTAACACAAATACGTAAGTGTTACTTGGTAAGTTTTGTGTTTGGGTCTCAGTTCAGAGAAACCACCGGTCCTGTCAGACGCCATGCTGTGCTGGGTTTTTTTCACATGCTTGCTAAGAGTGGTTTATCAAAACTAATTTTCTGTTTCTTTTTACATTTTCTAGGTTGAAAGAAGCACTGGGGACCCAATTATAGCACTTAAACATGGAAAAGTCGGATTTGCATGAGATGTCCCCTTTAAGAAAGGTTACTTGAGTGCATGGTGTCGGCTTAAAAACTGTTATATCTGGACAATTCAAAGGAGAATATAAAAAAGGTTAAATTTAGGTTGTCACTAGCCTGTTTCTCAGCGTAAAGCTTTCATCACCAAATTTCAGAAGCTCTTTCTGAGCTTCACTGTGGAGTGAGAATCACAATCTGAACCTCACCCAGAACACCTGCCAACAGATGTTTGTAATGTATTGCGAGAAACAGCAGGGTATAACAACAAATAAACAAACAATTGTAGACAGACGTATACAGTCAGGGTTAGCAAGTTCCAAAAAAAAGAAAAGAAAAGAAAATATTTGTTTGTGTTACTCCAAAGTGTTTAGTGTGCTTAGTGATTGCAGCACTAGAAGCAGCATTTATATTACATTGGGAATTACCAAAAAGAAATAAGATGGAGAATAACAAATTGGCTCTTTTTGTGATTGAAGAAACCTTTTCTGTCAAATTCAAACAAGGATGTGTCCATTCACAAACTAAGAGCCAGTTGTTGAAATAAGACAAAACGTCTGAATGTGTTGATGCATGTGGCTTATTGTATGGCAATAGGTGAACTCACCTGAACCTAAGCAATAGAGAACCTATAAAATATGATTTTGTACTAGAAAAGAAAAAATCATCCTGTTCTACATTACTTACTATTGGAACATTTGCTTAAAAAATTGTACCGTACGTTATCAAATATATACATTTCGGCTCACTGGAATCATACAAGCGCGCGTGACCTGACAGCCGACTGTACAGTTGCACGGCTCACAATTTACCTTTGATTTCACATCACTTCACAAAATAACATGAATTTTTGATTGGTTCTGAAGGCAACTTACCGAAAATCCAGCCCAAAAGGGGCATGAATGTCTGACCCTGGGAGAAGTAGTGAGGGCCAACGCGGCGAAACTCACAGCCAAAATAAGACTCCCCAGCACCATCTGTGAAACCCCCAGAGAAAGCATGATGCGAGTCCGGGTCCGAAACTCCCTCAGTCGTGAGAGGCTGTGGGACAGGGAGACCGGGCTCAGAGAGCGACCCCTCGGCATCGCACTGACCGGCATGGTCGCGACAAAAAAAAGTGTTTGACGAAACCAAACTTCAGTTAAATGACCTCTCTTCGGATTACAAGCTTCTGTCGCTTCGACATCCACAGTACAAAAATGAAATCATTGCAGGTTACCAAGACGCACAGAGCATCCTTCAGCTACACGAGGCATCTCACGCTGGAATAAACATATAACCGTTATGTCCTGCTCTCACTGTTGTATGGTGATAACTATGCTGTTTTTTTTCGCAGGTGTTCAATAACATACATCCAAAATCACGAAAACATCGCGTAAACGCTTCGAGGAAGAGCATGTGATCCGTCAAATCCGTCCACAGAGAGCCGTCAGTGGTGAAATATCTCACGAGCCGCGTCTTTCAATTATAACATTAAAAATGATCTATGACAAAATGCGTTTGAAAGATACCATTTCAAATGTAAATGAACACACTTAACATATACAATCTCGCGGTGCGTATGATGCGCTTTGATATTCCGCGACGCGTCAATATTCTCACTCGAGTGTGCGCGTTCAGCTCTGCCGCCGCAGCCTCGCGCTAGTAGTCTGTCATTCAGATGTGTGTCCAGGTGGTTGGCTGGGTGGAGGAGGAGGAGGTGGTGGACCGAGGTGCCGCCATATGTAGATGTATCCCCACTTAAATGGATTTAGGCAACGACCCTTTTTAAAGAGCCATAAAGCCAAGGCTCGTGGAGGCGTATAATAATCCTTATTAATTATCCCACTTTATGACTTTAAATAAGAGGTGTGGAGTTCTACTGTAAAGATTGCCCTTGCTTTAGATAATAAAATATACATTTTAGGACCAAATAAAGCACTCTATATTAGAAATGAATAGTCGGGACACATTTAAAGCACAGGCAGTTAAGAAACAGACAGTTTTTTATCAAGCACTTTCTTTTGTAAAGAAAATAATAAAAAATGTTATAATATATTGCGTATAAATTGAGCATCTGTATCCGTAGAGTATTTTGTGCTTTAGATACAAAACCAGCATGCAATGCAGCATCAATTTAGACCAATATACTAATGTGTAATGTCTGTATTAATGCATAATACAAAAAAAAGATTAAGGGATCTCTTCCCCAACCGTTTGAGAAGCTTAAAAAATGTGTAACGTAGATCAAACTATGTATTTTACGTCTTTTGAAATCACAGGTTTATAAGCCCATCATAAAATTGACTTTACTAGTTTATATGTTATGTTACTACTATACTATTATATACTAATTGGTTAAATGAAACTTAAGTACAGCTAGAATATTTCAGTTTAAAAAGAAGTTTCTTGTCTGATGGGTTATTTTTTGCATATACAATATCTGTTTGTAGTCAGTTTGAAGTCATCCACAGGGTTAGATTGTAAGGACAAAGTTACATACATATCGATTAATCTATACATTAAACAATATATTATTATAAGTGACACAAGGTTATGAGTTGCTGTTACAGTGAATGGTATTGATGAATCTTCAAGGTGGTGCTTTGACGCCATCTGCAGGACAAAATGCGTCACTACACATTGATTATAGATTACAGCAGTACCAATGTCAGTGGTCACTATGGGGTGGTTTTCCTGGACAGGGATTATCTTTAACCAGAACTTGGCCTTAGTTTAACTAGGAAATATAGTTTTAAAGGGATAGTTCACCCAAAAATGAAAATTCTGTCATTATTTACTCAATCTCATGTTGTTACAAACCTTTATAATTTTTTTTGTTCTGATGAACACAAAGGAAGATATTTTAAGATTTTTTTGTGACCAAACCGTTTGTTGACCCCACAGGGCTCAATGCAAATAATTTTTTATACAGGCCCGGTCGGGCTAGTGGTTCAGGTTTTCACTTGCCCTCCCAAAATTTTCACTGGCCCAAATAAAAAATGTCAGTGTCACATATTTAAAAATAATAATTCAAAAGTCAAATTTAACAGATATGTTACAACAAAAAAGGCTCCCAACTTTTCTGCTTTACCTGTAAACTGACTGCAAACTGTGCAAAATATTGCATTGTTTCTTCAGTCGTGTTTTAGATGTTAAATAATATACATTGATGAAAATATATTTTAGTGACTGAGGGTGAAGCACTGGCCCGTTCGGGCAAGTGACAATACTTTTTACTGGCCCGAACGTCTCTCACCCTAGCCGGGGCCACCGGGTGGTGCTTTATGTTGAGCCCTGCCCCATTTACTTCCATAGTATTCTTTTTTCCTACTATGGAAGTGAATGGGGTCCATGATCGGTTTGGTTACAAACATCCCTCAAATTTTTTTCTTTTGTGTTTACCAGAACAAATAAATGTATGCGGGTTTATAGCAACATGAGAGTGAGTAAATAATGACTACATTAATGAATTTACATTTTTTGGGTGAACTATCCTTTTAACAAACATACCTCACTAAAAACATTACTTGTGTGCATTTTGAGACAAGACAAAGGACATTGATGCATTTTAAGATATGTCAGTGCAAGTCGTTTTTAGTAAGGATAGCTCTTACATTTATTCTAATCCCTGTCTGGGAAGCCACCTCTATGCTGCCCTCCAACTACAGAAATCACCAGTAACAACATACTGTATTTTAAAAATGATTTTATTTTTAATACAGTGGCATTTTGGAAATTGTGTTAAGAAACAAAACTTTGCCACACGTGAATAGCTAATGTCCAGTCTAAACCGTGTTATATAGCTTAAAGAAAAAGATTTCTGGTGTGCCGTAATATAATGTCTATTAGTACAAAAATACATTTCAGGACACACAATAAAGCATCCAGTATCAGAAATAAATGTGAGGGACACATTTAAAGCACACTGTTTAGAAGAAGTATACATCAAGCACTTTTGTAAATAAAGAATAAAAAGAAGGTTATCATTAAAAATGCTTACAGTATATGTAGTGAGTATCTGTAGAAAATGGGATTTTATTACTGCTAAACACACGTTCCAAGGCTCCAGGGAAGAACCCGAATACAAAGATCATTTTCATTTCGTTCGCTCTCTTTTATAAACGTTTTCCTGCTTAGTTTTATACAAAACAATAAAGACATACAAAAGTCATTTACAAACCAGTATTGAAGGCAATATGCTAGCTTTATGTACAGCCAATTTACTTCCTTCCTGACACCGTTTCTCTTTTAAGGTCTTGTGCATAGCGGATATAAAGAGAAAACCTGTTCTTAGCCTTATACGCTGCTCTTGTGTGCGACACCCAGCTTTATTTTGTACAGTGGGTTGACATAATGGCAGAAAGACAATTTCAATTTCTTCATAATTTATCATTAACACAACTTAGCAAAAAAGAAACCAAAAAGGTTTTGTTATTGAAAACGTGAATCACTTCAGATAAGGCATCACTGCTTTAGATGGAGTAAGTAAGAGAGACTGAGGAAGAGAATAAAAGAGAAAGAGAGAAGGAAAAAGCAGTGGTCTTCACACCTGAGTCAAAGCACATGCATAGATCTCGACACAGCAGGAATGTTCCAGTGCTAAAGTTCATAGGTCCGTGAGGAGTCTACAAAGGAAATTCTGTTGACACGGTGTCCTTGGCTAGGAAAATTTCAAAGTGTATATTCTTTATTCTTTAAGGATTTCTCGCTGGATTCACTCCTGAAACTTTTATTTAGCAACGATTCTGCGAATCAGAATTCAAGCCAGCCAATGCATCACATCTACGCATCAACTGCTTGAAAGAAACCTCAAACTAGAAGTCAATATTCTAGAAAAGCCGCGATATACATTATACTCATTATGTTGTGCATACTATACGAAGTGAAAATACATTTGCAGAATAATATAGTCTATCATTTTCATCTGCCTAGATTGAATGGAAGAACCTAACAATTAAAAAATACAAATATGTGTAGCAAATATTGTAATTGGCTTACAGTGTATTAATAATAATATTTTGTGAGTGGCACAGAGCATGCAGTCCAGTAAAAGTTAATGTCTTTTGTTTGTTATCCTCAAAAGCCTTGTAAAGCACTTAAAAAATAGGAAGAAAACCGAAGAGGAAGATGAGGAGATTAAAACAGCACTTCAGAGAATGTAACCCACCCTGCAGTCTTCATGGTTACAGTAAACAAAGCCTTAGCACAGACAGGAGACTCTTCATTTAGTGATCCTTCATCCTAGAAGACTGAGTGTGTGTTTTCGTTAGAGATAAGGAAGGTTCTCTTTCAATTAATCTGGTCCCACATTCAATCAGTAACAGGCCTCCTTAGAAATGGTCAATAAGTACAGACACACAGTTGGCTCCAACCAGATAGTTTGGGTCCCCGGGAAGAGATTTGTTTTGCCAATTCTTAGGATCACCTGGATGGACAGAAGAAAATGCAGGTGATTACAGAGCAATGGAAAATATACATACATGTGTTATACATGCCCTGGTGATAAACTCTAAGAACTAAATATATAATATAATTCATGCTTGGTTTCTAGTGAGCGCTTATATGTGTAGATATACTGTAGAAGAAGGTGTAGTATAGATATGTAGACCAGCCAAAGCACTACATAGAATTATACTTGAAAGAGACCTAACATGAAAATCTAACTTTTTTCACGTTTAAGTGATATAATTGGGTCCCCAGTGCTTCTATCAACCTAGAGAAAAACCCAGTAACTTAGTTTTGATAAACCATTCTCTGTAAGCATGTGAAAATTAGCTAATTGAAATTTGGCTCCCTTGTGATGTCAGAAGTACCGCCCCTTAATCTGCATTATCCAACCACAACACTGCCATTTAGTGCAGAGATCAGCTCAATTGCATTTTAAAGGACACATCCAAAATGGCACATTTGTGCTTACACCTACAAAGTGGCAATTTTAAAACGATATAATAAATTATCTATGGGGTATTTTGAGCTAAAACTTCACATATGTACTCTGGGGACACCAAAGATTTATTTGACATCTTAAAAAAGTCTTGTAAAATGTCCCCTTTAAAGCGATACTCCAACCAAATATCAAAACAACCCCATGATGTACTCACCCCTCAAGCAATCCAAGATACATGTTCATCATCTTTCAGACGAACACCCCCGGAGCCACTTTAGCAAATGTCCTTGCCCCTCAGTCCCATAATGGGAGAAAACAGGAATCGGGGAACAACTTCTGACCTTAAAGCCCAAAAAATTAATCCTTCACATAAGTAATCCACACGGCCTCAAGGGGTTAACAAAGGTATTTTTCGAGTAATCAATGTGAGATATATGCGGTATTGACTTTATAAACTATAATAACTAGCTTCCGCCATCTTGGACAATTCACGCGAGTCACTGCACAATGTACCCATGGCAACGAGCACTCACTAAGCTAAAACTCTCGCAAGATGGCGCAAATACTGGAAGCTAGTTTTTACAGTTTATAAAGTTTGAAATATAGATTTTTTTCTTTAAAAAAATCACATTGAATCCCCACAAAATACCTTTATTAAACCATTGGAGCCGTGTGGATCACCCACGGGAAAGATGAATGCACTTTTGGGGGGTTTAAAGTCAGAAGTTGCTCCCCGATCCCTGTTCTCTACCATCACAAAGCTTGGAGGAACAAGGACACCCACCAAAACAACTCCAAATGTGCTCGTCTGAAAGACGATGGACATATGCATCTCGGACCGCCTGACGGTGAGTACATCATGGGGTAATTCCGATATCTGGCTGAAGTATCTCTTCGAGAGCTTACACTTATATAATATAAAAATACCCAGGTTACTTCAAATAAAAAATGCTTTCAACAATAAAATACTTTAAATGTCCCACAATGTTTCTTATTACCTTTAGTCCAGAGCAATAAGCAAGAACCATGTAGCAATACCTAAATTAGATAATTTCTGGGTAAACTATGATCGCTTTACTCCACCTCATGTGGTTCCAAACCTGTATGAGCTTCTTAATTCTGTCGAACACAAAGAGAGCCGTTCCGACAAATGATGGTAAGCACACAGTTGACAAATACTATGAAGTCAATGGGTACCATCAACTGTGTGCCTACAATCACCCATCAAAACATCTTCCCCTGTGCCCAACAAAAAAAAAGAAACTCACACAGGCACAGGACAACATAAGAGTGAATAAATGATGACAGTATTTAAATTTTTGGGTGAACTATCCTTTTAATAACATATTTTTTACATTCATTAAAGAACAGCATGTCGTTTCTGTGCCACTAGCAACACCAAACAGCATCGCAAATATAATGGTTTTTAGAAAGTTTTTACGTTTCAAACACAGGGCTATGCCATGTTTAGGCCAAACAGGTTATCCCACCCTGAACTTAGATATTGTTATGTATTGTTGCGATACCGTCCCGTTCAGGTTGCTATCAAACAGACTGCAATACCAGGTGTTTTGTGTAACCCAAGGGGTGACACTTGACATTTTCCCCTAGCAAAGCAAGTTAAACCACAATTGAGAATAGACATTGATGTTTTAAAAACTCCTTCATAAAGCTCTATCAGAACAACTTGTGTGTAGGAATACAGTCATGTAAACTCTTTGACTTTCCAGGTATGTGTGGGACAGTTTGTCTCCAGCCACGGCTAAAAAGCAGCCTCGTTTTTGCAGATTAGAATTAAATGTCTGTAATTTGTTTGGATTGAGACAGGACAGCACATGAAGCTGCAGTATTATCTCTCCACTGCACATTCATATCGAAAAGTTCATTAGCATATAATCCAGGCCAATGCCAGTTTTATCAGTAACAGTTACACAGAGAAGATTAAGGGGAGAAGGAAAAAGGAAAGAAAGAGAGAGAAGTAGACCCCGAGAAATGTGCTGCTGCTCTACATAAGTAGAATAAAGGCAATTACAGCATCTCTGACCATTCAGACAATTTGGGTGGCTGTGTGAGAATCCAATCAAAACATAAACACTATCATGAGTGAATTATGAAATGTACTCGTATGACCAATTGAGAGATTCATCATAATGATCAGATGCAAAAGTTTTTATTTGACCTAAGCTACATACAGTAGATAGAGAAGATTTTAATCAAAAAATAAATAAGGCGTAATTTCACGCAAAATCTGCTGAACAAAAATTGAAATGTTCAACACTGAGCACAACGTTAAATGATGTTGGCCTTTACGAGTTTGAAACAAATGATTAATATTTACATGTTTTGCATGTTTGCATGAATAATTATAACTGATGTTAATTTCATAATATATTTGTTTTCTGTTCTTTGTTGTTGGATTTTTTATTTTATTTAAAGGAATACAAAATAAATTGTTCCACAGCTATCTGGAATGACAGTTATGTTCACATGACTGAATGATTTTATCTTACTGGTGAGTTTTTTAGCAAATGGGGAAAATAAATTATTACTGTAATGTTTGAAAGGTAATGTAATATTTTGAATTAATGACACTAGAACTGGCCACAACTCAGCCACAGAATGAGCAGAATGAGCAGACTGGAGAAATTGAAAGAGTGAGTTACACCCAGTGAGTGACAGAGAAAAAAAGCAGGATGAGCTGTATGGATGTGTGAATAAAAGATGCATAAAGACAAAGACCCACAACCATGTTGTCACAAAGCCATCCAAAATGACCCCCAAAAGGACAGAGAGAGGACAGCGTACCCGACGAGGAGTCGGAGGATTTTAGAGCAAAAGACCAACCATCAGGGGTCATAGACGCACAGTGAGGTAGGCGGAGCTCCACCGGCTTCAGGAACTTCAGCCCGTGAGGGCCACACATCACCAGAGGACTCAGCAGAGTTTCGCCTGCAAAAAAAAACCCCACGTTGTACACATTAAAAGAAAAACATCTGTATCGCATCTTTAGCAGTCAACAAGGTTTATGTTTAAATACAAGATGTGTATCAATAACCTCTTTTGCATTCAAACACTGTCAGAATAAGGTTTAAGAAAGATAAAATCATCTGAATTTCTGGAATACGTGACTGACCTTTCTCTTTGTCCAGAGGTGGCAGGATGCTGTTATCCCGACACACTTTGAAGTAAATTTCTTGCTCCACGCCATCAGGAATTGCTCCTTGAGGGATAATGATGCTCACTCCTGTCTCAATAGAGCTCAGCACCCCACCGTTATTGTTGAAGATGCCTCGTGCTGTAGCCACTACTGTGTGGCTGTCTTCATCGTCGTCGTCCTCTAAAGCACTTGGGCTAAAACAAAAAAGAAAAATAGAAAGTGTGAGCAGTTCTTTTTCTAGCAATCTAAATCCTTTTAAACTCACGTTGGGTACTTGGGACCCAATTATAGCACTTAAATATGGAAAATGTCAGATTTTCATGATATGTCCCCTTTAACTTGTCAATAGCAGAGATTTAAAGCCTACAAAATAATATTACTATTTACTATTGACACTACTGTACCTGACAGGTATTGCCTTGGGCACGGCATTGGTGTTATTCTGCTGGTATTTGGGTTTCTGGTCCATGGTGCGAGTGAAGGTGTCCAGGCCGCTGTCATGATCCGCTGGTTGTGGGGAGCTCTGTGGCTTCACTGAATTACTGATGGGGGCTTTCACATTATCCGTTTTGTTTTGAGTGTCATTAGGCAGGAGGTTGTGATTGAATTTGGGGCTGTCAAACTTGCGCTCGAAGGGCCTTGCAGATGTGGTGTATGGCTTGGGCACAAAACGGTTGTAGCTGGATGTGGCAGGAACGCTGCTGGGCTTTGGAGGTTCGCTTGTGCCGTTAACAGGAGATTTCTCTGGGAAGCTCTTCTGGGGCAGGTAGTTGCTCTGGACTGTGTCTTCATGATTAGGCAGCTTCACTTTAGGAGATCCGTGTGTATCCAGCGGCGGGGTCACTATTTGAAGGAGATAGAAGAGTTAAAATGGTATGTTGAGTTAATGTACTTTAGCACAACTGTGATAGCAATACTGATACAAGGGTTTAATTTGATGGGAATTTATGTATTTATTCTTAATGCCATTCCAGCATCTACTGCAGTGGTCTTCACTATTTTTTTCATGAGAGCCACACTGATAGGACAAAGTCAATAGGAGATCCACTTTTACCGCAAAGTTTCATCTAGTCATAAATATGTCTGCTTATCAATCTGTCATCCCTAGACATACAATATGCAATGTAATACAAAAGGGCGAATCATTCTTTCTCATTTACCAGTCAAATTTGTAACTGAGACAACATGATTTTCCTTAATGACAAAAAACAGGATTTCCTTAATGCTAAGCATTCTTATAACATATTTATGCAGTGCCCCCCGAACCACTAGGGGGCCACCTTTCTCTTAATTTTATGCAGCGCTGCATTGGCGAATGACATTACTGTACAGGGAGAGCATTATGTCAAATGACAATGATGTTTTTTGGACTGTAGGAGGAAACCGGAGTACCTAGAATACAACATCCCCACAACATCCAAACTCCACACAAAAAGGCCTCCTGGCCCAGCCAGGGCTCGCATCAGGAACCTTCTTGCTGTGAGGCAACAGTGCTACCCTTTGAGCCACTTGTGCCGCCCCTGGAAAGTATGTTTGTACATCCCAAATGCACTGTAAGTCACTCTTACCAGCAGGTTTGGGCAGGGTTGGAGGTGGGACAGCTGGGTTTACCGGAGGAACAGGGTTGATCTTCTCCACTGAATCTGTCCTGTGGCACACATATAGACAGACAAGATCACACATGAATGCAATCTTAAAGAGATTCATACTTAGTCATATATTTTATATAATAATTCACAAAATTCTAAGAATAAACATAAGAAACATATTGGCAAGGAATGTACCTTGGGTAGTACCCGGGCTGGCTCTGGGGTTGAGCAGGCTTAATAGCAGGTGTCAGCTGCGGGGAGGGTTTACTGTCAATGCGACGGTCAAAATAAGAGAGCTGTTTCCTGTAGTACTCTTCATCTTCATCAGGGTCGGTGTTATTAGAGCGAATAATATCATCCATGTCTGCCTTAGGCTGGGGCTGCTGGGGCTCAGGAGCTCTGAGAACAGAAACAGCAGGTGTGCTTTCACAATACTCCACTACTTCAGGAAAGTGCAATAATGCCGCTGGAATTGCACATGAAACATGTGTGAGTCTGGACTACAATAAGTAATTTTTTTTTCAAATCAACTGAAAGTTGAATAAATAAGCATTCCATTGATGTATGGTTTGTTAGGATATGACAATATTTTGACTGAAATACAACTATATAAAAATCTGGAATCTAAGGGTGCAAAAAATCTTAATATTTAAAGTTCCCCAAATAAAATCCTTAGCAACTGCATCCACTCACAAAATAAAGTTCTGATATATTTACAGTAGGAAATGTAGAAAATATCATAGAACGTGATCTTTACTTACAATATAATGTATTGTTGGCTAACTCTACAAATATACCCATGCGACTTATGACTGGTTTTGTGGTCCAGGGTCACATTTGTGAAGCCACTAGGGGTGTGACGAGACACTTAATCCACGAGACGAGACGAGACACGAGATTGGGTTCACGAGAACGAGACGATATTTTTACACTTTTTAAGAAATCATCAATGATAAAATAAATGAATAAGAAACTGAAATCACATTATTTTTAAATGTTTTAACTAATCAAGGACTGGCCTTAACAATTATTTTGCTAACTGATAATAAAGTAATTTGTTATTTTTGGGTAATAAAAATAGACCCACGTGAGCAATAGCCTTTAGGATTACATAATAACGAAGATGCAATAATAATTGGTTCAAATAAAGGATTAAAACCAAGTTACATTAAGCAACATTACATTAACAAACACACTACATTTGTGGCCTATAAATAAAAAGCATTATGTATGTATTATAACAAATGCCTGCAGGGGGCGATAGTGGACTCGTCTCGCGGACGCTATCTTTACTTTCACTTATTTTTAGTCAAACAATGTTTAAATCCATATTAATATTTAATATATGTCCATTTCTTTACACTAGAAATGATACAACCACTGTCATTTTTGAGCAAGAACATGCAGACATTAAATCATGTTAACTCCGTGTGAGGGTTTAATCTGCTGAGACTGATCGACAGACAAACACAACGCGTCTCAGACTTCACACGAGTTCCCAAACGAACATTATTGGAATCCCAAACAAAAAAGCACACCCAGTAAAAGACAAATATAATGCATGCACTGTAAAATATTCAAACAGAAAGCTGCATCCTCCAGAGGTCGCATATGCAGGCTGCATTATGTCATCAAGGTTTATTTCAGATCATTAACTGAGCATTACATTTGCGATAAGCTAAATAATTAGTACATTTTATAATTGTTAATATTCTCTAATAAGACAGTCTTTATGATGTAAATGCAGTTTACAAATGCAACCTCCGACGGAAGCAGTCTTTTATTTGAGACACATATAATCTCGCAAGATCTCGTCGCATGAGATCTCTTCACACCCCTAGAAGCCACACTAACATAAAGAAGCACAATGTCATGTCTCTTTATAAGCTTAGATCTTGGATTTGTATAAGCTTCAGCTCCAGACAAATGAAGAGTTTGAATTAGTTTACTAATTAAAAATTAGTTAATGCCAAAATCAGTCTTGTAGCAGGTTGGTATTAAAAAATAAATTCTTCATTTTACACAAAATCCGATATTCGCCATGTTATTGTGTCATCTTTTCTCCCTTTTTTTCCAAAACGTGATAAACGCCAGTCCTCCTTCTCTGCAGAATGCAATAAATCCGCTCAACAAATCAAAGCGCACCATTTCACGCACTGTAAACAATAATGGAAGTGCTTTGCATACACACAGAATCCTAGTTTTCCTCATCTACTTTGTACTTCGTGATCAACAAACAAGCAAAAACAAAATAATACTTTTGATGACATTGATAAACGTGTGGTGGTTTTCTGTGGCGGAGAAGAAACGTAAGCCATCATAATCAAATAATTTACATAAGAGGCACTCAGGCAAAGGAAAAAATGCCGGCTGTTGCTTGTTCTCACACGACAGCATCAAGCTTCTGTCATGCTAACACATTGACCCCAGGGGATTTTATGAAAAATTTTCCATTATTTTACTCGAAGTCAACGAAAATTGAGCAAGACCAAAACATTTTACAGCTGATCGCTGTCAAAAAAGTTCAGCGACGGCGTCCCGAGGATGACAGCAGCAAAGAAAGTGTTCTTAATATGACAAAGTAAGTGTTTTGATTAATGCCATTAATGTTTATTTTTTTAATCAGTGTATACCACTAGTCAACTAAATGAATATAACATGGCAAAGATGAATGCACATTTATATATTGATTCAATAGATTTATTGCACTTTGCGGAAAAGATAATCAGTTTTTATAATGAAACTTTTTAAAAATCAAATTATGGAATTTAATGTTATTATAACCTAAAGATGCTATGTGAAAGTTTGTAACAGAAAATAGTGGTTTTCATCTTGTCACTTTTTTGGTATAGAAAACACGCTTTTACTGAAATTAGTCCAAATGAATTTATTGCGTTTTGGAAACAAACTCTTCAAATTTAATGTGGTCTACTAATGGGTTGAAAATCAGTTGCTTTATTGGCTAGCTCATTACCTGAAGGCCTTCTCTTGGTCCAGGTTACTTAAAGAATTGGCTTTGGGCACGGAGGCAGCACCAGGTTTAGGCACCATGTCCACTGGCCGAAGGAGCAGAAAAAGACAAGAGTTTAATAAACTGAGAAATATATAGTTTGCAGAGAAAGAAAAACGTCATACTGTGTCCTATCGAGCGCACAAAGACAAAAAGCAGCAATGTAACAAAGCTATTTTTCAACCTTTTTTATTTTTCAACAGAAAGCAAAAATGCTACAAGCAGCTAAATCACAGGCAATATGTGATCGAGCTCTCTGAAAAAAAGATCTGTCATGTAAAATTGAATGCTTTTCCACAATCGATCTCTGCCTATTCATAGAATGTTATATTCATGAGAATATAATGAGTTTTCATTGTGTGCAGGGCAACCCAGAGCGACAGCACATAAAAATGTAAGCAACTAACAAAATGTGGGGTTGCTCATGATCTGTCACAGCCGGTTATTATTATCACTTATTATTTACAATGCATTTATTCAGTAGAAATCAAACTGCATCAACATACCCGAAGGCCAGAATCTGCAGATTCCCTCACCCTGTCCACAGAAACAGATCGCTTGTTCTCAAACATCTTCACTCTTGTCAGCACCGACTGGTGCTTCATGGCCGGATCTTCTTCTGTTGCTCCTGAAGGAGGAGGAAGAGGATGATGTGCAGGCTCCACTGGCGGGGAGATGGACTCGGGCTTGGGAGGGGTCACGGAGGGTCCCCTCTGTTGCGGTTGGGTGTAGGCTGGCCTCTGAGAGGGGTCGTAGTACTGTTTAGGAGGCTCTGGGGAGCGAGAGGTGGATTGGTCATACTGCGGCCGTGCTGCATCATATCCTCCCGTGACGGGGTGGGGCGGTTCGTCGTGCCGGATGGGTCCGGGGCTTGGTTTGCCGTAGCGAGGTCGACCCGCGTCGTAAGGGGTGTCGTGCCGTGTCTGAGGGTGACCGTAATTTCGGTTCATACCATCCTCATGAGGGTCATATCCAGAGGGTTGCTGGGGAATGGTCTGGTGGTCATATGGGGACCACTGCTCTTCATACGAGGGCGGGCGGTTGTCAAAATGCATGTTATAGTCATCGTCATAGTGGTAGCCCTGGTGGTCGTAATCTCTGTATGGCTTGTCTTCCTGGTAGAGGGGCAGCTGGGAGCCGTATTTGGGCTGCATAGTGTTGGGGTTCACCTCCGTTGGCTCATTCATGCGGTAGATGTCCTTCTTGTACATCTGTCGATAAGAGTCAAAGGAGGACAAGTGTAAGTTAACCGTACGGAGAAACGTAAAAACTTTAAAGCGCAGCAATCGATTGAGATGAATGAAACAGCAGAACCCAGAGATGATTAATATTCTGATTAATAGTTGAAGACTGAAGCTTAGAGTCGGCAGAAAGACCTGCAATGAAGGAAGACTCAAAGAGTGCGCAGTTATTAAACAGGTCAACATGAAGGCAGCCATCACAACACACACACACACACACACACACAATTTGATAGTCAATGAAGGGTCAATCCATTCACTGGATAAAGCAGCAGATATGTTGGGATAAAAAATCAGCCAGAAATAAAACACTATTCAGGCAATATTTTGATTCATTTTTTGAGAAGTAGCCTTTTAGCAATAATAACCAGGTCTGTAATTCGTCTACAACAGCGCCACACCTCCAAGCAAGTGTTGAGTCACATGTTACAAACAGCAAGGCTACCTTTCAAAGCGAGAACAGAATGGAAAAATCATTTCGAAATAAAGGTCAACACTGATTGCACCACTCATATAATAAACTCTATGTCAACAAGCAAAAACGAAAAAGAAACCCATGCAAGAGTAGGCAAGCGACAGTGGGGACCTGGGCTTGCCTGAAGGTTCATGAACTACGATCCTAATGCAGGAGGCCTCTGCCATACCCACTGTTGTTTACGAACGCTGTAAAAAGCAAACACAGACGCAGAAAAAAGAAAGACCCTTGTTTATAGGCACACATGCAAGAGCTAGAGTAAAGCAGTGCAGCACACAGGCAGGGAGGACGGCGGTAAGACAGAGCACCGGGCTCGGCCGTTAACAGGGCCGGTTTCAGTCCAGAGCAGGGTGGCTAGCGAGGTACCTTGGACTCTGACCCGGGTTGTCCGGATTGGTTGGGGTCGAGAAGCGGGGGCTGAGCTAGCTCGGGGGGAGCTGGGAAGAGAGAGCCAGCCTCGTGGCTGTAGTCCCCCTGAGTGAGGGTGACCGGGTGATCCTTGGCATTCTGGGCGGCTACATTTACATGAGCAACAGGGGGCGCTGTCTCTGCCAGTTTCTCAGGCTGCCGGGGTAGAGCAGCCTCTGCTTTCTGTGAAGGTGTTCAGAAATGTTTAATATATGTGCTCAAATCTCACCAGTGCCATTCAGGTGAGCTTCAACAATTTTCTTTTCTGACCTGCCAACAGTTCTGATTTATTAAAGGAATGTTCCAGGTGCTAACCAGCAGAAATTGAGGCATAACGTCACTTCATATAATCACAGGAGCTGTTTACACTTGGTATTAAGATGTGTTTCCATCGTTCGAATCACAAGTGGACGGGAGAGACACATCACGTTTATACCTGGTATTTAAATCAGTCTCTTTTGTCCACTTTTGACCGTCCTGAATACAGTGAGGGAATGATCTATCGAGACGGTGGGCGAGTCTCTCTGCTGTCATTTAAACGCGAGCGGGAGTAATGATGAGTTTATATGGACGCAAACTAATATTATGTTGGAGTCTGCTGCTTTTGTTTTGTACATGTATATGTTAGAGCTTTCTCTGAATTTTCAGCGCAATTGATTTCACACGCTTGCAAAATGAAACTGCGGAGATCACCCGCTTTAGTTTTATCAATGAAAGGCTAAAAATAGCTCTATACATCATGTGTTTGCGCCAGAAGTCAGAAAAGATGTAAAACATTGTGTTCAGTACCTCAGATTTGATAAATGGGCGGAGAGAAGGCGGTCGCGTGTGGCTGTTTGAACACATTCAATCACATGTGCGTTTAAACTACAAAAGCAATCCGATTGAAAGGGGTTTCGACTACCTCTGAATGTGGTCAAAAGTGGTCGAAAGTGGACAAGCTCAAAACGTTTTGAACACCGTTAACACCTGGCATTAACGTCATCCACTTGTGATCCAATCGACGAAAACGCAAAATAATGCCAAGTGTAAACAGCCTCACATTTTGTGCCACCATACTTACTCGTTTAACTACTTGTGTAATGCTGTGTTTACACCAGCCAGCATGAAAGCCGCGCGTGAAATTCTAGTCATTCGAGACATTCACGTGGAAATTCGCATCACGGGAGGGGCTTCTGTGACTCTGTTGAGACTCCGCTCCGTTTCTGTAATCACGTCACTACTACAGCAAGGTCCTGATTGGTTAACGTGGTGCGGAAATCCGCCGAAGTTCAGATTTTACAACTCGCAAGTTTCCTGCGGCGCCCACGTCACAGGATGCCAAATCTGTCTTTGCATTGACTTAACATGTAAATCACCCGCGCTTGCCGCTTCTACCGCAGCTGGTGTAAACGCAGCATAACAGTCTTTAAATAGGGAAAACATGGAAGTGTTTGGTGGCTTCTAAATTCATCCCTGTTTGGATCCTAAGGAATGAATGGGGCTAGGCTAAATGCTAACACATTTACGATGGGCTATACAAAGATTAAGTGCAGATTAACCTATAAAGATAGGTTTGTATTAATTGGTCTACGTTGAGGTAAGAACATAGTAAAATATTGAAAAACAGTGGTGTTTTCCTTTAATTGAGATTTTTGCATGTGAATTTAAAGATATCTGTCTTCAAGTAAACAGGACTTTGGTCTTGCATGATTAAAAATAACTGTACAGAGGCGTTCACAAATATGGCCGCCTAGTGGTGCGATTTCCCTAAAAAGACTCATTATGCCACAAAAACATTATGCCACAAATCTGTTAGTAAAGCTTAACTTATGAAACCAGAACATTCCTTTGATGTGCAGAATGAATTGTGTGATTCTGTGAACCATGTCATGTAACAATTTACAACTAGACAAGGTTCTCTTTGTAAGATAGTCTGACATCAGTTTAATTATGGAGTACAGTACAAGGTTTGGGGGCTCTCGAAACACAAGATCTAGGACACTGTGGATATATCATGATGGCAACTGGACCCATATACTGTAGATAAATACATTCACATCAATAACACTGTCATTTCATCATGCACATAATACTGTCTGGTAATGACATCATTTTGGGAATTCTTGCATATACTTAAACATAATATCTTTCATTGTAATCCTATAATTCATACGTGTCATACTGAGATAAGAGTCACAGCATCTACGTACAGTATAACAGCAAAGCCATATTTGTTTCCAAAGAAAACACACACGCACGCATGCACACACGAGCAATTTTACACTACACGCTCACAAATACATGTGATAAATACTTGGCAACACTTGGTCATTGTCCCTTGTCTAGTACTGCAATAATACGATTTTAAAGCAACCCGTGCTTCAAAACGGTGCTAGAAAACTTTTCTCACGCACACAACGGCCTCCAGACAACAGGGAAGTCTTACGGCTCGCAGAAAAGCTACCTGCTGAGGTGCAGGGGCCTTGAACCCCGCTGGGTCGATGCGGTTCAACGGCTCGGGCTGGTACCCTCTGTATCCAGGGGGTTCCTGAATGACAGGTGGGTCTTCCCGGACGGGCTCAGAGGAACGCGTGATGGCAGGCTCGCTGGGAAGACCCACATCATCGTTCAAGGTCTCATCTAGTTCCTGGTCTGTGTAGGCTCCGCCCTCCGTATCGGTGTCCTCATAATCAGAGGTGTGCCGGCTGTCCGTGCTGTACATGCTGTACTCGCTACCTGGGGCGGAGAGGTAGGACAGGCGGTCGTCGTGAAGATCCAGGTCATCGTCGGGAGCACCGTCCGCCTATACAGATTGAGAATGAACAAGTAAAGGAAAGAGAAAGAAGATGATGAGAGAGAGATGAAAGAGAGAGATCAAGAGGTATACATTTAAGAAAGTAGAAATATAAATATGTAAAGTTACAGATGAAAAACAACATACAAACTCCTACTCTGCAAATCATTTCTAAAACCATAAAGAGAATAAACAGAAGCAAATGAAATGAACCATGTGACAAAACAGATACACAGGGAAGACAAAGCATGGCCATTAAATACAAACCTTCTGCTTTAGATAAAGAATGAACTTGTCCATAATGAATCTGTATCTGCTGTGTAATGTAGTAAAGTTTAGTGTTACTAACCTTGCCCTCTGAGACCCACACCAGCTGATTCTGCTGCTGTTGAATGCTTTCCTTCAATCCTCCATACCAGCCATCATTCATGCTGTTCATGTTGATGGTGGATGCAGAATTGCAATAAAAAAGGATAAAATGAGTACAGGGTTAAAGGCAAAGATTATCGCTCAATTACGGTAGTAAGCACATTGCTCTTCACATTCTGTAGCACACATTGTGTTACATGACTTATTCATCAGCTCATTAAAATGAACTAAAGATTCTCTTTCATTTCATGTCTGTACTTTGTGATCTTTATGCCCTCCTGTTACATTTACATTCAAGAGAGACTTTTTATCCAAAGCAAATTACAAATGAGCAATGCTATAACTCATTGGTACTTATACAGCTCTGCCAAATACACTGCGCTTGTCTTACTACTTCCATTAAAGTTATGAATAGGACTTGATTTGCAGCCAGGCTGCGGTCTGAGGCGCAGCATGAAATTTAATGTGTATGTATGGTTTTACGAATAATTATTTAGTTCCCTCTCTTAAAGTCACCAATGACTTTCACCTACCAGAGATCACATTTTTGCTGGGATGTAATGTATGTGTGTGTGTGTGTGTGTGTGTGTGTGTGTGTGTGTGTGTGTGTGTGTGTGTATAGGGAGTATGATAAATTTCGATCAAATCCCATATTTGTATCACTGATCTTGTGTCGAGTAAAGAATAACAGTCCTTTCAGAAAAACGTGGAGTTTTTTTGTGATTGTTTCGGGCAAAAATCCTTGATCTTGTTTTCCTAAAAAATGCAATGGAATATGCGGGATATTTATGCAATTTTATGCGATGAAATTGCGGGAACTTGCCAAAACTGCGGGAACTTGCCAAAACTGCGGGAACTTGCCAAAACTGCGGGAACTTGCCAAAACTGCGGGAACTTGCCAAAACTGCGGGAACTTGCCAAAACTGCGGGAACTTGCCAAAACTGCGGGAACCTGCCAGAACCTGTAAGAACTGCGGGAACCTGCAAGAACCTGCAAGAACTGCGGGAACCTGCAAGAACCGCGGGAACCTGCAAGAACCGCGGGAACCTGCAAGAACCGCGGGAACCTGCAAGAACTTCGGGAACCTGCAAGAACTTCGGGAACCTGCAAGAACTTCGGGAACCTGCAAGAACTTCGGGAACCTGCAAGAACTTCGGGAACCTGCAAGAACTTCGGGAACCTGCAAGAACTTCGGGAACCTGCAAGAACTTCGGGAACCTGCAAGAACTGCGGGAAATTTATGCAATTTTATGCGATGAAACTGCGGGAACTTGCAAAAGCTGCGGGAACCTGCAAAAACTGCGGGAACCTGCAAAAACTTGCAAAAACTGTTTGCCGCTATCGAATGATGTTCACGTCACATAATCACTTCACTTCATAATGTTCCCATGGCAACAGGGGACATGGCTCCGCTTGTGTGAAAATGCGGGGATTATGAAATCATGCAAGCCCCGCATATTTTGCACCCAGAAATCTGTCATTTATGTGGCGAATGTGCGGCATATTTGAAAAAATGCGACCTCCGCATAAATATCCGGACTTTGGCTGATTATGCATTAAATCATGCGATCGCATAATTGCATTTTTCTGGAGGGACTGGAATAAGTTTTGTAAACTGTATTTAGTAACTACTTATTAAAGGTGCAATGTGGGACATTTAAGAGGATCTCTTGACAGAAATGCAATATTATATACATAACTATATTATCAGTGGTGTATAAAGACCTTACAAAATTAACTGTATTGTTTTTAATATCTTTAAAATGAGCCGAAATACACCACTGGTCCCCTACCAGGGAAGTCACCATCATGGTTTTACAGTAGCCCTAAACCGTCAAACTGTTCTAAGGAGTGCGCTTCATCGCAGTGTTGTCTCAGACGACAACTTTGTCCTGTGGCAGCTACCGTATGCATTCACAATCTCACCACTAGATGCTGCTAAAACCCACACTGGACCTTTAATATTTTCAATAGCTACAATATTTACATTTAATGTAACTGTGCATGCTCTAGTCCAGGGGTCTTCAACGTTTTTTGGGTCGCGGACCCCTTAGATGGAAGAGGCATGGAGCAGGGACCCCCTAATACTAAATGTGTAAAACAGAGATATTTAATTAATCAGTAAGGTCCGAGAGGCTGCCTTTTCGTATTAGGCACAATGCAAAGTGGAGTAAAGTACAACTGATGACCAATCAGAATCAAGGACTGAAACTGTTTTATATATAGAAACAAACCATATTGTCACACAGCCATGATACTATATTAACATGCATCATTTTTTTCTTAAAGTAGAGTTTGTTTTTATATTAATATAATAATAATAATAATAATAATAATAATAATAAATTAATATTATTTTAATTTAAGGTATTTGCAGTGTAATATATTTTCATTTTACTGTGAATTAGACAAGGGCTTTCAGTTTATAAAGATACTGATCATGGTGAATGGCACAAAGACTCTATTCTGCTGGGGATAGACGTTGTGCTACTTTATAATTTTGAGGTCTGTTGCCTTTCTCGTGTATCGTCATTGTCACGAGTTTGAGTAACGCAGGTTTATTTTCTGCATAGCTTAATATCAGACTGAGACTCAGGAGAACAACATGCAACGAGTCCGCGCGCATCTCTTTGGGGCAACTTTTTGAAAGGCGGATTTCAACCCGACTATAAATCTTGCACAAAGCACCATCACGGCGCGCGTTTCATTCATGTTTAAATGCGAGCGATAGTTTTGTCACAGTTTAAAATGCAGACGCGGTGTGGTGTAATTTGCCTGTTGAATTAGCGCTTTAAATCTGAACCGCGTGAAACAGCCGTCCAAGTTCAGAAATATAGAAGAGACAACAGAAAACAAAACTAACTTTACCCCGCTAGAGAAAACATGTCGCGCTGATTCTAAAATGACATTCTGAAAGAAAGACACACATGCCTATAAGATTTACCTGTTTTATGATGACATTTCTGTCGCTACTGCTGCTTCCTGAGTGGACATTTATAATCCAGATATTTTATTTTGGTCCGCTGGCTAAACTGAATGCGCGCCTTCAAACCTATGCGGCCACGCACGTGCACAACTTACAGGGGACATGTAACGTTTTGTACATGTATTTTAAATTTTTTACCAAAAAATAGCTTGTAGTTAAACATCATTTGGCGGACCCCCTGCAGTTCCGTCACGGACCCCCTGGGGGCCGCGGACCCCCGGTTGAAGACCCATGATCTAGTCTTATACTATTACACTAAAGGTGCTGATCGTGTTCCTAATCTGTGCCAGACTTTATAATTTCCTGACCAAAAAAATGAATTAACAGTGTTGTTTTTACCTACATAATTGTTGCTTGCAACAAAACAAGGATACCACTAATATATTTATGTGCCTAAATGTTGCAAGATGTGGCTTCATGTTGCTGTGTTTCAAAATCTGCCTCAGTTCTCTCGCCCTGTAGTTAGTAGGCTTTGGGACAAGACTTTACTTATGTGAATCATTCCCTGTGTCTCTCTTTCTCTATCTCTTTTGTTTCTTTTCATACACAGTGTACAGTGAGGTGCTCACATGTGAAGAGATGGTGGTTGTTCTTTCTGAGCTTGAGCGCACGTTCGTGGAGTTTCCTGGCGCTCTTCCTGGACTCGGGACAGAGTCTGGTTCTCATGGTCTTTACGCCCTGCTTACTGTCGGGATTCAGGAACACCACAATGGGATACCACTGAGCATAATTCAGCCGATCCACTGCATTTGGAGTGATGTCTAACACTGCATGTTTTTCCTGCAGAACACACGCAAACACTTCATCTGTTAAGCAACACATTCACAACAGCAATGTGTTGTTTCAGATTTCACCAGCAAGAGGCAGTAGCGTGCCATTTAGTGTTTCGCATTGTACAGTGCATTATGCACTGTACCATGCGTTAACACATGGATATGGCTGCTTTTTTTAAGCTATACCTAGATGATAAATTGTTGACATTTCTATTTTGACACTTCAGAGATGAGCTCTGCATATAGATTCATTAATGATGATATTAAATACCCGAGCAAATGTAAAACTGGCTTTATATTGCACATCAAAGCCAAAACAGTGTGGAATTGAGGAAACTGTGGAAATTCATGCCAAATATATATATAAAGACCAAGAATATTGTTGTAAAAATCAATCAAGGTAATGGTACTGGACAATCCAGACACCAACCCAGTGTTTTGGCATGAGATCTTACCCTGTCAATGATCTGTTTGATAGTGTGAAGGCGTATGATCCCCGAGCTCCGTTGGTCAGTGCCGGCATCTCTGGGTTCACTCTCTATATAAAAGAAAACGCTTTATATTAGTCCACATACACGCATGCATTCTGACGCTCTCTCATGCATAACACCTTCACCTTTATCCCATAAAGCATACAGTGAAAAGGCAATTCAACATGGATGTGCACATGCACCTGCATAAATAATATGAGCGACTGCAGACTATTCTTATGTTCCTTATGTGTAACATTATTGTGGTAAGATGCACTTATTTATTATAAATAGTGAGGGAAAAGCATCTGTGCACCACAGTGTTTAAAAAGGGTCTAAAATATCTGAAGCGCTCTCACCTTAACAGTGGCTTGCTTCAGTGTGTAGAGTACAAGCAGAAGGTTATTACAGAATAAAACTATTGTGTACTGACCTTTATTACTTAAAGGGACACTCACACTTTGAAAATATGCCCATTTTCCAGCTCCCCGAGAGTTAAACGTTTGACCTCCACCGTCTAGAAATTCACCCAGCTGATCTCCTAGTCCGGCGCTAGCACCCCCAGCATAGCTTAGCACAATCCACCGAATCTGACCAGACCACTAGCATCGCACTCAAAAAAAAAACAAAGAGTTTCGATATTTTTCCCATCAAAAACCCGACTCCTCTGTAGCTACACTGTGCACCAAGACCGACAGAAAACCAAAAGCTGCGATTTTCTAGGCAGATATGGCTAGGAACTATACTCTCATTCTGGCGTAATAATCAAGGACTTTGCTGATGTAACATGGCTGCAGCAGGCGTATTGATATTACGCAGCAGCTGAAAATAGTCCCCTTAGTAAAATATCGGCCTAGAAAATCGCAACTTTAACCCTTTTGTCGATCCCAGTACACAATGCAACCACAGAAGAGTTACGTTTTAAATTGGAAAAATATCGAAACTCTTTGGTCATTTTTTGAGCATGATGCCAAATGGTCTAATCAGATTCAATGGATTTAGCCATGCTAAAAGTGGTAGCGCCAGACACGGAGACCAGCTGAATGGATTCCAAAACGGCAAAAATCAAACGTTCAACTCCAGGGGAGCAGGAAAACCAGCACACTTAAAAAAAAAGTGGAGTGTCTCTTTAAAGCCACTGGTGGCCTCTTACAGCAATACAGTATTTTAGTGGGACAGTCCACCCCAAAATTGAAATTGTTATCATTTACTCAGCCACATCGTTCATACGACTCATATGACTTAATTCCTTCAGCGTAACAAATTAGGAATTTTGATAAATGTGGCCGAATTAAAAATTGAAGTCTTGTTTTGACCAGAAAAAAAGTCATGCGAGTTTAGTTTGAGACAACAAGCGAATGAGAAAATGATAACAGAATGGGTAAACATTATTTTTTAAAGAGAGAAAGTCTAATTATGTATCTTCTTAACTATATAATGGCTCTAAAACATCAGTAACTATAGCAAAAAAGAATAAAGAATAAAACTCATTCCAATACAAAATATCACAGAAAACACAGGAAGCAGGTGCTTAGGATGGGAGGAATCAATGAGCAAATGTGCCTTAATCTCCTCTCAAGCATGCCTGAAGGATCACGGGTTTGAAGCCGTCGATAGCATGAACATGTCTTGGATTTTTCATTAACATTCCAAGCGGTGTCGATTCAGTATAGCTAGAATAAGGGATGCCATAATAATGTGCAGCCTCTAGTAACTATGGTTACTGATGGAGTGAGCTGTGATGTGACTATGCAACGTACTTTCCCTTCCATCTGGGTGCTGTGTTTCTGAAAAGCAAATACAGTCATAAAGGAACAATGTTATGTAAATAAAGCCAGTGGCCACTCATGGAATCAGTTTACAAGTTGAATATTAATGCACTTAGATAAGCGAAACCAGAGAGCAGGACACCTCACTTGCTCTCAGAGCAGCTGTGATTGGGAAGCGCTGTGTCTTATCAAAGCGTGTATGTATGTTCGGTAAATTAACACTCACTCGCCAGCTCGAACAGGTCAGGAACCTCTCTTGCCAGTTTGTCTCGTGCGACATCAGCGATTGGCCCGAAGATCACAACAGGTCTCAGGAAACCGGCTAGAAATGAGAGTAAAAGTGTTTCACTTTGAGCAGGTTGCAAGAATCTGTACCTGAATTAAAGTATTACAACACACATTTCTGTCTTACAGTTTAACAGAATTAGCTATTGAATGCTTAAAATGTGAGTGCTGTTTTACTCGCCGCCATGTTGAGGATGCTTGTCAAGGCGTCCCTATTTGGTTGCTGAAGTGTTATGAGTAATGTTGATGTGAGCTTATTTCATACAGAAGCACATACATACCCTCCCTCAGAACAACTCTCTCATAAGCCGGGAACTTGGTCTGAACGGGCTGGGCTGACAGATCTTCTCTGCTCTTTCTCAGGTTCCTCTTGGAGCTGCGCAGACCTCTAAACCTCCAGAAGTCGGCCCGGTCACCGCCTGCTGTTTTGGGGAGTGTGTACTGAACACTGGACAGCTGCTCCGCCCTAAAATGAAAAAAGAAAAATAGTAGGACAAAATTTTACGATCTACACCGAAAAGACTACATTTATATACAGTAGGGGTGGGTGATATGACCAAAATCTTCTATCACGATAGGATTAATTTTATATCATGATAACGATATGTCACGGTAGAGTTTTTTATGTTTTAATAAGGTTTAAATCTTTAATACCATAGAAATGTTCATAATTCTCACAAAAACATATACAAGCATAGAAAGACGATAAAAACGAACAAAACTCAAGCTCTCTAAAGATAAACAGTCAATGATATAAGAACGATAATAAATAATTATACATGTATGTATAGGCCTATATATATTTTTATTTAAGGCAGAAAAGTGATTTAATCAGGAGCAGTGAGAGATTTTCTCTTAATGCTGTTTGATTAACACAAGTGACAGACAGGAGCAAAATTAGGTAAATTCCCCTTTAAGACCAAAGTCCGGATCCAATACACTGTTACACATGCGCTTTCTCTTAAGACCTAACTGGTCGTGTTTATGAGGATGCTATTTTGACGCATATGTATTTAAGGGGGTAACTTCCCCTTTAAGACCAAAGTCCGGATCCAATACACTGTTACACATGCGCTTTCTCTTAAGACCTAACTGGTCGTGTTTATGAGGATGCTATTTTGACGCATATGTATTTAAGGCCAATAAAGCAGGAAAAATGCTCACGAGCTTAATGAGCGATTTTGTTTAATGAGCGACTTGCGCGCTCCTCACAGACAGAAAGAGCAGCGGTTGCGCGACTTGTCCGCTCCTGACAAACAGAAAGAATGCACGCATACAGATCTGTTGTCTGTGTTTCAATGGCTTAAAATAACTTGTTTTAAAACTGCAGTGCTTAAATACGTGTTCTGACCACGCGCACAAGAGCCTGACGTGGGCACGTAACCTCGATAGAAACGATAGTCCAAAATCTCTACGGGTTGACAAATTTCTACCAGTTAATTATGTCTACCGGTTTATCAACCACCCCTAATATACAGCATAGTTAAATACCTTCAATAAACAAAAGAGTTTGAATGTGTGTATATTGACTTTATACCACGGGGGTGTTGATTTCTTATTGGTTGAGAAATGTTCCAAGGGTATGCGTTATTTTTCAATAAACGTACAGCTGACCTGTCAAATGTCTTAAAATAACCACCAAAGCAATGTTTGTTGTAACCGTGGTATAAGCTGAATAATTGACTCTGGTCCTTTAAATAAGTAAGGAATAACTGACGATGGGCAATTTAATTATAAGAAAATAATGCACATCCACTGCAAAAAAAAAAATTTTAAGAAAAAAAATCTTAGTGTTTTTTTTTTGTTTTCAGTAAAATGACCCAAAAAATAAGTCTAGTCTTTAGACCAAAAATATCAAATTTAAGTGATTTTGTGCATAGTGCAAGCAAAAAAAAAAAATGCCAATGGGGTAAGCAAATTTTTCTTAATTTTTTCTTGAATTTAGTGTTTAAGAAGAAATGTCAGGATTTTTTGCTTACCCTATTGGCAGATAATTTTGTTTTTTGCTTGTTTTATGCACAAAATCACTTCAATTTGACATTTTTGGTCTAAAAACTAAATCTATTCTCTTGGGTCATTTTGCTCATCAAGAAAAAGCATTTTAATTTAAGAATTTTAAGATATTTTTACTGAAAACGAGACAAAAATACTTAGAATTTTTTTCTTGAAAATAATTTTTTTGTAGTGTGGTAAGGTAAGGTGGTAATGCGGCACGACCGCGGGTGTGCATAATTTTCAAATAATTCAAAGGACCGGAGTCAATTATTCCTTTTATACCACGGTTACCACAAACATTGCTCCTATATTTAAGACATTTGACAAGTTAGGTGGGCGGTTATCGAAAAATAAAGCATACACATGGAACATTTCTTAGCCAATCAGAATACAGCATTCAACAGACCCGTGGTATAATTTTAAAATAATTCACACCCGCCGTGTAACGGATCTTCATTTTGCCTCGTAAATTAGGCATTACCACCTTAGGTATGCATTATTTTTAAATTATTCGTCAATTATTCCATACATAATGGATAAAGTAGTTTTCTCTTTCCAATGCTGGTACCTGTTCTTGTTGGGAATGATGCCTCTTTCCACCTCCTGATGATTTTTTCCAATACGGATGGCCAGCCAGGAACCCAGTTTGCCATTGTAGAGGGTGTCCACCACCCTGAACACCTCTCCCTTGTTAAAGCTCAGTCCATAAGGTGACTCCTTCTCATATTCAAAGTGTGTTCTGATGTAGAAAGAGTCGCCCACATCGGACTCCACGATTCGTCGGTACACTGGAGGAAATTATGTTAAAATAAATCCATCATACGAATGACGTTATTTCACTTAACTAAACAACTGCATGGGGTAGATGATACATGTATAGTAAGTTGGTCATTGCATTTGAACTTAAAAATATTTTGTGAAAAGACTGAAAAGGAAACTTCATACTAGAACTAAAGTAAGAAGATGGTTGCCTATTAACTATACAGTTTGGCAACCGCTGTACAACAAAGAACCAAGCGCAAAGCCACGACTGACCAATCAGAATCAAGGATTACATAAGGCTGTGTAAAAAGTAAACTTTATAGAATAAATAATGAATCAGTACATGAAAGGTTCATTTATCTGCTCACCATCTTTCTTCTTTTGAGCCAGGATGGTGACCTCTTCGCCTTTGGGCAGATCCAGCAGGAACAGCACTGCTTCCTCACGAATGATGTTTGCAAAGTCAACATTGTTAACCTATGAACAGAAGACCGCAAAATGTTAGATCTCTGCAGTACTGCAGCCATACAATACACTGTTTATTTACAGTCGAATAAACAGTGGGAGAAAGAGAGAGAGAAAGCAACTTTTCTTATCAACTTTGTTTCTGCCTAAAATCTCAATATCTGGAAAAAGGAGTTGAGCTGAATATCCAGTCGGTGCTGGCAAACACTCAGAGAATTGTCTGGAAAAGGAAAACTTTGTTCTGGGAGTGTCTGTGGGGAAGGGCCTGGAATCTAAGGAGTGTGTGTTTATCCGAAAGGGTCGAGAAGTTTCATACGCACATGTGTTCACACACCGTGCTGACCTGCTCTGGGACCAGTGTGGGAGAGAGACAAAGCAATCAATGTTTCATTAAAATGTGCTCGGTGATAAACAAGCTTAAATAAGCCTGACTTAACACTCCCTGTATTACACACTGACACCACCAGAGGCTCGATTTAAACAATAAGCCACATTCATTGTGCAGTCGCAGGCTAAACAAAAGAAAAGTTGCATGGAGAGGATAGACAGGCACTGAGTCAGAGCAAGAGTATGTCATGATTATTGTTGCCCACAGACACAGGGTCACATAATGTCTTCGTATTTTTATGAGGAAAAACAATGTAACAAAGTGTTACAGTACAGAGATTAGTCAACAGTAGCAAACAATTACACAACTTTTATTAGGCTATAGCCACATTCATCCAGATAAATAGGGGAGTATTGTGCAGTATATCGCATTGTTTGATAACGGTTTTTAGTTTTAATTTGAGTAAAAAATGTGTAAAATATATATAAAATCAGATCTATTTTGCATGACCTCACTGCAAGTAAGATGTTGTATGGATATCCTCACCCTGAGAATCTGGTCTCCCTCCTCCAGACCTTCTTTAGCAGCAGGACTGTCCTCCAGCACACCAGCCACAAAGATGCCCACGTCATTACCTCCCGCCAGTCTCAATCCAACGCTTTCTCCTTTCCTAAACTTCACCAGCTTCATACTAGGCCTGGACAAAAATGAACAAACTGGGTCGGTAATCTATAGATACTTACATTGTGCACTTACTATAAATACCCCTCACTGTATCTCACTTGTTGGAATTAGGGCAGAAAAAAGCATGACTCACCGGAGAATGCTGTCATCATGGACGACACTGGGTACGGGGGCGTCCGAGGGGCTGACTGGCAGATCAACATCGGGTTGCCCAGGCTGTGCATAGACGGGCTTCGGCTCTACACACCCATAAACACACATAGTATTGTTAGACTTTAAAGATGACATCTGTCAACAAACTCACACATCTTTAATAACAGGCTCTGACTGTGAAGACAGACCAACAGACAGGTGCATCACTTATTGTAACAAAAATACAATTCATCCCTTCGATCTACAAAATAACACATTAAATGTTATTAAAGGAATATTCAATTTTCTTAAAAGAAAAATCCAGACAATTCACTCACCACCATGCCATCCAAAATGTTTATGTCTTTCTTTGTTCAGTCCAGAAGAAATTATATTTTTTGAGGAAAACATTGCAGGATTTTTCTCATTTTAATGGACTTTAATAGACACCAACAATTAACACTTAACTCAACACGTAACAGTTTTTTTCAACGGAGTTTCAAAGGACTATAAACGATCCCAAACGAGGCATAAGGGTCTTATCTAGCGAAACGATTGTCATTTTTGACAAGAAAAATAACAAATATACACTTTTAAAGCACAACTTCTTGTCTAGATCCGGTCCAGGGTGACCTAACGTAAATGCGTAGTGACGTAGGGAGGTCACGTGTTACATATATAAAACGCACATTTGCGGACCATTTTAAACAATAAACTAACACAAAGACATTAATTAGTATCAGTTGACATACAACAACGTAGGAACGGTCCTCTTTCAAGACGCTTGTAAACACTGGGGCGGAGTTTTGCGTTCGTCCTCTGTGACCTCTTGACGTCATGATGTATTGCGTGGGGTCAGCTGGCGCATCACGACCGGATCTACATGAGTTGTGCTTTAAAAGTGTATATTTTTTATTTTTCTTGTCAAAAATGACAGTCGTTTTGCTGGATGGGACCCTTGTGGCTCGTTTGGGATTGTTTATAGTCCTTTGAAACTCAGTTGGGAAGGGCTGTTGAGTGTTGAGTTGAGTATTAAATGTTGGGCTCTATTAAAGTCCATTAAGGTTAGAAAAATCCTGCAATGTTTTCCTCAAAAAACATAATTTCTTCTCCACTAAACAAAGAAAGACATCAACATTTTGGATGACATGGTGGTGGGTAAATTATCTGGAAATGGACTAATCCTTTAAGCTACAAACAGACTCAATTAAAGTAGAGGGTAAAAGAGATCTGCATGTGAAAAATCATAAAACGTAAGTAAAGCGTAAATGAGTGTGAGACAGATAGATAGGGTAATAATAGAGTAATAAAAGCAACACAGATTGGACAAATAAGACAGCAGGAGATGAAAGTGATGAAATAGATGAAGGTTAAAATTCCGACCTGGCAGTGGTGGGATCTGTTTATCCCCAGACTGGTCAGTGGACGGAGCAAAAAGTACGTCCTCAGCCATCTTAACTGGAGTGGACAAAGCTGATGGTTTAGAGATGCGATCCTCCTCACGACTTCTGTGACTGCAAACACAGCTCACAGTCAGAACACTCAGCCTGTTTTCATTTCGGTTTATAAAAAAAGGTGGCTAATGAATAACACAGACAAAATGTACAATTTCATAAGGAGGTATATGGTTAAGTTTTTCATTTATTCCAAACACTTTGTACATTAACAGGCTAAGAAAGCTTTTAAAAATGTGTCCTTATAAAGTCTAAACATTAAGAACTTTCCACGCAAATTAATTATAAAACTTCATTAGTTTCATTGCAAGGAGTATAGCACAGACACAGGCTGCCTGAAACAACAACACAGCATATATAATTACTTGTGTTTAAAGGAAAACACCACAGTTTTTCAATATTTTACTAAGTTTGTACCTCAACTTACATTAATTAATACATGCCTATCTTTTTTCAATGCGTGCACTTTTAATCTTTGTACAGCGTTATGTGAATGTGTTAGCATTTAGCCTAGCCCCATTCATTCCTTAGGATCCAAACAGGGATGAATTTAGAAGCCACCAAACACTTCCATGTTTTTCCTATTTAAAGTTACATAAGTAGTTACACGAGTTAAGGTACATTCACATTATAAGCGACTTTGTCACTGTGTATCGCTTGTCTCTTTCAAAAGAGGCGTTTCTAAATCTGGTTGTCATAAACAAATGAGTAACGTCCACTCTAGTAACTGACAAGAGACGGATGTCGCAAACTCCCCTGCTTTGTTCTCATTGGTAGTCGCTACCGAATGTCGCTCATAATTTGCATAAAGTTAAAAATTTCTCAACTTTGTCGTGCGACTGGGCACGCCCACCCAGCCGTCAACGGTCATTGTCGCTCGTGCCGCCGGATGCTGCCAAGCTTCTATTGAAATCAATAAGATTGCATCGCTCTGCTACTGCTAGTCCCTTATAATGTGAATGTACCTTAAGCATGGTGGGACAAAATAAAATGATAACTATATTGTATGGGCGGGAAGAGCACCTAGCCCGCAGCACCCCGACCTCGGGCGCAGTAACATTGACGGAAGTTTGAGCGAGAGGGGGAGTAATCAAGAGTGATGATATAACTGTGCGCCGAGGTCCAAGTGATGCAAACCAAGTGCTCCTCCGACATACAATATAGTTCTCATTTTATATCTGCTTAAAAAATCAACACGTTTTATTTTGTGCCACCATACTTACTCGCGCAACTACTCATGCAACAGTCCTCCAACAGGGAAACCCTGGAAGCGTTTGGTGGCCTCCAAACTCATCCCTGTTTGGATCCCAAGGAACGAATGGGGCCATGCCAAATGCCAACACATTCACAACGCACTGCACAAAGACCAAGTGCACGCATTGAAATGATAGGTACGTATTCATTTTCCCAAGTTGAGGTAAAAACATTAAAATATTGAAAAACAGTGGTGTTTTCCTTTAAGAAAGTGAAGCTCATCATTAGATAAAAAATATATATTTTGTTATATTATATGCAGATACTGTGATGTAAGACAAAATGCCTGTGTGGGACAAGAAAAGGTTACAACCACATTGGCATTTCAAAAACGACAGGGTCAGCAGGTATGCAAGTTTCATACAACCTCTCGTCATTATAATTGCTTCACAAAGACGTGAGGTGGACACGAGCACATTAAACTCCACCATTTTTAACAATAAACAGATTATAGAGCTTCTTGAAAAAGTTCTAAAAACAAACTACCGTGATACCTAGTTTTTTTAAATGCATCTTCCAGTCATTTTAGGGGAGCAGTCATAGTACAGGTGTAAAGAGGGGTTTCTGGACCGCATTGAACTATGGAAGTATTCCAGCTAAGTCACATGATCATTGTACCATTGCTTTTGCTCTGACACACACACAAGCATGATTCATACAGGAAAGAAACACTCCCTAAATATTCACTGATAAATATTATGTCCTGAAAATGTGCCAAGTAAATGAGTAAAAACAAACTATACACCTTACAATATATGAATCTCAGTAAGAACAAAATAAAGAAAAAACCAAGCCCCTGCCTGGCTGTGTACTTTGTGTGTTCATGTCCAGGGCATCACAGATTTAGGACAAACACATATGCACACACCTACATAAATCCCAGGGTCTCCTTTTCTCTGCACTAACACACTTATCCAACAGCATGCATGTTCATAAGTCAAATCCTTCTCTTCTTTTGTCAATCTCTCTTGCGTTTGCATCTTACGTGCCCAACCTTACATTTGGTAAACAATTCATGTGCATTTGAGTCAAGACACCGTGAGTAAATTAAAGATCTAATACATCACAGAATAACAGGAAAAGACAGAGACAGAAACACTGTGACTTTGTGTGACTAACACAAACTGTGATGTAAAACCTATTCGCTATGTAAATTTCAGTAGGAGAAGTGCCGTCTCTTGTGTGCCAAGGTTAATGAACACACATGCATGAAAATGAATATAGGGCCATTTCTGCATAACAAACTTGACACCCTCTGGCAATTTCCACAAGCGCACACACATACATTGAGCTTGTGACATCTCCACTACCAGCTCAATGTGACATAATGCATGCTAATTTCACAACCACATAATGCACTATATATCAAGTGCTTTAAATAAAATCTACAGTTCAACAAAAAACCACATAGGGTATCACACAACATTCACACAATTTAAGTCTTGGACAAAACTGCACAAAAGACAAAAAACATATGCATCTAAATGCATCGTGCACTCAGACTCCATCTACAAATATCATCCACTGTGTACAGAGCACTTACAGTGGGAGTTTTCTGGTGAAAAAAGAGCCCGATAGCCTGTGTAAAGACAGAGCAGTTATTCAGACGGTCAGATATTAACCTGGCTCACTGATAAACAGGTACATCAACCCACAAAATGCTTTGAAACCCATCAGCCCAAGCCAAGTTAATGACTTTAAGACTGTCAACTCTATTTTAGTGGAGATGAATGAAGACAGATAACATTGTTTAGCCCTGTCAATCATAGGAGTTGAGAGAGACCAGGGTTAGATTTAAAGGACAAGTTCAGTATTTTACACTTAAAGCCCTGTTTTCAGATTGTTTTTGATTAAATAGAACGGTTTTGACTGAAATTTGGACATATGATACTGGCCCAAGAATTTTCGGTTTCTGTTGTATCACCCCACCACCTCTACAATGGCTGCATAGGTGCACTGGAACAATCCTTCCTAAAAAATGTTCAGGAGTGTTCACTGATATGCTCACACAAAAATCGCTGCAGAAGATGCTTTCCAACAGGTGTTTTAGCATTCGTTGTAAACTTGTGGACCTATTTTTCCAAACGCCTCACACCCGTACATTCTTCCGTTGAGAGCTTGAATAATAGAAACTCCAGCCCAGTTGGTGGCGCTAATCCGCCTTTGCAAATTGCAAGAATACCAACAAAGTTCCCGGCACGGAGTAATACCGTACCTCACAGCACATCTAATACAAGTCAATGGAGTTGGCAAAAACTACGATAAAACCTCTTGGAAAGCATCTTTTGCAGCGATTTTTGTGTGAGCATATCAGTGAACACCCCTGACCACTCGGTGAGTTTCACGTCTTTGTAAACTAAAGTTTAATGCATTTTAGGAAGGATTGTTCCAGTGCACCTATAAACCCATTGTAGAGATGGGGGTGATGAAACAAACACCCAAAATTCTCAGGCCAGCATCATATGTCCAAATTTCAGTCAAAACCATTCTATTTCATCATAAACAATCCGAAAACAGGGCTTTAAGTGTAAAATACCAAACTTTGCCTGTAAAAATGTCCAGGAGGTTTATATTTTCTGATCACTACCCTTTAGTGCTGGACCAATACCAAATGTTTGGCTCTGGTACGTTATCTGCCTCTTGTATCTTGGACGCCATACCAAATATATAACTTTGGCATATTGACCTTAGCCAGTAATTTGTAATCATTGCATTCATATCTTTACTTCCCTTTTAAATGACAGTGTTTTTAAAGACAAACTTTCAAAATGCAAACACTTTCTGCTATAACAAACCATTATCTTCCATGCACTTTACTTGCATATGAAGAGCTTAGATGCAAAACCCTCTAAGTGCGTCTGAAATGTTTTTTTGTAAATGAGCATTTTTATCAGACTTTTAATGAACAAATCAGTATTTCTGAATGACCAGAGTCCGGGATCAAGCAGATGTGAGGTATCTGATAAATGTATAATACGTGCCGAGAGCATTCGGTTAATATTAACATCTTGTTTTTGATGGAGGTGACGTTTAGTGGCTTTTGCATCTGAGCTCCTCCTGTGTTACCAATATATATAACATTGTCATCTGATAAAAGTTTCGTGCTAATTTATTGTCTTTGATCATTAATCATTAACATTAATTTTGGAAAGTCAAGAAATAAAATTCTTTCTGGTGTACACCATGCAACCCTATATCTTTATCCTATTATTCACTGGAAACTACTGATTCTGCTATTTGCTTACATTCAAGCCATTGTCCACATTCATGAATGCATTAATGCAGGCTGAAATTGCTACAGCAGGTACAGACCTATTCTGAGACTCAAAAGACAACAGTGTCTTGATGAGGTGAGAGTCGATAATGAGGTGTAATCCGAGTTCAGATATTAAGTGAGACGCTGCTGTAGACAAACAGGTGGAGCCGTAAGGTGTGAAATTTCATTAGTGACAGACAGCCTGCAGCAGTGTGAGGACATGAATGTGCAAAGCGTAGCTGTTTTAGTAGGAAGAAGATGGCACGTCCCTCCAGGAATGCATCTGGACTTTATGACGTGGTGGCTTTATTATTTTTCTCACCCTTTTTCCATGCCTCACAGTCTTGTTTTCCTATGATCCCTCCCACTACTTACAGAAATCTATCATGATAACCAAAGTATCCTTTAAATACCAGCTAGTTTCACTACCTGCTGGTAGAAATAGTGGAATTTTGCTGGAAATTATGGATACCATTGTAAATAATACGAGGAACTACAGACTCCAGTACTCAAGGCTATATCCAATGGCTCAGGCAGCCGACTTGTTGCCTTGCTGTCTCATGAATTCGGCGGCAGTGTTTGTGCATGAAGGTAGCTTCAGGAAACACATAATAGGACAGCCTTAATAGGCAGCTTTTGTGAAAACTAATTGAATATTTAAAAATTACAATACTAATTTCTCACTAGAAAATTAATTTAAAGGTGAAAATATTTTATTTGCACTAAAACTGTGCTCCAGTCGCTTTCTCTGTCGCCATCTTTTTTTTCTACTATACACCTCATATTCGATTGTTTAATTTAACCTGATGGGGCATTAAAACAGGGTTCCCACACCTTAGTTAACTTCAAATTCAAGGACCTTTCAAGGACTTTCCAGGTCTAATACCCTCAAATTCAAGGACTAAATGGGGGGACATATTTCAAGTGAGAACAAGGTTACATCCTGTTACGTTTTAAGATACATTGTTACAGTTCCCTTTCGAACTCGCTTTGCGTCACTATGGTGACACTTTGGTGACGCTTCTGCTGTGGCCGGTTGCATAAAACTTTAAGACTAGCTTTAAAAGTTAGTCATGAATTTTTTTCTTCAAGACTGATCATAACTGTTTTAAGTATGTTACATAGAAAGGTAGATTGGTCTAATTTAAATCCAAATAATAAGACTGATTAGCCCTAACTAATTGCTAGTTAGTCAGAATCATACTTAAGACGCAGTCTTAACGTCACGGCTATGTTTATGCAACCGGCCACAGGTAAGTGCGTCTGAATGTGTATATCAAATTCAACCAGTGGTGATGAGGCTTAACTACAAATACAGGGTTACGAGGGAGCCAGGAAGTATATCGCTATCTGAAATATTGCCAAAGATGGCGTTACAGGGACGCAGGAAGTATGACAAGAGAGACGCAGCTTCTCATTCCCTTCTCAGTAAACAACAGTTACATACGTAAACCGAGACATTTTCATGTGTCAAACACAACTATGCAAAAAAGCATTTTGGTATGAATCAATATTCGCATATAGAAGATATAAGCATTTAAAGCGAACAGTTTAGCACATGGGTCTTCAACCGGGGGTCTGCGGCCCCCAGGGGGTCCGTGATGGAACTGCAGGGGGTCCGCCAAATGATGTTTAACTACAAGCTTTTTTTGGTTAAAAATTTAAAATACATGTACAAAACGTTACATGTCCTCTTTAAGTTGTGCACGTGCGTGGCCGCATAGGTTTAAAAGCGCGCGTTCAGTTTAGCCAGCGGACCAAAATAAAATCTAAAGATTATAAATGTCCACTCAGGAAGCAGCAGTAGCGACAGAAATGTCATCATAAAACAGGTAAATCTTATGTGTGTCTTTCTTTCAGAATGTCATTTTAGAATCATTGCGACATGTTGTCTCATCTATTTCTGAACTTGGACGGCTGTTTCACGCAGTTCAGATTTAAAGCGCTAATTCAACAGGCATATTACACCACACCGCGTCTGCATTTTAAACTGCGACAAAACTATCGCTCGATTTTAAAAATGAATGAAACGCGCGCCGTGCAAGATTTATAGTCAGGTTGAAATCCGCCTCTCAAAAAGTTGCCCCAAAGAGATGCGCTCGGACTCGTTGTATGTTGTTCTCCTGAGTCTGATATGAAGCTATGCAGAAAAAAAACCTGCGTCACTCAAACTCGTGACAATGATGATACACGAGCAAGGCAACAGACCTCAAAATAATAAAGTAGCACAACCTCTATCCCCAGCAGAATGGAGAGTCTTTGTGCCATTCACCATGATCAGTCATCTTTATAAACTGAAAGCCCTTGTCCAATTCACAGTAAAATGAAAATATATTACACTGCAAATACCTTAAAATAATATTATTCTATTATTATTTTTATTATTATTATTACTTTTATTACTTTTATTATTATTATTATTACTATAAACTCTACTTTAACAAAAAAAAATGATGCATGTTAATATAGTATCATGGCTGTGTGACAATATGGTTTGTTTCTATTTATAAAACAGTTCCAGTCCTTGATTCTGATTGGTCATCAGTTGTACTTTACTCCACTTTGCGTTGTGCCTAATACGAAAAGGCAGCCTCTCATACCTTACTGCTTACTTAAATATCTCTGTTTTACACATTTAGTATTAGGGGGTCCCTGCTCCATGCCTCTCTCATCTAAGGGGTCCCCGACCCAAAAAACGTTGAAGACCCCTGGTTTAGCACGTGTGCTTAAAAGGCTAGAAATTTTATGATATTATCCTACACTACACAGGGAATAATATTGATTTTTTTCCAGAAAACGTATTGCATAAAATAAATTTAAGCACTTTCAATGACCTGTATCTATGTATGTATATTTTCAAAAGCTTCCCAGGGCCTTGAATCTTTTCCCCCATGATTCACAAACTTTCAAGAATTTCAAGGACCTGTGGGAACCCTGTTAAAAGCAAATATTGTACAACCCTTGCTGTAAATGAGACTCCATTTGTTTCATCCATCCAAATATTAAACTAGCAAACCCATGTGACTTTGACTAGCCACATCATCACAAACCTACATAGAAATGCAGAAATCTTTTGTTTTTCTTATACAAATAAACACACAAACACTACTGAAACTAAGAACACTTGCTGACAACACTATGCACTACTAAAGTGCTTTAGCTAGTGTACATTTACTAGGTTAGCAAAGATGACTACAGGAACTGTAGCGCGACCAACACTTACGCTCTCCTCCAACTGCAGCCAAAACAACAGAAGACGATTAATATTTTACACAAACACACAAGAGTGACAGGAAGTCAAATATTTGCTATAGGTTTCTAGGTGTGGGTGTATTGCTTTCACATTAAGGGCGATTTGCAGCAACAGAACTGCATTCACTTGTTTTTAAAGAAAGGTGCAGATTTCTAGGTGAACAAGTGAAAGAAAAAGTTGCTCAAGTAACAAAGCGGAGTTAAGATCAACTTAAAGGCAGAGTGCATGATTTCTTAAAAACGCTTTGGAAAAAAAAAGTCGGGCCGACTACCAAAACACACTTGTAGCCAATCAGCAGTAAGGCGCGTGTCTACTAAACGACATCTTTGCCTGGGTTGCGTATGTGTGGGGAGGGTCTATCAAATGAAGGTCCAGATTCTATTGGGGTAGGGGCATGTTTGTTTAGGTGATTTCAAATGTCAACATCGGCTTTCAGAGATCATGGACCCCGCCTTAATGCATCTAAGCCAGAAGTACCAATGGAAGCACAGACTATGGCTTGCTCCCTTATATACTACAGTTGGATACATTGGATAAGTGAGTAACATGTTGAGTAGCAACCAACGGCACAGTGACTCTACGACCTTCAGTGATTTATTTGTTGTTCGTGTATGAACAACCCTTTAGGGCACAAGTCATCCCCTCTCGCAGCTTCACATAATTATTGATAACTTATGATGCAGGCACATTGCCAAGTGAGAACTCTCTCAGGGCCAAAGACCAATCACAGTCTTTTCTGTCATTAAGCTGAACGATACAGCCTGCAAGTGGCCAAGATGTGCCATATTTTACATTTACTAGAGCAGAGCATCATATAACATGTCACATAAATAACAGATATTATTAGCATATAAAGTGTGACGTCTCTAGAAGTCTTTATGTGTCACATGTCATCTGTAATGGACTGATTCTGATTTTCCTACCTGCCATTGCTCATCTGTTGGGGAGAATGGCCGGATATGTCGGAGGGCTCTGAGCGTTTGTCAGGAGAACGGGAACGACTGTGGAGTGTGCGTTCGTGGGAATGATCTGATGTCAGTGAATGGATTTCGGAAATGTCTGTTGAAATAAACCATGATTGGCAAATAAGTCTTTAATTACTTTTTGTTAGTTAACGAGAAATAAATTACAAAACAAGCATTTTATTATTGTTTACAAGATCATTGTGGTTCAGTGTTAAGTGATCTGTACAAACGCACATTAAAATGTATGGACTGATTTAACCAAAGATAGACAGCTAGCAACAAACACAATACAAAGGATTATGTAAATTAAAGATCTAGAGTTGACCAGTTAACTCTATAATCCTGCTGTAGAGTAGGTCTACATGTCTTTCTAGGACCCTCTTACCATCACGGTCCGAATTAGCTGAGGGAATGCTGTCATCCAGATCAGGAATGTTAAGGAGTGTGGCTCTCTCGTCTCTCTGTACCACCATCTTCAGCTTGCCTTTTGATCGCTCAATCAGCTTCTTTGCATCGACTAAGGACATGTTTTCAGTCACTGCGCCGTTGATCTGTATAGAGATGAGGAGAAATAGGTAGAGAGAAAAATGCATAATTCACACACCATTTTCAAACATGCCTATGTGTCAGCCATTTTGTATAGCACAGTTATCAGAAGGACCGGCTAGATTACATCAAAGCTAATGAAGCAATGATTGCTCTGTTAAAAGGATTACTCCACTTTCTTACAAAAATCCTTATAATTTACTCACCCCCATGTCATCCAGAATGTATACATCAGTCGAGAAGAAATTACGTTTTTTTAGGAAAGCATTCAAGGATTTTCTCAATTTAATAGACTTCATTGGACCTCAACAGTTTACAGTTTAAATGCAGTTTAAATGTAGCTTTTAATCCGAAACGAGGCATAAGGGTCTAGCAAAAAGATTGTCATTTTTGGAAAGAAAAATACAAAATATGTACTTTTAAACCCCAAATTCTCATCTTGCACCAGCCATGTGACGTGCCAATGTGAACTTACATAATGCACGTCCAAAGGTCACGTCATAAATGAAATACATTTGTGGACTATTTTAAACAATAAACTGACACAAAGCCATTAATTATTATCATTCATGAACGGTCCTCTTTCTCCACACTTGTAAACACTGGGACGGTAGATTTGCATATGTCATGTGTGACCTTTCCATGTGCTAATGCATTATGTAAGGTCATGCTGACGTTTCACATGGCTGGTGCAAGACGAAAAAAAGATTGCCAAAAATGACAATCGTTTTGCTAGATAAGACCCTTATGCCTCGTTTGGGATCATTTAGAGCCCTTTGAAGCTGCGTTGAAAACTGCAATTTTAAACTGCATTTAAACTTTAAACTGTTGTGGTCCAATAAAGTCTATTAAATTGAGAAAAATCCTGGAAGGTTATCCTCAAAAAAAGTAAAATTTTTTCTCAACTGAAAAAAGAAAGACATCAACATTTTGGATGACATGAGGGTGAGAAAGTGGAATATTCCTTTAATACAGCCTTTTATATGAACTAAGGATGAATGTTACATTATTGCATTAGTCATGGTACTATGACTAAATAATATGCAACTAGAAGCAGTTTAAATACATAACATGGTGACTATATCCAGCAATTGACCATTGCCCAACTACTTATACAAGTATGAAATATAATGAGCAATGTAAAATAAACGTGTTATTAAATACAAAATAATACATTCAATGTAATTTAGTATAATACACACTTTTATTATAATAATGACACTCTTGAGCCTATCCTTTCTGTAAACCAACCCAAGCAGTTTCAAATACAAAATGCTTAGTACATTAACAACTGTAATTTATGTGCATACCGTATAAGTTAACAAAGAAAAAAACATAGCTTATTAAGTGCCTATTAGCCTGTTTTTATAAGTGTGTAAGACTTTACGTTAGGTAAATATGTGTCGTATATCTGAATAGGCCGTCGCTGATGGGACACTCATAGAGGAACTGCAGTGTCACACTTCAGTGCTCTGGGACAGGATCTGTTACACTCACTGAGCACTAGCACCATTTAGTTGAAGACAGCTTGTAAAATTGTGTGGTAAGGTCAAGTAATTTACTTCCATTAACGAAACTAATAACCTGGTACATGGTGTAAGCACTTCCTAGTCAAAGAAGAGCAGCTACTTCTGTGTATATATATATATATATATATATATATATATATCAAGCGGTTTATCTATTTTAATAACTTACGTACGCAGTACACACTATGGCTATTCAAAGGTTTTAACAAGGCATACATAAAAAAACAACTGACACAAACATGCACTTGCACTTTCTTTTCTTTGACCTCACATCTTGAGCATGTTTTTTTCTGTATCTCTCCCTGCCCTGCCATAATCATCTAGCTCTTTAACTGTCTAGATCCCCTTTGTGCCAAATATTTCCCCACAACCCCTCTCATACCTTCAGGACGACGTCTCCCTCTTGTATGTTGCCATCACGTGCTGCAAGGCTCTCGGGAGAAATGTCCTTTACAAAGATGTGGCTGGCCAGACGCAAACCGTATTCTGCACCCAACATAAAACACAGACCATAACAAGCCTTTAAAATAAATGAGTGACAGATAATTTCACAACTGAGTAACTAACTAAAGTATTGTTCTTAAGAAGAGTGCCCTATGGGTATTTGTGCCAGCTGACTGATCACAATGATTAGCTGAAGCACAACAGGAGCCCATTCTACAACCGCTTACACCTTCTAATTTGTTTGCCAACACCGCAATAAAAAGTAAGTTAGAGGTCAAACGTCTTAATTTTTAACAGTCTGTAATGGCACTCACCTTCGCTCTTGCGGGATTTAACAAGCGTGACTTTGGAAGGTCGAGGTGGGATGTTGGACGCGACAGATCGTCTGTCTGAGCGTGGGGAGATACTTCTCTCACGGGACGCACTGTGGTCCCGTCGTCCAGCGCTGCCACTGCGCTCATTTTTTCTGCTTGTGCCCCCACTGGCAGCGCCTGCACGTGCTGGACCCTCATAATCATCTTCCTCAGTGTCATCCTCCTCCTCTCGTTCTGACATAGTCTCTCGATCTCCCCCTCGCGTTACAGGAAGTTGCACCTTTCGCTTTCTGCGAATAGTCTGGACAAAAAAATAATAATATTATAAACAGTTCAAATAATACATCACAGAAAGTAATGTCAATAATTAGCCAAGTTATTTTTAATTCATCCATAAATACACAATATATTATATGTCTGACAAGAAGGTATATAAAAAGAGGCATAATGAGCAGTCAGGATGGCCATTATGGGGAAATAAACGCCTTCAAGGTGATAAAAGACGCTTTCACTTTGTGGATAACTCCATCAACTGCCGTCCTCCATCAATGCTGAAACAATGACTGATGAAATTAATGAGGGTTAATAAAATATTCCAGCAACTTACAATTTTGGCATTTTTCCCACTCTTCCTCAGCTGCTGAACAGCATACGCATGTTCCACATTGTCCATGGAGACACCATTTACCATCACCACTCGATCATTTTCTTGTTGGAAAAATAATCATGATTTAAAAAAACTCGATATCTATAAAGCAGAAATGTATAACGTTTGATAGTGTCACCAAGTAGGATTACAGAATCACATTAATGTTCCTGTGCATTTGACCTGTGGTTGTATTAATAAACTTACTGTAGAAGTCCCTCTGCAGGCCCCCCTTTGAGTACGTCGGAGATCACTATGGAGGTCTCCCCACTCTGGAAATGAGGGTTGTCACGGCCTCCTGAGATTGCGATTCCAAACCCAAAACCCGCAGCCTGCCATTAATATGCACACACACACAGTGAGCTCTTGGAAAGCACAGAATAACACAGAGTAATTCCATTACAGGGCATGAGATGATAGATGAATATGTAGGTTACGCTGTGTGAGCATGTATGTGCGTGTGAGCTTGTATTTGTGTGTGTGTGTAATCTGTTTGCTTTTCAATCTCCCCCAGGTATCTGGAGCTCTAAGCTCTTGCATAGGAGCAATCACAAGGAAAGGCAGATGACAGAGAAGACGAAGGGAAAGATGGACAGAGACCCCAGAGTCAGACAGATGGTCAGAGGGTACAGCTCCGCTTAAACACACTTGGTCGTTAGGCGTGTCGCGATAATGACTATTTCGAATTATCGCACGACAAGTGAACATGACCTTTGTAGTTTTTGAAAAGGTTATATATATACACACACACATACACACACACTCACCTAAAGGATTATTAGGAACACCATACTAATACTGTGTTTGACCCGATTTCACCTTCAGAACTGCCTAAATTCTACGTAGCATTGATTCAACAAGGTACTAAAAGCATTCTTTAGAAATGTTGGCCCATATTGATTAGGGATGTGCATTTATGTCATTTTTTCATTTCGATTAATCCACAGGTCTGAAGAACGAGTACTCGATTAACTGGGGGCGGGGCAATCAAAGGGGTGGGGCGTACACGTCATGGTGAAAATGAAAATATTTTTATTAAAAACACTCAAATAAAACCTAATTTTGAAGAAACTATGACAGAACAACGGGTTGCTGCAGGGCAGAATTTGTTTGTTTTTGAATCACGCATGGTAACGTTACTGATGTCATACGCCGGTCTGCGTAGCTCGATACAACATCAAACACGCATCTCCAGACGCGCTTGTAACGACCAGCCATCCAAATGCCGCCATATCCATAATAAATAAATAAATAAACCCACATGATCATCGTTTTCGTGATCGATCATTGATGCCACGTTCGAGTACTCGAGCAATCGAGTACTCGTGCCCATCCCTAATATTGATAGGATAGCATCTTGCAGTTGATGGAGATTTGTGGGATGCACATCCAGGGCACGAGGCCCCTCGTTCCACCACATCCCAAAGATGCTCTATTGGGTTGAGATCTGGTGACTGTGGGGGCCATTTTAGTAAAGTGAACTAATTGTCATGTTCAAGAAACCAATTTGAAATGATTCAAGCTTTGTGACATGGTGCATTATCCTGCTGGAAGTAGCCACCAAAGGATGGGTACATGGTGGTCATAAAGGGATGGACATGGTCAGAAACAATGCTCAGGTAGGCCATAGCATTAAAACAGTGCCAAATTGTGCGTTTGTTTGCATAAAAATAAATGTCATTAGCATTTTAACTGATCGCGAGATTGCCTCTTCTGTCATTTCTGTCTACTATCTTTCTCTTAAAAGTAGCATGCGCAGCTCAGGGTCCACATGTGCACGCGTGTGCACACATACACACACACAGAGTGGACTGTGACAGGCAAAGAGAAAGCATTACTCAAATTGAAATTTTGTGAATACATACAGTTTGATGGAATACATCACACTGAAATTGGTTTGAAAGCTACAACCTGCATCTCCGACTTGAATGAGAAGAGGAAATTAAAGTAAATGAACCGGCATGTCTACTCTGTTCAAAACATAGCCAATGAACAGAGCAACACAAATAAAGTCATCAAAACAAAACCATAACATCTAGTGTTTTTGATCTGAGGTGTAGCTATTATAAAAGTGACTGCACGTAATGGTGCATACTCAAAAATGCGATCAGAGTAACACTCGTCTAAAGCAATGAACCCAATGAAGCTGGGGTTTACACTGAACAATGACTAATAGCTGTTTAAAATTGAAATTTATATTTTAAAATATTTATTTATGTTTTAAATATTTAGAATGTTTTTTTCTAAGATTCCAATTTCATATTAATATTTCATATTTTTCATGATTAATATTCTTAAAAATTAAAGTTGTGTTCTTAGAAAGGATGTACGTCCATTATTATGCTATTTTATTGTCATACAATAATCAGTAAACCTAAAATGGTATTAAAAAGACAAAACTATCAACTATCGCCATTATTTCTGGGGCAATTAACCGACTTATGAAAAGTAGCTATCACGACTATGTCGTTCCATGTCTCATAGCCATCAAACTCTCAGACCATCAAAACAATGTGGACTGTAAATGTCCAGCTTTTCCTCTAATAACTAACAGTTATAAATCACATCACAGCTACAATCACATCCTCAGCAGGTGAGGGAGAGAATTTGTATTTTGCATTTTAGGCTTTAGTGAAGCAATATAAAACACTGTACAACACCCACTCATTGTGTAACAATTCCAATAATCCCATAATAAATTCCCCTGGAAATGCTTGTACACCCGCAATATCTTGTTTATCAAACTGGACAACAGGCCAGAGATATACTCTCTTTACTAAAATAGATATAATGTGGTCTAAAATATCTTGGATATGCTCCGTCTCGTGCTTAATTTGTGCTTAAATGTGAGCATAGAAACAGGCAGGAAGAGGAAAGGAAACAGGAAGTGGAGCAGAGCAGGCATTTTGTCCTCTCAAACACAACTTCCTGCCATCTGGGGGATCAGCTATTGTGTGTTGTTCAATGACCACATATCCTGCAGCTAGCCTTTCCAACAAAGAATAGAGCAAGAGAGAAAGAAAAAAGAAAAGGAAAGAAACCAAAGCATCATAACTAAAAAGTTGTAAATATTCAGCACTTACCCTGTGAAGAGTCACCGTGTGCTGTTCCCATATTACAGTTTCCTCCATCGTTGTACTCTAAGATAAAGAAAAAGAAAACACTTCAGTTAGGACAAAGACAAGGCAAAGATAATGAATTTGTACTATGATGGTCTAATCAAAGTCTGCCAGAGGGCTAAACAGAGCTGCGTAGCCAAAAAATGTCCATGCTCAAGCAACAAACACATTCGGTTTACCTGCTTTAAGCTGGTAAAAACCCTCAACATCTAAAATCCAACGTACACACACACCATCATTCAAACAATTTGTCTTCTGTGCACTTACAGGACTTAAAGGAACAGTATGTAAGAAATGTATATCAATGAATCATAAAATGGCCCTGATATGTCACTAAACATTAAGAAATCATTTTCATTTCAAATACTTGACAACAGTGGTCCAGCCAGGATATTGTCATTTAAAAAGTGGAGTTTCAGCCCTCAACTGATGTTTATGTTGTCATGTTGTGTATTGGCCACCAGTTGTGTAATTGCAGTACCAGTTTTAGCCACAATCCTACATACTGTTCCTTTAAAACACAAAAAACGTGCGGTTTAATGCATTCTGCTATTTCTGAATGTCCTGAGGTCAGAATTAAGTGAACTTGTATTGAAAGTATTTGATGAACGTATACTACGTGCCGAAAGCATTCGGATAATATTATCATCTCAATTTTTACTGAGGTGGCGTTTAGCAGCTTTTGCACCGGAGCTCTTTATTTTTTTGATAAAACCTTCACCCTCTCATCCTACTTGATCAACCAGAGCCTTAAATTAAAGGCAATGTCTCTGCCTTATATATATGACTTGTGTAAATGTTCACACATGCTCCACCACAAACACACTGCGATAATTATATTAGACACAACTTAATAAAGATTAAAAATAAAGCAAGCACAGATTATATTTATCATTCTAACCCTGAGCTGAGAGGAACAGTGTGTGCTCCTTCACCTATGTATTACAGACGTCAGTTTGATTAAATTATTATAAACAGATTAAAGCTCTGGGTTACTGTTTGAGACCTCCACCTGTTCAGGTTCAGCTTCTGTCTAAAAGTGCTTATTTGACCACAAACTGTTCATATTGCCTTTGTCTGTCTAGCTGTCTGTCTGCTACATCAGTTTTGTTACACCAGTTAAAAAAATTAAATTAGCAATTAGTGATAAACTTTTTTTTTATTATCGGCCTTAGCCAAATAAGTTTTATTAGATTAACTGAACTGTTAATTCTTCCTTGAGTCTGTTACAAAATGTACACATAGGGGCTGTTTACACTTGGTATTAAGATGTGTTTTCATCGATCGGATCACAAGTGGACGAGAGAGACACATTAGGTTTACACCTGGTATTTAAATCCGTCTCTTTTTTCCACTTTCGACCGCTTCTGTCCTGAATACTGTGAGGGGGTGGTCTGTGAGACGGTGGGCGAGTCTCTCTGCTGTCCTTCAAACATGAGCGGGAGTACTTATGAGTTTATACGGACACAAATTAATATTATGTCGGAGTCCACTGCTTGTTTAGCAAGTAAACATTCTGCACAGAGTTTTGTACGTGTATATGTAAGAGCTTTTCGGAATTTTCAGCGCAATTGATGAAATAGGATCGCGCAACTTTCACACGCTTTCAAAACGAAACTACGGAGATCAGCCGCTTTAGTTTTATCACTGAAAGGCTAAAAATAGAGCTGTTCACCGTATGTTCACGCCAGAAGTAAAAAAAGACGTAAAACTTGTGTTTACTACCTCCGATTAGATAAATGGGCGGAGAGAAGGCGGTCGCGTGTGGCTGTTCGAACACATTCAACCACAACATATTCAACCACAACTACAAAGCGATCCGATCGAAAGTGGTTTCGACTACCTCCGGATGTGGTTGAAAGTTGTTGAAAGTGGACGAGCTCAAAACGTTTTAAACACCGTTTACACCTGGCATTAACATCGTCCACTTGTGATCCGATCGAGGAAAACGCATGTTAATGCTAAGTGTAAACAGGCTGATAGTCTTGCCAATAAAAGCCAAAAGTTTTATATTTATATGACAAAATAAAAGAAATATTCAATTTTGAGTAAATGCCAACTTTTTAATGACTGTAACACATCACAGACTCTACTGTGCTCCAGATACTGACATTGGCCCAGTACCAACAAGCCATTAATATGACAAAAGGTTTCAGATAACAGTACTGTAGTAAATTCAATATCCACAATATTAAATGATAATAAGTGTTTGTAATAGAAAGTTGACCAGACCAACAGTCTCTGTCCCTTGACTGCTCTTCCTATCACATAAACCACTCACTTAAAGACACCAAAACAGTTCTCTGGTACTTTTTTAAGAAATATGTATTTTATGTCGTCATTTTCAACCACTTAAGCACATAAAATAAAGTTGTAACAGTATCTGTTGCTTTTGCTTGAGTAAACAAACAAGTACCTCAAGACATTCTTTGATTTGATTTAAACCAAAAAAAATTGGCCTTCAAATGTAACCGTTAAGATTTTGTACATCCCACCAGCATTTCTGCACTGAACACACAGTTAACCCTGTGACCGTTTACCACACTGCTCAGCAAGCACCTACTTAGTGACCCTAATTGCCAGAGGGGCAGCATTCAGTTTAGCACCCCATCTATGCCCCCATTTTTGCCCCATTCTCTCGCTTCACTGTGAAAGGATCTGACCCATTTGAAAAGCATTCGCCTCCCACCCTCTCCTCTTGGCATGCCTCTCACCCTCCTCTGACCCTCCATCCACACATTCCTTTCATGTGTCTGTAGGGTCAGAGGTCCTGGATTCATCCAACTGTAAGAGCCGACAGCAGGGGCCCAAACCATGGGAAAAATGCCATGCTGAGATCCATGTGACAAACAGAGATAGACTGATAAGAGACCTTATCCTTGGTGGTAGGTAAATAGCAGACAGTTCTGGGCTAGAAAGAACGAGCCCATTACGCCTGCGCAGATGCTAAGGCAAGGTCAGGAGCAAAAAGCATAGAGCACTAAAGGGCTTTGCACAATGAAATTTCTCCACAGACTTCTGTTGGTATTTTTCTGAGCTTGGGAAAAAACAAAATTCCTGATAGTTGAGCCACTACTTTGCCAATATTTGACTACTTTGAGATAAGTGGCATAAACCAATTATGGGCCAAGAAAAAGGTTTAAAGGAACACTACACTTTTTTTAAAAAAGAGGCTCATTTTCATTGGCATATTGAAACTCTTTGGTCATCTTTGAGCGAGATGCTAATGGTCTAATGGGATTCAATCGAATTTAGCTATGCTAAAAGTGGTATCGCCAGAACCAGAGATCAGCTGAATTAATTTCCAAAACTGTAAAAATCTAGGGGAGCTGGAAAATAAGCCTATTTTCAAAAAAAGTGGAGTGTCCCATTAAGGGATGCTAATGGCGCTTTTCCATTGCATAGTACTCCACGGTTTGGGTCAGCTAACTTTTGTAACCTTTTCCACTGGGTGCAGTACCTAGTACCCGATAATTTTTTTAGTACCACCTTGGTCGGGGTTCCAAGCGACCCAAGCTGATACCAAAACGAGACGCGAAAACACTGTAGATCACCGATTGGTTTGAGAGAATCGTCACTACCAGCGTCATCGCTATAATGTAAAAGATAAGCTTTACCTTAGTGCTAGCTTGCACTGTCTCGAGCAAACATGTTGTCATCTGTGCTCTGCTATAAGTTCCCAAACTCCATTTTAGCAATGAAAACATCCACAAGTTGAGAATCAGGAAAACCATAACAGTTTTTTTCCAGAGTTGCAGTTTGTGGCGGCACATTCGCGACGCGCACGTTCGCATATATGCTTAAATGCAACGTAAATGAGGCTCAGCAGAGCGCATCAACTGATATAACGGGTGTTTGTACAGAAACTGTCATGTGATACAGAGATAGTGATAAACACAATGTGCAAACATTTATTTGTGGTGGTCAATTTTAATTTTGTGGCGGACTGAGAGATAAATAAATGTATGGGAGTGTACAACGACGCTCTCACTTGTATGATGTCACAGCAGTAGGCAGCGCAAATATAACAACACGCTTATAATCCCTCCCACTCCAAAATGCTCCTAAACTCAATGATAAAGCTAACCAAGCTAAAGTGAAGTGAGCTGAACCGACCATACCCAAACCAAACCATGGGGTACTATGTGATGGAAAAGCACCATTAGTAAAGTATGACAGCATGCATTGTGTCTCCGTATTGATGCTCTTCTATAGTTTACACTAACTACAAAGACTGAATGATTTAAAACCAAAACAGACACTTTCCGTTCTGGTTTTAAATCTTTGTAGTTAGTGTAAACTATAGAAGAGCATCAATACAGAGAAAGTACAAAGGAAAGTACAGGGAAAATAATACATTCCTGGAAAGATGTATTTCAAGATAAACCTACGGAAACCATCGCTACTGGAGGTTATTCTTCTTACAAAATACTGTAAAACCTTTACTTATGATACCTAAATAAAGGTTTAGCACATGCTATAGGTAGCAATACACCAGTGCATACACTAACCCATGGGATGAATTCCACTGATTCTAACACCAGTTTCACACGGCACGCGTGAGCAGCATGTAAGCGGTGCATGTTTTTTTTGGCACCAATGTTAGCAAGTTAGAGCATGCACACCGCACGCGGCAGCAGCGTGCTAAAGCAGCTGTGCTACGATCGTTTCGACGTCGGCTCCATTTTTGCTGCACTGCTCACGCTCAATTAAAGTGACAGCGCATTGTTTATGGTTTAAATGCTACGGATTGACGAGAAAACGTGACATTTACCATAAAATCATGAATGTGATGCCAAGCAGTGTTGGGGAAAGTTACTTTAAAAAGTTAAGTTACTCCCCAAACAAAGTAAATAATTGTGTTACTTAGTTACTTTTCATGGAAAGTAATGCTTATGTTACTTTTAAGTTACTTTTGCGTTACATTTTCTTACTTGGCTGAGGCTTGATCTCTTTTAGGCCTTGCAGATGTTTTTTATGATCACAAAAATGTCAAGCTCTGGCCTGCCATCTCCGTTTCTGACTCAATCTGTTCCCGCTCAGGCGCACAGAGTACTTAATTCTACGTTAATATGTTCAGTTTAATTCAGTAGCTTATTTTTAAATTGAATTAATTAAACTGAAAAGTAAGTCGCAATACTTTTTTGAAAAAGTAACTCAAATATTAATGTGTTCATTTATAAAGTAATGTGTTACTTTACTCGTTACTTCAGAAAGGTAATATTATTACGCAATGCACGTTACTTGTTATGCGTTACCCCCAACACTGATGCAAAGTCTGTCAGTCATGGCTTTGAGAAATAAAAAAGCAATATTTAAAAACACACTGTTGCCAGAATCCTGCGCTTTCATTCACTCTCCGCCCAGCACTAAATGAATCCTCATCTTTCTATATAACCTTCAGAGAAATACATACATCTATAAATCTAAAACTTGTGCTTACACTGTTAGAGAGGAACACAACCATGCTTTCAAGCACTGAGTGAACCCTTTTCTTTTATTGTTAACTTCAGAGAAACAGATTTAATGGTGTGCCATGGGCTTTTTTATGTCTATAATTGTGTAATGTGCAAATATGTCTATATTTGTCATTACACGGACCAGAACAGCACAAAAACAATGTGGATTAAACAAATCAGTTATATAAGAGGCTGTTTACACTTGGCATTAACATGCGTTTTCGTCGATCGGATCACAAGTGGACGACGTTAATGCCAGGTGTAAACGGTGTTCAAAACGTTTTGAGCTTGTCCACTTTCGACCACTTTCAACCACATCCAGAGGTAGTCGAAACCACTTTCGATCTGATCGCTTTGGAGTTGCGGAACGCACATGTGGTTGAATGCGTTCGAACAGCCACACGCGACCGCCTTCTTTGCCCATTTATCTAATCTGAGGTATTAAACACAAGTTTTACGTCTTTTTTGACTTCTGGCGTGAACATACAGTGAACAGCGCTATTTTTAGCCTTTCATTGATAAAACTAAAGCGGCTGATATCCGCAGTTTCGTTTTGAAAGCGTGTGAAAGTTGCACGATCCTATTTCATCAATTGCGCTGAAAATTCAGAGAACGCTCTTACATACACACGTACAAAACTATGTGCAGCATGTTTACTTGCTAAACAAGCAGTGGACTCCGACATAATATTAGTTTGCGTCCATATAAACTCATAATTACTCCCTCCGGGTTTGAATGACAGCGGAGAGACTCGCCCACCGTCTCACAGACCACCCCCTCACAGTATTCAGCACAGAAACAGTCGAAAGTGGACAAAAGAGACGGATTTAAATACCAGGTGTAAACGTAATGTGTGTCTCTCTCGTCCACTTGTGATCCGATCGATGAAAACACATCTTAATACCAAGTGTAAACAGCCCCTAAATTACACGACTGTTGGTAAGATGGACAGTATGCGCTGCAAACGCAGACGTTATGAAAGCACAATGGCCACCATGCTAGGCATAGACACTGTTTATCCGTGTGGTGTGAAATCAGCGTAAGGCTGTAAAGCTGACGTGTGTGGTCTCTGGTCAGAGAGAAAACAAGTAGAAGCCATTTATATGAATCAGGCTAAGCACTTCTGACTCTCTAATCTGACCAGATTATCTTTTAATTTATCACAACAACACAGCTCAGAATAAACAACCTCATCTGAAATATGAGTTGCGTGAAGCTCTAGAGAAGAAAAGCAACTGAAGGACACTTGTGCCGCCTCCTAAATAAAATAAACAGCATCTTATGAATCGGCATTGTCTGATAATTATTAAGAGTAACATTACACCATATTGTATCAATGCAAAATTCGAGATAAAAAACAATCTATCGCCTAAAAATCCTTCTCGCAGCCAAACTAATCCCTTGAAATGCAAATGAAACCAAAGTCTCATTTTCTAGCAGGGGAAAAACTCAAGCTCTGAAACACAGCAGTGATCTAATAATTCCATACAAGCAGCAGCAAACAATGCGTCTTTATGTGCACAAAAACGTCTGGGTATATTTATACATTCAACGTTTATTCAGGCCAAAGTTCTGGCCACAGTATTGCTGTTCTAAGAAACCAACTGCAGACATGGGCAGTCCCGCTTGGAGCCAAAGACTCGGTGAGTCGTTAAAGAAAGCCTTTGTTTCAAGCTGTCCTCAGACCTGCCAGGAGGAGAAAAGAGGTTCAAAGAGCCCAGATAGACAGCTAATGGTGCGTTCTGACAGCCAGGTGAAACTGAGAGGCTTTCTCTAAGATCAGCAGCCATCTTTTCTGGGCCAGCTGCTTCACTAAAGCAGGCAGGCAGCTTAAAAGGTGCTGTATATCTAAAGAGATTTCTCTCTGGATCAATGGAATCAATGAACAAATCACTGCTGGTTAGCAGTACTTTGCTTTTCAATGGCGATAAGCAGTTTCAGGGCGTTTGCAAGTGAGCTACAAACATCTTAGCTGTAATATAATGACTATGCTAGTCAATAGACCCCTTGGCAGGCACAAATTCAGTGAAGGGATTGTAAAGCTATCGTTTTTCGGTTAATTGCACGGTTTTGGAATTTATTTTTTTATTTCAATAATACTGTCTGGTTTGTAATGCATTAGGGGATATTTACATGTACCTGGCAGTGTGTAAACTAAACCCTTCACAAAAACATTCCAGCTTACTCATTTTCACACCCATATAAATGCATCTAGATAAATACACCAAAGAACGACTTGCTTTTCTGAGAGACCATTATTGCCACTGAAACTAGAGCGAAAAGTTTAGAGAAGACAAAAACAGCTTGTGAAGGAGCTGTAATGCAAAACTATGCGAGAGCTCGACCTGAACGACTGATCTATTATAGATGATGCAAATGTCTGCATGCTAATAGCTACATACACCTATAGAGGCAAAGAAATGACCATGCTCCAAGTTAATGCACAACTTTTTACTTAAAGGAATATTCCATTTTCTTAAAAGAAAAGCAGATAATTTACTCACCACCATGTCATCCAAAATGTTGATGTCTTTCTTTGTTCAGTCGAGAAGAAATTATGTTTTTTGAGGAAAACATTGCAGGATTTTTCTCATTTTAATGGACTTTAATAGACACCAACAATTAATACTTAACTCAACACTTAACAGTTTTTTTCAACGGAGTTTCAAAGGACTATAAACAAACAATCCCAAACGAGGCTTAAGGGTCTTATCTAGCAAAGCGATTGTCATTTTTGACAATAAAAATAACAAATATACACTTTTGGAGCACAACTTCTTGTCTAGATCCGGTGGTGATGCGCCAGCGTGACCCCACGCAGTACGTCATGACGTCAAGAGGTCACAGAGGATGAACGCGAAACTCCGCCCCAGTGTTTACAAGTGTTGAGAAAGAGGACCGTTCCGACGTTGTTGTATGTCAACTGATACTAATTAATGTCTTTGTGTCAGTTTATTGTTTACAATGGTCCGCAAATGGGCGTTTTATATATGTAACACGTGACCTCCCTACTTCACTACGCATTTACGTTAGGTCGCGCTGGACCGGACCTAGATGAAAAGTTTTGGTTTAAAAGTGCATATTTTTATTTTTATTGTCAAAAATGACAATCGTTTCGCTAGATAAGACCCTTATGCCTCGTTTGGGATCGTTTATAGTCCTTTGAAACTCCGTTGAAAAAAACTGTTAAGTGTTGAGTTAAGTATTAAATGTTGGTGTCTATTAAAGTCCATTAAAATGAGAAAAATCCTGCAATGTTTTTCTCAAAAAACATAATTTCTTCTCGACTGAACAAAGAAAGACATCAACATTTTGGACGACATGGTGGTGAGTAAATTATCTGGATTTTTCTTTTAAGAAAATGGAATATTCCTTTAATATTTTAAGACCAAGCATTGACAGGCTCGATTTCTGACATTACAATGTTTTAAATTTGTGCAAAGTGTAATTTTATTTTTGTATTCTCTGTTAAACATTCAAGTTTGTTTCTGTTCAATTCTCCTAACGGTAAAGGTGCTGACCATATCCTTTCTTCTTTCAACTGTAAATAATTCATCGAGTGACTTTTGAAGGTTTAGGAGGGAACATTGTCTGTCCTCACCCGTGAGGGACAGAGCTCTGATTGGACAGGACGTAACCGAGAGCTGGAATTTACTGCAGGAAGCTCCTTCCTGTTTGCAGGGAGTATTTTCAACTTTAAAAGAAAACACCCAAGGCGTCAAGTAATAAACCTAAATCAGCTCAACGTTGCAGAAAGATTAAAAAGTGCTGGTGCAACTGACATTAATAAAAAGAAGAAGAATTTTAAAATGATACACAAACGGACTACAGAAAATGCACTGGATTATACACAAGTAGATAAAGAAAAAACACCCATTATGTGATCAATTAAGAGATTTTAGTTAAGATTGCAGTTCAGATTTTGCTGCAGCCCATCCTGCAAACCTGAAACAGTGATCAGCCAATCTGACGACTTGACATACTGCAGATGTTCTCTAAGGACAAGCGTTTTTTCACAGTGATCACCACCTATCTCTGCTCCAACTACTATCATTTATTTGTTGACCCAAAATATTTCAAATCCAGACTTGGAGCCCATTCAGAAGTGCAAAAATTGTTGCTTATGTAGCAAACGGCATAATCCTCTCTGATGCAGACTCACAATTTAGTAATCTCCGGTGAAGCAGGTTATATAAATAATGATCTGTGTGGCTCTCCATGCATTTCTTCCTCTCGGTTTATATCCATACAGACTGCAGCAGCAGCGTGCTGTACAATTACTCGATTACTGTAAATCCATAGAGAGACAGTCAGCTGGCCAGCGGCGTTGCACGGGTACGGAGCGTGTTCCTCATTAGAAAAATCCCTCATTAAAATGACAGCCAGGAACTCCACACGTTCTCAGATTAATACTTGCATGAGATGATTTCCTGTCCCATGCCGACACACCAAAAAAATCCATCTGCGGTAGTTCCACACGATCCCTTGAAGGTTCTTCCTCCGTATAATAGGTGTGGTGTGTGTGAGAGTGCAGTAGGGAGGGGAGAGAAACACACCCACTGTGTGTATGTGTGGGGTGTTAGGGATGGGGAAATGAGACACCGTAGCTCTTGCCCTGGACTGTGTGCAGTCTGTTATCCACAGCTGCAAAACACACACCACACACACACGGACACACACACACACACACACACACACACACACGCACACACACACGCACACACACACCTGCAGCTCCTTCATACTCAAGCTGTTTACTGCAGCATCATCAGATATGTGTATTGCATTGACAAACACATGAAGAATTTACACACTACAGTTTACATTACGTCTGAGAGTGTAATAACATAATGATGTAGTTACATTCTATTAGTATCAGGTTTAAACTTATGCGGTATCGTATTTGTAGCTGGCATCCATGCACCAGTGTTTATTTCAGACAGGAGTCGTGTCTAGTTTTGCTTTTTTTATTTTATTGTCCAGTCCAATTTGTCGTTTTGATTTTAAACTGACCTGGCCCACAAGATAAATCTTACACAATCCTATTAAACACTAAAGCAAAGCAGGGATCGCGTCAACTGAGTCTCTAAATGTGCATTCATACTAGCGTTGTATCAGACCACACTGTCAATTAATTTATGTTAGTGAAAAGTCTGCATCATGAAGGCTAAGAAAAACAAGTGTTTATGAAAGTTTGGCAACCAAACTTCACAAATGTTGTAAGAGCAAGTCAAACGGGTGCTGGATTCCCACTAGGGTTGGTCCGATAGACAATAATATTGTGTATCGACGATCACCAGACATATAGCAGGCTTTCATGACAATAGTTGGTGATGGTTATTATTATTATCATTATGGTTTCACATTAACATGCAAATTGCGTGCTTTTCCTCATATGAGAGGGTTTGTTGGCTTTACTTTGCGCGGGAGACCTTGTAACCAGCGCACTTTCCTTCTCGCACACACTTGGACTTAATGCACGCAACTTGGACTCTTGCTCGGACCTGAATGCATGCGGCATGGACTCGCATGATAATGCACATGATTACCTTTCCTCGCACATGAGCTTGTAATACACGCAGCTCTGATATTTCCTTGCACTAGAGAGGTTGGCACACAGGGGTTTAAAACCAGTGAGTGTGATGTTTCCGCTCCCTGGCACGCAGGAAATTTTCGCATGTGCTTTAATGACGCGCTCGGATTAATGGCATCAGTTTTAAGAAGGTTGCGATCATGACAGTGTTGACCTTGCTTCTTTTTTATCCACCAATCAAGTGACTTGTAAAAAATAAACAAATAAATAAATGGCGATCTCAAAATGGGGAATATCACCCAACACAAATCCCACTATATTTTAACAAGCCCTCAAAATAAACCTTACGCAGTTGTATAGGACCTACAGGACGATGCGCTGGTTCGTTATCTAATCAGAAAATAAATGCATGTGCCTGGTTTCTCGAGAGAGAAATCACACACAATAGGCAAACTTAGGATGCTGCAGTCAAAATTCACCAAGTACACCAAATACAATACATGTCATGTGTCTTAAATGATTAAACCATTTTCTTAAAAAAAATCCAGATTTACTCACCACCATGTCATCCAAAACGTTGATGTTTTTCTTTGTTCAGTCGAGAAGAAATTATGTTTTTTGAGAAAAACATTCCAGGAGTTTTCTCATTTTAATGGACTTTAATGGACCCCAACACTTAACAGTTTTAATGCAGTTTAAAATTGCATTTTCAACGCAGCTTCAAAGGACTCTAAACGATCCCAAACGAGGCATAAGGGTCTTATCTAGCGAAACGAAAACGTTTTTGCAAGAAAAATAAAAAATATGCACTTTTAAACCACAACTTCTCTTCTTCCTCTGGCTGTGTGACGAGCCAGCGCGACCTCACGTAATTGCGTAATGACGTCGAAAGGTCACGTGTTACATATATAAAACACACATTTGCTGACAATTTTAAACCATAAACTGACACAAAGACATTCATTAGTATCATTCGACATACAACAACGTCGGAACAGTAAACACTGAGGCGTAGTTTCGCTACGACATACGTGACGTCTTAACGTGATGACGTAATACGTGAGGTCGCGCTGGCGTGTCACAGGACTGGAGGAAGAAGAGAAGTTGTGGTTAAAAGTGCATATTTTTTTATTTTTCCTGCCAAAAACTACAACCGTTTCGCTAGACAAGACCTTTATGTCTCGTTTGAGATCGTTTAGAGTCCTTTGAAACTGCAATTTTAAACTGCATTAAAACTGTTAAGTGTTGGGGTCCATTAAAGTCCATTAAAATGAGAAAAATCCTGGAATGTTTTCCTCAAAAAAAATTTTTTTTTTATTTTCGACTGAACAAAGAAAGACATCAACATTTTGGATGACATGGTGTTGAGTAAATTATCTGGATTTTTTATTTTTCTTAAGAAAATGGACTAATCCTTTAACATGATGCACAGACGGAATGCACACACAGATTCCAGAAAATCATTGGCTGTGTAAACTCAAACAAACCCCGTACAAATTTTCAGTGTATTTCCATGATCTATGTGTAAAAAGGGCTATACAGTGATACCTACATGTGACATGCTAATAACATGGCAAAAGAAAAAGAAAGCCATTTTGTATCATCAACCATAAATGATATCAAAGTGGTTGCAGATTAAGGCTGCAACATTCATGTTGTGCATTAAGCATAACTATTTTTACTCCATTCGGAACAAAACAAGAAATGCGTGCATCACATCAACAAGAATCTCATGAATATTCATAAACCCTAAAGCACATGAAATGTCTTCAGAAAAATATACTAGTAGGCTAACACGAGCATTTCTGAGACCTGTTCCCATCCTCCATCTCCTGGTGCTGTTTTGCATGCACTAGGTCAGGATTGTCCAACCTTTTGTGTGCAAGGGCAACCACAATAAATAATCTGGAGGGCTAATTTTTTGATATTCTGCAATAATCGAAACTCTGTTTTACTTGATTTCATTTTATTTTACTTAGTTGATGTGTTTTATCCTTGTTAAAATTGTTAACATACATAAAAAAGCTAAGCTAATATAAACAAGTATGTATGTAATACATAAATATTAAAATTGAGGCTATTAGTAGAATGTGCTTTGGTGAGCAATTACAGCCTCCATGTGGGAAACCTGGTGCCCAGGGGCACCATTTTGGAGACCACTGCTTTAGGTAAAAACAAGAACAGCATAAAGCCTCATAGCTGAAACTCTTACATCACAGGAACAGTGACAATTTAGTAAAATCCTCCAAAAATATGTTTAGAGTACAACACACGCATACACACTTCCATCTCCCAAACACTTATACAGAAATAAGTCTCTGTGATTTACTGCTGTAATCTTAAATGGAGCATGGCTTCTTTAGCCTATTTGCTTTGTGATGTGCAGGCAGAGAGATTATATTGCTTTCTCCAGTTATTTTTAAAACATGTCAAGGTCACATGATCCGTCCATATTTTTCCTGTTCCTCACAATCTGCTTGGTCCCTAGGCTGTGCCCTCAACAAGCCCCACAAACACACTCTTGCTCTTCAAAGAGAGACACACAAACACACTTTCAAATACACGATTTTAATGCACTGGCAGGCATAGCCAGCCCAAATCCATCTTAAATGCAGTAATCCTGTATTCACAAAAGCTGTGTGTGTGCTTGCGATCTCTCAATGCTGTCAGCTTGCTGTTTGCCATATGATAATGTAGACTAACAATAAGTTTCTTATGACTATGAGACGACATCTTGATAGTTAAGGGGTTCAGGGACTATAACCTCATTCAAACAGCACTTTGGTCCCAAAAAATACCTGTAGACAGGCTTCTGTGTGAACAGAACATATAATTTACCTGAAAGTCAATGAGATCCAGCATTGGGTTTAAGATTAAAACCCCTCTAATCCCCTCTAGTGAGTGTTAACATACACAACAAAATGCTGACAATCATCAAAAATCAACTAATATAAACCTGGCAAATGTGGTGTTGAGATTTGAAAAAAGTTTTAAAGGTAAACACATGTGCACATGACATCACAGTGACATTACACAGGGTGTAATTCCCTGCGTGGGCAGAAATCTCATGTGGGATTATGCTTTAACCGTACATAACCATTACCTAATAAAAGACGTTACAGTGTTTCTATTACCTTACACACTTTAGGTCATAATGCATAACCAGTGCAAGATTGTGCCTCATACACTATGCCAAACCTTTCTAGACTCTAGATTACCACTAACATATTAATTGAAAGGTGCAGACAGGAGTGTGAATGTGAGAGTGAGCGAGGTAAGCAGTGCTTGACAATCCACTTCTAAAAATAGCACATGGCAGCCATGAATGAGAGGGACAGAGAGAGATAGAGACAATAAACAGAAAGACAGGCAGTCAGAGAGACAGCTGCGGGTGTACTCCAGCAGCTTTAGACACGTAGGATTGGACCAGCAGCCAATTAGATGCCGTCATCTCTGGCAGAATGACGATTCAGCAGCTTTATCATGACAACAACATCATAGTAAATGTGACCATGACAACTTTATCTGTTTCTATTGCAGTCTCCCAATGGATAGGGGAGCAGTCAGAAAGCTTACACACAGCATTAATGACTGCATTTTGCTTGACTCTTAGGGACACTTATAGTGCTTTCCATTGCATAGTACCCCATGGTTTGGTTTGGTTTGGGTCAGGTCGGGTCAGCTCACCTCACTTTGACTTTGTTAGCTTTTCCATTGAGTTTAGTAACACTTCAGAGTGAGAGGGATTATAGGCGTGTCGTTATATTTGTGCCGCCTACTGCTGTGACATCATACAAGTGAGAGTGTCGTTGTACATTTCCATACATTCATTTATTTCTCAGTCCGCCACAAAATTAAAATTGACCACCACAAATAGATGTTTGCACATTGTGTTTATCGCATTGTCTCACATGATAGTTTCTGTACAAACACCCGTGGCCTCAGTCGACGCACTCAAACGAGCCTTATTTAAGTTGCATTTAGCATATATGCGGTCATGCGCGTAGCGAATGTGCCTCCACAAACTGAAAGTCTGGAAAAATGTATATGGTGTTCCTGATTCTCAACCTGTGGATGTTTTTTATCGCTAAAAGAAAGTTTGGGAACTTATAGCAGAGCACAGATGACAACATGTTTGCTCGAGACAGCGCAAGCAAGCACGAAGGTAAAGCTAATCTTTTACATTATAGCAATGACGCTGGTAGTGACGATTCTTTCAGACCAATCAGTGATCTACAGTGTTTTCGTGTCACGTTTTTGTATCAGCTCACATCCCTTGGAACCCCCGACCGAGATGGTACTAAAACGAAGTATTGTGTACTACCTACTGCACCCAGTGGAAAAGCTCACAAAAGTAAGCTGAACCAAACCAAACCAAACCAAACCAAACCGTGGGGTACTATGCAATGGAAAAGCGCCATTACTTTCTATAACTTTACTGTACACAAAAACTGATGAATTTGAGATCTTTTGGGGAAAACTGTGTTTTTTAAACTTACATTGCAATGTTTTGTTTTTCTGTGATGTACATTGCAACATGAGAAATATTTGGATGACTTCACCAGATGACACATAAAGCTCTGTTTAAAAGGATTTAACTTCTGCCTTGCATTTCTTGTATAGCTCACAGATTTAAACAGGGAATTGTGCAATATTGTTTAAAACGGTTCTTATATAGTGTAACACTGGCAAAGGCATCCGAAATAGTTTTCCTTTAAAAATAAATGTTCTGGATGTTCTTTGATGTAACTAGAGCAGACGCACATTGCAATGTCGATGCTGAAACGGCAAATTGTCCAGCCCTAACACAGACCTTTGTATGAAGGTCTGTGCGATTGGGCAATGTCTTTTATACCCAAATATATAATTAATGTTTATGTAAAAAAGTAGACATTTTTGGCACGCAATGTATCATAAAATGAAATTTACTATTTTATTTCTCTCACCTCTAGTCTCATCTAGTCAACGACATTAATCTTGGATAGCAGAAAGTATGTCAACATAATAACACAATATGACAGACTGAAGTGAACAAGCACTAATGTCTTCAAAAGTGATGATCTTCATTCAAGTGACACAGTTTTTTCCAGACTGAAACTCCAAATACAAAACAGCTAATCCAACGGACCAAGAATAAAAAGTTGATCTTAAACAGGCTCCTGTTATAGAAGTTTCAGCAGTAACAACATAAACAAACAGGTTTCATGGAAGAAACGTAACTTCCAGGAACATTCTTATGCAAAGAATGAATAACAACAACAACAACAACAGAGTCCTTTTAGGGGCCAATCCCACCAAATGCGTATTAAACGCTTGTAAACGCAAGGTGCGGCTTTTTTATATTGCGAGGCAGCTGACCTGCTAATCAAATATTGAAGCGTGAGCACTCTGTTGCTGTCATATTAGTAGACATTTTAAAAAGAGGACACTTGCTCTGACCTTGATCGAGGGTGAGAGGTGCACAAACACACAGGAGACACTAAGTGATTGCAGTCCGGTTGTTTCAAGCAATTGTAAACTCCCGTCACCACAACAGAAGGCCCGCCTCTCCCCTCATTTGATTGGACAGTAGAAAAACGTAAATTACGATTTTCCGCTCCGAGCGCTCCTCTAAAAACACGTGCTGCGGCAGGCGGGAAAAAAAACAAGGCGTTCAGAGCGCATAAAGCATCCTTGAGCATTGGAAAGGCGCTATAGAAATTAAACATTATTTTTATTATTAATAAATCACAGCTATCAAAAACTACATTGAGCTAACGTTACTGTGTAAAATGTGTACTATAATCTATACAATCTTAACTAGAATCCTTCACATAGTGGTGATCCATGATTGCAGTCTCCCCTTATTTAAGAAACCAAAACATTTGTCATTTTCAACTAGGTACTTGTTTCAGAGTTCAGTTTAGCCACTAGCCAAACCGTTAAACAAATAGAGACCAGAAGTTAAGTAACGCGTGTGTGTCCAAAGGAAACGCCTACACATCCTCTCAGAAAACAGCATCAAAAACTGGAAACACATCTAATGTAATATTATGATTTTTTTGCTTACAAGCAGGGGCTAACTCAACCAGACTAACCAACCATCCCTCGGCACTTGGTTCACGCCTTCAAGCTACCCCTAACTGCTATGTGTTTAAACAGGTGGTCCAATATTACGAGCAGTCATCTGTTTACCACTGAACATACTGCAGTGTTCAGCAGACACCCTCACAGCAAGGTCAAACCAACCAAACATCTCTCTCAGCTGAGGGCACACATGAATCAAAGACATCTGGAAGGATGCTGGTGAAATATACTTTGATGTATGCTTTGCTCACCATTCTGCAAGACATCCTTCCTCAAGGAGCGATTCACCTTGTACTTTCACCAACACAGAGTCAGCAATCTATCTCCTAGTCCAAAACAGCAGCATAGTGAAGGTGTAAGGGTTGATATTATCATCTCTCTGTTGTTCATTACTCACTTACTTAGTCTGTGTGTGCGTGCGATCTACACATGCCCTCTCCATTTTATTTTAAGTTTGCAGTGGCAGGTCAGGGACGATAACCAGGCCTCAGATCCCGGTCTTGCCATAGGAGCTTTTAAGTCAGCACTGTACTGACCCAATGAGCATTCACAGAGTTATCAGCCCAAAGTTGCACACACACACACACACACACACACACACACACACACACACACACACACACACACAATTCCACAGGGCAGGAATGTGCTGATAAGAAGTCAAAGCTATCCACACTCTTTTACTCTTGCTCTTCGCCTGACAGGACTGGTGAATATTTCAGGCTAAAATGCTACATCTTTTATAACATTTTCAGGCATTAGATGCAAGTCTGGAGATTTTAGTTTTTTGTGCTATTTGTAAATATCTATAATATCTTTTGATGAAAGTATGGAGAGAGAAATGCAGACTAAATAATAAAACTTATTTTGAAAAAAATAAAAAGCTCTCATTGCATGTTACAGCACATACAGTATGTCTAGTCAAAGGCGTTCTTTATTAGTCATTTTAATTTCCATGTTCCTGTCACTGAGCTGATGACCAAAACCAGGCTGTTCCCACATCAAAATTCCACAGCCAGGAATGGTGATGCAAAAGACACACAGATCCTCCTCATACAAATGCACAATGACATGTAAATGTACAACAACAGCCTCATTTAGCCCATTGTGTATGTGTGCGAGTGTGTAGAGAGAAAACAAAGAGGAGGAGAGGCAAAATGATATGTGTAAGGGGGAAGAGGGGTATAAACAGAACACCTTGGTGGTGTTGTTTATATCCCAGACGCTCAGTAACACCAGTCACCGAGGGTCACATGATCAGTCCAAGCCCACTCAAAAAAATTCCCAAGCTCTTACAGGCGACATTCTGCCCCACAATGCTAGCGTTGTCGCCCAAGATAGACAGCCACAGAGTTAATGGGTTACAGCTTAAGCTAGATTAATTCTCATAACATAATTATCATCCTGAAATAATAATTAGGCTCTGCCTGCATATATTAATGTGGTGTGCACGCATGAGTCTATACTACTCAGAGTTGAAAAGCATAGTATGAATTGTCAACTCAATTCATCATGTAATAAAATTGTATTCACTCAGTTAAAATGTATTTTCAGTAATTACCAGTGGCGGCTCGTGACTGCTCATCCGAGAGGAGCTAATTTAAAATAAGTGTTGGGAGTGTCATGTGTGTTGCTTGCGTTTTTAAAATATGTGTTTGTTGCATTATGTGAACCATGTGCATTAAGTGTTTTGTCAAAGTAAGTGCCTGCTGCATATGCGTCAAAACTGTAAAAGAGACGCTCACGTTCACATAATACACACAAGACACTCCCTTAACAAAAAACTCTGATTGCGCATGAGATTATGCGAGTATCTGGCAAACGCGAGCATCTCTTTTATCATAAACCCTTTAGACGCATCTGCAGCAGGAACTTATTTTGACAAGACACGTGATGCACATAGGATCACTCAACGCGCAGAACACATTCTGAAAAAAGGAACCACACACATGACGGGCTACATACATGTTGTGGTAAGACCAGGTACTGGAGCAAACTTACTAGGGCTGGGCGATATTGACCAAAATTCATATCTGGGTAATTTTGGGATAAATGGTGATATACAATTTATTAAAACATTATGCATGTATGAAAATTTCTGACAGAGCTTCTGTTGCAAAAGAAGGAGAGTCATTTTAGACCATATTGATAGAGCATTTTCTCATCCCGTATCCCGCTGGGAAAAAATACCAATATATTAACAAAACTCAACATAACACCCAGCCCTAAAACTTAAAAAATAGTATGCTACAGATTCAGCAAAAACGGATACCAGGACTAGACACCAAAGAATTTGACAGCAAATGGTAAACCTCAAATTATCTTCATTCAGCCAGGAAACACCTGGTGACACTATAATAAGGTGATCAGTCAGATGATGGGCTAGCTTCAAGAGAATTGGAGAAAAAGGGCCAGACAAAAGAAAAAAACATGATTCAAACAGTTTCATCACATTTACACCCAGAGTGACCTACAAAGATTAAGAAACAATAAAGAGATTTGTCATAGGGAGGCAATAATACAAGAAGTTACAAGATTTCACTATTCCCAAACAGCACCTTCACCTTCATGTTCACAATTTTAATAGCTCAAAAAATCTGATACCTAAAATACAAGAATCAAGTTCATGACCCAATGACTACTCGTAAGCCTTTGATAGCATAATTCCTAGATTAAACGCTACACTCCTACTTGATGACATGCTTCATCTGTCTTCCCATAAAAATGTTGTATGACTTTCATTGACTTATTTTTTGTCTGTAAATTATTATGCATTTTTATGCATCAAGGGCAGGGGTGACCAACCCTGTTCCTGAAGATCTACCCTCCTGCATATTTTAGTTCCAACTCAGCTTCAACACACCTGACTCTTATTTTTAGGTAGCCCTGAAATGCTTGATTGCCAGGTTCAGGTGTGTTTGATTGGGGTTGGAGCTGAACTCTGCAGAACTGTAGATCCCCAGGAACAGGGTTGGTCACCACTGATCAAGGGTGTCATTCATACATTTAAGATTTTGTATGGCTAATCATATATTGTTTTTTCTTTTGAAGATACTACTTTGGTTTTGTGCTTCAAAATATGGGGCCCAAAAAATATGTGACATGTTAAAGGAATAGTCTATTTTCCATATTAAACTATGTTATTACCTTAACTAAGAAGAGTTGATACATACCTCTATCATCTGTGTGCATGCACGTAAGCGCTGGGGCGCACTGCGACACTTTGATAGCATTTAGCTTAGCCCCATTCATTCAATGGTACCATTTAGAGATAAAGTTATAAGTGATCAAACACATCAACGTTTTTCCTATTTAAGACGAGTAGTTATACGAGCAAGTTTGGTGGTACAAAATAAAACGTAGCGTTTTTCTAAGCGGATTTAAAAGAGGAACTATATTTTATGGCGGAATAGCACTTTTGGGAGTAGTTCGACTCGCCTGAAAAATACGCTCCCCTTCTCACTCTCATAATGGGAGAGGGAGAGTGTTACTGGGCCGAGTCGAGGTACTCCCAAAAGTGCTATTCCGCCATACAATATAGTCCCTCTTTTAAATCCGCTTAGAACAGCGCTATGTTTTATTTTGTGCCACCATACTTGCTCGTATAACTAACTACTCTCTGGTCACTTCTAACTTTATCTCTGTTTGGTACCATTGAATGAATGGGGCTAAGTTAAATGCTATCAAAGTGTCGCAGCGCGCCCCAGCGCTTACGTGCACGCAGTAAGATGATAGAGGTATGTATCAACTCTTCTTAGTTAAGGTAATAACATAGTTTAATATGGAAAATGGATAGACTATTCCTTTAACAACAAAAGATCAGATTTTCCTGCTTCTACTCAAGCAAAAGATGAGATAAAATTGGTCATTAAACCTGTGGATCCCATACCAGTTTTTGTGAACGTCATTGGAGGAAATGAGTACATGCCAACACTAAGGTACGTTTACACGGGTCATAAGCATTAACGCTTCCCATTTCCTTTTAATGGGTGACACAATGCGTTGCCAAATAGAATTGTGTATCTGTCTGCGCCGCGTCACTGCCGTTGCTTGCAGCAGACGTTAAACATCTCAAGCAGCAACGCGTGCGTCAGCCAATCAGATCGCCTTATGCAACTAACCTAGACAAAGCCAGTGTTGCGGCCACTGTAATTGGCTGTTGGCCATGCTTCAGACAAGCCTTTCTGCAAGCGTTAATGCTTCTGTCCCGTGTAATTTTTTTTCAAATTCCGAAATTCTATTAAAAATCTCAAAGTGCTGCTGATTATTAGCCTGGGTTTCCTTATGCTGCCTTGTGTGCAAATTTATTCACGTTGCAAGTCTAGCATGGAAACTATGGACCAATTTTGCCACTGAAATAGGGAACTAATCACAGAACGGGGAGGGGGCAGCAAGACAATGATGACGTCTATGCGACAGACCGAAGCAGTTTTGTTTATCCAACACGGCAGCAGACGCAAAGTTACTTTTCAGTGCAGCCTTAGATATTGTTCTAACTAGTTCTGAATCCAAGTTTATTTATAAAAAGAACAACTTTTGGCATTAAACAATTTCATATCCAAGAAGGATGTTTTGATATGGCAAGACATGATAGCCACAGAGTTTTATAGGACCAACCTGCTAGGCATCATTGTTGACGAAGTCCATTTAACTTATAAATGGTAAGTGTATTAATATCATTTTGTCATTATGCCTGTACTGTGGTTGTCACAGTGCCACTAAATTGTGTTGCTTTTCAATATCAATATACAGCTACAAGTTTAGTTGCATAGCTTTCTGCTGTGTGCACACATACTGATAAAAGTTGTTTACATTTAAATTTATGTTGCTCTACATACGTCATCTGGTATAATTGAAACGATTGGCTATGAGCTACGTACAGACAGTCTTTCGTAGTGCCCAATAAATGGCTCTGGGCAGTCGTAAACCACACCTCAAATACGAGAAAATTAGCATATGGTTCACAAACCACGTCTCATTCTCTATGAGACTGGTCTGGTGTTAGCCAGGCTAGCTGATTATATAACTTGCAATAAAACATTTACATCAAAATGGAGTGTAGAAAATGAAAATAAAACAAATTTGCAAATGTGGTCAGACTTTTGGACTCCACCGTGTATGATCAACTAGAGTACATAGTACTCTATTGTTTTTGTTTCACCCACAAAACTACTTTTGCAAAATACCCTATTGGACATCTACAAAACGTAGTTACAAAGTTTTAATTCAAAAAGCTGAAAGTCAATAGTTTAAATTAAAAAATTTCACAACAACATCTGCAGTGCCGCCAAACCAGCATTGGCGAAAACTGTTTATAGCTTATCTGGAAAACAGCTCCCTAGGATTTCCCAGCTCCAGAAACATAGATAAGATTCCTGCTAACCTGCTTTGTGCTGTGGGCAGAGCAGATCTGAGGTCAGCAGACCTGAGTCTGAGACATCAGACTTAATGAAGTTGAAGTGCCAAAGGATTAAAAAATTGACTGCTCACTAAAAACTCAAACGATCCAGGTTCCTTCTACAACATGGCTTTAGTTCTCATGTGGCAGTGAGCCGATCAGGTTTTACATCTTCAAGGTTCAGGAATGATCTGCCCCTTTCAGTGCCCCTCTTACCACACTCACAGAAACTACACAATATCTCTGATCCACTGACTCAACAACAAACAAACTTGCATGAAGACCATCATTATCCTAAGTCTCTCACACACTCCATGCCCCACAAACCAAGCAAATCTAGCTGTGATCACTATCATTATGCACACAAGATACAATAATAACAGACTGCTATCAAATAAATACAGCAATCTCGGTCTTTGGGGAAAATAAATGCTTTGAGATCTGTAATTTTTTAGCTTTAGCTGGCATTTATCTGCTTGCTAAACCATAGTTATATAAGATTCAAAATGCTGAAACAATCCACCTGATGTTACTTACTCCACTGACCTGCTAAGAAAAGACAGAGCTAGACATGCCTGTTTGGATTATTCACACAGTTCGAGCTGAGGTAACATGGAGGAACATGACATGCAGATTGTGAGTCCGGTTCAGTGTAGCCTGAAATCTCCCATAGAGAAGGCGGATCACTAAGATCAGACATGTGATTCAGATTAAAGCTGTTTTTGAACATGTACATAGACAGCAGTTTATTAATCATTTCATTCTGATCTGAACAGATTCAGTGGCACATTTTAGCACAAACTGTTATGTGAACATAATGTTATGCAGGCTTTGCGCATGGCTTAAGGATGGGTCACCATGAATGTAGAATGGTTGTGTTCACACACTGCCAACACACGTCCACTCCAAACACCATGTAAAAGTGGATTTTGCATAAAAGGCGCCCTTAACATATGGAAAGAATGGGTCTCTCTAGTCCACTTGTGATCCGATCGACCAAAACGCATCTTAATACCAGGTGTAAATGTCTAATGGCGCTTTTCCATTGCATAGTACGCCGTAGTTTGGGTCGGGTGAGCTTACTTTTAGGGGCTTTTCCACTGGGTACAGTACGTAGTTGGGGTTCCAAGTGAGCTGAGCGAATACTAAAACGTGAAAACACTTTAGATCATTGATTGGTCTGAGAGAATCGTGACTAGCATCATGCTAAACACAAGATTAGCTTTACCTTTGTGCGTGCGCTGTGTCGAGCAAACCTGTTGTCATCTGTGCTTTGATGCAAGTTCCTAAAACTCATTTTTAGGGGTGAAAAACATCCACAAGCTGAGAATCAGGAACACCTGTTGAATACCTGTGTTCTCCAGGCTTGCGGTTTGTGGCGGCACATTCGCGACGTGCAGGTCACATGCACAGCATTTTGCAACGTTATGAGGCTCAGCGGAGCGCGTCAACTTACGCCATGGATGTTTGTACAAAAACTGTCATGTTATCTAGAGGTAGTGATAAACGCGATGTGCAAACATCTTTTTGTGGTGGTAAATTTTCATTTTGTGGCGGACTGACAAATAAATGAATGTATGGGGATGTATAGCATTCTAACGACACTCTCAAGTGTATGATGTCACAGAAGTTGGCAGGGCAAATATAACAACACGCCTATAATCCCTCCCTCTCTGAAGTGATACTAAACTTGATGGAAAAGCTAACCAAGCCAAAGTTGACATGACCTGACCCGTGGGGTACTATGCAATGGAAAAGCGCCAAAAGCCACATACACGCAACCTTCCAGAATTCTGAAATCCCATTGGGAAGGAGTGAGGATGGCTAACAGTTACTATCAGTAGGGTACTGCTTAATAAGCAGTCATTAGCAAAGCATTAAACTAAAGAGGAAATGTGGAAATGACACACCCAACATTAAATGCATTGGGCTTTCCTCTGTGTGTATCAGAGTAGTGCATTCTTAACGCATCTTAAAGATCTATATCATGATTTTAATTAAACTGCTGACAACAGAAATTGAAATATGATACTGCTAATCATGGTAAGGTATAGTATAGGCCCTGCGGTGGAGCTGCACCAGGAGCCCAGTGATTTTCCTCACCATGGGAACCACTTAAGATTTCCAACAACACAAACACTCACTAGCCACCATCGGCTCTGAGACACACATATGGCTCTGTAAACATGACACTCCTAGATTTCGACATTGACAGTTTTATCTTTCTCTGGGAGGCGAAAACTCAGTTGATATATGAAATAGAAACAAATATTCCCTCTCCAGAGTAGGTAATTGTAACAAATAGTACAGCAGTAAAGCTGGGATATGTTTGTCCTCGGATGATTAAAAACCCCAATCTGCATGCTCTCAATGAGGGCCAGAGGCTTCAGCATTAATTAACATAACCACTCCAGAACAAAAACAGCTGACAAGAGCTTGCTCTCGCTCTCCTTTACTGCTTTGACTATGAATACAAGCTCTAGTGGGCTATTTCTAGTATTAATACAAATCATTTTCTTTTGTGTTTTGTGCATGAGACAGACAGATGATGGAGCATCCTTGCACTGTTCCATATCAAACACCAGCACTTCAATGCAAGTGTCATACAAATCTAAATGAAACCCTTTTCACACATCTCAGAAAATTGTCATAGAATTGCCAGAGTGCCTTCTGTGGAAATGCAAACACTCCACGAGATTGATACCAGGATAGGGACCTGACAACATTGTTGGGATCAGTCCTGGAACGCAACCTGTGTGAACAAAACACAGGGACATTGCCGTAAGGGGCGTGTTGCATGTGTCATAGCAACAACATACATAAGTTATCATGCAACTTTTCAACCAGAAAAAATGTCTGCAAACTGGAATGAAGCGGAGAACAGGGAGCTCCTGAATTTCCAAGTTGATGGTGAGTTTGTCGCTAGCTTGATAGACCGGTAAGTGAAGCGCAAGTTATGATCGAATCAGAAATAAATGCACAGGGTGGTTTCGCAGAATCGCAGATTATACACTACAAAAACTCCAACAAATCACATTAACATTACAAGTCACATCCTGATGTCACATGTCTCTTTACAGGATCTTTACAGGATGTGTGTGTTAACGCAGATTCCAGAGAATCACTGGCAGTGTGAATGAACCAAAATCAAACAATGCCAGGACAAATACACAATATCAATGTATTTTTCAAAATCTGTGTGTGTGAAAGGGGCTTAAGTTAGCACTAGATGGGTTTACCCAATGCCCCAAGTACAGATTGATTATTAAGGTGATTATTATTATACATATACAAGATCAGGTGTGCAAAAAGACTTGAAAAAGTCTTTTAACTAAACAAAAAACAGGCGCAGGAAAGGATGGGAAAATAATTAGTGCCAAATGGTGTCCAAATTCCACACCTATTACAGGATTTCCCTTTATTATTTCTGAGCTGGTTTGATTTCTGAAGACTCTGTCTGATGCATACTCAAAATATTTCAACTGTACAGCCCTATCAAAAAGATGAAGTTCTAAATAACCCATAAATGAAAAGCTTAGAAAGCACTGGGCATTCAATGCATGTGGAGTCGATAAAGGCATGCAAAGGACCTTTGTCTCTGTAAGCTGTATCACACAGGTCACTCATTGCGGCATCTTGTCTGTCCTGCAATCATGCAGTGATCCTTAAATAACAAACAGTCCCCAACTGAGTATGCAATCTCTTTCCCCCCAACTGACCCTAAAGAAAACGTAATCAGATTCTTTGAGTTTATAACCTAAACTAGACAAAACAAAAGATGGCAGATGCAGTAAAGACAGGACATTGGCAGGAAACAAGGACACCAGGGAGATTGACAAAAACTTTAGGATGCAAAAACAAGGTCATGCAAAAGCATTTTAACCTCGCAGACATGACAAAATCCATCCAACTGAAAATAAATCTCACAAGAGGCTTTTGGTTTGACCACACAGAACAGCCACCCTGGCCTAAGGAGATTCATCTAATTTTGTCTTTTAAACAGGAATGTAACTAATGAGTTCCTGTTAAAGGGGATAGTTCACCCAAAAATGAAAATTCTGACATAATTTTAAACATCTGTATACATTTAGTGTCCTGCTGAACACAAAGGAAGATGTTTTGAGAAATGTTTGCAACCAAACCATTTGTGGACCCTATTTACGTCCATAGTAGGAAAAAAGGATACTATGGAAGTAAATGGGGTCCACAAACGGTTTGGTTACAAACATTTCTCAAAACATCTTCCTTTGTGTTTGTAACAACAGGGTGAGTAAATTATAACAGAATTTTCATTTTCGGGTGAACTATCCCTTTAATGCTAGCTCATGTAATATAAGTCTACTCACTATTATTAGTATACTGCTTTCACGAATTTCTGTGGTATAGTCACGGAATATTTTGCTCATTTTTCCGTGGCCATACCACAGACTTTCTTTTTCGTGTCATTCTCACGGATTGGTTACTCAACTGTTTTGTCCTATTTCTTACCATTGTCGCTTCGGTTTAGGGTTAAATTTACATAAAATTATCCAACTCCAACCCTAATGCCCCGCGACAATTGTTTAAAATTGAGAAAATATAAAAGAATAAATCAGAAAAAAACAATACTTAAAAGGGACATCCTAATGCAAACACCAAATCTTACCCTAAACCGAAGCAACAATCGTTTGAAAATAGGAAAAAGCAGCCGAGCAACCAATCCGTGACAATGACACGGAAAAATGAGCAAAATATTCCGCGACTATACCACAGAACTAAGATCATGTTGGCTGTGCACAAAACACACAGCTGAAGAGCAACATCCTACCACTATACTTAACAAAATACATATTTTAGGTCTTTATTTTAGGTATATAAAGTTGTCATAAAAATATGCTTGGTGTGAAATGTTCCCTAGTAGCCCAATATAAACACCTCACCATTGCATTGCATGGCACCGTCACATAAGCATTACACCTATCAAGGAAACTCACCAAACCTGAATGACCGATTGAACAGTACACATTCTTGTGTTTTCATATGCTTTCTCTCTAGTACCGTGGAAGAGGAAGCCCACTACGTAGTTTATAACACGCGCGCGCGCACACACACACACACACACACACACACAGTACGCTATTGTACACTTCCCGAAGCACCTTACACGCACATTTCTCGTAAAATGAGTACGGGCAGTGTTTACTTATGTTGAGAGTTTATTCTGATCCATTTTTTATCACATGACTAGAGTGTAAACAAACCCAAAGCGTTTGTAGAAAATCCACGATTAACCTGATACGTGAACCAAATCCCGTTTATCTGAATAACTTAGCTTCCTGCACCTGTAAAATCCTGCCGCCAGACCGCCCACAATAATATTCACACAACGAACTGAAACTTTATCCGTATTTTCCTGTGATATAGACACGTATGTGAAAGCTACTCACTCAGCTTAAGTCCCAAAAGTTACACTCTGATAGAAATAATTTTGTTGAAGTTTAATGATATTCGCGCGTTTGCGTAACAACTTTGGCGGTCTGGCGCATTTCAGAGCTATTTATATTCAACAGGTACTCCCGCAAACACTTCTAGCCATCTTTGCAAACTCAACCGACGCTGAAAGCATATTCATTGTCAACCTATCTTAGGATTATGCATTTAAGGTGAGTTTTTAAACCAAAACAGGATATCATGATAAGTAGCTCAAGTGTGTTAGCCCAATGATAATCTTGATGAATGGTGTTTACGCACCGCAGCACCGAGACTCTTCCTACATGCTGTTTAAATGGGTCAAGACTCGTTTCCCTCTTTTCACGAACATAATCACGTCCATTTGTTCTTAAAAAGTAAGTTACCTTATTTCCTACCTTATTTGATGCAACCTTGGCAGACATTTTGATCTCTTGCTGGCTCCCGGCGTCGCAAGTTTGCTAAATATCACTATAAGCAAAGCGCAGAATTATTCCTCCTTTCTCCTGCCCAGCAGCCGCCGCAGCGCCGGGCAAAGCTGGTTTATTTCTTCAGATGGGTCAAAGACATGTCACCACGACGGAAATCCAGCAGTCCAAAGTTCATCATCTAAGTTATTACCACGAAACTCAAGAAACTTCAGAAGCTCGCGACTCTTTACTCTCTATAGTATCTCCCTTTCTCTGCTTCTGTCTGGAATTAATCAAACAGCAAAAACAAACCAAGAAATGTTGTTGTCCTTAGGTCGATATCGCCACTGAGTTCAAGATGGTTTAATAAAAACGATATGTACTGTCCCACAGCGGTAGAAGTTTCAAAAACAGATGAGCTCACTCCTCGTTTCTCTCCTCTCCCAGCAACAATCATGACATGTCTGACTGGGACATACCATTACATTTGTGCGGGGGTGATAGGGTGGAAACCAGGACTGCGTGAGATATTTAACTATAATTCCAGACCAAAATAATTAACTTTTTGTTTGTACGCGGCTGTTTTATTTAGTTATTGTGCGTTTTGTTTTAAAAGTGTATTCATTTTACAAAAAACAGTAAAAACAAAGATATAAATGCGAGTGGGGCATCCTGTGCCAGTTGTATTTGTATTGACCGGGAGAGCGGATGGGATAGAGAGAAACGAAGGTAAAGCGGTGGAGCGAAATTGTTGATTTGCTTTTGGCAAGTGCGCAAGCACTTTTTATATATGTAATACAGTTACTATTTAGCCAAATGGAAGATTATCTTAAGTTACACAAAAATAAGATTATTTTAAATGATCATACAATATATTTTTTATAAAAATGAATAAAATTAACTTTTCTAATAACACTCTACATTCTTTTATTTTGTATTTAAACATACAGTGGATGTGGAAAAGTGGGAAACAAATAGTAAAATCTGTATATCATGACATCATGCACTTTGCATTTTTGAGCATATAGCCTCACATAACCTTTTTTATATGTAGACTTAAATGTAGACTCAGATTGCATGCGGTTTAACCTGCGGATTGGATTTTGGTCGATAACAAACTACACAGGAAACCCAAAAGGACATAATTGCTGCAATACAAACCACTTCCTGTGGTTTCCGGGTCTCCTCCCATAGGACAGAGCCCCAGAAAGCTCCTTGTATTGTTTTGAAAACAGCATTATGGGCTGTACTTTCCAAAGTAAAATGTCAGCTTATGTTTGGAAATAATACAAATGGAAAACAACTCCATAACGGCATAAACATCTCTTTTTCCTTCAAAGTACTATCAGTTATTCAGCTATTCTCTCATGGATTATGTCCCTGAAGTTTTGCTGTACTTCAGTAAAATTGCTTCATTTCCGTACAACAAACAAGCTTTATCTAAATCTCCAAAGCTCCAAAGATGGTGAAGATATCCTTTCCAACAACAACAAACGAGAAAAGATCTGAAGCAACCACATGCCTTGTTATTCTGAAAATACCATATTTGCACAGAAAGAAAAAACATCACAAAACTTAAAATCTAAGCAAACAAAATCCAAAAGCTTTTAAAACATAAAAACATGTTTTACTGTATACCACAAATGCACTGGTGGTTGACAGACAGGTCCAATAGAGGGGCGAAGGATGCTTTGGATTAGCCATGCTGAGTGGATATTCTTGTCATAATTTAGGGCCGAGGGTTAAACCCAAAATAACTCTGTAACAAGTCACATTCTCTTATTGGTAAAGGCATAAGGAATCATAAAAGATTTTAAGTCTTCATTGTCAAAGATCGATAAAAACATTGGCTTTGATGCCTTTTTTTAGTTTTTGTGCAGATTCAGTTTTTATTTTTTTCTCCCTAATTAGTTGTTCGTGGCTTTTTTGCCCGATTGACTTTCATTATAACAAAATGTTTTGATTGCAAAGCCATGACACTATACAATCATGCATTCTTGATTGTTGGAGGTATAGACCCCTTCAAGGTTTGTAAACATTGAATGACTATCGGGTGCGCGTGCAGCATGGGGTCAAACTGTTCATACAATCGAGGCTTTATAATTTAATCTAACAGGGATGAAAAATTATGACTTACCTCAAATGAAGTGAGCACTACACACACAAGCTTCTTTGATCTTTGCATTGTCCCAGTCTGCACGTTAATTGCTTGCAGCCGCAGATGTTGTATTTTTTTGTTTTTGAGATTCTGCATGAATCGCGAAAACTTAACGGAAGACCTGGTGCGATTTTCAAAGCCCACAACGTAAGTAGGCATTTTTTACGATACCGAATAATACGCAACTCTATCTGCTGTAATTCTGACCCCGACATGCGCAGTTTGAACCGCCTGTGACGTGAACCATGAAGGGGTCTATTGATCCTCAATACTACCCCCCCCCACACACACACACACGCTTTTATACTACATATAACTCAATGTACAAGCCAGAAATTACGCTCTGTTTTTTGCGCAGGCCTACTAAAGGGTTAATGGTGCCACATGGTGATCAGCAGTAAAAATTTTACTTCTTAGCAAAAGGAAAAACCACCATGTCATGGCTTTGCAATCAAAAAATTTTGTTATAATGGAAGTCAATGGCGCAAAAACAGTAAATGAGGGAGGAAACCATTTTTGTACATGAACAACCCGAAAGGGTTAAGAAGAAAAAAGGTCAAGCAAAGAAATAACTTGGTGCTGTAAACAAAAAACAAAACGTGAATTTCCTCCAATTGCTCTTTCATCCATCAGACATAAACATGCACTTTCATCATTTTCTAAACAAAATGTTTTACAGATGTGCAAGATGATTAAATATTTAAATATCATAGAAGAATACACGGATGACTGGACCAGAGCCAAAATTAAATAAAGCACAAGCACAGGGGATGAATAAAATGCATGAGCGCCTCTGAGTCCTGAATATTACTTTAAACACAACACAACAACAGAGAAACAGAATGGTAAATACTGCCAGTGAAGACAAGCGCTCCATCCTCCTCCATCGCATGTTACGATCCGCGTCTAAAATGGAGGATATCAGTAAGTTCAGCATGCTGTCTGTTAGCGCAGGCAAATCAATCTTCAGATTCCCCAAATCTCAGAATGTCTCCTTAGTTGCTTGAAAACCCTTTAAGCAACTTTAATCAATGATTAAGATGAAAAGCATCGCAGGGCAGCCCTGTAGAGAGAATGGTTGTGTGAATAGAGCAAGAGAGACAGAAAAACCTGATAGATGCAGCTTTGACACGCATGGCTACCCTAAACAGCCCTCAAAAACTGAGCTCAGGTGTGCTCATGGAAGAGCAAGCACTTGGAAAACCCTCATGACCTTAAAATCACACACATGCATACACAAGCACACACAGAAGCATGAGGGAGATCTCGGTAGGTTTGCTCGCCTGCCAGTAGTTGGAAGCTAATGATGGTGAAAAGTGCAAAGATCACATGTTCTGCCATTTACTGTGCACTGTACATATTTTATAACGTTGAATGTTACAATGTACTGACAGAAATAAACCGCAAAAATTTATTTTGAGAAGAGTAAGGGCTTGATAGATTTTAGTTTATGGTTATAGATGATTTATGAATATTATTAGCCTTTTACGGTTGAATTGCATGGGTGTAGTGAATAAAATGCAAAAAGTATGCAGCAGACAAATATCAAAAGCATGTTCTGAATTTTTGATGTAGAGAAACTGAAGGAGTCCAATATGAGGTGCCATGGAGAAGAAAAAATATAAAGAGAGAGCTACACCTCTGCCAGCAAAAACAAGATATCTGAGGCAAAGGTTACAATCTAAGGCCAGGAACTGCTCTGATACAGTCTGTTCCTCACTTGGCTATTGTATTGTCTCCACAACAGGTTTGAGACGTCAACATGCTAATTACAGCAGAGTCCAAGTAACAAAGTTATGACAAAATCAAATCCGTTGGGTAAATCAGGATCTGATTGGCCAGAGCAGTTTTTAAACACTATTGGTGTTTACAGTATTGGTAGGGGATTAAGGAAAGGGAGATCGGTGGAGTAGAAAAGCATAGCAAACCTCAGAGACCTGAGGGAGGGAACAGTACAGGGGAGAAATGATTCAGTTTCACTGTCTGTCTTCATCTGGGCTGAATTAAAAACCGTTTAACCTTATCTAGTTTCCAGAGGCTTTATTGACTCTGGAAATTCTTGCCTTGGTCGAGGCCCTCACAAAGCAAAGTGCCCCTGTTACTATTACTAATGAAAACCATCTCGAGGTCAGACCATCTGAGAATCTCTGTTAAAATCAAATACCAAACTAATCAATGATTTTGTGGTAAGCAATACTGTACATGTTCAATAAAAGATTTAAAATCAAATTTTTTAAAGGGTCATGATTTTCTGAGAGGTGATTGTATTGCACATCACAGAAGAAAAGGAGGTAATTGTAGCTTTTTTGTTCTATTTTCGCCCTCCGGGATTAAAATCTACATTGCTTCAACGTCACAGGTTGTGGCGTGGCAATGTACCATAGCACATCGATGACGCCTCAGTGTGTTATCCAATGAGAAAATGTTGGTTTAATTATTTATGACAGCAAATAACGTGCTCCGTCAAGAAGGTCAGCGGGGGCAATCGCACATGCGTACGATTCGGTAGGGGAGAGCGGGGTAAGTTATCACACTTTTTACACTGTCTAACATTTACTGAGCACCATACATCACAATGATATAAATCTCATACAGTACCAAATGAAAGAAGGTCTTCGGCACATATGTTGTATTCATTACATTTTCATATCTTATCTCATTACAGAGTTTTAGACTGTTGAATAGAGAATGTTCACTTGTGACAATTTGCCCCATCGGCAGGTAAATTGTCACACTGGATTATCTAAAAAGAAGAACACAACTTAATTGTGATTATTGATTTAAATTTTTAAATTCAAAGCAGAGCTGGAAATTTTAACTTTAGGGCTTTTCACGCTGCGCATAATCTTGGGCTATCTTCGTTCTGCAAAGCGGGATTATCCCTGAAATTAACCCAGGGTTATGAAACCCTGCTCAAAAGCAAGGTTATCCTGGGTTTTTTGTTAACCCCACATTGCTGTGCCAAACGCGTACAATGTGAAACGAAACCGTTAGAATGGCTGCGTCCGAAAACTCTAAATTGCTGCTTTCTGAGCCAGCATTCCAAGGCAGGAAGGCATGTCCGAATCCAATGTTTGGTGCCCATGGGGATTGTGATTGGTCGAGCTCGAGATCGAAAAAATAAAAGGGTGGCAAAGAAAGCGGCTGGAGCACAAATTTAGTGTAAATAAATGTACATTTTCACTTTTTTACACCTTTTAATTGCATTTCTAGCAAGAAATTAGTATTGTAGTTTTCAAATATGTGATTAGTTATCACAAAGGCACTCTCTGTTTATATTTCAAACACGCTGCCTATGAAGTGTGTCTGAAAGCGTTTTCTCTGAGCTGCCTTCATGCCTCCGAAGTCATTGCATTATATGATAAGGGTTTCAGACACCTGAACTAGGGTTTAGGAATGCACAGGGTAGCTGTGTCCCAATTCAAGGGCTGCCTGCAACCTTATAAGCATGAGACCTTAAAAGGTGAGCACTCGGTCTTTCAAGGTGGAAGCCTCAGAAGTTCGTGAAGAGAACTGAAATGAGACTGTCTAACCTTCGGAGGACCCATAATTGGCGTCACCTGCTGCACGTGCCCACCACGCCTGTCAGCAGGACACAGCGGAGACGTTTCTGACGTATTAAAATAAATATGAAATCAGAAAAATATTTATTTATTTTAGAAAATATGACACGTTGATGTAGATTAACTATTCAACAGTATATCAAATTAATCAACCTTAGAAATATACGCAACATAAAAAGAATAATATTAACACAAAACATAACTTATGATACTAAAACAATGACAAGAAAAAAAAATTCTGATAATACACTTTTATTTAATAAAGGTTTTAATTGTTTATTTTAGAATATCCACATTAAATGCATCCGTTACAGACGCTCAATGACTCTTGGGATATCCTCATCTGTTAAGTATCCATTCGTTCTATCCTTAACAGCGCAGAGAAATGAGGATGCATTTTGAGGCTTCATTCTAAGCATCCTTTGAATTGGGACAGCCTTACTAGCCTCAAGTCGCGCTGCTGTAACGCAGCACAATGTCTTAAAATACGTCCTTAGAAGGTCTTTGAATTGGGACACAGCCTGTGAAACATCAGATTATGAATACCCAGGGTTATCTCTTAACCCCTGGTTAAGTGCGAACAGTGTAAAATATAAAAAAGATTCCTTTAACCCGGGTTTAACTATTTCCAGTGTGAAAAGCATGTGACGACTTTCCCCAAAGTCATGTCACACTGTAAGATCACGTTGGTCACAACCCATGCGTGCCCACTCCTTGCTCTTCTATCTGCGTCCACACCACAACCATTTAAGTTGCATGTAGATTGGAGCTGAAATATAGGGGTTTCATGACCGTTTAAATTATTTAAATTTCCTTTTACATTTGAAATTAAATGTATTAAAATTTTAATGTATTTAAATTAATTTTATTTTAACTTAAACTAGTTTAACTATTAAAAACTCATATATTACCAACATCTGTGTCCTGCTGAATTCAACCACCTCCTCATATCTTGCAATTATGTGACCAGTTTTTGTATCTTGTTTACAGGAAAACCCAGAAAGATGCAGTGATTGCATAACTCTCAATCCTAGTTCATGCAGAGAGCCCAAGCTGACCTCCTCTTTTAAACTTAACTGTGGTCCCAAACATAGCTGTTCACACAGACTGAATATCATCACAGAGATTGGACATTAATCAAACACTGGCAAAAAACAAAATTCACTTTAAGTGCATGTTATGGGTCACAGGGGAATGCAGCGTAGAATGGGTATTGTGTCTAATCTGTGATTGAATAACCCAAGATGAATGCAACAGTTGGAAATGGAATCAAATATAGCAAAATGACTAAATTTAGAGTCCAACGCAAGCATTTATACTGTATATAAAACATAAAGATTCCTCTATGGCAAAATAAGAAACATACATGGAAAAAATTTACATTTACTCTTTAACAGGACAAATTACTTTCAAAGGAACTTGCACAAATAGAGCAACAATAGCATCCACTCTGCGACCTTTTACGAGTAACGTAAAAGCGTCTGTTTAATTGTTTCATTCTAAAATTAGAAAATCTGTTTTACTCCCACAAGGGCCACGGTTACAGGCCAGTCTGTGCCAGTCCAGAAAGACTGCTGTCCTCCATTCAACCCACTGGGTCATGTCCAAATGTGCATGTTCAGAGCTATTAGCTTTACCCAGTGCCAGCACAACACAGCTTAAGCACTTTACTGTTAAAGGAATACTCCACTTTTTAAAATACGCTCTAAGCAGTGCCTGAAAATAGTCCCCTTGGTTACTATCAATAGCAGAGGATTATTTTTGGGCACTGCGTAATATCAATGCGACTGCTGCAGCCATGTTACAGCAGCAAAGTCCTTGATTTTTACGCTGGAATGAGAGTAGTTTTAGCCATATCGGCCTAGAAAATCACAACTTAAATCACAACTAAAATCACATAAAACTGAATAACGTAAACTAAACGAACCGCACTGACACTCGTCCTCCTCGCACATGTGCAGAAGATAAAACATAACTTAATACTTACGATGTAACTACAGAAGACTCAAGTTTTAAATAGAAATATATATCGAAACTCTTTGGTTATTTTTGAGCGTGATGCTAATGGTCTGATCAGATTCAATAGATTGTGCTGGGCTATGCTAAAAGTGGTACCGCCAGACCCGGAGATCGGCTGAATGGATTCCAAAACTGTAAAAATGAAATGTTTAACTCTAGGGGAGCTAGAAAAGAAGAATTTTTTTTTTTTTAAGTAGAGTGTCCTTTTAACACTCCTACTGCTTTGATTTCATTAGTAACCAAAACAAGTCACAAAGTAGATTTAATGTAACCTTAGTTAAATAACGGACCATTGTAATGTTGAATTCTGCTCCCTTTCTGGAATTCGAGGTTGAGGTTTCAGAGATGAACATGTGATTTGTTTCCAGTCCATTGTTTTATGAACAAAGAGTGGGTAAGACAGCAAACAATGCTCCTTTAAGACACAATGACATTTATTCGATGTACTACTAGAATCATAACAAAACAAACAAACAGAAATAAAAAATAGCTTTTTATTAGGACATTTGCATGACTAAATATAGACATCTAAAACTGTTGTTGTGCTTTGATTAATGTAAGCAGAGCTCAAAGCATTCTGTCCTTCAATAATTCACATCACACACTTGGTTACATCGTTCTATTTATAAAGTTAAAAAAACAGCTCATTATTTTTTTCATACTTTTTCCACAGAGAACATAATAGCCATCATAAAATGAAATAACAATTTGTTTAAGTTAAGTGTTTAAGTTTTAATATCAGCCCTGATAACGCTCTCTCACGAGAATGTGTACATATTTTACGAGTTTTACAACCACATTTGTACGTTTTTGAACGATTTGCCTTGACCCCTGTGACGTTGGGGTTATGTAAGGCGTTAGGGGTTTAGTTTTGTATGTACGAATTCTTGTGAGATCAAGCTGGTCCTGACATATTATGTGAATTACATGTAATTCACCTTTCATAAGCAATGAGTATTCTTCTGTAATAGTGAAAAACAATAAATAAAGTGTGATTGCTATAAATCAACTCCCATTTCTTGTTCAGATCATCTTTGACATTTAGCCATGGGTATGATTCCCAAATCTGTAAATGCAGAAATGAACTGAAATACACATATCATACAGTCTTATGCCGATATTACAGTCTATTTAATGTCATAGGAGCAAGCAAGGTAGAAAGGTGGGGGAAAGATATGTCATTAACTTGTCTGAGAGCTAGAAGGGATGAATATCCCTGCAAACAGCCTCACAAACGTGCCACAGATGTGAACAAATATCCAATAGGCTACACATCTACCAATCTGACGCTCTCTAATGCAATATGAGGAAAGGATTATGGCTAGATTCGACAAGACATGGAGAAGGTGGGCGAGTATCTTTCATCAGCGAGATGAGACCGATGGCTCACTTTAACAGGTTTATGTAATGACGTGAGAAGCATCTCTATGAGATCAGCGGTTGTGTTGAGCCCTGCTGCTATCCCAGTGCCATTAGAAAGTCGCTGTACGAAACCTGGTTACATGTGACATGTTGTGTTTTTATGTGCACTAAACCCTAAAGGGATCATTTAAGCATTACAACGGAGGACATTTATATCAGTCAACAATAGTATGAGTTAATACACAACTGCAGTGTAGAGAATCAAAGGAGGTTTATATATTAACTCAGGGGATGTGTATAAATACGCCGCCAGCAATGAAACAGGATAATAATGTTCCAGATGCAACACACACTGTTACTCTGTAACAATTGCCATGTTTTTTGTAAGCGGTTCATGTAGGTCAAGGTCTGATCTGGAACACAATGTGTTTGACACTCTCACCTCCTCTCTGGTTTTTCAGCCTGGCTACTCTGTAATATCATTAGCCAATCACGCTCCAGTGAAATCCATTTTCCACAGCTTACAACCCTTGTAAATCTTCAGTTTTCATGGGCATCCAATTAAAAACTCATTGAGGATCAAATGTCACTTTCACAGCTAATTAAAGTTTAAATGAGAACAGTAGTAACTCTTTTGCCAGCTTAGCATAGGCACCCGTATTTTCTCCCAGTCTGTAGGAATGTTGGCAAATGCATTAGCATACCAACTGCACGGGCCACATGTTCGGAAATGGCCACTGTGATGGCTTATCTATGAAGACCATAGGTCAAGGATCCAACATACATCACTGCTCACATGGACTCGCAGGATTAGAGTTTAAGCTTGTCTGTTAAGAAAATCTTATTGTAATGCTATATAAATGAGATTAGCAAGCAGTTTGTGTCTGAATGTAATATGTTGAACTGATGGACACTTTTTCATTTTGTATAGATGGTTTTATCAGAAACATGTGCATTGCCGCACTTACGCACCAGACCCGAACTTAACGTCCGGTCTTGTGCTTATTTATTGGTCTGGCTATAGTGACTAAGCTGACCTCTGGACTAAATACTTTGTGGAATATGAAAAAAATAATTTCCATAAGACGAGGGGAGATGGCGAGCATGGATCACCGCTGTGTGGATTTGGCAGCCAGGCAAGAATTTAAAGGATTAGTCCATTTTCTTAAAAAAAAAATCCAGATAATTCACTCACCACTATTTCATCCAGAGTGTTGATGTCTTTCTTTGTTCAGTAGAGAAGAAATTATGTTTTTTTGAGGAAAACATTCCAGGATTTTTTTTTTCATTTTAATGGACTTTAATGGACCCCGACACTTAAAACTTAACTCAACACTTCACTTTTTTTTAAACTAAGTTTTAAAAGACTCTAAATGATCCAAAATGAGGCATAAGGGTCTTATCTAGCAAAACGATAAAAAAATAAAAATATGCTCTTTTAAACCACAACTTCTTCTCCTCTCGCAATTACGTGAGGTCACGCTGGCTCGTCACACAGCCGGAGGAAGACGAGAAGTTGTGGTTTAAAAGTGCATATTTTTTATTTTTCTTGTCAAAAATGACAATCTTTTCACTATATAAGACCCTTATGCCGCGTTTGGGATCGTTTAGAGTACTTTGAAACTGCAATTTTAAACTGCATTACAACTGTTAAGTGTTGGGGTCCATTAAAGTCCATTAAAATGAGAAAAATCCTGGAATGTTTTCCTCAAAAAGCATAATTTCTTCTTGACTGAGATGGCACTAAAAGTGGTTCACTGGCTCGTAATCATATAGGGGAACCATTTTAAGTGCCATAGCAACTATGTTGTACTTGTGTAGCATCTGTGTAGAACTATATTGTGCTATATAGAACCATATCTGGTGCTATAGTGGTGCTATATCACCCCTGTATGGTTCTTCAAATGTGCTTTATAGGTGCTATGCAGCACTAAAAATTTAGTTGGTGCTATTTAGCACCATTTTTTAGAGTGTACTATAATAGATGTACTCTGTGTTTACTGATTCCTTTTAGAAGTCTACCAGAAGTTAAATACGGGACACAAAAGCCAATTGTTTATGTTGTTGCCCCTGAAACCGTCTATATGAGAGTTAGGGTTAGGGTTAGGGTCTTTTACTTTCTCTATCTGTCATTTCTAAGATGTTCAGCACATTCCAGAAAAGATCCACAATGTCCAGAAGTAAAGGAGGGAAGAAGATATTTACTTTACTCAAGGTCATCTGTGACGTCAAGAGTAACACATGACTGCAGATGCCCCTTAGCCCACAGCACAACATCATGGTGCAGTCAGCATGAGAGCAGATGCTCCTCATCACAAACCACTCTTCATTTATTATGCATTCATTAAAGGTTTCCTGACACAGGCATGCATTTTAAATAAATATAAGCAGTATAATGAGAGAGAAAATGATGCTTAATACAAAGGCTTATGGAATGGAAGTCCTGGATTTATTTATTTTTTATTTGTATTGGGACAGATACAATAAACATAGAGAAAACTGAAATAACAGTCATTAAATGCATGCATCATAGTGCTTGAAGCCCAAGCTAATTTGCAACACTTGTCCCTAGAAGGTCTTTTTTAATTATAATATCAACACAACAATCAGGAATAATTCAAAGGAAAAAAAGACATTTTAATTAAACATGAGTACAGGATTGTATTAAAAGAGCAAATTGGCTGTTTCTTATATGTGCACATAGTTGAACAAACCTAAAAATGAATGTTCACACCAGACACGGAAAAGGCGGAAAAAATGTGCTATTCGCGCGTACATTTTGAGTTTACTCGCTTCATTCGTGCATGAAATTTTAGTCATTCCAGACATTCACACGTAAATTCGCATCATGGGAGGGGCTTATATAGTTAAAATTGAGCTTATATTGCTAAAACCTCCTCACGCTTCCAAACAAGATTCTTTAAATTCCTGTAAAAGTACCGTATTTTGCAGACTTTAAGTCGCTCCAGAGTATAAGTCGCATCAGTCAAAAAATGTGTCATGAAGAGGAAAAAACATATATAAGTCGCACTGGACTATAAGTCGCATTTATTTAGAAAAGTATCATTCTTTTGGGGGGCATTTTGTTTGTTAAGTCTTTCTCCATTGTCTTTAAGTGAATGTTTCCGTTAACAGTTTTTTTTTTAGAGGTATGCTACAGGAGCAACATAGAGCGCCCTCTCGTGGCTGCAGACTTTTATGTTTTCTTTTGGTTCATGTTAGCCAGCATGAATTAATTTTGCCATATACTGTAAGTCACACCTGAATATAAGTCACAGGACCAGCCAAACTATGAAAAAAAGTGTGACTTATAGTCCGGAAAATACGGTATGAAGATGTCTCGTGTACTGATGATGATTGTCCTCCATTGTTGTGCCAAAGTTCCGAATTTTCAACTCACGCGGATCACGCGGCAACGATCAATTCGGTTGGTCCGCGCCATTCGCACTAACCGCATCGCAGGATGCCTATTCGCTTCTTTGCATTGATTTAACATATAAATCACTCACACTTGTCGCCTCTTCCGCGTACACACCAAACGCAGGGCATCGCGTTACTCGCATTAGATTTCTAGCAGGATTTAACTTTGTGTCATGCTAATCAGACACATCCTCGCCCAAGTTAAAAATATTCAACTTGTGCGAGGATGTGTCTGATCGCGTCTTTGCATTGACTTTGTATGTAATCTACTCGCGTAGTTGGACGCTTGAACATTTTGAGTGAACTCGCTTCATTCGCACTTGAAATTCTAGTCATCAAGACATTCACGCGGAAATTCGCGTCATGGGAGGGGCTTCTGTGACTCTGCTTGCTTCCTGTAATCACGTCACTACTAGAGCAAGCTCCTGACTGTCTAACCTGGCGTGTTTTTCCGACAAAGTTCAGATTTTTCAACAAGCGTGTTTCCCATGACAACGCTCAATTCGCGGGATTCACGCAGAATCGCGCCTACCGCACTGTGCTAAATGACTCATTTGCTCTGCGAGACCTCCAGACGCGCATCCAGGCACACCATTACATTGACTTAATATTGAAATCACTTGCGCTTGACGCCTCTACCACGTCTGCTGTGAACGCACAGTAAGTATGATTTCAGCTAAAAAACTATATTTATGACACCACTGTTGTCAGATTTTAAAATGTTTAAAATTGTAATGTAATTGAGATAAGCTTTTCAGGATGTTTATCTTTGCTTAAGTAGATACGGTAAGAGCTTTAGTTGCATGCTCATTGCCTCAACAGCTGCCCAGTGGTGTTACCTAAAGCAGAATGTGTTGAAATAATCATAATATAGGTCTGGCCCAGTCTGGTTCTGTCAGGAGCAGAGGTCATTTGGGCATTCATGCAAAATGAAGGGAATAAACAAAGACCGGGCTTCATGGTCTGTACAGATTCAGCTGTTGAAGTCTCAAACAGTCGCAGGTAAACAGGATGACAGTACTGGCTCTCACAGCTGCATTAGTGCCACTATAACACATTAAACAGGAAAACATTTCCAGTAATCCTCTTATATTAATAATGTAGTTAAACCACAGAGCCAGAGGTGAGTGAGAAACCTGCTTCTCCCGTCGAGCACTGACTCTTAAGGAGGCAACAGTGAGAAAGTGATTGTGGGCAAATGAGAGCATTGGGACTGCCTCTTTCTGCTGAACTGAGTTATGAGCACTGAATCTGATTTAGAGCAGTGCGTGTGGGACTGGGTAATGTGATTCACGGTAAACAGAGGTAATAATGCTCCGATAAGGTCACTGGAGTCGGCCATGATTAAAACCCTGCTTTCATCGGGCCCACAGGTCCCATCTCAGCAGTTCTTTGCGAAATCACTCCATGTGCCATGAAATCAGCCACAAAGGGGGCTTTTTCTTTTTTGGAGAGAGACAGAAATCTGATTGACAGCTCTCTCGAGGAATATAGCCTACCTAGTTTCCATACTGACAGCCTTAAGTACTAACAAGAATAGAGCTTCGCTGCCAAGCTTGCCTACACAACTTTACATCATTATCTCTTAAAAAAAAAAAATAGCAGCCCTAACCTGCCTGAGAAATAATTTTATCAATTGACGCAATCTTTTGAAATTCCAGGTTGCCACATTAACAGTATTTGACTGCGTTTTGACAGCACATAATGCTTGTGTGCTGTCAAAAAGCAAACAGGTCGGGTTGCCATGTTCTGACAGAGCGAATGTCATGCATGTAGTTGTCTTTGCATGTTATTGGAATGGGAAAACAAATTCAACATAACACACTTTAGCATCAATAATCATTTATTAATTAAATAACGGGTAAGTTTACATGTATGAAAAACCAGCAGTCTGCATGTCCATCTTGTGAGGGCAAAGGTGGGGAAGCTAGTGGCTGGCGCAAGTGCATGCTGGGAAATGTTAGTGTGTAAGCCAGGCCGCGCTTGGTAATCTGCCCTCCATGGTGGTGCCAGGATCAGGCTTCATAAGTTTTAGTGTTCAGCGGGAGACCGCAAGTCCCACCAGTCAATTCTTACCACTAATGCTTTACACAACAGGTACTAATGCCAAGTGATTATCCAGTGCTGTTTTAGCACATTCACTGCTTGTAAAGAGAGAAAAGACCACGGCGGCAGTCGATTTACGCCACTCTGAAAGGGGTCAGTCTGATGAGCTCAGCAGAACAGGGATCCCCCAACTGAAAAGAGGTGTAAGCCGGGCGGAGGGAGACGGGGAGGGACCGCTGACATCTGCTGTTGTTTTGGGAAATGGAGCAATGCAGGGCTGACAGCTACAGTCTGTGACCGACACAAGCCCTGTATATTGCAAAATACACTCGACTGACGTAAATCACCGTAGTGGATCAACAGACCAACAGTCATAAAAGTTATTAAATTAAATGTACAAAGGAATTTTGGGATGTTTTCTGGATTGTGCTATGATATTTCAAACTAAATATTTGTCCATGTTGTTGCATTGAAGACTCTTCCTGTGTACTTGTACTGTAAGAAGGTTTGATTCAGTTTTCACTACATATCTGCAAGTGTCTGGAGCAGAGACAGTTGTTGTGTCTGCCCCCTGCTCCTCTCTCTCCCACCCCTCTCCTCACAACCGCATTCCACGCCTATTTTTGCTTTTCTTAAACTAGGGAGGGGTGTACCACTTGTGACACATTTTTGGTCGCTGACACTCTTTCAGTCTCAAAACCACATACATGCCATTAAACTCACACTCTCATGCTTCAGGGAAAGTCAGCAGCTCAGGATTATGGGAAGGTCAGCTGATGTGTGGGAGTTTCACTGTTTCATCTTTTCTTAGTAAGTGTAACACTGAGTTAAACCAGGCTCTTAAGTAAGACTGCTAAGTGTATGACTGCTGACACAGCATTATGGGTAGATGAAAGAGAGACGAAAATAGAAACACTCAGGCCACTAAGAACTTAAAAACCTTCAATTCGAGTAGGACTCAATTTCATCAGGCTGAGCCTTCAGTACGGGGGTTAGGGTTAGGGTTAGGGTTAATATAATGTGTATGTGCTTGTAGGGGGCTTTAGGGAGTATGAGAACGAAAATTGCTTTTGTTTTAAACTTTAGATGCATTGCAACTTGCATCATCTTTAAAGCAGTGGTTTTCAAACTGGGGGCCGGGGCCCCTAGGGGGGCCGCGAGATGGTGCCGGGGGCTCCAGATTTATGACATTTTATGAAAAACATTAATTTATCATGAATTCTGTGTAGTTAAACCTAAAAAATAAGGCTGCCAACCAAAACCACTACTTTTTTGTATAATTTAATATTTTTTTATTAAAATGTTGAGTTTTAGAACGTTTTTTGTCACAAATTTTCTTTAGGGGGGCCGCGAAGGAATGCACCGTACACAAGGGGGGCCGCATGCTGAAAAAGTTTGGGAACCACTGCTTTAAAGTACCCTAAATGCCCTAAATGTGTGCTGCAAACTCTGATAATAATGACTGTGTGTGTGCTGGTGAGGTACCAGCATTTATTATTTCATATGTGACCTATAGCATGACGTCATCTTGTGTCTGACCTCTCTACACGACCTCTTTATAGCAACATGACATTTGAAACATTGTTACAAACTAAACATACCAAACACTAATGTTATGCACACTGTTAGTCCAACACTCAAAACGGCATGCTTCATTTTCATTGCAATGGGAAATACAATCAAACCATTGTCACATAACAACAAATCAGTTTCACGGCCGTGTCGGGCATGTACTGATGCCTGAATTGAGTACTGTACTTAGTACAGTGGTATATTATTTAGCAAATTATCAAATTACAAATTACATTTATTCTGGCATGAGCTTCTCTCTTATCATATAAACATCCTTGTTCTTAATCAAACATCATCAGAGGAACATTAGAGTAACATGTTTTTGAAGGATTTCTATATATATTTAAAGCTTTCCTTTTTGCTAAAAACACAATGTTATGCATTCCAATGGAAGGAAAATCTATTCACTGTGTAAGGAGTGGGATGAGATCTGGAGATCATGTGAATTATTTACATAGTCATGATGTTATTCCAACTGTTTGGACTGCATATGTTTTTCTTATATAAACACTGAAGTCATATCAGGGCCTAAAATGTTAATATTTTTAGAATTTTGTAATGTTTCTTTGTTAATTTAATTAAAAGAATATTCAATTTTCTTAAAAGAAAAATCCAGACAACCCACTCACCACCATGTCATCCAAAACGCCGATGTCCTTCCTTGCTCAGTCGAGAAGAAATTATGTTTTTTGAGGAAAACATTGCAGGATTTTTCTCATTTTAATGGACTTTAATAGACACCAACAATTAACACTTAACTCAACACTTAACAGTTTTTTTCACGTAACAGAGTTTCAAAGGACTATAAACAATCCCAAACGAGGCATTAGGGTCTTATCTAGCGAAACGATTGTCATTTTTGACAAGAAAAATAACAAATATACACTTTTAAAGCACAACTTCTCGTCTAGATCCGGTCCAGGGTGACCTAACGTAAATGCCTAGTGACGTAGGGAGGTCACGTGTTACATATATAAAACGCACATTTGCGGACCATTGTAAACAATAAACTGACACAAAGACATTAATTAGTATCAGTTGACATACAACAACGTAGGAAAGGTCCTCTTTCTCAACAAATGTAAACACTGGGGCGGATTTTCGCGTTCGTCCTCTGTGACCTCTTGACGTCATGACGTATTGCGTGGGGTCACGCTGGCGCATCACGACCGGATCTAGACGAGAAGTTGTGCTTAAAAGTGTATATTTGTTATTTTTCTTGTCAAAAATGACAATCGTTTCGCTAGATAAGACCCTTAAGCCTCGTTTGGGATTGTTTATAGTCCTTTGAAACGCCGTTGAAAAAAACTGTTACGTGTTGAGTTAAGTGTTAATTGTTGGTGACTATTAAGTCCATTAAAATGAGAAAAATCCTGCAATGTTTTCCTCAAAAAACATAATTTCTTCTTGACTGAACAATGAAAGACATCAACATTTTGGATGACATGGTGGTGAGTAAATTATCTGGATTTTTCTTTTAAGAAAATTGAATATTCCTTTAAATTGAATGTTTTTCTTTATGTAACCCCTGAGAATATAAAGCAATAAAGTATTTACATAAATATTTATCATTTATAAATAGTCTTTATTTAAATCATTTGACATATTTTACCGCACAAAAAAAATGAGTTATTGATCCCTGAAGTCTCATGGTCAATGAGAGGGAATCCTGCGTATAGAGCATGTGAGTGAGTCAGATGCTTCACAGCAGAGCAAATGCACTCTGACAGCCACCAAGGCAATGCCATAATTCAGATGACACCACTAGTTATTGCCACACTGGTATTGATTTAAAAACCAGCCACTCCTTACATCTGAGACAGGGACACAGGACCTCTCTCAGTCGCCTGGCCATCAGCAGGGCATTTTGATCGAGACACGTTTGACATGGCACTCAGACTGTTGCCTGACAAAGAGCAAGGGGTCTGAAGCCAAACACACCATGTTAACCGAAACATTCCACAGCACATTCTTGACTCTTTCCATAAAGCCTCACCCATAATATCATTACTGTGTGGAATGTCAAAGCACACAGGAGGTCTTCATCCAACCCCCACATGAGAGAGAGCGAGAGAGAGAAAGAGAGAGAGAGAGAGAGAGAGAGAGAGAGAGAGAGAGAGAGAGAGACGGAAATTAAAAACACAAGGGGTCTTACTTGAGCCTTGTTTGCCTTCAGGTCAACAAACCTGCACAAATGCATAAGAAAAACTTTTTTTTCTTTTAAATGATTTTCACAATATATTGTATTATATTCATGTAAACATTTGAAATTAAAGTGAATGTGAAAATGTAATTTTAACTGTATTGTTGAAATACCTGTATGAGAAAAGTTTGTAATACTGTAAAACTCTTTAAAAAAAACACTGTTTGCACATGATTGAATTAAAGGACAAGTTCGGTATTTTACACTTAAAGCCCTGTTTTCAGATTGTTTGCGAAGTAGAATGGTTTTGACTGAAATTTTGACGTGTGCGGCTGCCCGAGAGTTTTCGGGTGTTTGTTGTTTCGCCTCCCACCTCTACGGTGGGTGTGTGGGTGCGCTGAAGCAGTCCTTCCTGGAATGCATTGAACTTTCGTTTACGTGGTCAGGGGTGTTCACTGGTATGCTCAGGCAAAAATTGGTGCAAAATACGCATTCCAACAGGTTCTATTGTAGTTTTTGTCCAACTCCATTGACTTGTATTAGATGTGCTGTGAGAAACGGTATTACTCCGCGCCGGGAATGTTGTTTGTATTCTTGCAATTGGCAAAGGCGGATTATCGCCACCAACTGGGCTGGAGTGTCTATTATTCAAGCTCTCAACGGAAGAATGTACGGGTGTGAGGCGTTTGGAAAAATAGGTCCACAAGTTAACAACGAATGCTAAAACACCTGTTGGAAAGCATCTTTTGCAGCGACTTCTGTGTGAGCACATCAGTGAACACCCCTGACCACTCGGTGAGTTTCACGTCTTTGTAAACGAAAGTTTAATGCATTTCACGAAGGATTGTTTCAGGGCACTTATACACCCATTGTAGAGGTGGGAGGTGAAACAACAAACACCCGAAAACTCTCGGGGGAGCCGCATATGTCGAAATTTCAGTCAAAACCGTTCTATTTCATCATAAACAATCTGAAAAGATCTAGATTTACATACAGTAATTAAATTATGGACACTGGTTCAACATAATTAAATCAAGTTTTCTTAAAATAAAATGACAACAAAAATACGTAATTCAATCATGTACAACCGGTTTCCACACGTTTTTTTCAGTGCATAAATAAAGGGATGGAAAACAAAAAACAAAGCAGTGTCCATCATCCAATTTCATAAGCTATTTACTTGCTTAATTTTAAGTGAATTTCTCCTATTCATAATCCTGAATCTTTCATCCTGAAGGTACATTCATGAAACAACAACATGTTACCTGAAGTAGATTAAGAAAACAACAGGAACAACTGGAGTTACATATGTACATATGTTTCTGTCCATGCATACATACTTAGACATGTTAAAAGCTCACTGGAATATTGTGGTGTGTTTGGACTGGCCGACAGGTTCTCAAATGATCAATGGTGCTGTGGATTCATGAGCAGCTGGCCAGAGACGATGAGCTTTTATCATCAATGTTAATTAGACTCTCCTTTCATGTTAGCCTGCTGGGCGATAAAACAACTCTTCTTCTTTTATCTGTTCTGCTTCTCTTTCTTTCCACCTAATACTCTTTACGTTTTCAATTTTTCTTTTGTATATCCTTGTTTTGCAAAATGGTTGCTCCAACCCACTAGGCTATTACTTCCAGCTGTTAGTGTCATGACTTGGTTCATTCCTGATAAGGGTGTAGGTTCAGATATTGTAGTATTGGGGTGGTAGGGTGTCCTACTGTTTTGATTTACTGTGTGCACACATCTGGGAATGATTACAAAAAGCTCTTGATAACCAAAACAATGTAATGTTGGATTTGGATCCACTTCATCCCAAGGATAAGTTTATAGTATCTTGTGAATAAGATGGAAAAAAAACGCAGAGCTACGCACAGCCTACGCATAGCCTATGGCGTAGAACCTACACACGACTATAAATTACACTTAAACGTGGTGTGCAGAGCAACCCTAACAAATAAAAGATTTAGGTAACACACATTTTTTTTTTTAAGAACTAATGAAACTGCAGAGGACATCAGCTATAGCCGGGGAGACTCGGTTTATCTTTATGTTTGAGCTTTGTTCTATGGAATTGCAAAAAAATTAGTCTAGGGCAACTCAATATGTCCTACACCCAAAGATGAACATAGTTACTGACTGTCCATCTCCACAGCACTTAAATGTATACCTTTAATGCATGATTTGAATAAAAGTCGATTTGGATAAATACCAAATGCATAAATGTAAAGGGAAAGGGCTATGGCAAGGTACATCTAATCCCTCAGAAGAGGGGTAGCGAATCACTCACTCCTGAGGGATTACTAGGGAGCAAACGGCATGAGATTAATTATGTAGCATATTTTCATTCGGAGAATGAGACTTTTAGGATCCTTCCCTGGTTTGTTTGCAGTGGCGTCTGGTGACTTCTTTTTTCGAGGGTGCTTGATGCGAAGTTCGCCACAATATGTATGTAGCCCGTCATGTGTGTGGTTAGTAATTTCAAAATATGTGTTATGCATGTCGAGTGATCCTATGTGCATCACGTGTCTTGTCAAAATAAGTGCCTGCTGCACACATGTGTAAAGGGTTTATGATAAAAGAGACGCTCGCGTTTGCCAGATACTCGCATAATCTCATGTGTAATCAGAGTTTACTGTTAAAGCAACACTATGTAGTTTCCATGTAAAAATGACTTACAGCTCCCCCATGTGGTTGAAAAGCGCAACAGTGCCTGGTATCAGACACTCTTCTGCAGGCAGGGGGAGGGGCGGGGCTGTGTGCTCTACCCTCCACCGCCACTTTCAGAGTGTGCTTGTAGCAGCTAGGAGGCTGCTCAGGTTGCAGCAACAGTACAATTTGTCCAGTTAAAAGTTGTTCTATCACTGAAATAATTTTAGAGACATTATTTAAAGGTAAAAAAACTACATAGTGTTGCTTTAAGGGAGTGTCTTTGGTGTATTTTGTGAATTTGAGCGTCTCTTTTATCATAAACGTTTTTTACGCATGTGCAGCGGGCACTTATTTTTGACAAAACACGTGATGCACATGGTTCACACGACGCAACAAACACATATTTTGAAATTATGAACCACACACATTACACTTCGAACACTTATTTTGAATTAGCGCCCCTCGGATGAGCAGTCACGAGCCGCCACTGTTTGTCGATATCCTGTGCAGACTGTGTTTGTAGACACGTCTGGAGATCAGGAATGTAAAAGTGAAAATAATATGCTCTTCAAACATAGAAAAAGAAAGAAATAGATGCTAAACATAAATTGATGCCTTCATAGTTAAGTGAGTCTGGGTTCTTTCCAAAATAAAGTCATACTTCATTGTAATACAGCCACAGCTTTCTCATTTCATTTCCTCTCTTGCACTGGATTATAACCACATAAACTGTGGGTGTTACTTATTTACATCTGTGTGCAGATGGGAGCCTGAGAGGGCGTTTCATTAATTGAAAAAATCATATTTACTACTAAAGTAATCTTACTGAAAGCCAAGTTTGCCTCACAAGAAATTCAGCACATATTACATCACCTAACCTGACGTCCAACCGTGCATACACACATACAGTACTTAACCACACTTTACCTTTTATTCAACCATTTTTTATAATTTTGAAAAACTGTTCATAATTGCAGTATGTACAACTCCAGGTCACTTACAACATTCATTTATACATGCAGAAATGAGAGAGTTATTTGAAATATAACAGACATCATCAATCCATATATAATGAATATGCCTAATTGAAGAGCTCAGATGCAAAACCTCTAAACGCCACCTACGTCAAAAATGAGATAATGATATCAACCAAACGCTCATATATTCATAATTCATCAAATATCTTTGCTTCAAATCTGCATCGCAGCCTCAGACCATTCAGAAATACCGCTTTGTGGGCAGAACCACGACAATTTTCAGCAAAGTCCTTTAAGTTGTGCGAAACACGTTCAAATGTGGGTCCCTTGTGAGCACTTAGATCTGAATACAACCAGATATGGATCACAGCGCCCCCTAATGTGTGGTTCAGTTTCTTCATTTTTGCTTTCATTAGTAACAATGTTTCTAGTTGCATCTTTAGTCATTTTTGCAACTGTTTACTTTGTCTATGAATTTTGTTACATTTGTAAAAATAAGGCATTTCAATTACTGACTAATAACATTTTCATTGCCATTAAAGGGGCATTGGCACAAGACTTTTTAAGATGTCAAATAAATCTTTGGTATCCCCAGAGCACATACGTGAAGTTTTAGCTCAAAACACCATATAAATAATTTAGCATGTTAAATTGCCGTTTTGGGTGTGTCCTTTAAAATGCAAGCTGATGAAACTCAAACACTGATCACAATGATAGTGATGCACCGATGTATCGGCCGCCTATATTTATCGGCCGATTTTTGATGAATTTGAAACCATCGGCATATCGGCAATAGCACGAGAAAGGCCGATACCGATTGTTTATTAATTAACCACATAAAGGCAATGAATTGCATGTCTGTTGTTCAATTAAAATTATTTAATGTTCTGTTGTGCACTATACTTAAGCACCGACAGAAAACCTTTGTTGAGCTGTCTCAAATGTCTTGAACAATAAAAGAAACAGACTGCACTTTAGTGGGGGGAAAGAAGTCAAACTTTTTTTGAAGTAGCAATCGGCATCGGTATCGGCCAGAAGTTGTCTGTTTAAATCGGTATCGGCCCAAAAAAATCCTATCGGTGCATCCCTACACAATGATTGTGGTTTGTTGCAATTAAAACTCAATTGTGCTTTTCACTGCACTAAATGGCAGTGCTGTGGTTGGATAGTGCAGATTAAGGGGCGGTATTATTATAATAAGAGCTCCTTATGACATCATGGTTTACCAAAACTAAGTTACTGGGTTGATCTTTTTCACCTTTTCTAGGTTGATAGAAGCACTGGGGACTAGAGATGCGCGGTTGGCGGTTACAGCCGCGGACTCCGCGGATAAACTGCGGATCGGGCGGATGACGTGACGAAAAATAATATTTTAATTAAATTCGGGCGGGTGGCGGATCGACTGCTTGTTATTAGCTTTGTTCTTCAAAGCATACGACCTTAAAGGTGAGCATTATGTCTATCAAGGTGGCAGGCTCAGAAGTTCGCGAAGAGAACTGAAATGAGACGGTCTAGCCTTCAGAGGACCCATAATTTGGGTCACCTGTTGCACGCGCCCCCAGTAGCGCCCATCGCGCCTGTCAGCAATAAACAGCGGAGACATTTCTGACTTATTAAAATAAATATGTAATCAGAAAAATATGAATTTATTTCAGAAAATATGACACATTGATGTAGATTAAACTATTCAACAACAGTATATCAAATAATCAACCTTAGAAATATACGCAACATAAACCGAATAATATTAACACAAAACATAACTTATAATACTAAAACAGTGACAAGAAAAAGTTTTCTAAATACACTTTTATTTAATAAAGGTTTTAATTGTTTGGGATAGCCTCGGCATGTTAAGGATCCATTCGTTCTATCATTAACAGCGCAGAGAAATGAGGACGCATTTTGACACAGCTCTTATCAACGCCGGCGAAGGAGGTACGTGGCAAACTCAAAAAAAATGAGAATTAAAAACAAAGGAAATAAAAGGTCAGAAAAGGGTTGCCTGGAATAAGTTTTACAAAGTGGTAAATCAGGAGGATGACACTAGTGCAGACCATGTAATTTGTGCGTTTAATTTAGGCTATTTATTTATTTTTGTCCCATGTCATGTGCGCCGATCGGAGACTGGTCTTTATGATTTAAAAAGAAAGCATTCAAGTGAACAGTACTAAACGAGCTTGAAGCAAAAATAAATTTCAGCAAATGCAAACTTCAATCAAACATAGTAAGAGGTGAAGTATAGTTTTAGCCTAGAAATGCTTATTGCATTAATTTTTAAATGTGTGCGAGGTCCGTGCACGTCCTTCGCTAGCTAAACGAGCATTAAATATTAATGACGTTGAGTTTATTGTTTTTATTAATTTATATTCACAAAACTTATCAACAAAACATCGATTAAAATTAAGAGACAAATTATCTGAAACGAAATTCATTTTAAAGTAGAAAACAAAACTTAAATTAAACTCGAAAATAATGTCTGACCCATTACAATTCTCCCTTCATATTGGCCTTTACAACGCCCTATATGGCGTTTAAAATTACAGTCTATCTTTCGTAATAAGCTAACTAAAATTAAACAAAACATAAACACATTACAACAATATTCAAACCCAACAATACTCAAACATGAATATAAAATAGACATTATGATACATGTTAAAACAATCCGATATAGCATTTATAATAGCTGGTTGGTAGATGTTTACTATTTTTGTCAAAACCTCCGTTGCAAACCTCCATTTACCTGAATAAAATAATTTTTACTTTGAAAATGATGCGCTGTCACGTTAACACCAGCTGTTTGTTTACATAAGACTCCATCTACATTTACACTCACCGCAACGTCTGATTTCTTAAACTAAAACAGGGTCTGCAGCGTTGACGAACGAATCTGTTTATGAGGGTCGAAAACGGTGATGTAGATGAAAGGCGTAAACGTAGCAAAAGTAACGCATTTTAAAGGATAAACGCATTAATGTAAACATAGCCTGAGTTCACTGCTTATATTCTAAGGCTTTCTAGTCTCGCGGCTGTCATCAGCAGCGGCTGTCATCAGCAGCGACTTGCATCGCCCAGTCAGCGGATGGCGGGCGGGTGCGGTTTTGAAAACTGGTCAGAGACGTTGGTGCGGATGGATGGCGGACGGATGATGAGTTTTGTGATGCGGTTGCGGATGAAATAAAAGCCCATCCGCGCATCTCTACTGGGGACCCAATCATAGCACTTAAACATGGAAAAAGTCAGATTTTCATGCCATGTCCCCTTTAAACAGAAATTACTGAACCTAAACATAAGAGCCTGACAAGAAAGCATGTCAGATTGTTTTGCATCTGATCTCCTCAATTGTTAGTAAGTTGGCTCAGCAACGGATACAATAAGACTATGAGCCCTTCACAGTATGTCTGTCAGTTATAAAGCTTCAACAGTATTAATAGTTATCTTCTTCATCTTCTCAAAATGCACTGAAGCAGATCTTCTTGAGTCAAAGATTGCACATCTGTTCTAATAGGACAGCATGAAAAAAACAATGCAAACAATGAAATGTAACTGAACACATTATCATGCATAGGTAAGATATGTAAATAAAAAGCTTGTCGGTTTCATAACAAAAGGGAGAGGAAATCATTTTTGTCAAATGCAGTGAAAACAAATTCATTATTTGTCACGCAGTAGAAACTAGATAAAGATGCCAACATGAACGGATTATGTGACATTCCCTTACCCATAAAAACATAAAGAATACCATGCGCAGTAAATAAACAGATGTCAGGCCACAAGCCACATTAACACTAACAAATTGGATAAATATGATTTTGTGTTGTACAATAAATAAACCAATAAATAAATTGTTAAAATTAAGGACATCTCTTAAAATATGAATGTTTTTATATTGTCCAATAACATTTTGTTTCTGAAGTGAAACATGTTGAAGAACACTATACTGGTACAAAAAGACGCCTTGTCATTATCCTCTTTACCCAAAAACTTAATTTTTCTATTTCTCTCTCTCTCTCTATTTCTCTCTCTCTACTATGCCAGCAAATCTCATTAAGAAACTAAGAAAAAAAAGAAAGAATATGTGGGGAAAGTGGCTGTATGGAAAGAAAAATACCCACTGGCAGTAACTTTAACATCATTTGAAGTTAATTAAATAACCTGGCAGGTGCAACTTCAGCTGGTGCTACAGTATGCAAAGCCCAAGAGTAAACACAGGTCCACCCCAACAAGATTAACATCATGCTGTAACACACAGCCTATTCTCCAACCCATACAAAGATATCACACCAAGTGCTGTATTCTCCAATCAGGGAACAAGCACACTTGCACTATGATTTATGCACTCGGCTTCATTGCATGGCATGCCTAATCATATTAACAGGTTCTTCTGTATCGAGTGCTGCTCTCGGACCAACAATAAACAGATCAAAAGACTTTACTATCCTAATATTTCATTTGGGGTGGGGGACAGTGCGTTGAAGCAGGGGAGTGTGTCCTTTTCATTGTATGACACCGTGGTTGTGTAAAACACTGTGGCCACATTCGTATGTATTGAATCAGAAAGTGGTGAAACTCTGCCCCCTGCAGGTCACTTTGAGAAGTACAGTAAAAGTAACTAAAATGTATTACTGCAAGTGTTCACAGATAACCTCATGTACTTAATTTAAACAGTATCATTTAACAATTTTACATTTTGGTGTCAGAAAAAGACAAAAGACATCAACTGATATCAAGCTTAAATGACATAAAAACAAATTAAACCCTATTACAAACAATAGGATTGGATGTGCACTGCATCAAAGGAAATGTAGTTGTCTAGTCAGGCACGGATTAACGCACGGGCCTACTGGGCACTTGCCCAGGGCACTGGCCACCAGGGGGCCCTGTCAAATTTACTGTGTCTATTCTTTTCAAATAAATATTTTTATTTTAATTTTATTTTCAGTAAAATTGTGTTAAATATTGAGGAATAATGTGTTTTTTGCAGTTGCAAAGTATTAACATGTAAATAAATCAAATAAATAATTTTTATGTATTGCTGCGCTGTTGAGAGGGACATCTAGAGGCGAGTGAAAAGCATTGCGTAATATTAAAGTCACGCATAGAAGACGGTTACTCAAAAACCAAAACAAAAATGAGTTTAAACCCACAACCAAGTGGATGAGTGATAAGAAAGCACAAAAAGGACAGCTTTTCATCACCTTGCCATTCAGCAACTGTGAAGTAGAACGTTCATTTTCTCTAATGGCAAGAGTAAAAAACGATTAGAAGCAAAATGTGTCAAGGACGTCTAAATTCACTGTCTTTAATGGCCATTGAATGCGATCTTGTGAGGGAACTGGATTTTGATGATGTTGTGGAAGCTAAGGTAAATTTAAACCAACTTTTTATTCTAAGATTTAAGGGGCTGGACACACAAAGCTTTTACACTCGCGGCCAGCGCATGTTTTCAATTAATTCCAATGGAAACTCTGCGTTTTTCAAATAAGAATTTTCTCCTGTGATATGATTTGGAGAGGTGTGCCTGCCCGGTTGCATGAAACTCCTTAAGTGAGGGTTTCCCTGAGGGAGAAAAAAATCTCTGAGGTAAGGGATTTATTTAAGAGCGTTGCAACAAAGGTCTTAACTGTCACCCTTACCTAAGTGTCTATTCTAAGTATTTTACGGTAGTCTCTGCCAAAAGACAGCAGAGGAGGAGCGGTTGCTATAATTACAAAATCTCACAGCGTAAACAATTCAACGCACGCAGCTCAACAGACGGCGGATTTGTGTACAATGAAACATCGCAAATAACAGACTGTAAAGTGCCGCATGTTTAAAACCTGAAAGTAATTCAAACTGGAAACTGTTTAGATTGACGGACGATCAAACCTCTATTCTCCTAATAAATGCGCATCACTTTTCTCTAGGGATTCTTTCGATTGTTAGAAATGCGCGTTGGTACTTCATTTTCTTAAATAACCATAAAATCAGCCATCGCGTGTGAGGTTAAGAGACCTGTTATAGTTCCTTAAGTTTTTAAGGGAAAATGGGACTTAAGGACTTTGTAGCAACGCATAACAGAACTTAAGGTAATACTTTAGCATTTAAGGGTAAATAGTTATTGACAGCCTTAAGGTTCACTTAAGGTTTTTTCTTGCAACCCATTTTTTATTAAGAACACCCTTAACCTTATATTTAAGTGATTTCTTATCTTAAGGACTTTCATGCAACCGGGCTTTTTGATTGAGTATGTTGTACAGTATGTTGTCAGATACTGGTGAGATATAAATAAACCAATTTGTGGTGTGAAAGTACAGAATATTGTGTGCATTCTCTCCCCGCGAATTAGTGCCATTGTTAATCCTGTAAAATGGGGCATACAGACAGAGGCGAACCAACACTTGAGCCCTGTGCATACAGGTGCAACGCTGTTGCCCCAAAAATTGGTAAAGGAGGGCCTTTGAGACATCCGTGCCCAGGGCACATCATCGCCATAATCCGTCCCTGTGTCTAGTGACTCGTCAAACGTACTTAACATAAACAACTTTGATTCAAAAGACTGTGTGATTTTCTTTACACAAATATTAGAGCACACCTGAAGCTGTCTCCTGCTTTTTCTTTTTTCTACAAGCTTGTATGTGTAGCAACTCAGATACTCAAGCAGTGACGGCTCGTGACTGCTCATCCGAGGGGCGCTAATTCAAAATAAGTGTTCGGAGTGTCATGTGTTGCTTGCGTTTTCAAAATATGTGTTTGTGTCATGTGAACCATGTGCATCACATGTTTTGTCAAAATAAGTGCCTGCTGCACACGCGTCAAAACCGTTTATGATAAAAGAGACGTCAACGTTCACAAAATACACCCAAGACACTCCCTTAACAATAAACTCTGATTACGCATGAGATTATGCGAGTATCTGGCAAACGCGAGCGTATCTTTAATCATAAACCCTTTAGACACGTCTGCAGCAGGCACTTATTTTGACAAGACACGTGATGCACATAGGATCACTCGATATGCATAACACATATTTTAAAATTACAAACCACACACATGATGGGCTACATACATGTTGTGACGAACATCGCATCAAACGCCCTCGAAAAAGAAGTCACTGGCCGCCACTGTACTCAAGCAAGTCATGATAAAGTGTAAGAGCCTCAATGATATGAGTATCGATGAATCCATTAATCAAACCTATGGACCATAAATTTGGTGTGTAACTAAAGTGGAAAAAGTGCAGCATAAGATGACCTGTGACCTTCAGTCGGACAGCAGATCTTTTACCTTAATTGCTTCAGCAGTTGCGTAACGTAACGGTCAATTTCTGCTGCTAGTAAATGTCCTGGTAGACATATCTCCTTAAATCTATCTTACATTTTGTTTCTTTGTTTAAATTATTCTCTCTCTCGCTCGCTCTCATAAAATGATCGTGTTTGGCAGGAGATCACATTCTGGTGACTGAAGTAGGTCCAGACAGCAGCCCCTGGTCACTTCAGCTCACCCACTTTAAAGGTTTCCATTAGACCCCTTCACTTTCTTTAAACTCCTCCAGAGCATTTTGTCAGAAAGAGGCCCAGACAACCCATTCCCTTATTTAATGGAATTTGAATGAGGAGGCATGAAGACAATGCAGGGAACATCCCGCCACAGGTACAGGACAGAAATAGCGGCTCTGATCTTAATGGGGCACAGCAGAGGGGATGGACCATGATAAATCCAGCTTGAGGCTGTTGTGCCTTCGCTGGGTACAAAGAAACTCCCAGTTTTCTCAACAATGCTAACATCAATCAAGCTCATATGAATTCAAATACTAATAATAGTAAAAACTTTGAAAAACGATTCATGTTATTGTTCTATATATAAAAAAATACTCTTTAGTTAGGTGCAAACTATTTATTTTGATGTTTAGAAAATAACCATAATACATTTTTTGCAGGTCAATTTTTTGGAGGTACCAAGCTCTCTCTCCTTCTCATCCTGTGGTCATTGTGTAAACAATGCAAACCCAGACAACGGACAACTCTGGGCCGGATCTGCACCTGATCCAGCCCAGAGTCGTCTGCTTTCTGGGAAGGTGAAGGTTTGATTCCCACGGAACTTGCATACAGTATCTATACCTTGAATGCACTGCAAGTTTTTTTGGATTTAAAGGGATAGGTCACCCAAAAATGAAAATAATGCCATTAATGACTCACCCTCACGTCGTTCCAAACTCGTAAGACCTCCGTTCATCTTCGGAACACAGTTTAAGATGTTTTATATTTAGTCCGAGAGCTTGTTGACCCTTCATTGAAAATCTACGTACGGTATACTGTCCATGTCCAGAAAGGTAATAAAAACATAATCAAAGTAGTCCGTGTGACATCAGTGGGTCAGTTAAAATGTGTTGAGGCATTGTGTGACACTTGCATTCAATGCAAACGGCCCCTATGCTAATAGGATTTTGTTTCTCTCACCCTGTCTCGTCCTCGAACACGAGGACATTAAGACAAACAGACCCAGTTCCGGCTGCCGTGGAGGTCAACACACCATGATCTACTGGCCGTCCTTCAACGTGATGCCCAACCGATGCCTGACCAACGACCACCAACGGAACCTGTTTAATCTCCTTATCCGTTTACATACCATTTACATCCCATATATAAAGTTTATTCATATCCGCTGTATTTTGCTAATTATGTTGTCTGTCGATTTTCTGTGTTTTCCCCTGCTTCTATTAATGTAAAGCTGCTTTGAAACAATTACCAATTGTGAAAAGCACTATATAAATGAAATTGAATTGAAAATACATTTTGGTCCAAAAATAACAAAAATTACGTCTTTATTCAGCATTGTGTTCTCTTCCTCTTCCTCTTGTTCTGAAGCGCATGCGTGAGACTAAAGTCACGTGACTGCAGTGACGCGGATGACGTGTTATCCTCAGACATGTTTGTGAAGTTTTTTTTCCAAACTTACAGCGTGCGTCTCCCTCCGACTGTAAATGAAGCCAGTGTGCAAACCCCCCCCAAAAAAACAGATGGGGCGCACCAGATAACACGTCAGGCGTGTCATACGTCATCTGCGTCACTGCAGTCACGTGACTTTAGTCTCACGCATACGCTTCACCTCAGACGCAGAATAGAAGACAATGCTAAATAAAGTCGTCATTTTTAGACCAAAATGTATTTTCGATGCTTCAACACATTCTAACTGACCCACTGATGTCACATGGACTTCTTTGATGATGTTTTTATTACCTTTCTGGACATGGACAGTATACATCTTAAAATGTGTTCTGAAGATGAACGGAATGAGGGTCATTAATGAAATTATTTTCATTTTTGGGTGAACTATCCCTTTAAGCGCCTATCAAAAGCCAAATGGTATCATTTTAAAATGTACCCTTGGATCAGTAGGAAAATATTTTTGTAAATGCTAAAGAAAAAACTTGATGAATAATCATCATAATGTTTGCTAAATCTCCAGCTCATGTTTCATTCACCAGCGTTGCTTTATATCACCAAATAGCCTCCTTTTTCTGAGCTCAGATATCACACACCACAAGCGGAGGTGTAAAAACAGCCTAAAGGCGAAATGAATTTGTAAAGGTAAGATGTGTGTGAAGCCTACACAAGACACACAAAACAGCCCAGCATCACCAGCCATCTACACTTTCTTGCTGTTTTGAGCTGCAGAATCAGCTCAGCTGAATTAAGGTGTCAAGCAGAGCTAATGTGAAACCAGACCACCAGACCCTCCTAACCTCAGTTAAGCAGGTTGAATGAGAAAAGGCTTATCTAATATAAACCGTATGCATGCCCATTTTCTTCATCTCTGAATCTCCTTACTGTGCCCCCTTCCATCCCTTTTCCAGCTTCCATATCACTTTATCTACCTCCCCCCTCCAGTCTCTCATTCTCGTATGCTCTCTCCATTAAAAAAGAATTTATCAAGAATCATTCTTCTTCTTCTCCCCCATCGGCCAACTGTTTCCATAGCAACAGACTAAAAGACTTGAATCCTTTGGCTTGCACTGAATCAGTGGTGGCAGGCGAATTTCAGGGGCGAGTGAACCTGTTGGTGTTTGACGTTGTGCTCCCATGCACTTGTGCCCTTAATACACAGTTAACTAAAATAAAGTGCATTGCCCAAATACACCATAAACACTGTGCCGAGTTTGTAACTGAAAAGCAATTCAATATCAGCACAAAGGAACATAAAATGGGTCCTTTAAAAAAGTCCTTTATTTATTTATTTTATTTCTTTTAAACTGCTGACTATAATCTATAATGATAAAATCAACACAAAAAAAAGAGGCAAGCATATATGTTACATACAAAGACTGGTTTGTCGTAAACAACACAGATACATACCTTATACAGACTCCTAGTCACGCACACCGCACCACATCGTAAATCAAAATTCCATCTACCGCCCCTGAGCTTTGATTTTCCCCCTGACCTTCTGTGTGTCCATGTAAAATGTATGACCATAGTAATGGCACATCTTCAGGCTTATTTCTAGGAATGGTACATTCAGGACTTCAGGACCATTCTGCGTGATGGCCCAGTGAATGATCACCAGTTTCAAACGCCTAATGAATGCTCCTTATTTTAATTAAGACCTGAGGAAACATTTGTGAAGGCGTTTAATAATAGCATGCGGGGCACATTAGTGATCTACGACACAACAGAACAGCATGTTTCACGGAGCGAGAAAAGCCTATTTATTATCTAGCGCCGTCGTTCCCCAGCGTAAACGATGGTGCTTGGGCTAAAATGGTGAAACCGAAGGCCATATTTAAATAAAGGCTTTAGATTCTAATATGCATGTGTCTGATAAATCGTAATGCTATGATATGCGTATGGGTTGGTGTTAAGGTGATTTAGGGTTAATTTTGGTGTCAGTCAAGGACTGAGGCAGGTGGTTGGGGAGGGGGTTTGCGTGCTATCTACCAGCACAACATGCAGCTCACAATGTGTTCTCCTCAAAGCTGTGAATTTCTCACCAGACACAGCAGATATGCCATCGTAAGCCTAACAACACTGTCTCCACGAGAAGCCTTGCAAAATGCATCTGTTGTGATGGTGAAACGTGTGCAGCTGACGCTGTGTGATTTTTGTTTTGTTTACCTGTTGTGCTTGTGGCATTACACAGTCAATGCTGTGTAATCTATTCTATCTGTGTTCGAGTTTTTTGCTGTAGTTTTATTGATTTTCAGTTATGAAGAGGAAATTGGGCACAGTAAAATATTTAATATATGGTCCCAAGATGCATAATCATATGAGTGGTTGTTTGTAAGTGCATTTCAGTAAGAACAGTGTGTGTGTGTGTGTGTGTGTGTGTGTGTGTGTGTGTGTGTGTGTGTGTGTGTGTGTGTGTGTGTGTGTGTGTGTGTGTGTGCGCGCATTTGCCGGGTGTCCATCGTAACTAAATACACCATCAGACTACTTTTCATAAATGAAGCATATTGGATAAAGACTTACTAAAGATCAAATGAGCACAGTAGGAACACACTTTTTATTGGCCCATTAAGAGTGGCAGCTGCTGACACGGAAAGATGCACTTAATATCTTTCAGAATTTTACTTAAAATAAATGAGTTATTTTTTCGATAAAGATGTTAAATCACTGTACTGTAAGATTAAGACTCCAGCATCATTAAAAAGCCTAATGAAATCTAATTTATTTTAGGCTGCCTTATGAGTGGGATGTTGGCCTTTAGCCATTATTTAAAGTCCCTATTACACTGCTAAAAAGAATGTATTATGTGTACTTGGAGTAATGCAATGTGTTTGCATGGTTTATGGTTTAAAAACCGTACATTATTGTTTCTCCTCTATGCTCTGCTTCTTTGAAACCCATCGATTCACCGTTCTGAAAAGCAAAAAATATGATGTGGGCCAAACTTTAACCCCTATTTTTACCTTTTATATATTTTTATATTATTTTATATATAATATCTGACATCCTTATGTACAGTGGAAAGGTAAATGTTACAACGCTAATTTTAAATCAGACAAAGATGACCGTGGGTCGGATAAAGATGATTGGAGGGCCGCATTTGGCCCGCAGGCTGCCAGTTCACTAGCCCTGGGCTACAATGAAATTGTTGGATTTACGTAATTCTATTATGGACACCGGTTCCACATGATTGAAATAAGACTAGTGGTCCGTGAGGGTACTGCAGGTGGTCCATGTAAAGGCAAAATAAGAATATGTATATTTTAAGAATATGTATATAAATAATATTGATATAAATTTTTAATTAAATTGTCAAGTTATTGTGCGAATACTAAAATAGGCCAGTGGCGCTCGGCGTGACATTCAAGTTCAGTGCCGTACAAAATGGATCGGTGTATGAATATGTGGCAGCCGTTTTGTGCAGTAAACTTTCTTTTAACAAACCTGTTGTACTGATGTGATGACCAGTTATAGTTTTAGTGCTAGTAAGCCTATTTAGAGGTGCAGATTCATTCAGGACTTTGTGTAGACATATTTTATAATGAGTATTATGAGGTGGTCCACGAAAATTCTTGATTAAAAATAGTGGTCCACACACACAAAACGTTTTAATTTTAACACACACTCACACACCAAAGGAAATGTAAAATCATGAATTGGAAAATAGGTGCTCTTTAAAGCACTTTCCTACTGCGTACGACTAGGCTCGGCACAACGCGACTTTTGCTCTTCCACTTCAGTTTACAGAGTGGGTTTACAGACTTATCTTTATAGATACAAGGCCTCTACTGCGGTGAAATTATGGTAAACACGACACAAACAAACACACAACACTGGAGCAATAGAGCAAAGCGATGGAATTGTTTTGATTCTTAGCATGTGGATGTTTTTCAATGCTAAAAGGGATTTTGGAAACTTTTATATAATAATTTTGTACAACAAAGCACAGGCGATGGCATCACTTGGTTTGCTCAACAACACACTAGGGTAAGCTAATCTTGCAGTTAGCAATGACGCTGGTACTGACGATTCTCTCTGACCAATCAGTGATCTGCAGTGTATACAGCTTACATTTTAGTATTGGTTCGGCTCGCTTGGAACTTCAACCGAGGTGATGCTAAAAAAAGTACCAGGTACTAAATGGACTGCATTTATATAGTGCTTTTAACAGACCTATGGTCATTCAAAGCGCTTTACATATTGCCTCACATTCACTCACACATTCATACACCGACGGCGGTGTCAGCCATGCAAGGCACCATCCAGCTCGTTCGTCGGGAGCAGCTGGGGTTAGGTGTCTTGCTCTAGGACACTTGGTCCGGTGGAGCCGGGGATTGAACCACCAACCTTCCGGTTTGTAGACATCCTACATGAACCACTGAGCCACTGCAGCCCCCCAGGTAGTGTACACAGTGGAAAACGCCCAAAAGTGACTCGTACTGAGATACTATGTAGTGGAAAAACGCCATAGTTGGCCTGCCAGGAATTTGGTTGCGGGTTCCAAGCCTAGAGCGAGATGAGCAGAAGTGGCAAATGCAAATTATCTTACTGTAAAAAAAGTTTTTTTTTTGCACATTATACTTCCTGCAAGCTTCAAAACAGCTCTTTACCATTAAGACATGAGACTGGTGAAGAGAAATGACAGATTGCATTCGACAATCAAGGGCAGATGAGGGCATTTCTCAGCGAGCTTTCTCTGCCTCACACACATATACAAGTCTAAATTATTGATCTGTGTTCTTTTGTCCCACATAATTTAAGCTAGTTTGCATTTAAAGACAGATGAAGGAGTCACGGTTTTATCTTAATAATTAATTGTGGCCTCTTGTGGTTTGACAGGGCTTATCAGTATTTTTACTCAAAGAGCAAGAAGAGTGAAGATGGCTACAAGTTACGTGAAGAGATCTCTATTTGCACATTTAGATTCCATCTACTTATGATCCAGTCAGATCTAGATGTGTTGATCCCAAGTGAACGCTGGTTTATTGAAGTCATATATGATGGATGCCTCAGTTAGCCTCTGTGAGTTAGTTTAGACAGACACTATAAGACTTACATCTAAATTTTCCTCTCCTTTTATATCCCTGTTCTCTCTCTCACACACATAGATAGTCCGCTCCCCTCCCTCACACAAATTCTTTCTTTGCTTTTAATTTTTTCTTCATCTTTGTCTCCATCTCAAGGTCTCTGATGAGTCTGGGTTGTTTTTTACTCTTAACTTCAGTAGATTTTTTCAATACTGTTGAATTATCACGGCGCATGTAACCTCATTCCTGTAAAGGGAATTCCTCCCCTTTTCCAATAAACTCAAAATCAGGCCATAAGCCAATATCCTCCGTACACGTCTGACACAAATGTGTTTATATTTCAAGTTTGCAATACTCCATTTGTCTTTAGAGAATACTACAAAGTAAACTACAAGGGTGAACTACTACAAACACCCACAAGGGTGGATAAGTGGAAAATAAGGAGGTTTGGCTCTCAACACAAACCTGAACAGAGCCAATAAGCTCTTCCCAGATAAAACTGTAGGGATCTGCTATAAAAAAAATCTACAAAAAATTATGACAAAAAAGAAAAAAAATAATTTATTAGGCAATCTGTGCTCTTGATGTGAGGCTGTTGCTTAAGCTGCTCAGATGATTTATATTCATGCCTAAAATATAAAACTCTCATTTTGTCAGGAAACACTTTATTTTTCCAGCACGAGCATCACAGCATGTGTGGCATATGTTGCATAATGTATGATTCTGGGATTTTATACAGATGCACTTGATTATAATTTAGCATCACTTGCTACTTTGGTGAATACCGCTGAGTGTAGAGCTTTATCAACCAAATGAATAGTCCCAGTCAGTCACATATTCCCAACTCATGATCAGGGGCTCCTGTTTGTTAAAACAGATCTGAAACCAGACAGGCTTCAAATTTCCCTGGACATTGGCCCCCATCCACATCCTTATCATCAATAATATATTAACCAGTGTGAACTGCACTGAGACCATTGCTAAATTTAGCTTCTACACAGTCTTTTCACGTACAGACTGCCATCAGGCTTCATCTACATACTGTAGGATTGCCCCTTTATCAAGACACTCGCGCACACACCACGTGTCCAAGACAAGTACACACAAGCGTACGCACGGACACCCCCGTGATCGATGCAGCGATTACATGTCAACGGGAAAAAATTGCTCCAACAAAAGGGGTGTCAATTACTGAAGCTCAGGGGAAAAGAGGTTAATTAAACCACAAAATGGCTAAAGTAAAAGACTAAAGACCACATTAAACACCCTTCAGAGAACATTTGTAAAACAAATGAACACACAGCTTTTCAGTCAGCATGTGGACATCTCTATTGTAGAGTCACAAACATGAAATAAAGCATGCATGTGTCCCAGCTCTCTTAAAACACTGCATTTTAGTGAATTAGCGACACATTAGCGTGATGCTGGATTTCTAAAACGGCTGGTTGGTGTTCCTGCCAGACTGTTACTCATTCCCCCTTTCGGGAATGCACATGAAATGACCAGGGCCGGTGCAAGCTGCTTTCAGTTCACCTCAGATTCAAGAGGATATCATGGTTTTAAGGGCTCGAATCAAGCAGCTTACCCATTTAATTTGTGAGATTACTCCTCTAATTTCTCACTAAAATAAATCATTCAGCAACGGCGGCATATGGGATGTTTTAAAAATGTCTGCATGCACCCCATGCATATCGCATTAAATAGTTTGTCCTATGTGTGACGCTCGCTGCGAGCCTGAATTACCTCATCTGGTGATGATGTAGGATCTACACACTCACATAAATACAGCATGTTCACACATGCGATACATGGATGAAAGCACAGGCACACACCAACAAACACAAACACACACACATATGTTTCTGTTGCTTAATGGCAGCACTTCTACACGCCTCTGACATCAGTGAGCTGTGCACATGATCACATGACTCGCACTTTGCCTTGCACGTCACATGATCGCATCTGTCAGTGTGGAATATGAATGGCAACACACCACCTACTGCGCTGCTGTCTGTCAGCTTGCGCTTCAGGGCGAGAGCATATAAAAGAAAATCTGTCCGATGAATTTTTTCGGCTGCCTAATAAAATCCAACTAGCTTAATGTGAAGGTCTGGCTCCTCAGGACTTATACACTGTGTCCTTACCAAACATGATACGACAGAAACAAGATTTCAGCGACAAGCGTTTTTCCGGTCCACACTAATAAATAAAAATGCTGTCTGTTGTGGCCAATCAGAACAGAGTGTGGATCAGTACTGATAAATAAAGAACTGAATTTTCAAGACAGATAAATAAATACAGACCGAAAGTTCAATTCGTTTCAGCCACGTAACCGTGACAACGCTTTGAAATCGTCCAATGAAACCATTTATAAAAATGTTTTTGTGTGATACAATGCAAGGCTACAGGTTAACTCCACTCCAGTAAACTGTCTTTTGTTGCCTTGAACTTGTAGACCACTAACATCAATAAGAAGGTTATTAGGGGAAAGAGAATAATAATTTCTGTCTGCTTAGTTTGAACACAGTAATGGTCAGATGCTTACGGTGTTATGCTACGTACACACCAAACGCGTAGCATCGCGTTGCTCGCTCTAGATTACTAGCGGGATTTAACTTCGTGTTATGCAATTTTTTCACTTGAGTTGAATATTTTCAACTTGGGCGAAGACGCATTTGAGGCGAATAGCAAATGCGCCGCCCATATCGCGTCATTCGCATTGCCCCATGTGAGGGCGCATCTGCTGGCGTCTTTGCATTGATTTTGTATGTAATCTACTCACGCAAATCATTGAACTCGCGTCTGGTGTGAACCCACAGTAAGACTTAAGAAATTTGTGGTGAAATGTGGTGAGGTCAGAACCTTTATATCTTGTAGCCATTAAAGGGACAATCCTATTTATCCTATTTAAAACTTCACTCTTTTGTAGTTATATTGTGTACTAAGACTGACGAAAAATTTCAATTTGCGATTTTCTAAGCCGATATGGCTAGGAACTATACTCTCATTCTGGCGTCATAATCAAGGACTTTGCTGCCGTACCATGACTGCAGCAGGCGCAATGATATGACACAGTGCCTGAAAATAGTCCCTTTGGTAATTTTTAATAGCAGGGGACTAATTTCGGGCACTGCGTAATATCATTAATAAAATATCGGAACTCTTTGGTCATTTATGAGTACGATGCTAATGGTCTAATCAGATTCAATGGATTATGCCAAGCTATGCTAAACATGGTAACGCCAGACCCGGAGATCGGCTGAATGGATTCCAAAACAGTAAAAATCAATTGTTTAACTCTGGGGGAGCTGAAAAATTTACCTATGTTCGAAAAAAGTGGAGTGTCCCTGCGCCATTTAATTTGTGCATGTAACCACAAATAAGAACAACATGATGCTGTCATGCATTAAGTAAAAATTGCTGTTTTGATATAAGAAAATCCAGTATTGAATAAAAAATGACTCTCATGTTAAGTTAATCTCAGGAGGGAAGAAGAAAATCCACCAGCATCTATATTTAACCAAGCCTTGTGGCACAGAAAGAAAGAAAACTGACAACCCAGTCATGATCAAACGGTTATTCTCACAGTAGGACAGATTATTTTAAGATTACTTGAAACATCAGTTTTTAAAGAAAATGCAGTGTTATCTCAAGAAAATTGGCGATGCTGACTCAAGGATTCATAACTCAAGCTTACTAGAAAGAAAGTGATACACATTTTGTCCGTAAAAAGTGTTAAAAATAATTAAACACCCAGTATGCTGCTTAATCAGCTTGCTGTAGGTAAAACTGGGGGTTAATTCATCGAAAACACAGCTCTAACTAGTACCAAATTTCTCCAATCACAGAATTTCACAGTCAATAGAGGAACAGGAGCACTGCAAAAACAAAAATGACTTTCTTACTTAGTATTTACTTAGTATAGTACTGTGTGTAAAACAATCAAAAAAATCTGCCAATGTGGTATTAAAAAAAATCTAATTCACTTAAAGGGGACATATTATGAGATTTTCTTAAGATGTAAACTAAATCTTTGGTGTCCCCAGAGCGTGTAATTGAAGTTCTAGCTCAAAATACCCCACAGATAATTTATTACAGCATGTTAAAATTGCCACTTTGTAGGCCTGAGCAAAAGTGTGGCGTTTTGGGGTGTGTCATTTAACATGCAAATGAGTGGATGAAGTGCAAACACTAATCACAATGATGGTGGTTTGTTGCAATTGAAACTCAATTGTGCTGTGAATTATTTTCTCTCTCTCTCTCTCTTTCTCTCTGTACTAAATGGCTGTGCTGTGGTTGGATAGTGAAGATAAAGTGGGCGGTATTATCCTATTCTGACATCACAATAGGAGTCAAATTACAATGACCTATATTTTCACATGCTTGCAGAGAATGGTTCACCAAAACTAAGTTACTAGGTTGACCTTTTTCACATTTTCTAGGTTGATAGAAGCACCGGGGACACAATTATAGCACTTAAACATGGAAAAAGTCAGATTTTCATAATATGTCCCCTTTAAATTTGATATTTTTTGTCAAGAGGCCACTTTCTTAGGTCATTCATCTTGATTTAAGAATTTTTAGATATTTGTACTAAAAACAAGACAAAAATACTTAATAAGAAAGTCATTTTTTGCAGTTAGAGCACCGAATGTGTGCACTGTATAGACTCACATTGCCGTCCAGTAGATCCATGCTGTCCAGACTCTTGCTTCTGTGGATGCGACCCTTGATCCTGCGCAGTGATGGTTTGCCCTGACTTACAGCCACAGTTGGTGGTGCGGCAGCGGCGGCGGCAGCAGAGGCAGTGGGGGCCTCTGAACCAGGCGGCATCCTGGAGTGAAAAGACATTAACACATAATCATATGGCATGCTGTGATGCTTAATGTTCAATCAGACCAGCTGCTACCTAACCTGCTAAAAAGATTAATTAAGAACAGCATTAATTCTGGTTTATGCTGGTTTGTAGGTGGTCTGGCTTGTGGACCTAAAGTATATTAACTGAAAGTAGCAAGAATTTATGGGCAAATGTTATCATACTGTATACTGTAGTGAATAAACGTTTTTTTGGGGGGTAGATTTTCTTAATCAGTTTTATTAAAGGGCAGGACGCGTACACATCATACAGTGCATATAAAAAGTCTACACACCCCTGTTAAAATTGCAGGTATTTGTCATTTAAAAAACATAAAACGAACAGGAATCATGTTGGAACGAGTTCCACCTTTATTCCGAAATTCCAACCTATATATTAAAGTGAATAACAATAATAATCATTTTGGGGTGAAAAATGGCGGGTAAAATTGTACAATAACAAGGTTGCATAAGTGTAAACACCCCTAAACTAATACTTACTTGAAGCACTTTTAGATTTTATCATAGCATGCAATCTTAAAGTGTAAGTGTCAATCAGTTTCACACATCCTGACTTTAAAATATTTTGCCATTCTTCTCTGCAAAAGCATTCAAACTCAAATTTGTTGGGTGTGTTCAGATCACCTCACAGATCTGGGGTGCGCTTCCCAAACAACGACGTAACTCATTGCTGAACGACCATAGTACGATGCATCGTTGGAGAAACTAACTACCTTGTCATGACTGTTTGTCGCACATAACTTTGTCGCACATTCATCGTTTGAACGATGTTGGTTTAACAACATAGTTGATGATGTCACGTGGGAGGTGAAGTACTAATTAATCTGTGCAAATCGATTTAATGTCAGATTATTGCTGTAAATAACATATTGCATCGGAAGACTGATTTTGTAATCGTGATTTAGTTATCTATTGTTTATTTTCAAGTTTATTTTCAAACAATTTTAAGCAAGATTTACTGACCTAATGTGCATTAAAGATTTGAAACGTTTAAACAACTCAGCCATATGGATCTTTCTTCTCTCACATTAGTGCTGGGTATATTTAAACACTTAGGACTTATTACCCATAAAAGTTTTAATGTCCTAATAAAAATAGCTGTGTTAAGATTGTGTGGTGCTTTCTATGGCAATTTTCCCTATTAGCTTACTAATGGTAATACATACTTTCTCTCAAATTAGTTGCTTTTAGCAACCCATGTATAAGTGCCGGCTTTGTGTTTTTGGCGGTCCCAAAAAGCCCAAATGCAGGGAAACACCCTGGCAACACTCCAGCATCACAAAAGCGACTTTGCTTGGGTGATCACCTAGCACCTAAAAATCTTGTTGACAATATACTCTCACATAGACACCCCCACACACACACATTTCTACAATACCTTATTAGAGCTGAGATCCTTCATTAGCTCATAAATGTTTTCAATCAAATCAAGTCAAATTAGGATTTAGTGTTGTATAAAGATGAGATTTCTCAATGAAAGATGCTCCACATTCTAAATAAAATGTAAGCAGGTTCAAAATCTCACCTCAATGTTTTTTCCCCTCTGTTTTTCTGTTTCTCAAACCCTTTTCACTTATTGTATTCAGTATTTTTAATCTTTCTCTCTTTCTGTCTACATTATGCTCATCAATGTCCCCAACCATTTTCTCTCTTTGGGCCAACACCCACTGTAAGCAGGCCTTTCCTAAGGGAAAAACTGATTTGATTTAGCCCTGTCATTGAGTGATTTATGTAACCCCTGTGGCCTTTCGGAATGAGTATCACCTTCAGATTAAATTTTCCTGCTCCTGTTTCTTGTCAAACTGAAGAGACATGAGAGTTTGAAGTGCACAACCACAGTAAGCGTAGGAGGATCCCATTATTAAACCCCCTTTTAAACCAAACAAGATCCATAGAGAGCAAAACAAATCAATACACTGAAGTTTACAGGATTGTATTGTAGATGAATTTAGACATATCTGGCCTAAAGACAAAGATTTTCTTGAATATCCCTATATAATCATTTGATAGATTCAGCTGAGCATCTGATCAGCAGCCTTCTCTTATTTAATGGCACATAATGTAATCCACTTTTACTGTAGTTTTATAATAGGTTCCTAATCATTTTTGCCCACAGGGCATAACGTTACAATAGTCTCAGAGTACATCTGCTCCACATATTTATTAAAACCATCTGTGTTCAAACAGCACTAAAAAACTAACATTCGAAGTGGATCAAATCCTTTAATAAAAGTTTACATAAAACCAATTCCTAATACCCATTCTTGTCTTAGGACAACTTTGATAAACCTTTTTGATCCACTTCAAATGTTGACTAGTATATTTCCCACATTCACCTATTTCCTCCATCTTCCCTCAAACTTTCTGTTCCCAAAGGAGAGGCAGGTTGAGCGACAGGGTCTCGGCTGTCCGCCCCCTCTCTTTTTCAATTGGTGGTCTGGCTGATACACGTGCTCTCTAGCTCCCTGGCAGACCACACACAACCATTTATTCCCCAAACCGGAGAGTATTCTGGCCAAAGTGAAAGCGTTAGATCCCATTCGCTGTTGTGAATCCCTCTGATTGGCAGGCAGAGGACCAGAGCTGCTCCTCTCTCCTGTGACCTCCACACTGCCCACGATCCCTAGAGGATTTACACTAAACCCAAGAGCAATGCATTCAATCTGGACCAGCTTCTGTTGCCACCAAATTCTCTCCGCTCCCTCTCACACATATGTACTCGCACATACACAGATTTTCTCTGTAATTCTGTTAAAGACGGTTCATTCACACGCTGTACAAAACAGAAGCTTGGGTACTAGTGTGAAAGGGTTAAATTGCAAAGCAGAATAAATTCACAGTAACCAGATCATCTACAGAAATCAAAAAATGGAATAAGTTATACCGACCATAATTTTATGTATAAGATACAATAAGGTCAGAGACCAAGTGCTCATGTTGGGTACAAAATAAATACAATGTAAAATGCTGAGTGTTTCTCACTATTTTGGGTTAAGGGATACTGTGCAAGGTGAAAAATGTCTAATTTTAGACCTTTGGAATGAGGGTTGGCACGAGGGGAATCTAACAAAGTAAAATGTCCTTTTCTTGGCCCTTAAGGGTAATGCACTAAAATATTAAGCAGGTTTCCCTGTTTATCCGCCCCTCTCAACTTCAAAACAAACTGTGCATTTCCCTCAATAGCAACAACACTGAGTCGCGACTTCTCTAAAAGGTGAGTTTATGAATGATAAATGAAGACTTGCCTAAAAATACAAATTCTTTTAGTTGAGTGTGAGAGTTCAAAGAGATCCAGCAAGCCATGACTACCTCAGATTGACAGTTAAAGACCTCACACTGGCTACTGAACACCTCACACTGGCTACTAAACACAATACACTGGCTACTAAACATAATACCCTGGCTACTAAACATAATACCCTGGCTACTGAACGCCTCACACTGGCTACTGAAGACCTCACACAGGCTACAGAACACCTCAGATTGGCTACTGAACACCTTACACTGGCAACTGAACACCTTACAGTGGTGGTTAGTGAACACCTCAAACTTGCATATAAACAGCTCACACTGTCTACTGGAGACCTCACACTGGCTACAGAATATCTCACACTGTCTACTGAACACCTTACACTGGCTACAGAACACCTTACATTGGCAACTGAACACCTTACACTGGTGACTGAACACCTAACACTTGCTACTGAACACATTACGCTGGCTACTGAACACCTTATACCGGCTACTGAACACCTTACACTGGCTACTGAACACCTTACACTGGCTACTGAACACCTTATACCGGCTACTGAACACCTTACACCTGCTACTGAACACCTTACACCGGCTACTGAACACCTTACACCGGCTACTGAACACCTTACACTGGCTACAGAACACCTCACACTGGCTACAGAACACCTTACATTGGCAACTGAACACTTTACACTGGTGACTGAACACCTTACACTTGCTACTGAACACATTACGCTGGCTACTGAACACCTTATACCGGCTACTGAACACCTTATACAGGCTACTGAACACCTTACACTGGCTACAGAACACCTCACACTGGCTACAGAACACCTCACACTTGCTACTGAACACATTACGCTGGCTACTGAACACCTTATACCGGCTACTGAAAACCTTACACTGGCTACTGAACACCTTACACTGGCTACAGAACACCTCACACTGGCTACAGAACACCTCACACTGGCTACAGAACACCTCACACTGGGGATTGAACACCTTACACTGGTGAATGAACACCTTACACTGGCTACTGAACACTTCACATTGGCTACAGAATAGGGCTGGGCAATATGGAGTGACAATTATATCTCAATATATTTTGCTATATCTCGATAGGCGGTATATATCTCAACTGCTAACCTTTGTTTAGTCATGATAAACTAGATCAGTCGTCTTCTCTGTCAGTAACATCCGTGACTGATGACGTTTACGCGAAAAAGAAAGTATACAGAGAAACGGACATTAAAGCACCGCCACCTTTTCACTGTCGAGAGAAAGAGAGATGCGCGCGATCGAAGCGCTTCATGCAACGAGAGAGAGAGGGGCGCGCTGAGCGCTCGCAACAATGCATTTAAGCTGTTTTAAACAGTAAAATATACATGTAATTGGGAATCATGGAAGATCTATTCGTGGTGGCCAGTGTAGATTCCGTGACGGGCGCCGCCATGTTAAATGAGACAACACGCGAGAGAGGAGGGGGAACAAAAACAAGGAGGCAGGGGCGAGCACAGCACACAGAGAAGGCAATCAGAATTAAATACAAACATTATATCGATATATACGATATGTCAAAATCCATTTCGTGTTAAAAAATATGTCGATATAGGTTGAATATCGAGATATCGCCCACCCCTACTACAGAATATTTTAAATTGGCTACGGGAACACCTTACACTGGCTACTGAACACCTTACACTGGCTACTGAACACCTTACACTGGTGAAGGAACACCTTACACTGGTGAAGGAACACCTTACACTGGTGAAGGAACACCTTACACTGGCTACTGAACACTTCACACTGGCTACAGAATATTTAAAATTGGCTACGGAACACCTTACACTGGCTACTGAATACTTTACACTGGCTACTGAACACCTTACACTGGGTACTGAACACCTTACACTGGCTACTGAACACTTCACACTGGCTAGAGAATACTTTACACTGGCTACTGAATACCTTACACTGGCTACTGAACACTTCACACTGGCTAGAGAATACTTTACACTGGCTACTGAACACCTTACACTGGCTACTGAACACCTTACACTGGCTACTGAACACCTTACACTGGCTACTGAACACCTTACACTGGCTACTGAACACTTTACAATGGCTACTGAATACTTTACACTGGCTACAACACCTTACACTGGTGACTGAACACTTCACACTTGCTACAGAATACTTTACACTGGCTACTGAACACCCTACACTGGCTACTGAACACCCTACACTGGCTACTGAACACCTTACACTGTCTTCTGATCACTTCACAATGGCTACTGAATACCTTACACTGGCTACTAAACACCTTACATTGGCAACTGAACACCTTACACTGTCTTCTGAACACCTCACACTGGGTATTCATCACCTCATACACTGACCATTGAACACCTCACACTGGCTCCTGAACACCTCACACTGGCTACTAAATACTTTACATCAACTACTTAACACCTCACACTGGGTATTTAACGCCTCACACACTGACCCCTGAACACCTCACAGTGGCTACAAAACACCTTAGACTGGCTACTGGATACTTTACACTATTTAACACTTCAAACTGAGCACCTTACACTGTCTATTGAACACCTCACACACATAAAAACACTGGATATATAGATAAGCCATGCAAAATAAAACCTGAAAGGTTGTTCAGTCTATCATACAGTACGTTAGAGTGATAATAAGCAGTTGACTTTACGTAGGCGATGCCACATATTACACTGCTATATAACAAATGATCATAATAAAGCCAAAAATAGTTGATCATAAAGCTAAAAAGTTTACTAAAGATGCTTGAACACATGCTGTTAAGTTGTGGAGAAACTGAACCTGACTGCCTCATCATGTCAAGATATTGATATAGAATCGCATTTATAGTAGGTTATGTTTGAATAGCCAGTGTACATGATGTGTCATGCTTTGCATGCTCAAAAAAATGTTGTGTGTTTGTGAGAGGGCTCAGTGTAAACAGATAGCCCCTGCAGCAGCAGTACAGCAAGGCCACGCTGCCTGACATTGCATGGCCGGAAGAGCAGAGACCTTGTACTGATGTAGATCCATTACTCAGTTCAGTGATTGTGACACTACCTTGTTAGGATATATATTCAATAGGATGCCAAGGTGAGGGCAAGGAGCTCTGATGTATTTGTATCAGAGCAGCATGCTACGTTCACAGCACCTGATATGATTGAATACAGGATGGAGCTTGGACATGTACTGGTTGCAAGCTTGGAGTATTTTAAGTGTACATTAAATGACTAAGAGAAGAGGCTGTCTGAGGACACAGGCAGTCACCAAGTCTTTCTCAGATGAAAGCAGACAAGTGAGACTCTGAGGGACGTGCTTTTGCCGAGACCAGTTTGATGACCACTTTTACAATGACTTTCTTTCTTACTCTATTTTCCAGATTATAAGTCGCTCTGGAGTATAAGTTGCATCAGTCAAAAATGCGTTTTGAAGAGGAAAAAACATATTTAAGTCGCACTGGACTATACGTCGCGTTTATTTGGAAAATGATTTCACAAAATCCAAGCCGAAGAACAGACATTTAATCTGGAAAGGCAAGTAATTCAACTAAACAATAGCACAGAACCTCATATGAAATAATTTTGATGTATAAGTCGCACCTGACTAGAAGTTCCAGGACCCACCAAACTATGAAGAAACTATGGTGAATTTGTGCATAAAACAAGGGGAAAAAAATCTGCCAATGGGTAAGAACATTTCTCTTGAACGAAGTGTTTAAAGTCGCCATGAAACGGAAGTAGCGATTGCCTTATTTTCCCCGTGGTGACGTATATCCGAATGAAATGTCTTTTGAGATGAAATAAGGCAGGGCTGGATTTGAATTTGTCCATCGAGATCTGATTGGATCGTTTGAAGTTGGGTCGTGTTGCTAATTGCTAATCGCTGCGATCCTCTCCCGGACCCCGCCCACCTGCCATACTTTTGACCGGAAGTGAAGAGAGATCGTTTTGAGGGGGGGAGGAGATTTACATTTTTGATTAAAGATTATGAGCACACACGAATTTTTAAAAAATAATGAAGCTCACAGATAAGTCATTTGTTAATAATCCCACAATATTAAAAATATATATATAGTTTTTCATTTCAATTTCATTGCGACTTTAAGACTTTTTTGCTCATTGAGAAAATTATTGAGTTTTTTTGTTGCAGCTTAAGTTGTTAAATATCGCTCTTCAATATGGTCCATAGGGTTGTGCCGATAGACGATATCATCGTCCATCGTGATGGTTGACTGACATCACGATGGAGAGACACCATCGTGATGCCACGCCCCCTCCCCACTCCGCTGCGAGTCGACATACACTTACTCTCTTCTATATAGACTATAGTTAACCTAATATCTTTGCGTGAATTGCTCTATAAATTAAATAGAAAATATAACTAATGCATATATGCTATTTTAAGTACTGTAGTCTATGCCTGAGACGTGACGTGTGTTAGTCTGTGAAAATATCCTGTCAGGCATTTGATCTTGACTAGGGATGGGCACGGATATTCGAATATTCGAATGGCAATAATAATTCGAATTTAAAAAATGCTATTCGAATGTTTGTTTGTTTTTAATGTGCCACCAAAGGGTAACAACTTATTTAATGCTTTTTCACTTCATCTATACTGTCTTTTACAGACTTAAATGTAAAATATACATGAACATTAATTTGTATGTATTTCTGATTGTTTGGCAATGCAGATTGCAGACGAATTTAAGTTTTTCCTTTTATCTCCGGGCTTGTCCGCGCCGTATTTGGCCACTGGCTTACGTGAGGGCTCACGTGTTATTAAACGTGCTTCTCCGCCGCCCGACTCAACACATCATGAGAGATTTGTAAGCTTTCTGTTATAAAGTCTACTTTATTTTGTTAATAAGGAGACAGACACGGATAACGAAATGAAACGGAGAACATTTATTATATGCGGTGCTCTTTTGAAAATGAACCGGATAACTGCACATGGCTGTTTAAAAGCAAAGCTCCGTCTTTGTGAAATGTTGTTAAATTAAGCTAACGTTAGTAACTTTGCACAGTCAACAATAAGGTATCGAGCCGCTTACGTTATTTGTAAAATAATGTTAAATACAGATATTCAATCTTGTTCAATCCGTCTGTTGTTTTTATCGGATAACCATCATCACGAGGAAGAGTTTTCTCCGCAGTACCGGCATTATTGTATCTAGTCAGAAGAACGGGCTTTCACCGAAGCAGGTATGGTAAATATGGTTTCTTTATTCACAAATACATGTCAAACTAAACTGAGAAGATATTTATATGTTGACTGAGCAGTCGGTTATGTAGATGTATTTTTTCATTTGCTCCGGGCTCTTATTTAGTGTTTTGAGTCTATTTAAATGATGATAGCCTACTTTGTCAAGTCCTTAAACTTTAAACTTCGCAAGTCCTCAAACTTCGCTTAGATTTGGGGTTAGTGTATAATATTTGGTATAATATAATGTATGTAAGATCAAACAGTAATGAATTAATACTAACGACCGACTTGAAACTAAGGATTTGACTAGACTTCGCTCCGCATTAAGTTTTAACGCATTTTTTTCTGTAGGATATTTTTTAAGAAGAATTTTATATATATATATATTTTTTTTTTTTTACAATGTTTTCAACTTAAAAATACATACATATATATATATATATATATACATACAGAATATAAGTTTAGCTTGTTGTGGATATTTCCTAATTATAAGCCTTCTGTGAAATTATGACAAAATGAAAAATACAAAACACGCATGTCTTAATTAACATAATTTAAATAAACGAATATTCGTTCTTTAAGAGCTTAAATATTCGAAAAATTAAATATTAAAAGTAATAGTAAATTACTGGTAATAGTAAGTTACTGGAAAATGCCCATCCCTAATTTTGACATTGCTAGAATCTTGTCTTTTTACATGTTGTACATTTATCTTAAAATAATTAATTTTGTACAAGAAAACAGCCCATATTAATCATTTATTAGTAGCCTATTGTAGTGTCTCGGGAGATCGTGCTCATTGTTACATTGAGGCTATACTGCACAGAAGCGGCAGATTAGGATATAAACCCAGAATTCAGCAAACGTCAACAACAAGAAAACGGGAACAACACTCCGACCGAAACGCGGGATTTACATACACAGACCATGTTTAAATTTCGATGTGTCTGGCCCTGTTCACTTTGTCTAGTTTTAATAAGCTGCGGATTGAAGTGCTGGCTGCTTCCCGCGGTGCTGAAGACCCGCTCTCTGACGGAGTACTTGTGGCACATATGCACAGATATTTACGTGCAAAATTTGGAAAGCGCGGAGGAGTCGTTGGGTTAGTAAAATAACGAAATTATAGCTTTTAAATAGAAAAAAATATTTATGTAAAGAGATTAAAAAGTGCTTAAAAGTGCACAACTCTTCTTCAGTGGATTAAAGCTACTTTTTCCCCTTATGTGCAACCTATAGGAAAGAGACATTAGTTGGGATAGTAAAATAACAAAATTATAGATTTTAAGTACAGAATAGTATTTATGTAAAATATATATTAAAATAAAAAGTGCAAAACTCTTCTTAAGTGGAAGTAATAAAGTAAAATAACGAATAATAATTATATAATAACGAAAAATTAAAATACCCCCCCACCTAACGATATCATCGTCCATCGCGATGGTTTACGTAACCATCGTCAACTGCCAATTTATGGGGACATCGCCCAACCCTAATGGTCCATATTGTTTTTACTGTCGCAAGTGGAAGTCGGTATGAGAAAATGCGACACTGATTTTTATTGACCTGAGGGAGTGGCTTTAACGGACCAATCACAGTACTTGTATGGGCCAAAAAAATTATCTATTTTCCTTTTATGCCAAAAATCATTAGTATATTATGTAAAGATAATGTTCAATAAAGAAATTTAGGAAATTTCCTACCGTAAATATTTCAAAACTTTATTTTTGTGAGTGGATGCAGCAAAATCACAGTCCAAGTCAGTATATGAATAAGTGAGGAGATTTATAATTCAAGTTTGGTTTATGTAAAAGTTTACAACTTCCTCCATTCAGTCATTACAGCGGTAAGCCAGTAGAGAGCACCAATAATATTAATTTAATAATATGCACTGCTGTATACAGACTTTAATGGACTTTGAAGTAGGGCTGCATATCAACTAATCGCGATAAATATTAATCAAATATTAATAAATATTAAACGATTAATCGCAAGAATAAAAGTTTTTGTTTACATCATATATGCTTGTGTACTGTGAATAATTGATGTAATGATGTAATATAGGATGTAAACAAAATCTTTCATTCTGCAAATGATTATTCGCAATATATCGTTATGCAGCCCTACTTTGAACTTTAAACGCGATTTCCTCAATATTTAAATTTTTTGCACTCTTCAGTTTCAGATTTCCAAATGATTGTATCCTGAACAAATATGGTCCTATGCTTACAAACCATACATCAAAAGAAAGCTTATTTATTTAGCTTTTGATGTAAAAATCTCAATTTCAAAAAATTACCCTTTCAACTGGTTTTGTGGTCCATAGTCACATATAATATCGAGTTCATCTCAAATGTTTCCTAAAATCCTTAGAAGTCCTAAAATGGTTACAAATAAGCAAAAATTACAGTCATACATTAAAATGATAAAATGCAGATATCAGACAATTTTGTTTTGGTTCAAATTAAAATAAGACATGGATGAGATCTCTGAAATTCAAGAGGAAATATGTAAGTTCATCATCATGTTGTCGTGGAAGGACAATCGCTTACACTGGAAACAAGAAATCCACTATAGTATAGACGAGGACACTGTGAATTTAAGTGACAGCCCAACATTCAGAGGCTCAGTAACACGGTGTTTCCAAACAGTCTCATATGACACTGTGTTGTATAGTCATTCCTGGCAGGGAGAGTCAAATGCATTTTGCAAAGCAATCAAGAGCAACTTATCAAAGACATCAAAGGTCAAAGTAATTCTGCACATGCATTCAAATACTTTAAACTTGACACCTTAGTTTTAGGTATCCCTCTTTAAAGACTGTAAAACCAACAGAGCTATCATCATACAAATCTTATGATGTAAACAAATAAGCTGAAGCAAATATAGGAGACTGACCCTACTCCTTACACCAGTGGTTCTCAAACTTGGGGCCGTGATCCACTGGTCGGCCTTGAGATGGTGACTTTTTCTGACATTTAATAAAATACATTAATTTATCATACATTCTGTGTAATTAAACCTAAAAAATGTTTTGTAATGTCTTATGTCATACATTTTCTTTGGGGAGGGCCATGAAGGGATGCACGGTACACAAGGAGGGCAGTACGCCGAAAAAGTTTGAGAACCACTGCCTTACACGTCATTCAATGATTAATCTGCAACACCGATCTCTAAATACTATTAACACTACACAGGCTTCTGTGGCCTCAGAAAACAGGACACCATGTTTTTCACTCTTCTTTGATCTTTTTTCAAGAGTCAGCTTTACACAAACCAGATTAATAAGGCCAATGAGTTTAGAAAGTCACAACACTACAAAACAATGGCCATTATAGCTAGTGTAAAACTTTAATCGTATGAAAACCTGTGTTGAGCGGTGGGAATAATGGGATAACTGTAAACAATCCTAACGCTAGGCCTTTGACATGAGACGATCAAGAGCAGAACAAAAACAGACAGACTGATTAGGTGGGCCATACAGCTTCGACAGATGGAGAGACAGATTAGGGATATAAACGTGTATCAAACATGACAGTACAACGGTCACAGGCCCATGCTTAGTGTCTCCCACCGAACGCCTGTCCCGACTGCAAGGGCAGTACACAAATACAACCTGGCAGTGTAACCTAGAGTAAAGCATATGCCAAGTTCAACTTCTATGCAGTGACAAATTTGTATTAAATAGCTAAATAAAATATAGGGAAGGGACAAACATCACCTAGATGGAAATTGGAAAGGCACCAAGTTATTATGTTCGGAGATGGTGTGTTGAATGCGTTTTTACTGTAATGTGTATAGACATTTCTGCAAATTGATTTTCTATAGAAACATCTATAGGTCAGTCATGTAAAAAGAGTCTCTTCACTTTTACCATCCCATGATGGCCGTTTATGCATAGCAATGGCGCTGGTTCCCATTTGACATTCGGCTGAGCAAACTGAGAACCTCTCACAGAACCACCCGCCTGACTTCATAACCCAATGCAGACGTAACTGACGACGGTGGTATGTTAATACATAACCAACTCCCAATTAAACAGAATCAACATAACCAGACATTTAAAAAATATAAGGCATTACCAGTGTAGGCAGCTTTGTTGCTGTCTGGTCTAGTTTTGTTTAGTGTCAGATTTAAAAGATAGATTTGTCACTACACTTTATTTAGTGCAGGCATTACAACACCCCGGCTTCTGGCACAGCTCTCTGTTTAAAACCAGCAAGTTTTGATCACTAGTGTAGTGCCAATTTTCTTCAGCAAACAAGCACCGGTTTTCTGGAGACCTGTGGAGAAATTCCACAATGGTGTCAGGTCTAACACCTGCTTCCTGATATTGGAAAAGGGGTTTAGGACGCACTCACATTATCCAAACCAAATCGTGCCAGGGCATGTTTGACCCCCAAAGCCGAGTTTGTAGAGGTGAGCTCAAGCCCGGATGACGCAGAACCCGCAATGTGATCGCAAATTGTGCCAGAGGTAGGGTGACCATACGTGCCATTCTTCTCGGAAGCGTCCTGGCCAGGATTTCGGTGCGTCTTCCGGAAGTCGTATTTGTTGACCGCATGCCATTCAGTTAAAAACATAAGACATACAATCGTAGTTTCATTCTTACCTTAAAATGAAACGGTTGCTTTTCTGTAATGATAATAATAATCTTCTATGAAGTATACGGTCAACAAATACGACTTCCGGAAGACGCACCCGAAATCCAGGCCAGGACGCGTCCGGGAAGAATGGCACGTATGGTCACCCTAGCTAGAGCGCATTTCAAAAGTAGAGACGTCAATTGCATGACCACTCACCTTCATCTGCCTTTGTAATAACCTTCTGATGCGCGCAGCAGGTTTATGCGAATGTATGGGCTGTACACGCGACCGATCAAGTAATAAATATGATTTACTTTTTTCCTATTTATAACATGACTTTACTGTAGTTACATCGTGTACTAAGACAGACAGTAAATGATATGGCTAGGAACTATAATCACATTCTGGGGTAATTATCAAGGACTTTGCTGTTGTAACATGGCTGCAGGAGGCGCAATGATATTACGCAGCAGACGAAAATAGTCCCCTTAGTAACTTTCAATGGCATGGGACTATTTTTGGGCAGTGCGTAATATCACTACGCCTGCTGTCGCCATGTTACAACAGCAAAGTCACTGATTATTACGCCAGAATGAGAGTATAGTTCCTAGTCATATCGCCCTAGAAAATCACAGCTTTTAATTTTCTGTCGGCTTGGTACAGGATGTAACTACAGAAGAGTCAAGTGTTAAATAGGAAAAATATCCAAACTCTTTGGTTATTTTTGAGTGCGATGCTAACAGTCTAATCAGATTCAATGGATATTGCTAAGCTATGCTAAAAGTGCTAGCGCCGGAGATAGGCTGAATGGATTCCAAAATGGTAAAAATCAAATGTTTATTTCTAGGGAAGCTGGAAAATTTGTATATTTAAAAAAAAGTGGAGTGCCCCTTTAAAGGTCTTCTGTACATATCAAGCATGGTAAAAGAAAAGAGAGATGCATGATCTTGCATTTATTTACATTTATCCATTTGGCAGATGCTTTTGTCCAAAAAGCTACACCGAGCTTTACAAGGTATGTGTGTTTCCTGGGATCAAACCCACAACCGTTTGTACTGCTGCAGAAACAGAAACACATATTGGTGTTGCTAGGTAAAATTATGCAGTGGAGAAAAGATTCATGCCGCTTTGACAACAATACTCCTGCTTTGTTAACGCTCTTATTTCTGCCAGCGCTGCCTTCTCGATGACATCACACATTTCGTTAAAGTTGGCAAGCTATGCATAGTCTAACATGTTTCTTAACCACAAAACGACATGAATTTAGGAGTCAAAATCTGACACAATGACTATTATAACAGACAAAAATATTGTAGTCTGAACCCTGCATGCTACTGTGGAAAACTTCACCAAAACAGAGGCCTGCTGAAAGTGTTATATCAAACAGGGCACCTTTTTTTAATTTTGCTTGTACAACCAAACACTGTGAGTTTTTTTATCATGCCATCATTTTGCTTTTTTTTAGCTTGGCGACCATCTACATGTTGTTTCTTTCTTTGGGCTCAGTATGGTGTGTACTGTGAGTCAGTGCAGCTATAGGCAGATCTGACTCAAGAATCCTAGGGGTCATACATGCCCTGGCCAGCCTGTGAGGCTTTTGTTATCACCCCTCCCTGAAGGCAGGATTTTTAAAGGAGTTATGAGTAAGAAGTTGGGCAGAAGTCTGAAAGTCATAAAGTGAGACTGTTATGTGCACACAGCAAAGCAAATCAAATCACAAGTGAAACATAATGGGTTTAAGAAACTATGAGAGGAAATGTCTGTGAAAAAAGATCTTACATCCCCATTGATTTTAACAAAGGCTGAAAGCCACTAAGTTCATTTTTGTGATTAGTTTGTTTTATCTTCCATAAGCACACACACACACACACACGCAAACACAAACATAAACACAAACACAAACACACACACACAGTTCAACAGCCCTTTCCTCTTATTCCTGTCCTTTTCTTATGATTCACCTGACTTAACCTATAAGATCAGCCGCTATAACCATTTAACACCAGTCTCATACAGAATCTCTCCTCCTTAAAACACATGACCGTCCCTTAAATGATGGTGTGGCACCGGTGAGGTCGTAGACATGAGGTCGGGTGGACACAGCTATGAGTCAGTAAAGTAATCTATCAAGTCATCTGTCACCCGCAGTGCCATAAAACATCTTAAAGAAGATTACATCCCTATGAGCAAAATGGAAATGTGTGTTTTAAACAAACAAAGATATTATCTCTGACCATACGCCCCTGAAACATCAGACAGTGGTCAAATGACAGAGAGCAATCAGTGTCAATCAGAGCCTTCTTCTCTGGAGCCTGCTGGGTGTAACCAAAGCACCTGTTGTCAGTTTCGGCAACATTGTAAATCATTCAATGCTTGTTAATTTGATTTCAGTTAGGAAAGGATCTAGCTGGTGCTGTGTCAAGTGTCATTTTCTGGACAATGAATGTTGAGATGAGTTGTGACACTGTGTAATTCATTGTTAGACAAACAAGTGAAGACTGTAGCTTAATAACTGAGCGTTGTGCAAAAAACGTGATTTTTTTCTTGGGGTGAGTTCATGCATCATTAAGCAGCGGAGAACAATGGCATGGGGGGTGTGAAAAACACAACGGTTGCCTCCATCAATACTTTTGGTTTTTGTGCAGATGCTTTAAGCACGAAGCAGCATACAGCCAATAGGATACAGCGGTTTGGTGGTGGATGGATCTATCATAGTACTAATATTCTTAAGTCATTCTGATCAAAGACCCTCCCCCTTCACCAGCTATGGATGTGATGCTCTTGGTTAAGGGGGGTAGTGGGTGAACCCATGACCCACCCTCATATGTATTTTAAGAGAACCACAAGTGACAGAATAAAAGGATGGTGCTATATTTATTCTCGACCGTAACGGCAATATTATCAGACATATACAGCATACTGTATAAGCACACACTACTCGCTTTAAATATCCTTCATATACAGACCAGCAGAAAAAAAATCTTCCGTCAGTCAGCCACAATAATATTTCCAGAAAAATATGCAGGCATAAAATAGGTTATTCATGAGTGCCGTAAGATAGAAACCCTATCATATATTTCTTTAATGGAAACGTTATTCAATTAGGCTATTAGCTTATCTGATTCACTTCACTTCCACAGACATTTGTCAATACGGTGCCCATTCGTCTCCTAGTATTACATTACAGATAGAATTTCAGCACTGGACAAATACTAAGTAAAATCCTGGGTATGCATAAGAAAAGGTGTTGAGTCGGATTTTTATCTGTGTGTTAATTAAAACTCAACACTAATATAGGAACAGATGTGAGGAATGATGTCAGCAGTGCTCTGCTGCAAATAGAAACGAAAATAATCAGTACATACAATTACTAAAAGAACAAATGAACATTGGTTTTCATTGATAATTAACTCATCAACCGCATCAACCTTTACTTAACCAGCATACACAATTATCATTAAGATAATGAACACGTTGTGAGGTTGTGTAAAATTTGGTTCTCTCATATGGAAGAACGTAACGGTATGCAAAGTGCACCCATGTGATTAATAAGCTGAGTTCATTTATCAATCAGCATAAAAGCAAAGGAGTACTATTGAAAAAATAACAATAAGAGGTCGAGAGCTAAAGTATAGGAAACGTCAAAAAAAAAAAAAAAAAAAAAATATATATATATATATATATATATAGTAAATGAACACTATTTGGTATTTTATTAAGTATTTCTAACCGAACTGTGAGGCAAGATCAACAATATTATTTATAGATCCACGTGCAGGGCTTTGTTCATATCCGGGAAGGAGTGATTTAATCTTTTATAGTATGCGATGGGAGAGAGCGAGAGAGACATCAACATCAAAGAAACCAATAAAAGTCACACACAGCCAAAAGAGACTGATAACAATGTGGGTTAAGCATAAAAGAGGGAATAAAACGAGCAAAAATAAATGTCTCATTTGGGAATTTTTTTACTGTTTTTAATTTAAAACAAAGCTATGACTGAACAGCAACAGTTACACTCCTTCCTTTTCTCTTTTGTGTTTACAAATCTGACAAAACCTCCGCGCGCACATGTCACGCTCGCTCGCTCGCTCCCATGACTCGCTCACTTTCAAACTGTCCAGTTTATACTCACCACAGCATTCTCTTCGGAGGGATGCAGTCGTCTTTGTTGGAGGCTGTCACTCCCATTGCCATCTGCATCACGGTTATATATTTCTGGTACTTCATATTGTCCGCCACTTCTACGAGTATCCACACCACAAAACCAACATAGGTGAGCGCGCGCGTCTACTCCCTGGCATCCGCCTGTCACTTTCTGAGCGCCATTTCCAGACTGACAAGAGAAGACGCTCGACAAAAAGGTACCACGCCGCTAAGACACATGTCTGTTGTGACTCTGTTGTAATCTCATTAGTGCTCAGAATAGCTGGCTAATCCATTCAGTGTTGGTCAGGAGCGAGACATTGTTTCTGGGCGCTCTTCACGAAGCACTTTGTGTTCGGAAAACAGTCTGAGAGAAACTATGACAGAAGCCAGCGGCAAGTGTGACAGAGGCAGCGACGGCTGAGCGTTTGTGTGTGAGGTGGGAGAGGCAAAAAAGTGTTCATGTATATACACGAGAGAGAGAGAGAGAGAGAGAGAGAGAGAGAGAGAGAGAGAGAGAGAGAGAGAGAGAGAGAGAGATGCTCAGAGAGAGCAAGAGTGGGGGTGAGAAGCAAAGTGAGAGAGTATGCTGTCACAGATGGCACAAAAATAGATTTAAAAAAAAATCTAATGTGAGATCATTTGAAAGAGGGATCTCGCTTTATTCTGCACGTGGATTCAAAAGAGTTGTGGGAAAAATTACACAGCCTGTGTTTTGAGCCCTGAGACCGGCGTTTATAATGGAAGAGGGGGATGGTAGACAGCAAAAAAGGGGGAAAGATGTGGAGAAGCAAAGAGAAACAATGATTTTCCAATACAGACCACGTGCACATGTATGTAATTGTATATTAAAATTCAATACACAGATTATACATTATTTGACCAAAGGCATATTAAACACACATCTGGTTACTGATAGAAGCAGCAACAGTGCAAAACTCCAGGTACGTCGTAAAGCATAATCCAAGTAACCCAGCAACAGCTAAATAAAAGAAAATATAATTATTCATGTACTATCTGCTGACCTTCTTTTAATGTCATCTGGCCGTGTAGAGGTCTAAAGGGCAGCGGTTGTTAACTGAGTAAAATGACTTGTTTAATTGGGAAGGGCACTTTACCACTACACAAGAAAATGTTATTGGTGATACACTTCCAGGTAAGTACAAGCAAGCATGTGAAAAATTAGGTCATTGAAATTTGGCTCCCCTTGTGATGTAATTAGGGGATAATACTGCCCCTTAATCTGCACTATCCAACCACGGCACTGCCATTTAGGACAGAGATCAGCTCATTTGCATTTAAAAGGAAACACCCAGAAGCGGATCACCCCCAAAAACATTTTTGCTCACACCTTTTAACATGTCATAATAAATTATATGTATGGTATTTTAAGGTAGAACTTCACATACGTACTCCGGGGACACCAAAGATGTATTTTACATCTTGTGAAATGTCCCCTTTAAACTCCAATCTTTTAGCACTATAATAGCATATATAAAAGATTTACCTGTCACATTAATTTCTTCATGTTTTAAAGGTGCTGTAGAATGTAAAACTGTATTTACTAGGCATAGATGAATAATAAGAGTTCTGTATATGGTAATGCCGTATCGTGAGCCTAGAACATTGTTAACTCCTTCTTATGTAAACATTTAAAGGAGCATTTCACCTGTAGAAACATTAATCTTTATTGAAAGTGCATCATATTTGTAGTAACAATGTAACATACATTTCGAATTTGGTGCCTATTTGACCAAGAAAAGGGGTGTTTGTAGTCTCACACCCTCAACAAAGATATTGGACTTCCTTCTTTCAATGATGCAAACTGATGATTTTCACCTCATTGAAAGAAGGAAGTGCAAAACTGATATCTGTATATCTCCTGTCGCAGCGGAAACTGAGGGAAATGATGCACGACCATTCAAAAACCTGACTGGGGTTCTAACGATACAAAGCTTAATGCAAATTGGTGAAGTGTCCCTTTAATGCATGCAAATGACCACTGGAAAACAGGCCGATCTCAACATTACACCAACTGTGACGTTATAGTCGAGATGTACGCCCCCAACATAAATTAAGCATAAGGTTTGTTTGCACGCACACAGAGCTACTGAACTGAACTGCTCTGAGAAACAGCCAATCAGAGCAGAGCTCATTATTATTCATGATCCTTTCAAATAAGGTAATAATAGACCATTTCATTATACACTGTAAAAAGTGAAAAGTTTTCACCTAAAGTGAATCTAAAGTGACATTTTAAGTTGACAAAACGTAATTTTTCTAGGCGTTACCAATTGAAGTAATTTTATACTTTTAGTTAATTCAATGTTTCACTTTTTATAGTGTAAAGGCAAATCCTATGTTTGTAAATGGACATGTTAAAATGTCTCTGGATAACTTTTGCACTTTATAAAGCCACATACATTCTATGTAGATATCATAGACATATTATTTTAATGCATTTTTGGCACCTTTGTACAGCTCGATTGTAAATGTACACCCTTGCTTCATTTATGCAGATGTATAAATATGCGAGTTAGTCCCCGCCTTTACCCAAAAGCACAGCTCAGACCATAAATATGAATATGCAAATTAGTCCCCACCTCCACTCTTTTGCACCACCTCTGACCATAGATATATATGTAAATCGATGCTACATTTGCCAGTTTTAGACACATAACTGCTAAGTTTGGTTTCAAACAATGCATATGCATTTGTCTATGCGGCATCCAAACATAATATCCATGACTCGGACTACTAATTGGTTACATGTTTGTGATTTAGGAAACCAAGGCGATTTTAAACCCCGGGAATAAGACTGTCTCCGATTTTATGAAGAAAATACTCAGAAATGGTGTTGAATGATGAATTTGCATATGGTCTGTCTTAAAGCATATTAAAAACACCACATAGACATATAAACAACAATAAAAACATGATTTTCTTCACAGGGTGACTTTAAAAATTAAAGGCGGAGTCCACGATGTTTGAAAGCCAATGTTGATATTTGAAATCACCCAAACAAACACGCCCCTACCCCAATAGAATCTGGACTTTCTGTTGATAGACCCGCCCCACACATACGCAACCCCATGCGCAACCCGGCATTTGATTTGATTTGATTGGCTATAAGTGTGTTTTGGTAGTCGGCCCGTCTCCTTTTCCAACGCGTTTTTCAAACATCGTGGACTCCGCCTTTAAGGTTCACCCTCCGTCCGATACCCCTGTGGCCAGTGTGCTTTGAAGAATCTTGACTAAATGGTTCTTTAAGTAACCAAAATTGGTTCTTTTATGGCAAACACCTTTACTTTAAAGAATTTGCAAGAGGATCAAGAGGTTCTACTTAATTAAAATGACTAAGTGATTTCATATCATTCAGCAGACCTTTTTATCTTAAACAACCTACCTGACACTGATTGACAGACTCTATTAGAATTACAGGTGCTTAAGTGCTTCGTACAAGGGCAAAGCGGAGATATAGCCGGATTGCAATCTCACCATTTACCCTTACAAGGCTCCGCCCACTTGGGGCTAAACCAGCATTCAGTCTGAAGGATCCATATTAGTGGCCCAGATCCTTAACCATTAGGCCACCACAATGAGATGGGTCTCTGAGTGGAAGCTCTACAAATACACTTACAATGCCATGTGATTAAGAAATGGAAAGTGAATGGACCGATTAGTGGGCCTATGGTATAGGAGAGGCTCATCTTGTGGAGGATATTGATTGTTTATTGTAATAAACCTTAACACAAATGGCGCTGATTTTCATGACTCTCAAAAAAATCAGTAATTGATCTTCAATCAGTTACAGTGTGTCAGAAATCAACCAACCACAAGCTGTAAAAAGGGAATGAAATGCTAGCAGGCGGCGGTTTCAGATCATAGCATCAGTCCCACAGGAAATCCCATTAACCTTTTTGGGTTAAGTGATCTGATTCAGTGAGGTCAAACACCAGGACACAAAGAAATACCACTGAGATTATATTGAATAAAATGTAACTGGGGGAACATAAAACCATACAAAAATGTGCTATTTGTCAGCTGTTTAGATATGTCTCATGCGTATTTATCTGTGCACTAACATCTGTATTAAACAATCAACACATTTATTTTTTGATTAATCATTTTTTCAAGCAACTACATGTATTTAACTGCCTTGAAATTACATGAATCCTAAAAAGTAATATTAAATGGAGCATCTAAAACATTGTAATGACATGAATGTTCAGTAGGGTGGTCCTTATAATGGGTCAATTTTTTTTAAATGTTCAAATCTCACCCCCTAAATGTGTTAGGATATCAATAAAAACACACTGTGCAAAATTTTGAATTGTTCCCACAATATCTAGGTTACTCAAAGCCTTTGAATATTTTTCTGAAAACACATATTTTTGCAAAAACTGTACCAACTTGCTTTGTGTTGCCTCAGCCATTGTCTTGGTGTATATTGTCTATTGTGCCTCATTCACATTGAAGCTTTCTTGCTTTGAAAGACATATCACAACTAAAACAGGAGTTTTAAATGCATGGAGCATAGTCAAATAAGTTTATTGCTGCCATGAGTATTATTAAAGAATTTTACATACCACAAAGTATCACATAATATACGAATGTGTTTAACTTCAAAGGTCTTGAGTAACCTCTAAATATTAATTAGTATTGAAAAAATGTTGCCCAATTTTTTATTTATTTATTCAAACATATTGGTGGGGTGGGGTGAGAGCATGAACCTTTAAAAGTTGAAAAATAAGGACCACCCTAATAATACCTAATAACACCCTAATAAGACCACCTTAGTATAATATTATTCAAACATTACATAGAAATATTTTATAAAAAATAAGGCTACTTATTGGAAATATTAAACATCTTGTCAGAATAAGACTGTTAGGACATAACTACTACACATGCTGTGAGCTGAATATCTATGATGCATGATTTATGGCTCACCACAATAATAACAAGTGCATTAAAGTCATGCCAGACTCACACAGTCAAAAGATACTTTAACTATGCACTGTAAAAAATCTTTGCTGCCTTAATTTTTTGTTGTTGTTGTTGTTGAATCCACTCAGATTTACATCTTGAAAAGAGATGCTACAACTTATAAAATAAAGTTGACTTTTTTTCAACTATATTTTATAAGTTATAACAACTCACCTGTAGTTATACAGATTAATTAATTGATTGATTAATTAATTTATTAATGTATGATGTTTTTTATGTAGTTTGAATTGTTTGCTTAACTCTATGTACCTCTGTGAATTGCCACTTTGGGGATAAATAAAGTGTTTGAAACTTGAAACTGAAATAACAACTCATCTCTCGTCAAGATAAATAGTAAGTTGAAATGACTTGTAAATCTAAGTTGATTCAACAAAAAATGTAAGGCAGCAAAGAATTTTTTACAGTGTGAATAAAGGGTTCGCAGACCAGAGAGCATGAAGGTCAGACAGAAAATGGGATGTCAGCAACTTGCATGTCCTGAGGTCTCTAATAAAAGAAAAAAAATAGACTTTTCTGTCCTTCTTTGTTCCATCAATACACTGTTTCTCGGCAGGTCCTTTTAGTCTTCAGATGAAAGCTGTGAGATATAGAAACTGGATAATGGCTTATCTGCTCTATTCTTAAAATTAAAATAGTGTTGTAGGCCTAAACACATACCATTATTCATACTTACACCATACTTATACTTCATTATTTATTCATATAAATGTACAAAGAGGGTAAACAACTCAGATGAATGATCCAATAACATTTTAGGACACATTTTTGCTAAATTTAGATATCTAAAGAGTCATGGAATGGATTTCATGCTCATCATCTTCGGTTTATTCAGACTAAGCCGCTCTAATTATAATGATAAACACTGCATAATTCATGTTGCTTACAGACAAGCTTACTGAGCCAAATATTATTCAGACACTGTCCTCTTTATAATACATAATTTATGTAAGTTTAATAAATTTGAACTTAGGGCTGTATTTAGTGTCTCAATGATTTAGCATCTGTACTAAAAATGTGTGTGTGTGTGGGGGGGGGGGGGGGTCATAAGAACTACATACACTTTACAATGGCATTTATGAAAAGGTCATGAAATCTAGGTGACATTTTAAAACAAACCCTAGTGTGAGTAAATACTTTCAAAGAGAAATCTGTATTTCTGTTCGCAAAGATGGTCTCTGATCAGCAAGCGTCTGGGCAGCAGCCACATTCAGAGGTAGCCCAAGGTCAGCAAAGGTGCTTACTAAACTCAAACTAACATACAACGTCAGACACGCTCAGCATGTTTTCCTATTAAAACTTCACACTTTTCAGTAACAGGTGGCAATGAGGTGCTGAACTGTGTGGATGGGCACTGACGTGCTGAGCAGAGGATGCCCATTGATTATATTTGACATTTAAAACGTACTTCTTGTAGTTTGTCTAATTTGAGAAGCACCGGATGGGTTTAAAATTGAGATTTCCCATGACAACACGGCCCATTCAAATGTGTTAATTATCCCGGACCATAAGTTATGCCATATGCAAACACAATTAATCATGAAGCCCCTTCCAATCACAGATGGATATCTAACAGAAAGAGCCAAAGAGAGAGCTAAATATACACTTCACAAGTGCACATGAACATTAAAGGATTAGTCCATTTTCTTAAAAAAAATCCAGATAATTTACTCACCACCATGTCATCCAAAATGTTGATGGACCGTCCGACGTTGTTGTATGTCGAATGATACTAATTAATGTCTTTGTGTCAGTTTATTGTTTAAAATGGTCCGCAGATGTGCGTTTCTTATATGTAACACGTGACCTTTCCACGGCATTATGCAATTACGTGAGGTCACGCTGGCGCGTCACAGGACTGGAGGAAGATGAGTTGTTGTTTTTTAAACATGTTGTTTAGCTAGAAAAGACCCTTATGCCTTGTTTGGGATCGTTTAGAGTCCTTTGAAACTGCAATTTTAAACTGCATTAAAACTGTGAAGTGTAGGGGTCCATTAACTCTTTCGCCGCCATTGACGAGTTATCTCGTCAATCTGCAATACGCTATTATCCACCAGGTGGCGCTATTCCGCAACTTATAAAACCCGGAAGTATTGCCCTAGGGCAGGGGTCTCCAACCTTTTTATGAGCAAGGGCTACCACAATGGATAAAACAATCTGGAGGGCTACTTTTTGATATAGTCTACTTAAAACTTTTTTGTTTTAATTGTTTATTTTATTTTATTTGACTTGTTTATATGTTTTAGTATTGTTTAAAATTTTAACATACGTAAACCAAGCCAAGCTAATATAAAAAAATATGTTATAAATAAATATTACAGTTGAGACTATTAATAGAATGTGCTTTGGCGGGCACCTCACAGACTCTGTGCGGGCTACCGCGGGCACCACGTTGGTGACCCCTGCCCTAGGGCAAACAGCTGTATGTCCGTGTATGTTTTAAAGATCGCTCTGTATCTGATTTCTATCAAAAGTCTTTCACAAAAATGGAATTTTTTTCTTTAAAAAAAACATAATTTCTTCTTGACTGAACAAAGAAAGATATCAACATTTTGGATGACATGGTGGTAAGTAAAATATCTGGATTGTTTTTAAGAAAATAGACCTAATGGAAAATCCTAATGAGGAGATATTATTATTATTTATATTAAAAACTCTAACAAACTAACACGGTCATACCTTTATTAGGTATGACTGGGTGTGGTCGAGTATTAAAAGTCTGATTGTTCGACTGCTTGTTGTCAGACATGTTAATGTGATTCAACCCTACATACACATAATCACCATGACAACGTGAAGCCCTGTTATCACCCTTAGGATGAAAACATTGAACTAAGCCACTTAGTATTAACGTGAACAACATATGAGGGGATTGCATAAGTACTTAGCCTATCCTTTGATATGCATACTTGTTAGGTCTTTTACAGATCAGTTAAAGTCTAGATGTTTCTCTACTCATAAAAATGCACAAAGTTGTGTACATGCAATACGTACTCTAAAAAATGCAAGGTTGTTTTAACCCATAGTGTGGTAAAATGTGACCCTGCTGTGAAAAACAGGCAAAATCTCATAATCTAATTATGAAATTGGGAGCATCAAAGTTTGACGTTATCTTGGTTCAACGAACTTAGAAACGTCCATATTTTACCCAACTATGGATTATACAACCCATTATTTTAGAGTATATGTGAACAAGCAGCCCAGTCTCACGAAATTATATACCTATAGTCACGTCATTTTTTACATTCTTTTTCGAGATACTGTCATTAATTTCCGCGTTTTTCCGTAATCGAATCACGAATTTCTGTTTATGTGTCATTTTTACGTTACTCAACTGTTTTTCCTATTTTCTTACCATTGTCGCTTCGGTTTAGGGTTAGATTATATAACATGACATTCTTACCCAAACCCAACTCTAACCCTAACGAGGGTTAGATTTATTTACTAAAATAAATCAGATTTTTTTTATAAACCAATACTTGAAGTGATATCCTAACGCAAACACCAAATCTAACCCTAAACCGAAGCGAAAATGGTTTGAAAATAGGAAAAAGCAGTTGAGTAACCAATACGTGAAAATGACACATTAACAGAAATTTGTGATGCAATCACGAAAAAACGCGAAAATTCGTGACAGTATCACGAAATAGAATCAAAAAATGATGTGACTATAGGTACGGGGTATGAACAAGCTTTGAATAAACCTGAAACTTCTTGTTGTTCTTCCTTCTGCACTTAACTTGCATAGCTCCAGAGACATCACAATAGACGGACCCGCTGTTACCCATGGCTATAAAAGAAGTAAACAGGGGTGAGGTTTTGGGCTAAGAGCTCATTACAGATCAAACCACTAGGGCAGGACTGGAGTCGTGATTTATGACACTTGTCCAGTGGACAGGGCACAGGTGAGACAACATGCCAGACAGGAAGGGCAGACTGCTGTGGCATTTCACAGCGGTCTGAAACAGAAGGGCAATGAGGCATGATGTCACAGCGGTGCTCATCTTCTCTGCTTCTTCCCTTCATTCATTATCATCCCACACAGAGAAAAGATGCGATGACTCCACATCTAGACCCTCAAACACATGAGCATCTGAACTTTCTGTACACCAGAGTTCAGTGGTTAGATAACCGAAAAGTTAAACGGTTACAACAATAAAATTCTGTTTTGTAATGGCTGCCTTTATTTTTACAAAAACACAGAGCCATTTCAGCAGGCTGTGAAGCTAAATGTATGAAGTAAAGCAGGGACACACAGTGTGTACTAACACATTATTCAGTAGTGATCATCACGTGCAGACTGAAATAGCGCCTGTGCCTTGATAAGGGTGCCGTCACAATCTGACAGCGTTTCCATGGTGATGGGATGAATGATATTCTGCTCATCTATTCGATCAGTGAAACGTTTTCTCTGGAAAGCTCAATTTATTTAACAAGGAAAGAGTGTAAGACAAAGAGAAAAGAGACCTAGACAAAGAGACATCATTCAGTATGTACGGGGTATGTGCAGGCTTGGACGCGAGTCCATTAGAGTTCAAGCATGCACACACTTAGTCAATCTCAATCAATGGATAACTGATGGCCTGAAAACTAAATGGAGAGATGGCTCTACTAATGTGGTATTGAAGAAAAGGCTCATGGGTGCAATTTCCAGGGTCCTGTTGTTGCCATGGTATCAGGACACTGTGGCTTAAGGGACGGAAAGCTCAACAGTCGTATCGCAGAAGCATCTCTCCAACCTGAATCACTTTCAGGACTACTCCAGATGATTCAGTGTCTTTAAATCTTTTTTGCACAATCCTATTTGTACAATAATAATAAACGCAACTATAATGGCGCAAGCTAAAGTGACGTATTTGGTTGTTGCCTACACTATATATACCCAGGGGTCTGGTGTGACTGCACCATAAGAAACCATTAGACACAAAATCAAGATGTTGGTTACATGTTTTCAGTCCAAGATAACTACCATAAACAAAATGTCTCCACTCTTTTATATTGGCTAATGCGTTAAACAGATGATCCACTTTTCAGCTACGTCAGAAAGCTGCCTTTTTCCATTATGCAAGCCCATGTTATTCAATTTATGTAATTCAGTTTAAGTTCTTTGGAAGCTTCAGAAGCTTTTTCCGAAACCCAACACTTTGCCATCCGGTTCATGTGTGTTATACTATGACTAATTTAGCATTGTCCCTTAGCATTGTTTATTTTAGCCATTAACAGCATCAGGCCCGGTTCTGAACGAATGCCAACGCCAGAAGCGGGAAGGAGGGGGTATATTTCTGCTGCACCAGGCACTTCTGCATAGGCTTTTCAAGGTCAGCCAATAAGCCGAGAGCCAAAGCCTGTGGAGGAAGAAACCTGAACCAGCAGAGCATCACAGCAAGGCCCACACAAATCATGGCAATGTGGCTTGGTCCGTATCCACAGGAGATAGGAGACAGTGCCCTGTTTCGTAACAAACTTCATGACTAATGCTGAAGTTTTAATGCTGAGTCTTTCTAGCCGTAGTTAAGATTAAACAGACAATCACTTTGTGTCATCATCGTTCAAAGCTGAACGTCATCAGACGCCTTAAGAGGTTTTTACCTCCAACTCACTGCTCTGCAAACACAACCTGAAGAGGGAAGTCAGTTTGAATGGCCAATCCTGTATCACGAAATGATGTACCTATAGTTACGTCAATTTTTAAGTCTTTTCCAGGACAGTCACGTTTTTTCCGTGTTTTTACATTAAGGTATCGCGTATTTCTGTTTACATGTCATTGTAACGTATTGGTTACTCAACTGTTTTGTCCTATTTTCAAACCATTGTCGCTTCGGTTTAGGGTTAGATTTGGTGTTTGCGTTAAGACGTCACTTTAAGTATTGGTTTATACTATTTTTTTCGGATTTTTAAATCATTGTCGCGTCGCGTTAGGGTTAGAGTTGGGTTTGGGTAAGGATGTCAAGTTATGTAAATCTAAAGGGCTATTTATAGTCGTGCGTAGGTCCTGTGGCGTAGGATCCGTGTCGGTTTTCATTTATACTTTTGCGTCGTCGTCCGCGTCGACGTGCAAACACCCCCGCAGACCGCTGGTATGCAGTAACCACGCGTGTAACCACAGTAGCAGCAGCAGAAGTCACAGAAGAAGAAGCTAAGCAAGTTAACCCACAAACGAAGAAGAAACAGCAACTTGTTGTGTATAATTTGAGAAGACCAGCAATGATGAAAGTAAATAAACAGCGACTTTTGATGCAGTTTGAGTTAAATCACTCCTCAACTTGGCTCATCTTTGTTTTCACCGTCACAAACGGAAATACCTATGACGCAGTTTTTTTTACCTGACGGAAGGGGTTCTGGTGGACCAATCACAGCGCTTGCGGTCCGCGTAGATCTGACGCGTTGTAAAAATTTTGTGAGGTGCGCGTCAGGCTACGCATAGCTACGCACGTAGCTACGGCGTAGGACCTACGCACGACTATAAATCGCCCTTAACCCTAAACTAAAGCGACAATGGTAAGAAAATAGGACAAAACAGTTGAGTAACCAATACGTGACAATGACACGTAAACAGAAATACGTGATACGTTCACGGAAAAACGCGGAAAAACGTGACAGTGTCACGGGAAAGACTCTAGTGACTATAAGAACGTAATTTCGTGATACTGGGTTGGAATGGCTGACCAGCAGTTTGCACTTACAGTATAATGACTGTAAGCAGGGGCAAAAAAGTTGAGAGACACATTATAATGTTGTTTAGACTTTGACAATGTAATTTAGGGGTGGGGCTTCATTATTGCTTTTTTCTAGTAATTGCAATTTACATTGTAATACATACATAATACCAATTAGCCACCTCATAAAATAACTATGAATTCCCATGAGATTAGGTTGGCATACTAAATACAAGCCCCGGCAGACGCTTCATGCCAGACAAAATAACAACAAATCCAGCGGAGGTTGCTACTCAAATCTATACGGCTTTAGATGTAAGAGCCTAATGCACAAGTCAATACTTTCACACCAGTGCTGTGATAACATCTTTGCATTTTTTTCTGAAATACTCCATTGAAGCATGCGCTTTCTAGTGTTTGCCTGCATGACTGGATCGATGGGTTTGATTAAAACCCAAAGAACATGAATGCGCGCACGAGGCCTGTCAATATTTTTCATAATCTCACTTTAACCGGTCAGGCAAAACTACTACAGACAGATGAGCGTTCTGTAATTTCAAGCTTAAGTTGGAATAAAATGAGATATGACACTAATCCATCACAACCTGCTCTTGATTTGACCTTTACAAAAATGATCAGATTAATTCTTTTGAACTGGTTAATTGATAGACCTCAATTCCCAAACTGTAAAAATAGAGCATGTTGAGCAAGTTAAAACAACTTGGTTTTGCAAGTGAATTCAATACTATTTAAGTTTTAGCTTCTGATAAGTTGACATAATTTATAAAATTGTTTAACTTATTTTTTTTAAGTTAAAGTAACAAAAATATATGTTTGAATTTGAAAAATAATGCAAAATAATAAAAAGCACACAAGAAAATGACCACATGCCCTAGCTGCCAATGACCTTTAAAGAAATTATAATGGTGCATTCCCACCAGCTGCGGTAGAGGCGGAAAAAAACACGCTATTCGCACGTAGTTGTACCCTTGAGCATTTGAGTTCATTCGCGTGTCAAAGGCGCACATTAAATTCAAGTGTTTCAAGATATTCACGTGGAAATTGGCGTCATGGCAGGGACTTCTGCAACTGTAATCACGTCACTACTACAGCAAGGTCCTGATTGGTTAACGCGGCGCGGAAATCCGCCGAAGTTCAGATTTTTTAACTTGCGCGTTTCCCGCGGCAACACTCAATTTGCGCCGCTTACCGCGTGTAGCGTGCCGCAGGATGCCTAATCGCATCTTTTCATTGACTTAACATGTAAATCACTTGCGCTTGGCGCATCTACAGTACCGCATCTGGTGTAAACCCTGCATAAGAGTGTGTGACCTAAAGGCGGGGTACATGATCTCTGAAAGCCAATGTTGATATTTGAAATCACCTAAACAAACACGCCCCTACCCCAATAGAATCTGGGCCTTCTTTATAGACCTGCCCCACACATATGCAACCCAGGCAACGATGTTGGTTAGTAGACACGGCCCTTACTGCCGACTCCTTTTTCCAAAGTGTTTTTCAAAAATCATGCACCCCACCTTTAAAAATATTTAAAATGGCACAAAATTTTCTCTCAAGAATTCATTACAGTTGATTATATAAGCTTTTCAGATGACTTTCTTCTACAATACAGTAAACATTTAAGATGAGTAAAAAATCTCGAAAAACCCTCTAGCAGTGACCTTAAAGGGTACAGATATACACACACTGTGTATTTGTTATCCAACTTATTTTGCACGTATTCACAGATATGATTAATTATACAAACTGACAGCAGCATTGACCGAACTGAGCCCAGAGATTAAAGAGAAACCACACTTAACAAATACACAACCTCTTTGGCAGTCTATTCAAGGACATCCCATTAACAAATACGAAAGTTTGATTGACAAGCTGTTGATCCAATTGCAAACGTCCCCAGGAGTCTCTGGCAGTTTTCCTTGAGGTTTCTGAGTCACTTGCACATTTCACAAACGTGGCCTCATAGCCAGCAACAGTCAGGAACTATTTAGCAGTGCTCTCACTGGGTTTGTCCACTAACGGCCAGGACCGGAAAGGGTAACGTAATGCAGACTGACAGTCCACTTCTCAACATCCACCATTCCTTCCTTTATCTTTCTTTCTTGCTTCTACACCAGAGCTTTGGCAACCCAGCATGCAATTTTGCATTTTAAAGACAACTTAGTCGTTCAAACACAGTGCAGAAGTCTATAGGCTACAGCAAAGCAGTGAAAATTTAAAGAAAAAAAAAAAAAAAAAAAAAAAATGAAACCAAACACTCTGTAATCACTGTTGAATTTCCTTACATGGTGGAATATCAAACATCTTACAAGCTATTTTGTCAAAAACGACATGTGATCAAAATTCAAGGTTATTTTGGCAAGAACAGGTTTACTCATAGCTGGACTATATCGAGTCTATAGTTAACCTACACTGTAAAAAGTTGGATCAACCTAAAATATTACTTCAGTTGATTATACTTAAAAAATGTAAGTTTTTCAACTTTTAAATGCACTTTAGTTTCACTTTGCTCTCGTATATACTGCAAACTTTTGGGAGTGACAATCGCATTTAAATTCGGGAGTGAATCCCCTAAATGTTTGTCATGTCTGTACGGAACAAGACTCACTCCCGAAAATATGATGATTGACACAGAGATAACCATGCAATGTTCTGCTGTCTCGCATGCTTATCACTCACAGTTTGACCAAAATAATTTAACAGCGTTATGTTTTGCAAAAAACCTCCGTCTTGGCGTTGTGCATTGTACGCATTTTTAAAGCTGCTCCACAGGGGGCTGTCTTGCAGTGTTGCCAGGTCCTCGACGTTTTGTCGCTTAACCGTTTATGGCATTTGGCTCATGAAGCGATCAAGTTTTTGGTGTTTTAAAGTCTAGAGATGCCGGTCCCAATGTTTTGATCTTTGAAGTAAAGCATTTGGATTTATTTTGGTTTATTATCGGATTTTTCTTGTTCGCTGTTTTTTCGTGCAACACTAGTAAGCAAACGCTTGTGCCTCTTTTATTTTCTGCACTGTGCATACAAAAGACTTTTTCCCTTTCTAGGCATTTATTTTAGAAGAGAGACCTGTCATGTCCATGATGCACGTTTAAACACTTTATTAACTACTAGTTGTTCAGTTCAGTTATGTAACTTACACATTATGCAGAGTTTCTGTAAATGTGGTTGTCACTACCTGCAATTTGCGGGAGTTAATGCGGTTGTAGAATGCGGTTGTCAGTCTCGTAAATGGCTGAACTGTTTGTGTACAGAGCAGGATTAAGCGATAAAAGATGAAGTGATAAACAAATTAATATGCAGTGTGTACAGGACCTTTAAGTGTTAGCAACTGAAGTAATATTTTAAGTATAAAAATAAAGAATCAGAAAATAGCACTTCTTTCTACATTGTCAGTTATGTTTTTTAAAAGCTGAATCTCTACTGACATGGGATTTAATGGCCTACCTAGACAGAATATCCTAATAGAAATCTTTTCTATGAAAGGTTTTGTAGATTAAATTAAATGCAGGTAAACGAAACATGCAGGTATTTAGCTTGTGATAATACAAAGACTATCTTATTGAGTTTCTTACACCCATTTATCTATTTAATAGTCTTTAAGAATGTTCCAAATCCAAACACTGGAAACAAATATGCATCTTTGTTTGGATTTCTACGTAAATAGAAATTTAAAATAAATAGAGATGGAGGCCTAAGTCAATCCCTGAACAAATATTCAGACTGCACAGCTATAGTCAGGCTGTCTCGAACTGCAGTGTAAAACTGTTGAAAAAGCAAGATCAAAGGGCTGAAGACCATTCCTTATAAGAGCTGGATTATATGAACAAGTGATGTTTGGACAAGACAGACTACAGCTGTTAGTGAAGCCGAAATGAGAAAGACCTGCATTTGAGGATACAATGAGAGAAACCAGGTCCTGACAAACCATTACAGTGGCTGCCTGTTTGGCAGAATGCAAAAAAATATTACAAAGTAATCTCACAACATGACATTTGTTTTATATTTATTCATCTTCTAAAGAAGAATTTGTGTCTTATTTTCTCAGAAAAATGATCAAACCTTTGCATGTACACTGGTCTCTTTGTTCGACCCAGTCATCCACCTAATGATCTCATAAGCAATTCCTCATGGTCACAATCCTTTTCTTATGAACCAGCTGGTCAGAGGTCCTCCCACCATCTGCAACAGACCAGACAAGAGCTCTCAGATCTCCAGATGCAATAACTACTCATGCAAAGAACAGGTCATGCTGCTGCAAGCAGTACTACCAGGTAGCTGCCTATGTGCATTTCAATGTTTCTATGGTCAATATACAACAAACATCCTTATTAATGCTTTAAACATCAATGTTCTGTCACCAAACTTGGAGCTAGTTGCAGTATATACAAGTACATCTGAATTAAAATGAATTAAAACTCAGGTGAATAAATTAGAAAGTAAAAGTAGCTATGTGAACTTTGTAGTATAATGAACTGCATTGCTTTTTGTGACCCACAGCCCAACAGATGCTGCCAACTACCAGTGAATTGTAAATGTGTTTGAATTACTCTCATTTTCTCCCTCTAATTGAGGCTTTTAAAAACAGAACTGTTATTTCAGTACTTTCCAGTTAAATCCAAGCAGAATTACATTGAAAGGAGGCAGATGAAGACACTTCAAAGGTGAGGCTGAGAGGGAAAAAACCTGCAACAGCCTTAATCCAAAAACACCTGCCATGAAAAGCAGCCCTTTGAAGTCATTAACAGCGCTGGCCAGAAGACAATGAATTTACATGTGAAACAAATAGGCTGACTGGCTGTCAGTGTACTGGCATAAAGTGCCGCTATAATCGCTTGCCAATACAGAATGGTATTGCCTACTTTATGGTGCCAAACTCACAATAAAACATATAGCAGGGGGCTTGCGCCATTAGTTGACTGACACCATGTGACGTGAAGTATTTACCGGTAATGCTTGTGTGACTTGCGTTGCTAAAGATGCATTGAAGTGATTCGAAGTGTGCAGACTTGTTTGACACAATCATTTTAACTTTTAGGTAATTTACCTTTTTTTAAATAGCCAGTAGTGTTTAGTTTACCCCACAGATAGGAATCTGGAAGTCGAAGAGCAAAATGTCATAAACATTGTCAATCCTAACCTATCATACAACTCATACGATTGTTTTGGTTGTTTGACCATTCCCCCAACAGATGTAAATCAGCCCTTCTACCAGCAGCAGGTAAAACTTAATATATTGGGGTATGAAATTATATTTTGGGGTATAATTGCCTAGCTTAGCTGGCCAATCGCGGACACAGAGCTTTTCAGATTGATGAGTTTTCTACAAAATCCGTGCGTTTCAGAAAGAGAGGGAAATCTGTAGCTACAAAAATGTATGGTATGTGGAAACTAATGTGTTTTTTGGACCATAAATCACGCAAACACATTGTATTATGCAAAATACACAAAATAACGTTTTTTAAAGTGCTCTTTAATGTTTTGAAGCACCATTACAGCTAACATATTCATACTACAAGCCAAATTTTGATTTCTATTCATTCATAACTTAAAGGAATAGTCCATTTTCTTAAAAGAAAATTCCAGATAATTTACTCACCGCCATGTCATCCGGAATGTTGATGTCTTTCTTTGTTCGGTCGAGAGGAAATTGTGTTTTTTGAGGGAAACATTGCAGGATTTTTCTCATTTTGATGGACTTTGATGGACACCAGCAGTGGACACTTGACTCAACACGTAACAGTTTTTTTCGGCTGAGTTTCAGGGGACTCTAAACGATCGCAAAAGAGGCATAAGGGTCTTATCTAGCGAAACGGTTGTCATTTTTGACAATAAAAATAACAAAGATACACCTTTAAACCACAATTTCTCATCTAGGTCCGGTCCTGAAAGGTCAGCGTGACCTCACGCAATACGTCCTGACGTCAAGAGGTAACAGAGGACGAACGCGAAACTCCGCCCCAGTGTTTACAAGTGTGTTGAAAGAGGACCGTTCCGACGTTGTTGTATGTGGAATGATACTAATTAATGTCTTTGTGTCAGTTTATTGTTTACAATGGTCCGCAAATGTGCGTTTTATATATGTAACACGTGACCTCCCTACGTCACTACGCATTTACGTTAGGTCGCGCTGGACCGGACCTAGACGAAAAGTTGTGGTTCAAAAGTGCATATTTTTCATTTTTCTTGTCAAAAATGACAACCGTTTCGCTAGATAAGACCCTTGTGCCTCGTTTGGGATCGTTTAGAGTCCATTGAAACTCAGCTGAAAAAAACTGTTACGCGCTGAGCCAAGTGTCAAGTGCTGGTGTCCATCAAAGTCCACCAAAATGAGAAAAATCCTGCAATGTTTTCCCCAAAAAACACAATTTCTCTCCGACTGAACAAAGAAAGACATCAACATCCTGGATGACATGGTGGTGAGCAAACCATCTGGACCTTTCTTTTAAGAAAATGGACTAATCCTTTAAGTTTTAATTTTTTCTACGGTAGCTATTTATGTGTGCATACTTAGGGTTTGTTTAGCTCTCATAAATATAAGCAAATTACGCACAATGCTGCTTTGAAATAGCTATGTGGTGGATGTCACCAGCAGCAGTATTGGTGCTTTTAAGCTAAACTGGCCTAATTAAAGCTCAAAGGACATCTGCACACTAATCTCCCACACCGCCTATCATCCTTTACTTTCATTTGTCTATGCGGATGGCTCCACCAATCCAATAAACATGTGTGGGCTATATTATGGACAATAATGCAATGTAGAGTAGTAACATGTAATGCGATCATACATGATTTGTCATGCGACGTGGGGGGAGTTGCTTTTCCTTTACTGTAGGAGTCTATATTTCGTTGGGCTAATTGCTGTTTTTATTTCTGAACTTTCTGTATTTATGTGGGCAGGTACATTGGTCTGCTGATGACTAATGCTTTACAAGCTGTGTTTTAGTTATATAATTGCCATGCCAGGATTCTCACCTTGACCTCTATTCTACATACTGTATTTTCTGTACTTATTAATACCCACTACAACTAGCCAAAAAATATAAGAATATGCATTTATTTGCTGGCTTAATTTGTTTTGTTTAATTAACTCACATTTACAAATCATTTTAACTTACTATTATTTATCTTGACTAGAGATGAGTTGTTATAACTTAATGAGTCAACTTTATTTATAAGTTGTAGCAACTCATCTCTTGTCAAAATAATTAATAGTAAGTTGAAATGACAAAAAATTAGGCAGCAAATATTATTTACAGTGTATATTCATTTTAAAATGCTTCCAACAATTTCATACACAGAGATGTTTAACTGTTCATCTGTATAAACAGCATGAAGGAAAACACAGCTGCCAAATCCTGCATGCTGAATTCTGTTTAAATTTTGTCCCTCTATGAATCTCTTTCTGTCTGTCCAGTTGTATATGCTTCTAATGTTTTATGCATAGTCTCAGCAAAGGTTTCTGTAAGAGTTTCTTTGAAAACAAACACCACTGTTTCCCTATAGTGCGAAACTACACAACTTTAACAAAGCCCCAGAAAAGCGCATAAAGACAAAGACGTTTATATTTGAGTATTATATTTTATATTTTTAACAGCTCTCTCTCTCATTTTAGATCTTGCATGTCATGGTGTTGTCTGTCAATATAAAGAAAAAGCAGCTCATGCTATGAAGCTTTATATACTAACACTTTAGTGAACAGAATGGCTTTAAGTCATTGCACAGAACACAGCATCTCTTAGCCAAGAATAGATCACAAACAAATTTGAATAATGGCTGCTCATGCTTTATTAAGTTCAAAACCACTACATTAAACTCTAATGGAATTTTGATGTAATGGAAAACAGGCCTTAATACAAGTATACTATGATGAAATGAAACATTTATAACTTTTATTGCTTTCTCTTTCTTGAGCAGAGATAAACAGAGGACAACATTGTTGTTGGTCTGTTACTTAAAGTCCAAATAAAATGAAAATGAACATTGTTAGTCTGTGCAAGTAAAAAAAAAACTTTTTAAGTTAACTTTAATCAAAATCTGAAAATGTTCTTCCTCTTAGAAACGGAGGTCTGTCTTATGCGGTCATTTTGAAATGCCACAATACTAAAATCGGCTGCCGTTGTTGTTGAATCATGAATAAGACAACTGAACCGTACAGTTCACATCTAATGCAAAATGATCTCCCAGAAAGTCGTGTTATAGTCACACAAAATTTGATTCATTTATTTGTGTCCATGGCATGAAATTCAGCTTTTTATGTGCCTTGAGCACTAAAGTCTTTTTTGTGACACTTTATAAATAGTGAATTTCTATAAATAGTTGTCTGTGGCACGACTTTCTTTTTCGTGTCATTTTATGTTTTGTTTTTTCTTTTTTTCCCTATTTTTAAATCATTGTCGCTTGGGGTTAGATTTGGGGTTTAGGTTAGGATGTATTATTTTATGTATTGGTTTCTACATGTTTTCTTCCGCTTTTAAAACTATTCTCGCCTGGAGTTGGGGTTAGAGTTGAGGTTTGGGATGTCTAAAAATGTAACAAAAAGTGATTTTAACCCCAACCTCAAGCGACAATGGTAAGGAAATAGTAAAAAACAATGAGAAAATACATAAAATGAAACGAAAAAGAAAGTTGTGCAACAGACACAAAAAACTATTTATAGATATTTGTGCAAGTGACACGAAAAAGACATTCAGGCTCAAGGCACGAAAAAAGCTGAATTTCGTGATCTAGACATGAATAATTTAATCAAAGTGGCATTTTTAGTTTTTTTTTGTGTAGTCAGGTCTTTAAGAGAGGACACAAATAAGGACATAAAAGTGATTTAAGTTACTAAACATACTTGCCACATTTTATATGCTACCATTAAAAAGTTTAGGTTACTTCATTTTCATTTAAATGTTTTTATATTTATTTATATTTGTATTATTTATTACATTCGATTTTTACATTTTATAATAATATAATAAACTCATCACCCTTTGCTTAAAATTAATAAAAAAAGTACTCATTAGTCATTTTATCTGATTTCAACCTGGGAAGCTTTTTAAACAGTATTGAGTTCTGGACACTTTTTCTTCATAATTTAGTCCAAGTCATAATTTCAAAACGAAATATTTTGTCCAGTAAGACACATTTAGGTATACTGCCCTACAAAGGCTAAGTGCAGTAACTACGCAAACACTGAAACCGAGAAAATGCCCTTAATTTTTTTACACCAGCCAGTCAAACATGTTACTGCAATTTTGGCACACACGTTTTTCTGAAATGGGACAAAATTGAATTAGGAGACTTTGTCACAAGACAAGAGATCTCACAAAGCCCATTTCAACGTAACTCAATTTTGACCAAATGTGTAGTTACTGCACTTTGGCTTTGTAGGGCAGTATACACCTACAGATCAAGGAATCATTAGAAACATTTAAGGTGAAGTGACCCTTAACTTTTAAACGGTAGTGTATTTATATTTTCACTACAGATCAATGAGATTACTTAGTAAGTGCTTGGTTAGCATAATACTGAGATACTGAGCTAGAACAACTGTGATACTGTTTCAGGCTTCATATTTAGGATAAGACTACACAGAGAGAACGCACACTAACATAAGCAAAATACAAATTTAAACATATAATTAACTTAAAGAAAAAAATACGGTAAGCCTCAATACGGCACATTGGATCATATTTCAACAGTACCTTTGAGACCATTTATTATCATAAATGCTGGCTGCTTTGAGTAAACACACGTTATAGCTACATTATTTGCATGTCTCGACAAGCTGAAATAAATTAAGCTGTACTGCATCTATCAAATGTGCTCTTCAAGTGGAAAACGTGCTACATTTTTCAGTAAGATAATAATGTTGTATGGCTGATGCATTAATAAATGAATTTCAACACTAAAAATGAGTCTCTGTGGCATTTAAAATGACAGAGGCATCATATACAGTATTAGTGGGAAGGCACAATTACCCAGTAGGTAACACACTATCCCTCTGTAATTGCCTCCTGGAAACATAAAACACAAAGCTATAAGGCAGCACTGCAATCTAAAAATAGAAAGCAATGTGGTTTAAGTAGCTGCCCATAGCAATCAGCATCAACTACTGACCCGTGGGCAAATCTCACACTGATACCAGAAATACAATAACTGGGCTTTTTGTCTATTAACATTTAACTCACTTAGGCTATATTATTTTAGACAGCTTTATGTAACAAAATACTAAAATGTGCGTACTATCTAGAAAGCAATCTTGTGATGAACTATAATTTCATTAGTGTTTCTTTTGATAGCACAGTGTGTAAAACAATGACAATTGCTTACAAAAGAGAGTCCAGTAGGCTTTCATAGGCCTGTGAAAACCCATCTTAAGTTTCTTCTATAAAACCATCCTACATAATGTAAAGAACATTCTGTGAAATATAATCTTGATATGTTTGATATTGACTGAGTATGGCCATGTGGAAAATTTTAATGCTCCAAATCTCATCACAGTATAAGTCTTTAGTCTGAATTTCACAAACAGAGTCATACAAAATTAAAGAGGTTTATGTAAGTGTTATTTTATTAGGCTGGCAGTTGTTTGTTAGCACATTATGCAAAAATGATCTCTAAAGTGTTAATAATATAAAGTGTTAACCTTTGGTTTGATCCATCCGTTGACCGAAATTTCGTTGGGGGCATCAGTGGCTAATTTTTAAACAGCAGGCAGACGCTGCATTTTTAAATTACATTATACTACCACCATCTAGTGGTCAGAAGCATGTATTACATCAATAGATGACTATCCTGACAGTTTAATTCCAAGTAAAAGTTAATTATTGTCAATTTAAAAATGAATCATGTAGGACAGTTCTAAATAATAATATTATTAATGATGATGAAAAAAAATGTGTAATGTTTCTTGATGAATATGTCGTGTCTTTTAAAGCTGAGGGGATGTGCATGTCTGTGGACGATGTTGTGGTGTTTTTTCAACGGTCATGTGGCGCTTTATTATTTTGCTTCATCCCTTAACAACCAAACATTAATTCGTGTCCAGATTTGTGTCTAGAGTAGTGGATATTGTCGAATGAACATAACCGACAAAGTATAAGATATTGCTAACAGTTTGTTATTTTACTTACCTTCAAGTAATTTCTGTGGAAACCGAAGCGATAAATATGTTTAAAGGCAAAACCGCATGGTTCTCCAGCAGTGTTGAGAAGAGAATACACAGCTTCTGGGGTGAGACTCTTATGTTTTGACTAAGTTACTTTGACTAGTTGTTAAATGCTCTCATTTGTAAGTGGCTTTGAATAAAAGCGTCTGCTAAATCAATCAATCAATCAATGTAAGTTAAATGTAAACTAATTTAGGAAGTACTCAAATATCAATGATTGTTGGGATAATTTTGTAATAATATTTTAATTATTTTACCTGACCTGCTCAATATTTGCAAGTGTCTGAAGGGGGAGCTCTTTCTGATTGGAGAACAGCAGATTACCTCTTCAGCGATGATGCAACTGACGAAGACACTAAAAGGTGTTTAAACGTGTACATGTATACATTTTGTATAGGGGAAAAATACTGATCATATTTTAAAAACAGATTTTTCTGAATCTGAGAACTTCTGCCATAAAGTAATTTCAATGTTTTAAGGATTTATGAGAGTGAGGACTATGTAAAGAACAGGGCAACAGTTTTCCACAGTCACTTCCTGTCCACCTGTGCACTACGACAAAGTGTGAAATCTGTGCCCATAGGCCACTATGTGCTGCCTCCTGTCTTCATTCAGAATGGTAAGCTGCCTTTAACACCTACAGTATATGATTATATTATATTTCTAGTAATAGGTTTCCATCTGAAGACTGAAATGAGTATTTCAGTTGTTACTTAAAAATATTTAAGGCTTTTGTTTACTTCACATTCTGATTTTTCTCTATAGAACTGAGAGCACAACTGGGAAAGTTTATTTGGGAGAAAGATGAACAGGTGGAAAGCATGTTTTCTGTCAATTTTTCTTATTTTTTGTTAATTTCTCTGTATAATTTGTTAGGTTCTCACATGTTTTATGTTAAAGGTAACGCGTGAACAACAAGTACAAGAATCTGAAGAAGAAACCCTGTCTGATGAGACTGAAGTAAACCTGTCTGATGAGACTGAAGATGGCAATAGCAGGTACATAGAACCAATTTCAAAATGCATGATTTTTACTAAAGTGCTCTTTTATCAGTATAATAATGATTGTGTTGAAACATGTCACATATTGTACATCACTTGCTGTGCTACGTAAATTAAAAACCACCAGCATGCAGCACTTTATTTTCATGTTTTAACTTTATGTTATCTATTAGCCAGGAGGATCACCCAACTATTGCTTCACCAAACAATGTGTGCTTGTGCTGTAAGATGCAGAAGTATCCTGTGAATAACATCTCAGGTACTAAAAGACACAAATAAAATCCTTAACACCCTAAGTCTTTCAATAGTACTCAAACTGCAATAAACATGCATACTGAACACCCCCAAAACATAAAATTCAGTCAATATAAAGTTCTTAAAGGGACACTCCACTCTTTTTGAAAATATACTCATTTTCCAGCTCCCCTACAGTTAAACATTTGGTTTTTACCGGGTCTGGCAGTACCACTTTTAGCATAGCTTAGCATAATCCATTGAATCTGATTAGACCATTAGCATCGCGCAAAAAATAACCAAAGAGTTTCGATATCTTTCATATTTAAAGCTCGACTCTTCTGTAGTTACATCATGTACTAAGACTGATGGAAAATAAAAAGTTGCGATTTTCTACGCCGATATGGCTAGGAACTACTGTATACTCTCATTCTGGCGTAATAGTTAAAGACTTTGTGGCTGCAACATGACTGCAGGAGGCGCAACAACACCACGCACTGCCCGAAAACAGTCCACTGCTATTGAAAGTTACCAAGGGGACTATTTTCGGGCAGTGCGCAACCTCATTGCGCCTCCCGCAGTCATGCCACGGCAGCAAAGTCCTTGCTTATTTCCAGCACTAGTGGAGTTGGAAAATGAGCATCTTTTTTTAAAAAAAAGTGGAGTGTCCCTTTAAATCTAAATAGGCTTAAATTTAATACCACTTTTCTTACTGTCTTTCTTTGTAGGATATGTTCATATTGACCAAATGAAAAAGTATTCAGGGGAACTTTATGATTTCCTTCCTTCTCTCCATGGCCACACTGTTTCAAGATCTTTTGATTAGACCTATGACCTTCAAACTTCCTTGCCATGTTTGATGTATCATTCTTCATGCAAATCTATTTCTATTTGTTTTATATACATATACATAAACAAACGCTGAAAATAACACTGATGAAAGTTAATGGTACTGGGTGTTGATGTTAGTTATAATATGCTTCTTGGGTGTTGCATCATACTTTTCCTAGCAATATGAAATCCAATCCCTGCATGTGAAAATAAATAAGACATAATGTTAAAAATAAAATGCTTAAAATAATCTCTTATGTCTTTTATGTGGCTGTTGGTTAATTACCTTCCAATGATGTGGTCTGTCCATTAAAGGATTTTCTCTGAGATCCAGTTTAATAAGTCTGCTAAAGCCGGGGATTAAGTAATCCTCCAGTGATCTGATGCCCTTAAATTTAAGAAGCAGAATTTGCAAATTCGCCATGTCTGGAAATTAAACATAATGTTAAATACAAAATACATAAACTGCTGCACATGTGCACTTCTCAATACAGCAATGATAATAAAAGTATAAACTTTTAGAGTAAATATTAGTCTATTAACCTTTAACAACATACAGCTTATATATACTTAATATTTGTAAAGTCAGGTCAAAGATACAGCTAATTTTTGTAGTAAATAAGAAACTGAATTGGTTTTCACTTTCAGCCTGCAGAGCACAGACTAATAGCCTTTTTATAACTTTTGAATTAAAATGAGTAGATTTCAGATTGGATTTTCATTAAGACTAACCTGTTAGTAAAGCAGGGATGTGTGTAAAACAGTTCTTGTCCAGATTCAACAAGACCAAAGACTGTAAACGATTAACATCTGGGAGTTCTTGAAGTTTATTATCAGCCAAGTTTAACCACTGGAGACTGCTGAGGCTTCCAAATTGTGATGGCAGGTGCGCAATTTTATTACTATGGAGGCCAAGTTTCTGTAACATGCTGAGTTTACAAATCGATGAGGGTACAGAGATGAGACCGCATCCTACGGCCCAGAGCTCTCTCAGTTTTCCCAGGTCACCTATTGCCTCTGGGAGAACAGACAGTGGGTTGTGGTTTACACTCAGGTAGGTCAGGTGTTTCAATGATCCAATGTTGCTAGGAAGCACAGTGAGCTGGTTCCTATCCAGTATCACTTCTTCAAGCTTTTCCAAGTGCAGAATCTTGAGGATGCAAATGCAGATTCTTGAAAACACTGTTTAATCATATGTTGTGTTTACAACAAACAGAATCAACCCAGTGTTATACTATAACATCAAACATTGATGTCAAAATTACATCATGAAATAGGTCAAAAATGAAAGTCATTTTGACGTCACAGTGTCGATGTCAATTTGATGTCAAGATTTTGACCTCTGCTGATGTCATTTTGATGGTGAACTAAATATAAACATGCTAGGATTTAAATAAATAAAATCACACATGCAAAATACATAGACCTAGGCCTACAACTTTCAAGATGTTGAAAATTAGTTGGATTGATTTACAATAAGTAATAAATATACTTTTTCAGACACTGTTTTGACATAAATTTCACATCAATTTGACGTCTTATTTCCTCACATCAAATCAACATCAATTTAATGTCAATTATTATTATTATTTTTTTTAAACAATTTTAAGACAACGATGAACAGATAACACTGGGTAGACGTACATCACAATTTACAAAACATTATACAATACAATCTACTTTACTAAAGAATTAAGTATATTAAATGCTTTTTGAGCTTTTGAATTTAAAGGCTTTGATTACTGTCAAAAGTTTTGAAAATGGACTTAATGTCTGTGGCAAACATTATGTCAATGATATTGACCTGAGATATAGGGACCAGAAAAAACACAACCACAAGGAAATAATTACAAAATATAATAAAAATATGCATGCATACATGGTGGTCAAAATCTTGACTATTTGTTGATGTCAAATTGACGTCAAGTTGCCCGCTGGGAATGTCATGAATTTGTGTGTACACGAAATAGTAACTATTGGGAAGACGCACATACTGTATAGAGCTGGAAGCTTACCTCATCTGGCGGTAAAATTAGTTGATTGCTATTGAGAAATAGTTTTTTTAAGGTTGTCAGTTTTGAAACACCAGGTGGCAAAACAACCAGACCCCGGTGACTCATGTTCAAGCAGTCTTGATTTTTGTTGAGACATTCCTCTACCATATCATCCCCATTCATTTCAGATGAATAAAATACGCAGGCTTTTAACTAGATGCGTTACTATCACCATAGTTACGCAAACTTCCGCCATGTCCGGAACTGAATGAAATGAAAGACCTAAACGTATGTGAATGTAACTTAACAAACAGAAAAGTAAAAATGATACATAAATAATTCATATTATACAAAACACGCAATGCTTATACGAAATAAAATACCAAGAAGATGAAAACTCGCTGTATATTTAGGCACTTTTAACGTATGTTTCCGTCTCTGTTTGACTGCACATTGTGTGCGCAGTTTTGATGGCCTTGAATGACATAACAACTACAGCTGAATATTGGCCGGTTCTCAATCCGAAGGCTGCAGCCTGCGAAGGTCGTATATGCAGGCTGCATACGTCATCAAGCCTAGTTTATTTAAATTAACTGAGCATTATATTCGCAACTCATAAGCATTTAACAACAATTAACGATTAACTAAACATAATAGTCAAATTAATAATTGTTAAAATTCTGAAATAAGACCGTTTTGATGACGTATGCAGCCTATAAATGCGACCTCAGGAGACTGCAGCCTCGGATTGAGAAACGGCCATTGTAACGTGGGTGAAAGGGGCGTCAGTGAGTTTGTAGCAAGTGGTCTGTGCAGGAGTGATCACTGAGGTATTTTTAAGGTGTTTGTGCTTTTCGTATAACGTTAGCCAAATGGACAAAGACAACCTTTCATTGGTCTTACATTCTAAAGGAGATCTTAGATTGGTATGACTTATAGTTTGCAACTTTTGTAGGTACATGAGTATGGTGACTACTAAAATGTGTGTTGATTTATAATTCCAATAAGTTTTATTTAACAGGACCAACGCCCGATTCCAGAGCCAGGACCAAATGGTAAATATTCGAGAAGCTTTTTGCACCGTAATCGATTGGGTACAGTTGTTCAGTGTTGTTTATATGTAATCATTCATATTTTCTGCCTTTAAGATGTGTTAATACAGATGCATTCGGTGGGGATTTGTGGATCAGACGTGCACTACTGGCAGCACGGACGCATCGGGGATTTTGTTTTGAAACAGCCTATGATACTGGGACATGAAGCCTCTGGTCGTGTGGTTAAAGTGGGCTCTGCTGTCACCCATCTTAAAGCAGGTTACTGATTAGGAACAATTACACCTACAGCAGAGTTTCTTAATCAGGGAACTGGGTTGAGGAAACGATTGTCTTTTGTTTGGTTATTTTTATAAGACATGTACATCTTTATAAATATGCCAAGCTTGGGTAGAATGGTTGGAATGACCCACTTTTGTGCTTTCTCACCCTGCAGGAGACCGAGTTGCCATTGAGCCTGGGGTTCCTCGTGAGATAGATGAGTTCTTTAAATCTGGACACTACAATCTGTCTCCTAGTATTTTCTTTTGTGCCACTCCTCCAGATGATGGCAATCTATGCAGATACTACAAGCACAGTGCCAACTTCTGCTATAAGTGAGATCATCACCCTTACTAGATCACCCGCAAAACCATTTTAGACATTACTGCTTAATTCTATGCTTGTTTTACATATACACGTGCTTGCAGGCTTCCTGATAGCGTCACCTTTGAGGAGGGAGCTCTGATTGAGCCTCTGTCAGTGGGGATTCATGCCTGCAGCAGGGCAGGGGTCACCCTTGGAAGCGTAGTGTTTGTCTGTGGTGCAGGTCAGCCACCTTTGATGATTGTGCATATTGTTGTTCATTAACTTTTCAGGCCGTGCAATGACATTTGACTTATTAACAAAGCTTGCTTTTCAGATTTTTATCAGGACTTTGTTCTTATTTGTTAATGTGTGTCTAAAGTCTCTGTTTCAGCATTTTTTTTATGTATTTTATTTGTATTTGTATTTATTTAATGTCTGCATGTTAATGCTGTTTAGAAATGTCAACCTATTCTTGTACAATCTATAGTAGGATATGGAATTGCTTATATGTGTAATACAAGACAAACTTATAAATGTTTCTTTTTAACATCGCAGGACCAATTGGACTGGTCTCTTTGTTGGCGGCCAAAGCCATGGGGGCCTCGCAAGTAGTAATAAGTGGTAATGTATCCATATATTCAATATATGATTTGATAACGTATGTATATAACATTTTTCTTCCATCATATGTAGACCTTTCTTCCGATCGTCTGGCTAAGGCTAAAGAGATGGGGGCTGACTTCTTGCTTCCGGTGAAGAAAGAGGACACATCACAGGAGTTGGCCAAAAAGGTTCAAGGAATGCTAGGATGCATGCCTCAAATCACCATAGAATGCACAGGAGTGGAAAGCAGTATGCAGACAGCCATCTATGTAAGTTCAGGCAAATACAAAGTAACGTCCTAACTGTTCTCAGTGCTTTGCAAAATTCTGCTTATGACTGAAACGTCCTGTTCTTTCTGTGTTTCTGAAGCTTTGATTGTGTTTACAGTGCGCAATATAACATGTGTTCATTTTTCACATATAAAAAACTCGATATTTTTCACACAATTGACTTATCGGTATATCCCGTTTTAACCGTCCTAAAAACGGGCTGATGTCTGTCTTGTTCCATGAAGTCCCTCCTTCAGAAATACGTATCGAGTTCTGATTGTGTAGTTTGTTTAGTGTGTTGTGATTCGATAGCAGCTTAGCTTGCCGTTATCTTAGCCAGCGACTGACGTATTCCGGTGGGCGGTGCTTAGCAAAAAAAAACATTCTAGTGACATCATTAAAGCAGGAAGTAAAGGGCTGTAGTCCAAACCAGCCATTCGCTGTAGGCTTTGAAAGTGGACTTCTGTTAAAGAAAATATATCGCCTAGCAGTGAACTTTGAGCTTTAGCCTTTTACAGGTATTATTTATGCTATTATTCCAACATTAGACACTAACTAGGGTTTAAAAATAGGATCAGAAAGAACGTCACCTTTTAATATTGAGATTTTAGATGTTTCTTTTCTATGCTACTCGTTCTGGAGGGGTTGTGGTGTTGGTTGGGCTTGGTGCCGAGATGGTCACGGTACCTCTTGTTAATGCATCAGTCAGAGAAGTCGATATTAGAGGAGTATTTCGCTACTGTAATACGTAAGTAACAATAAGGTCGGCAATATACATTATTTATCACAAAAGATAAAACCCCATTTTATCTCACTGTCTTCTAGATGGCCGATGGCCATTGCTATGTTGGCAGCTAAAAAGGTGAATGTCAAGCCTCTGGTCACCCACCGTTTTCCACTGGAACAAGCCGTGCAGGCCTTTGAGACCACACACCAGGGGCTTGGGGTTAAGGTCATGTTAAAATGTGACAAGAATGATCAGAACCCATGAGAGGTGGCTGTGGCCTGAGCAGACGGTTTAATCCAGTTAATAAAAAAAAACCCTCTTCTGATCTCTAGTAGAGAAGGTACAGAAATTCAGTGATATTTCTTGTAAAATATGCAATTATTTATAAATTAAAAATAGCTTTTATTTATGATTCATTGCTAAAAGTACATGACTATGATTGTTATTAAAATTGCATTAATGTACCACTGTCAAGAGTGCAGTCTTTTATATTATACTGTAATAATATCTTTATAAAAAAAATTATCTTTTCTTTACAAAACTGATACCATACAGTTTTACATTGCAGATACATCATAATATATAAGCTTAAATATCAATATGTTTAAACATGTTAAAGCATTCTTGTTTTATCAAGTTATCCAAGTGCAAAAGCCATAACGTCCTTCAATACTCATGAAATGGGTTAGTATACGTTTATAACCTGTAGGGGGAGCAGTGGGCCACACGTTTGGAGAATGATTATACATCCCACACCACACTCATTATTGAAAATTGTGTCTCAGTATTTTCCCCTAACGCCTGGCCATAACATCAAATAGAAGGGTTTCATAATTGAGCGTTTTCCCCATATTGTTCTTTCCTTAACTAAGTGAAAAAAACTAAAAACTCAGATCTGGCTGAACTGATGTCCAACTGTGTGACTCAAATCTGTGCTCATAAAGTCACGCAAGGGAGCTATTTTAAAGTATTGGACGCTGGCCACTATTAGAAGTGGCTGGCACAGATTTCGATTCAAGCTTCCCACTCGGATCTCATAGGTTGTTGTTATATTAAAACACAAACCAAAATCATCAAAGCCAGGTCAAGCACATCAAGGTCTTATATTACACTTTATTGTTATTTTGCCATAGGGTCAATGTAAGATGCATGCAGACAGGTATTCATGTGTTATTAGTTTTAGGAATCTTTTTTATTACGATTCATTTTCAAAAGCATTCTTACGCACTGGTAAGGCTTTTGCTCACAGTGTCGTCTTATGCCTCACAAGGATCAAATGAGACTAACAGTGATTCTACATGGACACGGTACGAAACAAGGTTAAACGCTTATGTACAGACATTCTAATACTGTTTAAGGAAGTGGACACACTATTAACACCATTACATTCACCAAAGACTCAAATGAGTTGCAGCTGGGCATACACAAAAAGCACACGTAAAAAATAAAACTCTTAAATTTCATACAACATTTACTGTATGCGTTTGAAACCAAATTAATATACAGAAAGCAAGACGATGGCTGATAATTACAACATGTGTGAAGACCAGAAATTGTTTACATATGGTATTTTACAAAAGATTTGATCACTTGTATGTAAAAAACTACTTTCAAAATTTGTTCGGTTCAGAATGACAGAATGAATCAGTTTCCCTCTGCTGATGTGCACAATTGCTGATACGCCCGCATTAATTGAGCATGTTTAAAAAACTTTATGCCATAAAATCATTTGCCACATTATTTACTGTAATAGGTTTATTGATCTAGTGTACACAATGAAAGCGCTCATTTAATTGTAAGGGTGGTGTACTTGATCAATGTGCATTTGACGAATAAATTAAGTACGGTCACTATTAACTTGGGAGTCAGTTTCTGTAATAAACAACAATGTAGACTTGATATTTTGGACTTTAACTCTCTTTAACTCTTCCTACTCTGGCTTTTCCATTCCTTTCTAGTGACGTTACGATTACATATTTACAAACAAACTTGCATCTCTCCGACAACATCCACACATACAGAATTGCAATAAATTAAATAAGGGTAGCAAAAATCAAATGTACAAAGCCCCCCTGCCACATTAAGAAGACTTGCAGTGCATTGACCCGATATGACCAATGCGCATCCCAAGAGCAGACATTACAAATCAAGAGAATCCACATTATCCAGAAATGACACACCGTATCTCTTACAGTAAGTTACATTAGCAGACAGCAAGAGTGATGGGAGTTATTTTTGGTGAGGATGAAAGGAGAAAGTTGACTGCTGCTGTGTGTCCAGTCCACCTTACATCATATATACATAGGAGTCTCCTGCCCCGTTAAGAGCCTAAACATGGCCGCTGGCATAGTCTTCATATGGATCTGTTATAGGACAAAGAAAGAGGCATAAAAAACAATATACAGCGGGAAAAATATTTGACACATTTTTTCAGTAAAAGGATTTCAACATTTCCACCAGATGTAGCCACCAAGCCAAACCTTGAACTCACACAAAGAAACCAGAACATCCAAGTATACAAGTTGAGTCACAATAAATAAAGTGAAATGATATGGAATAAGTATTAAACACACTTTATTTAATACTTTGTAGAAAAGCCTTTGTTGGTGATTACAGCTTCTAGACGCCTCTTGTATGGAGAGACCAGTCCTCTGCATTGCTCAAGAGTGATTCTGGCCCATTCTTCCACACAAATGGTCTTTAAATCTTGAAGGTTCCTTGGGCCTCTTTTATGAACTTTGATCTTCAGTTCTCTCACTAGGCCATTCAACTTGATTTTCTTTCTTTGAAACCACTTCATTGTTTTCTTGGCCTTGGTTTGGGATCATTGTCTTGCTGTCCTGGTACATTTCTCCATTCATCCTGCCAGTACCTCTTGCTGGAAAGCAGCCCCAAACCATGATGCTTCCACCCCCAATCTTAACTGTTGGTATGGTGTTATTGGGGTGGTGGGCAGTGCCAATTCTTCTCCAAACATGGTGTGTAGAATGACTGCCAAAAAGTTCAATTTTGCTTTCATCTGACCATACTATAGTCTCCCAATAATCCACAGGCTTCTCCAAATGCTCTTTGCAAACTTTAACCAAGCCTCAACATGCTTTTTGTTCAGGAATGGAGTCTTGTGTGGTGAGCGTGCATGGATGCCTTGGCGGTTCAGTGCATTGCTTATAGTTTTCTTTGAAACAACAATACCTGTTGATGCAAGGTCTTGCTGAAGTTCTGCCAGAGTGGTTCTTGGCTCTTGGAGAACTCTCCTGATTATTCTTTGGACTCCTCGGACAGGGATCTTACGTGGAGCACCTGATCGTGGCCAGTTTATGGTGAAGTGATGCTCTGTCCATTTCCAGATAATGGCCCCCACAGTGCTCACAGGAACATTCAGCATTCTGGAAATGTGCCTAAACTATTCCTCCAATCAACGATAAGATTACAAAGATCTTGAGAGAGTTCTTTGCTTTTACCCATCATGAAGTCTTTCCTGTGTGCCTCCTGGGTAATGAGAAGCCTTTATCTCTTTCCCCGCCAGCGTTTTAAAAAAAAGTTGCCAGCCAGCGCCAGCCTTTTTCATGATTTTCACAAAAGTTTAATGCCTTCCAGAAAATGTTCTTCTTTAAATATATAAACAAACAATATATCAGTTGAAAGATCTGACCCTCTGCTTTCAAACAAAAAAAAAAGTTTCATCCTACCTTCATTAGTTCTCTTGTAATCACCTCTCAAACATGGGTAGGTTTCTTCAATAACACACAATTTTGAGCAAAAAGCTGAGATAATTCCATTTTTGCGAAGGAGTTTTGATAGAGATCAGATGCAGAGCGATCTTTAAAACATACACGGAGTTCTTTCTCTTTTACGTGAGGTGCTACTTCCGGGTTGTATAAGTTGAGGAAGTGGATATTAGCGGTATCGCGGAAAGACGTAAAATCTCGTCATTGGCGGGGAAGCGTTTTCTCTTAATTGACGAGATATCTCGTAAATGGCGGCGAAGGAGTTAAATGCCATCAATTAGGACAAAATCAGCTGATATCAATTAGTACTGATAGGAGGCAGGGTTTCTCTCTCAATACTGACAGATTTCGGGTGATCTCCTGGCTTTCAATGCCATTTTGCACCTTGTTCCTTTCATGTGTTCAAAACTTATTCCCTGTGTCATTTCACTTTATTATGACTCAACTTGTATACTTAAATGTTCCCATTTCTCTGCATGAACTCAACACCCGGCTTGATGGCTACATCTGGTGGAAACTTTGTGTCAATAGCCCACTTTACTGATAAAAATGCTGATGTGTCAAATACTTATTTTCCCCGCTGTATGTGACCCAGTCTGTGAAATCCAGGCTAACATCTCATAATTACAGTACAAGATAAGGAGCATCAATAGCCTGGTTTTCATTAAAGATTTTCACAGGCACCAGAAGAACTGACAGGCGGATGACATCAAAGTGCTGCGAGGATGAGTCGAAATTTAACTTCTCTCTATGATTTCTCGAATCGCTCTTGCGGTACTTTGACGTAATCCACCTGTCGGGTTTTGCGGCGCCTAGTTTCTATCTAGTGTTTTGCAATATATTATTTTTTCAAATTGCCTGAAAAACCACCTCACCCGAGCGTTTTTATTTAAAAACTGATAAATCACAATAAATAGCTGGGTTTTCACAGACAGGGTCACAAATGATTTTTCCAAATGTAAAAAGAGCAATATACATTTTTCAAATGAGAATATATTGAAGTGCCCGATCAAACCCTGGTGACATCATAGCAGAAGCACTTAATGTTTAACATGCATGTTTTTTACCTCGCCCACTGAATTGGAGAGGGCTTGGACGATCTTCTCGTGTGCCGTGGCCACGACACTTTGACCATTTATCTCGATGATGCGATGACCAACACGCACTCCTCCTCTCTCTGCGATCCCCCCTCGCATCAGACTGCAGATCTGAGGAACGCAAAACAAGATTTACATGACCAATCAGAAAAAAAAGCTGCAACAGACAGCTTCTCTTTCTTGTCGCTCATACTCACAATGCCATTTTGCACACTGAAACCCAGCTGGTACTTGAGGTCTGGTCTTTTAATGAGTACTGTGGTTACAGGAGGGCAACTCACGATGTTCAGTTTGACCTGCACCTGATTTTTTAGGCCCTAATATAAAACAAGAAAACACATGCATGTGATTACAACATATATTGTATATTTGGTTACACTTACACTGTTATTTTACAGTGTCCTTGTTACAGTCTAATTCATTTGAGTACTGAATAATAATGAGGTTATTTGCATGTAATTATGCATAATTGATTGCTATAGAAAGGTCATGTGTAACAAAAACACTGTAAAATAAAGTGTTACTGTAAATTTATGTAATATCATCTAATTTTGAGTATTTGTTATATACTATTACTATTACTGTAATGTATTCATATTTTGGGCTTGAACCCATGACCTTTGCATTGGTAACTAGTTGCTCTACAGAAACATGTTTCTCTTAAATAAATATAAAATATGTGTGTGTGTGTATAGATGTATACTGGTAGATGTATATAGGGCTACGTCCCGCAGACTTTAATATCCAACTACTGGTAGAATAAACCTGCAGAAAAACAGATGCATGGCCAAGCCAAAAACGATTCCTCTGCACACCTTGATGATTCCCTGACAGGTGGCGAGAGGCAGCCCCACCAGACTGGTGTTGTTGATTGACATGATCTGGTCACCGATGCTGAGCTTCCCAGAACGGGCAGCAGGGCCTCCATTCATCATGTTGGCCAGGATGACAGTGGGCAGAATGGAGCCCCAGCCAGACTCCACAATAACTATGCCCAGAATCTCCCCCTTCTGTTTTTCGAGCTGCAACTGTGGACGGAGATACAGAGTAATGACTGCCAATAAAAGGATGTACTCAAGGCAGTACTACTGTAGGGAACAAAGCTATTAAAGAAACAATTTAACTCAATTGATAACATGAGACTGAGAGCTTGAGGGTTCAATGTAACACAACTCACTGCTTTTACATAAAGGCATGAACTGTCTATTGCCCACTGTATGTTTTGAAGATTTTAAAGTAAAACAGAATTAAAGGAAAACACCACCGTTTTTCAATATTTTACTATGTTCTTACCTCAACTTACCGCAAGACGAATTAATACATACTTGTCTTTTTAATGCGTGCACTTAATCTTTGTACAGCGCGTCGTGAATGTGCCAGCATGTAGCCCAGCCCCATTCACTCCCCAGGATACAAACAGGGATGAATTCCGAAGCCACCAAACGCTTCCATGCTTTCCCCACCCAAAGACCGTCACATGAGCAATTACACGAGTGAGGATGGTGGCACAAAACAAAATTGGCGATTTTTTAAGCAGATTCAAAATAAGAACTATATTGTATGGGAGAAGAGTACAAGTTTACAGCACTTCGACCTTGTCGCCACATCCATACTTACTCATCTAACTACTCATGTAAGAGTCTTTAAACAGGGAAAACATGGAAGTGTTTGGTAGCTTCTAAATTAATCCCTGTTTGGATCCTAAGGAATGAATGGGGCTAGGCTAAATGCTAACACATTAACGACGCGCTGTACAAAGATTAAGTGCACGCATTGAAAAAAGATAGGTATGTATTCAACTTGAGGTAAGAACATAGTAAAACGGTGGTGTTTTCCTTTAAGAAATAACTTTATTCTGATGGTCTCCTTTAATATTATGTTGACTATAAGGAATGCTGCACGTACATGTCAACAACAGTATTGAGCAATTATATTGGATTATAATTAGAAGATTACTCTCTGCTAGCACTATTATGAAGTACATGTTAACTTATTCAACTAAAGCCAGGCTCAAACTACAGGATTTTTGAAATCCTGGCTGATTATGAAATCTGGTTGCACCACACACATAATGAGAATCTTGACAGATAATCTTCTCTCAAACTTAATCTTGCTCACACTACAAAACAAGGCGTATCACACACTACATGATATTATTAAGATTATTGTGTCAGAGGGAGCGCTTAACGCCACCTCAAGGGATGGATTCATAGCGTGTTTTAAAAGACGCGTAATTCAGTCATGTTATTTCCCCACTTTCAAAAGCCATTTCTCCATCTCCGCTGTCTTCCGGAGCTGGTTGTGCAGTCGCTATTTCAAAAGGTCTGTCATTCCCCTCCGTCTCTCATTGGCAGGCTTGGGAGGGTTACTTTTAAAATGTATTCTGTTACAGTTACAAATTACTTCATAAAAAAGTATTCAGTAACTTAATCCAGGCATAAAAAAAGTAATGTAATCTGATTACTTTTGGATTCCTTTAACTTCACATATACATAGATTATTTTGTTTATTTTTAACAAAAAATACAAAAAATATTTATAGTTTAATAATGTGTAAACAATCTACAGGTAAAATGTTTATTTTAAAATGCTGACTGAGGCCATACAGTAATTTGGCCTGGGACGTTGCCAGTTCCTCTACCTATACAGCTTACATCTTTTTTTATTTTTCTGCAAGAAGAGATTGAGTAGGAACATTGGGACATCTAGGTTTCTCGGAAGGGGAAAATCAGGGCAGAAAATCCTGTAGTGTGCACCCGGATTAACCCTAACCATATCCCCAAATAATACTCTAATAGTGTTTATTGACATGTAGGTACAGCGTTACTTAGATTTACACATTTTTTGGCAGATGCTTTTATCCAAAGTGTGCATTCAAGATATTCATTTTATGAGTATGTGTGTTTCCTGGTATTGAACCCACAACCTTTTATGCTGCTAATGCAATGCTGTACCAGTTAAACTACAGGGACATGCTAACTTACACTAAACAACATGTAAAATACAGACCAACAAAATAAAGTGTAACCATTTTAGGCAGAAAACCACATTTAGAGTCATCTTTTCAAGAAATCTTTTCAAATTCATGCGATGTTCAGAAAAACATTTTTTTTAGCCATTACTCAAGCGAAACATTTCTGTTGATCAGTTGCTGTGGAAACAAGCTTAAATGTCAAATGGTTTTTCAAAATAGTTTCATTTGAACTCGATTGGCGTTTCAGTGCTGCAGTGTCATCTCATCGCTGTTCTCTATTTTCTAGTAATTCCACTTATATCAGCCAAATAACAGCTAGCACACGGGATAAGCAACCATCCACTAGAGAGATAGAGAGAGAGAGTATGAGTACACTTCATAGACAGATAAAGGCATCTAGCAGCTGACCTCTTTGCAGTTGTCAGAGTTAGAGAAGTGGATGAGGTCATCATTGTACATCTCCTGCGTATTGATGATATCGCTGTACTCTTTCTGACTCAGATCCTCGGGGTTGATGCCGTTGGCTCGGAGAAATTCCTGGTAGGCCACACTGAAAGCCTGACCGATGGACTGTGCTATGAGCTGGGCCTGGGTGTGTATGAGAGGAAAAAACAGCAAAATCAATGAATTGATGTATGAATTTCTTTATTCTGTTGAACACAAAAGATGATATTTTGATAAATGATGGCAAGCACACGGTTAATGGTACCCACTGACTTAGTAAGATAAACAAATACTAAGTCAATGGGTACCGTCAACTTTGTGCTCATTTATCAAAATATCTTCCTTTGTGTGTTCAACAGTTCATACAGAATTTAAACAATATGAGGATGAGTAAACAATGACAGAATTTTCATTTTTGGGTGAACTGTCCCTTTAACTGGCTAAAATGTTACTGAAACACATGGCTAATGGCTAAGCTATAGTACTACCTGTTTTACGAGCTAGAAAAACAAAAGCTGTTCTTGCTTTAAGCATAAATCTAACAAGATTTGGTGAGAGTCATTACTAAAACAAAGAAAGCAACTTGCCAGTGGGGTAAGAAATACAACCCTAATTCAAGATTTATTGTCTGGAAACAAAGTAAAGTGAATTTAAAGGATGTTTAGATATTTAATTTCTTGCTGGTAAACAAAATAAAAATACTGATAATGAATGCTGAACAGTGTCTGATCTCCGGTGTGCCCTTTAACACACAAAAGCACTTCAGTTGTATTGTATACAGTACATGCTGACCTGTTTTTAATAAGATCTGGCAGGAGATTCATACTGCAGATCAATACAGTAACTTGTCTATGCTTCACTGACTTGATGTTTTGTGAATCTGTTCATTCATGTACTGTCGTTTCATTGTACATTGATTTCACACTTTAAACAAGTTTATGCTTTTGGACACTCTAACAGTGTGTTTATTATTAAATGTAGACATGATGGCCTATTTCAGGCACTTTCAAATCTTAGTAAATAATCTTTTGTAAAAGTAAGAGAGTTACTGGATTCAGTCTATTACAGTATATTGGTCTGTCAGCACTAGAATATTAATGAGGAAAACAGTTAATTCCTTTGCTAATGAGTGTGTTAAGCCATGGCTTCTGTTTTAGCAGTCTCCCCAAGGCAACGTGTGCACAGGTAGGGGACGTTTAATAATGAACTAACATCCGACGTTTATGAGCTTTGATTATTTGGTGAGAACAGGAAACAGCACTAATTTAGGACTGTGGCGTTTTTAAAACCCGGTGTTGTGGCATCACAAAAATTGGCACACGCTGGCAGCAAGTCGACAAGTGGGGAGGACAAAGCACTTTAGGATTTGCCATTTAAAATGACCGAGGCACATTTGATATCCAAACCTTTATGAATCGGACTTTAATGGCTACATAATGGAGAAGATAATGTGCTCTTAAAAAATAAGCTCAGGGAAGAATAAGGAAGTGCAGGGCTAACTATAAATGACGCATTTGTGGGCACACACACACACATACACACACACACACACACACACACACACACACACACACACACACACACACACAGGCTTATACATCAAAGGGTGTAATTAGACAGCATGAGTGAGGAAGAACTGCAATGCAGAGGAGAGTGTTGTGGAGGAAAGGAAAGTAGGGCCATTAGACCAGGATTATGTAAAACTGGAGCCGGAGATACTTGTAAGGCTGCTGTCTGAGGAAGTGTGAGTGTGAATCTAACTGTACGTCGTTCACACACCAGCAGCGAGAGTTTCAAAGTGGCCAGAAGTCATTCATTAAGCTCCGGTGTGGCGCGTCTTGGATGATGTGAGGTGAGCATCAAGGAGAGTTAAAATCAGCTCAACTCAAATTGGAAGGGTGGAAACCAATAGAAGTCCTCTCTTTAAGAGGATTCCAGAGAATGCATTCAATCGTCAGAGCGTCCACTAATCTTTTTCTAGTGTTGTTGGCAGGGCAGTCAGAGCATTTCTGACACCCTCACAGTTATGCGTTTACACCAACTGCGGTAGAGGCGTCAAGCGCGAGTCATTTCAATGTTAAGTCAATGTGTAGACGCATAGACGCGCATCTGGAGGTCTCGCGACGTGGCGTGGTAGATGCATTTCCGCCTCATCCGCGCGTCTAGTTTGCAGGATGCGCTGTACGCGCGAATGGTGCTTTTTGCGTTTGACGCGAATTTGTGGCTGACGCCCGAGTTGAAAAATGTGAACTTTGGCGGATTGTCGTGCCACGTTAACCAATTAGGAGCCTGCTTCCGAATGCATTCAAACTGTTCAAGCGGCAAACTAGATGCGGTAGACACGATTTTGACACTTGAATCGCAGTTGGTGTAAACGCAGCATAAGGGCATACTCATATCATACAATATCCAACCAAACCGTGCCCAAGAGTGATTGTCCCACCTCACTACTCCCCCAAAAGCTGTGCCCGAGCACACTTCCGTCATTAGGATGCGATTGTTTTGAAGAAAACAGGACGTAAAACGCTCTCTTAACACTGGAACTCATTGTGATGTTAAGTCTGTTTTTTTATTAGTTTGGTGTTGTTTGGTGCTCTTGGACACACAGCCCTCTCACATGCCTATCATATTGCTTAAACCCTTTTCACACAGACATCCCGGAAAATACACGGAAAATGCATCTTGGATTTTTCCGGGATCGTTTGATTTTTTTGTTCATTCACACTGCCATGATTAGCCGGCATCTGCAAGGTCCCGGAAAGACATGTGATTAAAACCCCCGTTTTGAGAAGCTGAACAATACATCTTGTTGGGATAAGCGTGGGCATTTTCGTTTATTATAGCTCAAATGAGCATGTCACGCGATATTCTTTTATGCTGCTGAATTAACTCCGCTTCTGCCCTGTAAGTGACAAGCTAACTTACCTGATATCTGCTTCAGTCCAGTTTGCTGACATTTCTCGTCGTGAATGTTGTAAATCACTTGTTTTAAAGAGTTGAACCAACTTCATGTTGCCATGACACGCGTGTCCTCACGGCACGCCCGTCATTGTTTATGCGTCTCATTTATAATTTCCTAATAACTGCTTCAATCTAGTTTGCGACATTTCTCGTAGTGAATGTTTATATGCATGTTATCTCTCGTTTTAAGGAGCTGAACCATAACTTTTGTTGTGAAGACGCGCGCATCCTCACTACGACACGCCCATTACGGCATTGTTTCGGCTTCTTGTTCACACAGAGGGTTTTCCGTGTATCTGACTAGGTCCTCTTTCCGGCAACGATCCCAGAAGATATACGGGACGTGTTTGTGTTCACACAGACACTTGTCTGGCAACTTTACGGGTATTTTCTGGGACCAAAGGTCTGTGTGAATGGGGTTTTAGTTGATCTGTCGCGTGTGCAGCTCAGACATTCACGTAACCCTGCTGCATGCATCAGAAGGTTGCTAGCCGACCAAGGTGTGATTAACCAAACCGTGACTGGGCATGGTACAGAACGATCAAGCTACTAGCTAGTCAAACGAACAAGGCTTTGGGGGTCAAACACGCACGGGCATGGTTTGGTTGTGATAATGTGAGTGCTCCCTAAGCTGTGCCTGAATAAAACTCCCATTCTGTATGTATGTATTCTCTATATGCTTATTATATATAACAAGTTTATTTAAGCACACACTTACATCCTCTGACTCAAAGACGTGGCAGATCATTTTATACTGCTTTTTGGCCTCAGGAGCCCCAGGGGTCGTTTCGATGCAGTCCTGTGAGGCGGTGCGTGGCATGCGGCGTCTCGCCATAAGAACCACAATGTTTCCAATGTCAGCGATGTACGAGATGGTGCGTAATGCATTATCCATCATGGCCTCCTACAAATCATAAACAAAATAACCACAGTCACTTAGTATTCTGAGGCAGTGCCCCGTACCACATTACTGTACATCCAAGCAGCCAAAAATAATAAAAAAAGAAAGTTTACAGGTCTTTTTCCATGCAATTACAACAAAAATGTACTGTAAGAAATGTAGAGTTCAAAAGACTGGATTATTTTATATATGCATCTTTTTTGATGTCCGACAGCTTCTCTATTTATTTTTTGTGTGGAAAATGACCTCTACAGGTCTTTGAAATATTTCCTTTATGGTAAGAGAAAGAATCTCATATGAGTTTGGAATGACATGAGGCTGCATGAAAAATGACTTGCTTGAAGGCCATTTTCTTTAACATTGAAGTTTTTCAGCATTCTTTTATTTTTTCCCTGATGCAACAAGGGGGTTAAGCTTTGAACTGTCAAGGGCACAATGGCTTTCAAAAACTCACATTCATGAGTCTCTTCTTTATTAGCATACATTTAGCGGTCAGCCCAGATCTTTAATCAGCAATTTACCACCACCCTATAGCTTCCTATAGGTAAGATGACCTTGAAATATCATTTAGTAAAAACCTATATGTCTCTAAGTATGAATATTAAAAATGTCTATATTATTCAATGCAAAGAATAGTCGAGTTTGAAAAAGCATTACTGTACATGTACTCGTACTGTATATAAAAGTTAAAACATCATTAATCGGTTGAAGGAATTAATGGGTCACACATACAGTATCACACACACATCTCTTTTACCTTCCTCAGCAAGAGCACAGAGGAATTTCAATCTGCATTTTTATTCATGGCACACACCGAGCAAAAAATCTCATGTGCTGCATATTTCCATTTAATGCTGCTCTTTTTAAATTATAGGGCCCAATGTAATGATGTTTGTTTACTTCAAAGCCCGTGTAACACATTGTGAAGCACATGTTATGACTGCTACTATCATTCATTGAAAATATCTCATCTTCTACATTTTATGCACATATTTTATGTCTGACTAGGCGACCCAGGGCTGAAAAACAGCTAATCAGTGTCACTAATAATAACTCAATTTACATCTCCTGAAGGAAAAAATTGCTTGAGGGAGCAAAAGAAGAGTGTTAAAGAACATAACATTATAATTAATCCTGTGTTTTTATATGTAAATTAAAAGCTCCATCATACATGTTGAGTGTTAAAACAACAGCAAAGCAGCTATGTTGTTATCTGTCAACTACTGTGCAAAAGTCTTGGGCCACCACCACCAGACTTGTTGTTTTAGAAGTTTTACTGTCCATCCATATTTATTTTTCAATTTATTTTATTAAGATACAAACAGAAAATACAGGAAATCTGTACAAAAAAATAACAAATGTAATTTTCAGGACTAAATGTCTTCTTTACGCATTGTCAGTGTTTAGTGTGACCTCTCTTGGCACTAAACACATTGAAGTAAAAATACTAATTTATTTAAAATTGGAAATTTCCTGCTATTGCTCAAGTGAAAATGGAGTTTACCCTAAATACTTGACACTTCAGTGTATACTTTTACACTGTTTTTAATATTATATACACATTTCCTGTATTTTCTGGATGTATTCTATTAAAGAGATTGAGAAACAATTATATATGATCACTATAACATTGCAAAAACAACAAATCTTATTCTGGCATGGTGGGCTAAGACTTTTGCACAGTACTGTACATGTGATAATCAACACACAGTCACTGTACAGTACTGTAGCTAATACTTTATGTGGTCATATAAAAGCAATAGAAAAATGGTCAAATGATTATTGGGACAAAAACCAAAAATAGCATATATATATATATGAAGAGTTTGGTTCCAAAACGCGATAAACGCCATTTTTGAAAAAAATGAGTTACTGCCAAAATCAGCATTATATCAGGTCAGTAGTTAAAAGTAAATTCTTAATTTTACGCAAAATCCAATATCCGCCGGGTTATTCTGTCATCTTTTCTCCCTTTTTTCCAAAAATGCGATAAACGCCACTCCCCCTTTTTTACAGAACGCAATAAATCCTACAGCGCACCATTCACGCAATGTAAACAAACAATGGCGGCGCGCTGAGTACATGGAGTCCTAGTTTTCCTCGTATACTTTGTACTTCGTGATCAACAAACAAAACAAAATAATACTTTAATTGCATTGATAAACCTGTGATGGTTTTCTGTGATGGGAAAGAAACGTGAGCCATCAACATCTAATAATTTCCCTGACAGGCACTCGGGAGACGGGTGCTTGTTCTCCCGACAGCATCAAGCTTCTCATGCTAACACATTGACCCCAGAGGATCTTATGAAAAACTTTCCATAATTTTACTCAAAGTCAACGAAAATCGAGCAGGACCAAAACATTTTACAGCTGATTGCTGTGAAAGACGTTAAGCAACGACGTCAAGTATAACCGCAATGACAGTGTTCTTAATATGACAAAGTAAGTGTTTGATTAATAACATTAATGTTTATATTTTTAATTAGTGTGTACAACTAGTCAACTAAATGAATATAACATGGCAAAGATGAATGCACATTTATATAGGCTATTGATTCAATAGATTTATGATATTTTGAATAAAAACTTGTCATGGATTTATTGCATTTTGTGGAAAAAATAATCAGTTTTTATAATAAATCTTTGAAAATCAACTTATGGATTTGAATTTTTTATGTTTTTATAACCTAAAGATGCTATGTGAAAGTTTGTAACAGAAAATAGTTGTTTTCATCTTGTCACTTTCTTTGTATAGAAAATACGTTTTTACCAAAATTTATCAAAATGGATTTATTGCGTTTTGGAACCAAACTCTTCATATATATATGCTCACTCTAAGTATTGGTTTATACAGTTTTTTTCTTAGTTATAATTGTTTATTTTGTAATAAAATTGTGCACTATTCTAAACTGAGTACATTTGAGTAATACTGGTTTTCAAAATGATCTAACAGTGAAACAACAGGGTTTTTTAAGGTTGACTCTTTAAAGGAAAACACCACCGTTTTTCACAACATGATCTCACAAAGTTAAGTGGGATAGTCACAGAATTTTTTGCTCATTTTTTCGTGGCATTCTCACGGATCTCTGTCTTTTCCGTGGCATTCTCATGGATTGGTTACTCAACTGCTTTTTCCTATTTTCAAATACAATTTGAAATTTGAAATTGTCAAAAAGACAATTGTCGCCAGGTGTTGGGGTTAGAGTTGGGTTTGGGTAAGGATGTAATTTTATGTAAATTTTATGTAAATTCGTGAGATCAGGTTGGTTTTTCAATATTTTACTATGTTCTTACCTCAACTTAGATGAATTCATACATACCTATCTTTTTTCAATGCATGCACTTTTAATCTTTGTACGGCTTCTTGAATGTGTTAGCATTTAGCCTAGCTCCATTCATTCCTATGGCTCCAAACAAAAGTTTTGTTTTGTTCCACCATACTTACTCGTGTAACTTCTTATGTAACAGTCTTTAAATAGGGAAATCATGAAAGTGTTTGGTGGCTTCTAAATCCATCCCTGTTTGGAGCCATAGGATTGAATGAGGCTAGGCTAAATGCCAACACATTCATGAGGCGCTGTACAAAGACAGTGCATGCATTAAATAAAGATAGGTATTAATCTAAGTTGAGGTAAGAACTTAGTAAAATATTGAAAAACAGTGTTGTTTTCCTTTAATTACATTAAAAGTCTAAAATACATAAAAAATCAAAAATATCTACACGAAACCTATAAAACAAAGTTTATATTGAGTATGTATTTAAGTAAATGTTTATGAACTGAATCTAACTGCCTAAGTTTAACACATAGGGTCCTAAGAATTTAAGGAATACCAATACAATACTGCCTCGCAAGCACAGTAAAGAATCTTTAACTACCAGCCAAAAAAAACTCAGCCCCACTCCACACTATGAGATGTGACATGCAGTGTGAGGACAGAGACTGCACTGCAGCACATAACAAACTGTTTGTGCCAGCCTGCCCACTCACTGCTGTTCAGTTAAAACTCATATAAATACACAATCACAGCCGTTTTACTCCGTACCAGGACATTAAATGAACCAATAAGCATTGTCCATCACACAGTGCTCTGCTCCTTATGCTTACAACAACACTGGCACTGTTGATTGTACAGAATGTGTCACATGTGCCGCTGAATATTGGACGAAGCTGTAAAACCATTACCAACAACTGTTTACAAGTCACATGACACACATCACATACTGTAAATGCACATCCTGTGTTTTACGTCTGCTACTCTATGCAACAAATAAATCACAATCACAAAAAATTACAGGAAATCACAAATAATGACTTAAGATGGGTTAAACAATCAAGAGGCGGCCTAAGCCTAGTCCCAGACTAACTTCAAAAGTTAGTGTTGTCTTGCCCGAAAACAACTTGCTCTGTCATATCTTAATATATATTAGTGTGAGTGTTGTGTCTGAAGATGCACACCAGTAATGCTTTTAAAAATGACTTAAATATCCTAATTTAACTAAGGACTAGTCCTGGCTTAAGGTAATCCCTGTCCGGGAAACCGCCCCCATGAGTTTTTGTGTTACATTTAGTTCTTTAGTTCCCTTCAATAATAATTATACTTAATCAACTTTATTTTTTGGTTCTTTAAAATTTTATTACAATACCTACAGCTGCAGCAGTCAGTCGAATGTTCAAACTCACCTGGGTGTCTGCATTCAGCACTTTGATCCTTTGGGTTGAGATGAAAAGATCCACCTCAGTCAAAGTCTGAGCGTCTCCCTCAGGGGTCTGCAGACAAAGAGAGCAAGAGCAAAAATATGAAATACTGCCCACTGTTTGATCAAGAGGCCACCAATGCACTCATGCAATAACTCACAATGACCGAAGAGAGGACCAACCTTTCAAACCCCTAATGAAAGCACTCTGAATACTTATTCATAAATCATGCACTAGCATAATGGTCATGCTTATTAATAATAACCAAATTGTAAAAAAAAGCTAAGGTGGAAAGAGCATATTCATTTTGAACGTCAAACAGCATTGATTATAAGTTAATACAGTTCATATTCAATTACTGTTGGTCAATTGTATCTCACGATGAAAAGCTTAAACTGGAAAAAAGCACCAATATATGTGCAGCAGGTCACAGTGACCTCCTGCATCTAATGATGGGTGACTCAAAGCCCATGGCTGAGGAACACAGTGAGGTTATTGGGCCGACAGACAGACAATAATCATCAGGTATCCAGCCTCCTGTGATAAAAAGAAGTCATGCAGAGGTCTCAAATGATGAGATGATTGACACAAAATGGCAGAGAGAACCATTTGGTGCAGTGAGATGGAGCACAATGTGGCCTGAGATGACAGACAGGGAGGTAAAATAACAGAATGGCAACATTCAACCAGCTGTCAGACTCGGTTTCAAAGTGCCACGCATTTACTTGTCAGCACATTTTAGCTCAAATTCTTGCTTTAGTATTCTGCAATCCAGGCTGTTTATTGAGGAATGGTTAGACACACAAGTTAGATTTCTTTACAGGGTTAATGGTGAAGTTGATGTGAAAAATAGGCCTTGATATTTGAAGTCTTTATATTTGCCCGTAAAAGGCTGGCATGCCAATAGGGTCACTGTGATTTAGCCAAGACATGTTTTTGGATCAACAAAATGGGTCAAAGAAATACAATCCCCTATCCAAAACCATAGCCCAGCCCTAAAATCAGATGCAAATGACTGATTAAACTGGTTAACCTAATCTCAAAATCTGATTGGTTAATTGAAATGTTGCAGGGATGTTGATCCAGGAACACATCCAATTTGGGGAAATCTCGTTAATCATGCCAACAGTTAATGGCACTACCTCCTGGACACTTTCAAGAAGACTGTGCCTGGCATCATAAGTGAGACAGCAGGTCCTCACAGATCACTTATGAATGATGAAAACACATAGATGGAGCGGATAGTAAAAACTGCATTTTCTTTTCAACCTGATCTCACGAAAATCCGTGTTATAGTCACAGAAAATTTGATCACTTTATCCTTGTCCATGTCACGGAATTCAGCTTTTGTCCGTGGCGGGAGGCGCACGGATGTCTTTTCCGTGTCAATCCCATTGACTGTTTTTCCTAATTTCTTACCATTGTCGCCTGGGGTTAGAATCACTTTCTGTTACACATCCTAACCCAAACCCTTCACATCGTAACATAAAAGTACGTCTTAATCCAAACCCCAAATTTAACCCCAACCCCAAGTGACAATGATTTGAAAATAGGAAAAAACAATGAAAATTTGTGGGAGTGACATGAAAAAGACATCCATGCTCCTGTCACGGAAAAAAGCTGAATTCTGTGACATGGACACGAATAAAGTGATAAAATTTTCTGTGACTATAACACGGATTTCCATGAGATCATGTTGTTTCTTCTCTATTTGTATTTTTTATATTTTTTACACACCGCCTTTTTCTTGATTTTGGCTGCCTTCTGTACCCTCTGGGAGGCGTTCGGGACAGTACACGGGTCGTCACACACGGGAGCAGCAAAAAAGGCATGAAGGTAAAAATAAATAAATACAATTAAAACAGGCAAAAACAACCAAACACAAGGCCTGCATGCCGTTTGTGGCATGTGTGGTCTATACACGAACACAAACGAACCCAAAATGCAACCCAAAATTCCCCCAGCACATATAAAACACAAATACAGCAAATCATAGGACATGCAAATGTGACTTTAGTTATATTGACAGAAATAAGGAAATCGAAATTCAGAAAGCTTATTCTTTTAAGCAGTTGAATTTCTCAAAGGGGTAAGATAGAGATGAAAAATATCTATGTTTGTACCCAAATAGGTATTTTAAACGAAACGTAAAAGTAGTCAATCGTTACTGTACAGTAAAACATCAAAATGTAACAGCTGTGCCATTCATCATTGACACCAAAGCAGTAACTTAACAGGATTAGTCCAGCCAAAAAAGAAAATAAAAATGCTGTCATCATTTATTTAGCCTCATGTCAATCCAAACCTTATTCTTTCCTCACTCATTTTACTTATACGGTTGGGATCAGAACAACGATTTTGGGGTAAACTGTGTTTTTAAGATGCATTGTTTACAGATGTATTGACTCACTGTCAGAATCACACTATAAAAGCGCAGTAACACATTCTCACTTTATCATGTTGGCATATTGTGGCTTCGGAGAGAACAACAGCTGTCAGATTGAACATGATTGAAAACTATGCAATGCTTTCTACATATGCTCTACTACATATTCCATATTTCCATACATTATATACTGCACAAGACTGAAATGGTATATAATCAACAAACAATACACAAACTAAAAATCAGTCATGCAATTTTTCTATCTTTTTTATGCTAAACACTCATTACATCTCATTACAGTGTTAAGAGTTGTATAGTGTTTGTTCGTAAGTTTAAGGTTCCTATCATACACCCCGCGCAATGCGCGACACAATTGTCTTTTGCTAGTTTCAATCCGGCTTCACTTGTAGTCAGGTAAGCACCGTATTTTTCGGACTATAAGCCGCGTTTTTTTTTTAATAACTTGGCTTGTGCTGTGTCTTATAGTCAGGTGAATTAATTTTGACATTTATGAGGCAAGAGACATCAATACCGTCTACAGCCGCAAGAGTCCACTATATGCTGCTCCTGTATTTTTGTAATTCAGTGATGCGGAATGACGAGTCTGCGAACTTCACGCTAGTTGCTTGTTCGGTTAATTTAGACTATTCAACCTTCCAGGTAAGTTCTGTATGCTATGGTTTATCGTTTAAATAACTGATAATATTACTTTAACGTACAGACATCTATTCAGCCTGCTGTTCTGTCTGCTATTGTTTATTGTTTGAATAACTTGCCTTTCCAGATTAAATGTCCGTTCTTCGGCTTGGATTTTGTGAAATCATTTTCTAAATAAACACGATGTATAGTCCACTGCGACTTATATATGTTAATTCGTCTTGATGCATTTTTTAATCATGCGGCTTATACTCCGATGTGGCTTAAGGGGATCGCACACCGGCCGCGCAGCTCAGCGTCAAGCAGCGCCGTGTCGAGTCGCGTCTAGGACAACTCAGAGGTATCGTAAACCAAAAGTGCACATTAAATAGTGCGAGCTTCGTCAAATAGTGCTTATTTCAAAATGCAAAATATACGTTAGCAGCCAATGTTAATCGTTAATGATTTGGGACAAATATGATGTTATTTAATGTTAAACTATATGTGAATGGCGCTGTGTGGCGTGACAGGGATTTGAGCAACTTCCTGAGTCAAAGCTGGGTGGCGCGGACAGGCGCCACCTGGCGGCGCGGGTGTGCGTATACTCATAGCAATGTGTTTGATTTTTTTTAGAACGGCGCTGAGCTGTGCGGCCGGTGTGCGATCCCCTTTATAGTCCAGAAAATACGGTAACTGAATGTTTTGCTTTAAATAAATGCAAATATTGCATCTATTCAAAAACGTTTTTTATAAATGCTACCCCATGGATTTATTGTATATGAAGGCTTTTGTACCTGTGGATATGCTGAGATGAAAACCTTTATGCTTTTCAAAACCTTCACGGCGCTGTCCGAGTGCTTAAATGTTTCGGCTCTCCACACGTTTGTAAATTCTTTATCTCTTATTTATTACAAATAAAGTATATTTAGAGTACAAACCTTTTCTTGCATTTTTGTAAATTATTTTTTGAGATAACGCTATTCATACATTTACATCAATTAAAAGCCTGCTCATTTTACTTCCATGATTGAAAGAAAACGACTTGGTTTTAATACCAAAAAATAACAATTTCAATACAAATGAAAACAACACATTTTTTATATCAATCTTAAACTGGTGGTCTTCTCCCTCTGCTTAGTTTTTCAGTTTACAAATCCGACCATCTAAATAGGGAATCGGCATGGCGCCAGCGCAACTGGCTTTTAAAGGGGATGAGAGCTGAGGCTCTCATTGTTTTATTGCACGCTACCCATTACTCATTACGAAAATAGGAACAACACTTTTAGACCATGCGCTTAGCGCACAAACCATTTTGTTCATCGTTAAATTAGCAAAAGTGGAATTGACTCTTTCGGATAAACACTATGACAATTCCTTTACTGTCGTATTCAACTGCCAGCTCATCACTGGATTCACTAGTTTCCATTCGAAAACTCTCCAAAGACAGAAACAGAGAGAGGAGCGGATTAATCAACAGCGTGAGACAGTGTATGTGTGTGAGAGAGAAAGAGAGAGAGAGAGAGAGAGAGAGAGAGAGTAGAGTATAAGCATGAAAAGAAAAAATGAGAGCGTAAAAGTGTGGGCGATGAGAGTTGCATAAATACTGCATCAGTCTAGATTCTCGAGGCTACAGGGATACACTTCAATAAAACATTAGGTTTTTTTAGACTTTCCCTGCCTAACACTGAAACACCCAACATCTTGTATTTTTTCCCAGCGTACAAAAGAAATCATGTGCAATTACGTTGGCATATGAACCGCTGTTATTATTCAGAGCAGAGTTGGGAAGAATTGAAGAATGAGCTCCAATGAGTTTGGGTTTGTTTTGGAATTGAGCTGGCCACAGCCCACAGGTTGTTGAATTGTAATGAGAGGAAAAATAATTTATTCAGTTTTATATTATTAATGTAAAAAGTACAGTAATAATTTAGATTACTCACTAAATGTTTTCATTGATTAGACATGGTTTTTCTTGGTCAAGTTTAATTCTGTTACAAAAATATACTGCGTCCGAAACTGCCTACTTCAATAATATAGTAGGCAAAAAGCAGTAGGCGAGGAGTATGTCTGAATTCATAGTATTCCAAAAACAGTAGGCGAAAAGTATGACCTACTACTTTCAGTTAGATTTTGAAGTGTGCATACAATGAACACTTCACTATCCCAAGATGCCCCGGGAGAGGAGTTATCTAATGTAGAAGAAGAGGTGTCGTCATATTAGGAAATGACGGAAAGCGGCAATGTGGCTGTATTCGCGCTGGTGTGACATGACTTGATGACGACGTATGTCACCTGATGTGGCGGATGGCGGATGTAGCACGTCCGAATCTCATTCATACTACCATGATTCATACTATAAAGTAGGGGTGTGTGGGGCAAAAACTAACGCGGGGTTAGTTGTAACACGGACTGTTTCCATTGTTGCACAAGGTTAAGTGTTTAGGTTTTCCGGTATTTTTTCACGCTGCCAAAAGGCGATCTCCTGCAAATTATTGAAAAATGTATAATGTTTTTCCAGGGACTTATTGATGAACGAGTGTTTTGGTGGATCATATGTTCTTTTTTTGGGGGGGGGTTCTAAGTTGGGTGTGTAAGATACCTAATCCAACGCTATGTCATATTAATCAGAGACATATTTGAAATATGTCTGCAGCTCTTAGCAACTTTTTTGGTGGGCTTGAAAATATTTTGACCAGCGGGGTTAATTGTAACACTGTGTTACAACTAACCCCTCAGCATGAACGATATGAAAACCGATAACGTTAGCGTAATTCTTGCCATTGTTTTAAATAGGCTACACACAAATAATTGCTGGCTGCCAACAAAATACATTTCCCTGTCTTATCAAAAAGTGTGTGAAATTTATTTTTGTTCATATCTTTAATATTAATTGAATAAGGTCACGCCAACAATTAAAATCATAATGAAAAGAATGGCAAAAATCTGACTTTGATGTTCATTATCTCAGAATTTGATTTTTGAAACTGTAGTATGGTTATTACTACACATATAAAAAAAATTGTCATAATTGTGCTGCTTTTTCTCACATATTTAGACATTTGTATCCATTTATAATTGAACTATTGTTAGAAAAGGGCTGGATGAATGAATACAGTGTGGATACCTGTCTAGTATAGATAGATATATAAACAATATTCACTTCAAGTATATAGACAAAATAGTATTGAAATATTGCCTGCAAACTTAATTTTTAGCAAGTGTTACAACAAGTGTTGCTTGTGTAAAAATATAATTAATTTAACTCAAATATTTTTTGAATGATTGAGCCAAAACCAAAAAGCGTTAGGTTGTTCCCCGCTCTCCTCTACCTACTTCATCTCATTCAGTACTAACTGTACTGTATGCGGGTTTTGGACGCAGCCTATGTTTTAAATGGTGTAAATTGACATAATAAACCTTTATGTTTTCATTACCTTAGAATGAGCCATTTCTATCTACATACACCGCGGTTCCCCTTACATGAAAGTCACCATGATATTTAATTTCACTTTGAAATACATTACAACACAAAAGTTAATCACGACTTCCTGTTCACTGGGAGTTTCAATTTAAATTTAGCATCTTGTTTCCTACCTCAAATTAAAGTCAAACTCAAACAAACGAAATTTAAAGACATTCTCAATTCAGGTTTGAATGTGCACAATCCATAGACATAAAAGAAAGAGAGAGGTATGGCCAGTGTGTTGACTTTTTGAAAGAGCGAGGAGAGAAAGACCATCCTCCGGCTCTGGAATGACATACTGCTCACTCAACTGTGGAAAGACACATTATCATCTGCAGAGAGCATGAGCAGCTGTGTGTGTCTGAGGGAGATACAGGAAAAAAAGAGAGAAGAGGATTGTGCGATCTATCTCAACTTTTAAGAACCTAGCCACATAATAATACCAGAGATAGTAGAGTGAGAAAGAAAGAGGGTGTTTGTTGCCATGGTTTCTTTTTGAATGTTTTTTAATGGATGTTAGGCGAGAGAGGCGATTGGTTTGGTCCTGAATAAAGATAAGTGAATGTAGTCTGAGGACAATGAAAGCTGGGGGAACACTGAGACACGCCCAGGGACAAGAGGTTCTGCTAAGGCAGGGGTGTCAAACTCAAGGCCCGCGGGCCAAATCCGGCCCGCCCCCTCATTTCATCTGGCCCGCGAGAGTTTACAAATTATGTTAATTATGTGGCCCGCGAGAGTTTACAGATTATTTTATTGTTATTATAAATTTTATTTTTTGCAGGTTATTTCCTACATTGATTTTTTTTAGCAAAACTAATTTTTGTCCTGCCAAAGTCTTTGTAATGAAATTATAATGATAATGTTGATGATTCCATGAGAAAGAACGAGCAGTGCCCTGCACGCGCGCACTACTAGAGTGGGCGTGTCTGAATGCGAACGCTGCAGCCTCCGGAGGTCGCATTTCCAGGCTGCATACGTCATCAAGACTGTCTTGTTTCAGAATATTAACAATTATAACGTTAAATATTATTCTTTGTTTATATTAAATAGTTGTAATATGCGTATGACATGCGAATGTAATGGTAAGTTAACTTAAATAAACCAGGCTTGATGACGCTGCCTATGCGACCTCCGCATGAAACGGACAGTATCTGCTCGTTCTTTCTCTCCCTCTCTCGCGCACGCTCACGCGGATCCAGCGAGAAAATGTTTTCCGTCTTGTGTACAGAAATGTTTTGCGATGTCCTGCTGGGATTAGTTTACAACGCGTCTATTCCCGCTAAATACGCGAACTAATGACTCATCTGACTCATTAATAAACTATTGAAACTATTGATCTGTAGCATACAACACTGAACTCATGAGACATCAGTCAATCAGACACTCAAAGCCAGGTAAAAAATCACAGTTTTTTTGTAAAGAGGGCAAGAAATGACAAGCAAGAGTATATGTTTCTAATAAATGCATATTGTGGTGGAGATTGTAAAACTCTTTATTAGTATCTAAAATGACTCACAAAGCACAATGCAGGATAACATAAAATTTTGAGTGTACACATAAAACATGTGTTTTTGTCACCACAATTATTTTAAAAATAATCTGTAGAATAGTTGTACTCTATACACTTTGTCATTATTTGCATGGGCTTCTACTTTCAAAGCTAGGTATTAATTGAGTTATTAACAAAACCAATAGTAAGTAAATGCAGAGAAAATTATGCAATGTACAGTAATAAGAGTTGATACATTCATACAGTCGTTCAAATACAACCGGCCCTTTGAGATTAACCGTAATGCTGATGTGGCCCGCGATGAAATTGAGTTTGACACCCCTGTGCTAAGGGGTCTGTACGCTTTAACAACAACAACAATAATGACAGAATGTTTTCTGGGGTCGTAAACCTATAAATACTCAGTACTATCATGATGTTTTTATCGTATGATGTCAAAAAATCTAGGAAAATTATTAACTGTGTAAAAAAACTAAATCATGTCTATATTATACTGCCACAGGAGTGTTAGCTGCTTTGATGAGGCATAGTCCTGTGATTTAAAGTCCCTGACATACTGTATGTATGTGTTTCTAAATGTGGAGCAGCTTAGTGGGCCACTGTGGAGCACC